>NC_133683.1:11662518-13080018 GCF_048934315.1 Petromyzon marinus
CACAAATGTATGGCAAGAAGCGTGATATATCCGCGAATATGCAGGGCACCCATTTGGCCAATAATAGCGTTCATAAAATTTGATGACTTACAGTAATAATGATGAGGCTGATCATTTTCTCCGCGTCTTATCTAACAAACCATAATTTGTGATTTTGTCATTTCCATTGGATAAATCTAAAGACACTGATGTTTGTTTTTTAACCATTACATTTTGCGATCACCGGTACCATGATGTATAATACATGGTTTATTTTGCATTTCCAGGCTTAAATATTTTGGCATGTAAATAATTGTGAGCTGTGCACGAGATACTATCCCCTCCTGTCTGACCTCTTATGCTCTGAAGGAGGGCCGTCGCCCGGAATTATCGGCCGAATATTATTATTTTTTCCTCTTAAGACCTTTGTCCATTCTAAAGAGTGTTTTTGATTAACGTGTTCAGTGTTCTTGTTGTTTTGTCTTGTAAGGTTACGTTGTCTGTATTTGTGGCTTAGCTGTGCTTCAGTTGGACAGCTCCCTGGTGGATCTGGAGACTCTGCAAGCTCTATACGAGAATGTAAGTTGTATTCATCCGCTTTCCGCGTGTGTACTGCGTCTCCTTGGAATAACGGAATCAGAATCTTTATTTAACGTGAGCGGTTATGCCACGGCTCCCCCACTCCTAACTTGGCTCTGTACAGTGCGAAAGAAGTTCAACATACACACATATAATGATTCTATCTTAAGCTGATTATTTAATGATGCTGCTGCTGCGTAAAGTGCAGTCTCCAACTCTGATGCACTCTTATCGCTCTGTATGTGCGATGAAGAAGGGACTTTGCCCAAAATGTCGCTTGTATATTTTTCTTTTAGGGCCACAGTATTATTGACAAATATCTTGGAATTGTTTGTTAAGTATTCTGTACGATCACTTAAGAGTCCACATGTTCAGTACCATACAACCATCATACAAAGGCAAGTCACTGCGTCGTACTTTCAGATGTGCTTCTGCAGCCGTCTGCAATGCTCTTCAAACATTCGGAAGCCACTGGAGCTATGCACTTTTCAATCTAAATTGGAAACTCATTTCTTGAGGACTTTTTTTTTGTATTTAGTTTGTTGTTCCCCCGCACCTCTGACTAGCACGGTTGGCTACGTACAGTGCGAAATAAGTTCAACATACATACACCAGAAGAATAACTATGATTTAACAAATGTTTACTTATCAATTTCTTAATCTGCACAGTTATTTTTTTTCTATTTCCTGTGCCTGTTCATATTACACCACTGGTATAATAAAATAACTACCTGGCCTGGTATACAGGTGGTGGATTTGTGGGTTCGATCCTGACTGATGCATGTATGTGTGGAATTTGCATGTTCTCCCAGGCGGGAATGTGGTTTTTTCTCCAGGTTTTCCATTTTTTCCCCTCCACATTTAGAAACACGTATTTAGAGTATTTGCCTGCTATATATTTCCACCACGATAAGCCACTTCGTTAGCTGTCATTTATGGCCAGGCCGCTTCTAAAAAAAAAGAGCTACATTACCCATTGTGGCCTTACCTGGTAAAATAAAAAATAGTTAATAGAATAAGATGCAGACTCCTCGACATGTTGTGATGCCTTGATCATCCAGGGTCTCCCACCAACCCTGTGGTCTGTGTCTTCTTGCCACACGCTGCTGAATGGCGCCGCAGCATTAATGGTTGAGCCTTGCGCATGTAAGACCAGGCAAGCCGGCAGCAATTTTCCAATGAGTCACGCTCTTCTGGTGAGATTTGGAGAAGCCAATACAGGGTCAAGATTTTGCTCATTTAAACATTCTTCTCTAAAATGTTGCTCCTGATGCCCCCTGAGGTTATTTAGCATTTTATCACTTTCCAACCAAGGTTGAAAGCATTTATGCGCTCATTAGCTCTCCGTACATTTGTCCTATAACGGTTGGGGGGGGGGGGTGGAGAAGGCACGATAACGCCCTTAACAATGATGCAATATGAATGAAACCAAAGTGTAAAGTTGCGTGGCCATTATTGACTCGCTCTATTGAAAACCGGTCACATTTATGCCACGGGTGTTTCTGTTCGAAGCGGTACTGGAGGGCACGTGAAGTTGATGCTCTTTGTAAAAAAAAAAATGTTTTGCTTGCAATTTCATCAGAGAGGTGAAAAGGAAGAACTGGGAAAGATTATGCAGTTTGTAACGTCTAAACAGGGCGCGGAGGACACAAGGCAGCTGGATAAGCCTGAACAGTAAGCGTTTTCCTCCTTGTGCTATCTACCAGTGCTTGTATACATGGAGCTCTTGTCTAACTCCCAAGTCAAATGCAGAGGCGTAGCGGCGTGGTTGCCATGGGCCCTGTAGTCTATAGGCCAGAGCACTTATTGCTACTACACAAGCTAGCAAAGCTTAGTATTTACGATTGATTTATGTGGCTAATATGACTGAATAATTTTTGATATCCCCATTAAATTCAAGTGGTTATTGCGTAATTCACTTTTATTGACCGCTTGGAAAAATTGGAACCTCTCAAGTTATCTCCAATTGAGGCGGTATAGACAAGTGACATATCTTATCTGGGCTCTCATGGACTACTTGGTACAAGGCATGAAATGGGGCCCCCTGTCCAATTTCCCATCCCCTTCGGGAGCCTGGTGCCTGAGCCCCTCTGGAACCATAGGTCCTGGTGCAGTTACACCGCCTACACACAATAGCTACTTCTACTGGTCAGGAGTCAGCGTCTCCCTGATCAGTCGAGCATCACCATTGGTTGCCCTGAGCCAGTGGTGGTAATTCCACATTCCCATGGTGGCTGCCGATCGATATCTAATTTATATTTATAGAGTGCCTTCACTCAAGGCGCTTGACATAAGCTTCCAAAACGGTGACAGAATGGAGTGATGTAGATGGCAGGGGGCATACAAGCATTGAGGAATGAGTGACAGCGTTAAGACGGTATTTTAGGGATCACAAAAGTGTAGGGGTGGGAGTTGAAATGAGTGGAGGGGTGAGGGAATAGAATGGGCAACAGAGAAGAGGTGAGGCTTTAAGAGAGGAACAGAAGGAGGTTAAGGAGGGGGACTGCTTAATGTACACGGGAAGTTTATTCTAGTGGAGGGGTGCAAGGAGAGAAGGATCGAAAAGAGGATTGGACACAGCGAGAAGGAGGGGACGGAGAGCGATAGAGAATATTGGGAACGGTGCAAGCACTGTAGAACCGTAGCCAATTGCAACGTTTGATTTTTTTTTCTCAAATAAAAACAGCCCTGTGCGTTCTTTACTGCCACGTGTGTTTCTTCGTTAGGTTCCTGTACGAACTGTCGCAGATTCCCTGCTTTTTTGAGCGGGTTTTCTGCATCGTCTTCCAGTCCACGTTTACGGAGCACATCAAGTCCATACACTGCCGGCTAGAGCTGGTGCATCGCAACAGCAAGGTAAGGTGGCCACAAGCGGCACCTTACAGTCACTGTCACTCAATGCCGGAGGTGACCCGATGGCTCACAGAGGTCAGAGCGCCTAGCTGTTACCGCTGAGGTCCTGAGTTCGAATCCAGGCAGCCGCCCTGCGATTATATCAGGTTTTCAAATGTAGCGAGTTGATTGTCTCGCCCCATTCACCGATTAAAACTAAACTACTTTTATTTTACCAGGTAAGGCCCACTGAACTATATTGCTCTTTTTCAGAAGCAACTTGGCCACAAATGATAGTCCAACGAAGTGGCTTATCGCGTGAAAATTTATAGCCGCAGAATACTCTAAACGCATGTTTCTAAATGTGGAGGGAAAAACTGGAGGACCCAGAGAGAAAAAAAAAAACTAAACAACCACAGGGAGAACATGCAAACTCCAAATATACAGCAGGTGTCAGGGTCGGAATCGAATCCACGACCTTCTGAGACCAGATGGGTAAAAATTGCTCGCCCTACTATGGGGACCTGAGGTGACTTTAAAGAGGATCTCGGGTAACTCTGTGATGTCCGCTTCTGTGGACCGTTCTCTAACAAGAGGGGGTTTGCAATGTTCTGCGAGACATCCAAATGAATTATCGTTGCTATGACGCCGGTAGCTCAATTGCGCGATAATGTTGGAGAGGAAGACGAATGTACGTGTTCAATATGAATACGTTAGTATAACGGTCTCACCGATGTAGCAATGAGAATTAATAAGATATGTTCAGGTGTAACGCTTGGTTTTATATTTCATTCAGGTTTTGGTTGTTGGGGTTATATTTTATGTTTATTAAACTTAGGACATATTTTTATGTTTGTGAAAGTTTTTGAAGCAAGCCAATATGACGTAGTTATTAGTTACTTCAGTCTGTAATTAAATATTTGATGTAAACAAATGTACTATGGCCAGTGATTAAACTGTGAATGTAACAAATAAGCATTTGATGATCCTGTGCTTAAAATAGATTCTTAGACTCATGAAACGCACACGTTGAATTATGCGTGTGAGATTTTGACACTTTTATCATGCGCGTAATGCATTGTGCATGCAAGGATTGATTATCTGTCACACAGGCAACTGTTCTCTTTAGGCTCGCGGAACAAACGAGGCAGAACACACATGTGAGAGATGATACCAGAGAGCTCAATACTGAATAGACGCTTAAAGAGAACCGTGGTGTCAGATTGTGATACATTTGTCGAATCGTTGGCGAGAGGGGAGTTAACTGTTACGAAATTGTATTCATTACTAAATTTACAATGCCTTCGAATAGATATTCGGAGGCTTGAGAGAGAGAATTAAAGTCTTAAGATCCTGACAAAAACTCGACAACGATACCGACGTGCAGCGCAGTGAGAGAGGGGGTTTGGGATTGAATTCCAGACGACGGGAGCTGCGACAGAGATACCACGTTCACTTTGTCCGCTTCGAGAGAATGGGCATGGCAGCGTGGTGGGGGGGCACTTGAGGCACATGTCCCAGCGAATGATGGTTTCTAAGTATCGTGGATTCATTGACAAGATGTTTCCCCTTTGTGGCGCTTGTAAAATCCACAGTGGATGCAGGGTTTCCTTGAGTCAAATTATATGTTCGTGAACTGTAGACGTTTGATTTTTAGGTACAACATTTTAGACGCAATATTTTTGACACAACAGCGATTGATTTATAGGCAACAAACATTTGCTGCATTTACGTTGAGTGAGCTGAACGAAGCAGAAACACAGGCTACGGAAGGAGATGTGGCGGAAATTGATTTGGCCCTATCGCCGCTGATAGGCGAACGTAAAAGAAAGCTGGTATCGGATGGTCTTGAGTGTAGGAACTGACTATTATAAATTACCTTTTTTATTGTATGAAGAAAAGCGACTTTTTATATCGCAGCGGTGGCATGCATTGGGAAGGAGAAACATTTGTGCAAATAGAATGCTATTCACTACATTAGCATGGAGAGATACGAGCTTGGAATTACACTTGAGAGACCGAAAGAGGGCAGTAGAGAATGTGTGCAGGTCAATTATGTTATTGAATCTGTTAAGAAATGTCAGTGGGCTTGGGCAAGAATACATCACGTCTCGAAGGGACGGCGATGGCCAATGACGGTCGAAGGTCAAGAATACGAACGGAGCAGCAGCCGGGGAACGGAGCAACTCCGTGTGGGCATCCGCCGGGGCGATGGAGCGATGAAAATCGGCTGGCGTGCCAATACGAGGCCGATTATTACATCGCAGGATCGTGAAATATGGTGTTGGCATGGGGAGGGCTTCATCCAGCAGTGGATTTATTGTGCCTGATGATGATGATGATGAAGGGTTAAATGCATTTTAGTTGAAGGAGAAGCTAAATTGTCGACTTTGCAGGGAGCACTGTAATATTGGAGGGTTTTTTTTAGCAAGGATGACAAAAAGGCTAGCGCTGTGCATACCATATGCTGTGCGTTCTGCAGTGTGCACCGCACCCCACCGTATGGCAGCCACATTTAAACACCCGTAGCAGTTATGGCTGCAGCATGCACTTAACAGAGTAAATAAAGTCATTGTCTGGAAAAAGAGGAAGAAGCTTGGTAATGTTTTACAGACGTTACACACAAGCCTCCGTTTGATGTGGATCCTGTGTCAGAAGCAAGATCCTTCAAGGTTCATGGGTAACTGTTTGCGAAGCTGTTAACACGTTTATCTGCAGAAGGATCGTTCAAACATGATTTGTGTTTGTAAAAGCATTCATACAGTGCCGCTTTTCCTTCTCTGATAGAGTAATTTGTCAACATTTTAAATATTTATTTCAACATGCATTAGGGTTCATTTCCCTACAGTTTGCACACTCCTGGAAACTTAGAACAGTTGCATTGTCCCTGAGCTATAACATTTAAAGACATGTTTCTAAAGTTTGTTATTATAGGTGTGCTTTCTGTTTAAGGTTTTGAGAATGTATCTGCCTGGTCTATGCAGATGTTGTAAGTTTTAGACGACATCGTATTTGGCTGCGTAGGTTTTCGCGGTTGTAATTGTGCAGCTGTCCGATGCGTTTTCGGGTTGTACAGTGAGGTTTGTTCGTGACGGCGTCCGACGTTTCGCTCCTCATTCATGAAAGAAGCTCCCAGCACCTCCGACGAGCAGGGTTGGCTTCGTACGGTGCAAAATAAGTTCAAACGTACATGCATACATACGAGCGTAACGTCGGCGAGTATGCCAAACGGCACGCGGTGCAACACCAGAGCACATCTGAGAGCTATAGGTGCGATTTAAAATGAAATGAATACTATTTTGAACTGAAAGTGTGACGTGGAAAACTAGTTTTGGATACAAGATGCAGCATGGAGAGTTTTAATTTCGTGATACTAAAGTGGCACCAAATAGAAGACAACCATAATAAGCAAAATTTTTAGTCCGTGAATTGTTTTGTGACGTCATTTTGTGACTGGTCCACTGTATTTGCTCCAGAAACCTACGATTTACGTTGATTTTGCGGATATTTGATTGGCATTTAGCGACGCATCAATATATTGGCTAAAATGGATTGTCACTCTCACGATACGTGCATTCCATCGTGCGAGTAAGAATCGATCACTTGCTCCTTATACAAACGATATGGTAAAGTTCATGATTCGTAAGTGATTTTTGGGTCCGATCGCGTGAGTAAAATGTGTGTCGTAAACCCTCCGCCACCCGATGCGGCCAATTCATAAAGTTGTCACGTGAACAAATGTGCCAAGTTATTACTGCTTCAGCAGCACTGGTGCGGTATTGAAGAGTTATCCACATGATATTAAACAATTGGGTGCGCAACGTTTTGATGATAGAAGCAGAATCGTCAGGCAGTTTCCAGAATTGTGAAAATGTCCTTTCAGTCTTGGGGGACGTGTGTTCCACTTACAATGAAGTTCAAATTAGGCTAATTTAAGAAACAACTTTACAAACAGGACGAAGGAAAGAATACAAATGGGGCCATACAATCGAGATAAAAAAAACTAAACCGTTGTTGTATCGACTCGCTACTCCGAATCGGCACTGCGGCGTTTCATGCCACTATGGATGTGTTTTGACGCAACGCTGCGGGATGTTTAACCCGCTGGTATTGTCTCGCACAGCTGCTGAAGACCAGCGCCGGAGTCCACAAAGTGCTGAGCCTCATTCTTACCTTCGGGAATTACATGAACGGCGGCAACAGGACCCGCGGCCAGGCCGACGGATTTGCGCTGGAAATTTTACCCAAACTCCGCGACGTGAAGAGCAACGTATGTCCGCGCACATTTTCGGCCCACATAGCGCAGGGTGTTTTTAGGCTTCTGTGCGGTCGTGTAGCGGTTAGCGCGCTGCGCCATGAACCCGACGACCCGAGTTCGATTCCCGCTCGCAGCCACTAACAGCAGTAACAATTATTTGAACCGGCTCTTGAGGCTCCCCTAGGTCGACTCAGCCGCAAATGAGCACCTGGTGCGGCGTGTAAACATCAGCACCGGGGAGACAAAGGCGGCCGGGCATTGTGCTGGCCGCCCACCCCCTCATGTGCTGTGCCGGCCTTCGTAGGTGCTCGCGAACAACACCTGCCCCCAACAGTCTGTTAAGGTGATACAGGGGATCTTTGTGGGGCGACATGGTGGACAAGAGACGATCGTGCAGCAAAGTCCATTGTTTTACTGCACTAGTGTCTAAAGTCGATGCTCCCTGCCTTCACCAACCCACACTTACTGGCGTGGTGGAGTACTGTATGACCAAATAGCCCCCCCCCCCCCGACGACCCACACGGTTATGTATGTAGAACTTCTTGTGAGGATGCGCTCATCAAGCAGTGGATTGACTTGTACAAAATGTCTTGATTAAAAATATTGCCGTTTACTTAAAATAATAGGCGCAGAAACACGTGACCATGGATTGGTTTGAAAAGGCTCCTCGGATATATACATATGAAGTAAAATTTGGAAAACAATGAGTAGAATTTTAATTGAATAATTATGTTGCTCGGTACAATGGTTAGCAGCACACTGCAATACCGAGATCATCAAACGATGATGCAAGTTTTGTTTTTTTAAATCCTCCCCATCTCTGTCCATCGAAGAGTAATAAATATTTGTACCACAGTTGATCGGCTGGTCACTTGTGGTGGGGTAAAGTGTGGGTACTCCCAACTTTTCCATGTCTGGCCAGCATGGAAGAGCAGGCCCTTCCATCAGCAGTGGTGTGAGCAAGCAAGTTGCAAGGCCTGGCCTTTATGAAGGTTTTACAAAAGAACAGCTTTAAAAGTGATAGCTGTACGTGCCCTGATATTGTGTTTGTGTTTTCTCCCTCAGGACAATCGCATTAGTCTAGTCAACTACATCGTGGCTTATTACCTGCAGAACTTCGACGAGGTGTGTGAGTCTTACGCAGCGGGTTTCAAGATGGCTACACACTTTTAAAATGGCTAGGGAAAAACCTATGGCCCCACTCAGGGGCGGAGCCAGGATTTTCAGCCCGGGGTGACATTCAACAAATTTTAATTTCAAGAATGATTAGAGAGTCAGGCTGTTGAACTAAAGTTCAGACGATATGATTGCGGCGCGGGCGCATCGACTGGAACGGCTCCATGATTTCGTCGTTGGTGTGACGCCTTTTGCAACGTCGTTTTCGACGAACAGGAGCATCGCGTCAGTAAAGTACTCGGTGCCCATGGTTGTACGCAATCGGGTCTTAATGTGCTTCATCGCGCTAAAGATGCGCTCGGCTGTGGCGGCGGCCACCGGTGGGGTCAACACGAGGCGCACCAGGCGGTAGACCAGGTGAAAGCCGGAATCTCCGCCGCCACTTGTCGCCAGGTTGATGGACAGCGTGTTCACATTCTTCAGCTCTTCATCTCGCCGGATTTCCTGGTCGAAGTGGAGCAGCTGCTGCTCGAGGAGAAGCATGTCGAGATCGGGAAAATCGCGCTTGTAAAAATCACAGGCCAGCTCCAGGATCTTGCTGACGTTGAACGACTCAAATCGATCGCGGGGCGATAAATGGACCGCCAGCCGCAACATCTTCATCGACTCCACGCCGAAACGCAGATCGAGCTCGACCAGCATCTTGTCGATCGAGGCGTTAAAGAGGTCGATATGAAACACGTGGTCGTTGGTGATGACGTAGGTGCAGCGCCGAGGACGTCCAGGGCGGGTGTAGTTCATGTCGGCGACGGGTACCTCGTTGACGTCGCAGAAGGCGTTGACGTCCTTGAGCAGATCGTCGTAGCCGTTCTCGCACAGCTCCTTCAGCGACTCAGTGGCGCAATCGACAAGCCGCATCGCATTGACAACGTCCTGGTCCTCTTTCTGCAGCGCCACGTGCAAATCGTTCGTGATCTTAAGCAAGCGCTCCTCCGTCAGGTGGAGGCAGAACGCGAACTTGAACGAGAACATGTCGTTGAGAAGGCGATGAGCTTCGGCCCGTTGCTCTGCCTTGGCGCGCCGTCCTCTTCCACGTTCTGGATGACGACGGCAGTCGCGTTGAACATCTCAATCAGGCGGTGCAGCGAGCGCCAGAAAGACGACGACCACCTCGTGTTGCCCGCCGCCGACAACGCCGTCTCCTGATTCTGACCGCGGCCGGTGGAGACCGCCAGCTCGTCGACCAGGTCGTCCACGAGCTTCTTGTGCTCGGCGAGCGGTTGGTCGTTGCGCTTGCGCGAGCCGGTGGCAGTGCGGGTTATGTCCTGGACGAGGTCAAAGAACGCGGCAATGTCGGCGACGCCATTTGTGCAGGCAGCGACGAGAGCGAGCTGCATCCTATGCGCCCAGCAATGCGTGTGTAGTAGGCCATGTCGTTCATGGCCTTGATCAAGGTCTGCAAGCCAGCGATCTCACCGCTCGTGCTCGACGCGCCATCGTATCCTTGGCCGCGGCAGGTCTCAATAGGGTGCTGGCGACCCGAGAGCGGGTTGACAATGGCGCTGCAGAGGGTGGGCGTACACGTGTCCGACACGTGCTGAATGCCGACGAGTCGCTCGCGCAGGATGCCCGTACTGACCTCGACAAAGCGGTTGACGACGTCCAGCTGCTCCTTCTTCTTTGGTTCTTTCGTTAAAGTCACGTAGAATGAGAATAAAATAATAAATTGATAAAATAAGATAACACAATAATATTCTCACGACGTTTCGGCCACAACACAAGCGGCCTTCATCAGGTGAAGGGACGAGACTGTCTGGAGGACAGCGCTGTCCTCCAAGCGGCCTTCATCAGGTGAAGGCCGCTTGTGTTGTGGCCGAAACGTCGTGAGAATATTATTGTGTTATTTTATTTGATCAATTTATTATTTTATTCTCATTCTACGTGACTTTACCGAAAGAACCAAAGAAGATGAATCCTTGCAGTCACGAGAGCTTTAAATCGAAATTCAGCTGCTCCTTCTTGCTGACGTCACGCGACTCGTCCGCCACGATGCAATAGGACACGTCGCCAATCTCGGCGTCGAGGCGCCGGCGCACCAGTTGAGCGTGAGCATGGATCAGGTCCTTCTGAACGTCGGGGCTGGTCATGGTCGCATTCTGCGGCGCGTTCTCCCAGGTGATGGCCGCAAGCAGTGCGTCGCACTTGCGTAACATGTTGAGAATCTCCAGACAATTGCCCCGGTCAAGAGAGCCAGGCGACTCGTCGTGTCCCCGTCATCGCAATGCCCCGGTTCACGCAGACGCGCATGACGTCGACGGAGGCGTCCAGGCGCTTGCGGTTTCCGTCAATAGTTTTGGCATTCTGTCGGGCCAGCCGAGCGTGGCCCGTGATGACGTGCTGCTGGGCGTTGAGAAGGTCCCTGGCCTTCTTCACGGCGATGTTGTGTGCCGACTTGTGCCCACCCTGATGCTTGAGTAGGCTGCATTTCTTGCCACCGATCTCATTCCAGGTTGAGAAGCCGGGGGAGTAGATGAATGCCGACGCAACGTTATCTGCGCTTGACGACGGCGGGAAGAGGTAGCAATAGAAGCAGTAAACATGCTCGCTGATGAACGAGCACTCGAGCCAGTCGAAGATGAACAAACAAAGACGCCGTCGGGCAGCGGGCAGCGCCGCCAGCGAACTTGGACGGTATTTCAACGTCCCGGTCAGGCCAGGTTGTGGAGCCGGAGGCGGTACGAACCGTCTCGCTTGCAGATACGCGTAGCGCAATACTTCGGCGTCCGACTCCGCCATCGCCGCCATCGGTAGCCTCGTGGCGGGGGTCGCGATCCAGAGCGCGAACAGACCGCAGCTGCCGCTCTTGCTCATCGGACTGTGGCGAAATCCGTTGTTCATCCGGCGGCGGCGAAGGCGAAGGCGAACGATCACGCCTCCGCCGAAGGGCAGGCTCGTCTTGCGCTTCAGGAGCAGGCCGAGGACGCCGCGCTAAGAAATCGGCTATACCCCACGCCATCGGTTGTTGACACACTCTGACAATGCAGTTGCACGGAGTCCGCCAGACCGAGTGTCGTACACTTCTACGCAGAATGTTTCAGATTTTCGATTTTTTTTTTCTTTCGGGGATGACAATTGTCTTCCCTGTCACCCCCCTGGCTCCGCCCCTGGCCCCACTCCAGGCTAGATACGGTCCACGTGGCTTCGTTTCATATGACCCACGTGGCTTCGTTTTATTTAGCCCACGGCCACATTGAAGCCTACCACTTCGTAACACGGTCAAGCTCGTATTTACGTTCCGATTCACGATTTCACTCCTATGAGGGCAGACATTGCATTTAACGACACATTCATATTTAGGCGATTTAACCCAAAAAATTATGGATTTGTACAAATTATTTGCCTCACTATCTTCATTATTTTACAAAGTATCCGTTAAAACTGCTTTTATGCCGGCTCACGAATTAGCCAACTCTAGCAACAGGGCAAAGATGCTTGACAGATGATTTCGCACAACGTTGCTTTTTTTAGGCCCTGGCTGTTGTTCGTGGGGGTCTACAATCCAGTGGATATCAGAGCCAGTTCCAAGCCTGGATAAAAAGAGAGTGACCAATGTAGAAATCAGAAAAAGGTTGCACTTAGAAGAAGACCTGATGCAGGCAATGATGAGAAGGAAACCGGCACGATTTGGACACATGTGGGGTGGACAACAACAGCAACATTTTAAAGTGTGTTGTTGTTGTTGTTTGGAAAAAATGGAAGGAACCGGAAAGAGAGGAAAACCTAACAGAGAATGGCTTGACGATGACATCATAAGAGATTGGTGCCGGAAAGATGTGGCACTACTTGAGCATATTGGCACAGGACAGAGGAAAGTGGAATCATTTGATGAAATGTGCAGCAGACACTTACCGGGCTATCTGCCCATGGACCGTGATGATGATGATGATGCTACTGCTGTTGTCCCTGGGCAGGACGCTGGGACAGAGCGGAGCATATTCCCACTGCCAGAGCCACAGGAGCTGCTCCAGGCTGCCCAGGTCAAGTTTGAGGACATTCAGAGGGATATGCGCGAGCTCAGAAAGGATCTTAAAGGTAACGGGACCAGTTGTCTTTGTTTCAGCGTTTTTCTTTTAGCACTTAACTTGCGTTGGCAGGAGTCCACAAGAACAATTTATGAAAGAAAAAAAAACTCAAACGCATTTGTCAATGACACTGTGTCCTTGCAAAAAAAATATATAATAGGTGACATTTTGAGCAATGACCGTCCTTCATAGCATAGTCCCCCTGTGACTTTATAAATCCCGAAAACTTAACACATTCATCAATAACACTGTGCTATGAAGAAGGGCAATAGCCTGAAACGTTGCCTCATATATATGTTTTTATTTTATGCCCACAGTGTTATTCACAAACGTATTTAGCTTTTCTGTATTATTAGCATCGGCTGGCCTCACCAAATACCTACATATGCTCTCCTAAAACTGTCAAACTGATCTCCAATTAATAAGATCCATAGTAGAATAAAATTTGAAACTACAAGCTGAAGACCAGAACCTGCATTTCTTGTTTTTACAATCCCATTGTTACAAACGTGAGAGTGCCGTTTTATCGAAAAGCATCCAGTAATTGTTAAGTATGAGAATAGGTTTTACCCTTTCTGGAAATAACACAGGTGTTAAGATATTAAAACACCAAACTGTAACTTTTTGCAAGGAATAATGTCTGCATTAACCACATATACTTGTGGTGAACATGCAAACAATTTGGTGAATGCAGACATGATTCCTTGTGTCGTGAGCCCAAAGATGATGGAGAGCCGGTACTTGAGACAACAGTTTATTTAACAAATAAACTCAACGCAAGATCCCTACTATGAAGGGCAATGGCCCCTTACACCCGCTACCTGGGGAGGTATGGCCTCCGGGCTATAGTGCCTCTGCCTCCTAACATTGGGACCCACTCTACACTCAGCCCTCCGGCTTGGGGCCCTAGGGGAGGCTACTCTGACCCGACTCAGCCAAGGTCTTTGGGTCCCGAACACTGGCCCACTCAGTCCCGGCCCTTACAAGGACATCGGGTCTGGGGGTACCCAGGGTCCGACCGCTACCCCACCTCAGTGCCGGCCCTTAGAAGGACAGCGGGTCTGGTGGTCCCAGGGTCCTACCACTGTCCCACCTCAGTGCCAGCGCTTAGAAGGACAGCAGGTCTGGTGGTCCCAGGGTCCTATTCTAAGCCCAGTCTTCTGTCTTCGCCTTGAGAATGACTGCCGAACTCTTTCAGGGGACCGGCTTTTATACCCCTCCTAGGGTCCCCATGCCCCTGGCCACGCCTCCCTTCCAGAGTGTTCCAGGGGATCCTGGAATATTCCCCCCTACTGACGTATGTCCGCTAGTGCAGCTAAGTACACCGTGTGTTCATGGCGTTACACTTGCAAAAGGTTTCAGTTTTTGTGTTTTAACATCTTAACACATGTTTTGTTTCCAGAAAATGTAAAACCTGTTCTTATATTTTGATACTGGCAAGGGAGGTCCCATGATGAAGGAGATTAAGTGTTTACTGTTACCTCACCTGGTTCGTGTTGTGTTCACTTCTCTACACTTGATCGTGTTCGCGTTGTGGCTCTGTGGTGTTCTCACTGGTTCGTGTTTTGTACACTTCTCTACACTTGATCGTGTTCGCGTTGTGTCTCTGTGGTGTTCTCTCTAGTTCGTGTTGTGTACACTTCTCTACACTTGATCGTGTTCGCGTTGTGTCTCTGTGGTGTTCTAGCACCATCTTTGATGACGTTAGTGTGGATTGCAAATGTTCAGCGGTTTTTGAGATGCAATTTGCAATAATGACACTACAGTGAGGGAAAAAAGTATTTGATCCCCTGCTGATTTTGTACGTTTGCCCACTGACAAAGAAATGATCAGTCTATAATTTAATAGTAGGTTTATTTGAACAGTGAGAGACAAAATCCAGAAAAACGCATGTCAAAAATGTTATAAATTGATTTGCATTTTAATGAGGGATATAAGTATTTGACCCCCTCTCAATCAGAAAGATTTCTGGCTCCCAGGTGTCTTTTATACAGGTAACAAGCTGAGATTAGGAGCACACTCTTAAAGGGAGTGCTCCTAATCTCAGCTTGTTACCTGTATAAAAGACACATGTCCACAGAAGCAATCAATCAGATTTCAAACTCCCCACCATGGCCAAGACCAAAGAGCTCTCCAAGGATGTCAGGGACAAGATTGTAGACCTACACAAGGCTGGAATGGGCTACAAAACCATTGCCAAGCAGCTTGGTGAGAAGGTGACAACAATTGGTGCGATTATTCGCAAATGGAAGAAACACAAGAACTGTCAATCTCCCTCGGCCTGGGGCTCCATGCAAGATGTCACCTCGTGGAGTTGCAATGATCATGAGAACGGTGAGGAATCAGCCCAGAACTACACGGGGAGATCTTGTCAATGATCTCAAGGCAGCTGGGACCATAGTCACCAAGAAAACAATTGGTAACACACTACGCCGTGAAGGACTGAAATCCTGCAGCGCCTGCAAGGTCCCCCTGCTCAAGAAAGCACATATACATGCCCGTCTGATGTTTACCAATGAACATCTGAATGATTCAGAGGACAACTGGGTGAAAGTGTTGTGGTCAGATGAGACCAAAATGGAGCTCTTTGGCATCAACTCAACTCGCCGTGTTTTTGGGGGTGTTTTTCTGCTAAGGGGACAGGACAACTTCACCAGGTCAAAGGGACGATGGACGGGGCCATGTACCATCAAATCTTGGGTGAGGACCTCCTTCCCTCAGCCAGGGCATTGAAAATGGGTCGTGGATGGGTATTACAGCATTACAATTACCCAAAACACACGGCCAAGGCAACAAAGGAGTGGCTCAAGAAGAAGCACATTAAGGTCCTAGAGTGGCCTAGCAAGTCTTCAGACCTTAATCCCATAGAAAATCTTTGGAGCGAGCTGAAGGTTCGAGTTGCCAAACGTCAGCCTCGAAACCTTAATGACTTGAAGAAGATCTGCAAATAGAAGTGGGACAAAATCCCTCCTGAGATGTGTGCAAACCTGGTGGCCAACTACAAGAAACGTCTGACCTCTGTGATTGCCAACAAGGCTTTTGCCACCAAGTACTAAGTCATGTATTGCAGAGGGGTCAAATACTTATTTCCCTCATTAAAATGCAAATCAATTTATAACATTTTGACATGCGTTTTTCTGGATTTTGTTGTTGTTATTCTGTCCCTCACTGTTCAAATCAGAATCAGAATCAGAAATAAACCTACCATTAAAATTATAGACTGATCATTTCTTTGTCAGTGGGCAAACGTACAAAATCAGCAGGGGATCAAATACTTTTTTCCCTCACTGTACGTAAAATAAATATTATAATCCAGTCAGAGCAGTGCAACTTCCACCCCCCATTTACCCCATGTGTTTGAGAACAGATTACAGAAGCAGATATTACAGAGCACCATCTGAGATTCTTTAAGTGACCTCTGGTCTACACTCCAGGGTGGCACCACATTGCCACCTGCTGCTCGACCGCTTAATGTTCATCACGTGACAGTCAAACTGAAAAATGTGTATTAAGAATTTCCCACCTGGAATTTTACCAACTTAATTGCAGCACCAAATCTGAATTTGACGGGTTTTTTCTGTGCAGTAATTGGTGGCCCCCTTTTGATTCCGTATATTTCAGTCTCACGGAGTCCGCGTTCCAGTGCGGGTGTCAATTTGGGTGGTGTGGCTCAGGATTCCGAGTCCCCCCCCCTCCGCTCTTGAGAGCGTGGGTTCGAATCCAGGATTCATCTGTCTGCGATTTAAACCGGTTTTTCGAGTGTAGTGAGTTGACAGTCTCGCCCCAGTCGCAAGTGATGCAAACTTGGCAACATTCCAGCTCTGAGAATTAAAATAATCAGTTTGACTGCGATGTGATGAACGTGTTCTTTGTGTAGTGTGTGCGGTGCTCCCTTGTGAGAGGTCATTAGAAGGCATCTAAGAATTAGTTCTATTATATCTTCTTCTATGGGGTGTTCTCTGTCAGTCTCATGAACTGTGTACTCTGTGCGACTTCCAAATGGGTGCTTCTTTTCATGACATGGCACCGATAAAATAATAGAAATAAAAGAGGGATTTTTATTTATGGTCATGTGATTTTCTTTCGAGAGAGAAAACTATTCTATAAGCATGTCCATGTGCATGGCCCTCATTTTCTTCGAATGTTCAATGTTTATATTCTTGGTTCTTTCGGTAAAGTCACGTAGAAGGGAAACAATAAAATAATAAAAAAATATATAAAACAATACAATTCTCACGACGTTTCGACTGCAACACAAGCAATCATCATCAGGTGTGAAAACCACAACAAGAAAATTTGAAAAAGTGGCGGTTTTTTTACGTTGAAACGTCGTGAGATATTTATTGTTTTATATTTTTATTATTTTATTGTTTCCCTTCTACGTGACTTTACCGAAAGAACCAAGAATATGAATCCCTGCAGTCACGAAAGCTTTAAATCATTGTTCAATGTTTGTTTATATTTCCAAGCGGCTTTATGGTATTGCAATGATTTTGAGAGATGCCTTATTAAAGCAATAGATCTTTTCTTTCCACCATTGAAAGCCTGCGAGTTGGAGATGAAGAAGGTCTATAAGCTGTCGAAGAGTGAACACATTGAGCCTTTCAAATCCCACATGGAAGCCTTCACGCACCAAGGTGAGGTCCTGCTCGCTCCTGTTACCTCACCAGGCAAAGTTCCCCGCGGTCTCCTTCATTGGAAGAGTAGAGCAAGGACGATTCGTCCTTTAAGTTAATTAACCCTTCTCCCGTTCCGAGACGTTTGCAAGCTACAGTGTGGGTGTCCCATTCACCGGTGAATCTCCGAACGCGCAAGCGGTTCACGTTAATTTTACTCGGAGAGGCGTAGCGCCGTTGTTTTTAAAGACATTGTACTCGCCGCAGAGATGTGTAGCGACACGACCACACTCTATGATAGCTGTCGCCAAACTGTGCCACACGCCCTCCTCCCTCATGGCCTTTTACTTCCTCCCCCATGCAAAACACTCCTTAAAATTAAATCGGCCAACCATCCCAATGCAGGACTCTTTAAAGTTAGTCGTGAAATTCTTTAAGAGTGTCCTGGATACATCAATGGCATTATTATTATTATCATTTTAAGCGGAAGCTGCGAAACATCCAGTTATAAATCAGGTGACGTAGCAATACCATCTCAACGTGATGCATTTTTTTCGGGACTTTAAGTTTGCTTGAAATGAGAGAGTTTACTTTGTAAACGATTGCTTTTCATTTGTCGTTTGCAGCAAATATTGACCGTGAAGTTGAAGAGAAGTGTCTACAGGAGACGCAGGCAAGGTGTGTCCCTGCTGGAAACCGCCACTGGCTATGGGCAGCAGAGCCTGGCGGCGGTGGTGGTAACTATGCTCGCCTGTAATCTAGCCCTGTGTGTGGAGGGCACCCAGGGTTGTTGGATCGCACAGATGTTGCGAAACTCCCTTCCCGTGGGTGTCGAGGAGGTGTCATCGCCAGGAGAGTGCAGTAAAGTAAATTTGTAGTCCAACTGAGTCGCAGACGTTATCTTAGGAGCAACACTATTTATTTACACAACGGTACGTAACATAACACAATCTACACTCGGGTCTCGGATGCCCATCTAACCACGCTACGGCAGAACTAGACACGGTTCGCTATCCCGGTTCGGACCACAAGCTGGGTCCCGGACCGTGTGGCTAGAGGCTTCTTCTCCCCGACGTGGATCTTCGTAACACCGGCACACGAAGAACCCCGTGCTCTTCACGGGGCCCCCGTTATATGCCCCCGGGCTGGGGCTGGCTCCGCCCTTCACTCCGCCCTTCACTCCGCCCACCTTCCAGGTCCCTCGAGCTCCTTCTCGAAGGTTCCCGAGAGCTCCTTTGGACCACGTGACCACCCCGGGGCCCCCGTCCACCTTTGGCCCCCCTCCAATATCATCTGGTCACGTGTCAGCAGGTCAACCAGCGTATCATGCCCCAACGTAACCCTGGCTGCCTGACGCTACCTCTCGCTCGCTCTCGCTCCCTCACCGGGAGCCCGCACCGCACACTGCTTGCGGTGCCTTCGCGCTAACCAGCGCTCACCCAAGCCCGCTAGGGCTGGTACTACATCCCGTAACCCGGGCTGCCCACAATGACACCACATTACCCGCCATGGCTTCGTAAGCCCCGGCACCATAGTGACAAGCACAGTCACTACAAATGTGAACTACACCTTTTCTGTCTATGAGGTCGTGTTTTCCCCTTACTCTTGTGGTTTTCTCCAGGTGCTCCGATATTCTCCCACGTAAACGCTCATGAATTGGCCGTTAACACCTTAATATATAGAGGACTACAGAGCTTCGGCAAATGTTGGCGCAAGCTTATCGCGTGACTGGTTTCTCCCTGCACTTCCGAGTCGTCTTCTGTCTATGAGAGCGAGCGAATACTGTGCATCGGCAGCGGTGCGTTACAAGTCGAAATTATCATCGTAGGAGATGAGCAATTAGTCACTTGAGCAGGGTAGTACTTTTAAATCTGGATTGAAAACTCATTTTTTGAGAACTGCTTTTTGTGTTTAGTCTGTTGTTTTTCCCCGCACCTCTGATCAGCATGGTTGGCAACATGCGATGCGGAAGAAGTTTAACATGCATGTAATGATTCTGTGTTGAACAAATTATTTAATGTTGCTGCTGCGCGGGAGTGCGGTCTCCAACTCTTAAACACTTCTATCTCTAAAACATACATACGCTCTTATACATACATATATTAACCTGATGACTGATAGAATGTAGCATGGGTATTATTCTCAGCCTGCGACAAAATCGCCCCGCAGTGCTGCCGATCTCATCAGACCTCGGCAGCCAAGCCTGGATAAATGCTTGCGTTGGTGACCGCCATGCACAACCAGGTGTTGTAGACTTCGGGGCGAAGTTGTGGCCAGCAGTGGGCAGTTGTGGCACAATCCGTTGTATTGTACTTTTTTGCTCCTGCATCTATACGTCCTTGTCTTCATCAAAAACACAGTGATAGGAATGGAAAAGTAAAGTTTAGTCAAGTAAGCCCAACAACTAACGGAGGTGGGAATGCCCTCATCCAGCAGTGGATTCACAAAATGGGCTGTGTGTGTGTGTGTGTACATGATTACCAGGCAATACTTTCGTTTGGCCTACTGCGCGCCGTGCGGACACCGCACCATCTGGACGTTGTGGGCACTGCAGTGGCGAGATGTTAACTCCCTTGCCTGATATACAGTGAGGGAAAAAAGTATTTGATCCCCTGCTGATTTTGTACGTTTGCCCACTGACAAAGAAATGATCAGTCTATAATTTTAATGGTAGGTTTATTTGAACAGTGAGAGACAGAATAACAAGAGCAAAATCCAGAAAAACGCATGTCAAAAATGTTATAAATTGATTTGCATTTTAATGAGGGAAATAAGTATTTGACCCCCTCTCAATCAGAAAGATTTCCGGCTCCCAGGTGTCTTTTATGCAGGTAACGAGCTGAGATTAGGAGCACACTCTTAAAGGGAGTGCTCCTAATCTCAGCTTGTTACCTGTATAAAAGACACCTGTCCACAGAAGCAATCAATCAGATTCCAAACTCTCCACCATGGCCAAGACCAAAGAGCTCTCCAAGGATGTCAGGGACAAGATTGTAGACCTACACAAGGCTGGAATGGGCTACAAGACCATTGCCAAGCAGCTTGGTGAGAAGGTGACAGCAGTTGGTGCGATTATTCGCAAATGGAAGAAACACAAAAGAACTGTCAATCTCCCTCGGCCTGGGGCTCCATGCAAGATCTCACCTCGTGGACTTGCAATGATCATGAGAACGGTGAGGAATCAGCCCAGAACTACACGGGAGGATCTTGTCAATGATCTCAAGGCAGCTGGGACCATAGTCACCAAGAAAACAATTGGTAACACACTACGCCGTAAAGGACTGAAATCCTGCAGTGCCCGCAAGGTCCCCCTGCTCAAGAAAGCACATATACATGCCCGTCTGAAGTTTGCCAATGAACATCTGAATGATTCAGAGGACAACTGGGCAAAAGTGTTGTGGTCAGATGAGACCAAAATGGAGCTCTTTGGCATCAACTCAACTCGCCGTGTTTGGACGAGGAGGAATGCTGCATATGAGGTGGAAACATGCTTTGGGGGTGTTTTTCTGCTAAGGGGACAGGACAACTTCACCGCATCAAAGGGACGATGGACGGGCCATGTACCGTCAAATCTTGGGTGAGAACCTCCTTCCCTCAGCCAGGGCATTGAAAATGGGTCCGTGGATGGTTATTCCAGCATGACAATGACCCAAAACACACGGCCAAGGCAACAAAGGAGTAGCTCAAGAAGAAGCACATTAAGGTCCTGGAGTGGCCTAGCCAGTACCCAGACCTTAATCCCATAGAAAATCTGTGGAGGGAGCTGAAGGTTCGAGTTGCCAAACGTCAGCCTCGAAACCTTAATGACTTGGAGAAGATCTGCAAAGAGGAGTGGGACAACATCCCTCCTGAGATGTGTGCAAACCTGGTGGCCAACTACAAGAAACGTCTGACCTCTGTGATTGCCAACAAGGGTTTTTGCCACCAAGTACTAAGTCATGTTTTGCAGAGGGGTCAAATACTTATTTCCCTCATTAAAATGCAAATTCAGAATATTTTTGACATGCGTTTTTCTGGATGTTTTTGTTGTTATTCTGTCTCTCACTATTCAAATAAACCTACCATTAAAATTATAGACGGATCATTTATTTGTCAGTGGGCAAACGTACAAAATCAGCAGGGGATCAAATACTCTTTTCCCTCACTGTACAGAAGGTCGTAGGTTCAATCCGGACCCTGACACCTGTATATTTGGAGTTTGCGTGTTCTCCCCGTGGTTTTGTCGCCCTCCGGGTTTTTCCCTCCACGTTTAGGATCATGCGGTTTAGAGTATTTGGCCGCTATAAATTGCCACACGATAAGCAACTTTGCTGGGCTATGATTTGTGGCCAGGTCACTTCTGAAAAAAGAGCTATACAGCTCAGTGGGCCTTACCTGGTAAAATACAAATTAGTTGAGTTATTGAGTCGTCTGCTGCGGGTGTCCTCTCATGCGTGGCAGCTTCCTGGACACGGCCGCCTTTTTTTGCTTCAAGCCGAAGTCGGGGGAGAAGGAGGTGACCCCCTCGCATTTCTTCTCCGTGTGGCTCGAGTTCTGCTCGGATTTCAAGGAAAACTGGAAGAAGGAGAATAAAGTGATCGCCACCGAGCTGTAAGTCACTCTGCCCGTCCCTGTCCTGCTGCGTTATCGTACTCTCCAGGCTATAAGATGCTCATGAAGGTAAGATGCACCCCTAACTTTTGGGGTCGTTTATCAAAGATTTTTTTTTTTTAATCGGGAGAATGCGGTACTGTTCTTGCCGAAGATAGTTACGTACTAGCTGCTTTAACACGGTGAGAGACGTCTTGCGGAAGATGAGTTGGAACCGCTCACGGCAGGACCATCGTCCGGAAGATGAGCATGAACAACTGACTCAAAGCGCGTCTTTTGGAAGACAATTCATTCTGTGGATTATAAGACGCACCCCCCCCGCCCCAAACCTTGGCTTTAAGATACAGCGGAGGGGGAAAGTCTTATCATCCGGAGAGTATGGTGATAAAATGTGCTTTTATATCGCGCGATTCGGGGCACTTGCCAATAAAATAAAAAAACACTCAAACCCCTAGGTCAGCTCAGCCTCTAATGAGTACCTGGTGCAGTGTGTAAACATTGGTACTGGGGAAACGACGGTGCTGGCCACCCACCCCCTCGTGTGCGGCGGTGCCAACCTTGATAGGTGCTCACAAGCACTTGCCCCAGAAGTAAGTTACGGCTATACGGGCGGTTATTGTCTTCGTGACTGATGAACCCTGTCACCGAGCCTTGGATACTTCACTGCCACCGAGTGGTGGATGGCGACTGTTTATGTTAATTACGAGATTTATATTACTTTATTGATACGGGGCACAAGTTGGGGTTGCTTCTTACCTTCCGAGGCATCTTATAATCCAGAGAATGCAGTATACTTTTTTTTTACTGCTATCTGCGTGCAAGAGAATGTTGACATGTCACCGACAAATGTCGATGCTTCTACTCTTCATGCCAATGTTGCCAATGGTAACCAAGAGCTCGTCATCGATGGCAGTTGCCGCCGATGCCCAACACACATCGCCATCGTCGCCTTTCCCCGTGTCCAATTCCCCCCCCCCTGCCCAGGCCATTGTTGCATTTGTGATTCATCGTCCGTGTGTCTTGTCCAGGTTGAGGAAAGCCAAAGAGAGCGTGAAGCAGAAAATTGGCGAGAATAAAGCCGTCACCGCAGAGAAAAAGTCCTCGGGGCTGGTATGGCAATTTTTTTAAAAATCTTTGCATACCTCCGCTGCGTCTGATTGGAGGAGAAGTATGTGCACATTTGAAATTGTGATTACTATATTATTATTATCCTCGGATCATTGTAGCTTCGCACAGGCCACCGTGGTATTCTTCAAAAAAATATTTACCTCTTTATTTATCTTAACTCAGCTTAACTGTGAATCTCTTGGGAGTGTATATCGATGGAAAATCTTAGATCTGTTTGCTCACAGGATTCGTGGCAAGGATAAGCAAAAAATCAGAGCCATTCTGCTGCATTTAGATGGTTTTAAAATATGATCCTTGTTCCTGTGCTGCCTGCTTTAGATTGCCCGTGTAAATAACAAGGCTGAGTCACCCAATTTGCTTGTCATGGGCAGGGGAGGGTGGGATAGAGATGTAGCGCATTTACTATAAATCCAGTGACTTCAATCTGATTCTCAGCCGTGGTTAGCATCGGTTGCGAGTGATATCTGAAACTGGTTCCGGATCCCCCTTCACCAACCCACTCTGACCGCCGTGGTGAAGTATATTCTAAAGCTTCCTTGCGATCGGCGCCATCTGGAGGAGGCCTTCGTCCATCCATGGATTCACAAAGCTGCAAATTAAGACGGATGCAACGATCCATTGAGTTATTGATTAAAACCAATTTTTATGCCCGTGTGCGTCAAGTCATGTTCGTGAAGTGAACGTTCATGCTTTGTGCAACTGGTGTATTTTTTAAATGCTTCCGTTACATTTTGACCGAGGGAGTAAGCAAAACTACATGAACGACACTGAAAAAACGAGAAATTATACAAACGAGCATGCGAAAATGAGACAAGTGAATCCGTCCTTCAGTCGAATAGCGGCGCCGAATCGTGGCGACCCGTCGAATCATCTTGGCGATTAATTGTGGGTGGCATGCCCAGTAATCCGGTTGGGGGACACCGCGGAAAATCGAAAGGTTAGGAGGTCAAATCGCAGTCTGAGTTTGACTCGGCACGCAGTCCCTCCAATCGGATAGATACAATGGAGGGACTGCATAATCCACAGGTACGCGTGTGTTTTCCTGCTCCTTTCGGTCGTGTTGATTTATTTTCTGCACGGAGTCTGATTCAATGATTCACTCTTAGAATTTGTAATGTTAATTTTTTTCCTATAGATGTTGTGGAAACACTGAATGTCTATGGTGATGCTGCGTTGGCAATGGTGCACAAACACAACAAACAAGCAACATGCGTCAATAAAAATGTTTATTAGACGACGTTTCAGGCAATGACCCTTCTTCATAGCACATGTGAAGAAGAGCCTTTGCTCGAAATGTCACCTTTATTTTTATTTTAAAGCCACTGTTATTGACGGAACGTGTTTATAATTTTTTTAAGTATGAGATGTGGCTTTTTAACACATTTTTTTCTTTTCTCTGCACCTGTGTGTTTCTCACAGAAAGCAAAAATCCACAAGAAGATGTCACTCCAATGAGACGTTGCCGTCGAGGCTTGACGATTCCCGGGGTCCCCCCACACACACACACACATACACGAGTCCATCATCACCAGCTCCCACAATACAGGTCATATCGCGTTTTGATTTTACTCGCTAACAATCCTCGTGAAATTCCACGTGTAGAACCCGTCCCTGACCACTTGTACTTTTAGTCTCTTTGTCGTGCAAATCATTTTATTTTCGTTAGTTGCGTACGTTTATCCTGCCCGCCCGTGTCTCTCCTTACCGACGTAAATAAAACCGTGTTACACTGGCCAAAAGGGGGGTTCCGTGTAAGGGAGACACGACCCAAAAGTATATTTCATGTTATTTTATTTTTGTAACCAAACACAACTTTGGTCCACAGCGATGTGACAGTTCAAATTTTAATTTAAAAAAAATGTCACGTTCACCTTTAAAACCCATTTTAACTGACTCGTGATTAAAACCTGCGGCGAAGAGTTTGGCATTGTGCAGTGTAAGCCGACCTCTATTGGTTTACCTTGGCCACCTCCCAGCATGGCACTGGGTGCAGTGATGTCGCTGTGGGGCCGGCTCCCACAATGCACCATGCATTGTGATGTTACCTCGGTACCACCTCCCACAATGCACCATGCATTGTGATGTTACCTCAGTACCACCTCCCACAATGCACCATGCATTGTGATGTTACCTCGGTACCACCTCCCACAATGCACCATGCATTGTGATGTTACCTCGGTACCACCTCCCACAATGCACCATGCATTGTGATGTTACCTCAGTACCACCTCCCACAATGCACCATGCATTGTGATGTTACCTCAGTACCACCTCCCACAGCGCACCGCACATCGTCATGTAGCGTTAGTACCTGCTCCCACAATGCACCGCGCATTATGATGTAACTGTAGTACCACCTCCCACTGCACCATACATCGTCATGTAACTGACGTACAATCTCCCACAATGCACTGTGTGCGTCATGACCTAGACGTATTTAATGGTATGGAAATCTACCGCAGTGACATCGCTCGAGGGCGCTATTCCAGAACTCATAAAAGTAACGTGACCACGACTTTCATTCTTTCTTATCATTTGCGAAGATTAAAATCTGATGTGTGACAGCCTGGTACGGAGAGCACAGGTACTAATTTGTCAAACAATACCCCTTTGTGTTTGGCTTGTGTCTCCCTTCAGCGAAGGATGCAAGCGATAGAGGGCAGGAAGTAGTGTAAAGAGAAACATGTCTTTTCGCAAACTCGTGTGAGATTGGGTCAGCCTGTAGGGTAGGGTCATGTGTACATACATTGCATTGTTATCATAATACTGTAACACTTTCCCAATTCACAAATCGTTTATTGTTACCGTGTGACATTGATTTTGTTCTTTTACAGAGGAATATTTGGTGGTTTCACCATGATTTCACCTTGTCGAACACTTGCGATTATTGTGAATAAGTATGTAAACACAGTTGATTGTACAGACGCCAAGTGCAAACTATGCAAATGAAATATTGCCGCTGATTTTCCCAGGCTATTGTCAACCCGAAATAAACTACTGAGTGCTGTGCCTACAAATGTATTACATAGCCAAAAACAATTGTAGCTAAAATCCAATGGGCCGGTATGTAAAATTACTTTAATATGGCCTAGCATTTTATATTTATAGTTGCACCGTGCATTATTTCTATCACTTTGTTATATTTACGTCTATGTATCTCGATGCCTTCCTGCGGCGTATGTTACTCGTCGGAGATGAATTAGACGTCGCTCAATCGAAATCTCACGTTTACAGCAACGTTACGTTTAGGGTCCTCTCTCGGCAGTGGCTATGTTGTGTTTGCGAATGCGGTATTTAAATAAAAGCTTATTATGTTACCATGTTAGAGTGGGAATTTGTACAGTCGGTCGCATGTTGGTTTACATTGCAGGAATGGACTTGCTCTGCTGAAAATAAGGTCAAGAGGTCAATCACGTGACTCACTGATGCCACGACATCTCTCTATGAATTCGTCCTGCTGGATCTTGCAAAGTTGACATCCCCGGGCCTTCAAGGTCCATGCTTACTCAGGAAATAATTTCAGGTTATATATTTTTTATCGCAGTTTTAAGGTCTTATCAGATTTTTAGATCATTTACATTTTGTAATCATGTAGTGTGTCTCCACCCGATGCCACGTCACCCCACATTTGTCGGGAAAACCGCATACGTGAAAGTGATATCACTTCCTGTGGCGCCACATGCTCGGATTACAATAAGATAAGATTCAATTTCGTATCTAGGCCTGATTTTGGCATTTTTAGAATTCGATCATCGGTAACATCCGTAGCTCTTTAAAAAAACTCATTTGTAGAAATTACACTGTGGCCTTAAAATGAAAAATATATAATCGGTGACGTTTCAGGCAATGTCACCTATTATAAAAAATATATAAAACCTGGAACTCTTTCCTTAGTAAGCATGAACCTTGTAGGCCCTGGGATGTCAACTTTGCAAGATCTAGCAGAACAAATTCATACGGAGATGTCCTTTTCATTCTGAGGCAGTAATAATTGATCTAGCTCAGTGGTTCTCAAACTGTGATCCCTGGACCACCAGTCATCTGCGACGGTCCTCCAGGTGGTCTGCGGGCTGTAATACAATTGCATATTGATCCGGATATACGAACAATGGGTATACGTTTTATATTGGACATTAATTAATATTCATTCTATGATATTTCATTAAAAAATTGTTAAAATAACCTGATTACACTACCCTAACCCTGGGATCTAAATGCCTCATATCCCCCCCTCCCGAAAGAAAAAAAACTTTTCGCTGCGTTAAATAGAAATGTTTTATGTTCTGGTGATATTGTAGTGACTGGGAATGTCACTGTGGTGCCGGGCCTGCGAGGCCACGGCGAGATGTATCCTGTTCTGTGTACACCCCGGACACAGGGTGTAGTACCAGCCCTAGTGTGGGCTTGGGTGAGCACCACGCACAGCGTGCGGTGCGGGCTCCCGTTGAGAGAGCGAGAGAGTGTCAGCCAGCCGGGGTTACGTTGGGGGCATGATGCTCTGGCTGACCTGGGGACACGTGACCGGATGATACTGGAGGGGGGCCACCGGTGGAGGGGGCCAATGGGTGGTCACATGGTCCGGGAAGAACTCTCGAGAGCCTTCGGGCAAGGGCGAGAGAGATCGAGAAGGTGGGCGGGGCGAGAGGCGGAGCCAGCCCCAGCCCGGCCCGATGTAAGGGAGGGTCCCTGTGAGGGGCTCGGGGTTCTTACTGTTGGAGAGGCAGGAGATCCACGTCAAGCTTGAAGAAGCCTCCAGCCACGCAGTCGGGGACCCAGCTTGTGGTCCGGACCGGGATAGCGGAACCGTGTCTAGTTCCGCCGTAGCGTGGTTAGTTGGGTGGTCACCATCCGAGAGTTTGTTCTGTTAATAGTCTGGAGTATGTTGTGCAAATAGTTTTAAAAACGTGTTGCTCCCTAAGACAATGTCTGCGACTCAGTTGGACTCACTACAATATGAATAATTTTGTATGACTGGTATTGAAAGAGAGAAGCGAACGCGTTTTGTCACCGGGTATGGGGGTGGTCGGGCAGTCCGCGGAAATATTTGCATCGGCCGAGTGGTCCGCCGACCAAAAATGTTTGATAAATACTGCCCTAGTTCAGACAGTGTCCCAATGTCTGCCCTTAGGTCTCCTCTTCCCCTTGGCCGCCGACCACCCCTGTGCCTGTCTCGGATAACCTGACCTCCTCCAACCCTCCACACGTGGCCCCACCCATCTCAACCTCCTCTCCCTTTTGTCCCAATTTACTCACAAACTTCTGAGTTGCTGACTCCCTTAGCCCAGCTTGAAATTCCTGGCACATTCTATGCACGCATCTGCAATGCAAAGGACCAGAAGTTCTTTTCACTTTGTAAAAGTCAAGCTCCGTGACCGATAACAGCAACGCCCGTCGCCAACACCTCTCCCAAGTGGTTGACACGATGCATCAAAAACGAGCCGAACAAAGGCAAATGTACATGAAAACCAGCAAAAGTTATTTTGTTCAAAAAGTGCAAAAATCTTCCAAAATACCAATCGGCTAAGTTGATTAAATAACATGTATATTGCAAAACTCCGATTATTAGACTGCCCACCTTGTAGCATATCTGTCAACCCATACGGTGTACCCGTATTCTTGTTCAGAGAAACTTTGTTTTCAGGTCCATAAGGCGTACAGCCATTTCAATACGGTAACATTTTTTGTGTCTATTTGTTTGTGTTTCTCCCTTGTGATGGGACTTTATAGGATCAACGTTGAGATTTAAAAGGGCACGGGGTGACCAATAAGGTCTGAATTGGTCTGTAATAAGGTAGGCGCTGGTAAGGGGTCAACAGGTATGTTGTAATTATTAAAGGAGTGAACCACGTGGACAATCATGAATACAGTAGATCTGATTATCCGCGCGCAGTTTATCAAAATTAGCAGATTAAACGTGCACCTGAGATTTTGACATTAATTCATCACTCATGGATTTTCCTTTAAGCCCAAATTAATATTCTAAAACCCGTTATACATTTGTAGTGACTAACGCGGAGGCACTAGAGTTGGAGGCACTCTTTATTAACAAGCACCAACGGGAGTTACCACTTTACAATAAGTCCGTCTATGGTCGACGACGTTGCCCAGTCAGGACAGTTGGTAGGCTGCCTGACTGGTGACGCCCGAGATGGTGAAGACGGAGACGACGACGAGAAGGATGGTGAAGACGACGAAGAGAATGGTGAAAACTCCAACAGCACGATGGGGATCCCACTCCATATGACAGCCCCGAGATCCCCTCCGGGGGCCCCTCTTATACTGTCAGCGTGGCCTGGCTCCGCCCCCCGGCCACGCCCCCTTTCTAGAACCTACCAGCGGGTTCTTGGTGTGCCCCTTCTGGACCTTTCTCCTAGATCCCCCTCTGGTGTATAACTTGGCCTGCTGACGTCAGGGCTGCTGTAAGCTGCAGATCCCTTTCCCCACCAGCAGCCAGGACTATGCTGCTACATTACATATTCTATGTCACTACACATTTGTAGAGACAGTGTGTGGACTAGTGGCCACGAGTGGTAACTACGGGTGTGGAAACAGTATAGGATTACAACAGGGACAGTACGCCTGGCAATAAGGGGGGATAACCAGGCCAGGGAACTAAGAGGGGAATGATCTGGAGGCTTTGGGAATCTGCGAGGGAGTTCGAGAAGAGGGGCGTGGCCAGGGGCGGAGCCATGGCCACACTGGAGGATAAAAGGGGCGAGAAGCAGGGTTCTAGGCTGCCGTGGGGTTTGGGGTCCTGGCCGTCGTCGCTCTCATCGCTCTCGCCACCATAGTCGTTATATAGTCAGTCAGCTATGTAGACGGATCGTTATGTCCTCAAAGTCATAAATGTGAGATCGAGTCGACGCTGGGAAGAGATAGAGAAATAAATGAAGAAACCCTCTACAGTCCGTGTATTCCGAAGTCATTATACAGTGAGGGAAAAAAGTATTTGATCCCCTGCTGATTTTGTACGTTTGCCCACTGACAAAGAAATGATCAGTCTATAATTTTAATGGTATGTTTATTTGAACAGTGAGAGACAGAATAACAAAAAAATCCAGAAAAACGCATGTCAAAAATGTTATGAATTGATTTGCATTTTAATGAGGGAAATAAGTATTTGACCCCTCTGCAAAACATGACTTAGCACTTGGTGGCAAAACCCTTGTTGGCAATCACAGAGGTCAGACGTTTCTTGTAGTTGACCACCAGGTTTGCACACATCTCAGGAGGGATTTTGTCCCACTCCTCTGCAGATCTTCTCCAAGTCATTAAGGTTTAGAGGCTGACGTTTGGCAACTCGAACCTTCAGCTCCCTCCACAGATTTTATATGAGATTAAGGTCTGGAGACTGGCTAGACCACTCCAGGACCTTAATGTGCTTCTTCTTGAGCCACTCCTTTGTTGCCTTGGCCGTGTGTTTTGGGTCATTGTCATGCTGGAATACCCATCCACGACCCATTTTCAATGCCCTGGCTGAGGGAAGTAGATTCTCACCCAAGATTTGACGGTACAATGGCCCCGTCCATCGTCCCTTTGATGCGGTGAAGTTGTCCTGTCCCCTTAGCAGAAAAACACCCCCAACGCATAATGTTTCCACCTCCATGTTTGACGGTGGGAATGCTGTTCTTGGGGTCATAGGCAGCATTCCTCCTCCTCCAAACGCGGCGAGTTGAGTTGATGCCAAAGAGCTCCATTTTGGTGTCATCTGATCACAACACTTTCACCCAGTTGTCCTCTGAATCATTCAGATGTTCATTAGCAAACTTCAGACGGGCATGTATATGTGCTTTCTTGAGCAGGGGGACCTTGCGGGCGCTGCAGGATTTCAGTCCTTCACGGCGTAGTGTGTTACCAATTGTTTTCTTGGTGGCTATGGTCCCAGCTGCCTTGAGATCATTGACAAGATCCTCCCGTGTAGTTCTGGGCTGATTCCTCACCGTTCTCATGATAATTGCACCTCCACGAGGTGAGATCTTGCATGGAGCCCCAGGCCGAGGGAGATTGACAGTTCTTTTGTGTTTCTTCCATTTGCGAATAATCGCACCAACTGTTGTCACCTTCTCACCAAGCTGCTTGGCAATGGTCTTGTAGCCCATTCCAGCCTTGTGTAGGTCTACAATCTTGTCCCTGACATCCTTGGAGAGCTCTTTGGTCTTGGCCATGGTGGAGAGTTTGGAATCTGATTGATTGATTGCTTCTGTGGACAGGTGTCTTTTATATAGGTAACAAGCTGAGATTAGGAGCACTCCCTTTAATAGTGTGCTCCTAATTTCAGCTCGTTACCTGTATAAAAGACACCTGGGAGCCAGAAATCTTTCTGATCGAGAGGGGGTCAAATTCTTATTTCCCTCATTAAAATGCAAATCATTTCATAACACTTTTGACATGCGTTTTTCTGGATTTTTTTTGTTGTCGTTCTGTCTCTCACTGTTCAAATAAACCTACCATTAAAATTATAGACCGATCATTTGTCAGTGGGCAAACGTACAAAATCAGCAGGGGATCAAATACGTTTTTTTCCCTCACTGTACATTGTTACACTTGGAAATGTTTATTACAAGTCACGCACTTAAACCGAACAAATATACGCTCTGGTTAATCCGAAATCTACACGATCGCCTCTATAGTAGAGTAGTTGCATATATTTACACCAGTGGGCGGAGTTTGATTGATGTTGATTGGCATGGCTCTCCTGCTGTCCACTTAGTGGGCCGATTATTTACGCGTGAGCAGGAAAAGTTTTATCACCGAGCACGTGCATCGATTGGTCGATCGTTAGTATTTATCCAATCGTTTATTTTATGAGTTTTTATTTACGAAACTGCGATGGCAGAAAAACGTAAATATAATTTATACCCATTTTAGTAGTTTATTGGCGTAGAGATCCACGGAAAAAATGTATACTTTTGGATTATCCGTAATTTTGTATTATCTACGTCCGTCCTCCGCGTCATTAGCACGGATCATCCGTGGGTCTACTGTAAATTATTTAATGTTTACGGTTCATGATTTCATAATAGCTAATATTCGTTTAAAATTACGAGTACTTTTCAAACTTACTAATATTCAAAAATTAGCCTTAATTCCCATACGGTTACAGTGACATGTTTGTTTCTCATTTTAAACAGTGGACAAAATAGGAGGCACTTCTTCCAGCCATATTCAGTGCTGCGCAAATGAAAACTGAAAGTGAAAATATATATTTTCAATGAACATTAAAATTTAAACAGACAATCTTCTTACGTAATGGTAGCTTCGTGTTGCAATGGTTTGAATTAAAATAATCAAGATTCATCCACTACTGGATGATGAAGTCCTCTCTCAATCTTGCGATGCAACAATCCATCGTCTAGCTTCAGCAACTGAACGGAGGTAGAGAACGTGAGACCCTCGATTCAGGTCCTGAAGAAGCTCCTAGCGCGTGGCGCGAAACCGTCGGACATCACGCCAAAGAACGCGTCTGACAACCCGATAAACACCTCGGAGAGCTAACGAATTCCCACGGCCTACACGTGGTGTTTGCTTCTTAGAGAGAGGGGAAACGTGTAACTGGCAACGTTCTTAATCCCATTGCCATGCTCATCAATGATTTTAGCTGTTATGTAGAACAAGTATTGGAAATAAATGCGTTTCCAATGCAAGCTATGCACTGTTCCCCTACGTGACAGCATTCCACTTGCACGACAAAATCGTTTTAAACGTCTTGCGGAAGTGCATGTTGCACAGCGCGTAACACATCGGGTTGACCGTGCTGTTGACGTAGCAAAGCCAATATCCCAAGTGCCACAGCTTCTTCGGCACGCAGTCGTCGCAAAACGTTGAGACGAGCACCATGATGTTGTACGGAGTCCACGTCACAATGAACGCCAGCAATATCGCGCACAGGATCCTGACGGCCTTGTTGTCCCTGGCGAGCAGGCTGCAGTGTCTCCTCGCCGTGCTGCTGTGCGCCTTCCCTCCTTTGCACCGCCCCCTGTGTGATCGTCCTCTCAGAACGATCTTATCTGCGGCAGGCTCGTCCTCACGTGGCGATTCTCTCTCGGCGTCCCGTGGGAGGAGGGACTCCTCGATACGCATGTCGACAAGCGTCGCGCAGTTGCTTCTTCCGAGGTCGCGTCCTCGCACCGTCGAGCTGATCCGTGCGTGCTGCGGCTCGGCGCAAGTTTCGCCGCCGTTGCCGGCGACTGAATCGGCCGCTGCCACGGGGTCATCTGGGACGTCAGATGGAGCGGAAGGTCGCGGAGAGCTGCCATCTGTTGCTGCAGCAGCTGGCTTGGCGCAGGAGTCCGCCCGCTCGTTCGCAGGCTCCTGCTCGTCGTCGTCGGAGCTGATCGCGCACCCTAGCGACACAGCCTCCTCCTCCTCCTCGTCGTCGTCCTCCTCCTCCTCGTGCGTCGTCTCAACGTGTCCCTCGCAGCTCTGCAAGCTGCATTTCCATGGCTGACTGCCCTGCGACGTTTTGCTTTTTGGGGAGCGGATTCCGTCGTGAGCCCTGGCACCGCAATCTTCGTCGTAATCGTCGTCGCAATCATCGTCCTTGAGAAAGGTCAAGCATCCTCGCGTCCCCGTAGGCACGTGGCTTCTGGACTTGGACTCGGAGCCCTGCAGAGTCGCAAACTGCCTTGATCGCCGCCGTGTCTCCCTGTAGATCCTCCAGTAGAGAACCATCATGATGGTGATGGGCAGGTAAAAGGCAGCTATGGCTGTACCGAACGTGATTATGGGCTCGGAGAGAAACTGTATGTAGCACTGATCCTGCGGCACCGTCCTTTTGCCGACCATGTGCTGCCAGAACAAAATGGCCGGCGCCCAGAGGACGAGCGATACCGCCCAGGCCAGGCCGATCATAATGGAGGCCCTCCTCTTGGTCCGCTTGGCTTTGTACTTCAGGGGTCGAGTGATGGAAAAGTACCGGTCGAAGCTGATCGCCAGCAAGTTCATGACGGAAGCGTTGCTGGCCACGTAGTCCAGAGTCAGCCACAGGTCGCACATGACCGCGCCCATGGCCCAGCGGCCCGTCAAAATGTAAGCGGTGTACAGGTTCATTGAGAAGAGGCCGACGATGAGGTCGGCGGCGGCGAGGCTCAGCAGGAAGTAGTTGCTCACCGTCTTGAGCTGCCTGCTGACCCTGAAGGAGAGCATCACGAGCGTGTTGCCGACCACGGTGATCAGGCTGAACATCGCTGCCACGACGGCAATGACGACGACTTGGGCGACGTTCTGTTCCCCAGCCAGCGGATCGTCGGCGGCGCTCGAGTTGAGCGTCAGAGCAGCGCTCGGATTCTGAGAGGTGGGGCTCCAAACGATGCCTTCGTCTTGAATATTGATTCCTTCCATTGCTGTGCCTGTAGGAAGTTGGCATACGGAGCGTCGTGTTTTTCGTACAGCGGAGTTGGTCCACACGCGTTTCCGTTCCGCACATTCAGGTGTCTCGCCCTGTAAACAACATCGGTGTTATATGAGAACAAAAAATCATCAGTATTATTATCCCCTTGTCTGCGTGGGGTTTTCCAGAGTAAAGACAAGAACAACCTCAACAATTGCTCACAAACTCAGGGAGGCCTTCTTGAATGAATAAAAAGCATTTATTTACTGACTTATTAGTTCTGGTTTTAGTTACCAGATTAGTTAAAAGTGCTCACCAAGGAACATTGCCAGAGTGTAACGCTCTGATTTCAATCCAAATGTATACATTAACAGTGCACGCTGATAGAATAACAGGATCGGTGTAATGTCACGTGGCCCTAGTTGCCTTTCTCAGGGTGCAGCAATTGAGGAATTACCCGTCGACCCTTCACATCCACGTCCCTTCGCACACCGCGAGTTTTTTTTTAGCTGGTGCCGTTTGTCCCGTTTAGCCACGGCGATCAGCGTCCCCTCGAGAGGCGCTCTTCCAACGGGGGATAATATATTGATGAAGCTCCAGTCCTTCACAACACAACCAATTATCGGCTTACTCGATTCAGGAATTGTGGGGAGTGGTGGTTCAAAGTGCGATACGTTGTCGATCGCAGGCCCGAGTCACGGCTCACACCAAGTTCAATGATTGTCTTGAAATGGACATCTTCATCGTCTTTGGTTCTTTCGGTAAAGTCACGTAGAATTAGAATAAAATAATAAAATAAAATACGTGACTTTACCGAAAGAACCAAAGAAGATTAATCCTTGCAGTCACGAAAGCTTTAAATCGAAAAATGGACATTTTCAATTAAAACTGTCAGGAAGTTACATTTTTATTTAAAGCTTTCGTGACTGCAGTGATTCATATTCCTGGTTATTTCGGTAAAGTCACGTTGAAGGGAAACAATATATATTGTTATTTTATTGTTTCCCTTATTATTTTATTGTTTCCCTTCTACGTGACTTTACCGAAAGAACCAAGAATATGTCAGGAAGTTGTGGAGGGGCAGCGTGAATGTAACGAGGCCCACATTCATCATCGGATGTGCTGCTAAACTAAACTATAATATGTTTTATTTGACCAGGTAAGACCCACTGAGCTATATAGCTCTTTTGCAAATGCGACCTTCTGATGACCCGGAGAAAAATCCACGCGACCATAGGGAGAACATGCAAACTCCAAATATGCAATGAACATCAGGTCGGATATCGAACCCACGACCTATTTTTCAGGCGAGGTATACCTTTAACAATATAATAGTTAACATCTCGCCACCGCTGCGCCAAGTCGCTGCTGCTGCTGCCTAGCGTGAGCTGTGTCTGTGTCTCACTTTTATGTTGATATCCACATTTCTTTACTCGTAATTTTGCGAGATTTTGTTAAATCAGCCCATGAGGACACATCAAATGTCACCAACCGTGTTCTATCACCGTGCACTGTACACGTTTTGGTTTAAATCTGAGAGGGTCACACTCCGTGAATGTTCCTTGTTTGTGGAATCAAACAAATTCTGGATGCTATTGTTTTCCAAAAGGAAACTGAAGATTAAAGATTTGAAAAACTTGTAACAATATAAATTGCGATAAATACAACACTCACAGCAGGCATCTCAACTGAACAATTCCATAGTTACCATCGCATGGAAAAGACATATCCAGCCTCGCTACTCAAATCAGTTCTGGGCCAAGCGCTCATCTCCACTGGCAGGCCTGAGCCAGTGATGACAATTTCATATTACAATGGCAGGGAGAAGCTTATCCATATGACAATCACAGTTGAATCAACATTATCTACCATTAGAGAGAAGATGGGTTGAGTTGGCCCGACTGCGACTTGAACTTGTAAACCTCCCAATTGTCAGACGAGCGGTCTTAACGCTGCAGTCACCCAGCAAAAATGAGCCATTGTTACAGCCCCTTTGCCACTCCACTGCTGGATGAAGGACTCTCCCATGTGTCGGTTGTAGGAGTTGATTGACAGTAGTTTAACCGTAGTGGTCTCACTACATAGTGTGGAAAAGTGCCGGTGCCCTGCTGCGTAAGGATAAAGCGAGCGTCCGGTCGATGTGGGCTTTTCAAAGTTTAAGTTCCGTGAAAACTTCGAGTGGCAGCTGTCCTAGAAATACAGACGGTTGCACTGCGCTGCGAGATTTCTTCGGTGGATTCCGGCCTCTAACGTCAGCTGTCATGAGCACACTCAGAATAATCTTGGGAAGACCAAAAAAAAATGTTTTTGGTTTCAAAAAATAAAATAAAAAATTCGACGAAGATAATTTTTTGCCAATCGCACGAACCGTAAACATTGCTGTCAAATTATTGGTTCTTTCGGTAAAGTCACGTAGAAGGGAAATTAAAAAATAATACAAATAAAACAATGAAATTCCTGATGATGATTGCTTGTGTTGCAATGGAAACGTCGTGAGAATGTAATTGTTTTATATTTTTATTATTTTATTATTTCCCTTCTACGTGCCTTTACCGAAAGAACCAATAATATGAACCCCTGCAGTCACGAAAGCTTTAAATCGAAATTAATTGCTGTAACATCACACGGGTTAACCCCGTATTCTTCTTGTACAGGGAGATTGAGTTTTCAGCTCCATACGGCATACAGCCGTTTCAATAAGGGCACAACAATCTAATATTGTCTATTTGTGTCTCCCTTGTGATGGGACTTTGTAGGATGAACGTTGAGATTCATAAGGGCACGGGGGTGACCAACATTGTCTGAGTTGGTCTGTAATAAAGTAGGGCACTGATAAGGGTTGACAGGTGTGCTACTATACACTACACTACTATATACTACTCTACCCTATTAGATACCGTGTCAAACTATACGGTTTACCCCTATTCTTGTACAGGGAAATTTAGTTTTCAGGTCCATTTTGGCGCACAGCCGTTTCAATATGGGCACAACAATCTAATATTGTCTATTTGTGTGTCTCCCTTGTGATGGGACTTTGTAGGATGAACGTTGAGATTCATAAGGGCACGGGGGTGACCAATAAGGTCTGAGTTGGTCTGTAATAAGGTAGAGCACCGATAAGGGGTTGACAAGGTGTGCGTAAAACATCAAGCGAGAATCCCCTCACCTGCATGGATGCGTTCCATCTCCCTCTGCCCGTTGCATCCGCGGCCCGACATCACGACGCCAACACCTCTTGATGTTTCAAAAGCGCCCGCAGACTTCGGTGAATTCCAAGCCGAGCGTGTGATGGTCGAAGGGTTTGGGAAGTTAATAGGTCACGAGCGCAGACTTTCGTGTCTCCTCCTGCGCTGTTCCGCCACTGGTGAATGTTGTGTCTGGCACAGGCCGGCCGTGTCAGCCTGTGCCCACCGTGCCAGCCTGTGCCAACCGTGCCCTCCCCAGCGAGGTGGCCCCACCCCAGAGATTTCGCATTGTCAACAGACACTTAAATGCTGCCGCTCATTGAGTCACGGGCAATCGCATGTGTCGGCCACGTGCGATTGCCGTGTGGAACGCACGACGATTACCTGCGGGGCTAAAGCAGGCACGTCAACACGTTACATCACACCGTCGAACCTCCTTTACCTGGCTGCCCAGCACATTTCAATGTCGGGACGTCAACCGGCCGTACGTGTAATGGTCAACCCACTCACTGGTCATGCCACCCCAGAGGTCGCTGATTTGATTTAATTTCTCCGGCAAAGGCAGCTGAAACAATCTGCTTCGGTCGTCTCATTCTTTCGCACGGCTTGTGTTGATGCAGAACAACAAACTTCCATTTCACATTCAGGTGGGCAAGGCAGATTACCGCGTCAGGAGCAACGGAGTTATTTGGCTTTACACAATGATCACGTTTCTTAAATCCTCCTCTGAGCCGCAGCAGTATAACTATTTTTATTTTACCAGGTAAGGCCCACTGAGCTACATAAACATTTTTTTCAAAAGCCACCTGGCCACAAATGACAGCCCAAATTAAGAGGCTTATCACGTGGAAATGTATAGCAGCCAAAAACGCCAAACGCACCGTTGTTGATTCTAAATGCGGAGGCAAAAATCGGGAGGACCCGGAGAAAAATTCACGCGACCGCGGGGAGAACATGCAGACTCCAAATATACAGCAGGCATCAGGGTAGGAATAGAACCCACGACCTCCTGCATACCAGGCGAGGGAGTTAACGCCTCTCCACCGTGGCGCCCCTATAAATGGGTCCACACCAGTCGACTGGCAGGTTGTGTATGGTAGGGTAAAGTGTGGGTACCCCCACTTCTTCCGACACATCTGGCAGCATTGAAGAGGCCAAATACCCTCTAGAGGGCTTCTCTGGAACTCCCTGGAGTGGAAGCCCTTCCGCCAGCAGTGGCGTGAGCGCGCAAATGCAGGGCTGCGACTTCCCCCTTGACTGTGACTCCCCCCTTGACTATATTAATGAAACAAGCTGATAAACCCAGCCGATTAAGGGAAGTCTCGTCTTCATGAGGCGATTTTCATGTGTTGCAACAGGGAGACAAAGGCGGCCGGGCGTGGTTGCTGGCCACACGCCACCCCCTCGTGTGCCGTGGCTGCCTTCGGGCGTGCTCGCTAACAGCACTTGACCCCGACAGTCTGTTAGAGGCTACACGGGGGGGGGGGGGGCATCTTTGTCATTGTCCTCTGCGAAAATTTTGGGGCTTCATTGCACCTCTTTGGGCAAGCCAGCACGAGGATGACTCAATGTAAATGAGTGAAACTTTATTTCTATTTTCATGTTACTTTTTTATTTACGAAACAGTATTGATGATATTCTTAGCTCTTTCGGTAAAGTCACGTTGAAGGGAAACAATAAATAATAAAATATATATAAAACAATAAAAATTTCTCACGACGTTTCGACCATAACACAAACGGTCGTCATCAGGTGTGTCGGTTTGCATTAATTTATTTATTTTTAAACGGTGTATTTATTTATTTTAAAAAAAACGTCAGCGCCACGCGCAGCGATTTGGCAGTTTATTTAGAAGGACGAGTCCATCTATGTTCTGAAAAGAGGAGGGGGAGACGAAAAATTAATGTATGCTGTCTGAAAGCCACTATAAGCGTGAACAATCAATTTAGACCTGAAATGGTTTATCAAATCTTTCCAATGATTGTTAAGCCAGAATCCATCTTTTCGGTTGAAATTGTCTCTGTGCTTGTATATGTGGATAGCCTCATGAACGAATCTCTCATGGTAGCCAGCTGGTTTACAAAGAACCTGTCTTGGAAAAGTCAATGTCATGTGAGCCTACTGAATTATAACAATGATCTGCCACGGCCGAGGTGTTGGTCCTACCGTGTTTAAGGTCTGCTTTGTGTTCACGAATGCGGTCCGAGACATGGCGTTTGGTTTCTCCAATGTAACTACTACCACAGAGGCAACTTAGTTTGTAGACACCAGGGTACTGTATGTCCGGAATCACATCTTTTACAGACGGAACCAGGTCACGGATTTTATGTAATGTGTTGAAACAGACCTGGATCTTGTGTTTATTCAAGATTTGGGAGATCTTTTTTGTGATCCCCGCAATGTAGGGTAAAGTGATGGTTTTGAAAGGCTCCTCAAGAGGGTCCTTCTTAATGGTTTGAGTGATAGCTTTGCGGATTGTATAGTCGGAGTAACCATTAGCCTTAAGAGCTTGGTGTACGTGCTTGAGTTCACTGCCTATGTGTTCCTGGTCGGATATGCATTGGGCTCTATGGTACAGAGTCTTGATGAGAGAATTCTTCTGTGATGGATGGTGGTGGGAATCCTGTTTCAGATAATATTCAGATGATATTCTTGGTTCTTTCGGTAAAGTCACGTAAAAGGGAAACAATAAAATAATAAAAATATAAAACAATAAAATTCTCACGACGTTTAAACTGCAACACAAGCAATCATCATCAGGTGTGATTGCTTGTGTTGCAGTCGCGAAAGCTTTAAATCAAAATTTAGCACTGATGATATATGTAAATGTGCAATATTTTCTTATTTATGAGTTGAATAATGCTTTACCTTTTTGGCTGAACCACTACACACGTTTTATGAACAAGGTGTACAGTTTTGATTTAAAGCTTTCGTGACTGCAGGGATTCATATTCTTGGTTCTTTCGGTAAAGTCACGTAGAAGGGAAACAATAAAATAATAAAAATACAAAACAATAAAATTCTCACGACGTTTTATTGTTTTCCTTCTACGTGAATTTACCGAAAGAACTAAGAATAAGATGTTCAGTACATCCCGTAGCCCATTCTCGACGTTACAGTGAACCGCAAAACGACGTTCAGTGAGCACCACATGTACCAGTCTTTGATTCACGACGGCTGATAGATTGAGCAGGACCAGCAGCTCTCGTGCTCACGTTTGTGCTATTTTATATTTCCCAATCGATAACACCCAACACCCTCAACTCAGTCAGGCATGACACGCTTTAACCTCTGCATTTTGCAATCATGTGCCCATCCCAGAATTACATTACCTGTTGTTACACAAAGACAACACTTTTATCACATGCTACTCCACGCACACCTGGGACCCAGCGCTGCGGAGGGGTTGGTCAATCGCACAAACGTCGAGGTGGTGGTGCCATGGCCGGCCAGAAAGCGAACAGCAAATAATGGATTCGTCTCAATCCGTGCCATCTATGCGAGCTATCCGAGTATGGTACCCTCGCACGCGTGGGTTGTCGTCTTCAGGTGGCTCCGGTTTCCTCCCACGTTCATATTAATTGGATGAAAACATCTTCATAACAAAAAAACCCCAATTGGAGGACCCTGAAAAAAAAAGGTCATTGTAATTGGTGTGGCTTACCTGGATAGACGTTTTCTTCTCATCAAACTTTCTCTGCTAAAGAACCTTAGTGCCATAACTCGCTTGTATCCAGGGCCGTGCAGAGGGCGGTTGCGGAGCCCGAAGCAAATTACACCGGCTGCCCCCCCCCCCCATGCATTCAATCTAAACCGTATTACATCTGATACCGTAACGTCAAAGCGTGGGGCCCCCCAAAGCGCGGGGCCTGGGGCAGTCGCCCCGATTAGCCGTGTAGCCCAAGGGCGGCTCTGCTCGTACCCCCCTAATACTTATATCCGTCACATGCCTGTTGCTGCCACACACCCGTTGCTATACCGCACGTTCTCATTACGAATGTGTTCATCACACATGTTATTTCATTCACACACTAATCTTCACACCATTTGTTCCCATCCTACACCAAAAGATACGTTTTTAAATATTGGATTTTCTGTTCATCATATTACATTGGAATTTATCAAACACAGTTTTCTGTCTAACTAAAACATCCTACAAAAAGCTACAATTTTTGAATGTTCATTCCCAAGACTGCAACGAGTGGATCAAGTACACAACCGATTGCCATTTTTTTTATTTTTGTGAACAGTTTTGTAGTGTTTACTTTTTCTACAAATATTCCCAATGCCTATGAAATGACAACAAAACAAAAGCAGAATACATACAAAACCTCACGAGACATTTCTTCTTCAGTTGATTGACACAGAAAGAAAACATTTTCAAAGTTAAGTTCAAATAACTTTCAAATAATCTACAACGTGTATTGTACAATTTAAAACAGCTCTTAAGTCTCAAACCTTAAGCAATAAAGTAAGTAACCGATGGCATGAAGAACTTGGGCAGTTTTCAGAAAGCCCAATTTTTTTTTTACATGATGTAACATAGTCCGACGATACAACCCAATATACACTCCCACCTTTAACACGCAAATTGGTTGTGACCTCATTCTCGTTTGGCGTTCACACAGCACGCAGCCGCTGTGCTTAAAGTGCAAAGAATCGTTAGTGTACAATAGAATTAAACTTGATTAAATCCCCCAATATTCGTACATTACATTAAAACTGTGCCATCACCCGCTCTAAACCGTATCGAAGCGCAGTGTGAGTGATCAGGGCAAATTATGCTTCGAGTGATGGATTTCAGGCGTGTACGTCAGCAGAACGATCATCACCCAGACGTGCAGCAGAGCCTGGAACACAAGAGGGAATTCCGTGCGTAAGTGGTACAGTAAAAAAATGCCCGGCTTTCGACCAAAGGCAGATAGATGCATCCCCGAAACAAAACAACTCTCAAACTAGACCTGAAGTTTTCGTGACTGCAGGGATCCATACTCTTTGGTTCTTTCGGTAAAGCCACGTAGTTATGAAATAAAATCAATTAAATGACGTTTCGGGCGCAACACAAGCGTCCGTCATCAGGTGGGACAACCACAGCAAGAAACAACTACCGCAAATAATTTTCCTAGGCGGCAGCAGCAACAGCAGCAGTGTAGTTCTCGAGTGTGCAGACGGTAAAACTGCACCAGGACCCATGGGTCGGAGGGGAGCAGGCACCATGGTTACAAAGAGCGTGGGGGAGGGGGGGGGAGGACATTGGACAAGGGACCCACAAATAATTGTTCGCACCAGTCCCATGTCAACCATGCAATTCCAACCTCACTACACCCACCACTGCCAGGCAGTGTCCCGGGGTTGTCTAACAGGAGTTTGAAGCTGTGTTTAATACAAAATAAAAAACCACGTGGTGCCCACAGCCCTCGAGCAATGTCACTGCTCTACAATTAAACCATGGGAGTTAGATCGTAGCAAGCGGTGTCGCTCGAATGCCATGACGACACGCTTGAGATTGCATCTCCCAATTATGAAGTTTTGGATCTGTGGCAGACTGCGTGGGACTACAGCCCAGGTGCGTATCGACGGGAGATGTTTGTTTTTATCCGGTGGCATCTTCCTTTAAAAGCTCTCGTGTGCTATGTACATTTGCATCCACTGTAAAGCATGTTTACATTTGAAGGTTTGACGTGAGAGTTCAATGTGAAAGACTGAACATAAATAGCAGAATGTGCACATCACTTTTATCGTTCCATTGCTGGGTGTGGGCCTCTCCACGCCATCCGGGACGTATTGGTTATTTGACCAGACTTCTCCACACTGATCAGCGGGGATTGATGAAGGCATGGAGCATGAGGGGACATACGAGTATAACAATGGATTCTGCCGCACTCTCCTTCTCAAGGGAATTTGCCCTTTCTTTTTTGACTTCAAAATACAACAAAGGATTGTTAATAAAGATAAGCCAGTCAGTTGATTTTGGGGACGGCCCACTGACCTAAGTCGCCGTTTTTTAATGGTGACCCTGCCAAAACAGTTAATACGGTAGCAAGGATGTTACCATATCAGCTGTTCTGGCTGAATACGATGTGAATTTAAAGTTGGGCTGCCCTAAAATTTCCAGTCCCAAGGCAAATGTTACGGCAACACAAGTTACATAATTGGTAACATTCAGTGATGTTAAGCAATGACAGCATTCTGGACAGTCGCGGTGTGAGAGCGCTGCCTTTGTCATCTCAACTTTATCTGATTTGAGTACGTACCATGTAGACAATGACCAGAACTCTGGCGATTGGATATCTTCTCAAAAACACCCCGAGACGTATGCTGCAAACACCCAGAAATCACAACATCAACGATGATTAATAATTTAAACTTGTAAAGCGCCGCGTAGTATTCGCTAGCCCTCGAAGGGAACGACTCAAAATGCGCGAGGAACGACACACAAAGGGGAAGATAGCAGCCACACGGTGAGCCGCTGGCTGCCAACAATTTGCCCAAGATCTGCGGTCCTCTTGTTAATGCCCAAATGCTGGGTGTAATCTCCAGCAAAATGTTGTACAAAAACTTGCATTGGAATATTCATCCAGTTTTGCCGCAAAATCTAATCAATTGGCATAGTTGCCAACGTGATAACTTGATTTCATTGGCTCTGATGGGTGGTGGAGGGTTATAAAAAACAATAATCCTGCACGAGGATCTAACCCAAAATCAACTAATTATGATTCATACCTCAGATTATCACGGATGGCGACGTATGGTGCCAACTAGGTTCTACATATGTACATGAAAGCCTACGTATACATCTTTAGACACTTAATTCAAAGTGTGTTGAACCACACTCCATGCGTGCATCCTGAGACGCTACGTCGGGTTACTTCACCTCAGTGTAAGTATAAATGAGTGTGGTCGTTACCTAAACTTGTCTATCGTGTTGGCGGCCTTCCGTACTTTCCCGTACATCCCATCATGCATGACATCAGTGTCGCTGAAGAGCACGGGAACAACCCTCGACCGGGCACCTGGAGCACAGCAAGAGAGGACGTGAAGGTCTCCCATCAGCAGATTATAGTTGTCACGTGATGTAGCGTTCAGTCGGGACATCACATCTCTCAAAAAACACATGGGCCCTGATTCACATCTCAGCCGCAACACAGTCTTGACAAACTAGGGAAGAGAGAGAGAGACCCAAAAGAGATGTAGAAGGCACACATTGAGACAGCAATACACAATGACAGGCATGGATAGACAGAGAGAAAGAGAAGCAGAGACGGACAGAAAGGAAACATACAGTAAAACCTTGGATTGCGAGTAACTTGGTCTGCGAGTGTTTTGCAAGACGAGCAAACATGTTAAATAAATATTAATTTGATAAACGAGCGAGGGTCTTGCAATACGAGTAGTACGAATATGCTTTGTCTGCCAAGCGTCACGTGATCACAACTGATACACGATTGCTTTGGATTACAAACACGTTTCCGGAACGAATTATGCTCGCAATCCAAGGTTTTACTGTAGAGAGAAAAGATACAGACATTGAGAGACGCACACACACAGAGACTCGGCAAGAGACAAAGTGAGGCACAGAGATTGACGTGGAAAAAGTAAAACACAGAGCGAGACATGGTGAGACGCACAGACCAGGAAAGACAAGACATGGGCAGGAACACAAACAAGGGGAGAGACAGAAGAGACACACAGAATTTGTTGGGGAACCCTAAAACACCAGAAGACCTTGCGCACAAGCACCGCGCATGGGTAAACTCGGCGATCGCTCAGTGCACTGCTGCTCAAACGGAGGGCGCCACCTTCTGCCACGTGGGGCATGTTGACGGTGGCCCCGCCGACGCTCGCCCCCTTCCGCAGCTGCTGCTCCAGCCGCTCCAGCTGGATGACGAGGGAGTTCTTCTCGGTGCCGAGCGCCTCCAGCAAGGTCTGCTTCTGGATGAGCGTCTCGGTGAGCTGGTGCAGTCGCCCCTCCAGCTCCGCCTGCCCACTACTGCTCAGTGACTTGGCGGTCAGCTGCACGGAGAGTGTGTCAGGAGTCAGCCTGCAGGCTTTTTATTTATTTATTTCACAATTCTAGCAGATCGCCTGATGAGGCTGCTTGTAATCACCAGTGAAACGTCTTGTTCAAATTGTAAATGTTGTGGGTTTACTCTCCAACACACCGGTGTGCTGAAGCGGTAACTAATTAGCTAGTTTTGTTTACATGACAAATTTTACTAAATGGCAGTGTCAGGTGGTGGCGGGTTAACGGCACATTTATATATATACGTGATGTAACCCAAAATAAACCTTTATTATGCATATTTTCGTTTTAATTAATAATGAACAATATTTAACCAAGATTACCCCTTGAGATGGGAAGGCTGAAACACTGCCCTCCGTTGACAAAGTAGCTCCGCAGCAGCCTATGACACTTGTTTTACGAGTGGTAATCGTCCATACAAGCACTATCCAGGCTAAACACCTGCTTAGCTTGAGCACTGAGGGTGATTTGGTCACAGGCAAAACACGCCTGGATAGCGCTTGTATGGATGATTTTCTCATGGTGACATTGGTACGTCTTTGCAAAAAAAAAATGCTGAAATAGAATATTAGTCATTATGAGAATCTGAACCCGTGCTTTGTTATCAGGTGAGATGACAGTGGTGGATAGTGAGTCTCTGAGTTGGGCAGAAATAAGGCACCATCAGATGTGTTTTGGAAACATCCATTTAGATTATTAAGATTTGGCTGCTATAATTGACACATGATAAGCAACTTTGTTGAGCAATCACTTGTGGCCAGGTCGCTTCTGAAAAATAAGCTAATAGCTCAGTGGGCTTTACCCATTAAGATGGAAGATAAAATAGTTTTGTTTTATTTGTATATTTTTTGTCTGATTTTCTTACCTTTCCTATACTTTGTACTCGTATAGTATTGACCTGTAATGTTCTGACCCCTACCTTGCGGACATCTGTGAAAAAGAGCTTTAAAGTTCATCGGATTCCTCCAATATAAATATTCTGATTCTGACTAATTCATTAACGGGCCAATGCTTCACTGCACTGTATACCGGTTGTTCCGCGAGGATACCTACAATCTTCCCGCACTACCTTCACTCCTCGCGCTCACCTGATTTCTCAGCCTTTTGATTTCTTCTTCTCGATCTCCTATCCGACTGTGAAGGCTGGTCTTGGTCCTGTGTAGTTCCTCTTCAATATACTGGTATTCCTGAAAAAAAACAAGACATCTTGAGATGTTTAAAGGTGAACCCAAGTCAAAGTGTGTCCATGCCCAAAACAGCAATGGGACAGTGCTAATTTCTGGTTAGTGGCCCCCTTTCGCACTGTACACAGCTAATTCCACATTCTCATGGCAGTGGCCAGTTTCTCTACACAGAGCCTCGTGTTGACTTCCCACGAAGCAGCACCTATTTTATTGGCTCCAGATAAATTATTTGCCGAGCTGACCACCCCTAGAATTTAAACGTGCAACCTTTTCTTTGCAAATCATATGCCCATCTTAAAACTCCAGTGTGCACCTCCTAAACTCTGATATTCCACAGGCAAAGAGTGTGCAAAACCTTGCAGTCATCATTGTCCCAAATTATCCATCTCTTCCCACATCTCAACTCTGCAGGACCTCATATCTCTGTCTACGCAGTATCTCCCTGCATCCGCCATTTCCTTTCCCCAACTCCTGCTGCTGATGCCCTAACCCATGCTGCCATCCTATCCCCACTCGACTACTGCAACCCCTATAAGGCTTCCACAAACCCCACCACTTATAAACTCCAGGAGATCCAAAATTCTGCAACCGTACTTTCTCATCTGCACATCTAAATGAGACCACATCAGTCACCCCAACCCACAACAATCACCTCAATACTCCAGTCAGACCACTGGCTCCCAATACAAAATGAGTAGAGTGATGAGAAGGGAGGCCTGACACGGGGGCGAGTCCGTGGAGGATTTTGAAAACTGCAGTGCGACCTTGACTCTGATCCGGGATTGGATTGGAAGCCAGACAATGGGGGCGGCAGAAGAGAATAAGCAACCTCAGCAACAGGACGCGGTACGAGTGCACGAGGTTGCGGTGGCTCCTCCCTCACCTGCTTCTGTCTGTCGAGCTCGCTCTCGGCCTCCTGCCGTGCGCGCTGCTGCAGGCCCAGTTGCTCGTGCAGCTCCTGCTGCTGCTCGCGCTGAGCCTCCACCTCCGCAGCCTGCTGCACCTCGCTGTCCTGCGACATCCCAACAAAAACGAAACGTCGTTCACTCACCCCAGAAGCTTCGTCGAGTCTTCTGGGGTTTTGTGGGCAGCAGTGCCCTCAGGTTTTCATGCCAACCGACCTCTGAAATCGCTGAAATTGACCTAAATTAGACCTACTTCCATTATTTCCAGATATTGTGCACTGGGAGAGGTTTCAAGTTATTTATGAAAACTGAAGGACTGCACCGCTGCTCGAGACTGTTTTTGACAGGTCTTACACTGGGATGTTTGACCAATTCAATTAATGTTTTTTTTCTTTTTGTGTGTGGAAGGAAACCAGAGAAAATGCTTGGTAGGAAGTCAACAGTGGACATCCGATAGTCCACTGTTGGAACTGACCCCTCAAACGAAGACAAGCATGGTCAGTTTTATGATAGTATATATATTTTTTTTATCCTGGCAAGTGTTAAGACTCTTCTTTAGGAGGGTCCTACATGGGATTTTTGGGAAGAAACTGGTGTACTCGGTGATGTTTTTAAAGCCCTAATCAACACTGGGGGGAGGCCAAAAGACTGGTTCAGACGTAACTCGCCACTGAAGTTAGCCGTCGCCAGGAATCGAACTCTGGTTTGGCGCTCAACACTGGGCCGCACACACATGCCCGCACAAGCTCACACACGCACGCGCGCGCCTGCACCTGCAGTTCCACCCTGAGCTGCTGCACAAGGCCCTGGAGACGCTGCGTCTCCTCCCGCTGGAGGTCTCGCTCGTGCCGCAGCTCCTCCAGCTCCACGCACGAGGCGGCCACGGCGCCCTCCACCCCCTCCATGCCGACGCCTTCCTTCAGGCTGCTGATCAGCTTCTCTTTGGACTGCAGCAATAATGGCATGCGCACACACACAAAGGCAAAACAAAGATCCCCCATATAGGCTTTACCAGACTGTTGGGGCAAGTGCTGTTTGCGAGCACCTATGAAGACCGGCATGGCACACGAGGGAGTGGGTGGCCAGCGCGACGCCCGGCCACCTTTGTCTCCCCAGTGGCGATGTTTTTGCACACTGCACCAGGTACTTATTTGAGGCTGAGTCAATCTAGGGGAGGCCGAAGACTAGTTCAGATATTCGTCACTGTTGGCCGTGCGCGGGAATCAAACTTGGGTTGCTGGGTTTCGTAGTGCATCGGGCTAACCGCTACACTGCCGCTCTCCGCACACACGCGCGCACACACACACACAGAAGCAAGCGTTTACACTGCCCGATTGTATTCCGGTTGTGTTATTGGCACTTTAGTCAATGACCAAACCGTGTGACAGATCTCGGAAGCTAAGCAGTCTTGATATTGCTCGGATGAATGACTATCGTGCATAAAAAGGTGTTACAGGACACTGTAGGTCTACGTGGTGGACAGTGCAGCAAACTCCATTATTGTCCTTCTATGCCCCGACTTGTGTGCTCTCTGCGCCAACGTGAGCGCATACTTCACCACGCGGGTCAGTGCAGGTTTGTAAATACAGCACAACAATTGAATGTGCTGAACTGCACTCTGCTGCCGAGAATGTAGCCACACCACAGCCTATAACCCCTCTTTTGTGCATGGTCATTGCCCATCTAAGCACTAGTGAGGCTTAAGCCTCCTCCCCACCCCCCCCCCCACCGCAGCAACCTACCTGCAGTATGCGTGTGGCTTTCTGCTTGTAGTCGGCGAGCTCCTGTTTCACCGACTCGGCAGTGGCGCGGGCGGCCTTGAGCTGCTGCTGCATCTCGTCGCTGCGTCGCTTCTCCTCGCCGCTCCGCCGCTCAGCCGTCGTCAGGGACTCCGCCAGGCTCTGCCGCTCCGCCTCAAGCTTACCCACGCGAGCCGTCAGCTCGCTCTGCGTGGACGAGGTTTAAGCATAATGATACGATTTCATGATGTTAATAACACCAATGATTTATCCAGGAAGGCCTAAATAACAACTATTTTATTGCATATTGGTAAGTCCTCGCTGAAAAGAGTTTTCACGCAAGGCGTTTTCGTTAAGACGCGGTTCTTCCATTTGGGAACACTTTTCGCAGAACGCGGAATATGCCCGTTATTACGCGGTTTCTGAGCGGTCAATGACGAACTATTTTCTTGACTGGCGCGGCTGAGCGGTATGGGAATTCTGGATATACGCATGGAATGATACAGTATTCGACAGCATACCATACTCTCAGTTCTTTGTCCCGCCATGGGATGACTGCAGGCTGATATTATACTGAAAATGTGAGTCAAATTTGCATTGTTTTAATCATTTATGCTCTGTAAAATATACGCAGTAGTTAGTCGCTTAACATCTTTTCGAGTATAGTGCGAAATGCAACCACATCTCAGGTAGAAGGGGGATGGAAGAGTCTGGAGCAGGGAAACATGGGAGACAGGCCAGGGAGCGACACCACTGAACAGCATGGGACAAAGCAACCAGAGCCAAGCATCAGCAACAACGAGCCCCAGGGACCGCCGGGACGGTCACGTCAGCACAAGAGCCCCAGGGCATCCACAGGGGGTGCAAACCAAGCAATACCAAGTCTCAAGAATATTTTAGAAGGGTCTTGTTAGGATGAATGGCCAATTCTCTTACTTTAGCAGTATTTTGCAAGTGTGAAGAAACCAGGGTGTCCTGAGAAGGGCCACACACCAAATAAGAGGCCCTCACAAACGGGCTCATGCACCAACTTTCTGTAATGCCGTCTCCTAGCCACCACCTTGCAGCCCAGAGGGATTGGGAGTTTCACAAACCTACTTGAGCCAACCACCCTTGATCTCCAAAGGGCCGAGTTACATGCGTACGCCAACATGCCGCACCGTCAAGCATTGTCTAAGCTCGCTGGAGTGGCAACATTACACCACGTTGCGTGAGTGTGAGCGGGTGCTGTGCTTGTGAGCTGGGCAAGGACCTGCATCTTCCGGTAGCTCTCCTGCTCACGACGGACACTAGCCTCAGCGTCGTGCAGCCGTTCTTCAACAGTGTGCAGCGCCTGCGTCTGCAGGCTGCTGCAATCTCTCTGGTCGTGCAGTATCCTGTAAGCGCAAAACACACGACTCTCACGTCAGAACAGACGAGCCGCGTCACAACACGTAACCCGTGTCAGAACACACTCCCTGCCGTGAAGTGGCTGGGTGGCTCTGGGGATTAAATACCGCATCAGCGCACTTGGCCGGAACAACTAAAAGCTGTGTTCAAATTTGGGCAAATACCTATGATTAGCGGTGACCAGGTAACTCCGCGATGAGAGCGCATCTGGACAGCCACATGTGATTGAAATGGGTTCTCAAATGTAGTAAGTTGATGGACTCAGCTCTGTCACCAAAGACTGCACAAATGAACTAATTTGGCTCATTTTTAGCTATGAGAATTCAGCATTTTTTATTGGCAGTGACAAACACATGTGATTGAAATGGGTTCTCAAATGTAGTAAGTCGATGGACTCAGCTCTGTCACCAAAGACTGCACAAATGAACTAATTTGGCTAATTTTTAGCTATGAGAATTCAGCATTTTTTATTGGCAGTGACAAACACTCTGTGCAGGGCAGGAAAAGTTATGTGCCTAGTGTAGCTAAAAGTGAGCTTAAAGTAGTTAAGTTATGTCATCCTCCAGGAGCCATTATTCATTAAATAATGTAATTTAATTAACCCAGACAATAAGAACGAATGTTAACTCTGATTTCAGTCATGTCCTGCACTTAATTAGTTTGGCAAATCCTCCACTTGGAGTTTTTTTCTGCATGGGGTGGTGTAATACTAGTTTCTGCGAGGAATATGATGGGACTCCCCAGGGTGATGGCTTGGGAAGACCTACACACAGCAGTGCATTGATCATGGTTAACGGCAATGAAGAATAGCTACTGAATTACATTACAGTAATAATGAAATAATGATTCCAATTGTAATTCAATGTCAAAGTAATACTGCACTGCAACTACACTGTACAACTAACAAAAACTAACCAAATTAATAAATTTTCTAGACTACATAATAAACAAATCCCTACTGAAAACCAAAAATGTAAAAACAAAACTGTACTGAACTTGACCAACACTGTATTAACCGGTGACATGGTCTCTATCCTTTCTAAAGGCCTTTACTTTGCCGTTACCCCACGCACAATTCCAGTGGATGAGATAATTGCTGAGGTAGAATCAGCAGTTAGACTCCTTCCACATAATGAGGCAGAGATGACTAGACATGAGGTTGCTAAAATAATTGAGAATAGCAAAGTTCCAAAAGTAAATATTAGCTCTAACGAGGCAAACGCCTTAAGAGAGCTGCGTGTAAATAAGGATATCCAAATCCTAGCAGCTGATAAAGGCCGCACTACTGTAGTGATGTCACGAGCCGATTATGATAATAAATCTAGAAATTTACTAGAGGAAAGTACCTACATTAAAATTAAACGAGATCCAACTAATACTTTAGAACGTAAGACCACTGCAATAATTGCAAATTCATTAATCCCTAAAAATGAGCAATACCTAATTAAGCCAAGGGCCTCAAAACCACCTAGACTCTATGGGCTACCAAAGATTCATAAAATCGGCATCCCATTACGACCCATAGTCAGTACAATTGGCTCTGCCACATATCAATTAGCAAAATATATAACCAAACAAATACAGCCCTACATCGGTAAGACATCTTCATTCATAAAAAATTCAGAACATCTTGTGAATGTGATTAAAGATATTAAACTTACTCCTGATGATATTCTGGTACGTTTTGATGTGATTTCTCTATTCACTAAGGTTCCAGTGGACGAATCGCTTAAATTACTTGATACACTAGTAAAGAATACCGGTTTACAAAAAGATATTACGAAACTTGCTGGCCATTGTTTAAATAACACTTACTTCTTATGGAGAGGGGATTTCTTTAAACAAAAGGAAGGAGCAGCAATGGGTTCTCCTTTATCCCCTGCTATAGCAAATTTGTACATGGAAAACTTTGAAATAAGAGCACTTGCCTCGAGCACATTAAAACCATCCTTTTGGTTTAGGTATGTGGATGACACTTTGGTTGTCTGGCCACATGGTAAAGATACACTTAATGATTTTCTAAATCATCTCAATGCACAAAACCCGGCCATCCAGTTCACCATGGAAATGGAGGTGAATAACACACTCCCATTCCTAGATATTTTGCTTGGACATGGCCTAAACGGTAAAATAACACACAGCGTTTACAGAAAGCAAACGCACACTGATGCCTATCTGAATGCAGAATCACATCATCATCCAGCTCAGAAATCCTCTCTTATCAAGATGCTCGTACATCGGGCCAAAACAGTGTCAGATGGTGAGAGTCTAGTGAGAGAGATTAAACACGTTAAAGACGCACTACGACAGAATGGCTACAATAATGCTCAAATTAACAGAGCACTGAATGCCAAATCACGATCGCAAAGCAATACTACTGAAAGCGACCAGATTGTTAAAACAATAAAAATTCCATATATCTCAGGAGTAACTGACAAATTAGCCCGTGTTCTGCAAAAGCAAAACATTACAGTAAGATTTGGTACAGTACACAAAATTCAAAAACTAGTATCTTGCACTAAAGATGCATTACCTAAACTATCAACAGAAGGTGTATATCGGATTAATTGTTCATGTGGCAGCTGCTACATTGGGCAGATGGGACGTAACATCAGCGTAAGACTAAAAGAACATCAGAGAAATATTAAATTATCTCAAACACAACTGTCGGCAGTGGCAGAACATGCTTGTCAACAAGGACACTCAATTGATTTTGACAATGTTGCAGTGGTGTGTAAAACTAATTATTACTGGCAAAGACTAATTAGAGAATCCATTGAAATTGAGAGGAACAAGAATAACTTTAATCGCTCTGACAGCTACCGGCTTAGTGCGGCCTGGAAGCGTATTATTAAATAATACACATTACATTTAAAGAATTACTAATCTACAACTCATTACTAATCATAACCAATGACTGATTACTAATCGATTATATAATTACATTACCCCCCCTCCGCCTCTAATCACTGCACCTGATGAGTTAAGTGATGACGTCACCCTGCTGCTCTATATAAAACCGGGAGCAAGCGAGGGCTTTACCATTCTGGCGAATTGCCCGATGATGCTGGAAGTATTTACCAGCGAAACGTCGTACTCAAACTGTAAATGTGGATTAACTCTTCAACACACCGGTGGGCTGAAGTAGTGAATTATTTGTCTTTTGTCAACGTGACACTTTTTTTGCTGATTGGCCGTGTCGGGTGGTGGAGGGTTACGACACATTTATAAATAAACGCGATCTAACCCAAAAACCTTTATTATGAATCTAACTCTAATACAATTAGATTTACTTATGACAGGAATACAGCACTACTACCAATGTCTATGGGACCCTTTTCACCAGTATCAAGATAATAAAAAAGTATTTACCCTTGCCGGCAAGAATACAGCTGTTAAGATGTTCAGACACCAAATGGACACCTATCACAATTCATAATAGGCATCTGTATTCTTGCCGGAAGATATAAAGCCTATTCATTTTTTCATCACTACGACCAATTGTAGCCGTAGCAATTTTGCCATTGTATCACAATCCTCACCGTCATTAGCAGGAGCAATTCTAAAGACAATGTCCAGAGACGATGGCAGTGGTGGTGGCGAGGCCCTCACTACCTGTTGCGGTCCTCCTGCAGGGTGTCGAGTGCCTCCGTGCGTGCCCGCAGGAGCTGATCGGCCTCGCTGAGCCGCACCTTGAGCACAGCGAGCTGCGAATCCTTGGCGGCGAGCGAGGCCGTGAGGTCATCCACGCGCGCCTGCAGCAGCCGCGCGACTCGGTCTCCGCGCGACGCGTCCGCGTCCCACTTCTCCATGCGCGCGCGAGCCAGGCCCAGGTCTGCGCGGAGAGCGGGGTCCGCCGCCAGGGATAGGCAAAGAGAGTGGGAAGTACTCGTGTGAGGTATCATGCAGTATAATGAATTCCTGGATTTTATTCTGACTTCCTGGATTTTAATCCTTACTCCCCGGATTGTATCCGGAAGATGCTTGGCGCATGGCACACTTTCAAGGGAAACGTAATTCCTCACAATCAAATTTAGCAATTAGATTGTTTCCTCAGCTTACCGGTGAGCTCAAACAATAATTTGCGTGTTAGACACTTGAACACCTGAAAATGTGATTTGTTTGGCTGTGTCAAATGGTGGAGGATTGCACGTCGTAAATGTAGCCAGATGATTACGTGGCCTAACCCAAAAATCTATTATAAATAATAAACTGGATGAAAAAACCTATGTATCACATGAATGTAAGAGTTATATCTCTCAATTGTCTGTAGGTGTAGCAGTTGATACAATATAATATGAATGGGCACACCACAGTCTATCGGCAGGTAATGTGTGGCAGTGTGGGTACCACCACTTCTTCCAATACGTCTAGCCAGAGTGAAAGCTAGGCCAAATACTATCTAGAGCTCCCTCTATTAAATAAACCTGCCAGCAGTGACACGAGTAATTGCAGAGCTGCATATTGACCTTTACATATCCGTTGGCAGATTATCGAGTTTGCGGATAAACTGCGTTCATTCGTGCTTTTTAACTTGGGCGCCGGTTTAATCATCAGCTTTAACGACTTTTTATTTTGGCTACTTGGTAGTACGGTTACTGCAAGAAAATTTTTAAAAGGTGTTTGGGAGTTGAAATCTGGTGGAGTGAACTCACCCCATCATCCCTCTGCTGTACATAGAATATGTACCACATTTTGGCAATGGCGCTCATCATATTCACACACGGACTGGCTCCTGCCTTGGGAAAGTGGAATATCCACCACTAGCTTAGGGCTGCCAAAAAAGATGAGCAATGCCCCGTACAGGTAGACAATTTGGCTCGACTAACTTTTTAAGTGCCGTGTGCTCATATATATTTAGTTTACTTCCACAATTGTAACTTTTTTTTCTGCAATTATTTAATGTTGTAAAAACAAAAACATGTACGGTGTGCACCCCGCAGGTCTGCCGCGTTCACGTGATAATAAATACGGTTCATGCACGGCGAGTTAATTTCGTGAAAAGTATCCGCCAAGACCTTGTACAACAACACCCACCTTCTTGAATCTGCTTATTCCTCTGCATTAGTGAGACCATCTCCTGGTTAAGGGACGACACCTCGTTCCTCAGCAGCTGGTTCTCCAGGCGCAGGTTGGACAGCTCCTGGGACTGGCTGTCCTTGGAAGAGCGAGCTGGCGACACCGAGACTGCGTCCGGCACGTCCTCACCGGACGCAAGAGACGAGGCGGGCGTGGATGAATCCCGCGGCAAGTCTAAACTCTCGGACGTGTCTGACGACGGCACGATGACAGAACCTTGGTAAAACCAACAGAGCTAGGACAGCTCTTCAATCTAGTAATCTACACATGCATTTTGACTTTTCATCCATATATGGGGACACTTTTGCACACAGAAAAGAGCTTTATGCCACCACAAGCAAATTGAACACACTGGGCAGGCAGATTCTCCCACATCCTGCCATACATTCCAGACCTGGTCCCCAGTGATTTCCATCTGTTTGGTCTTCTTAAGAAGGTGCATTTGGGTGGGCAACACTTCCAATCTGATGACCAAGTGAAGACGTGCATCCTGAAATGGGAACTTGTGCGTGGGTGGGAGAAGTGCTGTACTGTGGATGGAAACCACGTTGAGGAATCCGTGAACTGCCATGATCCGGGAATTAAATCTCTCTTCTGTGAGCAGAAGTCCGGGAAATACTTGACCCACCCTCATATACACATATATACGACACTTCATTTGTCAGTGTGTCCGTCAGAGGACTTATTTTTTGTCATAAGAGTCATTCTGACCAGACGGAAACAGGAATCTGTGTTATTCACGATGAACTATGTATGACATGATAAATTCACCCAGAATTCACACTATCTCATTGCATCGCAGAAGTTTAGCAGGGTTGAGCCTGAATAGTACAAGGATGGGCAATCACCATGGACATTAAAATCAGTTGTAGTAGGCTGCTGCGGGCCAGCAGAGAGAAGTGCAGATGCCCAAATGCCGTCAATACTCCCCGTCTTCACCAACCTGCACTCAAGAGTGTGCAGTAGAGTTAAATAACCCTTGTGACCCATCCAGATGTGGTTAGGGCCTCATCCAGCAGTGGACTGATGAAAGGGCATAGAAGCTGAAGCATTATACAGTACAATGGAATGTGCTGCACTGCCCTCTGCTGATGTCATCCCACAGTATTAGGGGGTGCTATCCTGTATCAACAGAGGGGGTATAATCCTCCATAAGTTGATCATAAACCATAAATACTGGAATAAATATCAATCCTTTTCATGCATAAATCCTACAATGTGATTATAAAAGTTCATAATAATTTTTTTCCGGCAATGATGACGCACAATTAGTGCAGAGGCTCCGTACGTGGGAGGTTTTGACATGTGATCTATACACTGACAACCCGCTCGCGACAGCTTGTGGACTGGTAGCCAGTGTGATTTGAGTGATTTATCTAACACCCCCTATAATAGCTGCTTTAATGCACAGCGGTCACCGAGCCAAGCACTATCCAGTCTCAGAACTTCTTAACTTCTGAGATCTGACGAGACCAAGTGCATTCGGGTGATTTAGTCAAAGACCTCACCGCGTTATAGATAAAAATGCATATCTCTATGTGGCAGATCAGGAGGTAATTTAAATTATCACTGCAGCATTGTTAGCTATAAAAATGACAATATCATCATTGCAATTACTTATATAGTACTTAATTCCTACTCTAATTGACCCCAGGTCTGGTCTGCGGTGTGCATGCGCATCGTAACTAACGCAGGACCGCCTCTCCACTGTTACCCTGCTCATTGCTGGCATCGTCCCTTCGCGACCCCCCATCCTCCATGCTCCTCCTGGCACCGCCACCGTTGCCACCACCGCCGCCACTCGCTGACAGGGAGCTGGAGCTGGAAGCACGCGAGTGACCACCGAACGCCAACGGTGTTTTTGGACGTTCGCCACCACCGGTGGCTCCGTTGGCCGCCTTCTCCGCGGGACTGTTGAGGAAATCGAAGAGCGCCTGCTCGTCATCCGGCTCCACCTTCTTGGGCCGCACGAACTGCGCCGAGGGCCGGCTGCCATTGCCGACGCCTGCCGCTGGCGGCGGCGGCACGGCCACGGCCGTGGCCATCTGGGATAGCGGCGTCAGGTTGGCCGTGCCAGCCAAAATTGTGGCCGCATTTGTCTTGCTCGATATGATGTTGCTGGCTGCGGAGGAGATGTAACTGGACGATGGGTAGCTCGGATGGAGCTCAGATGATTGATACGTAGCTCCCCCCATGGCAATGCCTTGGTCATAAGTCTTGCTGGCGGCACTTCCCTGCAGGGAGTCATACTCAAGGTCCACGCCACTTTGGGACTTGCTCAGAGCAACAGCCGCCCCCTGGTCCACGAGGTTGAGTAACTCCTCGGCTTTGCCGGCCAAGCCCGTGATCCAGGACATCTTGTGGTGCTGTCCCGGGTCACACTTGAGAGCAAGTCCTGTTCGGGAAGACAGCAGTGAAGACTTGCTCGTGAGTATGTCTGAATATTCGAAATTGCATTTGTGAGAAATTAGTAATTACCAAGAATTGGCAACTTATTTTGCATAATCAACAAAATGGTAGTTATTGGATGTACTGTGTATGTCTAGTCTGCTGTTGCAGGATGAAAGGTAGAAATTTCATATTCCTATGCCTCAGTTTAGTATATCCTTAAAGAATGATGTTGCCTTCCCATATTGAAATGTAAATACCATATTCTGATGTCAAAACCTATTTAATCTTTAATTACTGAACATAGGCAGGTGGTGATGGCAATAATGGTGGTGCTGATTTTGCTGACAGTGGTAATTATGATGGTAATGATGATGTTCATGAAAAAAGTGATGATGGTGAAGGCAATGATGGTGGTCCTAATGTAGATGGTATTCAAGATTTTGATAACCGTGATGATGTTAAAGGCAACCAAAATAACAGTTTAAATGGCTATTATAGTGATTAAAACTGTAAAGTAATGTATTCTGATAACGACTGGATCAATATTGGTGGTAATGTTGACAGGTCTGCATTGCCTCTAACTTGGAGTTGCCCTTGCCACAGTCACGTACATCACCACCACTGACATCTCTCCCACCCTCCTTATCACCACATAATTAACCCACTCACCACCTTTACAATCGTCACCTCCAAAATCACCATTATCATAATTACCATCACCACTATTATCAACACAATGATCGATATGACCAATTCGACCATTCTCACTACCACCAACACCCATCACCATCATCATAACATTCACCATAACCACCACCATCACCAACAGCAGCACCATTATCATCAGCATCTCCACCATCATTGCCGCCAAATCACCTGGAATGAACACGAGTCTCATCAGATCTCGGACGCTAAGCAGGAATGAGCCTATGTCAGTGTTCTTCATTGCACTAGCGGCCCCTGGTGGCCTTTAGTGTGGCTCAATACTCCACACAAATTGTGTAAACACCCGCCCATCATCATCATCGTGCTGCTGTCAATCCCCGATGGTTTCAAATGCGTGACGGCCCTCAACACTGACGTCCTGTCGGCGAAAGTGCTCCCGCCCCCACCCCTCTGAAAATTAGTGAAGATCGCTGTGCTAGTGCATGGGGAAGGCAACCACAATGCACAAACAGGTTGTCATCAGTTTAACACGTAGTAGGATGTCGCGACCAATATCATCCATAAGATGTTTTTTTTTTTTGGGGGGGGGGGGTTAGATCGCGTAGATGTGTCGTTAAACCCGCCACCACCCGACACTTCGTTACTAGTACAGCACACCAGTGTGTTGGGAGAGCAAATTGTCTTGTGCATCTACTCTCCAATGCACCGGTTAGTGCTGTACTGGTAACGAATCGGCACGTTCTGTTCACGTGACGAAGCCGTTCTAATCGGCTGTGTCGGGTGGTGGGCGGGTTTAACGACACATCTATAATGACGCGATCTAACCCCTCAAACATAGAGGTTGTCATCACAGAGAGTGCGGGCCAACGTGCTCGGGCGGCAAGTGAACGGCAGTGCAAAATCCACATCTGTACTCTACTGTACCGTACTCCTATGCTCCCGTGTCGACCCTCATCGCCTTCCTGAAAGCATCGTCAAATCAACGCGCAAAGACCCAACCCAACGTCAGCGTCTGTCGACTGAAACGAGGGACACGGCAGCTCCGAGCCGGCGATGGAAATTCCACATTCGCGTGGCTGGATCGAGGACGGCCGCGCGCGGGCCTGGACTAAACAACAACAACAAAAAAACCCTCAGGTTGGCCGCGGCTCCCCAATATAGACACAGACCCCGTGCATTTAATCGCGTAAGCTACTCGCCGGCAACTCACTCCGACGTTGATAACGTTGGTGTCGTTCAGATGGCGCACGACGATGATTGTTGATTGCCTGAGCGAAGGCCGCGGAGATCCTGAGACGTGGACGAAGCCCAGGCACCGCCCCCCTCCCCTCCTACCACCGTCACGTGACGCGCGGGGCGGGCGCGTGGACCAATGGCGGCGCGAGGCTCCCTCTCAACACCCTCGCCCCCCCACCTCCCCGCCATCGCCCCGCCCCCTCCACCCTCGCCCCGCCCCCACCCCAGCCCCGACCAGCGCACCCCCTATGACGTCACATCCGCTGTGGGGGAAACTCCACAGGTCAAAGGTCGGAGTATCACCCCCCCTCCCCTTACACCCCCCCCCCAAAAAAAGAAAAGACAAAGATCCCCCGTGTAGCCTTGAGCTGCTGGGGCAAGTGCTGCTCGCGAGCACCCACAGCTGTCAACCCCTTATCAGTGCTGCCTAACCTTATTACAGAGCAATTCAGACACCTTATTACATCTCCACGTTCATCCTACAACGTCTCATCGTCACAAGGGAGAAACAAAAACAGATTGAAACGGCTGTACGCCCAATGGACAAACTCAATTCCACTACACAAGATTACGGACGGGGTAAACCGTATGGGTTGGCATGTGTGAGCACCTACGAAGGCCGGCAGGGCACACGAGGGGGTGGGTCGCCAACACCACGCCCGGCCGCCTTTGTCTCCCCACTGGCAATGTTTAATCACCTCCAGTGGGCGGTGTTTTCACACCGCACCAGGTACTCGTTAGAGGTTCGTAGCGCAGTGTTGCTGACCGCTACACCACCGCTCCCCACAAAGGTCGCAGTATCACACACACACACAGGTCGTGGCTTATCACGTGGAAATTAAAAATACTCTGAACGCATGTTTTTGAATGGGGAGTGAAAAACCGGAGCATCCGGAGAAAAATCCACACATTCACGGAGAGACACGCAAACTCCAAATATACAGCAGCAGCAGGCGTCAGGGTCGGGATCGAACCCACGACCTCCTGTGTACCAGGCGAGGTAGTTAACATCTCCTAGCCACCGTGATGATGATGAGAGAGAGACACGCAAACTCCAAATATACAGCAGCAGCAGGCGTCAGGGTCGGGATCGAACCCACGACCTCCTGTATACCTGGCGAGATAGTTAACATCTCCTAGCCACCGTGATGATGATGAGAGAGAGATGCAGACTCCAATTATACAGCAGCAGGCGTCAGGGTCGGGATCGAACCCACGACCTCTTGTGTATCACCAGGCGAGGTAGTTAACATCTCCTAGCCACTGTGATGATGATGAGAGAGACACGCAAACTCCAAATATACAGCAGCAGCAGGCGTCAGGGTCTGGATCGAACCCACGACCTCCTGTGTACCTGCCGAGATAGTTAACATCTCCTAGCCACTCTAATGATGATGAGAGAGACACCGCAAACTCCAAATATACAGCAGCAGCAGGCGTCAGGGTCTGGATCGAACCCACGACCTCCTGTGTACCAGGCGAGATAGTTAACATCTGGTCACTGAGAGGCCCCAATAGTGGAGATTTGAACCGAGGTTTGGAATTGTAGTCCGTAAGTTAGATAACTGGGTATATTTCACCACTGTTTAGTAAGTGTAGGAATTGGCCTCACAGCATGGGATTAATGTAGACATGCTGGGTGGTTTTGTGACAAGTTCAGCAAACTAGATAGCTTTTGGAAGTTGTCACAATTTGAATGTTTAATAATAATAATGTATATTCTTAGTTTTTTCGGTAAAGTCACGTTGAAGAGAAACAACAGAATAACAAAATATATATAAAACAATAAAAAATTCTCACGACGTTTCGACCATAACTCAAACGGTCATCATCAGGTGTGTCGGTTTGCATAAATTTATTTTGAAAACGGCATATTTATTTATTTATATATAAAAAAAAATAACGTTTGCGTCACGCGCAGCGATTGGCAGTTTGCCCAGGACTAGTCCATCTATTTTTTGAAAAGAGGAGGGGGGAGACGAAATTTGTTTTTATGTATGCTGTCTGAAAGCCACTGTAAGCGTGAACAATCAATCAAGAACTGAAATGATTTATCAAATCTTTCCAATGATTGCTAAGATAGAATCCATCTTCTCGGTTGAAATTGTCTCTGTGCTTGTATATGTGGATAGCCTCATGAACGAATCTCTCATGGAAGCCAGATGGCTTACAAAGAACCTCCGTCTTGGAAAAGTCAATGGCATGTGAGCCTACTGAATTAGAACAATGATCTGCTACGGCCGAGGTGTTGGTCCTACCGTGTTTAAGGTCTGCTTTATGTTCACGAATGCGGTCCGAGATATGCCGTTTTCAAAATAAATTTATGCAAACCGACACACCTGATGATGACCGTTTGAGTTATGGTCGAAACGTCGTGAGAATTTTTTATTGTTTTATATATATTTTGTTATTCTGTTGTTTCTCTTCAACGTGACTTTACCGAAAAAACTAAGAATATGAATTACTGCAGTCACGAAAGCTTTAAATCAAAAAATAATAATGTACTGGAGATATTTCGACTCGGTGAAATTATTTTACGTGTCTCTCTCTGTGTGTCTTTGTGTTGTCTCTCTCTGCTTGTGTGTCTGTGTGTCCCCGTGTCTGTGTTTTTGTCTCTCATCGCCCAAAATGTTTTATTCCTATTAAGGCCACAGTGTTATTGACGAATGTGTTGAGTTTATTGTCTATCACTGTACGAACACTTTGAGAGTACACCATTGCTGATGTCTTCGAATTTGAATCAGGAGGCATGCTGTGCAACCAGCCAATAGCCTGTTTAACACGTACGCTTTCGCGACCAGAATTAATCATAATAAAGATTTTTGGGTTAGATCGCGTTATTTATAAATGTGTCGTAACCCTCCACCACCGGACACGGCCAATCAGCAAAAAAGTGTCACGTTGACAAAAGACAAATAGATCACTACTTTAGCCCACCGGTGTGTTGAAGAGTGAATCAAACTGTAAATGATGTGGATTCACTCTTCAACACACCGGTGGGCTAAAGTAGTGAACTATTTGTCGTTTGTCAATGTAACGCTTTTTGCTGATTGGCCGTGTCGGGTGGTGGAGGGTTACGACACATTTATAAATAACGCGATATAACCCAAAAACCTCTATTATGAGCCAATAGCCTGCCTGTATTATGACAGATTTTTAAGCCTGGCCCGGGAAATTATAGGTGTGTTCTCCCTTCAGGTTCAAGGATGTTGCCAAACAATGTTGGTGTTGCTATTAAACATTTGCCATGTCACCATGGCAAATGTATTTAAAAATTGACAATTGTAGCTAATCACCTGCATTAAATTGCCTTACATTCACATTGCCTCTGTTTATAATTTTAAATTGTATTTTTAAGTGACAGTACAAGACAATGTGTATTATAGCATTTTGGACCTTACCTTGTCTCGTTCACATGCAATGACTATATTTACAGTACAGTGAGGGAAAAAAGTATTTGAAACCCTGCTGATTTTGTACGTTTGCCCACTGACAAATAAAATATCAGTCTATAATTTGAATGGTAGGTTTATTTGAACAGTGAGAGACAGAATAACAACAAAAAAATCCAGAAAAACACATGTCAAAAATGTTATAAATTGATTTGCATTTTAATGAGGGAAATAAGTATTTGACCCCTCAGCAAAACATGACTTAGTACTTGGTGGCAAAACCCTTGTTGGCAATCACAGAGGTCAGACGTTTCTTGTAGTTGGCCACCAGGTTTGCACACATCTCAGGAGGGATTTTGTCCCACTCCTCTTTGCAGATCTTATCCAAGTCATTAAGGTTTCGAGGCTGACGTTTGGCAACTCGAACCTTCAGCTCCCTCCACAGATATTGTATGGGATTAAGGTCTGGAGACTGGCTAGGCCACTCCAGGACCTTAATGTGCTTCTTCTTGAGCTACTCCTTTGTTGCCTTGGCCGTGTGTTTTGGGTCATTGTCATGATGGAATACCCATCCACGACCCATTTTCAATGCCCTGGCTGAGGGAAGGAGGTTCTCACCCAGGATTTGACGGTACATGGCCCCATCCATCGTCCCTTTGATGCGGTGAAGTTGTCCTGTCCCCTTAGCAGAAAAACACCCCCAAAGCATAATGTTTCCACCTCCATGTTTGACGGTGGGGATGGTGTTCTTGGGGTCATAGGCAGCATTCCTCCTCCTCCAAACACGGCGAGTTGAATTGATGCCAAAGAGCTCCATTTTGGTCTCATCTAACCACAAAACTTTCACCCAGTTGTCCTCTGAATCATTCAGATGGTCATTGGCAAACTTCAGACGGGCATGTATATGTGCTTTCTTGAGCAGGGGGACCTTGCGGGCGCTGCAGGATTTCAGTCCTTCACGGCGTAGTGTGTTATCAATTGTTTTATTGGTGACTATGGTCCCAGCTGCCTGTAGTTCTGGGCTGATTCCTCACCGTTCTCATGATCATTGCAACTCCACGAGGTGAGATCTTGTATAGAGCCCCAGGCCGAGGGAGATTGACAGTTCTTTTGTGTTTCTTCCATTTGCAAATAATTGCACCAATTGTTGTCACCTTCTCACCAAGCTGCTTGGCAATGGTCTTGTAGCCCATTCCAGCCTTGTGTAGGTCTAAAATCTTGTCCCTGACATCCTTGGAGAGCTCTTTGGTCTTGGCCATGGTGGAGAGTTTGGAATCTGATTGATTGCTTCTGTGGACAGGTGTCTTTTATACAGGTAACAAGCTGAGATTAGGAGCACTCCCTTTAAGAGTGTGCTCCTAATCTCAGCTTGTTACCTGTATAAAAGACACCTGGGAGCCATAAATCTTTCTGATTGAGAGGGGGTCAAATACTTATTTCCCTCATTAAAATGCAAATCAATTTAGAACATTTTTGACATGCGTTTTTTCTGGATTTTATTGTTGTTATTCTGCCTCTCACTGTTAAAAAAAACTACCATTAAAATTATAGACTGATAATTTCTTTGTCAGTGGGCAAACGTACAAAATCAGCAGGGAATCAAATACTTTTTTCCCTCACTGTATATACTGCCAGCATATCTAGATGTATACACTTAGGAGCACTATTATATCTTAACTAATTGCTATTATTTAACGCGTAACATTTCAAAGTCTTTAAACGTTGTAACATGTCTAGCATATCTCTAGCATTTCCGTTACAAACTACGTGTACTGGCAAGTAAGCTGGTTATATACGGAGAGGCAGAGGTATGTAAAGCTGACATTAATTAATTGTATGGTGCATCTTTGGTGCATGTCATACTGTTGCTATCTCCGTAAATTGAGCAACAGACAATTAGGGTAAATCTTTTAAATTATTGATTAGAGGCTGGGATGGGCCAGATACTTTCCACCACTCTGCCCTCCTCTGTTACCTATAGGGTGGAGCCCAAAGCCCTTTCGCGATTTAGGAAAGGAGTTATGGCCTATAGAAACATTTTAAAAAGAGAAATAAAAAAAATGTTACATAATTTTTTGTGAAATATATAATTTACGTTGGAAATTTTTTTTGTTATATATCTGCATGCCAACTCACATTAAGTCACGACGGACGCCGTTCCCGTCATTGTTGACATGTCACCGTGACAACCGCGTCAATATGAGCCGACACGGTTGTCACGGCAACAACACAACGTGAAGGGAGATCCGGTGGTGTGACGAACGTGACGATATCCTCTCACCTTGCCAAAGCATATTTTAAGGCTCGTCTGATCGCAGTAAAAATGTTGGGTATCACAAAAGCATCGCAAAGATCACACTTTTGCCTTTCTACCATCGGATGGTTGCCTGACAGTCTTGAAGACCAGGGCCCGGTAGGCCAAGCCGAAGCCAAGGCTGGGAGGGCTCTCTTTTTGGTCGAGGCCAGAGTCACGGCCGGTCAAGGTCAGCCAAGAACGAATCATCTAGACCATTGCTCTTCATTGCAAGTCCCGCGGGCTACTGGTGGCCCATGACATGCGCCCCCCCCCCCTCCCGACAATACACAACATGTGAAAACACCCCCACCGTGCTGTCAAACAACCAATGGTTTCAAATGCGGCGGCCCTCACAGCGATGTCTTATCGGCGAAAGTGGCCTCCAGCTGGAAATTAATGACGGACACTGCTCTCGACAGAAGCCAGCGTGAAGGCTTGGTGCACGTCAGCCAGGTCCTCGAACAAAGTTCACAAGCCCGGTGCCAGTCAAATACCAGAGATGGGAAGATGTCCTCGAGCCGGCCTAGAGACACGAGAACTCGTCTTGAGGACACCATCGCTGGTTGCTGATAAAAGAGACCGCGTTGAGTGATTCATTGCCGAAGCTTCGGCAAGGATACCCCAAGAATCATGTCGATCGCGGCACAGGTGACTGGTGCAATAACCGTGCAAGATATTGGATCCCCGTGTTGTTTGAACAACAGTTTGGACAAATGCATCGCCTGAAACAACTTATTGGCTTAAGTTGGCACAACACGGAGCAGCTGCTGTATGGCGAAGCGCCAGTCAGCCCTAAGAAAAACTGACGAATGCTCTGGTATGCAGTTGCGTTATGACCACAGCAATAACGCTGCACAGATGGCAGGAGTTCTAACATTGTCAGCGACAGAGCTCTCAAGCCTTGAGTCTCAAAGCTTTCACTCTCACGCTCAGATGACAGCAGAATGGAATGCGTGAGAATTGGAACTTTGAATATGGAGAGCGTAGTAATGTTTCCACCGGAATTTGTTGACCTCGTTCCACCAACAGTCAACATGAAAACACCACAAATCTTCATTTATCCTGTCCCATCACTGCTGGTACCACACCACCACCAGTCAGGTTAATGAAACAACTCACCAATTCACTAAAGAATCTCACTACATTGAAAACTAATTTCTTTAGAACTGCTTTTTGTATTTAGTTTGTTGTCCTTCCTCCGTACCTCTGATTATCACGGCTGGCTACGTACGGTGCCAAAGAAGTTCGACATACACTCAAACAGCAGTCATTAGCCTCGTCATTACTCTTCTATCACTACTATGGTCATTGTCCCATGAACTTCACTCATTGGTGCACCGGACTGTTTTGTCTCACGCATACGGTTCGACCACCACACTGCTGGACAATACTTATTTTTTTTCCTTATTCCCTTGCACTGCTCAACTTCGGAATTCCCTTCCAAGTTCTGATATAACTTTGCTCAATTCAAGACACGCATTCACCGTTATCTTTTATACTTTTAACAGAGCTATTTGCTGCTGGCCACTTGGCATTCTGGGCTTTTCCTCAGCAACTGTAAAAACAATATTCGGACCACTTGCTGGCCATGACCGCATTGACCAAAAATCCACTTGAGAAGGGCCATTGCTCGAAACGTCACCTATTGTACGATTTTCCTTTTAAGGCCAGTGTTATTTACGAACCTGTTGAGTCTGCAGTGAAGGATCCGAAGTCCGTGCAGTCGAAAGTGTTCAGCATCAAACATCAAACGTATGTTGAACTTCTTTCGCACCGTACGTAGCCGACCGTGCTAACCGGAGGTGCGGGGGAAGGACCACAATTCCAGTGGACTATTATGCTGCTTAACATTGCAGTAGGGTCAACACATTGCACATTAAAGCTACAATAGGGCACAATTTCATATGAAGGACGGCAGAGCTTGGGCAATTGTTGGTGCCGGCTCATGTGGATGCCTCCCCCACCACCTCTCCCTGTGGTTCATCCTCAGGCCTTTTGAGTCGTCCCATCTCTTCGGGAGTGAGCGAACAGTGTGTGGCGGCGGTGGTGCCACGTTACAAGTTGAAACATTTTTTTTATTACATTAATATTGACAATGTTTTTATTTCGTGCGTGTTGTCCGTTTTGAACAATGTGTGATGATTATAACTTAAGAAAGTCCACTCGAGTACGCTCATACAAGACATTCCAGCCCGTTTTGATCCAAAAATTATATTTAACCCACAGTTGAATACACGGTTTAAGGAGCATGATTGTTATGGATAGCAATTGCATGTAGAAATCTTTTTAACGACTCAAACAAAAATACGTCAGATTCTATCACATGCTCTTAATGGTGGATATGCAAGTACAATTACAGTAAATTGTTGCCCAAGAAGCTCAAAAAAGACAAATCCTTAATAAAGAATCAGAAATTACAGGAGTGCAACATACAATCTTTTTACCACATGCAATGTCACCATGATAAAAAAAAAAAAATCTATTTAAAAAGAAATAAAACTGCTCAATATTTTACAGTTGATTGTATTGACTGCAAATAACAAAATTACCATCGATTAGGGTTTGGGTGGAACAATCACTTATAGCGTGACAAGTAAGAGCACTGTGGAGCAGTTGAAAACAAAACATCTAAAGAATGCGTCGGTAACGCTTGACACCAGCAGTTGAGCTCCCAAAACGGTGTGCGTCAGTCCCACCACCTATGTACATCGTGTATGAAAGTAAAGCAAGACAATAATTGGCATAAAAAACGGTGTTCTACACACAAAACAGCGGTTCGATTTCATTGTGTCCCCCCATTTTTACTGCAAGCGCACACTTTTGTTTATTGTGAATAATCCGTTGTGAAGCTGAATATATAGTGTTCAAATTCATTGCATAGTAGAAGAAAAAATACAAAACCACGAGCACAGCTAATGCCCCGTTTTAATTTGGTTAATCTGACCCCCACCCCAACAACCACTCCTGTCTGAGCCCAGCCCGGCAAGCGGCGAATGAGCTGCCTGAAATCTCTTAGAAGCACTCCGAATCGGGACTAAATCCGTTCCAAACATTTGCTAATATGATCCGTAGTGTTGTCATGACGAAATACTATACATAAATTTGCTCAAGTTGTCGTTATCCCAAATATAAATTTACAATAACTGGTGTCAGTCACAAGCCAAATCGTATAGGTTACTACACAATACATGCACCGTTAGCATTTCGATAAAGATACATCATGAGAATACAACAATCTGCGAGCAGGTGTTAATGTGGTGATAAATACAATTTAGAAAGGCTGGCATTGGCTATGGTTTAGGAATATATTAAACCTGTGACTTCCAGCAGTGTGCTTCAAAAGGTGCTTGTATTTTCTTTATTCGCTTTCAATTACATCAGCTCAAGATTTGCAAATGCGCAGGCACTAAGTGTGTATTGCTCTCGACTGCGAAGAAATCATGTCCATGCGTTTATGCGGGCCTTTCATAATAGGTGCTCAATAATAGCACTTAGCCCTACAGTCAACAAGACTAACCGGCAGGAACATTTGTCTTTGTGCTTGCGTGCGGTAAGTGTGTGTCCGTGCATTTGCGCAGGTGTATGTGTGTGCCAAAAAATGCACGCGAGTGCATACGTTTGTATGTAGTGTGTTATGGGATGCCCCATAATGCCCGGGTCCATCCCATGACCTCCCTCGCAGCGGGCTTTCGACACTTCACACGACCTCAAAGCACACCCAACCTGGCAGCACAAGCGGTGAGGTGACCTCGCCATCACTTAGCGGCAAATGGCGGCTGTCGATGCCATGCGTGTGTGCGTGCGTGCAAATGCGTGCGCGCGCGCGTGTGCGAATTCCCGCGAACCGTAGGCAAGCGCGCGTGAGCCCGCGTGCATCTCTGCGCGCGCGTGCACGTGTGTGTGTGTGCGTGTGTGTGCACGAGAGCGCGAGCCTAGAGGTCGCTCTCCCCGTAGAGCGCCGTCGAGAAGGACATGTAGTCGAGGGCGCCCGGGACGCCGTCAGCCCCGCGGTATGGCGCCATGCGCGCGATGCAGTACTCGGCCTGCTCCGGGGGCAGCTCGCGCCTCAGCTCCTCCGCCGTGATGAAGGTCTGCGATGGGGGAGGGGGGGGGTTACATACCGCACGCGTATAGTATCCGCGTCTCTTGGATTTGACATTCCTCGAAGGGACTGGGGGGGGGGGGGGTAACCATCTACCACATCAAAACACCAACAGGCCAACGCACACATCTTCACGAATGGAAAATTAGCCACAGCAGTACGATCATGGCCATGTAACTCAAACTATGGACAATAAGGTACAGTACAAGTATCTCCTGAAGCCATCTCATCGTGGCTAGCAGACCTGGTATTTAGCTCCTGAACATATTGCCATATGCAAGAATAAAATATCAAGTTAATCTGCTCATCGTTAAAAAAAAAAATTGGTAATAACGAGAAGCTGAATCGTAGCTTCACACCAGTTAAGAATATGCAACAAGAGATTTTCATTTTGAAAAACATTTTAGGACATACGATCGCTCCTTGGGAATTGCGGACATCACAACCATAATAACACTGACCTTGTCTCCTGCCAGGATCTTGAAGGAAGCGATGACCTGGTCGGCCGTATCCGTGTCGGTCGTTTCTCGGGTCATATAGTCGATGAACGACTGGAAGGTTACGTAGCCGGAGTTGTTGGGGTCCACGATGTTCATGATGCGAGCAAACTCGGCCTCACCCTACAGACGTCAAGCACAACGGAGGTCCCCCCAGTGAGTAACACCAACGTGTGATGTGATACACAAATGCACAAAAGACAAAGATCCCCCGTATAGCCTCAAAATATTGTTTGGGCAATTGCTGTTAGCAAGTACCTATGAAGGCTGGCACAGAAAACGAGGGGGTGGGTGGCCAACACCACACCCGGCTGCCTTTGTTTCCCGAGTGGTGATGGTTACACACCGCACTAGGTACTTATTTGAGGCCGAGTCGATCTAGGCGAGGCCCAGGGCCGGTTCAGATAATCATCACTGGTGTTGATGGCCGCGAGTGGGAATCGAACTCGGGTTGCTTGGTTCGTGCAGCACGCTAACCGCGACACTACCATTCCCCACACAAACGGACACAGACGCAGCTACGGGTACACAGAAAACTCGTGAAACTTTGGCGGCTTTCGCGGCACTGTTGTACAACTCTCCGGTGTGTCCGCGCGGTGTCGCTCGCTCTGGCAGATAGAGAACGACTCAGAGGCGCAAAGAACCGCAGTCAAGCGGGAAAGAAAGGCAGCAGCCACACTGTTCGAAATGTTTAGCATACTTCCCGATATGCAACAAACTTGAAATTTGGCATGTGGGTAAGCTTCCAGACTGTACACAATGCAATAAGTATAAAAAATGTTTAGTATTTTGGGGGGGGGGGGCGCGCAATAATGGATATATTTTGCACGGCAAGCGATCGGTGACGTCACATCTGCGATGTCACCCGCATGCGGCAGCGTCACGCAGTGTGCCTGCTGACGTCACGCATCCCCCCCCCCCCCCAACTCTCCGCGTAGGCCGTGTATTAATCCAAGACAAGAATCCAAGTCTCGGGCGAAGCTGGGGAGTAAAGCTAGCATATTATGGTGCGATCGGCCAATAAATGAGTATTCTTATCATATGGTTCTTTCGGTAAACTCACGTAGATAGAAAAAAAAATGAGTGTTTTGCATGTGGGAGGAAACCGGAAGAACCAGGAGAAAAGCCACACGTGTGAGGGGGAAACTATGAGGAGTCCACATCTTTGCTGTACTTCCTGAACGTCCTTCAAAATAACACAACCCGAGGGTAAATGGGTAAACTGTTGCTATTAGCAGGATTCTTAATCTCACCGAAAAATCACAATAAAATAAATATTTCTCACCTTTGCCCTGACAAGAGTACAGAGTGTGTGTATTTTAAAAAGTCAACATAATTCGTCAATAACAATTGCATAGAGACACCTGGCAAGCAATCAGCAAAATGCTCCTTCTATATGAACTCGTACAGAAAATAGAAGAACAGTGTGCAAAGGCACGTGAAGAGATACATGATCATTAGGTGATGACGATGATGCCAATGATGATGATAAGCACACCTGAAAGCAGCACTCCAATAAATGTGTGGCTGGTGACTCCTGCGAAGTCTCTAAAACACTCCAGAGATGTCAAGGTGGGAAACCCTTAACTTGGATACCAGGGGTGTTTTGGGATCTTTGAGCACTCAATTATTTGGGCCGAGGAGCCATTGCCTCCACCCACCCACTCTGTTAATAATTCCCCCCACCCCTGCCCCCTTGCGTGACATTGTTTTTATTTTATTTATTCAAGAACCCAACATGCACAACGCAAACATTAAAGAGCAGCTCACGAGCACGTAAACGAACCCAGGAGCGACACGCCCTCAAGTTAGGGAGCGACTGGAGACACTTGGGCTCACTGTCCTACCACCGTAGGGGGGAACGATCGGGAGCGGCACATTTGCACGGGAAGGGAAGAAGAGGGAAGAAGGGGGAAGTGGGGGGGGGGGTCTTGCGTGACATCTTTAAACTCGTCAAAGCTTCAATTTTGATTTAAAACTTTCGTGACTGCAGTGATTCATATTCTTGGTTCTTTCGGTAAAAGTCACGTTGAAGGGAAACAATAAAATAATAAAATATATATAAAACAATAAAAAATCTCACGACGTTTCGACCATAACACAAACATTCGTCATCAGGTGTGTCGGTTCACATTCATTTATTTATTTTTAAACGGTGTATTTATTTATAACAAAAAACGTCAGCGCCACGCGCAGCGATTTGGCAGTTTATTTAGAAGGACTAGTCCATCTATGTTCTGAAAAGAGGAGGGGGGAGACGAAAAATTAATGTATGCTGTCTGAAAGCCACCGTAAGCGTGAACAATCAATTAAGACCCAAAATGGTTTATCAAATCCTTTCAAAGCTTCACACTAACAAGTGTCCCCTCCGCGCACATCCCAACCAGGTTTTGTGAACTTGCAATCCGCCGACTGCGAGTCGAACGCTGAATGTGACAGCGATCGTCAGCGCCGCGCAAGACACTCCTCCTGCGTGTACCACCAGGCCCACCTGCTGGTCGTTGCCGACGTCGTAGCCAAGGCTGATGAGGCAGGCCTTGAACTCCTCGGCAGCCAGAAGGCCAGAGTGGTCCTGGGAAAACAGAGACACACGGATTTGCATTTAACCACCAAAGCGCGAGTGAATATGCATGTTTGTTAAAACTTATTTCGCACCGTACGTAGCCAATATAGGACTAACAGAGACAAAAATCACCCGTGCAACCTCTGACACACTGTTGGGGCAAGTGCTTTTAGCGAACACCGACGAAGGCACACGAGGAGGTAGGTGGCCAGCGCCACGCCCGGCTGCCTTTGCCTCCCTCGTGGAAATATTTACACATCACACTAGGCACTCAATCGAGGCCGAGTCGACCTAGGGGAGACCCAGGATTGGTTTCCCGAAAATCGTTACTGGTGTTGGCCGTGAGCGGGAATCGAACTCGTATCCGACGGGGTTCGTAGCGCCGCGGCGCTGACCGCTACGCTCCAGACTAAAATGCGCAGGCGTGGAGGAGTGCCACTCGCTCGTGCCTGGCGTGAGCGTCGTGGCAAAGAAAAAGGATCGCGTGTCTCGGCGCGTCCACGCGACTGCGGTCGAGAGCGCCAGGCTCACACGCAAGCACCTTGTCGAAGTGGTTGAACGATCCGCGGAACTCGTGCATCTGCTCCTGACTGATGCCCTTGGTGTCGCGGGTCAGGATCTGGTTCTCCACCTCGTTGATGGTGCGCGCGATGGTGGTGAGCAGCTGCTCCCAGCCCACGCGGATGTGCTGCACACAGAGAAGAAAAAGTTCCCGCAGCTCACACCAAATAACACTCGCTCTGCCCGAGTCTACACGTGTAGCGATCCACGGACTCGCCTGTATGTACATTGAACTTTTTTCGCACCATATGTAGCCAACCGTGCTAATCGGAGGTGCAGGGGAAGAGCTTTCCAGATGTCCGCAGAAGCGCATCTGAAAGTCAGGCGATGCGGTGACCGTCTTTGTTCAATGGTTCGCCAAAATTCACTGCTGCGAGGATGACCGGAGTTTGCGCGATGGTTTATGCACTCCTTGACGAGATCAGCGAGGTATTGTGGTTCATTTGTGGCAAGCACTTTGTACGTAATGAGTGTGACCTTATAATGTATTCCTTCGGCAAATGGAAGCCAATACAGCTCAGCGTGTGATGCGTGCATCGAGTCATGCGTAAAAGAGTTAATTTTCCTTTTTTTTAGATGTTATATACGCCAAGCGTAACGGAACAAACAATACTGTACAGATGCAACAAAACAAATGTGACATGCAATGCAAATTAGCCAAAAGAAACCTACAAAGAGGAATACATTCTTAAATGTAAACGCGGTGTACAGTGTATGCTGTAGACGTGGTAGGTGTGATGTACTTGTGGAGTATATAATGTGTGTGGTGAGCATGCTGTGCTCAGCCCCACAGTGTAGTTGGTGTGGTATGCGTGGTGAGCGAGTGAGCTGTGCTCACCTCCATGGTGTAGTTGCTGTGCGGAGAGTGGTGAGGCGAGCTGTCCTCACCTCCACGGTGTAGTTGGTGCGGTGAGCGTGATGTAAGTGGTGTGCGTGGTGAGCGAGTGAGCTGTCCTCACCTCCACGGTATAGCTGGTGTGGTGAACGTGATGTACGTGGTGTGCGTGGTGAGCGTGGTGAGCGAGTGAGCTGTCCTTACCTCCACGGTATAGTTGGTGTGGCGAGCGAGATGTGCGTGGTGAGCGTGATGAGCGAGTGAGCTGTCCTCACCTCCACGGTATAGTTGGTGTGGTGAGCGAGGTGTACGCGGTGTGCGTGGTGAGCGAGTGAGCTGTCCTCACCTCCACGGTGTAGTTGGTGTGGTGAGCGAGGTGTAAGCGGTGTGCATGGTGAGCGAGTGAGCTGTCCTCACCTCCATGGTGTAGTTGGTGTGCTTGTTGTCGAAGATGAGCGCCTCCTGGATGAGCTGGTGCTCGCTCTCCAGCTTGTCGATGTTGGGCTTGTAGTTGACGATATTCTGCTCGTACTTCCTCAGCTGGTTCAGCTGGTCCTCCAGCGTGCCGTGCATCTCGATGGAGATGTGCCCGATCTCCTGCGCGAGGAATGCGGAGGGAGCACGCGTGCGCGCGCCGTCAGAGCGTTCCGACGCGGAGCTCGCGACGTCGTTTACCGCGCCGCGCGTTTAGCGGTTGTGCTGCGTAGTAGTAGCTCTCCGTCGTTGCTGTCGGGTGGCGCCGAGCGTGGTTCGGTACGATGTCCGACGTTCCGCCCCCGCTTGTCGGGAGCTTCTTCAGGAACTGAATTGAAATCACTTTCTCAAGAAGCTCCCAGCAATATTGGTTTTTTTTTCTTTTTAACTTGAATTTGTGCTTTTTTTGTATATATGTTAGTCAGTCCCTCTGACCGATTATTATTATTGGCCCTATCTTCACTACGCCTGATGTACCATCGAGTATAATCCGACTGCCACTTACCAACCGCATCGCTCTGAAATGTTTGTGCCCCATGCTAGTATGACCAGGAAGTCCCTGCTAATATTTGTTTTTCAAGTGCATCTTTTATATTTGTTTTCGTGCGTAACAGTACCATACAGACAGTTACAAACACACGGGGCCACTGCATTATCTTATCTTGTGTAGATGTACACAGCGCCTTACTCCGAGGCGCTTTACAGCAATTGTAAAATTGTACATAAGATGATAGTGGTTGAGATAAAAAGTGGGGTAATTAAAAGTGGTGGTGGTGGTGTTGTAATGGTGACGGTTATGAGACAGGCAGGAGAGGTTAAGGAGGAGTTGGGGTAGTGATAGGGGTAGGGATTAGGGTAGTGATCGAGGTTGTGATAGGGGTTGGGGTTGTGATAGGGTTAGTGATAGGGTTAGTGATTGGGGTAGTGTTAGGGGCAGGGGTTGGGGTAGTGATAGGGCTAGCCCTGGTTGTAGCTGGGGGACGGGGGGGCAGGGAGTACGAGTAGCAGGATAGGCAAGGGAGAAGAGATGGGGGTTGTTTTAAGGGAGGAACAAAAGCAGGCTAGTGGAGATTATTGTTTTATGTGCAGTCGGAGTTGGTTCCAGCGAGTGGGAGCAAGAAGAGCAAAGGAAAGGGAGCGAGACTGGGCGCAGGGTGAGCAAGGCACAGAGAGGAACAGTAGAGACTGGGAGCATAGAGGACGGAGCAAGACCATGGAGGGATCTATAGACATGAGTGAGACATTTAAACATACAACGGTAGTTGGCAGGGAGCCAGTGGCGTTCGGATAGTAGAGCAGAAGTGTGGTAAAATGCACCGCAAACGTGTAACCTAACGATTGAATCTGTTCATTCTTGTAGCGTCAAGCAAGCGCGCATTTCTCTTCCACGAGTACCGTGTGCCTCGTGGTGGGACTGTGATTAAACGTGCCAGAGCTCGCGATTCCCGGCCACATGAGAATCTCTACAAGCGATGGCCCGTGGCTAATTCTTATGTAAACCAGCAATGGAATGCAGATCTTGCTTCAGCATCTGAGCACTGTACTACACCGCAAGGCCGTATAGCCATGAAGTCAACATTGGGGGGGACCAAATCTTCCAGGGAGTCTGGGGGTCCCCCCCTAGAAAAAAAATCTAAATTTGAAAACGAATTTCCTGCCTAAAATATAAAAAAAAATTCACTAACACATAGGATAGACTTTTTATTCTTTTTTACAATAATGTCTAAGTGTATTGTATTGCTCTGTTTTTTTTCTTTTTTACCTTTTCTTGTTTCATTGTATGTAATGGCAGAGATTAGGGATTTATAAAGTACAACCATAACCACAATCATATAAACAGAAATCTATTTTATAGCAATATATTGGGGGGGACATTTTGAGCATATTTGAATATATTGGGGGTGGATGTGTCCCCCCCCAATATATTCAAATAAATATATTGGGGGGGGGGGATGGGTCCCCCCCCCCCAATATATATTATAATTACGGCCTTGCTACACCGTGGGTAGATTTGATTCAAGAAACCAAAAATTGCCAGCCCACGTGCGCAATGCAATATGATGCACTCTGAATTTTTACCCAGACACGAGGTACATGCCTTCAATGGAACCACCTAAAATAGGGAGGGTATACACATATCATGGCATCTTTTTTTTTTGGTCCCATGATTCCTTGCAAAGGGTTTCTATTTGGTGTTTGAACATCTTAACACCTGTTTTATTGCCAGAAAGTGTAAAACCTGTCCTGATTATTATTATACACGTATGATCTAAAGTAAGGTGTTCAATTACAACACTTTGAAGAAGGCAAGCCATAGGCAGAGGACAAGAGGAAGGTCTTGAGCCTGGACATGAACAGGGGCAGGGAGTTAGCAGAAAGGATGGCTGGGGGAAGGGCATTCCAGACTACGATGGTAGCCGAGAATGAGTAACTTTCCACTTACCCAGAGTTTGATAGAGGGGTTTTGAAATGACTTGATTATAAATGTAGAACTTTTTGCACCGCACGTAGCCAACCGTGTTTAATCGGGGGTGCGGATCACTGAAGGTTAGGACGTGTGGAGGGCATTAGAGTGAGATGAGAGGGGAGATGTGAGAGCGTGTGTGGAGGGGAGAAGGGTAAGATTAGACGGGATAAGGAAGGCAGGGGAAAGTTAATAATGGAGTATCTCAAAGATAGTGAGGGCGATCTTGTCGTTGGCTTAAGGTTGGGTTGGGAGCTTGTGGAAGGATCCCAGGATAGGGGCGACGTGGTCTAATTCACTGTGTGTAATCACCACACATTCTTTGTGTGTATGGACACACTTCAGCTTGGACTGCTTAAAGTGATGAAAGAGAGACTCAAAATGAACCCACGCTTACAAAACATTAAATGCCCCCGTGAGAAAATTACAGGGCAGAAAATGGTTTGAAAATTTAAAGCCCTCATCACCTTTAAACGCAGGCTTTCGTTTCTTCCCAAGCCACGGGAAATTATAACCGCTACGAGCACGGGCGGGCGAGTTGCAACGCCACCAATTACCACTGCAAGTGGACAGAGGCCAAATAATTCACGTCCCTGCGTTGTGCCTAAGGATTCATCTCCTCCCTTGCAGACGTCACATGTAAGAATATGCAGCATTACTTTTGTAGAATAGCCTAACTCTATCAACATCATCCCATAACTAGTGAAATGTCAATTAATTACAGCAACTGCACACGCAAGCGACCAAGCCACAAGGCGGACCAATGCATTTTGGACAATTGCTCAGAAATGTTTTTTTCCCCCCATGCCAATTGCTCAAATTATGGCCGATTGGGAGCTGTGGGTGAGAATGCACGTCTCGCAATCAAGAAAGGCGTGAGTTAATACCCTGGGTCGGCTCGGGGTCAAACTCGATTGATGATATCCCACCCCAGGACTCATGTTATGGACAATACCAATGGTTGTCACACCGACAGTCGCCCGCAATGGTAATGTGGAATTTTCATCGCTGGACAAGGCCGGCTGCACCACTGGACTCGAGTGCTCTGCCCCATTACTAGAGAACTCCTCTTTATCCACGGCACTACTACCCGCAACTCGGAGTGTCCCTTGTGGCGCACCAGGGGAAAGGAAGCGACAACAAAGAGGGCACCGTTCAAGACGAGCAGCAGGAAGGAACGCCGGGCAAAAAGGAGAGGAGGAAGGGAGAAGGAATAACCAGGACAAGATGAAAGGGATGTACGTTGATATATACGCTGAATTTATTTCGCGCTGTGCGTAGCCAACCGTGCTAATAATCGGAGGCGCGAGGGATGAGAGGGTGATGATGAGAGGGGAGAAGGAAGCAGGGAACAGAAGTGAGCTGGACGGGGCAGCGTCTGTTCTCACAGGAGGTGGGAGAGAGGGGAGAGATTCACAGTGGAGGCTGTCAACACGCAAGCCATGTGATTTACGGGAGGCTTGAGCTGACGTAGATCGAGAGGCAGAGGGATTCAGCATGGGGGGGTGGCCACACAAGCCACGGTGATTTGCGAGGAGGCCCGAGCTGATTTCGATGCACAGACAAGCATGCGTGACCCTGCCCTTACCTCCATCTTGGTCTGTATCCAGGGCCCCACCGTGTTGGCGGACGTGGCGAACTGCTTGCGCAGCTTCTCGTTCGCCTGCTGCTTCTTGAGCTCGTCGTGCAGTGCGTTGTCGCGTATCGGCACCTGCTGCTTCATCTGCATGCGCACGCCACACGGGGGTGAGGGGTGGTGAGCGTCGAGCGTCGGAGGGCGCGTGCGACGGTCGCGGCTGCCGAACGTGTGTAACATGGTGCTCCGGAGAAGCTGCGCGCTTGGGTGTTTTACGCCTAAAGAAAATAAAATCGCGCACGACGTTTGCGCGTACGTACGTACGGTGAGCTACTTTCGCACCGAACGTAGCCACCCGTGCTAATCGAGGGCTGTCGCCATTCGTGTCGTGCCGGTCATGGAGGGGGTAACAACATGAGTGGTGCACGCGCGCTTACCCTGTCCCACTTGCTGGAGATGTCGTGTGGGGTGACCACAGTGTAGGGGTTCTGTCCGCTCAGCTTGATGTTGTGGGTCTGGGCCACCTGCTGGATCTCGTTCTGAACGCCCATGATGGAGTCCTTCTCCTTCCCGGCTTCCGGCAGCGTCTCCTTGAACTGCTCGTGAGCCGTGATCAGCCCCTGCAATGCACACGGAGGGCTTAGTCGCTGCGCCCAGAGCGGACCAATGTCGCTTGTCGCCACCACGCGTGGCGGATAAAAGTTACGAAAATAAGTGTGCTTCTTTTTGTTTTTCCTCGGTAATAATAATAATAATTTCAACAACAAAAAATTATACGTGCAACTGCTATCTGTAACAACCACTGCTCCTTAAACCGTGTACTCAACTGCGGGTTAAATGTAATTTTTTGGCTCAAAACGGGCTGGGATGTCTCGTGTGCGCGTATCCAATGGCCATTCGTGAGTTATAATTATCACACGTTGTTCAACACACGCACGAAGCAAAAACATTGTCGATATTTTAACGTAATAAAACCTTTTTTTTTACTTCTAACGTGCCACCACCGCACACACGGTTCGCTCCTTCCCGGAATAAAACGAATCAGAGGAGGTGAGGAACCACAGACAAGTGGGAAGGGCAGCAGCCAGGTACTATCAGCAATCGTCCAAGCTCTGCAGTCCTTTATATATGTAATATATATGTTAAGGTGCTTCCAAGCAATTAAGGAGTGTTTTACATGTGGGAGGAAATCAGAAAACCCAGAGAAAACCCACAAGTGTGAGGGTGCAACACTCTACGGATGGAGCCAGCATTTGCTCTACCGCCTTAACCTGGCGAACCAGGGTATGGGACCCCGACGCCCGCCGGAAGGGAGTTTCGCAACATTTGTGCGGTGATCCACCAACCCTCGATGCCTCCACAGTGCTGGGTTAGAGGCCACGCTTGGCGAAACTTGTCGCTCCCGTGCCATAAGATTCACGCCATGAGAGACGAAGTGTTCATTCAGAACTCTTGCACAGCAGTGCAGCCTCCCGGGTGAAGAGGACAGCCCACAGAAGTGGATATCATAGAGCTACCTCTGGGATCCCTTCGAGTGACTTGTGGCCCACGCAATAGGGGGCAGCACTTTCCACCGGGAATAATGTTTGTCACACGACGGTCAGACCAACATTTTAATTCTTAAGCGATTACATTTTGCCAAATCAAGTGCAGAACCAAATGATTCGCGATCGGTATGAGACCATCATCTCGCTACACTCGAGAACCCGGTTTAGTCACGGACGGCTAAAACCCAGGTTCTCAGCCTTGCCAGCTCAGCGCGTGTACGCTGGCCTCCGAAGCCAACCGAGGGATGGCAAAGCCCTACCAAGGTGAGGCACACGCCTGTAATCCGGCATGTTGAATAAGAGGGTTGGTGGAGTCATGGAAATGTGCGAAATCTCCAAACTCGCTCTGGGCTTGTGGCAACAATTTGGCGCTAGCCATTGCAGAGTGCGGTCACGTTGCTGCAGTTCTCTGCGGCGAGTAGAGTACAGAGTCTTTTTTAAAAATAAACGGCCAAACCGCTCGCACGTTGCGAGATTCAGGCGGTGAACGGGACCCACGCCCGGCGACTTGCAGACCTCTCGAAAACGGGAAAGGGTTGTTGTTGTTGTTATTGTAACGTCCTGATCCGCGCCTACTGGACATCTGTGAAAAAGAGCTTCATAGCCCCATTGGATTCCTCCAGCGCAAACAAATATTCCGATTATTGTACAAGGTGGCGCAGCGCCGCGACCGCACCTGGATCTCGTCGATGGTGTGCACGATGAACATGTCCTGCAGGTCCTCTGCGGCGCCGTCCATCCAGGTGTTGAAGGGCGCGGCGCGCTTGGCGAACTCCAGGTACAGGTGGTCGATGGTCTCCAGGACCTTCTCCGTCCTCTGTAAAGGCACACAGGAGGAGGAGATTCCGTGTGATTGCTGGCTCCCGCAAACTCACAGCGTGCGTGTGTGTGCGTGTGTCTTTGTCCTTGCCTGGCTTTGGGAGCGCAGTGATTCACGCAATGTGCTACGAGCCTAAACTGAAAGTTAATTTATATAGAATTGCTTTTTGCGTTTAGTTTGTTGTCTTTCCCCCGCACCTCCGATTAGCACGGTTGGCTACGTACGGTGCGAAATAAGTACAACATACATACGTACATGCCTGACGACCAGAGTGTGATTCGTGACCAATAACAGTGGCGTATTTGAACTGGTCCTGAGCCTCAGACTTAAATGAGTACCTGGTGCGGTGTGAAAACATCAATACAAGATAAAGGTGGTCAGGTGTGGTACTGGCCACCCACCCCCTCCTCGTGTGCCGTTCCGGCCTGAAAAAGGTGCTCGTTAACAGCACTTGCCCTAGCAGTCTGATGAGGCTATGCAGGTGATCTTTGTCTTTGTGCATACAACTGGGGAACGGTGGCACAATAAATGACGAATCTGATGACCTGAATTCAATTGCCAGCCATGGCTCGAATCAGTGGCAATTATTAATAATTACCAATCTGATCTGTTGTCTATCGTTTAAAGACTATCATAGGCCAGTCAGTCTACTGTCTGGAGACCCCAGCAGAGACCTCTTTGTCGATAGACTACAGACCTCACCAGAGACCGGTCAGTCAGTCTAATCTCGAGAAACTCTGTCCGGGTAGCATCTGCCATAGACGGTACCCATTGCTGCGGCTTCTCATAGCTACAACCGTTGCGAGCAACTCCGAGACATGGCCATGCCCCAGTGTGGTGTCTGCTGAGGCAGTGGGCGAGTGAGCCAGCGAGGGCAAGCGAGCCTTGCCGAGAGAGAATCCTTGCGCGTCTGAGTCCACTCGCCCAGGTCGTCCCACTCGTCGCAGATCTCCTTGCACTTGGTGTTCACGCTCGCCACGTCGTGGTAGTTCAGGTCACTGCACGGGGGGGGGGGGGGGGGGTGGAGAGGCACGAGAACGTTGGGGGTGAAAACGGCTTCATCAGACCCAGCTCAGCTCCCGCAGAACGGCGCGGCGTAACTGTGCCGACGCACGGCGCGATTTAAAATCGGCTCCCAATCCGCACCTCTCCACCGTGAGCCTCCGGATAGCACAGTTGGCTACGTACGGTGCGAAAGAAGTTCAACATACATACAATCGGTGATCAGTGGTGGCAAACTGAATCGCGATTCGGGGGAGAATCTTAACATTCTTACTAAAGTTCCTACCAGAGACTGGTCTATCAAGTCCATTGTATAAAACCCCATGTGTCTATGGTCGAGAGGCCCTATGAGAGGCTGGTCTGTAAGTCGATGGTCTTGAGACACAGGAAGAGAGCGGTCTGCCCACTGATGAAAACTGGGTCAACCTCCCAACCGGGATTTTAACTCGTAACCTTCCCATTGCGAGCCGCTTGCTCTACCCTCAAAGGGGTTTTTGTGACATAAATTAATGACCAAAAACTTGCCCTGCAAAGGTCACGATCCTGAAAACTCATTTCTTTAAAGCTGTTTTTTTTGTGTTTAGTTTCTCGTCCTTTCCCCGCACCTCCGATTAGCACGGTTGGCTACGTACGGTGTGAAAGAAGTTCAGCGTACACGCGTACACGCGCGCACCGTTGGCTGCCGAAACCCGCGACCTTCAGGGCCGCGAGAGGAGACGCGAGCACGCGGCTAAACCCGGCCGCCCGGGTGGCACGATCCCCAAGGGGGTGGGGGGGGGCGTTGGCGGCGGCATCACCGGGAGCGCTCGCGACTTACTTGAGCTCCTGGGCGATGGCTGCGATCTGCTCGACGCGGTCCTGGTGAGCAGCAAGGTCACTCTCAAACGCCTCGTGCTTCTTCAGCAGAGCCTTGAGCTCCGCCAGCGACACCGACTCGTAGTCCTTCTGCTGCAGCATCTGCTGCTTGCCTGCGAGCACCAGTCATCATCAGCAGCATCAGCATCATCAGCATCATCAGCATCATCAGCATCATCAGCATCATCAGCATCATCATTATCATCAGAATCATCATCAGCATCAGAATCATCAGCAGCATCATCAGCAGCATCATCAGCAGCATCATCGTCTTCTGCTGCAGCATCTGCTGCTTGCCTGAGCACCAGTCATCATCAGAATCATTATCGGCATCCTATGCCTTCTGCAGCATCTACTGCTTTCTAGTGAGCGCATAACCACTAGCAGCATCATCCGCATCATCGTCATCATTACCAGCAGCAGCAGCATCAGCAGCAGCATCAGCAGCAGCATCAGCAGCATCGTCAATCCACGACTCATTCCATGCCAAATAATGAAATTAATTAACACCGTGAAGCTGGCATTTGGTCACTCGGCGAGCGATCGGGACCTCCGGCGCGCTCGCGCTACCTTCAGTCCACGACTTGTGGATCTTGGCTTTCTGCCGGAACTTCTCGGCCAAGTGGTCCAATCGCTCCAGTCTCCGAATCTCGTTCAGCAGCCACTCCTCGTAGCCCTTCTCCGCCTGCTCCAGGTGCGACCACGCGTTCCCAATGTCCTGCGCCGCGCGGCAAAAACACGGGCGGAGGATCAACGGTCGCGTCGCCCGCTGGCTCCGCGATGTGCACAGGATTCTCACGCCGTTATGTCGAGTACACCCAAGGGATGAGTTGCCGATTTAAAGAGTTCAGGCTCACAAGAGTTTTGGACATTGAAGGACCGTTTTGGAGTTTTTGGACCATTTACGTGATGTAATAACCGAATGCGTCTCCGTGCTTGTGAAAGTGATGTAATGTAAGTGACGTCCATACACTGTCACGTCACACTTTTTCTAAATTTAAAACTCATTCCCTTAGAACAAACCAATTAGTATTTCCTGAAGAAGTGCATTGTGGTCACCTTGCTTTAGGTCGCCATCAAAATAAAATGCAAGCAAATGTGACCCAACTGACAGCGGCAATGATGCAGCGATAGACGAACTTTGGACCAGTTTCGGCACAATTAGGACTCATCGGCACAGTATATCCACCGATCTAGATCCAAAACTCACGTCTTTGGAACTGATTTTTTGCGTTAATTGTCCTTCCCCCGCACCTCAGATCAGTACGGCTAAGTACGGTGCGAAAGAAGTTCGACACACATTCGTACATGCACAAAGTCCATACGTACGCAAAGTGGATACATACACAAAAGTCCATAAAAATATTAAACCCCCGTGCCCGGCGCTCACCGACACGAGCTTGCCCTCGGAGGGCATGAAGGCAGGGCGGTTCATGAGGCGCAGCTTGGTCTGCAGCGTGTTGAAGTTGATCTCCAGCTGGCACTTGTCGCCAGCCTTGGGCGGCTTGTGCACGCGGCGGTAGTCGCGGAAGTCCTCCAGCTTGCCCTGCATGGCCGGCATGTTGTTCTGCGTGTTGCGGTCCTCCAGCACCGGGATCGTGCGGTTGATCCACTCCAGCAGCTGCAGGCGGGCGCGCACGCACACACGCACAAGAGAGATCGACGCGTTCGTGAGTGACACGCACGCGGGGGGCCGGGGCCGGTCTGCTCCGAGTGGCGGACGTTGTGCCACGAAGGCGCCCGCGCGTACGTGAACAAAAATAACATCGACTTGACTTGTTATGGACGAATGCGTTGAGTTTGGTTTTTCTCTTTTTCGTCGGTCCACAAGAGCGGCACTTCTCTGCCAAGAGTCGAGGACTTGGAACAAGCGGGGCTCCATTGTCCCCCTCTCTACCGACACCACGCATAAGCGCCCGCACGTCCCCCGTAAGTTCCCGTACACAGCGAGGAGGCCGCGCAGGGCGCGGGACTCACGTTGCTGGCCAGGTGCTCGTAATCCTCCATGAGACGCTCATTGTCCTGGTTGACAGCCAGCACCTTGCAGATTCTGTTGGCGGCCGTCTCGGCCTGAGAGTGCAGCGCCACACACACACACACACAGAAGCCGCGGTGTCACGTGCGGGGACTCGCACTCGCACAGACACGGACGGACATGGACGTGTACATGGACACGCGCACGCCACCCTCCCCCCGCCCCCTACTCCGGCGCACGGAAGCTTCTCGCGCGATTTGCGTTTCTAGGGGCAGTGCGGGCGTGCATGACAGGATGGAGGCGGGGGGGGGGGGGTGGCGGGCGGAGTTGGGGGGGGAGTAAGCAAAGCTCGGAGCCGCGCACATCAAGGGCCCGATTCGCGGATGGAGAGTGTTCCTTTTCGTCGTCAGATGTGTCACGGGAACCACTGCCCTTTTTTCCCATCAACAATGATCGATCAGAACGAGTTTGAGCCACGATGTGAATTGGGCCCCTGATGTGTTGGCAACTAGTCCTATGCGTTCCGGTTTTTATCCCGATTATGAAAGACGTACTTTTTGTCCGCTGCATTTTTAAGCAGTTGGGGTGGGGAGGGAGGGAGGTGTGTCTTATAAACCGGTCGGTGTACGCGCGCGATCAGATTTATGTAATAATGGCGCGAGATACTGTGTGTCGTACTTTCCCGAGTTCTCATTATATGAAGAATACGGTAATATTATGAATGTGTCGGTGAGCAACAAACATTTTGCTCAGTTTTTTTTTACTCATCAAGCGCGTGACGTTATTTTTCGAATCGTTGATTTCCGCGCGAGGAGTTTTATACGTGGGCATGCAAAATAAGTTAAGAGGACATTTAATAATCACAGGAGTAAACATTACTTTAAATGTAATCCCTGATGTGTAAAATGCAATAACGACCATTTTCCTAAACGTGCTCTGCTAACGGAGGCACGTACATCGGGTCCGGGGGGGGGGCGAAGAACACAAGAGTGGAAACTGTACCTTGCTCAGGTCTAGCACAGAAAGAAGCAAGGAAGGATAAAGACACGGGCATCCTTTCCTCCCAGAGATTGCCTCAACTTGCAAAGAAAGAGCGGAAAGGGAGACAGAGCGGAGGGCACACACACACACACACAAAACAAAAAAGGTTTGCAAAGACAAGGAATTCTTCTGGATCAGTGGGCATAGATCAGCGGCCCCCGTTTGAAGTCGTGAGGCGCCGATGACATAAATCATGGACGATAGCAGTGGGCATCATGTCGGAGGTATGCGAGAGAGAGCGAGAGAGCGAGCGAGCGAGAGAGAGAAAACAGGCGGAGATGAGGAGCCAAGCGTAAAATCTGTTTTAGACATCTCAGCAATCCCGTGCGTCTTATCAAAACCATTTGCGAATAGACACTTGCAATAAGAAGTCTACGGGAACATAACAAGTCTACGGGAACATAACAAGTCTACGGGAACATCTCAGCGATTCGCACAGCAAACTCTCCAAAACTTGGCTTTTTGAAGCACTGGGCAAGAGGTTGGATGCCTTGGCGACAAACGCACCTTCTGGGCCCCGGAGAAGGCGTGATAGTAGCACGACACGTAGGTCATGATGGCCTTCTCGTCGGGCCGCGCGGTGTTCACGATGTCTGCACCGTGGACAGGGAGCCAGAGAGAGAGAGAGAGAGACGAGGAGTTAACCCGCTGTCCTCCACACAACACAACACGAACATTAAACGTCTCAGAAGCCGTGAAGCGACGGACACATACATACGGCGCCTGTGTGCGCCCCACTGCTGGATTGAGGGGATTTCTCCTCCCCCCACCCACCCCAAATGCCGTATGGGTCGCGTTGGGGATTTTTTTTTACCATATACTTCGCCCAAGTGATTGGTAAAATTAAGCATATCAAAGGACACGCCTAGTGACTTGTGCACAAAATATAATGGACTACTGTTCAGTAGGATCCTGCATTGGGATGTTTGGTCAATTGCCTAAGAGGACACCGCGGTGGCGAGATGTTAACTACCTCGCCTGGTATACAGGGGGTCGTGGGTTAGATCCCGACCCTGACGCCTGTTGTATATTTTGGGGTTTGCATGTTCTTCTAGTGGTCGTGTGAATTTTTCCCTCCACATTTATCAAGATGGATTTAGATTATTTGGCTTCTATACATTTCCATGTGATAAGCCACTTCGTTGGGCTATAATGTGGCCAGGTCGCTTCTGAAAAAGCTATACATCTCAGTGGGCCTTACCTGGATTTTTTTTTAAATAGAGTATTTGGCTGTTGTCCACATGACATCATCAACCACCATGCAATCTCCCATTACCCGTGCGTCAAGTCTTTACCCAAGGGCTCTGCATGCATATGGAGACGCCCTGTTATGTCACGAGAGAAACCGAAGCACACAAACGTCACCTTCGGCGTCCAACATCTTGGGGATGTCCAGGTATTTCTCGGCCACCTCGAAGGCATTGTTCAGGTTCCCAATGGGATCATCCTGCAATCCGAGCAAAGGGGCACCCGCAGCCGGCCACGCATTTGTCACAACAAATACACGAACCGCATTCTCTGCTTCTCGTCCAATTGTTTCAAATCAAAAGTTAGCTGCACGTGCCCTATAATCCAACGTGTGGCCTGAAACTTGGCACTTGGCCACGCGAGTTACAACTGAGCTCAATAGCCCTAAATCTACGCACCACTCGGTCCACGTGCCACTGAGCCCACGTGCCACTGAGCCTAGATGTCTCCAGGCCGATGTGCCATTCAGTCCACGTGCCACTCAGCCTAGATGTCTCCCGGCCGACGTGCCACGGAGCCCACGTGCCACCGTGCCCACGTGCCACTAAGCCTGGGTGCTTTCCAGCCTAGGCGCCACCCCGATTAGCATAGTTGGCTACATACTGTGCGAAAGAAGTTCAACATACATGCAAACATGCATACATACTCAAGTCCGCCAAGCGGATTTGATAAAGTAATTCAAGGGAAAACGTTCCTCACGAGATCTGATGCATTCCAGGTGATTGGGCTGCAGGCTCAAACCAAAAATACTACTTTTAAGTATCTGGGTGTTTGCGTAGCCAAGTGTTCATCCAGCGGTCTGGCCACCGCTCTAGTTTAAACAGCCGATGGCTGGCTTCCCCCTGCCAGGCATAGATTTATTTGAAAGGGTATTATTATCAACGTGCGCCATTGACCAAATCACCAGGAATGTGTCTAATCGGATCTCAGGCGCTAAGCAATGAACAAAAAGAAAAACCCCAAAAAACCACCAACGCAGAAATCAAACTATTGCAGTTGCTGTTGTCATTGACGCAATTCAAGATTAACGCAACGTCTATCCAGGCCGAAACACAACGACCTTGTAATTTATTGTCCATTACATCACCACGGGGGGCTGGGTGGGTCGGGGCGGGGGATCACGCAAAGCCATCGCAGCAGAGGTGGCAATGGTCACACGTCACCTTGCGCAGTTTGTCGTAGTCGATGAGATCGGGCCGGTGGCGATGGATGAGGGCGTTGAATGCCAGCCCATCCTTCCAGCTGTGACACGCACACACGCGACGCACGCGGTGCATCACCAGCCAGCGCTAGCCCCGGCGACCGACGCCACGCATCACACACGAGCCGCTCCCAGCAACGGCTGGGGCACGGTTTGATTATTTGGTTTGGCAGCGTCCTCTACCGCTAAATATACGGCAACAATGTGAAAACATATGTCGTGCTCGTTCCACTAATCTGCCCTGGCTAACACGGCGTGGCAGGAAGTGGATTCCAATTCCCTCCCCTTCCCCGCCTTGATTGTGTTTGGTGAATTCGGTAATGTTTAAGGACGTGTTGACTTTACCCAACTGCTGTGAATACCAGACAACACAAGAGGCAATTAAGCACACAATCCCAGACAGAACCCAACAGAAGGAGCCACGAGCATTCATTATAATAAGACCGCCGTTTTTTTTCTTTTTAAACTAACTGATCTCAACCGCAATATTTTTTAAGAGTTCTAGGCCTCTCAAAGCAGGTGCCTTGAAAAGGATGCTAAAGGCTATCTTGGAAGGCTAGGGGATGATCAATGCGGCAGTTTGGAATAAGAGTTGGCGGGAAAGCACCAATGACGTCATCTCAAAAGAGGAGGTTGCGATGATGGGTGGGTCACGTGTGCAGGGTGGAGGAGGGCATTGAAGTGGCAGCCAGAGGTTGGAGACCTAAAGGTCGGGGGGTCAGACGCTGTAAAATGAGACCTTGGAAATTGGACGTTGTCTTTGTCGCAAATTGTGAGATTCAGCGGAAGAAAGTGATGGCGAAGCGTGGTAGCTTCAATGGCACTGAATGTGATGCCATACTGACCCGTGGCTTGCTTTCTTGTTATTATTTTTTTATTAATAAACTCAATTATCCTCTTTCACTATTTTCCCCCCCCCCACCACTGAAAAGCGTTGGGCGAGGGGACAAAAACGCAACGACGGAGCAAAGAGCTTTGGGGGCCCTCATCGGCGGCACTTCCACGCGCAGCGCGGGAGGAAGCGCGGAGAACGTTTTTTTTTTTCGCACGAAGGCCTGCAATGGGCTCCCTCGGATCACCGTCCACTTACCGTCAACCAACAAAGGTCGACGGTTTTTCAAGGCCTTACACATTCATGACCTCCCTTCAGCCATATAGTCCATCAAGATCAGTAAGATCCTCGGGTTGTGCATTGCTCAACTGTGGCACAGTCTAGGCTCAGCGCTCCAAAGGGTGGCGGTGCCTTCGCGGTTGCGGCACCAAAACTCTGGAACTCGTTGCCCTTCGAGGTCAGGGGACTTCCAAGAAACTAAAAACATATCTGCTTAAAATGGCATTCTCTTGGGTTTTGAAACCCAGCAATAACCGAATCCGTGTCATCTCAACACCACCGAGTGCAGGGGGTGGGGGGGGGGGGGAAGTTCCCGCAAAAGCTCCAGACAAGCACGGAGCAAAACGTCGGACATCGTATTCCGGAACCGCGTGCGGTGGCGGCGCTTTTGCGGAGCCGCTCCGCGCTGCCGTGAACGCAAACGGCGTTATGCGCGATGGGAGAGCGGGAGAGCGGGAGAGCCGCCACTGTCGGGAGCTCACCTGGTGTGGAAGTTCTGCACGTTGACGTTCTTGTATGGGGCGGTCTTCCTCTGACACCACAGCAGCAGCCCCTCCTTGGCGGACGTGTCTGCACACGCGGACGAGAGCGGTGTCGTCATCGTCTTGTTATTATTATGAGCGAGCACTGTCGGAGACGAAGTGCACTCGCCATGTATGGTATACACTTTATCATCGTCAGCAGCGGCAGCAGCAGCAGCCACAGTCTATCAACTGTTGGATGAAGGCCTCCCCAAGCAACTGCAGCCATCTCTCACTGTTTTCTGATGGAACAATCCATCTGGCTTCTATGCACCAAATACAAGAGGTTATGAATCCATGGGCCAAGCCCAAATATTATCCATGTTGCTACCGCCTGAGACGGCAAAATTTGAGTCAGATCAATATCTTTAAATCAGCCATAAAAGGGACTTTGTGAAGGGTAAATTATCGTGTAATTCACCTTTTACTGGGCGTATACAGAAACAGGTAAATATTTGCTCCCGCCCGCGCAAACCAATTCTGCTCTGTGCCCCTGGACTACAAGGTGCGCATGAAGCGGCGCACGCAGTTGCAAGTGACGCTCAGAGGCCACCCGATTGCGTTGGTGCAACGCTAACCAAGCAAGTCACGGCGAACTCTCCCAGTGACCGTTTCCATGGCCGGGAGGGACGCCAACGCAACCACGTGTGCTGCCCCCTGTGTGTGACCGCGGTGCGGTGGGATGGGGTCTTCTCTGCCATTTGCGCTGGGTAATCGCAAAACTAGCAAGGCCCGTCGCACGTAACCGCCCATCACAGAGGGCACTTTCTTGCCCCGGGGGGGGGGGGGGGGGGGAGCTCTTCCCAGTGAATACGAATCGACGCCTGCCGCCACGACTTGCACGCACAGCCTCCGCCGAGCAAAAGCCACTGACCCCCAACCAACTGCTCACCCGAACTCCCGTTTGCACTAAATAATGGAATGCGTTCTAAAGTCCAAAACAACAAGTCGGTGCCCCTCTGCTCAAAGCTGCGAAGGGGTTGGCCGCTCTTCCCCATTCACGGCACTGGACCAGCGGCGCAAATCCCACGGTGCCACCGTGGGTGCCAGTTTCTACCTGCAAACTGAACACTTGCTACCTTCTGACGTTGTCCAAATGTGATCGACTAGGACCACCTAAACCATTAGCGTGGTTGGCGACGTATGGCGCGAAAGAAGTTCAACATGCACACACAGAGCCTGGAGGCACTGCTGGGCTCAATCGACACCAAACCGGGGTTTAAACCGGCAACAGTGATTGCGAGTCGAGCAACTGTGATCGCAAGAGCCACTCGGCCATATGGAGTTTTATTCTACTCTCAGAAGATATTTTCGCACAAACTGAATGCAAGGGCAATGCCACTCCAAAGCAATGCAGTCTGGGACCCTCAGACCTATAAAACAATATATGTACGTACAATTAATTTATTTCGCACCGTACGTAGCCAACTGTGCTCATCGGAGGTGCGATAGCAATAATTTTGAGCTCCTTGTCAGTCCGTTGCCGATTTGAAGGCCTCCCCGTGATGTCTTTACCACGGGGCTTGTTTGACCATATTTTACCGCACTGGTCCGTGAATAGGCTGGTGACACGTGGGTTGGAAGCCAGGACTGGTTCAGATATCAATTGCACCGCCGATACTACGGAAGCTGTGGCCCGGAATCCAACCGAGGTCAGTGCGCCGCCGCTCCTCGCAGCAGACTTTTAAATAACGCGCACAGCAAATCGACCGCCGAGTTCTATTCATAGCTCCCCGGTGCATTTCGATCACCAAGCGTCTGGGGCCAATTAGGCGAAATGAGTGAACAGTGAAGTGCCGGGGAAACACTGTGTGTGCAACGGGCATGGAACAAGGGCGTGCATGTGTACGTGCGTGACACAATATACACACGCGCACACACACACACACACAGAATGCGCCAGCACTCCCTGTTGACTGTGTGACGCATATGGAAAAACCATAACTGGACCGGTTTGTACATTGCAATAACATTTGCGAAAAGACACCAGCTCATCGCCTGGTGCCTAATCACCTAGAACACATGAGCCATCTCGGAAGATAAGCAGGGTTGAACCTGGATAGCACAAGGATGGGCAACCACCATGCATAAAACAGGTGCTTTAGGCTGCTTCAGGGCTACGTTGGTGGCTGAGGGCTGTGCAAAATAAATCCATTGTTGTAAGGTACTTCGACGCTCTAACGTATATACCCTGTGCCTTCAAACCACACTAACCAGCGTAGTGAAGTGCAATCAAATAACCCCCATGATCCACTCAGAACTAACGGTGAAAATTTCACATTTCTATGGTGTGGGTCCCAGTCTCTCTGTAGGATGCGCTTCTGTTTTGCGACGTTTTCTCGAAAACAAGTTGCAAAAAAAGGAACTGTACACGTTTTGCGGTGCGGTTGTCGCCCGTGCGATGAAAAAAAACAAACACAGAGGTCCCAGAGAATGTTTTGACTCGGCAGGAAGGGAAGGGGAGGAAACACGGACAATGGGGGCATTATGCAAAAAAAAAATCCGAACAACCGACGCTGTGTTTCATATCACGGTGGGCCGCGAGCCTGCGGTATATCCTGCATCATAATTGCAGGATATACCGCGAGACTGTACATTGCAAAAATAAGAAGTGTGCCCCCTTCACTGTGTTATCACCGTTTCAAATAACAGACATCGATCTCATTCCGTCACAACGTAAATGATTAAGGTGCTTGCTCGAGACAAATGCAGCATTAAAAAAAACAGTAATATATATAGTGGCACAATGATTAATTTAAGAAAAAAAACTATTACATGTTTAACTTAATAAGTCAGAATGTAGAGTGGCATGCAGGAGCACTCTAGCGACGCCACCGCTGTACGGGATGAACCACTACGGTGGACATTTCGCTCTACAGTCAGCGGCGTAGCTGCTGAGTGTGCAGGCGGTGCAACTGCACCGGGGGCCCACGGGATGGAGAAGGGGTCCCGGGCGACGGGGCACGAAGAGAAAGGGGGAAGTGGGCAGGGTTGCCACCCCACTTCATGCCATGCGCCAGGGCCAACCGAGTTACGCCGCTGGCTACAAAGTGATCCTGGTCACGATTTCAGACGATCTCTCTCACTCACGAAGCTTCAAACTTTCGTGCTGAACGGCTTGTAACATACAGCCCGCGGTACGAATCTACAAATGTGCAATTTAGTGGGTTTATTTTACTTGCAATCTTCCACCGTGAAGCTGCCTACATAGAATCTGTCGGTGCGTCACTCACTTTCTATCGAGATGTCCTGGATGGCAAAGCGGAGGATGATGGTCCAGATCATACCCAGCGTCATTTTTGTGTTTCCGTCCACAATTTCTGCAAAACAAGAATTGCAACGACAGACATTCAGCACACACACAACTCCTGTGCCGTGTGTCCCATTAAGCCGCGTAGCCAAATATGCGAACACACTGCACATTATTCCTGGTTCTTTCGGTAAAGTCACATAGAAGGGAAACAAATTTTCTTGTTGTGGTTTTCACACCTGATGATGATTGCTTGTGTTGCAGTCGAAACATCGTGAGAATTGTATTGTTTTATATTTTTATTATTTTATTGTTTCCCTTCTACGTGACTTTACCGAAAGAACCAATAATATGAATCCCTGCAGTCACGAAAGCTTTAAATCAAAAGTTACACTGCACATTATTTTTTAAAGCTCAATACAATTCATACAATCGTGATAATCACGTCAGTTATCCAGGATAGACTCACCGAGTCTTGAGACTCAACAGCATATTTCAAGAGCATGTTTGGGTTAATTGCATTTTAATGTTGAATGTTTCGTTTTATATCGAGTCGTGGTCCATGCAAATTGCATCTCAAAGTCACTAAGGAACCACAGACCAAGTTAGAAGGCACCAGCCAGGCATTGAGCCGTCGCCACCAACAATTGTCCAAGCTCTGCAGTTCTCTATAGATTAATGTCTTGTACGTTTGCATGTTGAACTTCTTTCACCGTGCTAATCAGAGGTGTGGGAAACAACCAACTAAAAATGAGTGTTCTCATGTGGGAGGAAACTGAAGTACCTGGAGAAAACCCACGCATGCGAGGGGGAAACACGCGATCCCACAATATTACATTCGTCCACACTTCACTGTACTGCCTTCTCCTGGTAAGCCAGGGTTTGACACCTCCAATTAGCACGGTTGGCTACATACGGTGCGAAAGAAGTTCAATATACATACCTCCTTGATGCCCACGTGAAGGGAGTTTTGCAACATTTGAACAATCCACCAACCCTTTTAAGGAGTGTCATGCGTGTGGGAGGAAATGAGAGAGAGCATGCTGCAAACACGCAAATGTAATGGCGAATGCTCAAAAGCCCGCGCAGACAGGTTCATGCGCACACTTTCTGCACTATCGTCTCAAGGCTCGCGCACAGCCCGGCAAGTCTGGAAGTTTCACAAAGCTGTGCGATCTGCCAACCCCCTCCTCAAAACCGATAGATCGCAGGCGACCGCCACCACGATGGACTCACTGGTGACAGTTTTAACAAAAACAAATCTGGACAAGTCACTCAACCATCCCACAGTCATTAACCTCATGGCATTCGTGCATTATAAAACATTCATCAATTACAACCACTGCAAGCTCTGGTTTATGACGGGATGGGGATCTCGCATCCAGCAGTGGACTGTGAGCGGCCCACGACTTCATTTCACACGGTCTGTGGCCACGTGAGGCCTACCACTTCCAAATAGCCTGCCAAGATTACGTATCCATCACAGCCACACGAATTGAGTGCGAGAGGGGTAATATTTTTAACCCGGCAAAACTTTGTGTTCGAGTTGTCGTGCGCTCAGTCACCCTCTGTCATTGCAAGGGTCTCTTAGAAGTGATAATGGCATCTGAGGAGTGTGTGTGTGTAGGTGTGTGGGTTAATGTGTGTGTGTGTGTGTAGGAGAGTGGTAGCGTGGGGAGTGGCAGAGTAGCGGTTAGTGCACTGGGCTATGAACCCGGTGATACGCGTTAGATCTCCCACTCACGGCCACCACCAGTAACGATTATCTGAACCGGTGCCTAAGTCGACACCGCCTCAAATGAGGACCTGGTGCGGGGTATAAACATCGCCACTGGGGAGACAAAGGCGGCCCGGTGTGGTGCTAGCCACCCACCCCTCGTGTGCCGTTCAGGCCTTCATAGGAGGCGCTACTCGCTAACAGCACTTTCCCCAACAGTCTGTTAAGGCGAAACGGCGGGGACCTGTCTTTTTTTTGGCAACCCGAGTACAATTCCCGCTCACGGCCAACGGCAGTGTTGATTACCTGACCCAGCCCTAGGTCTCCCCTAGGTCGACTCAGCTTCGGCGATATCACTTGAGGGTGAGGTATTAACACGGAAATGCTGCAGCACGCAAAATGCCCCTTCCCTTTGCGAGGGCCACCACGGGACGTCCAACATACGTTAGCCATCAGGCGTCTTTCTCTAAGGCAACATGAAGCAGCTGAGGCTTCTTCTTCTTCGAGGCAGCAGCACTTTTTATAATGCTCCGCCGGCACTGGGTCTTTAGGTGGCAACGCTAGCAAGGCCCGATAACCGGTGATAGTTTAATGGTAGCAACGGCGGACGGACGCCATTCATTCCTGCCACAGTCTGACCTCTCGTGGAAGTTCCCCTGGAGGTCAGACTGCGGCGGCCCCATCCCACACCCTCCCTCTACTCCTGCTCAGGTGTCAGCCCCGAACATCCACGCTACCGAAGCCCGCACAGATTGGAGCGACGGCAGGGAGCCCCACTTGACACGGCCCGCCGATCTCGACTTGCACACACACGCACGCTGCAAACTCCCCGAGACCGTCATCGGAACCATTGCACATTTGTACGAAAAAAAAACTGAATGCGCGCTGCGGTGGAATGCGTACGGGTGATTAAACAAAAAAAACATTCTACGAACGGACAGGAAGTCCGTTGCAGAAATTTTACTTCCTGTCCGTTCATTTTATGTTCACGAACGACATGACTTCTTGGTCATTGTCACAAGAAGTAGACTAGTTGTGAATATATAATGGACGGGCAGGAAGGTCTCGTGAATTTATAATGAGCGGATGGGAAGCTGTGAATAGAGAAGGACGAGAGAGGAATCCATTTCTCCACGTGAAATATTTAATTTAGTCCATTAACCTATGAGCCTTCCCATACCGATGTTTTGCAGTGGCATTTGTTGAAAGAAGACTACGCTCTGGACCGGTTTAGACCTTCAGGGTCTCATCAGGAGAGTCAGGCCTTCTAAACAACTGTTCACCTCTTAGTAAATGCAAGAGGAAGTGCATGTGAACACAGCCATTCCAGATGTAAACATCTTAATTCGCAAATAAACTCAACACAATCATCAATAACACTGTGGCCTTAAAAGAGAACTATAGAATCAGAATATTTGTTTATACTGGAGGAATCCAATGAGCTATATGGCTCATTTTCACACGTCCAGGATAACAGGCGACGTTTTCAGGAAATGGCCCTGAAATGTATGTATGTTAAACTTATTTTGCTCCAAACATAGCCAAACGTGCTAATTGGAGCTGCGGGGGGAGGGACAATAAACCTCTTCGTGGCACATTAATAGGCCAGAGAGACAGCTTTAACAAGGTTCGGAGACCTAGGAATCTGAGATTGGCCGTGACTGACCGTGACCTTGTAGGACAGCCGCACTGCCGTGTGGACGGCACGGTGACGCAGCTCACCGGACGACCGGCCACCGGAACGTCTCGCTTCAGGTGGAGGCACCATGCCCCAATGCCCGGCCGCCGAGGCCACTTGGCAACAGAGCGACGACGTGGAGTAAAGACTTGAACGAAAGTTCACTCGCAAATGTTTTTTCCCACTTGCACATACGTGGTGACAGATGCTCTGAACAGTGAAGCATTAATACATTAATAAGCGGATTTGACCTTCAAATTTCCAAATGCATGCAGAGACTCTGCGCACTGCAGTGTGGACTGCTTGCTGCTGGGCCAGGGTCACTACCTAAGACACTCGCCCTTCCGTATTTATTCTCTATTATAACGCAGTACTGACGATGACGATGGCAGTGGAGTCAACACCATTTGTGCGTGCGCTCTGGGTATGTACTTGCTGACCCCATCGTTATTTTATGACCAACACAGCTGGCTTGGTGGTCTAGCCAGCGCGATCAATATCACAGTGCACGCATCTCTTTGACGGGGTCACCAGTTCGGAGGTCGTCACCGGGTTGCTAACAGCGGGCGGCACTCTCTCTGAAGCGTGCTCCTCCGGACACTTTGAGCCGATCGCGCGCACGGTTCTGATTGGGCCGACGTGTGGACAGACAGCCCAAGCATCGTAGCTGTGGCCTGATTCAGTGCCAGGATGGTTCTCAAATCGGTTGTGGAAGCAAGCTATCAGAAGAGGGCTCAAGGGGTCTAACACCGTGCCAGAGAGCCGAGCGAGCGGCGCCGAGACCCTGGGTTTGAATCCGAGTTTCAGTCGCCTGCCATTAAAACCAGGTTCGCAAGTCATCAAGTGAAGGGGAGATTTGATGGCCTCGGTCTGACTGCATAAACAAATCTAATTAAATGAAACATTTGATATTTATGTTCGTTTGTTCCAGGTCTGTAAAAATGTAATCGTTGTTTTGACTGACACACACCAAACACTCTGTGCGGGGCATATATAAGGAGGGCCTCAAGCATTCATCAAGATGTGATGTCAGAAGCAGTTTGTGACTGGTCTCTGACAGAGAAGAGGAAATGTTCTGTATCAGAGTGGTGCACTGCTCACTGTACTTTGTTCCACTACCACACCACGGGGGTCAAAGTCATTCTCGCCTTTGGAATTCTCTCCCATCGTCTCGTCTCCCGAGTCCTTATAAACATTACCCCCTTACTCGAGTCCAGGAAACGTATTCACTCATTCAGGCCGAGTTCTCGATCGAACGTTGCGTCCGTATTCACGAACGATGGCGTGCACTGTAAACAGTGCTTCTCATCGTCGTTGCTATTGCCTATTGCGCTTACAACAGTGCTGTTTGTTACGGACCGCTTCGCGTTTTTAGACCACCGAGGCCCGTGTGTTCGGTTCGCTAAAACCGCGAATTAAACACGACCCGGAATAAAAATTCGGAGAGAAAAAAGTATATATTAAGTGAACTGCATTCAAAGTTCCGTGCCACTCCCCCCTTCCCCCAGGGGGCAGTTGTAAACTCCTGTTTGCCAATCGGGATCAATAAAAAAGACCCTGCTGCACTCCCCTTCCCCGCGCACTCCCCCCCACTGCTGCGAGAACCACCGCACAAAGTATGCGGTGTCCCTGCGAAGGTATGCGGGCACTCCCCATTCCACGTGGGAGTTGACAGGTTGAGTCTTTGGCCCCGCCAATCCACGCGGGGGCTCAATCCACGCAGCGCCACGGTGCCAGCCGCCGCCGCCACCACAACCCACGCCGTGTCGCTTCGCCATCAAACATTTATAGCAGTTAAACTTTTCAATGGACGTTTACAAGCACAGCCCCGGTGGCGAGATGCTCACTACCTCGCCTGGTATACAGGAGGTCGTGAGTTCGATCCCGATCCTGATGCCTGATCCTGATGCCTGCTGTATATTTGTAGTTTGAGTGTCTCTTTCCCCGTGGTCGCGTGGATTTTGGCCTGGGTCCTCCGGTTTATCCCTCCATATATATAAAAACGTGCGTTTAGAGTATTTGGCTGCTTAACAATTTCCACATCATAAGCCACTTCGTTGAGCTGTCATTTGTGGCCAGGTCGCTTTTGAAAAAGAGCTACAGAGCTCAGAGGGCTTTACCTGGCAAAAATAAAAATATATAGTTTTTAAAAGAGCTTTAATTCCACTGCTGGATGCGTGTCTCTGCACGCCGGGTGGGTTGTGGTGTTTTTTTGCATGCTGGTGAAGGATGGAGGCATAGACGCATGGCAGGAGCTGAGCAGAGTACAACACTGGGTTTTACTGCACTGCTTCTCTGCTCACCACCACCGCCACGTAGCACGGCCCACATAGCCTTGGCAGCCCGGCAAGTGTGGTGGTCACCCATCCAAGCACACTCCAGGCTCGAGCTTGCTTAGCATTCGAGAACGGATTGAGATCAGGCACATTCCAGGTACTTGAAAACGAACGTCTTCTAAACATCGATGGGGTTTGTTTACATAAAAAATATATATTTTTTAAAACCGTCACAGTATCTCAATCAAATGTTGCTCTGTGGCTCATCCCTGTTGGCAGATGAGCCCAACATTCCTACGGCAGAGGCTGGTCATCCGAATGGTGAGTCAACTGGTGACGTCTCTCAAAGCGATTCTCCTTTTATGGAAGCTGGAGGACGGTTGGCGACGTACGGTGAAGTTCAACATACATGTATGCATATTGAACTTTTATATACTGACCCCTGACCCCACAACCTCCTGACAGCGCCGAGCTCAGCGCCAGGGTCACATGAACACAAATCACACAGCAGCCGGTGATTTTAGTTCAAATTACTTTTAAAAAAATAGAATTTTTAAAAAACCCACGAGCCTATCTGCGAGTGCGCGCTCTTAGAGGAGAGCGACGCTGACTGCGCCGGTTTTCCACGATTGTGCTGCGTAAGCTCTCCGTTACGTTTTGGGGTCATGCTACCGCGTCCGCCGTTCGGCGTCACGCCCGACGTTTCACTCCGTGTGCCGGGAGCATTCTTCCAGATCTTAAATCTAGTTCCTTGGTTCCTCCAGAAGCTCGAACGGCGCGTCAACCGAAAGCGTCTGGCATTGGCTAACCCGGGCAACCTGCAGTACAGATCCCCCCCGTCAATGCGTGGCGATCGTAACTTATACCCTTGCCGTGTGTGTGTGCACACATTCAACGACTTAGCCTGGGAATCGTGCAGTTATCCAAAAGGGAGTCTTAGGAGAGACATCCTGCCAGACTGGTCCAGCGTGTAGACACTGGCCCGGCGCTGTAATTTCCTAATTGGCCCTGGGTGTGGCCACGTAACATAACGAAGGTCATGTGCATGTTGCAGCAGATGCCAACGCCTGCCCCATCCCGCCCGCACCCGACTCCAGCCCAGACTCTCTCCGACGTGTCGACGCGATTTAAAACACCTTGGCCTGCAGTAGTACGTTTATCATCGTCGTCGGCATTGTCATCAGCCAGGATTAACCTGCTCCTGATGGAAGAGCACCACCACCCCCCTTCGCCCTCCTCCCCAAGCCACTGCCATCTCTTACGATCCACCTGGCGCATGCATGCGCGCCGATTTCAGCGCTCCATCTCTCCATGGTGTGTTCTCCTTCGGGATTCAAGTTCGGGTCGCCGTACTCGTGGCGCAGTGCGCTAACCGCTGCACCACCACTCCCCACCCCGTGGTTCGAGCTGTTCGGCATTAAAATTAATTAATTTTCCACCAACACAGTTAAGCTGCGAAACAAGTGCTTTTTTTATTACGGAGGGATTAACTTTCACTCCACGACAGAAATACATCTGGATAAACCGAGGGCGTTAAGCCACATTCAAGTTAAATTAAAATGTAATTATTCGGAGACGGACAAAGTTCAGTCCTCAAAGGATTGTTGTGAACATTTATTCATCCAGATTTATCGATTTAAAAAAAAACATTCCTTTCATATTTACGGGGGCATAAGAACCTCCACCCACGCCGACCCAATACACTCAAAATGGCGGCCGAGAAAGTAAGGACGCGGGGCTGGAGTTGGCCCTTCTCCACAACGCTAATTAAAATTCGGGATGTGCATTACAATTACCGATCGCGACGTCCATCTGTATGTCACATGTTTTTTTTAATTCCTCCGTTAAAGTTATCCAAAACGCAAAGTGTTTAATATTTTGTTTCCCATTAAAGCCGTGTGTGTGCTCGCTTTAGGAAAGCCTTCCGTCCGACAATAGGAAACCACTGGAGCTGTGCACTTGTAAATCATCTACATTGAATACACTCATTTCTCTAGAACTGACTTTTGTGTTTATTTTGCTGTCCTTCCCCCACACCTCCGATTTGGGCGGATGGCTGCGTACGGTGCGAACAAGGTTCGAGCGATGCACCAAGCTGAGCGCAATGCCCTAACGCTGTGATGCAAGTGAAGCCTGGATGGTACACGCAGAAGACGACGATTTGTTTTTTTGATAGAGCCACCCTCCTGTAACGCCGGGACATCTCAAACCGCTTAACGTCTCGCAATCTTAGCAATACTTTGAAAAGGGGGGGGGGGGGGGGCAGTGGCAGCTGTCCCTGCGCGACACAGGATAATTCGGCATCAGGCCTGCAAACAGGCGTTAGTCTACCAGCAGGGTGGCAATGATTGCTTTGTATAATCCCAGTGAGGGAGTTCTACGACCACTTGTGTACCAGGCGAGGTAGTTGACATCTTCGCCACCGGGGCTGTGCCTGGAGGCGTTTCATGAGAACTTTGTAAAAGGGGGGGGGGGGGGGGGGGGGGAAGAAGCAGAGAGAAGCATGGTGGGTGACCTGCAGTGTGGTCGTTGAACACATTGTGGATGAGACAAAAGAGCCAGCCGGCTAGACCGAGTCCTCAAGGTGCGACCGGGGGAACACGCGGACAGAGTTATGGCCTTTGGTAAAGTGAAAGGGAAAAAAGGAACAAAGGTAGACAGAGATTAAGACCGACTTGACAGAATTGTATCCACGGCAGACAGTCTCAAACCAAAGTAATATAGAATATCCCAAAATCAGAGAGAGTGAAATCATTTCATCATCGACGTCATGAATACCCAGCCAGCAATGAGCGGAGGGACTATCAGCACTGTACGTGTGTTGTCTTTGTTGCATTGTGTTTGAATATTGTATTTGGACTGCAATCACTTCCTTGCAGACTCATTATCTCAAATTACCCTTTGCTCTGGGCGCCTCGAAGTTGCACTTAAAGGGTGGCTTGTAAATGTTAACGGACGATGATGAAATCCTCTGTGCTCCATGCTGTCAGGTAAAGAACACACATTTGTGGCACAGCCTACTGGAGTCCCTTCAACACATTTCCAAACTCAGGATTCATTTCAGCTGGCCAAGGAAGGCCCCATTGAGCGAAGCAGCTTTTTTACAACAGCAACCACAGCACCAGACCGTCAGCAGTGGCAGTGGGTACATGGCATTGCAGTTACACGGTAACATAGAGATCCATAGAGTTATAGATCCACAGAGTTGCATAGAGATCTACAGAGTTACATAGAGATCCACGGAGTTACATAGAGATCCACGGAGTTACATAGAGATCCATCGAGTTACATAGAGATCCATCGATTTACATAGAGACTTACAGACCACAGCCCAAGACCATCGCCAGTTACACGACATCACAGCGTGGAGGGAATGTGTGTGCGCAAAGTTCAACATGCATACATACAAAGAGCAACAAACAACAACAAAAATATTTACACGAAAAAACCACACTAGAACTTACTGCAAACAGGTCAAACAACAAAGAGCTTGAAAGCAAATAAAAATAGTGTCACGGGTGCGAGTAAATAAACGACATATACAGCCTCGGGAAGCAATGGAGGGTATCTTGAGGGTTGAGACTAAGGTACGAATAAAGACAGTTGTCAGAGTGGGACCATTGCAAGCAATCTCGCTGGAAGCAACAGGAAAACTTTGCAAGCTGGGAGGAAAAGTGACGAGGGCCAACGTTTCTGGGTGGCAGGAATCCCAACAAGCCCCTCGTGGTGATGGTTGACAGTTGGCCAAGGGAGGTCATAAACACGTGTTTTCTGGATCGTAAAGGTCAAAATTCACGGTGGGAAGAAACATCTCGTGAAGATGACACATAAACGACGCTCTAGAGCATTGAAGTGCAACACTTCGGGGCAGGAAGGAAGCTTACCACCGAAGATGGAACCCCTTTCACGACCTCTCCTCCAGTGGGCATCGATTTTTCAGAGCATTCATGCGATAATTTTGGCACTCCGCCCCTCTCCCCTTTCCCCCTCCCCCCTTCTCCTACAGGGCTATCAGAGCTTAGGAAGGCACCAGGGTTGTAGAGTGTATTGAAACGGTTTAATGAAACATGCGGTTCAGATTGGTTTCCATACCGTGTCAACCCATACGGTTTAACCGTATTCTTGTACGAGGAAATTGAGTTTTCAGGTCCATACGGCGTACAGCCGTTTCAATACGGACAAAAAAAGGTCTATTTGTTTGTGTTTCTCCCTTGTGATCGGACTTTTTAGGATGAACGTTGAGATTTCTAAGGGCACAGGGTGACCAATAAGGTCTAAATTGGTCTGTAATAAGGTAGGCACTGATAAGGGGTTGACAGGTGTAGGTTTTCATTGCTCTGTAATCCGTAATGTGTGTTGTGCTGGTGTAAACCCCTTTAATATCCTTTGTTGTGTACCGGAATCGTCTTGTTAGTCAAATACTTCTTTTTTTTTAAGATCACACTTAAAAAAAGCATATCAAAAACATCGATGATTTGTCACACAGCTTGACAGGGAGCTGAAATACAACCCGTCCTCACCACGGACGGCTGACGTGACGGAATGTTTTTCACACGTTTCAATCTAATATATCTGCCCAAGTTTAAAATGAGAATCACTCGCGTGGAGAATTTGGCTCGAGTGGTGGCACAGTGGTGAGCGCACTACGCTGTCGACTCAGGGGTCCGAGTTCGATTTCTGGCCATCGGTGGCCAGTCATTTCCAAATCGATCCCGAGTTCCCTCTTCACTAACCTGCACTGACCAGCATGGGTGAAGCATAGTTAAACAACCCCCTTGACCACTTACTCTGCGGGAAGGCCTTTACCCAGCAGTGTAAAACAATAGGCTATTAATTACTTATTACAACGAATAATGAATTAATTATCAGTTGTGGAGTATCAGACCAGATTTTTTTTAATAACGTTTTTTTTTTTAATGTCAGCTTGTAACACTGCGCCGCACGGTATCCACTCTTTTACGAGGAGACGGAGAGGCCGACTCAGGGGCGCGAGGAGGAACCACGGACGAGCGGGAAGGCAGCAGCGAGACGGTGAGATGGCACCAAATTCACCCCGTAAGCTCTGCGGCCCTCTATGTATATCAAGTCGTTATCGCCCAATGAATGAGTGTTTATACCTGTGGGAGGAAACCGGAGCACCCGTGCGATGTAACAGGTGGAGTTTTGCATTTTTTTCTGAACCGCCTTCTGGCGTGGGCCAAGGTATGGCCCCTCCTCGATGACTACAGGAAGGAAGTATCTGTAACATTTGTGCGATCCACCAACCCTTGCTGCCTCCACATTGTGATGGATTACGGGCGCGAGCGTCTTTTAAATTCCATCAGCTGCACGGGCAGAGAGAACGTACGCCTGTGAGCGTCAGCCACGCATTTCCTGAACTGTGCGATTCCCTCTACGCCAACATTGAAAGTCGCCGGCACAAGGTCCAGAGTCTCGGCCTCTCACGAACGCTAATCTTCGCCAGCAACAACGCAACTGCAGGGGATTGTCAACGGTTGACAGTAGACTTACGAGACTGAGAGGCATTATCGGGTGAGGAGAGAGATGCAGGTGAGCAGTTCAGAGTTCATCTTTACCGGATGTGAAGGAGGAGGGTGATCATTTCCAAAGTTTAGCCGTAGAGCATAGAAAAGAGGAGGGTTATGGGTTCCAGAGTTCATCAGCAGCGGGTGCAGAGGAGGAGGAAGCAAGGCAAACGGTAGTTAAGCAGGGCTGGTGAGACAATGAGTAACATGAGGACATACGAGGTGCAAGTGAGACAGCCTACACACCGATGAGCCCATAAAGTAGCTGTAAGAGAGTACAAGTTGGCGACGGAGTGTGGCGACGATAAACAAACTTCAGAAACCTCTTTGCGGTCATCTCCTACCACATTCACGCAACGTGGAATGTCTCTGCCACGCTCGCGAGCTCAACATCTTTTGCGATAAAAAGTCCACAACGTGTCACGCGAGAACACTTCGTATGCAGGGTCGTCACGAGAACAGACCCGCGTTGATTGCGAGCGTTATCTCGGAAAAAATGCACGAGTGGATATAACGTCTCTCACGCCCGGTGACGAATTTTTCCGAGTTCCACACGACTCGGGTGACGACAGAGGGCCGCCAAGGTCAACGGGAGCGGGCAACTTGCGCAGCTCGACAAAGGCTGGGGGAAACTAGCATCGACGTCGTCCGGTCTTGTGCCCCGTGACATTTACCGCCTATTGCAAACGAGGCGGGGAGGGGGGGGGGGGCCGAATAATCGTTTTTTTTTTTTAAATGGCACAAAACGGCGCGGTGGAGGGTGCGGCACGTTCATAAAAGCGGCGCGACGGGTCACGCACGAGGGCGACGTCTCGCACGCCACGGAGGACACCGCGGGCCACCGGCTCGACGCGTCGCGGCCCTGGCGTGCCGACGAACGACGTGCGCGACCCTCGCGAGTCATCACTCGGATTTCAAAAGGCTGCTGTACCATTCGCGTGAGGCGACCAACGCATTCCTGGCCGCGGCTTCGGGCTTCGCGTCTGCACGTGCTCGTTGACGAAAGCGCACAAAGGCGGCCGTATCTACGTCACGTACCAGCGGAGGCAGCGCAGGGCTGACGTGTCGGTTGGAAATACGGAGAACAACTTTTCGGGAAGTCGATCGTTGCTGCCCTTATTCACAATGTATTTTTGGGTCAGATCGCGCGAGTAATCAAACGTGTGTCGTACACCCTCCTCCACTCAACATAGTCAACAACGGGATCAAACCCACAACCTCCTGGATACCAGGGTGAGGTAGTTCACATATCGCCACTGTGGCGTTTACCATTCCAACGTCACTTAAAGCTATTTCCGTCCGAGTACGTCCGACACAGCGGTATTTTACAAGCATTTCCTCACTATCAAGATGGGTGGTGGACAAATTATTTGTATCCAAATCCCACTCCTAATAGCTGCACAATCCGCTGCCCGAGTAAAAAGCCACTTTGTGACCGTACTGATGACGACTCGCCACATCTTTAAAGTGTCTGCAATGTACGCTCCGAAATCGTGGGTCTGCCCTCCTTGTTCCCGAACACGACGCACTCCGGCCGCAGTGGGAGGGGGGAGACCTCAGTCATATTCAGCCCCCCACCCCGATGCCACGGGGGCTGCTGTGTGGACACCTCACCCTCGGCTCCGATGGAGACCAGCTTGACGCCCTTGCTTGCGATGAAGTCCAGCGCCTTGTTGACGTTGTTAATCTTGTGGACGCGCATCTTGCCCTTCTCGGGCTTGGGAAGACGCTCGCCTGCGCGGGAACAACCACAGATTATTTTTTTACATACGACGGCCCTCGGCAGAGCAACATGACGCGTGTGGTTTTGCCGTTGCGTTGAACAGGGTCCCGCGGTTCATGTGGATTCTATAGATTCGTGCATCTACAGATGTGCACTACTTGAGCAAATTGGCAGAGGAAAGTGGAAACAAATGACGAAATGTGTAGTGGACACTTGCGGGCTATCTACCCATGGATCGTGATGATAATGATGACCGACATATTGTCGATATTCAATCCACTGTATGTTCTAAAGATTCACACGACTGTAGGTCCTAGATTCACACACACGCTAGCACATGTATTATGCAGATTCACACAACAGACTGAACAGGTCACCTTTGTTTATACGGAGTCCTCTTGCCAATAACATCTGGCAACCCAGCAGCATTTGTTTAACAAGGCCGACTTGCTGATGACATGCAAGAAGGATCCAAAACCGGTCCAGAAGTTCGCTTTGTTAAACAAATGCCACTGGGTACTATTGGCGCGGAAAGACAATACCCACCAATGGACTCGCTTATAAATGTTTTTGTTTACACGTGGAGACATAACTCAGGAGTGAGCTGCTCCGCTCATGCAGTGTAGATGCTGTTACCAACAATCAATGTGCGTACCGAGCGGCACCGGGAGGCTGTGCCGATGATCTTGTGCACAATCGGCCGTGCATGTTTATTTATTTATTTATAGCTGCCGCGGGTCGAGCCTGAGCGATGACGCCGAACGCATTCGTTGACAGGCCCTGGGCTGCGAGTGAAAGTCTCCGAGCATTCGACGTTCACCCATTGGTCCCGCGCCTGCACGTCCGGTCATCTTCAGCGAGCGGACCAATACCCGTGGGGCTGCGCGTCCGCGGTCTGTCGACTACACCGTGCCACGTCGTCGCCCCGTGCCGTTCGGTCAGCCGCTCTGACTTTCATTAATTAATTCATGCCGTCGTCGGCGGGGGAAGAACATTTGTGTTCTTTGTGTTTTTGGGGGCTGCTCTGGTGACCCAAGCACCGCTGGGTTTTTCCGGCCAGGAGTGTGGTCACTAATTACGACGGGCTCTGTCGGCCGCCGGTAAATGTGACCGAGGCGGTCACAGCGGGAAGATCAGCACTTGCCTCGCACTCAAATCCCGGTTCAGGGATCACCTTGGTCCGTCATCCTTCCATTGTGAATCAAATGAGCGCCACTTTATAGTCTTGGTTCTTTCGGTAAAGTCACGTAGAAGGGAAACAATAAAATAATAAAAAATATAAAACAATACGATTCTCACGACGTTTCGACTGCAACACAAGCAGTCATCATCTGGTGTGAAATCCACAGCAAGAAAAAATTCAAATTTTATTGCTGTGGTTTTCACACCTGATGATGATTGCTTGTGTTGCAGTCGAAACGTCGTGAGAATTTTATTGTTTTTTATATTTTTATTATTTTATTGTTTCCCTTCTACGTGACTTTACCGAAAGAACCAAGAATATGAATCCCTGCAGTCACGAAAGCTTTGAATCTAAATTTGAGCGCCACTTTGTTGGCGAGTCAATCGTGGCTGTTAAAAGTTTTGTGACCTGCGGCGCGGTGGCTGAACACGGGGCGGATGAGGCGACACGGGGTCAGTCTGCGAGACCGAATCCTAGATAAGAGTGGAGGAATGAATGCGTGAAGCTCACGGGAATAGTAACAACGGCAGTAGCGACAGAAGAGTGGTAAGGAGGCGACTAACTGCCGGTGGGCGAGTGGCTAGAGTGAAACGGTTGAGTGCTCGATCGTCAACCAAAACCTTGGCAGCTCCTTCACCCCGACTTCTATCGGTGGGCAGCGAGGGAGAAACTGGGTTCTCCAACACACTCAGGAACATAATTTGAGTTTAAAAAAACCAACAGATCAGTGTTGATTTCATTCAACCAAAGCAGGCTACTGTGTGCCAATATCATCGCCGGAAAAATGTCATTTAGCCCGAGACCAATAGACTTTGGAACTGCGTGGCGTTTGGCAAAAGCAAGCATAAACATTTCATGATAAGGCCCCTGCAGACAAAGCACGCCAACGGATATTCCAAATGCAGGCACACATTTTGTCCTGCTCACGAGTAACAAGAAGGCCTCCATCTTGGCCAAAAACTGGCCGGGCGTGTTTTTTTTTCTAACCCGAGGGTGACCGACGCACCTTTGTGTGGGAGTGCCGCACGCTGCTCACTACACACTCCCAACTATTCTGTCCGGCATTCCTTCGGCCCAATAAAGACACAGGGCCGGCGGCGGCATTCTGCATTTCAAACTGCGCATAATGGCACCACGCGAGCGCGCGTACACAAACGCGCGCACGCACAAACACGCACAAACACGCACACACACGAACACACACAGCAGGGACTCGCACTTCAAAGAGGAGGCTTCCGTGAGCCAATAATTGAGTGCTGAAAACATCGTGCGGGCAAAGTGCTCTTTAAAACAACAACGGAAGAACGTTCAACAAGAGCAAAAAGGCACAGCCGCGCAATTGCTTGGTTCGGGCAACTGCTGGCGGAAGAGCTTTAACCTGGAGGGAGCTCTCTAGAGAGCCGCTTGAGGAGGGTATTTTGTCCTACTCCTTCCACGCTGGCCAGACGTCCTGGAAGATGTGGAAGTATCCGCAGGCTTTGTATGTATGTATGTTGTGGGGAGCGGTGGTGTCGAGGGGTTAGCGTGCTGCGCTACGAACTCGGCGACCCGAGTTCGGTTCCCGCTCACGGCCAACACTAGTGACAATTATATTTATCTGAACCGGTCCTGGGCCTCCCCTAGGTCGACTCAGCCTCAAAGTAGTACCTGGTGTAGTGTGTAAACATCGCCACTGGGGAGACAAAGGCGGCCGGGCGTGGTGCTGGCCACCCATCCCCTCGTGTGCCGTGCCAGCCTTCATAGGTGCTCACCAACAGTACTTGCCCCAACAGTCGGTTACAGGCTATACGGGGGATCTTTGTCTTTGTTTTGACCTTCTTTTGCACAGTGCCGTACATAGCCAACCATAGCGAAACCGTGGCTGGACCAGATGCGGGGAGATAGATTTGAGAAATTTAATATGGAGAAACTCGTTTCGACTGCCGTGCTGGGACATGGAACGGGACCGGTGATCTCCGGATCGCAAGTCCGGCGTCCTAATCGTCGCAGCGTGCCTGCGTCGAACATTGAACAAAGAGTCATGGCCGAACGTGTCAAGTGGGCACGAGAGCCCGTGCCCGGAGTTGCTGTAATTGTGCCACACACATAGCGCAAACCCACGCCTTCAACCCCTCACAGACCAGCATGGTGAAGTGTGGTCAAATGACACCCAATTGACAAATGGTCTGTGCATGTAGCAGGCTAAAACACAACCCGCCTGAGTAACGGGGATTTTAACAAGCCTCTTTGCAATGGACCAAGAGTCAATAATGGGGGGGGGGGGGGCCCATGGAGAGACTGGCCCCCTTCGGAGGAATGTGGAATTTCTACCGACCTGGGCCACTCAAAGCCGTTGAACGTGATGAGGGCTGCTCGATTGAGATGGAGGCGATCTGACATTTTTCTTTTTTACGTGCGTGACTCCCACCACCCCCCCCCCCCTCACAGAGCGATCTGCGAAATATTTGGCCCGCCTAGGCTATTACTGTACAAGAGCCTCTGACCACGTCACCCGGAATGTACCCAATCTCGTCTCATCTTGAATGCTAAGCAGATTGGTTGCTGGATAGTGCTCGGACGGATGACCCACTACGCACGACAGGGCGTTTTATAGGATGCGGGGTTACTTTGTGGGCAGCGTAGGGCGGTGTGGCAAAATCATTCGTTGTAATGAACTTATAATGCTCCGTCCCGCACTGACCAGCGTGGTGAAGTATAGTCAAACAATCCCCTCGATTGACGTGACATGGGTCAGGCCTTCATTCATCAGTGGATTGATGAAGGGCCATATGATCATTATCATCATCAACACGTACTCTTACCAGCAGGCATAGATGACTGCACCACAGTTAATTGATCAGAAGGTCCACGAGTGGTGGGGTAAAAGTGTGGGAATCCCCCCCCTCTTCTTCGATGAGATCTATCCAGTGTAGACGAGAAGGTCGAAGTACCCTCGAAACCAGTGATTCTTAATTTGACTGCAGCCTGCACCCCCTTTGGTTCTCAATGGTTAACAATGGAAAATGTTAATAAATACGTAGGTTTGATTACACAAAAAGTCGTACTTACGTGCACCGTCTTAATTTCTGTTTTAAATTATTTACCTTCTAAAAAAATCTGGCCATGTCTCGTACGGGCATCTCGCACCCCAGGTTAACCACTAGGGGCTCTTCTCTTGCGAGTTTCGTCTATGGAAAGCCTTCCAAGCAGCTGTGGCGCGCGCAAGCAATTGCAGGGGTGCGGCTAAACTTTTGTGTACAATACATAGGCGATGACATGGCACGACATATCTCCGTGTCCTTAATGTGAACAAGCATGAACCTGCCGAGTTTCATCGCCTCCCTTGCACAAGAGCCCCGAGTGACTGCTGTGCTTACGCAAGGTGTAAACGTCGACCCGTTTAGTTGCGGGCAATGTGTGAATGTAGGGCACCGGGAGCGTGGCGTGAGATCACACGGCGAGCGACGCTAGTGGACGATGTCACCGCGTCGATGCCTCCACTTTACATAAACCCCAAGCACTTTGGAAGTCCCTCCCCAAAGAAATGACGAATAATAATGATGTCAACTTGTCCCACGCTGTTGAACAGTAGTCGCTCACTCTCAACGAGAGAGAAATAGAGAGGACGAATCAGAGGCGAGACAGGCGGGAAAGCAGCAGCTGGTCGGCGAACCGGCGTCAACAATTGCCCAAGCTCTGTGGTCCTAAATATATATTAAGGTGTTACTACTTGCCAATTCATGAGTGTTTACATGCGAGATGAAACCGGAGCACCCGGACTCGGTGGCTGCATTAATCTGAACTGTTACCTCTGTCAACTGGCACTGTGTGGGTTTCACGTTAACCGCCAGCATCGCCACCCTCGTGAAATAAGTCAATGGTCATCATTACTGTCATCATCACTGGCACCCATGCACCTATCCACTGCTGGATGGAGGCCTTCCCCCCCCCCTTCCCCCAAGCTGTGGCCACCTCCCACAGTTCCGTGATGCAACAATCCACCCAGCACCTGCACAGGAGCTGATTTCATCGTACCTCGTGCATTGTATAAACATTGCCACTGGGGAGACAAAGGCTGCCGGGCGTGGTGTTAGCCACCCACCCCAAATCGTGTTCCGTTGCCGGCCTTCACAGGTGCTACTTGCGAACGGCACGTTAAGGCTACAACACGGGTGTTTCGTTTTTTTCTGTCGTGTTCCCACTCACTCGAGATGACTTCAAGCAGCAGCATGAGCTTCAGGCCATCCCGGAAGTCCTCGTCGATGCTATCGATCTGCGTGCCGGCCTTGCGCAGGTGGGAGTTGCACCATGCTGTGAACGTCTGCGGAACACACAACGGGCAAAGCGATCATCGCTCCGTGAACATTAACCCGGAAACCCGGAACGCAACTCATTTGCAAGCGACCGACAGGGGTCCCTACTGCCGTGCGGCGATTGTGAGCACGCCGGACGTGCCACGCAGAGATCGCCGGTTTTCGATTTGAACTCCCAGCGCGGCAGTTGCAACAAATGGGGCACGCTTCTTAAATCCCCTTCCCCAGCGGTATAAACGGGCACACGTTTCATCGGCAATGGGCGCCACGGTGGTGAGATGTTAACTCTCTCGCCTGGTATACAGGAGGTCGTAGGTTCGATCCTGACCCTGACATGCGTATATTTGGAGTTTGTATGTTCTTCCCATGGTTGCATGGCTTTTTCACCGGGTCCTCCGGTTTTTCACTCCACATTTAGAAGACAGGTATTTTGAAGTATTTGTCTGCTATAAATTTCCACGTGATAAGCCACTCTGTTGGGCTATCATTTGTGGCCAGGTGGCTTCTGAGAAAAAGCTGTGTAGCTCAGTGTGCCTTTAATGGTCAAGTAAAAAAATGTCGCGTGTGGGTGTGGTGGGGTAAAAAGTACGTGTGCCCACGTCTTCCAAGACGTCTGGCCGGCGAGGACAAGTGGCTCTAGAGCAGGGATCGTCAACTTGCGGCTCCGGATCCGCATGAGGCTCTTTACGGACTCTTTACGTGACGTAATGTATGTATGTATGTATTCACATGCATTGCGACTCTTTGAAATATTGAGCTTTGTACCGAATTCGAACAAAAAATGCCTCGTCTTGTTATTTTTGTTGCCGACCCCGGCTCTATAGCTTGCTCTAGCGGAGGCCCCTTCCACCGGCAGCGGCGTGAGCGGAGTGCTTGCTGGGCTTCACCTTTTCCTTTTATAAACAGGCACAGGGGACGACGCTGCAGCGGGCGTTGTTGTATCAACAATCGTGGCTTGTGTGGCACAAGCGGCCGCAGGGTCGCAGCTGTGTTTTCGCCGTTTGTTTTAAAGGCCCAGTCCTCAAATTTAATTCCACTCGTACAGCGGCCCGCGTAAAACCCCGCTCGAGACAACTGGGCCCCCCCCCCCCCGACACCCCACCCCCCCCCCCCACCTCTGTACGGCGAAACCGGTAGCTCCGTAACGACCCCCACCACTTTAACGAGTGCAACGACACCCTTTCGTTAGAGGCCCGCAGAGAGCCGCCATTAAGTACCAACAATACGCCAGCTACACAGGGGCAGCCCTTACATGAGAGACTGCTCCGTTGCGGGCACAGCTACGATGGCTTGTCGGTACAACACAATCGTCTGATTTGCGAGCGAATGAGCCGATGTAAAGCCGTTTCATTACTCCCCGAGCCACAACGTTCCGCACAATAATGCTACGGATTGAGCGAACGCGCGCACACACACACACACAGAGCACAACTGTGTTCTGTCGAACCCCACGCATTAATAAATATATTTTATCGTCGCCGGTCTTAGTCGGGCAGGCGAAGCAGAAAACAGAGTTCGGCTTGTATGTGCATCGAGCCGTAACGCGCCACAAAACCGCACGCTCGGTTTGTATGGAATAAAAGTTCGACCTTCTTTGTCCCCGGGGATGACCTCCAGTTTTGGGTGTATGAGCCCAGCGAACCGGTCGTGGCAGAGGGACGACGCGGCCGGCAGAATCAGCCGATTCATCCGAAACGACAAGCCACTTCGTTGAGTTGTCATTTGTGATGGCCAGGTCGCTTCTGTAAAAAGGGGCTACGAAGCTCAGTGGGGGCCTTCCCTGGTAAAATAAAAAAATTAAAATTTGCGCTCGCATGTCTCGGGCGTTGTTCTCACCGGCGATCAAAATTTGCTACCGATAATCTAAATTAAAAGCAAAAAAAGGAAAACAAAAACCACGACGTTTCGATTGCAACACAAGCGGTCAAATTCAGGTGGAGAGAAAAAAATAAGTTCTGTCTCCACCTGAAGAAGACCGCTTGTGTTGCGATCGAAACGTCGTGGGTTTTTCTGCTTTTAATTTAGACTTTTGTTTTTTATCTACGTGACTTTACCGAAAGAACCAAGACTATGAATTCCTGCAGTCACGATAGTTTTAAGTCTAAATTTGCTCCCGAAGTTAACAGTGTGCTTCATATGAATAACACTGGTCTCTGCCATGGGAATGTGGAATTTTTCCACCCACCACCCCCCCCCCCCGTTCAACCCTGTACCAGCGTGGCCTTGTTTAAAGGGAGAAGTACAATCCTCTGGAGCGGGGGGGGGGGCACGAAGGAGGTCGATGTCAAACAAACGTTAAACAAACGGTAAACACCGAGCAGAATGAGTTACGATACGATCTCTGCTCTTGCCTATTGTGCATTCTGCTCTGGCCCCCCTCTTTCCCCCACCACCACCCTCCCGCTCTCCATGCGAGGAACGGCTGTCGCGACGCCCATTGCTTCCATGTGCTCATTAGTGCAATTTGTCCACCTCCCTCCGGCTACTGCAGACAGTTTGTATATCACCGTCATCATAATAAGAAGCAGATCATCATAATAGTCATCATCACCGAATTAAGTATTCGAAATTAAATCAAGGACACCGCAGCGAGGATCAGTCCGTGCAAGTGGGCATGGGTTACAGGAGAAAAACCCGCCATCGGGGCATTCATCATTAGAAGGGGGTCTCTCTCTGAGCCCCCCTCAACCCCCATCTCCCCGGCGTTACGGGTCTGTCACGCCCGATGTTGGGTCAGTTGAGCGGCGAGACGTTGCGACGATTTAAAAACAGAACGCCTCTTGTGTTTTCCACTGCCCTCAATTCGCCCGCGTATTGAACAAAAAACAATGAGCGTCTCTGTGTGCGCGTGTCATATACCCTTGGTACACACAGCACGCACGCACAGGGCGTACACAGCGTACACAGCGCACAGGACCTTTAATTAAAACAAGGTGAGAACCCTTTAATCGCAGGACAGCGGTGCCTCGTTTCACGTGGACTGTGAAATATTACAGAGCACGGTGCGGACGGGCTGGTCTAAAATGTGAATGCTTGAAACCGACTGGGGCAGGGTTTGTGCGAGTGAATATAAAATGAAATAATCTTGCAACTGCGTGATTGTGTCAAGGTGAAAATAACAGGCAATCCATGACATGTTCACGGGCATATGATGCAACTTATCATAAATACTATTGTCATGTTCTCTCAGAGAGTTAGTTTAACTAAAAGTGTTTGATTTGTTCGTGTTCATGAACAGTAGTTTTGTCATTAAGCTACAGAGGCATTAAAACCTAAATGTTATTTGTCAGGACGTAAATGTAAGATAACTTTATGATTATTAAAATCCAACCCATAATCCGGTGAGGGGTAGTGTCCCTTTCGCAAGCAGGAAATTAGATTGTCGGGCTATTTTAAAACCTCGCTTTTGTCCTTTTGCTTTTTATCACGCGATGGCATCACTGCCGAGGCAAGGAGGACCAAAGGCTCCACTCCGCCCTCATTTCGCAAACCACGATCCGCTCTCCCCCTCCATCGTGTGCCGCGAGAAACGAGCGGTTGGCCTTGCTCCGTTGTCCATCGTTCGAACCCCGGACCGCCGAATTCCTCCTCATCTTATCCGTCAGGTGAATCAACGGACCCGGCTACTTGCCCGCATACGCCCCCCCCCAAATGTTTTTCTCGAAGATAGAAATCATCACGGCGGGCCCCACTCCTCACGTCGGTGGCGAGCGGGTGTTTAATCAGGTCCTGGCTTTGCCCGCACCTAACGCTGCCACCGACCGCCTCATCAACCAACACGCAACTGCCCGACAGTCAAGTGTGATGTGTGTTGTGGGTCGAGACGTAGCCAAATTCCTAGGTTATGATGATGATGCACGTCGCATCACGTGCCACAGATCCTAGCCTTAAAATCTTGCATGGGCGAACGTTTTCGTGCTTGGCCAACGTGCCCCAGACACTTGGGGGGGGGGGGGGGGCGCTCTCATTGTATGTATGTTGAACCTTTGTCACACCATACGTAGCCAATCGCGCCAAGTCGGAGGTGCAGGGGAAGGACAACGAAACTCAAACACAAAAAGAAGCAGTGCAGTGTCTTGTCCTTTGGAAAAACACTGGACATTTTCTTCCTCCGATTCAGCATCGAAAATCAATTCTCTCTCTATAAATATGTCTTTGGATGTAGCGGCCTCCAGTGACTGCAGGGGTAACGTGAACCAATGGCGTGCGGTGCAAAATAAGTTCAATGTACGTACATGCATACAATGCTTAACAATAACAATGGTAAGGTGAAGCTGTTTGTCACTCCACTGGTGGATGAATGCCTCTCCAGTACCGTGTCACGCATGGGAAGTTGTTTGACCATACTTCACCGCGCCGGTCACTGCGGGTTGATGAAGCGGTATGCCACACGAACAAATAAAACACGTCAGCTCTTACGCATGGGATTCGATGCACGCACCATGAGCCAAATAACAAATTTTTAAACCCAATGCATTGTGCCACCCCCAAGTTGTGGACCGACGGCCAGTGACCTAACACAGTGTCCCATATCATCATCTGTCCTCTGCGGGCTGCCCCCCCCCCGTGCCGCCCCTGAAGCCACCTGCGAACCTCGTGATCCAAAGGGCCAATCAGACAGCAACGCCGGCGCCTAAACCCCTCCCGACCTCCCAGCATAAACCCATTTCCCTGCCACCACCAGCGACCACCCGGCAACATACAAAGCGATCGATACGTAGATACATTACAATGTAATATAATGTACAGCCCCATTTCCAATCCACTGCCGGACGACCATACCTCACCACGCTGGCCTTTTGAGGGTTGGTGTAGGACAGAAGAGGCCCAAAGACCCGGTTTAAGATATCGTTTGGCACCGACGCTAGCCGTGTCCGGGAATTGAACTCGGGTCGTTTGAGTTAACAGCGTAGTTCGCCAACCGCTCCACAACCCCCCCACCCCCCCTTCTTTTGAGCATAGTTGAGGGCTCCTTGCGTGATGTCCAACAACGAATTTGCTTTCGAGCAGGGAACGCGGACCGCTTCAAGACTGCCGCTGAAAAAAGCTAAGAGTGCGCGATATTTGCACAAAGATAACGTCAGGTGCCTCGCAAAACACCAGGGCGCACGCGCGCATGCGTTTTGTTTCCTCACTCGTCGGTCGGACGACAACACCGTTGATATAGAGATTTGCCGTGGAGCTCGGGAAATTGTCGGTGGGGTCGGCCCATCGCCTGGCTGCTTGCCTCATCTGTGGCCCCCCCTCGTGCCTCCGAGTCGTTCTCTCGCTTCGAGCGCAAGCGAACACTGTGCGACGTGTTACACATTTAAAGCACTATTGTCGTTCATATTCTTAGCTCTTTCGGTAAAGTCACGGTTTTTAAATTAAATAAATAAAAGCACCGTTCGTGAAATAAATAAATGCGGACCGCCACACCTGATGATGACCGTTTGCGTCATGGTCGAAACGTCGTGATAATTTTTATTTTTATATATATTATTATTTTATTGTTTCCCTTCAACGTGACTTTACCGAAAGAGCTAAGAATATGAATTACTGCAGTTACGAAAGCTTTAAATCAAAATTTACTATTGTTGTTATTTTTCCTATTTAAACTGTTAAACCATTTTTTTGCTTTTTTAACCAGGTAAGGCCCACTTAACTGTATAGCTCTTTTTCAGCAGAAACCTGGACACAAATGATAGCTCAACGACGTGGCTTACGTGGAAATGTACAGCAGCCAAACACTCTAAACGGATCTTGATTCTAAATGTGGAGGGAAAAAAAGTGGAGGGCCTCGGAGAAAACTCTACGCGACCACGGGGAGAGAGGACAAATTCACAGGCGTCAGGGCCGGGAACGAACTCACGACCTCTTGTACACCAGGCAAGGTAATTAACATTTCACCACCGTGACACCTCTGTGAACTTGCACCGCCTGCAACGAATGCGATTCCCTGCCGTACACCGGTGAGAAAATGTGAATACGGGTGCCTGCCAAAGCGGGGTCGCGAGGGGCTTTTTCTGGGAAGGAATTTCAATGATTTGGCGTTAAACTTCCAAAGCCCTCATCACCAGAGCGCTTTTTGACTTTGAACGCCACTTTATCCAAAACAACGAGCCGTGGGGGGGGGGGGGGGCAAACAGCTTCACACCACAGGGGCGCCTGAGCCACAAGTGTTCGACCCCTGGCAAAATGTTGCATTTTTGCAGAGGTCGAACCACCATGAGCAATGCAAACCATCATCATTGCGCTGAGCATCAGTGTCAGAACAAGCACGGTACATGGTGCTCAACTGATACCCCAATCAAGCACAGATGTTATCGGTTAACCTCCCGACGAGGCCATTCCACTACCTGCTTCCAGTGGCCGAATATTTTTTCGTTTGCGAGTTTATTTCCCCTTTTTAACTTTTGGATGCAGTCGAAAACTGTTCATATGTAAACAGGTTATTTGGTGATGCTGCCGCTGCTGCGTTGGCAGTGGCGCACGGGCGCAAAAAAAAAAACGCTCAACGCGTTCGTATGTTAAAACAAAAACTCAAAACCGTCAGTGTCAAATCATTCCCCCAGCACTTCCAAGAAGGCCACTAAACTCCTCGTGTGGTCTTCAAGCGTAAGCTACTCAGCTCTCCGGTGTGTGTCCAGGTGACATTTCGGCTTAATAGTCGCCAGCACGGCGAGCAGAAACGTCGGACATCGTGCTGAACAGCACGCGGTACACAGAATACGGTACGCAGCGAGCGGTACGCAGAACGCGGTACGCAGAACGCGGTACACTGCACATGGTACACAATATGCGGTACACTGCCAACACACTTCGGAACGCACTAAAGCAGCACCACCATAAAAACCTACGCGGCAGTACAAGTTATTCCATCTTTACGCACTCGCTGCTCTGAAGAAGGGCCATTGCCTGAAACGTCAGCTTACAACAAGCTACATATTTACGTAATAGGGCAGCATCAATAACGGAGCCGGGTGAGTGATTTATATCGGGGGGGGGGGTTTTCTGGGCTATACCATCGCAACATTTTTCTGCAATTCCCAAAGCCACTGTGAACGAACGATATGAAGTATTTACGGCTCCTTCTCCACTGTGGAACACGTGCGACATTTTCACCCCCAGTGTTTGCTGGAATCCGTGAGGCAGAGCCAAAGGCATTACTGAGATCATGCGGAGACAGGGCGGCTCCGTAAGTCAGCTTAAGGGGAGCTTACTTGCCCCTGTGCTCGCTGTTACTGTTAATTCCACTTTAGTGCAACATCATATACAACGTCAACCAATTATACGCTCCCCTTTTACCCGCAGCTCCCATTATCGAGAAACCTATTATCCACGCATTCATTATGCCAATTATTCGCGCCTTGTCCAGACATTTGAGAGTACACTGCTGTATTCCCAAAGTGCCATCGAAACTTCGTATGTACCACACGTGTCTGTGGATGAAGGGAGCCACCCACAAAATGAGAAAAAAAACATCCTATTATCTGTGGTTTTCTGCAGTTGGTTTCGTGAAAGCACCAAATTGGTCATATTATCAAAGCCTGCCGATACGAGGAGTTATCCCAGAGGTGGTGGCAACGTCATCCGATTAACTGCCATCTTCTGCCGATTGCCGCGTAGATACCCGGAATTATTTCCGCGAATAAAAGCACGGAAAAGGCAAGCTGCACTACAACATGATCATCGCGCAAGCATCGCGATGGCACACGCACTCCGCCGTTCGCGAACGCCACGAGCACGCCCGTGGCCACTGTGCCGAGAAGAACTCTTCACAGTTATCATGAGGAAACTATTAAACTAAACTTTTTTTTTATTTTACCGGGTAAGGTTCACTGAGCTGTGTAGCTCTTTTTTCAGAAGCGACCTCGCCACAAATGACAGCCCAACGAAGTGGCTTATCAGGTGCAAAATTTATCACAGCCAAATACTCTAAATGCATGTCAATTCTAAATGTGGAGGGAAAAACCGGAGGACCAGGAGAACACCACACGGCCATGGGAAGAGAGAACATGCAAACTCCAAAATATACAGCCGCAGGCACCAGGGTTGGGATCGTGACCCACGACCTCCTTATACCAGGCAAGGTAGTTAACATCTCGCCACCACAACGCCAAAACAAGCTTGACTAAGCTTTGTTTATCCACGAGGGCCTTCGCTCGCCGAGTCTCAGGAGACTTTTTCAGGATGGTCCCCTGTCAAGTGGTCGCAGTAGGGGGGGCGGGGGAGGGGGGCAATGATTTGCTACGTAAATTCAACTGAGCCATTTGATGGCATCCCTGCAATCTCAGAGAATTTGACTGGCCGAAAGCTAGCCAGCGTGCTCACGCATGCTTGTGATAGAAAACAGGTGCGTGCCTAATGCGTTCCTTGCTCGGTGGAGGAGCACACACCCACAAGCGAGATCCCTCGTGCACCTCCGTGCGTTACACGTGGGAGGGTTTTGCAAAAGGGCTCGGAATTTCGGCCGCGTGAAATTTTCACGGTCGTGCCGAACCGCACTCTCTCTCTCTCTCTCCCCCCTATGTGTTTTTTGGCTCATGCCGCGGGTCGGTCCATCGTGACGTCCGACGTTTCACTCGACTGTGTGTGGAGGAGCTTCTTCAGGAACTGGCAGCAAGAACGGAAGGAACGCCTCTGCATGTGGACCCGAAACAACATGCGGTAGAATCCGAAAACACAGCCAGCAATCCATGGGGCCAGAGAGGATATTGGTACCACCTTAGGCAGCGAAAATGTAGCAGTACCCATGTATTTGTGTGGCTGATACGAGGGAATTACTTTGGTAACCCTGTTCATTTCAAATGGTCATTACGTAATTGACTGTTTATTGGCCGCATGAAGAAATTGTAACCGCTGAAGTTATTCCACTTCTGGTGGTACCGACAAGAACCGCTTAGCACAGTTGCTAATCAGCAGTCACTGTGCAAGCCCACTGCACCCATTGCTGGATTGCAAGGTTGCTAGGACCACACCAGAATCATCAGATTCACTCAAGAGACCAGAACCACTGTCAGCACCTAAAGCTTTGGTTTATGTCCGAAAATGGCCTGGGCACATCGGCCAGAGGGCGGTTGAATGACTTTGGGGCATACTTTGCATTTCGTACTCGATAATTGGCTTCGAGCTGTACGCGTAAGAGTGGATTATTATTACGGTTTATTCAAATGATAAGACCAACGTTGCATGAAGGCTAAATGGGGGTAAACAAAACTGTAAAAAGGCAACGGAAAAGAACGCGAAACCGTACAAACTGCGGGTGGTTAAAAATACGGCCAAAAAACGATTAATTCTTAGATAGAATCACGAATCCTAATCGTGACAATTCATCGAATCCCTGCGGTGCGGGAGAGGTTAAGTGGGGGGGGTGTGGGGGGAGCTGAATCATCACTGGTTTACAAACTACGGCGCTCCCAGAGTTTGAGACTCCAGCTCTCCTTTGATCAATCCTCTGCGTTTTCCCCGCTCTTTGCCTTCATTCGGTCATTACTTCAGTTTGGTCCAATGAATTGCCGATGCATAGCGTTACAACTCGGATCACCACCTCTGTCCTGGTTTTCCCAGGATCGTCCTCTTGTCGTGGTGGCTATTCCGCAAAATCTGTCAATCTTCCCGTGACATAACAAGTCCCAGCTTTTGTCACTTGCGTAGATGTGATGATAATACAGTCTTCAAGAGAACACATTTACAAGTTCTCCCCGCTCTTCCAGTAATGTCAGATATTCGCGTTCTTCCCGTGACGTATACGTGTGGCAACTCGAGCTCGCCACTGCACATTCTGCCCAAACGCGACTGGTTTACCCAGCGCACGAGATGCTGCAACTCGGTGAAAAAAATGTTTAAGTCTCCACGGGCAGCCAAACACATTCCTTGAAACATCAAGCGACGGGTGCAACCGACGTGGTATTGTTCTAAAATAAACTATTCAAAAAGTCAACTATTTTTTTTATTTTACCAGCTAAGGCCTACTTGAGCCTACATACCTCTTTTTTAGAAGCGACTTGGCCACAAATGATAGCTCAACGAAGTGGCTTATCATGCGGAGATTTGTAGCAGCCAAATACTCTTAACACATGTCGAGTCTAAATGTGGAGGGAAAAACTGGAGGATCCGGAGAAAAATCCACGCGACCACAGGGAGAGCACGCAAATTCCAAATAACCAGGCGTCAGGGTCGGGATCGAATCCACGACCTCATGTATACCAGGCGAGGTAGTTAACATCTCGCCACTGTGGCGTCTACATGGCCACAGTCGCTCACGCACGACACGATACCGTCATCGGCAAGTGTCATCTTCGGACTCGAAGGACGACGAAAGGCTGCATCGACTGGCGTTACGCATTCTCCACTCGTCTTTATGCAACACCACAGGCACGCATATTTCCTCTGTGGGATTTTTTTTTATTATTTTGACACTTCTATTGTTACCAGTGACCCCGTAGCGTGTGATGATCCGTGTGTGTCAATGCCGGCTGCACCCGGTTAGTGCAGGACTTTGCTTATTCATACACTATATATTTTTTTATAACATTGCGATGAACTTCTGTTTTTTTTAAAGAGAAGAATATTGCGCACACCCATGAACGCATTTGCCCTCCTACGTTTGCTCAGCGCGACTGCTTTCGCAACTTTGGTTTGATGATACCGTGCACTGTATTGTACCAGCACGGTTGGCTACGTACGGTGCGAAGAAAGTTCAACATACATACGTACATACGTTATAAACACAATTAAGACGTGGGAGAGCGGTGATGTCTAGCGGGGGGCCACTTTGCCAATAAAACATCGATGTGAGTGCCAAGCCACACATTTGAAACTATTTGGCTTTGACAGCGCGATGATGGGCGGTGTTTCACATTTGTCGGAGGCCGCATGTCCGGAGCTGCACTGAAGGCCACCAGGGGCCAGGAGTAGCCCACGGGCATTGCAATGAATGAAGAACACTGGGACAGATTATCACCAGTTGCATGGAAAATGAGGAATGTAAAAAGTGCGAACAAAATTTTTAAAGTCCAAGTATGCCCACTTGGCAAAGACCCCGGGGCCGGCCTTGGACACGCTGCTGGCGGGACGATGTCGCTCGGCTGGCCTGGGAACGCCTGGGAATTCTCAAGGAAGAGCTGGAGTCTGTGTATAGTAGTGTGTAGTCGTGTATAGTGTAGTAGTGTATGGTAGTGTACAGCTTAGTAGTGTATAGTGTGCAGTGTAGTAGTGTATAGTTAGTGTGTAGTGTATTAGTGTAGTAGTGTATAGTAGTGTGTAGTGCATAGTGTAGTAGTGTAAAGTAGTGTAAAATAGTGTAGTGTATAGTAGTGTATAGTAGTGTATAGTAGTGTAAATTGTAGTAGTGTAGTAGTGCATAGTGTAGTGTAATAGTGTATAGTGTAGTGTAGTAATGTGTAGTAATGTAGAGTTTGAGTCTGTCGCCAGGGAAAGGGAGGTCTGGACCCCCACTACTCAACACGCTGCCACTGCGACCCTCACCAGTACAAGCGGACTGAGAAAGGAACGAATGAACGAACGAAAGTGTGCCCCGGCTCATACGAGTGATGTGGCAGGGAACCGGTCTCCAATCGTGGCTCTAGGCCAGTGGTGGAGATTCCTCATTCCTAAAACTGGGGCCAGTCCATCCACATGATGAACAGCCAATGAGCTTCCAACAAAGTGGTACTGTATTCCTATTACTGACCCCCGACGGATGACAGGCCAAGTGGATCCAGTGAGACCTGGTCTGATAAAAAGTCAGAATTAAAAAATAACATAACCGCCGATTCCAGTGAACAATGCATCTGGACTCCACTACCATACGACCCGACATGAACTACACCAGTGGACTCTATGGCAAATTTAAAAAGGGACCGAGAAACCACCGCAAATCTAAATATAAAAGATGACCATAGAACTCCACTGCAGTACGATCAACCTCATCACACTCAGGGGCGGAGCCAGGGTGGGGTGACAGGGGTGACATTCTGCGTAGAAGTGTACGACACTCGGTCTGGCGGACTCCGTGCAACTGCATTGTCAGAGTGTGTCGCCAACCGATGGCGTCTAGTTCAACAGCCTGACTCTCTAATCATTCTTGAATTTAACATTTGTTGAATGTCACCCCGGCCTGAAATCCTGGCTCCGCCCCTGATCACACTCAACCTGAACTTTGCACCCCCGTCTAAGGGATAATATACTGCACAGTTGTTTTTGTTAATCCACTCGTGAATGAATGCCCTTTCATGACGTGTCAGTTTTGGTAATTGTCACACCCAATTCCGCCATCAGTCGCCACTGATGTTAGCCCGTGGCCTGGAGTTGAACTCGGGTGGCCGGGCTCATACATTCGTGGAGTGCGTGGCACCACAACGCTCCCAACAGCCCTCTCCTGTACCAGACACCCTTATTTCCTTCCACTGTATGCGGCTGTGCTACCACACTGAGATTAATAACTGGTTTTTCAAGTTAATCAATCAGGGTGATTTTTTTTTTACGACAAACTGGATCAACAAAGACCAGGCTCGTATGTTGGTGCACAGTAACAGGATTAGACTGGACACATTTGAAGGACGGACAACAGGAAAATTAAAGACGTGTTGTTCGGGGGGGGGGGGGGGGGGAAATGGAAGGAACTGGACAGAGAGGAACACCAAACAGAGAATGGCTTGACGAGGACATCACAAGAGATTGGTGCCACGGGATGACAAAGTGTGCAGAGGACACCTACGGGCTATCTGCCCATGGATCGTGATGATGACGGTGGCAATGACAGGATTGGACAACTCCCAAGATAATTTACAGCTCTCTTAGCCCTTGGGTTTGTCCACTGTGAAGTACAAAAAAAAGAGTCCAGGACATGTCACGGGAAGAAGAATATCTCTCCGGTTACTAGAGTACAGGAGAACTACATGTGAATGTGTCGTCTTGAGTGGCTTGTTATTACGCAACTGATGGAATCCAGGACTTTGAATGTGCCGGGAAGACTTAAAGACGTTCACAGGAAAGCTGCTGCCTTGTTAAAAAAAAGGATGATCCTTTGGAAAACCAGAGCAGTGGTGGAAATTACATAATCCTATGGCAGGAGTGAATCATCCAACAGAAAGCCACTTAGGGGTCAACCCACTACAGTGACATCTGAGGATTTAAAATTGTAAGTGTAACACAAAATGGATCGATTCGTGGATTTTAAAAAAAAATTGTGTATGTGGTACGATCGTTGGGTTCAGCTCCAGCCACGAGGTGCCGCTCACGAACATTCACTGCAACGATTCCTGATTCGAAGCACGACCTGGAATCGTGAGAACTCGTGAATGGTGAGGAGGGGAGATTAGGTACAGCCCAATTTATATGACAGACCACAGCATTGCATTTGCAGAATGTCACTCAATTATTTCCGAATAATAAACTTAAGGGATTTCCTCGGGATGGTCATACGTTGTTGCTGTGCTATGCATTGACATCTTCACTGACGGGCCTGCCACAATTGGGATGTTTTGCCCATTCCATTAATGTGAGTTTGGCTTCATGTGCGAGGAAACCGGAGAACCCGGAGAAATCCCATCGCACACACGTACAAGGGGGCAACACTCACCACATCAATCTCCCAGTCACCTTGCAAGGCCCATGCCTACAAACGCCTGGCAAGCCCCTATGGTGATCATCCCATTCAGGCACTAACCAGGCTCAACCCTGCTTAACCAACATCGTCATCATTACCAAGTTCGCTTTGATATAATCATCATCGTTGGGTGCCAGGGTGGCGTAGTGCTTAACACTTATGCCTCACAGAAGGAAACCCTGGGTTCGATCCCTGACCTGGGCACCTTTCCGTGTGAAGTGTGTATGTTCTCCCGCTGTTCTCCATGGGTTTCCTCCGAGTTCTCTGGTTTCTCTCCGGTTTCCTCCCCTTGATACAAGCCATATGATGTAACTGGGAGTGTCCAGACATCCTCATGCAGGACCTCCCCAAAATCAGTCTTCGGACTCGGTATAGTTTTTCCTTTAGAAAAGAACAAGAAGCCAGTAAAAACATTGAATGTCGGCTCAACGTTGCTCCAATAGTTTGAAACCACGTGCCAGCGTTGGCCCAACAGGCCCCGATGCATGTTTACCGCGACAGCGCTGTCCACCGAGCAACGGCCTGGGGGAACCCAAACGTGGAACCCGACACGGGTGGTTTCAATGTGGAACGCGTAACCTTCACAGTGACACAGAACCCTCGTTCGGTGCGGAGAAGGAAGACGCACACCCCGGTAATGTTCTTGAAAAACGCCACTTGATGCGCGTACAAGGTTGCGCCCTCCCCAGTGTCAGCGGCCGCCGAGGGTTTTCCATTGTTTACACAACGGAGGCTGTGGGGCTGTGGAATTTCCGGGCCCTTTCAACCTCCCTTGGGTGAATTTAAATATGCAAAGGTTACGGCGGGGGGGGGGGGGTGTTGGATATTATGCAAGGAATTTTTTTTGGCACTTCACCCCCAACTATACAGTGCTGTGTGGTAAAAAAAAAATATCAATGTGTAAACCTGTTAAAAAAAAATTTGGGCGCGATATTTTTCAATCGAGCTGGCATTGTCAGTTTATAGCCCCGAATTGTTTTTACGTCTCTTCAGAACTCTACCTGTTTCTTTTATATTTTAACTCCAATTCAATAATTAGCTCAACAAAACACTTACAACATTTAATTTACCAAAGAGAATATAGTTTCAAAGCCACGTGTATAGCAGCGGTCACACACCTCCAATTAGAACGGTTGGCTATGTGCAACGCAAAAGAAGTTACACATCTGAGCCGAGCCAGGAAAGGTGGTCTCACGGCATAGGAGGGTTTTTCTCCCGACTATTTAACGTGCCAAGACAGTTTAGGTTGGCGTCACAATTAGCCAACCGTGATAATCGCACCTCCGATTAGCACGGTTGGCTACGTACGGTGCGAAAGAAGTTCAACATACGTACGTCGGTATATATGTAACAAGACAGGCGAATGTAGCCCGGGGCCGAGGCAGGGTCAGGATGCATGCGGGGGCTACTGACGCATCACTGCTTGCGATTTTGGTCAGTGCGGTCATGAGGACGCGGCGTCACCTGCACGTGTCTCCATTCGTTCATAGCGCGCGACATCAGCGGCACGGCTCGGGCTTCTGCAGTGGCAAAAAAAAACGACCTTGTGCCTTCCGAACCACGTGCCAGGCCGGCTGGGCAGACTTTGGTTGTAAAAAGGAACGAGAGCTCACAGTTTCAGCATTTTTTTTATATATATCGCAGCAGTGACCCAAAGTGACAGCGAAGCAACGGGCCACTTGGGCCAGCCGTGTAAGCCCGTCTGGAAGGCTAAATCCTGAAGGAATTCTAGGTACAATAATAATCATTAACCACGACAGCTACCAAGGAGATGATGACCTGAAGCCAAATGATGAGATACACTATCAAAGTGGTCCTTGGAGACCTACGGCTGGTTGCAGAAGACACCTCGAGTTTAATTCCACTCGAGGTGATTCACTCAAATCGTCCACTTGTCGACCATGCAAAAGCTGAAAAGCTGCAACAGTAAGTGGACTAAGTTGCTTCATGGACGAAATTGACTAACTAATTGACGAGCCCAGCAGCGCGCTGACGAAAGGGCTGTGCGTGTACACACAGGTCAGGACATTATGAAATGCAAAGTTTAGCATCTGTCTGTGGAATCTTACGGGGGAGTAAAAAACCATGGGACTGTGATCCGCTCCAGAAGGTGCATGATGCAAGCCCGCAGGCATCTTAATGATTCATCGCCACAGTGATTTCATAACTCACCACGGTTCAGGGTTGCGATTCAATCCAAGAATAATCTTTGGGGTTTTTTTTGTTGTTGTTCAGCTTTTGCATTGATTTTACCATCTCATCTGGTTGGTGCTGTGGTTTATTTGGCTCGCGTCCTTGTGCTTGTAAAGTTTACGTTCGCTCCACGAGCCCACACGCAACACTGGCGCGTAAAATTGCATGTTAAAAAATCGCGGTCGATCCTAGCGTGCGCGTAACCGGCGAGCGTGTCGCGAGCGTGCGACTCGACACAACTCTCGCGCCTTCCTGCCCTCAATTCCCCCACACCTCCGATTATGGTCCTTGCCCCCTCTCCCCTGCACCTCCGATTAGCACGGTTGGCTGCGTACGGTGCGAAAGAAGTTCAACGTAACATTCATAAGTTTTTCATTTCGGTGAGGTCGTGTAGAAAATGTGCCATAAATCCTCCTCCACCCGACAGAAACGATTAATAAAAAATGTGCCACGTGACTAACTCACCAAACCCTTCACCAACCCGGCCCTGGCCAGCGTGGTGAAGTATGGTCAAACAATCCTCACGACTGATACAACATGGGTGGGGGGTGGGAGGGGGGCAGGAGGGGTCTGCAACCAGCCACAGATTGACAAAGGACTGTAATCTGTCATTATTACGATAATTAACTTTTGGGCACCATTCAAAGCCGACAATTTTTGCACTTGTGTGCAAAAGCAGCGGTTACTTGAAATATCTCATACGCGCACAAATAGGTGGCGCGCTTACAAAATAAAAGCAATGACGCGATTTCAGAACATCTCCGCTGAATTGGAGGGACGATAAAGACGACGAAGATAGTCCCGCCGCCAAATGTTAAAAATAAACGGGAGCCACCGTTGTTATTTTCTTGGCCCCATTCCAATAAGCACACTGTACGGAGCTGCTTTTTGCAAGGGTCACATGCTGGGTAAAAAACACAGGATTAAATATTGAGACACATAACACCCCCCCCCCCCCCCCCCACACGATGGGTATGCTCTCTCTCGCTCTGCTTGCCATCCGCTAATGGGCCCCACGGCGTGGATTGTGGGGACTCCACGTACACGGTTTCCAGAAGCAGACTCTGCAGCAGTGAGCGTTGTACATTACGTTAAACTTCTTTCCGTACGTAGCCCACCGTGCTCATCGGAGGTGCGGGGGAAGGACAACAAACCGAACACAAAAAAGCAATTCTAAAGAAACACGTTTTCAATCTAGATTTAAAATTGCAGGGCTCCAGTTGCTTCCTAATACCGTACCAGAAGGAAGAGCAGCCCAGACGGCCGCAGAAGCGCATCTGCGGTAACCGTTTTTGTTTGATGGCCAGCCACAAGCCGCTGCGAGGATGACCGTAAGGGGTCCGGACCCGAGATGTTTGGCCAATTGCCATATATTCGTGTTTGCCTGTCATCCGTACTTCCTGATGTCCATACACTATCATCAAAACATGCAATCTCCCATTACCCGTGCATCGAGTCTTCTCATTATCTGCGATTGTGCACGGAAAAGGGTGATCCCAAAAGCGATAGAAAACTCATTCCTATCATCCGAGCCTCTGCGAATAATTATCACATAACCGCTCCGATAAAGAGGAGTAATTTTTTGTTGTTATTTATCACGGCTGCTGTGCACAGGACCCAGGCGTAAAGCTCAAACCAGAGCCCCCCCCCCCCCTCCCACAACAAAGCGGATGAGAGGCGTTCCAGTGTGCTACTGTAGAGCGCATAGAGCCGGTCTCTGCGGGCCATGTAAAGCCAAAGTTAATTAATATTTCTCTCATATTCACCACGAGCCACCCCATTAGCCGCGCACAATGTCCGCATTGTTTCGCGCACCGGAGAACTTGTCTGGCAACACCAAGCTGCCAGAACGTTATGAAAAAACACATTTGAAGGATGGAGGTGGAGAGCGAAACACTTACTGCTGGCCCCGGGAAACTGTGAGCTCGTACAAACATTCGGAAACAAGCCAGGTGGATGGTGAGGATTATTAAGGCCATTACACGTGTGAAGCTAAACGATTGGACTGACAACAAGGCGCAGCGTACAGGTTTTCTCTATCATAATAATAACTAAACTTTAGTGCATTTGCTATCCGCGTAATTCTTGCCACACAAGGCTGTCACAAAGACGCTGCGTTTCAGTCGAGTGAAGACTCCTAGTCGGGGGGGAAGGGGGGGGTGACGTTGCCTTGTGGTGTTTTCCAAGTAAGTCATTTTTCAAGCAATTCTGAAAATTTGGCCCATGTTGCTGGTACATGCAAATTCGCTGAGCCGCCATTTGTGATAGCCAGGATGCTTCTGTAAAAGAGCTACATAGCTCGGTGAGCCTTTCCTGGAAAATTTTAAAATGGTTAAAGTTATCTGCATTTTGCTAATAACGTCTTCAATGGCCACTGTGAAGCTGACGGTGTGTGTAAGTATTTTCATGGTTAATTCACACTGCAGTATTAACCAGGGCGACCGCTTACGCTCAAACCGCGGACCCCCGCAGCGGCGACAAACTCGTCAGGGCGACATGAAAGTAAAGATATCAGCGCCTCCCCGCTCGAATGGGCACGGGCAGTAGGGGTGGAATGATGCATCGATTCTTTGTTGATTTTTTTCCCTCTGCGTTTTTCGATTTTTACAGGTATTTGCAATGGGTGTTCGTCACCCCTGCAGCCACTAGATGTAAAAAAAAAAATATCTAGAGAAAATCGAGCCTCAAATGTGGGCATGTCTAACTCATTTCGCACCGTACGTAGCCAGCCGTGCTAATCGGAGTGGAATTGTGACACCAAATCGTGAAAATTTCACAAATGAGGGGCAGTGAATCATCGTTCCGCTGCTCATGGCCACACAGCCCGTCGCTGCTCGCGGCTCTGAGCCAGCCGGTGAATTTCCACAGTCCCCTAGCAGGAGGTGGGGGGCTGTTTCTCTCAAAGGACAGCCACCGTTCCAAGTTTCACAAAGTGATTCTTATTTCGTAGACCGCTGGAGGATATGATGTGCAGTCACAACCCCACCCCCTTCCACCCCCAAGGAAGAATTTAAAACTCGCAAACTTTCAACGCGGGAGTGAAACGCTCTTCCAAATCACAGTGCAGACTCGGTGCCAGAAAAATGCAAAATGTTTTTTTGCCGGAATTGTCTCTGGCGTAACTTTAACATAACTTTAATTCCAAACAACGCCAATGCGTGGGGTGATATCACCGGCCCAAGTCAAAGCCGTGATGTTTCATTATGCACACGCGCCGCGTTTCAACGGGCCGTTTGCTTTCCCACGGTGCTGCATGCATTGTGCTCGAGTGCTAACACCGTGGTTGCGTTCGAAAAATATCCCCTAAACAATACACGCGTGGCGATGAACTGCACCATCTCCGTACACAGCAACCCAACGCATTTAGGGCCTCCAGACAAGAGATTGTTGTAATATGCTGTTGCGTTGGGCAGTGGTGCACATGGACAAATAAAAAAAACTCGCATCCATCAAGAGGCAAATATATTTATACCGTATATACCATATCCTATGGATCCTAAGACTTTCCTTCCCTGTATTTTACTGCAATAGTTGGGGTGTTCTATGTGTGTGTGTGTTTGTGAGAAAGGCCATAATTGTGTAACTTCAGTCACACCAGCCACAAGCTTTGGGGGTGAGTTTTATTTTCCAGCGCATCTTATAATCCGAAGAAAACGGTGTTTAGTTTGGTGTCCTTCCCCCGCGTCTCCAATTAGTACGTATGGCTGTGTATATGGTGCGAAAGAAATTCAACATACATACAATAGGGTGACATTTCGGCCACCATGAATTATTCTATATATCCGTTATATATTTGCCCTCTTTACGGTGGAACAAGATCATCGATAGCATTGCTGCGGAGAACACGAGTACTGCGATTTACCTTGTTACTCTTGGGATCAGTGTCGCTGACAAACGAGTCTCGCGTCTTGACTCGAGCACACTGTGCGGGGGCCATGCACGCTGCACCAGAAGTCAATCGTAAAATAAAATAAACCCACCGTGTCGCAACTGGTCGTGAAACACTGACTCGCACCTACATTGAACCATTGGAAATTTCTGCCGCATCTGTGTCAACTGTTATTAACTGCCGCTGGTTTGCTGCTGCTCATTGCAGCAGCAGTTATTGGGTTGGTGGGTGCCTGAGTAAAAGCTTGCACATCATGCAATGGGTGCCGCCCGACCAACCTCCCCCCACCCCCCACAGGGGATCACACACGACCTCCAAATTCCTCACGGGGCACCGTGTGGGGGTATTGGACGGACAACAACGAGTTTTAGACGGGGTGGAGGGGGGGCATTCGGATCGCCATTGTCACAGTTGCGAACGCCTTTGTTATGGAAGGACGAGTAAGCTGGGTGTGTCAATGTTTAGCGGGCCAGACTATACAGCCTTTTGGTAATCCTTTGTCTCAGAGAATAAGTAATAGAGGGACCCCCCACACACACAAACACACTTTGACCTTGAGGAGTTTAATGAAAGGGCACGTTTGGTAGTTATTAATGACCTGACTGGGTCGGTACAATACGTAGTATCAACACAGTTCTGTGCCGCTGACCTAACGTTCATAAAGGGTTTATTTTGTTGGGTAAGATCGCAAAAATATTACCGTGCTGTTAAACCCGCTCCCCTCCCCCACACAGCCAATTAGTAAGAATTGTCACGTAAACAAAACATGCTAATTATTCACTAGTTCAGCACACGGGTAAACCTATCACATTTACAATTAGAGTACCTGACCTATCGTTGTGCACGTGTGTTGTGTGCGTGTTACACGTTAACCCGCTTTGCGGTGGCCAGATCACCAGGAATGATCACTCCAGAATGCACCCAATCTCAAAAGATCTCAAAAGCGAAGCAAAGTTCAGACTGGATAATGCTTGGATGATGGGGAGGGGGGTTACACACGCGTACCGAGTTGTCATAGGTGCCAGCGGAGCTGTGCTTTCATCGTCGGTGGCAGAGGAGAGTGTAGCGAAATCCATCCTTGTGCTGTGTTTCTATGCACTCGCCACCTATGCTCCCCACGCTCACAAAACCCTTCAACCCCACAAAAGCGTGGCGAGGATTTGGGCTGTACATTTGCATGTTTTATCGCACCACAAAGTGAAAACATTCAAACAGTGGGCGAGGCGCGTTGCTTAATATACGGAACTGTATATGCGCGTAATGCATCGCGGGTATGTTTCAGCCGCAGAAATGCACCGTGGCCCTGGGCTCTCCTCCCAATCAGGTTGGTTGCAAGTTCAAATCACGGTCAACGGTCGACTTGAACTACCGTCCATCCCCCTCTGTGGCCGATAAACGAGAATGATTTTGAGACTAGCCACGAGTTGCGGTCTAACGGACAAGAGGGAGACCGAGTCCCGTGAATGTCGAATTTCCAACCATCGGCTTAAAGGACCGCGAAAGGAAATGCGTGCCGCCACCACTCCCCAGTGATTCGCTTGGCCAAAATATTTGGCCATTTTTTAGTTGCTTTTGAATTGTCTTTAAATCGGAACAGAGTTTCCTAGCGTCACCAAAACTAGGCCTCTTCTAAGCTTCGGCTGCACTGGAAGGTGTGCAAAACAATAAAGGTAGTAAGAGAATGTGCTCAGGGCTAAAGAGCCTGGGTCGTCACGTGACTGTGACGATCACGTTAATAGGATCTTTGAAGCCTCACAACCTTTTCAGGTCTGCGAGACCACCACACCCTTTGCTCGAATAATTGCTCCACCATTCAATTGTTGGCCTCCCACCCCTCCCCAGCATTGTCTAAGGCTATTCACTTTGGATCATCAACACAAAAGAAAAAAACATTATCAGATTTGTTTTCTAACAAAAAAATACATAAACACTGCCTACGGTTTATTTAGAATGTGCGTTTAACAGTAAATATCCAAATGACTTCCCACACACAAAACTAACTGCATATGCCCCGGATGCCATGGAATGACTTAAGAAATGTAAAATACAATTGTAGACTGGTTCTACTTTCAAACGCCATAAGAACGAAGAAAATATATCGGAATATATTGGCTACGTACGGCGCGAAAGAAGTTCAACGTTCGTACGTGTAAATCTCAAACACTCTTCAATCAGGACAGTCCTGAATTAAAAACAAAACCTATGCAGCCTCTAGAGGTAGCTGCCATATTCAAAACAATGCAAAATGTAACACAGTATATCAAACACTGAGCAGAATCGCAACCCCCTGAATCGTGTCAATTCATTTCATCGCCGGGAAGGGGAGGTTAACTCTCCGTGAACCACGTCCCGAGTTCATTCTCCAGCTGACAAACAAGATGAAGCTGGATGTAATTACCAGCGAAACGTCGTACTCAAAATTTTAAATGATGTTGATTCACTCTTCAACACACCGGTGGGCTAAAGTAGTGAACTATTTGTCCTTTATATTCTTAGCTCTTTCGGTAAAGTCACGTTGAAGGGAAACAACGTGACTTTACCGAAAGAGCTAAGAATATGAATTACTGCAGTCACGAAAGCTTTAAATCAAAATTTATTTGTCCTTTGTAAACGTGACACATTTTTTTTTACTGATTGGCCGTGTCGGGTGGAGGAGGGTTACGACACATTTATAAATAACGCGATCTAACCCAAAACCCTTTATTATGAATGACAAACAAGTAGCCTGCCCGAGAGGGCTTGAAGCTTCTATTGAGCCCCCTTTTTATTTTGCAGGCGGCAAGTTAACTTTTTTTTTCAAAAACAGCCGCGTATCAATTACAATAACCCATTAATCAGAGGTCCCTGTTGGCTTCATAAAAACCGCCGAGCATGCCCACCCGACCGGCTGGGTTCCTGCTGTTCAAAAAAAAAACCTCCCCACTCACTTTACCCCAGCGTGGCAAACCGAACAATGCACATAAAAATAGCACGCATGGTATCACTCGATCAATGCTCCAAGGGGAACGCATTCCAAAAGGTCTAGTTGGGGAGGGGGTTGGGGGGGCAGGCTTGTGCCCGGTGATGGTTGTGCTGACGGGCGGACAAGGCTGGCTGGCTGTCTGGCCCGCTCGGTCGCTGGAGAAGTGACTGGGGGCTAGGCGATACACACAAAAAAAGAGAGATATTCGTCAGTTGGTGACCCCCCCCCACCAACCGGTGGAGGTCAACACCGCGCCTTCTGCACCACGCTGCGAAGCGGAAGCACATTCCAGCGCAAGACGGCACAGACTCACGGAGCTCCGAACATCCCTGGTCCATGTTTGACTGCCACCCCCCCCCCCACCACCACCCCCCAAAGCTTTTATCAGGGCCACAGAGTACCATCAGCTCACGCGACGTTTCTAATAACTCATGTTTATTGATGAACAATAACGATATATCTGTTTGGTGAAGGCGACACAAGTACTGGCCTGGCAAGGAAGCACTTTGTACCGTCACAAAGAAGTCGCGCCGTAAAACAATAGCGGAATGTGACGGCATATATGTGCATTGTTATTTATGACGCTGCACGCGACCCGTGCATGTGCGTACAGCTGTGGCGTCAACAATGATACGTCAGAGAGCTCGCGATGACGGCAAATTCACGAATTCAATCGTCAGCCAGAGGTTAGCCGAGGCCATCGGACCTTTTAGTCAATGATGTAAGTATCAATATGAAAGGCCCCTGCCATAGGAATGTGGAATTTGAAGCACCAGCTCAAGAATAACATGTGGAGATGAGCACCACTCGATGTTTGCTTTATTAGGAAGACAAAATCGTTTCTTCCCGTAATTTAAGTCTCAACAAAGTGCAAACATTTGATAAATTTTCTGCTAAAACCAGTCAATTCCATATTGCCGTGACAGGCCCAAGTTACTTATTTAGGATGATACAATAGCAGGTAGTATAATATAACGGGGGGGGGGGGGTGCAGAATAACAGTTGGAAACAAACCAATACCAACATGTAAAAGGACGTATAAAATGTACGCTCAAATGTGTAACAGGAAAGGATATTTGCGAGAATTAACTGAAGGGAAGACGGTAAAGAGACGGCTATTTATTGTATTTAAACAGCTGGGGACGTTGCGTGGTGGACAGCGAGAGAGGACGGTGATTTTTTGAGAGGAGTGTGGAGGAAGTGATATGACGGAAATAGGAGACAATGATTACAACAGCGATTTACAGCAATATGTGCAGGTCCATGGGGGTTCTTGATCATTCTCCTCCACGCTGGTCAGTGCGGGTTGGCGAAGGAGAATTATAGGGGGGTTGGGGGGGGCTAGGACCGGTTCAGTTGTCACTCGCCGCTGATGTTAGCCGCTGGCCGGGAAATCGAATTCCGGTTGACTTGGGGTTTTTACAGCAAAGTGGACGAACCACTGGCTCCCCTCTCCGACGCAGGAGGTAATGTAGCAAAATTGAAGGTCAGTGAGGCGGAATTGATCACTGGTGTAACACGAAGCCTCCCTCCTCGTGGCTCCACTGGAGATCTGTGAAAAAGAGCTTTATAGCTCATCGGATTCCTCCAGTGTAAATAAATGTTCTGATTCTGATACCGTGCGAGTATTTCACTGCAAAACACAGCCTGTGGGGGAATGCATCCCGACGATGAATACCAACCGGACTTCGCAAGGACATGCTATGAAAAAGGTCCCTTGCCCAAAACGTTGCCTATTATATGTTTTTGCTCCTCCTTTAAAGGACACACACAGTGTGATTAACGAATTTGTCGAGTTGTGTTTGTTTCGTTACTCTGGAAGGAGACAAAGTACGAACACATATACCGTACGGGGAAAATGTCTTTATACGGAGGAGAGCAGGACAAATCAAATACTCAACAAGCCTGGACGAGCGGAACAATGACGAATTGATGGAAATTTGCTGCGTGGTGATGGAGCGCACAAGCAACAATTTTTGTTGTTGCAGCTGCACTCGACTGAACCAAACAGAATAGTTTCGCCCAAACACAGGATGAAGCCCTGCACCAACACAGTCGGTGCAGATTCTAATTGTGCCGAAAAGAGAGGCCCTCGCGTTGAAAGGTCGCGTGGTTCAGGCACGAGGAGACAGTGTAGCGGGCAACGCTACAGACGCTGTGTCTATCACCTAATCATCCGGAATGCACACTGGTCTCGTCAGAATCTCTCAAGCCAAGTAGCGTTGTTCCTGGATTGTGCTTACAGTGAGGGGAAAAAAGTATTTGATCCCCTGCTGATTTTGTACGTTTGCCCACTGACAAAGAAATTATCAGTCTATAATTTTAATGGTAGGTTTATTTGAACAGTGAGAGACAGAATAACAACACAAAAATCCAGAAAAACACGTCAAAAATGTTATAAATTGATTTGGATTTTAATGAGGGAAATAAGTATTTGACCCCCTCTCAACCAGAAAAATTTCTGGCTCCCAGGTGTCTTTTATACAGGTAACGAGGTGAGATTAGGAGCACACTCTTAAAGGGAGTGCTCCTAATCTCAGCTTGTTACCTGTATAAAAGACACCTGTCCACAGAAGCAATCAATTAATCAGATTCCAAACTCTCCACCATGGCCAAGACCAAAGAGCTCTCCAAGGATGCCAGGGACAAGATTGTAGACCTACACAAGGCTGGAATGGGCTACAAGACCATTACCAAGCAGCTTGGTGAGAAGGTGACAACAGTTGGTGCAATTATTCGCAAATGGAAGAAACACAAAATAACTGTCAATCTCCCTCGGCCTGGGGCTCCATGCAAGATCTCACCTCGTGGAGTTGCAATGATCATGAGAACGGTGAGGAACCAGCCCAGAACTACACGGGAGGATCTTGTCAATGATCCCAAGGCAGCTGGGACCATAGTCACCAAGAAAACAATTGGTAACACACTATGCCGTGAAGGACTGAAATCCTGCAGCGCCCGCAAGGTCCCCCTGCTCAAGGAAGCACATATACATGCCCGTCTGAAGTGTGCCAATGAACATCTGAATGATTCAGAGGACAACTGGGTAAAAGTGGTGTGGTCAGATGAGACCAAAATGGAGCTCTTTGGCATCAACTCAACTTGCCGTATTTGGAGAAGGAGGAATGCTGCCTATGACCCCAAGAACACCATCCCCACCGTCAAACATGGAGGTGGAAACATTATGCTTTGGGGGTGTTTTTCTGCTAAGGGGACAGGACAACTTCACCGCATCCAAGGGACGATGGACGGAGCCATGTACCGTCAAATCTTGGGTGAGAACCTCCTTCCCTCAACCAGGGCATTGAAAATGGGTCATGGATGGGTATTCTAGCATGACAATGACCCAAAACACACGGCCAAGGCAACAAAGGAGTGGCTCAAGTTAGAAGCACATTAAGGTCCTGGAGTGGCCTAGCCAGTCTCCAGACCTTAATCCCATAGAAAATCTGTGGAGGGAGCTGAAGGTTCGAGTTGCCAAACGTCAGCCTCGAAACCTTAATGACTTGGAGAAGATCTGCAAAGAGGAGTGGGACAAAATCCCTCCTGAGATGTGTGCAAACCTTGTGGCCAACTACAAGAAACGTCTGACCTCTGTGATTAGCAACACGGGTTTTGCCACCAAGTACTAAGTCATGTTTTGCAGAGGGGTCAAATACTTATTTCCCTCATTAAAATTCAAATCAATTTATAACATTTTGACACGCTTTTTTCTGGACTTTTTTGTTGTTATTCTGTCTCTCACTGTTCAAATAAACCTACCATTAAAATTATAGACTGATCATTTCTTTGTCAGTGGGCAAACGTACAAAATCAGCAGGGGATCAAATACTTTTTTCCCTCACTGTATATATAGGCTTCCGCAGCAGGGCTCTTTGCTAAAGAGGCTGTGGGCCTGCGTGGTGGTTAAACTTAGTACCGCTTTGTGTAAATCCAACAGTGGCTGTCCTACAGAGAGACTGGCGTCCACCATAGAAAAGTAGAATTTCCACCATTGACTCGGTGATGGAGATGATCGCTGCTCGATGCGTGTTTGAGCGATTAGACAACCTTGGGTCGGTCCAGACGTTGTTATGGCATTGCATAAAAACGGTCACTGCATCGCACGCTGTCAGATGCACTTCTACGGCCATCTGGAATGTTCTTCCTTCCGATATTAGGAAGCCACTATGGCTATGCATGTCTACACCATCTCTATTGAAAACTCATTTATTTAGAACTGCTTTTTTTGTGTTTTAGTGTTGTTGTCCTTCCCCCGCACCTCCAATGAGCACGGTTGGCTACGTACGGTGCGAAAGAAATACAACGTGCATACATGACATGCGAGTTTAACCACCGTGATGCAAGCTACACACAGGAAGGACTGCGCTTAAAACTGGACTCTGACCCTGGAAGGAGGCTGCCTCCCTCCTCGGCGCCCCCCCACCACCGTGACCCATCACGTCCGTTGGGCACGTCCCACCGCACTCCACCCAATCCCATGCTGTGAATCTTCCAGTGAAAAAAGTCAGTAGCAACAAACAAAAAAACCACGACACTGTACATCAGCGTCTTGAGACGTGATCGCATTTGGGTGCTTTAGAAATCCACGTCTCATGTTGGTTGCTCCTCGTAACCACAAAACGCGGCTGCCCAACATTAAACTGAGCAAACTGAGCCACATTCATCGGTAACTTGCTTCGGTGTGAAAGGGGGACACGCCAGCAAAGCCACGCAGGCAAGGTGTTAAAACAGCACACATACGAGGGTGGAAAGCAAAGATTCAAGAATCCACTTGCCGCACCGACAGCAGTAGGAATCGCGGCCTACAAACCCTGCAACATCCCAATAGTTCCTCACCCAAGCACCAGCCAGGCTCCAACCTGCTTCGCATCCCGAGTTCTAACAAAGATCGAACGCTTTCAGGAGAATTTGACCAAAAGGCATTTGCGTGACCTTCGGCGGCTTTCCATCGGCTGTGGCGTGGCAACATAGACTGAAAAATCCTTCACAGCCATCCCCAGGAAAGGCACGCCTTAAATAAGGTCCACTGCCTGAAATGTTGGCCTACATTTGTGGTACGTGTGTTGAACATCTTTCGCACCATACGTAGCCTCCTCTTATTAGTGCAGAAGACCCTATAAGGTCCCGAGGGTGAACGGGGGATGACGTGCTGGATGAAGGCCACAAACTTGACTTGTTGGTCTTGGGGGATGTTTGACCAATACTTATTAGTAGAACATCACTGTAATGCGATTCTTGTATTCACGCCTTTTTTCATCTGGTTTCATAACCAATACATATTTTATAATAACACTGACCAAATCATTCGGCGATCCTGCTGCTGTGCGTTGGCATTGGTGCAACAATCACCATTGACAACAAAACAAACTCAACAAACAAAAAGGGCAATGGCCCTTCTACATCCACCTGCTATTAAGAAGAGCCATTGCCCAAAACGTCACCGAGCATATATACAGCACTTATTTTCTTTTTAAGACCACAGTGTTAATTACGAATGTGGTAGACTTGTGTGTTTTTTTAAATAACACTCAAGTTCAAGTTTAGTGTAACGCGAGACACATTCGGAGTTGGACTGCTTCTTGCAGTGGAGCAGTAAATCAAAGCCAGTAAACTCCCAAACTTAACAGACAAAGATCATCCTTCGTGATACACGTGGGAAACGTGTATGTATGCTGAACTTCTTTCGCACAGTACGTAGCCAACCATGCTAATCGGAGGTGCGGAGCGGGGGGGGGGGCAACAACAAAGCTCGACACTAGGGTAGCTGTTTTATTCTACTCTTAAGTATGATGGCAATATGTGCAGGCGCTAAGGGCCAATGTCAAGGCCTGCTAGCCATGAGATGGCTTCAGGAGAGAGTCCGTGTCGTTGTTGCTGTTCCTCCTCCGCTGGAGACGCACAGACTATGGTGGGTTTACTATATGGTCCTTAACTTTTTATCAAAAGAATAACGAATCGGTGACCCATTATCTCATTGGGATATACAATTGTTTCATATCGTGCCTCTTTTGATATCTGTTTGCCAAACGGCTGTAGCATGAAGGGCGGTTGAAGCAGCAATTCGTCGTGAGGAGTGGTATGCCACAGGCCAGCCCCTCTTATCCGGATGCCCTACAAAATACCGCTCCCTCCTATGATCCGCACCCCCCCCCCCCTATCAGCAGCAGGAACCCTCGTTACTACCCAAGCATCAATTCTTCCTCGTATCCGCATCGTTCCCGCTCATCAGTCGCCGCCATGCCAAAAGTTGCGGAACATTCCCCTCCTGTTATCCGCGCTTATCCGCAGATGTGTCAGCCAAAAGTTGTCTACCCCTTAAGTGTAACTTATTTTTTGGGGAAGGGGGGGGTGGAAATTATTTTTCAAATTCATTTTCCAGATCTTGCTGGATACAGTATTAGAAAACAATTGACTCGACTTGATGCGCGCCAACATTTTCAACTTTCCAACCCTTCGAGAACGTCCCAAGAAGTTTACACGAGCCCCTTGAGTCACGGTTCACCGTATTGTACGAGCAACGTAGTTGAAATTGAATATCCACACAACAAGAGGAGGGTGCCCCCGTTGATGTGATCGCAACCGCCGCACCGGGAATTAAGCCGAGAAACGCCGTGAAGAGCACATGCAGGACCACAGCCTGCAGTGCCGTGAGACGCATATATGGTAAAGGTCATATATGGTAAAGGTCATATATGGTAAGGTCTCAGAGTACGCAGGCGGGAGGAGGGTTTGGTTCCCGTGTATCCCCACATAAGCGCACACCTGTCAACCCATACCATTTACTCCGTATTCTTGTGCAGGGAAATTGAGTTTTCAGGTCCATACGGTGTACAGCCGTTTCAATACGGGCCAAAAAATGTGTCTGTGTTTCTCCATTGTGATGGGACTTTGTAGGATGAACGTTGAGATTTGTAAGGGGCACGGGGTGACCAATAAGTTCTGAATTGGTCTGTAATAACTCAGTCACGAAAGCTTTAAATCTAGAATTGGTCTGTGATAAGGTTGGCACTGATAAGAGGTTGACAGTTGTGCGTTTGGGTGAGGGCACTTAATGATACGTCCAAATGTCTGTCGCAAGACCCTCCGATTCATTCTCACACTTTGTGACTCGTACTAGACACGCACGGGGCGAGAAGCGAGGAGTCAAATCACCGCCCGCCATCATGCGAATGATGGATTTGACTGCGTGCAACATTATCGCCCGCGCAAGGAACAAGTCCAAAAAAATGTCGTGTTCTATCCGACCCGGATGCTACTGATGATTAGTGAATTATTTACTGTACAGTACTGTACTTTATTAAACATTTATGAACCCCAACTTACACGAATTCACGCTTACAAACCCTGTCAACCCCTTATCTGTCAGTGCCCTGGCTTATTACAGACCAATCCAGACCTTATTGGTCACCCCGTGCCCTTATAAATCTCAACGTTCATCCTACAAAGTCCCATCACAAGGGAGAAACACAAACAAATAGACACATTACGTTTGCCAGAATTATGACGGCTGTACGCCGTATGGTCCTGAAAACTCAATTTCCCTGCACAAGAATACGGGGTAAATCGTGTGGTTTGACAGGTGTTAAGTATGAATCGGAGGAGTTTGGTCGTGTATGAGCGGGTCCGCGTACCCTGGGAGCCCACGTACTCCGAGACCTTCCTGAATATACACACCAGGTTACTAACTAAGGGTGTTCGCAACGGGGTTCGTGTCAGAACTTGAGCTGGCAGTTTGGGGGACACACGTTGTTGGTTCGTGTCAGGGAGATGTGGTGTGCGTTAGGGCAGGAATCAAATAACATAAATCACGACGTTTCGGGCGCGCACACACAAGCGTCCGTCACGCTTTCCCACCTGATGACGGACGCTTTTGTTGCGCCCGAAACGTCGTGATTTATTTTATATCTACGTGACCTTACCGAAGGAACCAAAGAGTTAGGGTTAGGTGTTTAAGGGTGGGGTTAGTCGAGTATTGTGGCTAAGGTTGGCGGTATGGTTCGCGTTGTATGGCTAGGGCTAGTGGTAGCGTTGGGTAATCCTGAGGAATAGAGTCTAGGCGAGTGCTGTGTGATTCTTTGTACTTGAGGTTTCTTTCGCACCGTACGTAGCCAAACGTGCCAAATCGGCCGCGGTTACGCACAGGGGGTGTAAAAAAAAAACTTCGCGTGAGAATTCCAGCACAGCTAAATTACAAATTGCAGTTTTCCTTTTATCTCGACGCTAACCCCCCCCCGCCACAAGACAAGAAAAGGCTTGTCTCTTCGCTTAGCGGAGGCTTTATACGCAGCAGTTCGTGTACAGGTGAGATGATTGCCAGACGTAAAATGCCTGAAAGCCAGGGCGGGAGACGCCCCTGTCACGTCTCTCATCCCCCTTCCAATCTTCACTGAACCCCTTCCTCTCATACATCTCTCTCCTATCCATTCGGCCCCTTATCCCAATAAAGGCCGCACATCTGTCAACCCATACGGTTTACCCCGTATTCTTGTACAGGGATATTGAGTGTTCAGGTCCATACGGCGTACAGCCGTTTCAATGCACAGAGCAAAACAAATAATGTCTATTTGTGTTGTCTTTCTCCCTTCGTGATGGGACTTTGTAGGATGAACGTTGCGATTTATAAGGGCCACGCGGGGTGACCAATATGGTCTGAGTTGGTCTGTAATAAGATAGGCAGCACTGGATAAGGGGTTGACAGGTGTGTAAAGAGTGAACGAATCCGTCCACCTATGTCCGTTCCTTCCTCTTTGGCATCTTTCCGGGCCGTCGCCGCTTCCCGTGTCCTGCCGTGTCTCGCAGGTGAGTAATTTAGAGGGCGAGTGAGCGGTTGAATGCCTGAATGGTTGAGTCACTGGGTTTGTGTGACTGGGTGGATGGATGCGTGAACGAGCGAGTGGGTGAGTGAACGAGTGAATGAATGAACAGGTAAATGACTGAACGAATCGACGAGCGAGCGAGTGAGTGAAAAGGTGATGGAATAAGTGAGGGATGGATGAGTGAATGGGTGAGGGGTGAGTCGGCCATATGGGGTTGGTAAGTTTATAATGGAGTGGGATAGGCGAAGGCGAGTGGATCGGTAATCTGTGAAGAGAGTGCGCGCTAAACGTGTAAGGAAGTGGATAGATGAGTGGATGGGTGATGGTGTAAGGGAGTGGATAGATGAGTGGATGGGTGATGGTGTAAGGAAGTGGATAGATGAGTGGATGGGTGATGGTGTAAGGGAGTGGATAGGTGAGTGGATGGGTGATGGTGTAAGGGAGTGGATAGATGAGTGGATGGGTGATGGTGTAAGGGAGTGGATTGGTGAGTGGATTGGTGAGTGTATGGGTGATGGTGTAAGGGAGTGGATAGGTGAGTGGATGGGTGATGGTTTAAGGGAGTGGATAGGTGAGTGGATGGGTGATGGTGTAAGGGAGTGGATAGGTGAGTGGATGGGTGATGGTGTAAGGGAGTGGATTGGTGAGTGGATGGGTGATGGTGTAAGGGAGTGGATAGGTGAGTGGATGGGTGATGGTGTAAGGGAGTGGATAGATGAGTGGATGGGTGATGGTGTAAGGAAGTGGATTGGTGAGTGGATGGGTGATGGTGGAAGGGAGTGGATAGGTGAGTGGATGGATGATGGTGGAAGGGAGTGGATAGGTGAGTGGATGGGTGATGGTGTAAGGAAGTGGATAGGTGAGTGGATGGGTGATGGTGTAAGGAAGTGGATAGATGAGTGGATGGGTGATGGTGTAAGGAAGTGGATAGGTGAGTGGATGGGTGATGGTGTAAGGGAGTGGATAGATGAGTGGATGGGTGATGGTGTAAGGAAGTGGATAGGTGAGTGGATGGGTGATGGTGTAAGGGAGTGGATAGGTGAGTGGATGGGTGATGGTGTAAGGGAGTGGATAGATGAGTGGATGGGTGATGGTGTAAGGAAGTGGATAGGTGAGTGGATGGGTGATGGTGTAAGGAAGTGGATAGATGAGTGGATGGGTGATGGTGCAAGGGAGTGGATAGGTGAGTGGATGGGTGATGGTGTAAGGAAGTGGATAGGTGAGTGGATGGGTGATGGTGTAAGGAAGTGGATAGGTGAGTGGATGGGTGATGGTGTAAGGGAGTGGATAGGTGTGTGGATGGGTGATGGTGTAAGCAAGTGGATAGGTGAGTGGATGGGTGATGGTGTAAGGAAGTGGATAGGTGAGTGGATGGGTGATGGTGTAAGGAAGTGGATAGGTGAGTGGATGGGTGATGGTGTAAGGAAGTGGATAGGTGAGTGGATGGGTGATGGTGTAAGGGAGTGGATAGGTGAGTGGATGGGTGATGGTGTAAGGAAGTGGATAGGTGAGTGGATGGGTGATGGTGTAAGGAAGTGGATAGATGAGTGGATGGGTGATGGTGTAAGGAAGTGGATAGATGAGTGGATGGGTGATGGTGTAAGGAAGTGGATAGGTGAGTGGATGGGTGATGGTGCAAGGCAGTGGATAGGTGAGTGGATGGGTGATGGTGTAAGGGAGTGGATAGATGAGTGGATGGGTGATGGTGTAAGGAAGTGGATAGGTGAGTGGATGGGTGATGGTGTAAGGGAGTGGATGGGTGATGGTGGCAGCGAGTGGATAGGCGAGTGGATGGATGATGGTGTAAGGGAGTGTATAGGCGAATTCGTTATTAAATGCGAGTTAGTTTGAGTCGGCGAATGTCTGTTGATGTGCATTAGTGAGTGTATCGGTGAGTGTGAATGTGGATGGGTGAATGGGTTGTGAGTGGGTGGGCGAGTGAGTAAATGAGTGTCTTGAGTGAGTGGATAGGTGACCAAGTGAGTGTCAAATCAATGAGTGGAGCGGCGAGTGAGCGTGCGTTTGAGTCGAGAGGCAAGTGGGTTTGGTGGTTTGTGTGAGTGAACAGGCGAGTCCACTTCCCGACCAGACCGTACTGGACATGTGTTAAAAAAAAACAAATCGCTCAGTGGCTCCATCGGATTTCACCAAAGTCTACATTAAAAATTCCGAGTTGAACGCGCGTGGAGGGAACCGTGCCATGTTATCTCGAGTGACCCGAGCTGAAGATTCGAGTCCGTCGATGGGGAACAAGGCGGCGGCGGGGAGGGGGTAGGTGAGGTTTGTATTGTTGTTGTTATTATTATTGTTGATGTTGTTATTATTGCTGCAGGTGGGTCGGAGGAAGACGCTCGCTCACCTTGCGCTGCTGCTTCTCCCAGGCTGGGTCGAGGAGCATCTCTCTGTCCCAGTCCTCCTCCTGCTGCAGGTGAGCGGGCAGGACGTGCGAGTTATCCATCGCGTCGCTAGGTTGCTCGCCTTTTCACACCTGCTGCTGATGATGATGATGCTGATGATGATGCTGATGCCGCTCGGCTTGGCGCTTGCTGGATGGTGGGGCTGGATTGGGGGGGGGAGGGTGTAGGGGGTAACGCTTTTACAGCCGCTCTCTTTTCGTCGCCTCGGAGAGACCTTTATAAAACGCGCTTGTTTGGACGCGGACGCGACCCACCGCTGCGACAAACAAACCCTGGGCCACCTCGGCTGAGCACACAGTGAGAGAGGCGGGAGAGAGCAAACACCCCCAGAGAGAGCTCGAGAGAGAGAGAGAAGGGGAGGGGGGAGAGGCGACTCCCCACCGTGGCGAGGCCACCACGAGGCCACGCCCTCCTCCCCGCCCCCTCCCCGCCCCCTCCTCGGCCCCCTCCTCGCCCCCCTCCTCGCCCCCTCCCCGCTCCACTCCCTCCGCCCACGCGAGCGCGCCATCTCTCGCCCAACAAAAGGCGGCGCTCCCTTCACCTCCGCACCTCCTCCCCCCACCCCTCCTCCTCCCCCCACCCCTCCTCCCCCCACCCCTCCTCCCCCCACCCCTCCTCCCCCTACTCCTCCTCCCCCTACCCCTCCTCCCCCTACCCCTCCTCCCCCTACCCCTCCTCCCCCTACCCCTCCTCCTCCTCCCCCCACCCCTCCTCCCCCTCCTCCTCCTCCCGCACGGCTTTGCTTCACCCATCCCCTCCATCATTCACAACTTCGTCCAACTCTTTCCTCCATCCTTCCTCCTCCTCCCACACGGCTTTGCTTCACCCATCCCCTCCTTCATTCACAACTTCGTCCAAATCCTTCCTTCATCCCTCCTCCTCCCGCACGGCTTTGCTTCACCCATCCCCTCCTTCATTCACAACTTCGTCCAAATCCTTCCTTCATCCTTCCTCCTCCTCCTCCTCACGCGCGGCTTTCCTCCACGCCTCAAGGAACACGAAGCATCACCACGTGAACTCCCCCGGTCATCCTCACAGCAGCGGATTCTGACCGACCATTGAACAAAGACGGTCGCCGCATCGCGCGCTTTGAGATGTGCTTCTGCGGCCGTCTGGAATGCTCCTCCTTCCGATTTTAGGAGGACACTGGAGCAACGCACTTTTAAACAATTTAGATTGAAAACTCATTTATTTAGAACTGCTTTTTGTGTTTAGATTATTGTCCTTCCCCCGCAACTCCGATTAGCACTGTCGGCTATGTACGGCGCGAAAGAAATTCAACATAGTACATACATACACCGCTTCCTCCTCCACGACCTCCTCCTCCATTTGAATCCGCATCCCTCTTCCCGCATCTTCCTGTGTTTAGTTTGGTGCCCTTCCCCCGCAGCTCCCATCAGCACTGTCGGCAACGTACGATGCGAAATAAATTCTACATACACACTTCATTTTCTCACCTCGTTACACGAAATCAGCCCGAACGTATCCCGCTATGCTACATTCCACCTTCCTTAGTCTTTCTCTTCATTCTAGGTTTGCCACCTTTTCTACGGCCCGGACCTTTCTCAATCAGCTGAGGTCTACGATCAAAAGTGTGTAGTCTTCTTCTTGCACCTTGCGGCCGATGTAGATGCAGAGCAACAACTGCAAATTCACACTCAGGTGGTCAAGCCAGATGACCGCATGAGAAGCAGCGGAGTGTATTTAACCACAAGTGTAGTGACATGGAATGGGTCACTATGGCGCAAAGTGCCGGTTGCTGACAGAGAAGGGGATCTGCAGTCGTAGCGGCCCTGTCTGCCAGCAGGTCACGTGACAAGCCGGTTAGAGGGATGTGGGGCAAAGGAGATAGATGGGGGCACGTGAGGTAAAGCCTGGGGACCTTGTAGTAGGTTCTAGAAGGGGGGCGTGGCCCGAAGGCGGAGCGAGGCCACGCTGGGTGCATAAAAGGGGGACCCCGAGCAAGGATCGGGGCTGTTGTTTGGAGAGGAACCGTCGTGCTGCGGGAGTCTTCGTCACCGTCTTCACCTCCTCGGCGTTGTTGGTCAGGCAGCCTGTTAGCTGTCCTGGCCATAGTGTAGTTACTCCTTGTACCTGTGAAGGCGATAATAAATCGAGTGCCTCCTACTATTAGTGTCTCTGAGTGACTCGCTACACAAGTGTGCGGTGCACTACTGCAGCAGATCTCAAACACAATCACCGCTAACATACCTCCGTACAAATCTATTCCTGCCAGCCGAATGCTGACGCCAATTCCCGGACTGTGCGGGTTTAACCTTGACAAGTGGCAACCCTACCCGACCCCTACTTATCCACCTCGTTACCTCCACGGCCTTGCCTTCCACAAAGTCTCATTCACATCGAACTGCATCCTCCTTGTCAATATTCTCTTTAAAGTGTATTTAGGTTTCTGCACATGAAATGCAACCATGTGAACTATAACGTAAATACAATTTTTTTGTTTCTGGGTCTGCATAATACTGGAAAAATAATCAACTCATAACGCGAGCATATTTCATGAATCGGACGCAATGTTCTATCGAGAACTCGGAGGCTTGGAGCCAGAGCTCAAAGTCCCTCATGCGGAGCCTAAAAACGTCAAAGCCTGGATAGGTGAGAGCCTGGACGGAAGAGAGAGCCTGCACCTGGTGAAAGGCTGGATGGGTGAGTGCCTGAACAGGTGAGAGCCTGGATGGGTGAGAGGCTGAACAAGTGATAGCCTAAACAGGTAAGAGCATGAATGGATGAGAGACTGGACCGGTGAGAGCCTGGATCGGTGAGAGCCTGGATGGTTGAGAGGCTGGATGGTTGAGAGGCTGGATGGTTGAGAGGCTGAACAGGTGAGAGCCTAAAGGCTGAGAGCCTAAAGGCTGAGAGCCGTGAGCTACTGCTTGAAGGTGGAGGATGATGATGATGATGCACGAATGCTGCGATTATGCAGTGGTAGAGAGCCCCAGACGATTGCCGGGTGCTGCTACAGAGAAACGCCACTCAGCCAGTAGGGTCCTGGTTCTGGGTACGATGACAAGGTTGGTAGGTGAAGTGGTCAGTGGAGTGAGAAGTGTACAGCGGTGTGGCGGGAGACTGAAACAGAGCTCGATGACACAGGATATCAACGTTGTACCGCAGCCTTGATTTGATGGGGAGCTGGTGCAAGGTTTTTTTTTTTATCGAAACCATGGAAGCCAAATAGCACCTCCGATTAGCACGGGTCGGCTACGTACGGTGTTAAAGAAGTTCAACATACGGCCATGCGTAATGCCAAATGCCCATCGAAATGCGCATTCATTTATTTGGATATTTACCTGTGCCAAAATAAAATCATGTCTAGGACAGCTCGAGACAGGTCGTTTTGGAGCCAATGTAGTCTTTTTTTTAGAGGTTCGAGTCCGGGTGGCGTTGCAGTAATTGAGCCAAATGTCACCAACGTTACAAGACAGAGTGTTTCCAGAGGCTGTAAGTCAACGCTGGGCGGATGTGAAAGCCCATCGTGTCTGTGGGGAATTTCAGATGAACGAAGACTTCCATCTCCCTGCTGTACCCCAATTCATTGTCATGAGCGCTCATATTCCCAGTGGGCCTTTCTTCTATACAATCGATCTGGAAATTCCAGTAATACTGTTTTATCTTTTCAGCGATTTACAACTCATGCTGAAAGCAGCTATGCGTTGACTCCGTAATAGGACGGCCATGATAACGCGTGTATGCATTTGTTGTGTTGCTATTTGAGACTTACCAGATTGAAAGCTGGTCAAATTGATCGTAGTGTTACCCACACTTTGGAGACACGAAAAACCCAATGTATTCGTTAATAACACCCTGTCTTTAAAAGAAAATATATTAATTAGGTAACGTTTCAGGCAATGGCCCTTCTCCATGGCACATCATTGGCCCGATACGGTTTTAGTTTACAGTATTTGGCTGTTATATATTTCCGCATGATAAGCCACTTCGCTGAGCTATCATTTGTGGCCAGATAGCTTCTGAAAAAGAGTTAAAGAGCTCAGTGGACCTTACCTGGTAAAATAAAAAGTTATTGACAGACGTGTTGAGCTTTTGTTTTGTTAATTGTGCTTGTGCACCAATGTGAACGCATCAGCATCACCAATTAACCGGTTTCATTTTCCAGTTAGCCATCGGCTTCCAGACGGATAATTATTCAATACTTATGGAGACAAACACATCCTGGAAAGCGTTCCATAAATCCATGCGTTTGTATGATTTGCCTTGTTTGAAAATCAGGTGGATTTTCTTGTTGTTGCGTGTGTGGCAAATATAAAGTGTCCATTCCTCTGGAGTCCTTTATTGTGGTGAGATGTTATAGGGGCACCACGGTGCCGAGATGTTATTTCCCTCGCCTGCGATTCAGGAGGTTGTGGCTTCGATTTTGACCCCAATGCCTGTATATTTGGAGTTCCCGTGTTCTTCCCGTGGTCGCGTGGATTTTTTTCCGGGTCCTCCCAAGTTTTTCCCTCCACATTTAGAATCGACGTGTGTGTTTAGAGTATTTGGCTGCTATACATTTCCACGTGATAAAACACTTCGTTGAGATATAATTCGTGGTCAGGTTGCGTCTGAAAAGGAGCTATACAGCTCAGTGGGCCTTATCTGGTATAAGAAAAAAAAATATTATTTAGTATTATTGTCAAAAGCTGGAACCGGCTGACCCGAGGCCACAAGGCTCCACGTGGCACGCTTGGGTGGTGCTGCGGTGGGTGCTAACCAGTCACTCCCAGCTGCTGCTCCCCTCCCTGGGGACCTGACTCAGCCTTAGTTGCAGCCCAGTTTGATTGATTTGGAATTGTTTACGCAGCGTTTCCACGCAAACTTCTGGGCTGTTGTCCGTCCCTCTGAATGACGACGCTTTGTAATGGATGTGGATGTGGAATTTGGGGCGTGGATGAGCAGACGAAACAAAGTCAGGGTTTGGGGTAGGGGCAGGCTGCCATAATTAAAAATTGCCAAGGTTGTGCACTCTCAATTCAGTGCAAAGCTGTGTGATTATCCCTGTCAGCACGCAGGGATTGTGTGTGGGGGCCTTTAAAAAAAGCTATCTGGTTATCCTATCCTCCCCGTTGAAATGATTAACGACCACCGTGGTCTTAATAGCGCATGCACGATCCCTGACCAACTGCATGCCTGTCACCCACCCAGCTGGAATAAACGTTCAGAGCTAACTAAAGTCTTATAATATAGAGTAGGTTTACCGTAGCCCACTGTGTCTAGGGCCCTCGTATTGACAATCAGATGGTTACGAGTTCTAAATCCAGTCAGGTTTCGACTCGACTAATAATAATTTCCAGTGGCGATCAGATACGTGCCGTCCTTTTCGGAGAAAGGTGAGTGGTTGTCTGATGGGACAGAATGGTCTCTGCCACCCCGATATGGAATTTGTGCATCTTCACTTTCAATGTAACGAGGTTGCCGAATGATAGAGTGGCTGGGTGTTGAGTCACGGGTCTGGGCTAAAGGTGAGCGTTGAGTTCAAGCTTTGTTGTCCTTTCCTCGCACCTCCAATTAGCGTGATTGGCTACGTAGGGTGCGAGCGAAATTCAACATACTTACACGCATAGGTCTGGGCCGTAGAGTGTGTGTTGAGTACGAGATGTGGGTTATACATTGCATACACTGTAGACTGGATATTGGCAAATAGAGTGGCTGTTTGGTGATTGGCCCCAGTGACCCGTTGCATAAGGCAACTCGTTGATTTATTTTCATTACAAACTAGGGATTGACAATGCTCCTTATGTCATTTTGCACGTCCAACCACAGCGGTGCAGAGGGTGAATGTTGGGGTTCTCTTGATGCCTGCACTATGCGAGGCGCGTGCAAAGCAGCATTGGGTGGCGAATACAGCACAATATCGGTTCACTTCCTCCGACTAAAGTCAATCGGGATTTAGCATAAGCATACAGCCAATGTATAGATTACCTACCATTTGAGCGAGTCCAAGCACATACACATGTGCTTGTAGTTTTCCAGTGTCAATAAATAGGAAACGGCATGCGTAAGCAGCACGCCATTCCGTGTCTTCGCATGTAAATAATAACGTGTTTTATTTCTAGCATTGACACTCAAAATGATTTGCCTCGTTGGTATGTGCAGTGCAATGCTGTAACACTGTATATAAATATGTACCGTCCACCAATATCTCAAAAATCGGCACGATGCGTCAGCTAAATCAACAATAAGCACATCGATGCGAATTCTTTAGTCCCAACATTTGTACGCGACCCAACGACGCAACTGTTCCACGCACCTTTGGTACAGTTTCGCAACAAACAAAAAAACGTGTCTGCAGAATTGAGGCTTGCCGAAGAAGCTCCCACCTACGCAGCTGTGCATCAACAGTTTAACTTTGCCATGCGACATCGGTGATAAGCGGGGTGAAGGCGTAAAGGGCCGTCCATAAATGACGTCACGCGATTCTGGACGATTTTTGACCAACCCCCACCCCCTCCTCGTCACGCGGCGTCACAAAAAGTCAGACCCCCCTCAAATATGACGTCACAAAGCTCTGCCCCCCCCAAAAATAAAACTTGCTTCAAATCGTTTTAAACTATTGTCATTCTAGTGCGTATTTAATGTGGCCCTGCACTCTGATGTTGTAGGAGAAAACATTTATTAAAAAGTCTATTTAATTACGTAGAACGTGTTGTCTATATTTATTGAAACTTGCGCGTTTTGATGTGACGTCACATTTCTCACCCCCCCACCCCCCCAGGTGTGTGACGTCATTTATGGACGGCCCCTAAATTGAAACTCAGCCACGATGCCGCCTTCTAAAGCTCGGTCTCTGTGCCTGGCAGGGCTCGTGACAGAGCTGACTGGCCCCAAGTTGTTCCACGGCAGCGTCTGAATGTGTCTAGGGGTTGGTGGCTCAAAGAGTTGCCTAGCGATTTCAGAGGTGTTGTGACAAGTACGCAGTTGTCAACTTTAACGGAATGCCACTATGGCCCAAGAGGGGGCTGGGGGTGGTGGGGGGGCATGTCGCGTGGTTACAGGTCGGTGCGCATTGTCTGCAAGAAATAAACGTGATAAAGGTCACTTGGCAAAGGCACGCGCGCGTTGCATGGAGTGTTGTTAGCTCGTGGATAACTGCACTTGCGGGAAAAAAAAAAAATAGGCAAGACGAGCATTCTAGAGCACGAGCCCACGTTGATGAAGATCGCCGTGCTAACAAAGTGAGCGGCTGCTGCTGTTGGACGCCAAACTTCGAACTTTTTTTTTGACATCGAATGTCCGGGTGGGTTTCTCAGTCCCGTGGCTCTGCGCTCATTCAGAGGCGAACAACAACAACAACAACGACGACGACAACGTCCTCTCAGCTCTTCATATCGAGCCACCGTACGCATAGTGGACTCTCGGTAATTATCCACGATAATGACGGGGAGGACGGCAGCGGATAATTCAACATCGCAGATAACCCAAAAGTATCCATTTTTCCGCGGACCTACGGTATATATGCCAAAAAAACCACTAATATAGGTATAATTCCTGTATATTACATTACTCAGCTTTCCTTCAGGGTTCATAACCCAGTGGTGTGTAGCGTTATTGGCGTGGGGCTTGGTGCGAGGAATTAAATGGAAGCGCCCTGTCCAATTTCGGCCCTCCTCTCGCTCTTCGTAGCCTGGCGCCTGTGCCCTCCACTGTTCCCATGAGGCCCCCTGTGCTGCTGCACTTCCTGCACGCTCCAAGAGTTTAGCCCCCTGAATCGTACCAGACCTGATTGGTATATTCTGAAGAAATACCTGTTTAACACGTAGGCTTAATAACGTTGTTTTTTTTTTGGGGGGGGGTGGGTTAGATCGTGGAAATATAAATGTGTCATTAACCCGCCACCACCCGACACAGGCAATTGGAAAGATTAGTGACGTAAATAAAACGTAAACAAAACGTGCCAATTAATCACCAGCGAAACGTCGTGCTCAAATTGTAACGGTTGAGGATTTATTCTCCAATACACCGGTGTGCTGAAGTAGTAACTAATTGGCCGTGTCGGGTGGTGGCGGGTGAACGACACGTTTATATTTACGCGAACTAACCCATAACAAACCTATATTAAATACATACCAATCACTAGTTTTCTCATTATAATTTAACCCCCCCCCCTCCTCCTCTACCCCGCGCTGCCAGCTCCAATACAGTTTGTGCTCTTTTAAAATGTTCAGCACCTGTTAATAGTCAACATGTTTTTGTAATAATTATGTGAGCATCTGGGACTGGGAGTAATACTATTGAACCCTATTAATGTGCAACCCACATTTGTTTAAAGAATGTCCACGCGTCATGACAAGGTTGTTGGAGACCCACACTATGGATACAGCACACAACTGGAAAGCCCCGTTGGCTGGTTTTGCTTACATGTATTTGTGGATGAAAAAGACCCTGCATCACAGTAGCCTAAACTTGGCCCTTTGATATAAACACGAGTTTACTGCAAACTATAAATATCAAAAGAAGATTAAACAATGCATTAACATTAACAGACACTGTAATTCCAGCTTATATTATTTCAGCTGTTCCTCAAATGTGCTGTTTAGTGATCAAAGCAGTTTTGACATTTAATCTGCCTTACATTTGTCTAATTTGCAATTCTTTGTCAATCAACTGCTCGATTAATGGCTCCCCATGCCGTCTCAGTCATAGTGGTTCTACCATCATACTTCACCATGCTGGTCAGTGCGGGTTGAGTGAAAGGGGTGGCCAGGACCAGTTACGATATCCTTTACCGCTGATAATAGCTTTCACCACTGATGTTAGCCGTGGCCAGGAATTGAATTCAGGCGACCACGTTCTTAGCGTCAGGCCCTAAATGACAGTGCGAATGGGATGGAGCAGTTTCATAATAATGGCATTTATAACGTGCCAGATTTTGCAGACAAGTCAACAACTCAAGAGGCGGGGAGCCAAGCTCAGGGCAGCTCGAAAGCCCTGACCCAGACAGATAGAGGCCTCTTCTTGGTTCTTTCGGTGAAGTCACGTAGAATGGGGATAAAATAATAATTTAAAAAATTAAAATAAAAAAATTCTCAAAAAAGATAGAGGCCTTTAGATGTTTCTTGAATGTCAGAGTGCATTTGATGTTGCGGATGTGCAAAGGGATTAGAGAGTTCCACACCGAAGGGGCGACAGCAGAGAACCGACGTCAAATGCACTCTGATGTGAGGCTGTAACAGTTGGAGACCTTTAACCTCAGTGGCAAGCGTTATCCGAACCGGTCTTGAGCAAAATGGATGTGGCAGCCGCAAACGTGTGTTCAGATGCAGACTGCTGGACACAACAACAAAAAAGAGTCTGCAGGTTTCAGCATGGGCAATGAGACTTATCTCAGTGTTTCAGCCGTGTCCACAGCCACCCAAAACTGGGCTGCGCTGGCCCAGGTATAGCCCCGGGGTGGAACTCCACACCCACGTCCTCTACGTTCCCCATAACTTAAAAGCAAATGAGGCCCCATGAGCTTGGCCTCTTCAATTCCATTCTCTTTTCGAGGGTTGCCATCTGTCCTCGGTTTTTTTCCAGGACCATACTCTTTTTGAGGTAGCCGTTCTGAGAAGGTCTATTATGTCTACTAAGTCTTCCAGGAACTTTAAACGTCCCTGGTTTTTTCAGTCATATGTAAACATCCTTCTCATGACCTACCCCCTTTTTGTTGTACATCCACCTCAAATGTGGCAACCCTTTAATCTCTCCCCCGACTCCCCCTCACTTTCTTCACACTGCCATTCCCTCCCGCCCTCCCTTTACCCGCTGTGGCCTAGTCACCACGCCGAGGAGGGCACACCTTCACTGGGCAGAAATCTAGACGAGGGTGGGCAATGTTGGTCGGTGAGGAATTGATTATGAAAATCACTTCTTAGAATAAGTTTATAATCATCAGTGTTTACACAGGCCTTTTTCAATCCACTGCTGGATGAAGGGCTCCCTGTGCGTTGTTGTCCAAGACGACTGTTTGGATGTATTTCGTATGGGTTGGTGAAGGTGATTGCCAGGACTAGTGCAGATGTCAATCGCCATTGATGTTAGCCATGGCTGTGAGAATCCAACTTAAGTTCCTGGGATTATCGTGCAGTGCACTAGCTGCTGTGGAACCATTTTACCACGAAATAAAATTGTAGTTTCACTTAATTTAAACAACCCATGTAGTCATACGTTTGGTTATGTCACTTTAAGTTAGAATCTACAAGTTGTTTATATATATTTTTTTGTCCGAGATAGTTTAAAAACACGAGAGGGGCACGTGACATCACGGCACGGGTTTATCTTTGGCACGGTAACCCTGCTGTGACGATGACATGACAGGTTCTGGTTTTGGTCCAGCTTTTAGCGGGCAGTGCTCTTCTGAACATAGGGTCAAAAGTGAACTAATCGTGAACCGTTTCAACAAATCAGGCAGGTCAGGTGAACACACGGCTCTCTGGTCCAGTGCCAGTATGGCGCACATTGGGCAAAGAGAGCATTTATCAATAGTTGAGCAAATTATGACGTAAGAATCTATAATGACAACCATAAACACAATGGATGCAGGTGGCATGCAAATGGATTATATTGCTGCCACTGCTGGTGGAAGGGCCTCCGCTAGAGGTAGCATTCCAGGAGCCACTACAGAGGGGTATTTTTTGGCCTCCTCTACTATAGGGGCCAAACTTTAGTGGCTTTTGGCAATTTATTGAACAAAGGCTAGCCATCGAACAAAGCCGGTCACTGTATCACGCATTTTCAGATGCGCTTGTGCGGCCGTCTGGAGCGCCTTCTTTCCAATATTAGGAAGCCACTGGATCTATGCACTTTTAAATCATCTAGGTTGAGAACTAATTTCTTTAGAACTGCTTTTTGTGTTTTTTTTGTCCTTCCCCTGCAACCTCCGATTAGCACGGTTGGCTACGTACGGTGCAAAAGAAGTTCTACATACATACTTCTTGGAAGAGGATGGAGTACTCATGCTTTATCCCACTACACACAACCTGCAGGTTAACTAGCTCGTGAACCCAATCCTGGTGGCTTGACAGATGCGAGGGAATTTAATAAACTTGCATCATTGACAGTTCAGGCAATGGGATTTTGTTTTAATGCCCAGGGATGTATATTTAAGTACAGCGTAATTCGTTATAATTTCAGGCATGACAACTGAGAGGGCCCAAGTGTGCGATTCAACCCAGGGACATTCTTGGGCTAGCACACCCCAGTGTCTTTTATCAGATCAGTTCAATGGAGAGAGCATTTAGGCTGGGTCCCAGCAGATTACTTATTATGACCTATGCAATCGAAACATGGGCACTGACAAAAAATTGAAGCATATAGAGGTAATTTCCTGGAATGAAATTGAGACGCAAAAAGGGGAACATGTGGATAAGAGAACACACGAAGGATAAATGCATCACTTTGCTAAGAAAAGTAAGTGAGCTCTGGCAGGACACGTCGCTCAAAGGGACGGTGGCCGGTGATCCAGAAAACGATGGAGTATCAGCCAAGGCGGGGGAGGGGGGGGACACACCCATTAGCATCCCTGCTCCGAAGATGGAGCAATTAAATTAGCTCATATTGAGGTGTTTGGTGGATTATTACATCACAGAATCGTGAGACATGGTGATAGCATGGGGATGGCCCTCATCCACCCCTCGTCAGCCAAGATTGATCATCTCTCATCAGTAAAAATTGATCTTGGCTGATGAGAGATGATGATGACCCAAATATACGTTAATATACTGCCATCGTAAAAAATACATATGTATACATATGTATTTGGTGAAGTATGAAAAAATACATATGTATACATATGTATTTTTTCAGTGCCAAGTTCAAAGCATTAAATCCAGCAAACAAGGCCAATCGAAATCATTGCATGCATGATTTGTTTTACAAACAAATGCAGCTAATGCCTACCGTGGGTAAGGAGTAGACCCTGTGAATTAATAAACAACTGTCACCACAATAAATATAACCAACCACTCAAAATGTCTCCACACGTGTAAGGCGAGCCAGTTTCTTTATAGTACTTGTTGACTGCGGAGAGAGGGGGAGACATTTCACATGGATTGCAAGGCACCTACAGCTCCCCTCAGGCGCAAACGCGAAGAATGCGTTGCACGTACAAAAAGGTGTGGTCAAACTTTGCATCGCAGTGTAACTTACTTTTCAGATTTTTAAAAATCGTGTCTAAATGTGTCTGCATATCTAAAAAAAACTCTGGAGGGCCACGTGTTTGGGAGGAGAAGTGATGGTCAATGTTGTAATGTGGTGACGGACAGAGAGAAGAGGGAGGATCTAATCGCAACCATAATACCTTTGGCATACCAGAATGACCAGAGGCTTGGTTGCATAGAATGCGTTGAGAATACGTTTCCGGTTTTTCTTTAATTTAAGCAGTGCAAGTTAAAGTTAGGATGGATGGAGGGGAGAAGTGATGGCGCGCTCTGACCTATGAACCCAGTAACCCAAATTTGATTTGCGGGCAAGGCCAACATCAGTGACGAGTGACATTTGAACCGGTTCTGCCCCCTCCCCCCACTTCATGAACTTGCATTGGCAGGCCATGGTGAAGTATGATCAGACGATCCTCATGACCAACAAGGTGTGAGGAGGCCTTCATCCTGCAGTGGGTTTACAAAGGACTGAATATTATTAACTTAATCATACAAATTAAGAACAAGGTCTTAGTATTGATGGTTCCATACTATGTCACAGGCTTTCAAGTTTAAACTTTGTGTAACAAGGAGAGAACTCAAGAAATTAGGATTAGTCTCATTTGCAAGAGTGACCTGGGTCACCAAACTGACCAGAGCAAAAATCAATCAAATAAGCCGCGCAGTTACGCATTGCTGGATTATCCTAGTAGCAAAAAAGTAGAATATGCTACGGGCTATAAGCTATGATTTTAGCACAGACATCTACTCTAAGTAACGTTCACTGTAGCGACATTAAACCCCATGACCGCGAGTTTACAAAGAATAACACTCACCCAACGAGAAATGCTGTTCATAAGCATTTGCCTTCTGTGTAAACAGTGACTGCTGCAACTAAATATTGCATTTGGTCTACGGTCAACAAGATACAGTATATAAAAGATTAATGTTTTATCCTGCCAGAACACAAAAAATATAAAGGTGGTCACGTGAATGTGTTTATTCAGTTTCATGTTGGGATCGCAACCCAACACTAAGCCTGGAAATTGCCACATGTAAGCCTAATTGCCAATAACATTCCAAACGATGCCACTCACTCACGCACTTGTCATCAGCACGGAGTTTTCGCAGTGGTGTGCATTCCTGGAATGCTGCAATAGCAATAAACACACAAAACGGAAGCATATTTATTTTTTCAACGTGAAGACATAAATATACTATATTGAGAGAACAATTGGAGATAAGTCATACGTTACTATGATTTAAACATCTACTTTTATAGGGCATCATCGGCCATGGTCAATCCGCTGCTGAATGAAGGCCTCCTTATCCAAGTCGTCGCCACCACACCTCGGGATTCTCCAATGGAACAATCCACCCAGCAACTACCTTTCCTCTACACGAGCTCATCATCCAATGCACCGACATCGTATAAGGGTCAAAACTAAATAACACTCAAAACAAGACAAAGATCTGTAAGTGCGCAGGTTAAGCAACTTAAAATCAAAGCAAAAGCAAAACGGTGGGGCTTGAAATGCATTGATGTGCAAGAGATGGTAACTTAAACACATCGTTGGACCGCGTCTCCCTCTTCGACTAGACCTCAAATAGGGCATTGGCGAGACAAAGGTGACTTGGTATCATTTTTGTTTTCATTCATGTTCGAGGACAGGCCTGAGGGTCTATAACACAAAGGGTCCTGCAACAAAGGGCACGCCAGTAATTCGGACAACGGATAAGCACGGACAGGTTTCTTGAAATAAGCAAGATTTTAGGCGATGAGTAGGAGCTCCAAATTAGCTCCGGGGCGACCGCAGGGCATTCTGCCGTGTGGCTCCCCCCCAGCTGTGAAAAGCCCCCCCCCCCGACCCCCCCTGACCCCCCACCCCCGACCCCCCACCCCCCCACGGCCGTTTCCGTCACTCTGGGCCCTGTCGACTGAAAACTCGCGTCCATGCTGAGCCACGAGCCCAGTGACTCGGCGCAGTCTGTTCACCCTCATTCTGTTGTCTCAGGAAAGCACTTTGTGTGTTTTGTAATCGTGGAGTGTTGAAATGTTCACATTAAAACGAATAACTTTTTTTTTAGTTGACCAGGTAAAAGCCCACTGAGCTGTTTAAGGTGTTTTTGAGAAGCGACCTGGCCACAAATGATAGCCCAATGAAGTGGCTTATAATGTGCCAATTTATAGCAGCAGCCAAATACTTTAAACAGCGCTTTGTGATCTTTCAATAGAAGCTACTATGTTTCAAACAAATCAAGGGTGGAAAAACCCACGATTTTTTTGCACATTTTATTGGGTTATTATTGGTTTAATGAAAAAAAGACCGATTTTGTCGGAAAAAAAAAACACGGCTTTAATCCGGCAAGTCAAGTTGTCGTCAATCGGCGCCAGCCATCGGATTCGCTATCCTCCTCGATCATCTCAACCACGCCGTCGAAGAAGGCGTGTGAATGTTGCTCTTGATGAAGAAGACGACCTTCTCCACCGACTTCACGCTCGGGCTGTTCCTCGGCTTGGAGTGAACGAAGGCTGCGGTGGAGGAGAAGTTCCTCTCGGATGCGGCACTGGACGTGGCAATGCTGAACAGCTTGACGGCGATCTCGGGGGCACTCACGGCCATCGGACAGCCAAGACTCCATCGGCAGTCTTACGACCTTTGACCATCATCTTGTAGCGGAACGTGTTGTTGTTTGTCTTCTCTTTGGTGGGGGCTATAATTACAGAGATTAACAGGCAATAAAACCGAATAAAACCGAATTTTTGGCCATCTGAGATGATCGGTTTTTTTTTATTAAAACCATGAAAAAACCCTGATGGAAAAAAACCCCGATGCTGCCAGCCTTGAAACAAAGACATTATTATTATTAAGTGTTGCATCCTACTTTGTGTTGGCTGAACACAGCAGGGTCGAGAGGAAACCGCCAATCGGGTGCAACGAGTCGTTTGACTTTGGTGGCTGCACCAATGCGCGACATTCATGGGAGTAATAACCGAATCAAGATTAGGGAGCGAACGAGGGTGACAGGGCGAGCGAGCGGAGTGAATCGGCGAGTGTCGGGGCATCAACCAACCAGGCTGCTGTCTACGCTTAAGCCTTTCAAACACACCATGAGGTTGGACAGATCTTTCCCATCTGCAACGCCACACCTCTGGAACGACCTCCTCGAAGCAATCCGCACAAACAAACTCCATCACTACGTCCAAGTCACAACTCAAAACACAAATTTGCACTTGCATGCAACTCACTTCCACAACTCGCTGTTATTTTTTCTAATTTGAATATCTGTAGATAGAATGTAAATATATATGTTTTCTCATTGTTTAGAATGTTAAATTGTTATGTTGAGTATTAATGTGATGGTGGCGCTTTGATTGGCAGATTTTGTGCCAGGAAGGCATCACATGTGTAAAAAAAAACATTTTACTTTACTTAACTAATCTTGTGTTTATTCCTTAATTGGCTAAAACTTTAAAAAGATAAATGTTATATTTGAAATAATATAATTTCTTACCTTTTTATTCATTTGTATACATTTATTTTTCTCTGGTGTGTTATGTATGTCACTGAAACGATGTGTTTTTAGGGTACTTCTAAGTAAACTGAAACGGAAATAAGTCCCACTCCCAGATGTGACCGGTTCTCCAACCTCAGCTCCACTTGTGTTGAACACAACAGGGGTGGCAGCGAAGCAGGATTTGGCAAAGAAAACTAACCTAAAGATTATTTAACGCCGAGTAATCTAACAAATTCCCGGCAAGTCAGATGAAACAGCCGTACCAAAAAGACTGATGGATTCATTACAGATGAGATCAATATCAAGTTCGCATGCGATCGTGCCTTTGCCACTATTACGTGGATATAAACATTGACCGAGTTTGGAATCTGTCTACCAAGGCATGCTCTACAGGTGATGCATACTGTGTCAGCATTAACAGTCATTCCTTAACATCACTTGCCCCCGTGCTATAAAGCACCACGTACGGTTAAATATGTCGTATGTCTTCGTTCCCTCGTGTCTTTAACCGTGATTGGTGCATGATGCCGATCACAATGATGCTCAATCTGGTACCAGCTGACAGCCTACGTACCTTAGTGGCTTGACTGCATTGCAATACTGTGCCTAACTTTACTATAGACATACCATAGCATTATCTGGGGTTGTTAAGCTTACACGATGTTGATGTTCATGAAGCCTCTAAAACACGTACAGTTCCTTGTGTCACAGTAAATACCTTTGGCCGGTCGTCAGTTACCCAAAACAGCTTCAATGAAACATTCCCTCACTTTGTCATCTAAGCCGTTGTCATGTAAATTCTAGCAAGGTATTTTTTTCTTCTATTATGCAACCAGCCACACAATCCACAATCACAAGACAACCCATCTTTTGTACAACTCTTCCCACGCAAATGTGTGCACAACTGGGCAAAGTTGACTTGACCTTCATTATTTAATGCTTTTTAGTCAATAGAGCAATAGTTGTCAGCTTTGATCAGTTTCTATTGTAAAAAAAAAACTAAATAAACAAACAGTTGCCCACTTTTTAGACAACGTCTGACCACTTCTTCCCCGAGTGGGCAAATGCTTTGGCAACTTCCAATCAGATGACAGAGGTTATATGACTACGCAAGGTTGTGCGCCCAAATCATTGTTCACCCGACGTGCATGCTTTTCAACAAACTCGGTATATATTGGAGAGACGCAACTGTCACACTCAATACCAGGGAGTCGGCAACCCTCAGCTCTTTAAGGACTGCCTCTTGACGTTATTTAGCAAACACCACCGTCTCGTATTCATATCCACTGCGGCTCTTGAAATATTGAGGGGTTTTTTTTACCTAATAAAAAAGCCGCTTATTGTTAGTTTGTTTGCCGACTACTGCTCTATACCATTACCACACCAAGTTGATAATTTTGGCAAAATTCACTCCCCGGTGATTCGAATAATTATCGCAATTCAGGGCCGCAACTTTATTTCCGAATATATTTGTGTTTTACTCATTGTTACCGCTTAGCTTATATTTTTTCCGTGTTACTTGGACAGTTTTGTTCACTCCGTTTATCCCAAATGTACCTTAGCACGGCGTTCGCATACAGTTTTCACAAATCGCAAAACATAAATTCGTACACAAGCGATTTGACCATGTCTGGTTGGTCTATCCCGACCAAATTACTCCGATGAACCCAACTAAGCAACGTTGAGCCTGAATAGTGCTTGGATGGGTGACCACAACATATATAATACAGGTGTTGGAGGCTATTGCTGGGTTACATTGGGCACCCGCGTGGCAAAATGTTATCTGCCTGGCCTGGTGTTGGGTTCCATCCCGACCCTGACGCCTGCATATTTGGAGTTCGCATGTTCTCCCCCTGGTCACGTGGATTTTTCTCCGGGTCCTCCGGTTTTTCCCTTCACATTTGGAAACAACATCACGGCGTTTAGAGTATTTGGCTGCTGCTATACAGTTTCACGTGATAAGCCACTTCGTTGAGCTGTCACCTGGTGAAATAAACAAAAAATAGTTTCAATTTGTAAAACATTGTGAGCAGCAATAGCAGTAGGAAAATCCGTTGTAACGTTCTATACTGTCGCATCTGTTCTCCCCGCACTCACAAACCCGCATGTGACCAGCACGGTGACGTAGGTCGACTCAGTCTCGAATAAGTACCTGGGGCGGTGTGTAAGCATCGCTACTGGCAAGACAAAGGCGGTCAAGGAGTGGTGCTCGCTAACAGCAGTCTGTGAAGGCTACACGGGGGTTATTTGCCTTTGATGTGCGGGTCAGGTCAAATATCCTCTGCGACCTGCACGCGGTTTGGGACGGCCCTCAACCAGCATTAGACCAACATGTATTCAGTGAGCCTCAAACTCGATAGTAATAGGTCACATCGGTGGACGGTGACACCACTGCAGAAAGACATTGTTGTACATAGCGAACGCGTTGCCAGTGACACGTCACGGAAACAACTGCCGCAAAGCTGTGAGTGCATCATCGTATTCCGGTACTCTGCAGTCATCGGGAATGAGTCAGAATTACGCAATTTAACCCACACATCACGCGGGTTTAAGCGTGCAAATGTTTCGAGGGGGGGGGGGTAGGTCAGCATTTTAACAGGGAGACGTCACCGTGACTCGCCGACCAGGTCGGGGTCATAGCTGCATTGTGTGACTCAGTTGCCGGACACACTAAAATAACAAATTGCATTGTGGTAATGCTGGGTAAATTAATTGAAGGTGTACGAAAATATGTAAACTCAGCTATTTAAACTTTTTTTTCAACCAGGTAAGGCCCACTGGTCTTTTTCAGAAGCGACCTGGCCGCAAAAAATAGCTCAACAAAGTGGCTTATCATGTGGACATTTATAGCAGCCAAATACCATAAACGCACGTTTCTAAATATGGAGGGAGGACCCGGAGGAAAAAAACCACGCGACCAGGGGAAGAACGTGCGAACTCCAAATATACAGGAGGCGTCAGGGTCGGGATCGAACCTAGAACCTCCTGCATACCAGGCGAGGCAGTTAACATCCCATCCACCGTGGCGCCGCCGTCCGTAGTACGAGAGGGGGTGCTTGTTTTTAGTTCCTTCAAATATGTCGGCTTATTCAGTCAGCCGATTAAAGGTGAAATAAAACTCCGCGACTCAAGCAGCTGTAAAGGAATGATGATTGTAAGGTCACACTGAGACATACCGAGGTCTGGTCAAAAGAACGTGGAGCAACTAGCCCCCCCGCTCACCTGAGCTGAACTCATAGCACACCTGTAGGCTGCCGGTTTAAAACTGGGCACAAGTGTATGCAGCATACTGAGTTTATTGTAGTAATGTAACAGCGCTTCATTAATCCACTGCTAGATCATGGTATGCCCACGCCATGCCGGTAATGAGGGTTGCTTGACCATACTTCACCAAGCTGGTCACTGCAGGTTGTTGAACGAGCGACCCAGCATCAGTTCGGATATTAACCGCCACTGATATTAGCCGTGAGCGTGAATCACTGCTGGACATCTGTGAAAAATAGCTGCATAGCCCATCGGATTCCTCCAGTATGAATATATATTCTGACTCTAATCAAACTCGGGTCACCCGCCAGGTTCGTAGCGCAGTGCGCTCTGCAGCACAGCAATACACACATCAAAAACCTCAATAACTTTGTCAATAAAGTTTTGGGCAAATGAACCTTTTCCGAGCAGCGGTGTCATGATAAAGGGGAAATCGCCAAAAGTGTTCCTATGTACAAAATTCATTATTTCGAGATGTTTGTCGTTCCACCGCTGAATGAAGACTTGATAACAGTATTTTCCCATTTTTTTCTGGCAACAAAACATTCGTGTTCAGATGTTAAAACACTAAACTGAAACCTTTTACAAGGAATCGTGTCTGCATTAACCACAATGCTTGTGGTCAGAATGCAAACAAAAAACATATCAGTTTCAAGGTCAATGCATATATTATCAGAGCGTGTTTTTTGTTTGCATTCTCACCACAAGCATTGTGGTTAATGCCAGACATGATCCCTTGTAAAAGGTTTCAGTTTTTAGTGTTTTAACATCTTAACACAGCTGTTTTGTTGCCAGAAAAAAGGGGAAAATCTATTATCATATTTTGGGACTGGCAAAGGAAGTCCCAAGATGAATGAAGACTTCTCCACGTGCCGTATTGGTTATGCGGGGGTATTTTTTTACCATACTTCAACATGCAGGTCAGAGCAGGATGGAGGAGGGGAATGCCCCAGAACTAGTATAGATATGTTAATCTTCCAGTTATCTCTCTGAAGGCAGTGTTAATGAAGAACGTGTTCGTGTTTATATCACAAATGTTTTGGTTGTGGCCTCGCTGCCAATTACGAATTCCACTTATTGATTCGAATTTGTACAAAGTGTGCTTTCGTCGTCAGTGCGAAAATGAATACACCCAGGGCCCGCAAAAAGATGATTTTGTCGACACCTCACGATGTGAAAATGAAACTCGCGAGCCCAATATCGCTCGCGAGTGTTTTTTTTTAAATTCCGCAGTGGTTTTTTTGTCGGTACAAGTTGAGACGTCATTAGACCTCCTTTGCCAGTACTGGCAAAGGAGGTCTAATGGTGTAGATGCTCACCCCGAGCCCTCATTTCTTTGATAGTGGCATTGTCTTTGAGCTGTGTGACGCCTTTTGGCGTCATCTGGTCGAGCACCAATTGGGTCGAGGCTCAAAAGAAAGCCGTCCCTTGGTGTGGACCAATCAGTTTCAAGGACAATGCCACATATATTATCATAGTATGTTTTTTTGTTTGCATTTTGCCTGCAGGTATTGTGGTTAATGCAGTAACATGAATCCTTGTAAAAAGGTTTCAGTTTTGTTGCCGGAAAAAAGGGGAAAAACCCTGTTATTACAAGTTTTAGACGTGGCAATCAATGCAAGTGCCAACCCCCTTCCGTGTCTTTCCCCTGCCGCGATTTTTTTTGTCAAACAGCTGTTTTCGCACACTTTAGTACGCTAAGTCTGGGGGGTGGGGATGTTGGTGAGAGGCGTAAGAAATAGGTGAGGGGTCAGGGGGGGACAGAGTGAGTGGAGAGAGAGAGAGAGGGTGAGATGAGACAGAGGATGAAGTAGAGGTGAGAGGAAATGGAGATGCGTGAGAGAGAGAGAGGAGAGATAATGGTGAGATAAGTGCGGTGGGTGAGGTGTGATCAGAGAGATGAGTGATCAGAGAGAGGTGTGATCAGAGAGAGGTGTGATCAGAGAGAGATGTGATCAGAGAGATGAGTGATCAGACAGAGGTGTGATCAGAGAGAGGTGTGATCAGAGAGATGAGTGATCAGAGAGAGGTGTGATCAGAGAGATGAGTGATCAGAGAGAGGTGTGATCAGAGAGAGGTGTGATCAGAGAGATGAGTGATCAGAGAGAGGTGTGATCAGAGAGAGGTGTGATCAGAGAGATGAGTGATCAGAGAGATGAGTGATCAGAGAGAGGTGTGATCAGAGAGAGGTATGATCAGAGAGATGAGTGATCGAGTGAGGTCAACATATCGGCGAAATGCAACAGGGTGGTGAGGGGTGAGCGAGAGCTGAGGTGAGAGAATGGAGGTTACCGAGTAAAACACAAGGCACGTGAGATTGGTGAGGATTAAGAAAGTATCGAGGTGAGTGTAGTGAGGTGAGCGGGGCGTTTGGTGAGACTTGAGTCCGGTGGGAATAGGTGAGGGTGTTGAAGACAGCGGTGAGAGAAGGAGAACTGAGGAGAGCGAGGTTAGTAAAGGTGTCTTCAAAATGTAGTAAATTATTTCGTCGTATTGCGTTTGGTAGTGGTGCAACAAGAAGCACAGCCAACTCAACACATCCGTCAACAGTATTGTGGCCTTTAAAGGACATATTTATAAAAGGCGACATTTCAGGCAATTGCGCTATGAAGAAGGGCCATTGCCCGAAACGTCGCCTGTTAAGACCACGGTGTTATTGACGATTGCGTCGAGCTTTTGTGTTATTTAAACAAGGTGTGATGAGTAAGGCACGAGAGCGTGTTCACTTGAATCGGCAAGTGAGAGCGAGAGGTGAGCTCAGAGACGGAGACGCCACGGTGGCTAGGAGATGTTCACTACCTCGCCTGGTATGCAGGAGGTATGTGGGTTCGATCCCTAACCCCCGACGCCCGTGTATTTGTGGTTTGCGTCTCTCTCTCTCTTATTTATTTATTTTTTCGTTCAGAGGAAACAAGAAGATGCTCGGTGTAGTCGGAACTTTGCTTCGTTAATCATTTCGGTTTTTTTAATGCTTTGCTTTATGTAAATCCCCTCCCCCCCCCCTTTTTAAATGAAAGATTTAACTAAATATTTCTCGCTCTGCTCTCCTTACCCCTTTCCTCTCTCTCTACTCCCTCTCTGCCCCCCCTCTCTCTACCCCCCTCTCTACCCCCCTCTCTCTACCCCATGTCTCTCTCTCTCTCTCCACCCCCCCGTGGTCATGTGGCTTTCTATCCGGGTCCTCCGGTTTTTCCCTCCGCATTTAGAATCAAGCTCACGGGTTCAGAGTAATTTGGCTCATATACACAAACCTGTCAACCCATACGGTTTACCCCGTATTCTTTTACAGGGAAATTGAATGTTCAGGTCCGTACGGCGTACAGCCGTTTCAATATACGGGAAAAAATTGTTTTGTCTATTTGTGTGGTTGTGTTTCTCCCTTGTGATGGGACTTTGTAGGATGAACGTTGAGATTTATAAGGGCACCGGGTGACCAATAAGGTCTGAATTGGTCTGTAATAAGGTAGGCAGCACTGATCAATGGGTTGACAGGTACGTATACATTTCCACGATAAGCCACTAACGTTGAGCTCTAGTCAGTAGTAACAATACAAAAAATAGATATAGCTTAATCTTGATGTGAAACAGTCTGCGTCAGCAGCAGACCATGCTGTCCCACCTGATGATGGACGCTTGTGTTGCGCCCGAAACGTCGTGACTTATTTTCTACCTTTCAGTGACTTTACTGAAAGGACCAAAGAATATAGATACATAGTTGAGTTTAGGTGAGCAGCAGGGTGAGGTGAGGGGTGAGGTGCCTCGCCAGGAGCCTCTCCCTCGCACCCCACCCCGAGGTAGGGTGGGTGGGAGGGAGGCAGGGAGCGGTGCTGACGCTGCCTGGCTGGGCGCCTTCCCTCCTCGTCCAGGCCCTCGTCTGCCTCCTTATAAGGAAGAGAACGCGGTGCGATTGCGCTGCCAGGGTGCGGCTTCTGCAGTCACCGCTGGATGGGGGGAGGGGAGGTGGAGAAGCGGCTCCCACTCCACATTCCCGGGCCGCCCATTCAAAGGGCGTAGCTTTGCACCCACCCACACATACACACACACACAGGTAGTAACACACACACAGGCAGTGACACACACACAGGTAGTGACACACACACAGGTAGTGACACACACACAGGTAGCGACACACAGGTAGCGACACACACAGGTAGTGACACACACACAGGTAGTAACACACACACAGGTAGTGACACAGACACGCAGGTAGTGACACACACAGGTAGCGACACACACAGGTAGCGACACACACAGGTAGTGACACACACACAGGTAGTGACACACACACAGGTAGCGACACACACACAGGTAGTAACACACACAGGTAGCGACACACACAGGTAGTGGCACAGACACAGGTAGCGACATACACACAGATAGCGACACACATACACAGGTAGTGACACACACACAGGTAGTAACACACACAGGTAGTGACACACACAGGTAGCGACACACAGGTAGTGACACACACAGGTAGTGACACACACACAGGTAGCGACACACACACAGGTAGTAACACACACACACAGGTAGCGACACACACACACAGGTAGCGACACACACACAGGTAGCGACACAGACACAGGTAGTGACACACACACAGGTAGTGACACACAGGTAGTGACACACACACAGGTAGTGACACACACACACAGGTAGCGACACACACAGGTAGTGACACAGACACAGGTAGTGACACACAGACACAGGTAGCGACATACACACAGATAGCGACACACACACACAGGTAGTGACACACACAGGTAGCGACACACACAGGTAGCGACACACACACAGGTAGTGACACACACACAGGTAGTGACACACACAGGTAGCGACACACACAGGTAGCGACACACACAGGTAGCGACACACACAGGTAGCGACACGCACACAGGTAGTGACACACACACACAGGTAGTGACACACACACACAGGTAGTGACACACACACAGGTAGTGACACGCACACAGGTAGCGACACGCACACAGGTAGCGACACGCACACACAGGTAGCGACACGCACACACAGGTAGTGACACACACAGGTAGCGACACACACAGGTAGCGACACACACACAGGTAGCGACACACACACAGGTAGTGACACACACACAGATAGTGACACACACACACAGGTAGTGACACACACACAGGTAGTGACACACACAGGTAGTGACACACACAGGTAGTGACACACACAGGTAGCGACACGCACACACAGGTAGTGACACACACAGGTAGCGACACACACAGGTAGCGACACACACACAGGTAGTGACACACACACAGGTAGTGACACACACAGATAGTGACACACGCACAGGTAGTGACACACGCACACAGGTAGTGACACACACAGGTAGTGACACACACACACAGGTAGTGACACACACAGGTAGTAACACACACAGGTAGTGACACAGACACAGGTAGCGACATACACACAGATAGCGACACACACACACAGGTAGTGACACACACAGGTAGTGACACACAGGTAGTGACACACACAGGTAGTGACACACAGGTAGCGACACACAGGTAGTGACACACACACAGGTAAGACAAAGATCACCCGTGTAGCCTTTACAGACTGTTGGGACGAGTGCTGTTAGCGAGCAACTGTGAAGGCCGGGACGGTACACGAGGGGGTGGGTGGCCAACACCACGCCCGACCGCCTTTGTCTCCCCAGTGGCGATGTTTACTACACCGCACCAGATACTCGTTTGAGACTGAGTCGATCTAGGAGAGGCGCAAGAACGGCTCGGATATTTGTCACTGAGAATCGAACTAAGGTCACCGACTTTGTATTGCAGCGTGCTAACCACTGCACTCTCACTCGCCACAACAGAGACTGGTCCACGCAACGACAAAAATACCCAAAGACTGCTGGGGCAAGTGCTGTTCGCGAGCACACACACTGGGTACAGACGTTCATACACACACATACACGTGGGTTCAGCCCCGCTTCACACACACGTGGCCATGCCGTGCGAATGACCACGGGCGGCCACACCTTCCCTGCCTCCACAGTGATGGATACACAACACAGCTCACTGCTCACTGTGTTGAAAACAAATCCTGAATGTGGTCATCCTATGAGCGGACTGGCCCTCGCCATAGAGCTGTGGAATTATGCCGATGGTTTGAATTTCCGCCTATTCTGTTTGGATGTAACCCAGTAAACATGCAACGTTGATGGCGAAACATTCCGTGTTTACGGGCTTATAGCGCTCCATTCATAATTGGGAGGTTGCGAGTTCAATCTCGGTTAGCAGACGATTTTTCCCATCATCGTTCGATATTCATAAAGTATCACGTGGAGGACGTGTTCAGTGGGTCGCTTTATTGATGGGCTGATCTCCGTCATGGGCATGTGGAATTCCCACCTATGCTTCAGTGCCTCTTAATTGTATTCACCTGTGATGGGTATCCAATTTTAATAAGCAGTTTAATTGTCCACCAAAGGCCATGTCAAACAGCGAGCTATAAGGTAGCAAAAGTCTAAACTAGTAAAAGTCAACAGCCAAAGTATGTCCCTTCCCAACCCGTGGTCGCCACAGCCTTGGAGGAGGTAACGTGTCGTGACGAATCGCCTGTTTGAGCTGTAAACCGCAAGCCCTCTCTAATTAGACACCGGCAAACGACCAGGGCCATATTAAAATTGGCCACGATTGTTGCCACAAGCAGTTGGGGGTAAACACATCTGGTAACGAGGAACAGGTCCCCCATATGCCGTGGTTTTTCACATGAAAGCCAATGCCCACAATCGACACGGCTATACCAACAGAACGCCACCTTCTGCGTCGAAAACTTAATTAGTGGGTCAATTTAATAATCGTCTAAGGCTGATGCCTTTTTAATGTCAGAATTTCTGACAGTCCATTTGCCTTGCGTAGTCTTTTATCGCAGTATGACTTCCTTTATGGGTACAAGGTTGTTTGTCTGAAGGAGGAAAGGCATTTATCACCCTCCAACGTTCATCCTACAAAATTTATGGTCGAGTTTTCCAACACCACGCAAATTTTCTGAAATGTCTTCAATTATCGTGGCCATTTGAAGATTAAAGCTTATTTGGGACGCATGTCATAACCTGTGACATCGTCATTGTTGGAATTCAAAAAGTTACAGTATTTGTCAATGTCACGTGTGGTTGCCAGTGACAACCCACAACTAGGTAGTAGTAGTCTTATTTGGTGGGTGCTCAGCATTTTTGCCATGGATTTTTGAAGCCTTTGGGTTGTGCTGCCCTCTGTCCCGTGGAGAGTGGAATAGCAGGCCACGTGCACTGCAGCAGAGAGGGAACCCCGCATCTGCGGAGTGGGAATGCATCAACTTCGTTGCTCACACTGACAAAAAAAAATACGTCCTCGCTACATGCTTTGATAGATCTCTTCGACTTTTTCACAGTGGAGGTCACACTGCTTTTACAAAATCTCACAATAGCCATGAATAAATAAGCAGACAATATGCCTCATTCCCACATACGTCCCTTCGCATTAAAATAAACGAAGTATATATTTTACACATCCTATGAGGCACACGATACTTTGTGAGTGCATAATTTAATTAGCAAGAAAAACTCTGGACACGTGCCGGTAGAGTCAGGCTTGCTTGAACCAATGCCGGCAAACTGCCAAGGAACCCTACATTCTATGATTCTTCCGGTAAAGTCACGTCGATAGAAAAATAAAGTGATTAAAAATATCACGACGTTTCGATCTCAACACAAGCAGTCGTCATCAGGAACAGGCAGATTAGCCTCTGAAGGCAAACTTTATAAAGGTTTAGAGATGGGCGGGGCAGCTAATGTTAATGTAGGAGAGGGCTCCGACACCGACAGTAGGTCTACACCAATCAAAAAGCTGTTTATAAAGGTTTAGAAATGGGCGGGGCAGCTAATGTTAATGCGCGAGAGGGCTCTCACACCGGCAGTAGGTCTACACCAATCAAAGGATTGCACCTCGCTCCACACACCCACACTGCTGACCGTGGAGGTTGACAAGAAAACACAAATAAAGTCATGACCCAAAGTGGTTGATGACATCTTTGCAATGATTGCTGAGCTTATAACCATCCTCTCGGTTGAAATTGTGTCTGTGTCTGTATATATGGATGGCTTCATGAATGGATCTTTGTTGATAGCCAGTAGGCTTGCAAATTACAATTGTCTTAGAGAAATCAATTTCGTGAGCCAGCTGCATAAAAATAATGATCAGCCACGGCAGAAGTATTGGTCCTACCGTGTTTCAAATCTGCCTTATGCTCACGAACACGGTCCGAGACATGTCGCTTAGTTTCCCCAATGTAACTGCTGCCACAGGTACAGCTTAGTTTGTAGACACCGGGATATTGCATTTCAGGAATCGTGTCCTTCACAGATGGGATCAGATCACGAATTGTATGTACTGTGTTAAATCGTACCTGGATCTTGTGTTTGTTCATTATTTTGGAACTCGTTTTGGTTACCCCTGCTATGTATGGCAAGGTGATGGTTTTGAATAGATCCTCAGATGGCTCCTTTCTCACGGTTGGGGTGATGGCTTTGCGGATTGTGTAGCCGGAGTATCCATTCGCCTTGAGAGCTTGGTGTACGTGTTTGAGTTCACTAGTTAGGTGTTCATGGTCGGAGATACATTGAGCTCTATGGTGTCGCGTTTTGATGAGGGAATTCTTCTGGAATGGGTGGTGGTGTGAATCATGTTTTAGGTAAGCGTCAGTATGGGTTACTTTCCTGTAGACAGAATGGCTCATTGAGCCATCAGGTCTCTTTTTGATTAGGACATCCAAGAAAGGTAGCATGCCATCCTTTTCTACCTCCATGGTGAATTTGATGGCTGGGTGGATGGAATTGATGTGGTTGAGGGATTGGTTCAGAGCCGGTCGGCCATGTGGCCAGATGACGAATGTGTCATCCACGTACCTCTTCCACAAGGACGGGTGTAGAGTGGATGCCTGGATGGCGTCCGTCTCAAATTTTTCCATTAAAATATTGGCGATAACCGGAGATAAGGGATAACCCATGGGGGTGCCTTCAGTTTGTTCGTAGAATGTTCCTTTCCAGGTGAAGTATGTATTGGTGAGGCAGTGTCTCACCAGGGCCGGTACATCAGCATTCAATCCTTGTTGGACCAAATCTTCAATGATTGCAATGGTATCGGGCACAGGAACTTTGGTGAACAAAGAAACTACATCGAAACTAACGAGCAAATCACCTGAGGACAGTGAGATGTCTTTAATTGACGATACCAGGTGAGCTGAGTTAAGAACAGAAGAGGTGGTCTTATCAGTGAATGGCTGCAAGGTCTCAGACAGATATCGGGCCAGTTTGTAGGTGGGTGAGCCAATGGTGGAGACGATGGGACGAAGTGGTGTATCTTCTTTATAGATTTTTTGTCAACCATATAATCTGGGTGGTCTAGCAGCAGAAGGTTTTAAAGAAAACCTTGTTTTTTATCACTTATTTTTAATTTTTTATCACTTTATTTTTATTTTTTCTATCTACGTGACTTTACCGAAAGAACCATAGAATATGGATTCCTGCCGTCACGAAAGTTTTAAGTAAAAAATATGCCAAAGAACCCCTTTGTAGCAAAGGGTTCTATCGGGGTAGGTGGGTGACCACCTCACTCTCTCCCGACTGCCACGTCCTACCCCTCATTCAAATCCAAAATAACAAGATTTTCCACACATTATATGATGCATGTGTCATGAGCGTAATAATCAAATGCAATCGATGGATCTATGCATTGTTATATTGCGAGTAAGTCGTGTCTGCTGTTGGTTATGGGTTGTAACATTCCATCAATTCACTCTAGTTTAAGCTCGCGATACACGCACAAAGCAGCGTGTATAAGAATTGATCTGTTTGTGATGAGAGTAATCTTTTTTCATTGATTGCATTTGTGTACGTGGGTATGAGACATTCAGCCCAAAAGCTGAGTTACAAAAATGACCCACGGAGGGCCTTGGTGAAAAAAAGGACGTTCCAGCAATTAAACGCATTCGAAGAAAACATTAAAGTCATGCACCACTCAAGTAACACTGGCAGGTGTCATGGGTTCACGTGACCTCTACACCAATACGAGGTTGCGACATTCACCACAGTGCAAATACAACAATAGATTATTGAATGCAATCGCAACCTGAATCGTGACATTTCAATAATGGTAAGGGTAACTTGCTCGCGTCAAAGTGATGGGGGGGGGGGGGTTAAGGGAATGGTCGATGATGATGGTGTGATGGGTTTTGTGAGAGGACACAAAGGTGATGCTGTGAAAAGGTTGATGCTACCAAAATCAAAAACCAAAATGCACACTGCACTTAACGCATAACAAAACCTATTATAAACCAAATGCTGTATTGTTGTCAATGTTGCAGCTAAAAGCATTGAGCATTTGGCAAGTGTTGCATCCTTGCATCTGTGTCTTTTCATGAGATGCAAACATTTTACATTCCAGAATGAGATGGCGACAATATGCTATCGTCACCCATGTCACAGGATCCCCACCCACTCGGAAATAATTTTTTGGGTTCAACCAAACGGATCCAGTTTTAACTGGTAGCCCATACAAAAGGGCCCGATATATACTTTTGCAAATGTCACGCATGTGCTGGTGAACCAACAATCATTTAACAACAGATCACTGCATTTTTTTTAAATTTGCAAAACAACGTAATGTGTTCCTGTACAATGCATGCAGGTGACCGGTTCGAAGGGCATCTGTCCACGTAAGGTGTCATCCTCGCATGGGGGGATGGGGTGGGTGTAAGACTAAATTCTCATCAATGGCGGGGTGGGCGGAGAAAATCGTAACACATTCATCAATAACACTTCCTTGAATGAATATGTGTTAGGAAACGTCGCCTATTATATATTTGCCTTTTAATGCATTGTTATGGACGAAGGTGTAGATGTTGTTGTTGTTAATTGGTACTGGTGCACCACTGCTAACGCAGCAGCAGCATCACGAAATAATGCTTCATTTTAATAGATGAATCATTGCGTGCCGACAATGAGTCGATGTCCCATGCCATTTTCGGACATGAACCAAAGCTTTAGATGCTGACAGTGGTTCTAGTCTCTTGAGTGATTCTGATGGGTCTGGTGTGGCCCAAGCAGCCTTGCAATCCAGACACAATAATACAACACTTTCATTTTATACAGCGTCATTCATGCTAATAACATCCCACAACGCTGTACATGAATTATACAGGGTGGCCATAGGGACAATATGTAAACCCTGTATAGAATGACCAAATCCTATACTACAGCCACGACCAAGCAAATGGAAACCCTGCTACAAAAAAATGTAATAAACAAATAAAGAAAAGGCACCAACACAAAAAACACAAACAACAGAAGAGTTATCACAAGAAATCGATTTTTAGGACAATGTACTTGCAGAGTGACTGGACGCCAAATGCTACTGCGCTGCTGTTCACAGCAGGTGTTGTGCCAGCAAACACTGCTTTTGATTGTCTTCTGTTACTTCATCTGGACACACCTGACGTGAGGAATGTGGAAAACCGGGGTTGCCTTCCTTCACGCCCTTTATCTGGAATGTTGTGTGGACTGTCTGCCGTTAATGTTAATCGTAAGGTGAGATTACACACACCATGGTAGCGAGATGTTAACTACCTCGCCTTTTACAGGAGGTCGTGGGTTCGATCCCGACCCTGATGCCTGCTGCTGTATATTTGGAGTTTGCGTGTTTTCTCTCCCAGTGGTCGCGTCGATTTTTCTTCGGGTCCTCTGGGGTTTCCCTCCACATTTAGAAACACGCGTTTAGAGTGTTTGACTACTGCTGTACATTTCCACTTGACAAGCCACTGCGTTGGTCGGTCATTTGTGACCAGGTCGCTTCTGAAAAAGTGCTATCTAGCTCAGTGCGGGACATACCTGGTAAAATAAAAAAAAGTCGTAGTAGACTTGAAATGGGTTTGCAAAGACAACAGAATGTGGTCCACATGCTGGAGACCACGGAACATCAGCCAGCCATGGTCAATCCACTGCTGGATAAACCTCCCCAACAATGAACTTCAATACAGTACACAAAATCCGTGACCTGATCCCATCCGTGAAGGATATCGTTCCTGACTTACAGTACCCCGGGGTTTACAAATTGAGCTGCACCTGTGGTGACTGCTATATCGGGGAGACGAAACGACATGTCTCTGACCGAATTCGCGAGCACAAATCAGATCACTGTTACAACGCTGTGGGTGATCACGATATAGTTTTCTCCGATACCAAGGTTCTCTGCAAACGCACGGGTTTTTTATCAGAGATTTGTCCACGAGGCAATTCAGATTTACAAACACAGACACAATTTCAACCGAGAGGATGGTTTCAAATTAAGCAATCATTGGAAATAATTTCTAAATCAAACCAAACATTAAACTAATTTTCAATGGTACAGTATATTTTTTCAAGTAGTGGTATCCCAAACTTTCACAGCAGCTTATTTCCCTTCACACCAACATTATGTAAACTCCCCCCCCCCCCACCGTGCCGGTCCAGTACATCATTGTTATGCTAATTTCTTTGTCAAGGCGTTTTTTGTTTCCTCCCACACAGCTTAAAGGACGCGACCTGGGCTTGGCTGTCTTCACTCGAACGGTGTCCTCTGGACAGTCCGGTCCCTTCACCTGATGAAGGCCACTTGTATTGTGGCCGAAACGTCGTGATTTTTGTTATTTTATTGTTACCTACGTGACTTTACCGAATAGAACCAAAGAGTAATGAACTTTTAGTTTGTCCTTTCTTAGCGCCTCCGATTAGCACGGTTGGCTACTACGTATGGTGCCAAAGACGTTCAACATACCCTACATAGTACATACACCAAAGAAAAGATCCCCCGTATAGCCTTAACAGACTGGTAGGACAAGTGCTTTTAGCGAGCACCTATGAAAGCCGGCACGGCACACGAGGAGGTGGGTGGTCACCACCACGCCCACCCGCAAGCGGATTGATTCACTCCAATGAAACCATGCTGATGTAGACTGTGATTTAATTCAATTAGGACTATTGATGTTTCATCCATTCACTCATCGGCTATGATTTGCGAGGGGCCATTAAAACTTAAGTCTTCTTTTCAAGTGAGACCCGGGTTACAAAAGTTACGCAGTAAAACTTGAAAACAGCTGCAATAACACAGCGCTTATAACAAAACAATTACATATGATGTAGGCTTCCAAACAGATGTATTGCAGCTTTGTAAGGTACAGCTTATACTGTGTAGTAGGTGACAGGCAAATATGTGGAGCCTCGAAATAACAACACTGTACCTATGTAGTGACTGAATCGGAGATACTAAGAGTTGGAGGCACTCTGTTTATTAACACATACCAACGGGTAAACACTTCCAAATAATCCGTCTATAGTCGACAACGGTTCCCAGTCAGGACAGTTGGTAGACTGCCTGACTTGGCGACGCCGATACGGTGAAGACAGAGACGACGGTGAAGACTCGGGGCCCCACTTATACTGTCAGCGTGGCCTGGCTCCGCCCCCGGCCACGCCCCCTTTCTCGAACCTACCCTAGGGTTCCGTGACCTTTCCCCTAGATCCCCCTCTGGTGTATCACGTGGCCTGCTGACGTCAGGGCTGCTGTAAGCTGCAGATCTCCTTCCCCGCCAGCAGCCGGCGCTATGCTGCTACGTAGCTAATTCTATGTCACTACATCTGTATAGCACGTACCCCCCAGGCCACGTGGTAGGTCTAGGAAAACAAACATAAGGCCTGCTTATTAACACGTATTTTGAAAACACTCACTTAATAAAAAATACAAAATAATACACACAAATAATAGGCGACGTTTTGGACAATGGCCCTTCATAGCACATTCACGTTTTGATTACATCTTCTCCTTTCGTATGGCTGCTGTTGTTCAGTAGATGCAGAGCTACAACTATAATTTCACATTGAGGGTGGTCAAACCAGACAACTGTGTCAGAAGCAGCGAAGTGACATCGCTGCGATGTCTCCTTCAGATTTGTGGATTTGGGCATTGCGTTTTTATAACGTTGTTACGGTCTGTTCTGGATTACCACATTAGGCACACTGCTGCTTGAGAGTTCTTAATGTTCCACTTGTACATCAGGTATCTGCATCCGCTGCCATGGTTTGTGCAGTGGATGCGGTTTAGAGTTGGACCGCGAGCTTCGTGGAAGATCAAACCCAGGGATCTTCTTTGTTGGATCTTTAACAAGGTGGTGTTTATTCATAAGAGGTTTTTTTGGTTCGATCGCTTAAATATATACTTGTGTCGATAAACCCGCCGCCACCCGACACAGCCAATAAGTAAGGGTTGTCACGTAAACAAAACATGCCATAGCACACGGGTGTATTGGAGAGTACTCAAATTGTAAATGTTGCGGGTCTACTCTGCAACACACTGGTGTGCTGAACTAGTAACGAATTGGCAAACTTTGAATCTTGACTTAAAGCTTTCGTGACTGCAGGAATTCATATTCTTTGGGTCTCTCAGTAAAGCCACGTAGATAGAAAAATAATACAAATCGTCATCAGGTGAAAAAATATAGCGGAAGAACTACTGAGGCAAGGATGAGCGCTTTGAGCTTTCTCAACTAAAAAAGAGCGATGACATAGTCAACCACTCAGCCGACAAGGGCAATGCCACTGTCATCATGGACAAAACCACATACAATAACAAAATTCAGGACCTACTTAATGATGGCAGCTATACCAAAATCAATAGAGATCCTACCAACCGCCGGGTTACGAAAACCAACAACATCATCACTGATTCAACATCTTTATTCGAACCAACCAAGCGGCTTTCCTTAAAACCCTCTGCTGCTAGACCACCCAGATGTTATGGCTTATCAGCAATAAATAAAGAAGGTACACCACTTCGTCCTATCGTCTCCACCATTGACTCACCCACCTACAAACTGGCCCGATTTCTGTCTGAGACCTTACAACCATTCACTGGTAAGACCACCTCAGCTGTACTTAACTCAGCTCACTTGGTATCTTTCATTAAGGGCATGTCACTATCTCCAGGTGATTTGCTTGTCAGTTTCGATGTAGTATCTTTGTTTACCAAAGTTCCTGTGCCTGACACCATTGCAATCATTGAAGATTTGGTCCAACAAGAATTGAATGCTGATGTACCTGCCCTGGTTAGACACTGCCTCACCAATACTTACTTCACCTGGAATGGAACATTCTACAAACACGTTGAAGGTACCCCAATGGGTTCTCCCCTATGTGGTTGAGAAATTCGTTCAGTGCTGGCAGGCCATGTGGCCAGATGACGAACGTGTCATCTATGTATGTCTTCCACAAGGAAGGACGTAGGGTGGATGTCTGGGTGGCATCTGTCTCAAATTTATCCATGAAAACATTCGCTACCACTGGTTAAATGTCTTTACATTAACAGGCTAAATGTCTCACTAACACAGCCACCGTTGCTCGTTTTCCTCGATGTGACGGTGGTTTTCGTAGTGTAGCCGTTAGCGCACTGCACCGCGAACCCAGTGACCCCCCCCCCCCCCGAGTTAGATTCCCGCTCACGGCCAGCAACAGTGACGATTATCTGCACCGGTCCTGGGCCTCCGCCTGGGTCCACTCAGCCTCGAACGAGTAAACCCCACCACTGGGGGAGACAAAGGCGGCCGGGCGTGGTGTTGGCCACCAACCCCCACTCGTGTTGTACCGTTCCCGGCCTCATACCAAACAACCCCTTATCATAGCCCTATCTTATTACAGACCAATTAAGACCTTATTGGTCACCCCGTGCCCAGGGCCGGATTAAGATTTTGTAGGCCCCTGGGCAACAGGTACTGTGAGACCCCAGTAATATTTTCAAAAGGAAAACAACGTTAACGAAAAATAGCATTTATTTTTACAAGGCTAACAACAAATAAAATTAAAACATTTGCTTTGCGTAATTTCTTGGAAAATAAATTCTCCAAAACATCAGTAAATTGTAAGTTATTGAGAACATCGTTTTCAATTGCCATGATAGCACGTCTGTTTAGTCGTTCTTGTGCCATTGTCGATCTGTGTACATTCTTTAGATGTTTCATCTTGGAGAAACTCCTTTCTCCAGTCGCATTAGTTATCATTAAACACAAGTAAATCCGTTGTGCTATTTCACCATTCGGGAATTAATAAGTTAATCCATTGTATTCTACAAGGGTGTAGATATCAGAAGCTTGTAATGTTTCATGCATGTGCCTGAATTCATCAAATTGCCCAACAAAGTTCATGAAGTGAAGAATTTCTTGCACAAATTCAGGCTCGATGTCATCCGAGTAAATCTTATGAAACTTGTTTGCTGCTGTTGAAATGTCTTCATCATTCATCGTTGGAAATTCGATCAAGAAACCAAATAATGAATGAGCATTTTTACATGCTTCAATGAGATGAGAAAGAGCTGAGTATAACGTGTCTATGACGGATAGATATGTTTCCACCTTAAACTTCTGTCCTCCTCGCAAAGCAACATCTTCAGCATTACCATCATTGATTCGTTTTCTTTTCCAATGCTCTCGTTTTTGAACCTTACAGTATTCCGTATTTTCTACTTTGATCCCGCTGCGACATAAAAAAAATGCAGTCGAGATTTAAGAAGTTTAATAGCTGATTGAAGCTCCAGTGTTTCATGTTGAAGTAATTTGCTGACTTGATTGAACCTCTTTAGTATGACAGCCCAGACGTCTGCCAAGATAACTGTTTCCAACTTTAATAGCTGCTTGAGTATAGTGTTTGCTTCATAACGTGTCAGCCTTCTGATTTCCATCTTCTGAGATTAACTTTAAAGCTTCTTGAAAACAGCTGTAGCCTTTAGACAATGCTTTTGTGGCATCGGCCCTTGCAGACCATCTCGTATCTGATGCTCCTGACATGTTTGATGTGTTGTCACAAGACTGTCCTCGTAGATTAGCTACACCAATTCCAATTTGTTCAAAGAATTTCAAGACAATGTTGACAAGAGCTTCTCCAGTGTGACTTGCAATGGGAATGAAAGTGAGCAAACGTTCAACAACCTTATTATCTGATATTCCAACATAACGAATAACTACAGTCAGCTGATCAGTGTAAGATATGTCTGGTGTTGAATCAACACTTAGAGAAAAGTATTTGGCTTCCTTGATTTCTTCTAAAATGGTTTTAAATACTTTATTTCCCATCATCTCGATGACTTCCTCACATATTGATGAAGATAGATATGAATATTGATTTGAAGCTTTCGTGACTGTAGGAATCCATACTCTTTGGTTTTTTCGGTAAAGTCACAGTAGATAGAAAAATAAATAATAGATGACGACGTTTCGATCGCAACAACAAGCAATCGTCTTCAGGTGAGAAAGAGAAACAAGCCACTGTGACGGGGCATTATATAGATCCGAGAGGGGCAAGGAGGGGCTGACGTAGCGGGCGGATCACACAATGCCCCGTCACAGCGGCTTGTTTCTCTTTGATTCCTTGTTGTTGCGATCGAAAAATCGTGATCTATTCTTTATTTTTCTATCTACGTGACTTTACCGAAAGAACCAAAGCGTGTCAGCCATTCCTTTTAAATTGTATCTCCAGTTGTATGTTTTCTCAACATCAACGAACGAGAAAATGTTCTTTTCTGATCAGAGTCTTGTCTTTCGGATTTAGAGAAAAGTCGTCATCATGGTGCTGGCATTCCACGGGACCTTGTATGCACCAAAAGTCACGTACCTTCTTTGTTATATTTGAGTTTGCCCACAAACCAATGTCATCTTGATACTCAGATCCCAGGTAATCTTTCTTCTGGTGGACAATCTCAGCGTCAACTCCTGTGGCATTGGCGTCATCACAGACAACTTGAACTTCTAGTGCCTCAGTCATTTTGCCATCATTGGATGCATTCGTTGTTTGTTGTGTTTGCTGTTCTGGTGCTCCCTTGCGTTTGAACCCAAGATCAAATAAGTTTCGAGATTTACTGAGCAGTTCTTCATGCTTCCGCATCTTCTCTTGTTGTCTTTTTCTTTTGCTTGCTCCACTCTCAAACATTTTCTTCTCCGGCACGATTAACCTGAAAGCGTGAAACAATTGGTAAACATTGTTATTTTATACTCTTTGGTTCTTTCTGTAAAGTCACGTAGGTATAAAATAAAATAAGCAATGCTTTCCCACCTGATGGCGGACGCTTGAGTTGCGCCTGAAACGTGGTGATTTATTTTTATTTTATACCTACGTGACTTTACCGAAAGAACAAAAGAATATGGATAGTCACGAAAGCTTCAAATCAAGATTGTTAATTTAATTTTAAAAAGCCATGGAATTATATTAGTAGTAGAATTGTGGGCGCTTTCAAGTTGATTTTCCAATGTCAATGCTAAAAGTCGATGTCTGTCTTTGGCCTAGGTCAAAAATTGAGCCTACCTTCGCCATATAGGTCGCATGTATATTTTTGGAACAGTTTTTAGAGAAATAAAGTACGACTTATATGCCGGAAAATACAGTACTTATACTTTGATTCAGCATTCACGAGTGAAATAACTTTTCACTTCATCTCTGGAGGCCCTCCAGCTGGCAGAGGCCCCCTGGGCTGCAGCCCCTAAAGCCCGTGCCTTGATCCAGCTCAGCCCGTGCCCCTTATAAATCTCAACGTTCATCCTACAAAGTCCTATCACAAGGGAGAAACACAAATAAATATGACAAAATCAATATATTTTTGCCCGTATTGAAATGGCGGCTGTACGCCGTGTGGACCTGAAAATCCAATATCCGTCTACAAGAATACGGGCTTAAGAATACGTGGTTAAACCGTATGGGTTGCCACGATATGGGGGGCCTTCATATGCGCTGCTCGCTAACAGCACTTGCCGCAGCAGTCTATGAAGGTCTACACGGAGTGGAAGTTTGTGCAGTGAGTGGGGTGAGTGGGGTGGGTGGGGTGAGTGAGTGGGGTGGGTGAGTGGGGTGGGTGAGTGGGGTGGGTGAGTGAGGTGGGGTGGGTGAGTGAGGTGGGGTGGGTGAGTGGGGTGGGTGGGTGGGTGAGTGGGGTGGGTGGGTGGGTGAGTGGGGTGGGTGAGTGGGGTGGGTGGGTGGGTGAGTGGGGTGGGTGGGTGAGTGAGGTGGGGTGGGGTGGGTGAGTGAGGTGGGGTCGGGTGAGTGGGGTGAGTGGGGTGGGTGGGGTGGGTATGGTGAGTGGGGTGAGTGGGGTGGGGTGGGTTGAGTGGGGTGGGTGAGTGGGGTGGGTGAGTGGGGTGGGGTGGGTGAGTGGGGTGGGGTGCGTGAGTGGGGTGGGGTGGATGAGTGGGGTGGGGTGAGTGGGGTGGGTGAGTGAGGTGGGGTGGGGTGGGTGAGTGGGGTGGAGTGGGGTGAGTGGGGTGGGATGGTGAGTGGGGTGGGGTCGGGTGAGTGGGTGGGGTGGGGTGAGTGGAGTGGGGTGGGGTGAGTGGGGTGAGTGGGGTGGGTGGGGTGGGTAGGGTGAGTGGGGTGAGTGGGGTGGGTTGAGTGGGGTGGGTGAGTGGGTTGGGGTGGGTGAGTAAGGTGGGGTGAGTGAGGTGGACTGGGTGGGGTGGAGTGGGTGAGTGGGGTGGGGTGGGGTGGGTGAGTGGGGTGGGGTGGGATGGGTGAGTGGGGTAAGTGAGTGGGGTGGGGTGGAGTTGGGTGGGTGAGTGAGTGGGGTGGGGTGGGTGAGTGGGGTGGGGTGGATGAGTGAGGTGGGTGAGTGAGGTGGGTGGGGTGGGTGAGTGGGGTGGGTGAGTGGGGTGAGTGGGGTGGGTGGGGTGAGTGAGTGGGGTGGGTGAGTGGGGTGGGGGAGTGGGGTGGGTGAGTGAGGTGGGGTGGGTGAGTGGGGTGGGTGGGTGGGTGAGTGGGGTGGGTGGGTGAGTGAGGTGGGGTGGGGTGGGTGAGTGGGGTGGGTTGGGTGAGTGGGGTGTGTGGGGTGGGTGAGTGGGGTGGGGTGAGTGGGGTGGGGTGAGTGGGGTAGGGTGAGTTGGGTTGGTGGCGTAATTGAATGGGGTGGGTAAGTGTGGTGGGTGAGTGGGGTGAGTGGGGTGGGGTGGGTGAGTGGGGTGGGTGGGTGAGTGGGGTGGGGTGGGGTGGGTGAGTGGGGTGGGGTGGGTGAGTGGATGAGTGGGGTGGGGTGGGTGAGTGAGGTGGGTGAGTGGGGTGGGGTGGGTGAGTGGGGTGGGTGAGTGGGGTGGGTGAGTGGTGTGGGTGAGTGGGGTGAGTGAGTGGGGTGGGTGAGTGGGGTGAGTGGGGTGGGGTGAGTGGGGTGGGGTGAGTGAATGGGGTGGGGTGGGTGAGTGGGATGGGGTGGGTGAGTGGGGTGGGGTGAGTGGGGTAAGTGAGTGGGGTGGGGTGGGGTGGGTGAGTGGGGTGGGTGAGTGGGGTGGAGTGAGTTGGGTGGGTTGGGGTGAGTGGGGTAAGCGAGTGGAGTGGGGTGGGTGAGTGGGGTGGGTGGGTGAGTGAGGTGGGGTGGGGTGGGTGAGTGAGGTGGGGTCGGGTGAGTGGGGTGAGTGGGGTGGGTGGGGTGGGTATGGTGAGTGGGGTGAGTGGGGTGGGGTGGGTTGAGTGGGGTGGGTGAGTGGGGTGGGTGAGTGGGGTGGGGTGGGTGAGTGGGGTGGGGTGCGTGAGTGGGGTGGGGTGGATGAGTGGGGTGGGGTGAGTGGGGTGGGTGAGTGAGGTGGGGTGGGGTGGGTGAGTGGGGTGGAGTGGGGTGAGTGGGGTGGGATGGTGAGTGGGGTGGGGTCGGGTGAGTGGGTGGGGTGGGGTGAGTGGAGTGGGGTGAGTGGGGTGGGTGGGGTGGGTAGGGTGAGTGGGGTGAGTGGGGTGGGGTGGGTTGAGTGGGGTGGGGTGGGTGAGTGGGTTGGGGTGGGTGAGTAAGGTGGGGTGAGTGAGGTGGACTGGGTGGGGTGGAGTGGGTGAGTGGGGTGGGGTGGGTGAGTGGGGTGGGATGGGTGAGTGGGGTAAGTGAGTGGGGTGGGGTGGAGTTGGGTGGGTGAGTGAGTGGGGTGGGGTGGGTGAGTGGGGTGGGGTGGATGAGTGAGGTGGGTGAGTGAGGTGGGTGGGGTGGGTGAGTGGGGTGGGTGAGTGGGGTGAGTGGGGTGGGTGGGGTGAGTGAGTGGGGTGGGTGAGTGAGTGGGGTGGGTGAGTGAGGTGGGGTGGGTGGGTGGGTGAGTGGGGTGGGTGGGTGAGTGAGGTGGGGTGGGGTGGGTGAGTGGGGTGGGTTGGGTGAGTGGGGTGTGTGGGGTGGGTGAGTGGGGTGGGGTGAGTGGGGTGGGGTGAGTGGGGTAGGGTGAGTTGGGTTGGTGGCGTAATTGAATGGGGTGGGTAAGTGTGGTGGGTGAGTGGGGTGAGTGGGGTGGGGTGGGTGAGTGGGGTGGGTGGGTGAGTGGGGTGGGGTGGGGTGGGTGAGTGGGGTGGGGTGGGTGAGTGGATGAGTGGGGTGGGGTGGGTGAGTGAGGTGGGTGAGTGGGGTGGGGTGGGTGAGTGGGGTGGGTGAGTGGGGTGGGTGAGTGGTGTGGGTGAGTGGGGTGAGTGAGTGGGGTGGGTGAGTGGGGTGAGTGGGGTGGGGTGAGTGGGGTGGGGTGAGTGAATGGGGTGGGGTGGGTGAGTGGGATGGGGTGGGTGAGTGGGGTGGGGTGAGTGGGGTAAGTGAGTGGGGTGGGGTGGGGTGGGTGAGTGGGGTGGGTGAGTGGGGTGGGTGAGTGGGGTGGGGTGAGTTGGGTGGGTTGGGGTGAGTGGGGTAAGCGAGTGGGGTGGGGTGGGTGAGTGGGGTGGGGTGGGTGGGTGGGGTGGGGTGAGTGGGGTTGGGTGGGGTAGGTGAGTGGGGTGGGGTCGGGTGAGTGGGGTGAGTGGGGTGGGTGGGGTGGGTATGGTGAGTGGGGTGAGTGGGGTGGGGTGGGTTGAGTGGGGTGGGTGAGTGGGGAGGGTGAGTGGGGTGAGTGGGGTGGGGTGGGTGAGTGGGGTGGGGTGGATGAGTGGGGTGGGGTGAGTGGGGTGGGTGAGTGAGGTGGAGTGGGGTGGGTGAGTGAGGTGGGGTGGGGTGGGTGAGTGGGGTGGGGTGGGGTGGGTGAGTGGGGTAAGTGAGTGGGGTGGGGTGGAGTTGGGTGGGTGAGTGAGTGGGGTGGGGTGGGTGAGTGGGGTGGGGTGCGTGAGTGGGGTGGGGTGGGGTGGATGAGTGGGGTGGGGTGGATGAGTGGGGTGGGGTGAGTGGGGTGAGTTAGTGGGGTGGGGTGGGTGAATGGGGGGCGGTGCATGAGTGGGGTGGGGTGGGGTGAGTGGGGTGGAGTGGGGTGGGTGAGTGGGGTGGGGTGGGATGGGTGAGTGGGGTCGGGTGAGTGGGTAGGGTGGGGTGGGATGGGTGATTGGGGTGAGTGGGGTGGGGTGGGTTGAGTGGGGTGGGGTGGATGAGTGAGGTTGACTGAGTGGGGTGGGGTGGGTGAGTGGGGTAAGTGAGTGGGGTGGGTGGGGTGGGTGAGTGGGGTGGGGTGAGTGCGTGAGTGGGGTGGGTGGGGTGGGTGAGTGGGGTAAGTGAGTGGGGTGGGTGGGGTGGGTGAGTGGGGTGGGGTGAGTGGGTGAGTGGGGTGGGTGGGGTGGGTGAGTGGGGTAAGTGAGTGGGTGAGTGGGGTGGGTGGGGTGGGTGGGGTGGGTGAGGTGGGTGGGGTGGGTGAGGTGGGTGAGTGGGGTGGGGTGGGTGGGTGAATGGGGTGGGGGTGAATGGGGTGGGGGTGAATGGGGTGGGGGTGAATGGGGTGGGGGTGAATGGGGTGGGGGTGAATGGGGTGGGGGTGAATGGGGTGGGGGTGAATGGGGTGGGGGTGAATGGGGTGGGGGTGAATGGGGTGGGGGTGAATGGGGTGGGGGTGAATGGGGTGGGGGTGAATGGGGTGGGGGTGAATGGGGTGGGGGTGAATGGGGTGGGGGTGCATGGGGTGGGGGTGAATGGGGTGAGCGGGGTGGGGGTGAGCGGGGTGGGGGTGAGCGGGGTGGGGGTGAGCGGGGTGGGGGATCTTCAATTTCCGACTTTCTTTACTTCCGGGTCACAGCCCGCCCCAGCCCCGGCTCCCCTCCCGGCGCTGCTGGCACCGTGGGAGAGGCGCCGCGCCGCGTCCCTGCCGCTGCCCGCGCCCTCCCCGCGCCCTCCCCGAGGGTGTCCGGGCGCGAGGAGGCTGTCGGCCCCTCTCTCTCTGGCTCGCTCGCTCCACCGTCCGCCTCGCTCGGCAGCCCGCGATGTCGTCGTAGCAGCCGCCTGGCTGACGAGTCGGGTTGAACGGGCGGGCGGGCAGGGCCTGGTCCCCCTTGGGAATGATTTGGCTCCCAATCCAGGGCGTCGCAACGTTCCACGGGCAATCCGAACCTCGCTAAAGGTTCGTTTTGTGCGGGGTTTTTTTAATTCTTCCCCCAGCACCCTCCCCTCCACACACCTGTTTGGATCGGAGGCCCGCCGACTCGCCAGGCCCCGGCCACGTCAAGCACACGGCTTTCCTCTCTCTGTGTTCGTTCACCTCCCCTCTTTAACGTTTATTGTTATTTGGCCACGACCGTGCGTGTGGTTTTTTTTGGTTGAATGAAGAAACGTGTTTTTTATGTGCGTGTGTGTGTGTCGGTGTCGTCTTCTCGCGAAAGTAAACGCATTTTGAAGCGAGAGGCGTGCCGTGGTCAACGTCGCAGCGTTTGCTTCGTCGACAGAATATTGTTCGATAGTAAATAAATATTGTCAATATCCACGCGCAGCAGCGCTCTTGTGAAATGCAGCGTTGTCAATAATATTAGCACGCTGGACTGTCTTGTCGGGCTATAACTGCTGGATGAAGGCAAATTCATGTGTGCCAAGGGGCTAAACATCGTCAATGTTAACATTTTCTTTGGTTCTTTCGGTAAAGTCACGTAGAATGAGAATAAAATAATAAATTCATCAGGTGAAGGCCGCTTGTGTTGTGGCCGAAACGTCGTGAGAATATTGTGTTATTTTATCTTATCAATGTATTATTTTATTCTCATTCTACGTGACTTTACCGAAAGAACCAAAGAAGATGAATCCTTGCAGTCACGAAAGCTTTAAATCGAAATGTTAACATTGTCTGTGGCTACACTGCTTTAGTGTTTAAGACGCGTCCCTGAGAGTGTGAGACTTGGTTTACTTTCATGCGGTTCAGCCCACCCCGCCCTGGTTAATCTGCCGTGACTCATCTGCGAGTTGTTTGACCATATCAGTGGGACCTTTTATTGCCAGTATGCAAAACTATGTGAAATAAGATTCGGTTTTACCCTTTCTGGCAATCAAACAGGGGGTGTTAATGTGGTCAAACACCAGATAGATACATTTTGCAAGGCACCACCACGTGTGCATTAATCACACATACTTGTGAAAAAACATGAAAACAAACAATGCCCGTATATATGCATCGACATTGTTTGCATGTTTAGCCATAAGTACTGATGCCTTGCAAAAGGTATCTGTTTGGTGTTTGACCGTACAATACATCAACACGCTTTATCAATGCGGGTTGGTGAATCGGGAGAGGCCCAGGACTTGGTAACGAGATGTTACTCAATCTAGATTTTAAGTTTTGATGTTACTCGCCGCTGGTGACAGCCGTGATCGGGAATCGTGTACTCTGGAAGCTGGGTTCATAACCACTCCGGCCACTGCTTCCTCCCTGTGTGTATGAATACAGAACAGTAATGTGTGACATTGATAATATGTACGGCATATTCTCAGATTAACACGATCCATTGTAACGTCTATGACTATTCTGTATTTATAACATCACTTTACTCCCTCCGTTTAAGACTGAAACAAGAGGATGACTTCTTCACAATTCTGGCTATCACCTGATGAAGCTGGCTGTAATGACCAGCGAAACGTCATACTCGAATTGTAAATGTTGTGGGTTTACTGTCCAACGCACCGGTATGCTGAAGTAGTAACTAATTGGCACGTTTTATTTACGCGGCAAACCTTACTAATAGTTGGCTGTGTCGGGTGGTGGTGGGTTTAAAAACATTTAAATGTATGCAATCTAACCCCTCAAAAAACCTGTTATGTATAATCAAGAATTGTGCATTTCTACATATATTTCTGCACCTCCAATTAGCACGGCTGACTACGTATGGTGCGAAAGAAGTTCAACGCACGTACAATATCTGAAACCCTGGGTGTTTTTTTAGCCAGTCTCGTTGAGCCACGCTAGTGAATGCTGCTATTGTTGAAGAGTTTTGAAATACAGTACGGTATGAAAGTGGATGCCTTCATGGGATTAGAATGTCCGCAACTGGCTCCGGTCTACCAGTGGAGATTAGCGTTCAACCACATGTTTCATAGATTGGTCACTTCCAACAGTGGTAGGGAATTGTATCGACCCGTGAATGTAGTGAATCGACCACGGTGAATTTAACTCGGCAGTTTAATTATGAATTGAAGTAGCCTGACCTGCAGAGACCACCAGACCTGCGTATGTTTGGGTGGAATTTCCCAAACGACATTGCAATCTTAGGTTTTATACCTTTTCAGTGATGTGGTAATAAATATTATACCAAGTGTTGGAAGAAGCCATTCACAGAAGGATACAAAAAAATAATGTTCTCCCCTTTGTCTATCCACCGCTGGATGAACACTTTGGCACGTGCTTGGCATAGTGATTACAGGTCGGCGAAGACTACCTTGGGAAAATATATTACTGTATACTGTAAACCAGAAATATTTTTTTAAAAAGTTGCTTTGGGAAGCGGTGCATGTGATCACATGCTTTTCATATTCGGAAATTCGCATTTGGTTTCCAGTTAAGTGATATTGTAAAAGTGGCATGAGATTAAGAATTCACGAGGAGGGATGAAAGTATACGTGTTCCTCCACAAAAAATAATTTACTCATGACTTGGATACAAATGTACAGGAATTACGTTTTCATGTAGATGCCTGTAGCATCCAGAGTAGTACATTGATAGAGGGCAGTGAATGGTTTTAATTTATTGAATGGAAGAGGGCTAGTTGCTGATACAACAATTGGAGTGGTCGCCACGAATCTGACGGCCAAGGGGAGAGGAGACCTTAGAGCAGATGGTGGGAGACTTAAGGTAGAGATCTAAGAGGTCGCTGTTTTTTCTACTGGGCAGCAGCTACAGGATCTGGTAGAGTGTAGAAAGTGTTGGCAAAGTGCAGTGGTATCAATGGCTTTGGCCATAATGACATCTTGATCTTGACATTATTATAGAACGTGCATCACAAATTAAGTATCTTTTGCAATCTACAGATTGTATTTACAGACAAACTCTACTTAATTTGAGAATTGATTGTTTTTTAAGTCCACATCGTAATTATGTCCAGTCATCATCTTCCGGATGACTTAGTGGATAGAAACTTAATGATTTGCATCCTAGGTGAAACCTCAGGCAGAGGTAGACAGACTGTGTGAGACCACGCCCTGTCTCTACATTCTCTTCTTGCCACAGACTGGGCGTTACAGCAGCATGCCTCCGTGTCCCCGGGCCGCCCAGCGCCATGCAGGAGGCTCCTGCCCCGCCCGCCGCACGGCCCCGCGCCACCGGATTTGTCCTCGTGCACGCAGGAGCAGGCTTCCACTCGGAGGCCAAAGCCAGGGAGTACAAGCAGGTGTGCCGCAGGGCCTGCCGCAGGGCGGCTGAGGAGCTGCGCGCCGGCGCGGGCTCCCTCAGGGCGGTGACGGCCGCGCTGGTGGAGCTGGAGAACTCCCCGCTCACCAACGCGGGGACGGGCTCGAACCTGAACATCGCGGGCGAGGTGGAGTGCGACGCCAGCATCATGGACGGCGAGGCGCTGCACTTTGCCGCCGTGGGGGCCCTGAAGCGTATCAAGAACCCCGTTCTGGTGGCCAACAAGCTGCTGCTGGAGGGGAGCAAGGGCAAGCTATCGGCCGGCCGGGTCCCACCATGCTTCCTCGTGGGCGAGGGCGCGCTGGCCTGGGCGCTGGCGCACAGCATCCCGACGTGCGCCGAGGAGTCGCTGGTGACGAAGCTGAGCGTCTCCGTCTTCAAGAGGAACAAGCGCAAGCTGGAGATGGCAGAGGAATCGCAGACTCTGCACAAGCGAAGGAGGCTGTCGGCGCAGGCGGAGGCCGCGGCGGCAGCGGCGCCGCTCGACACGGTCGGGGCGGTCGTGATCGACGCCAGCGGGCACGTGGCGGCGGCCGTGTCGAGCGGCGGCCTGGCCATGAAGCACCCGGGCCGCATCGGCCAGGCGGCCATGTACGCGTGCGGTTGCTGGGCGGAGGACGCGAGCGCCGCGAACTCGCACGCCACGGCCGTGAGCACGTCGGGCTGCGGGGAGCACCTCATGAAAACCATGCTGTCCCGCGAGTGCGCCCTCGCCATGCAAGCCGAGGACGCCCACCAGGCCCTGCTGCACACCATGCAGCACAAGTTCATCAACTCTCCCTTCCTGGCCGGAGAGGACTGTGTCATGGGCGGGGCCATCGTGCTCCGGCACCAGAGCTGCAAAGATCCGGGGGGCGAGTCGCAGCCCCCGCCGCCGATGCTGGTGGAGTTTCTGTGGACGCACACGACTGACAGCATGTGCGTCGGATACATGTCGACAGAGGACAGCAAGCCAAAGACCTCCATCTCCAGGCTGCCTCCGGCTGCCGTCTCCGGCCGCTCTGTTGCCATCGAAGGTGGTGTCTGCAGACTTGGCGGTCCGCCATGCTAAACAAAGCACAGAGGTCTTTGTAATTAAAGTGGAATGTCCTCCCCACTCAAGTGAGTTTGAGGGTGTGCTCATATTCATTTATAAGTTTAGCCGGAGCTGTCTCGGGCTAAACAAACTCTAGTAAATATATCCCTGCCCTCCTTGCCTAACCCCCCCCGCCCCCAACCAATAAAAATCCATGAGAAATAGCCAGTGGTGGAAATTCCGTATTACCATGGAGGACATGAGTCCTTCCTTAGGATTACCACCTTGGTTCATGTCCTATGTTTTCCGATGTTGTGACACAATCACACAATGGTACTTGTAGACCCCAGTGGTTGAGGGGTCAAGTTAACTCCACCCCAACTGGGTTTGAATTCGCACACTTTTCCCGATTGTGAATTGCAATCGTATGACTGTCAATGTAAATCTTTAATATTGCTACCTTGATCCACCTTTTTGTAAGCATGGTTAGAATTACCAAAACGCATTGTAAAAGTGTTTCCAAATGTAAATGTATATTCTGCAAGTAATGTAAATATTTTGTCGCGCCGCAAATGACATTTTGTCTTTAAATTAGTAACCCTATGAATTGTGCAAAGCACGCATATTCCACTTATTTTTTTAATCTACATTTTCAGGTCATACACAGTGTGGTTTGGATTTCAACATTAGTTCATATTAGCACCGTAGCTGAGTAGTTTTGAGTGTTTAAGTGTGTACTACTGGTTTTGCTGAAACACAAAGGAAATTATGATAAATTGATAAGCGGATGCTGCTAGGCGTAAACAATTCACCTTTACCAATATCACCCGAAGGTGTAACCAATGACGTGCATGGCTGTGTTGTCTGAAGCTTGTGCGTGATTGTATTAACTTGAGCAATACTTAATGATTTAATTGACTAAAGTGAGGGTATAAGGCTGGCTGTGCAATGCAGATAGGGTCAAATCAATGCATATATGGTCAGTTGAATGTATGGCATTTGGCAGGTTTTGGCATTTCCACTTGCAGTAATCTCGCGTGATAATGTGTTCAGATTTAGAGCAGTTAACGAACGTTGTAAAGTGTTTTTTTTCTTCTTCAAAGAAAGAGCACTTTGTCCATTGTTCGCAGATATCAAAATTAAACACATGGGCCATAGTTGAGGTGCGAATGTTGCTGCTTTACACATTTGTCATCAAATGAGTGAGTACGAATATGCCTACTGCAATATATGCTGCTAAAATAAACACTTGCTATCTCAGCAGTGTTCTTACTCGGTGTGTATTTGTGGATTGATCGACAACAGGGTTTTCCAAACATTACCCCTCAAGGGCCACCACAGTCTTACTTTACACATTTATTCTCTGTTCAAATGCAAATGAATTAAGTTCTGGCTGCACTTACCTAATGATTGGTAAACACATACCACGTGACTTAAAGGGTGCTGACACGCTATTACTGTTGAGATCTCGCGTGAGTTGATGTGCATCACACACGACACAGAAAGCAACTACTGTATTAAATTTCATCATCAGCCAAGATCAATCCACTGTTGGCTAAAATTCTCCAAAACCATTACAGTAACACCCCCCGGTTTACGTGGGGGATGCCTGGCTGAAAGGAGTGATGACGAATATCGAAACAACAAAAGTCAAAGACATTTACAGGGTACGTGGAGGCGAAGGCCAAGGCGATAGATACAATAAAATACGGATGCTGTCGGCGACGTAACTGTGCATTGAGGCAACGCAAATCAGGTCATGGTATTAATGAAGTGAGGCATTTGCGAAATTGACGTGAAAGGGGGAGACGGAAATCTGGGTGCCATCTATCATGGTCCAGTTATGCAACAATCCATCTAGCACCTGTGCACAAGCTAATTTGATCACCTTATCTCCACGGTTGACGACTTGTCAGGTGTGTGTTCTCCTTTCGCAGCCACTGTTAGTCTCAATCAACAGCCATCATCGTGAGCGTGGCACGTGAGGTTTGCATGAAACAGAATGCTGCTTTATCCCTAAAAATCCGAGGTTCTGCTGGTTGGCACTCTGAGTCAGTGGAAAATTAATTGTGGGAGGATCAGGTGATGGTGGTCGACCAGAATATATCATATGACCAGTGCGGGATTAAGCTAGTGCGGGACCTGTAGCATATGTTATAAAGGGGCCATACATTTAAAAAAACACAAATATGAAAACAAATTTTAAACTTGCATAGTAAAGTAATTGTATTTTTTCATTTGCTATACGGCCAGACAATACGACAAATCGCTAACCTTAAGCACCCAGTCACTCGTAAAAGTTGAAGGCAGTATAGTACTACAGTAATAGAGCAAGTGCAGAATCACTGAACCGGAATTGATAGCTTGAAATCCTTTAGTGCGGGGCCCTTGAAAGTGTGGGGCCCGTAGCATATGTACAGTGAGGGAAAAAAGTATTTGATCCCCTGCTGATTTTGTACGTTTTCCCACTGACAAATGATCAGTCTATAATTTTAATGGTAGGTTTATTTGAACAGTGAGAGACAGAATAACAACAATAAAATCCAGAAAAACGCATGTCAAAAATGTTATAAATTGATTTGCATTTTAATGAGGGAAATAAGTATGTGACCCCTCTGCAAAACATGACTTAGTACTTGGTGGCAAAACCCTTGTTGGCAATCACAGAGGTCAGACGTTTCTTGTCGTTGGCCACCAGGTTTGCACACATCTCAGGAGGGATTTTGTCCCACTCCTCTTTGCAGATCTTCTCCAAGTCAGTAAGGTTTCGAGGCTGACGTTTGGCAACTCGAACCTTCAGCTCCCTCCACAGATTTTCTATGGAATTAAGGTGTGGAGACTGGCTAGGCCACTCCAGGACCTTAATGTGCTTCTTCTTGAGCCACTCCTTTGTTGCCTTGGCTGTGTGTTTTGGGTAATTGTCATGCTGGAATACCCATCCACGACCCATTTTCAATGCCCTGGCTGAGGGAAGGAGGTTCTCACCCAAGATTTGACGGTACATGGCCCCGTCCATCGTCCCTTTGATGCGGTGAAGTTGTCCTGTCCCCTTAGCAGAAAAACACCCCCAAAGCATGTTTCCACCTCCATGTTTGACTGTGGGGATGGTGTTCTTGGGGTCATAGGCATCATTCCTCCTCCAAACATGGCGAGTTGAGTTGATGCCAAAGAGCTCCATTTTGGTCTCATCTGACCACAACACTTTCACCCAGTTGTCCTCTGAATCATCAGATGTTCATTGGCAAACTTCAGACGGGCATGTATATGTGCTTTCTTGAGCAGGGGGACCTTGCGGGCGTTGCAGGATTTCAGTCCTTAACGGCGTAGTGTGTTACCAATTGTTTTCTTGGTGACTATGGTTCCAGCTGCCTTGATATCATTGACAAGATCCTCCCGTGTAGTTCTGGGCTGATTCCTCACCGTTCTCATGATCATTGCAACTCCACGAGGTGAGGTCTTGTATGGAGCCCCAGGCCGAGGGAGATTGACAGTTATTTTGTGTTTCTTCCATTTGCGAATAGTAGCACCAACTGTTGTCACCTTCTCACCAAGCTGCTTGGCAATGGTCGTGTAGCCTATTCCAGCCTTGTGTAGGTCTACAATCTTGTCCCTGACATCCTTGGAGAGCTCTTTGGTCTTGGCCATGGTGGAGAGTTTGGAATCTGATTGATTGATTGCTTCTGTGGACAGGTGTCTTATACATGTAACAAGCTGAGATTAGGAGCACTCCCTTTAAGAGTGTACTCCTAATCTCAGCTTGTTACCTGTATAAATGACACCTGGGAGCCAGAAATATTTCTGATTGAGAGGGGGTCAAATACTTATTTCCCTCATAAAAATGCAAATCAATTTATAACATTTTTGACATGCATTTTTCTGGATATTTTTTGTTGTTATTCTGTCTCTCACTGTTCAAATAAACCTACCATTAAAATTATAGACTGATCATTTCTTTGTCAGTGGGCAAACGTACAAAATCAGCAGGGGATCAAATACTTTTTTCCCTCACTGTAGCTACTTTGCTACCCGCATAATCCGGTACTGCATTCGACCACTTAAGTCATGACATGGCCAACAAGGTGGCATGTAGCATAGTATTGATAAGGCTCGATTATTGCAACTCACTACTCTACGGGACGTCTGACAAGAAACATTTCCAAGCTCCAGCAAGTACAAACTCGTGACGGGTACTGCAAGATCCAATCATGTCCGTCCAGTGTTCGCCAAACTGCATTGGCCTCCGGTTGCCGAACGAATACATTCTCAGCTCGCATTCATTGCTACACACAAAGTACTAGCCATAAATGAACTACGACACCTCGCTGATCTCGTCAAGGAGCATAAACCATCACGCAAACTCTGGGCACCCTCGCAGCGACTTTTGGCGAGCCATCGAACAAAGATGGTTACCGCATCGTGCGCTTTTCAGTTGTGCCTCTGCGGCCATCTGGAATGCTCTTCCTTCCGATATGAGAAAGCCACTGGGGCTATGCACTTTTAAATAATCTAGATTGAAAACGAATTTCTTTAGAACGGCTTTTTGTGTGTTGTAGTCCTTCCCCCGCACCTCCAATTGGCATGGTTGGCTACATACGTTGTGAAAGAAGTTCATACATATGCAGTGACTAACTCTGAGACGATAAGACTTGGAGGCACTTCTTTTATTAACGAGAACCATTGGTATAATACACAACTCTACGTGGGTACACACTATTACTGTTGCTCACCTAAACATAACACTAACCGTCTAACACTGATGGCGCTGAACCGAGAAGCTAATAACTATCTAGCAGCGCGATATCGAGTGAAGACGACAGCGATGATGGCGACGAGACAGCGACGATGGTGACGATCTTGAGCAGCACAACGGGGATCCCACTCCAACAACAGCCCCGGGGTCCCTCACAGGGGCCCTTCTTATACTCTCAGCGTGGCCTCGCTCCGCCCTGGCCACGCCCCCTCTCTGGAACCTACTAGCGGGTTCCCGAGGCTTCCCGATGGGCCACCCTCTATGACCTTTCCCCCCTAGATGTCCCCCTGTCGTGTCTGTCATGGCCTGCTGACTTCAATACTGCCGTACACCGCAGCTCCACTTTTTCGCCAGCAGCCAGCACTATGCTACTACACATACATACAAAACTATACCGAAATAAAAATAAACTAGACACACTCGTAAACAATAATACCTTAAAATAAAATATATATAATCGGTGACGTTTTGGCTAATGGCCCTTCATCACGGCACATACTGTCATGCACAGAATGAAATAATAATTTGCGTTATGGAGAATATGCCAGACGGTGTTGGCTATTAATGTGGCCTGTAATCCAGCACTGTTGTGGAGAAAGCAAGGGTTGGTAGATCACAGAAAAGTTGAAAAACTCCCCCGTGGGCGTGGAGGAAGAGCCATACCCTGGCTTGCCAGGGGCAGGCGGTACAGCAAGTGTGGACTAATCTCAATCTCTTCCATCTGCATGGGATAATAGTGATGCCCCTTTTTGCGCACGCGTGGGGTTTCTCGGGGTGATCCGGTTTCCTCCCACATATAAACACTAATTTACTAAGGCCGAAAACACCTTTACACATAGAGGACCACAGAGCTTGGATAATCGTTGGTACCAGCTCACTGCCTGGCTGCTGCTGCCTTCCCGTGGGTCTATGGCTCCTCGTCGCGCCTCTCTCTATCCGAGAGCGATTACTGTTGGGCGCGTTACAAGTTTCAATTACTGCTGCAGTATTATAACGCCTTCATTTATAGAGGACCACAGAGCCTGGGAAATTGTTGATGCTGGCGCACCGTGTGGTGACTCTGCCTTTCCCACTTTGTGTGTTCTCTCTTTCTCTCGTCAAGATTGAACGAATACCATGTAGCAATGCGTTACGAATTTAAATTAAGTCTTGGTGAGACTATCAAGAGCAGACAAAATTTATTTTTTTAAAGCAAAATGTTCAATTATTTGCACTCAAAAGGAGTGCACTCAAAAGGAGGAAATAAATGATTTTGACTCCAGAATTAATCAAATTTGATGCGCTGAATACAAGTTGGTGGCTTGCGTCAAGAAAATTAAACATCCCCAAAGGAAGCCACCCACTTTGATTCAGCACATCTAATTTTATTCATTTTGGTATCTATAGAATTTCTTTTCTCCCTTTTGAGTGCGAACAGAAGTGTGTGCGCGTTGAAAATGTATCTCCAAAGAAAAAGATCCCCTCCCCCGTGTGGCCTGTAACAAACTGTTGGGGCAAGTGCTGTTAGCGAGCAACACCTATGAAGTTTGGCACTGTGGCACACGAGGGGAGTGGGTGGCCAAGGACCCACGCCCGGCCGCCTTTGTATCCCCCAGTGGCGACGTTTACACGCCGCACCAGGTGCTCAAATGAGGCCGAGTCGACGTCTTGGAAGCACAGGAGCGGTTTGTATCATGATCGTCACCGGTGTTGGTGGCTCCAATGCGTTACAAACCCAGGTCGTCAGGTTCGTAGCGCAGTGGAGCGCTAACCACTGCGCCACGTTCTTCTTCTTCCTCCACGCGTTTGTTGCACTCACGTGGGGGTATTCCGCTGTCCTTTTCCAACCTCCATGCTGCCCTGTCCTGCGCCATATCTCTTTTGTCTCCTAGGGCCACCTTGTCTGATCGCACCACATCACCCCACCACCACTTCCTCTGCCTTCCTCTTCATCTCTTTCCTGCCACTTGCAGCACTCGCCACCTGCTGATCCACGTAATTTCCCCCTTAAGGAGCTGAGAAAGGGAGCACACTCTTAAAGGGAGTGCTCCTAATCTCAGCTTGTTACCTGTATAAAAGACATCTGTCCACAGAAGCAATCAACCAATCAGATTCCAAACTCTCCACCATGGCCAAGACCAAAGAGCTCTCCAAGGATGTGATCAGGGACAAGATTGTAGACCTACACAAGGCTGGAATGGGCTACAAGACCATTGCCAAGCAGCTTGGTGAGAAGGTGACAACAATTGGTGCGATTATTCGCAAATGGAAGAAACACAGAAGACCTGTCAATCTCCCTCGGCCTGGGGCTCCATGCAAGATCTCACCTCGTGGAATTGCAATGATCATGAGAACGGTGAGGAATCAGCCCAGAACTACACGGGAGGATCTTATCAATGTTCTCAAGGCAGCTGGGATCATAGTCGCCAAGAAAACAATTGGTACCACACTACGCCGTTAAGGACTGAAATCCTGCAGCGCCCGCAAGGTCCCCCTGCTCAAGAAAGCACATATACATGCCCGTCTGAAGTTTGCCAATTAACATCTGAATGATTCAGAGGACAACTGGGTGAAAGTGTTGTGATCAGATGAGACCAAAATGGAGCTCTTTGGCATCAACTCAACTCGCCGTGTTTGGAGGAGGAGGAATGCTGCCTATGACCCAAAGAACACCATCCCCACCGTCAAACATGGAGGTGGAAACATTATGCTTTGGGGGTGTTTTTCTGCTAAGGGGACAGAACCTCCTTCCCTCAGCCAGGGTATTGAAAATGGGTCGTGGATGGGTATTCCAGCATGACAATGACCCAAAACACACGGCCAAGGCAACAAAGGAGTGGCTCAAGAAGAAGCACATTAAGGTCCTGGAGTGGCCTAGCCAGTCTCCAGACCTTAATCCCATAAAAAATCTGTGGAGGGAGCTGAAGGTTCGAGTTGCCAAACGTCAGCCTCGAAACCTTAATGACTTGGAGAAGATCTGCAAAGAGGAGTGGGACAAAATTTATCCTGAGATGTGTGCAAACCTGGTGGCCAACTACAATAAACGTCTGACCTCTGTGATTTCCAACAAAGGTTTTGCCACCAAGTACTAAGTCATGTTTTGCAGAGGGGTCAAATACTTATTTCCCTCATTAAAATGCAATCAATTTATAACATTTTTGACATGCGTTTTTCTGGACTTTTGTTGTTATTCTGTCTCTCACTGTTCAAATAAACCTACCATTAAAATGATAGACTGATAATGTCTTTGTCAGTGGGCAAACGTACAAAATCAGCAGGGGATCAAATACTTGTTTCCCTCACTGTAACTTCCACACAGCGTTACACAGCCGATGAAAAGATAATGCCGCTCGACTGATTCGGAGTGAGTTATCTCACAAGATGGCGGCGGCGTGTGTAGCAGCGTGTGAGTTGTTTTTGGGAGTTGTTTTGCGTGAGTGTAAACTGTGCGTCAGTGTGTGAAAATGTGAGTGAGAATGAGCTGTGTATGAGCTGCGCGTGAGTGTGTGTGAGTGATGGTGTGGTGATGTGCGCTCGTGTGTGATGGTGTGGTGATGTGCACTCGTGTGTGTACCTGGCGCAGCCTGAGTGAGGCCTGGTTGATCGTGCACGTGGCACCGCCTGAGTGAGGCCTAGTTAATCGTGCACGTGGCACGGCCTGAGGCTTAGGTAGTACTGCACATGACACAGCCTGAGTGAGACCTAGCTGATCGTGCACCTGGTGCAGCCTGAGTGAGGCTTAGATAGTACTGCACCTGACACAGCCTGAGTGAGGCCTAGTAAAACATGCACCTGGCACAGCCTGAGTGAGGCCTAGTTAATCGTGCACATCGCGCAGCCTGAGTGAGGCTTAGTTGGTCATAGACGTGGCACGGCTTGAGTGAGGCCTGGTTGTGCACATAACACTGCCTGGGTGAGGCCTGGCGGATCGTGTACCTGGCGCAACCTGAGTGGGGCCTAGTTAATCATGCACAAGGCGCAGCCTGAGTGAGGCCTAGTTGACAATGCACCTGGCGCAGCCTGAGTGAGGCCTAGTAAATCGTGCACCTGGCGCAGCTTGAGTGACGCCTGGTTGATCGCGCCCATGGCGCAGCATGAGTGAGGCCTAGTTAATAGTGCGACAGACCCCAAGCTGTGTGCCTGCCAAGGCAACATTGCCACGGACTCCAAGCTGTGTCCCTGCCAAGGCAACATTGCCACGGACCCCAAGCTATGTTCCTGGAAAACTTCACGGAGATCGTCAAGACGGCCAAGGGTCGTGAATGAAGAGTCCCCTGTGTGGGCTTCAGTGGGGCCATCTGGTCGTGCAGCAGAGACACGAGAGGCCAAGAAACGACATTCCAGTCGTGGGCTGAGCTCAAGGAGGGCTAGCTCGAGCACCATCCTGCGGTGGGGAAAGGAGGTGGTGCAAGCGGTTCAGCCGAGCCCACAACAGCCAAAAATCTGCTGTCCCTGTCTGGGGGGGGCACTGTTCAACCCTAGCACATGGGCGAGAAGCCGTGCATATGTGACGAGTGCGGCAAGACGTTTCCCGCGCTCGGCCTACAGTTTTGTTGCCAGAAAAAAGGGGAAAAACCCTATTATTATTTTTTGGTACTGGCAAAGGAGGTCTAATGATGTAGATGCTCACCCCGAGCCCTCATCACTTTGATAGTGCATTATCTTTGAGCTGTATGCCTTCTGGCGTCATCTGGTCGAGCACCAATTGGGTCGAGGCGCAAAAGAAAGCCGTCCCTTGGTGTGGACCAATCAGTTTCAAGGACAATGCATATATTATCATAGTATGTTTTTTTGTTTGCATTTAGACTGCAGGTATTGTGGTTAATGCAAACATGAATCCTTGTAAAAAGGTTTCAGTTTTGTTGCCAGAAATAAGGGGAAAAACCCTATTATTACATTTTGGTACTGGCAAAGGAGGTCTAATGATGTAGCTCACTCCTTGTTTAAAAACTTTTACTTTGAAGGTCTGGCTCTAAAAACAACTCTCCCAAATAATCAACATATATTGGTAGTGTGCTGCTATCGACCGCCTAGTGGGAAGGATGTTGAAGCTGCATCTGCACTGAGAGAGCTTTTTGGTGGCCTCCCTAAAGGTGAAATAGTTTTAGTGGGTGATCTAAATTGGAATTGGCTAAACCCGCCGGCTGTGACCACAAATTTTGCAGATTAATTAAATCTGTTTCAATTAATAAATGGCCCCACAAGACCCAACCTAAAAAATCCGGGACAGTCATCTCTGCTTGACATCCTATTGACAAATGCCCCTCACAATATCATACTGACTGGTGTTCTGGGTAATGACCTTAGTGATCACTCCTTCATTTTTGGGGTGAGATCATCAGCCAGACCCAAAGCCCCCCCTAAATTGGTTGAGAAGCACTCTATGAGACACTTCAGCACTCAGGCATTTACTAATGATGTGCTTCACTCGGATATTGACAAGGTCTGTGATATCCCCAACCTGACTACGGCTTGGGAGACCTTCAGGTACACGTTTCTCCAAATTCTTAACAAACATGCTCCGTTGGTTAGATTTAAAACTAAAGGCAACTGCCCACCATGGTTTGATCCTTTGATTGCAAAGCTCATGAAAACTAGGGACAAGGCTTGGGCATGTGCTCAGAAAAGTAATTTGGTCAATGACTGGCTAGATTACAGGATTTTAAGGAATAGATGTGCCAAAAAAATACGCATGCAAAAAATGCCTACTTTTCCTCCACTCTCCTGGAATCACATGGAAATGCCAGGATTTTCTGAAAAACAATCAAATGTATCGAAAAGGCATCCAAAACAGACAATCTGCCCGTTGAGCTTAACCAAAAATGGGGAATATTTTTCAGATCCCAAAATAATAGTTGACAATTTTAACCTTCATTTTTCTGCTGGTAATCTTTTTGGTAGCGTATTGGGAATCACCTCTGCTCATGCAAATTCCTACACCCCTGTCCAAACATTAAACGAATTTAGTTTCCAGCCAATCCACGAAAGTAATGTTCTGAAACAACTGTCCTACCTCAAAGAGTCCTCCTCTACCAGAGCAGATAGTATTCCCATATTTGCTCTACTAACTGTTGGTCACCTAATATACAAACCTATAGCCCATATTTTCAACCTGTCCATCAAACAAGCATCAGTTCCTCTAGAGTGGAAACATTCCTATGTCCGTCCACTTCACAAAGGGGGCCCTAAAGATGATCCAAATAACTACCGACCTATCTCAATTTTGTCCCCGTTGATGAAAATTTATGAAAAATTATTGACCTACCAAATTAGCAGTTTCCTGTCCACCAACAATCTACTACATCTAAAACAATCTGGGTTCCGAAAAAAATACAGCACCATATCTACTGCATTAGACTCTCTGAATCACATTTACAGTAGCCTTGATAATAAGCAGCACTCTGCCTGTCTTTTTCTAGACCTGTCTAGAAAGCTTTTGATAGAGTAGACCACAACACCCTGCTTAGTAAACTGAGTTGCCCCGGTTTTTCCGAAAACGCAGTAAAATGGTTACAAAGTTATCTCTTTTCTCGCACCCAAACTGTATTCACAGATGGTTGGAGGTCAAACAGTGTTAAGATAATCTTCTTTGGTTCTTTCGGTAAAGTCACGTAGAATGAGAATAAAATAATAAATTGATAAAATAAAATAACACAATAATATTCTCACGACGTTTCGGCCACAACACAAGCGGCCTTCATCAGGTGAAGGGGCGAAACTGTCTGGTAGGACAGCGCTGGAGTGAGAGAGCCACGTTCAGATCACGGCTTTTAAGCTGTGTGAGAGGAACAAAGAGCCTTGACAAAGGAATTAGCATGTAATTTAGCATTGAAATGGCTGAATGATTAGCTTGTGACTGGTCACAGAAATAGCTATGTTAAAAGTTAAAGCATACACATCCGCAGAGGCACCCATTGTTAAAAGGAATTAGCATAGAATTTAGCATTGAAATAGCTAAGTTAAGGCATACACATCCGCAGAGGCACCCCTTGACAATGGAATTAGCATAGAATTTAGCATTGAAATAGCTGAGTGATTCGCTTGTAACTGCTACAGAAATAGCTACGTTGAAGTCAAAGCATACACATTCACCGAGGCACTTAGTACAAATCAAACAGGAGAATTTAGCATTGAAATAACTAGGCGAATTTAGCATTGAAATAACTGAGTGATTTGCTAGTGACTGGTCACAGAAATGACTAGACATCTGAGCTATTCACAGTACTATATAGTGAACCAATAAAAACTAAAATATAAATTACCTTCATGTTATCAATAAACTCTATATTCTCCAATCAGCTAAGCTACCAACAATAAGTCGTTATATATCACAATGCTATATGGCGAAAAAATGGGTGGATTCTTACCCTCAAATTTCTGCACCACGGATAGCTACGGGCCCCGTTCAGACGGACGAGTTCGTCCATGGTCGGAACAGAGGAGGGGGAGAGAGACAGCTGCGAGGCCCTAGTATACTCCATGTTGTAAAACTATACCATTAACCGTGGTGTGAGAGGTATTAGGAGGCAATGCTGGTGAAAGAGCTGCGGTCTGAAGGTCATCGTAAAAATACAATTAATTAAGAACAGAAATGATTTAAAACATCTTTCCAGTGGTTACTAAGCCTGAATCCATCTTCTCAGTTGAAATTGTCTCTGTGCTTGTATATGTGAATGGCCTCATGAACAAATCTCTCATGGTAGCCGGTTGGTTTGCAAAGAACCTCCGTCTTGGAGAAGTCAATGTCATGTGAGCCCACTGAATTGTAACAGTGATCTGCCACGGCAGAGGAGTTCGTCCTACCGTGTTTCAAGTCTGCTTTATGTTCGCGGATGCGGTCCGAGATATGTCTTTTGGTTTCTCCAATGTAGCTACTACCACAGAGGCACTTTAGTTTGTAAACGCCCGGGTACTGTATGTCTGGAAGAGCATCTTTTACAGATGGAACTAAATCACGGATTTTATGTACTGTGTTGAATCGGACCTGGATCTTGTGTTTATTCAGGATTTTGGAGATCTTTTTAGTGACCCCTGCAATGTAGGGTAAGGTGATGGTTTTGAGTGGCTCCACAAGAGGATCCTTCTTCATGACTGGAGTGATGGCTTTGCGGATTGTGTAGTCGGAGTAGCCATTAGCCCTGAGAGCCTGGTGTACGTGCTTGAGTTCACTGGTAATGTGTTCCTGGTCGGAAATGCATTGGGCTCTATGGTATAGAGTCTTGATGAGGGAGTTCTTCTGGGATGGATGGTGGTGGGAATCCGGTTTCAAGTAAGCATCTGTATGGGTAGCTTTCCTGTAGACAGAGTGGCTCATTGAACCATCATGTCTCCTTTTAATTAAGACATCCAAAAAGGGTAGTTTGCCATCTTTTTCGACCTCCATGGTAAATCTGATGGCTGGGTGTATGGAATTGATGTGGTCGCGGAATTGGTCTAGAGCAGGCTGGCCATGTGGCCAGATGACAAAGGTGTCATCAACGTACCTCTTCCATAAGGTCGGGCGTAGAGTGGCAGTCTGGATGGCGTCAGTTTCAAATTTTTCCATGAATACGTTGGCTACAACCGGAGATAGGGGGGAGCCCATTGGGGTGCCCTCAGTTTGTTTGTAGAAAGTTCCATTCCAGGTGAAGTATGTGTTGGTTAAGCAATGTCTCACCAGGGGGGGTACATCAGTATGCAGTCCTTGATGAACCAGGTCTTCAATGATAGCGATGGTGTCAGGTACCGGGACTTTGGTGAACAAGGACACCACATCAAAACTGACAAGCAGGTCGTTTGGGGACAGGGAAATGTCTTTGATTGTCGATACCAGGTGAGTAAAATTTAGTACCGTAGAGGTGGTTTTTCCAGTGAAAGGTCGCAGTATATCAGCCAGAAAACGTGCCAGTTTGTAGGTGGGGGAGCTGATAGTAGAGACGATGGGACGAAGGGGTGTATCTTCTTTGTGTATCTTTGGAAGGCCATATAATCTTGGTGTTAAGATAACAAAAGGGGTTCCACAGGGTTCCCCCTTTTGTTCTCTCTTTATGTCAATGACTTGGGCACTGACCTGGATCATTCCAGGGTAAATCTTTTTGCAGATGACACGATACTGATTACTGCTGGCCGCTCTCCGGATGACGTGATTGCTAAGCTACAGGGTGATTTCAACAATCTACAACATCAGCTAGTTGCTCTTAAACTAGTCCTGAATACCTCCAAAACCAAGGTGCTATGCTTCTCACCAGGACTAAAGCAGGAAGTTATTTTCCCCCAATTACATTCCTTAAATAATTATCAAATAGAGCAAGTCAAGATCTATACGTATCTTGGGGTCATCCTGGATTCAATACTGAATTTTGAAGATCACATTGATTATATTGGTAAAAAGACAAAAATAAAAATTGGTTTTCTGTATCGACACAAGCACTGCTTCCCCCCAATGTTCCGTTTGGAATTGATAAAAGCTACCATACTGCCTCTACTTGACTACTGTGACATCGTGTATAAATCAGCCCCAAGTACTGTACTGAAGAAGCTTGATTCCATCTATCACTCAGCCTTAAGATTTACATTGAACTGCCCATATAGGACTCACCACTGTGATCTCTACATTGGGTCAAACTTAACATATCTTAATGTTCGACGGCTTGTGCACCAGATCTTATTTATTCACGATGTACTTACAAAAAAATCCGCAGACTACCTGCTGGATCTCCTCTCTGTTTCAAAGAACAAATTTGACCTCAGGTCTTCGCTCATTTACCAGCTTCACATTCCCTTTTGCCGTACAAAAACTGGAGGAAGGGCCTTTGCTATTGATGCCCCCAGGGTCTGGAATGCTATTGCCAATAAACTGAAATTTGAATCGCTACCAATGAGATCTTCTCTCAAAACTGCTCTAGAGGAGCTGCACACCCCTAGCTGCCACTGCTATTCATTGGCGTAAAATAAAATAAAATGTTTCGCTCCGGATGACGCTGCAAAGTATTCTGTATTTTGATTTAGCATGCTGATCTTAAAGGTGCATTGAAAAATTTGATACTCCAACTGATGCTTCTGTTGTTGTGGAGTAACTCATGCAGCCAGCTATGGCTCTAGGATTTGGTGTTACATGTTATTTATGTAGTTTATTGTAAAAATTCGGTCACAGTCCCTGTGATCACTGTTACGTTGCAATTATGGCTTTATTTTTTGATTTCGAAAATGTTTTTTTTTTTGGACATGTTTGTTTTGTTGTAGTACGGAGTTAGACTGATGGCCTTAATCTAAGTTTTCTTTGTGGTTATTGTTTGACTTGCATCCCACTGGGATTTTTTGCACACAGCGTTGGTGTACGGTGCTTTTTTCAGGAATATTTTGCTGGTTTTTCATGTATTTTCTGTTTGCACAGTCACAGTCACTTTAAGATGTTTTCTTGTTCGTGTTTTTTTTGTTGCAGTTGCACCCGATTCAAGAGCCGAATGGCTCACAGGGCTATACCAAAATAAAATAAAAAAAACTATTAAACCGGAGCCGGTCATGAGCACACTGCCCAGGTATGGGAAACTCTCCACTCCCTCCACAACTGCCCCATCACCAATTGGGAGTTGTGTGGGTGGATTGTCCGATGGTACAAAATACCCAGGTAGGTGCTTAGTTTTGGTGGGGCTGATGGTAAGGCCCCATCTCTTAGTGGCAAGCTCCAGGTTCAGCAGCAGCGCCTCCCAACTCCTCTGAATGAGCAGCAATTACCAGATCATCAGCATACATAACGTGGTTGAGCAATAGGGAGCCATCCATTGACCGGACCCGGGCATCGATCAGCCTCCCATTGTATCTACCAGATGGAAATTCCCCCGGTACAGCTATTGAAGGCTTCACGAACTACGTGGTCAAAATAGATGTTAAATAATGTGGGAGCCAGAGGACATCCCTGTCGCACCCCAAGGTGTACAGGGAATGGCTCTGACTCCCGGCCACGTAGTTTTACCCGGGCCCGCTCACCATCATGAAGATCCTTAATGATCGTGAGCAGAGGGTCAGGTACTCCAAAAGCACGAAGAACGACCCAGAGCCCAGGCCTACTGATGGTATCATAGGCCTTGACCAGGTCAATTCACGACCCTATTCACTGCACTTTCCCCTTCAACCAAACCGCTGCGCCACCGCTCCCCTCTAATGACAAACACCCGCGTGTGACGTCGGCCCCCCGAAGGGGCGGGGGGTCGAGTGCGGTTTTAAATTCACCGCGCTCCCTTAGGCCGGGTTCGTGGGGGGGAGTCAAACTGAGAGGGTGCGCGCGCTGCAGGAGGTGGTTGCGGTAATTGTTGTTGTTGTGGTGGTTGTTGTGGTTGTTGTGGTGGTGGTGGTGGTGATCAACACCGGTGACGATTAGCTGACACGGTCCTGAAGCCTCCCCTAGGTCGACTCTGCCTCAAACGAGTACCCGGTGAGGTGTGTAAACGTCGCCACTGGGGAAGACAAAGGCGGCCGGGCGTGGTTGCTGGCCAACCTCCCCCCCCCCCCCCCGTGTGCCACTGCCGGTAGCCCTCATAGGAGCTGCAGGATAACAGCACTTGCCCTTGCAGTCTGTTAACACTGTACGGGGCGTCTTTGTCTTTGCCTTTGTCGGAGTAGTTCGCCGCGGTCCCTGACCCCCACCTCATTCGCTGGGCTCCTCAGGTGACGGCGAACACTCGCACCAACTTAAACACCGCGATTGTTGTTATTGTTATTATTATTGTTGTTAACCTTCGTTATTAAACACGGTAATAATAATGTAGACACGCTTTAAACAACGCATGGACGGCGGTAATAACGCCGTGTTGCGAAGGGACAAACATTTGACACGGCGGATCCGCGTAACTACGTTAGTGTATTAACATTGTCAGTAACTACGTTAATGTATTAACATTGCCCTACGTTAATGTATTAATATTGTCAGTAACTACGTTAGTGTATTAACATTGTCAGTAACTACGTTAATGTATTAACATTGCCCTACGTTATCGTATTAACATTGCCAGTAACTACGTTAATGTATTAACATTGCCTTACGTTAACGTATTAACATTGCCAGTAACTTCGTTAATGTATTAACATTGCCTTACGTTAACGTATTAACATTGCCAGTAACTACGTTATTGTATTAACATTGCCCTACGTTAGTGTATTAACATTGCCAGTAACTACGTTAGTGTTTTAACATTGCCTTACGTTATCGTATTAACATTGTCAGTAACTACGTTAGTGTATTAACATTGCCTTACGTTAACGTATTAACATTGTCAGTAACTACGTTATTGTATTAACATTGTCAGTAACTACGTTAATGTATTAACATTGCCCTACGTTATCGTATTAACATTGCCAGTAACTACGTTAATGTATTAACATTGCCAGTAACTACGTTAATGTATTAACATTGCCTTACGTTAATGTATTAACATTGTCAGTAACTACGTTAATGTATTAACATTGCCAGTAACTACGTTAATGTATTAACATTGCCTTACGTTAATGTATTAACATTGCCAGTAACTACGTTAATGTATTAACATTGCCTTACGTTAATGTATTAACATTGTCAGTAACTACGTTAATGTATTAACATTGCCCTACGTTAGTGTATTAACATTGCCAGTAACTACGTTAGTGTATTAACATTGCCCTACGTTAGTGTATTAACATTGTCAGTAACTACGTTAGTGTATTAACATTGCCTTACGTTAACTTATTAACATTGTCAGTAACTACGTTAGTGTATTAACATTGCCTTAGGTTAACGTATTAACATTGTCAGTAACTACGTTAATGTATTAACATTGCCCTACGTTAGTGTATTAACATTGCCAGTAACTACGTTAATGTATTAACATTGCCCTACGTTAATGTATTACCATTGCCAGTAACTACGTTAGTGTATTAACATTGCCCTACGTTAGTGTATTAACATTGTCAGTAACTACGTTATCGTATTAACATTGCCAGTAACTACGTTAGTGTATTAACATTACCAGTAACTACGTTAATGTATTAACATTGCCAGTAACTATGTTAATGTATTAACATTGCCCTACGTTAATGTATTAATATTGCCAGTAACTACGTTAATGTATTAACATTGTCAGTAACTACGTTAATGTATTAACATTGCCCTACGTTAATTTTATTAATATTGTCAGTAACTACGTTAATGTAATAACATTGTCAGTAACTACGTTAATGTATTAACATTGCCCTACGTTAGTGGATTAACATTGCCAGTAACTACGTTATTGTATTAACATTCCCCTACGTTAGTGTATTAACATTGCCAGTAACTACGTTAATGTATTAACATTGCCCTACGTTAGTGTATTAACATTGCCCTATGTTAGTGTATTAACATTGCCCTACGTTAGTGTATTAACATTGTCAGTAACTACGTTAGTGTATTAACATTGCCTTACGTTAACGTATTAACATTGTCAGTAACTACGTTATTGTATTAACATTGTCAGTAACTACGTTAATGTATTAACTTTGCCCTACGTTATCGTATTAACATTGCCAGTAACTACGTTAATGTATTAACATTGCCAGTAACTACGTTAATGTATTAACATTGCCTTACGTTAATGTATTAACATTGCCAGTAACTACGTTAATGTATTAACATTGCCTTACGTTAATGTATTAACATTGTCAGTAACTACGTTAATGTATTAACATTGCCCTACGTTAGTGTATTAACATTGCCAGTAACTACGTTAATGTATTAACATTGCCCTACGTTAATGTATTACCATTGCCAGTAACTACGTTAGTGTATTAACATTGCCCTACGTTAGTGTATTAACATTGTCAGTAACTACGTTATCGTATTAACATTGCCAGTAACTACGTTAGTGTATTAACATTACCAGTAACTACGTTAATGTATTAACATTGCCAGTAACTATGTTAATGTATTAACATTGCCCTACGTTAATGTATTAATATTGCCAGTAACTACGTTAATGTATTAACATTGTCAGTAACTACGTTAATGTATTAACATTGCCCTACGTTAATTTTATTAATATTGTCAGTAACTACGTTAATGTAATAACATTGTCAGTAACTACGTTAATGTATTAACATTGCCCTACGTTAGTGGATTAACATTGCCAGTAACTACGTTATTGTATTAACATTGCCCTACGTTAGTGTATTAACATTGCCAGTAACTACGTTAATGTATTAACATTGCCCTACGTTAGTGTATTAACATTGCCCTACGTTAGTGTATTAACATTGTCAGTAACTACGTTAGTGTATTAACATTGCCCTACGTTAGTGTATTGCCAGTAACTACGTTAATGTATTAACATTGCCAATAACTACGTTAATGTATTAACATTGCCAGTAACTACGTTAGTGTATTAACATTGCCCTACGTTAGTGTATTAACATTACCAGTAACTACGTTAATGTGTTAACATTGCCAGTAGCTACGTTAATGTATTAACATTTCCAGTAACTACGTTAATGTATTAACATTGCCCTACGTTAATGTATTAACATTGCCCTACGTTAATGTATTAACATTGCCCTACTTTAATGTATTAACATTGCCCTACGTTAATGTATTAACATTGCCCTACTTTAATGTATTAACATTGCCCTACGTTAATGTATTAACATTGCCAGTAACTACGTTAATGTATTAACATTGCCGGTAACTACGTTAATGTATTAGTGTTGCTCGTAACTACGACGTTTAATGTTGATATTAGCCAGTAAAAATAGTATCGGTATTAACCTTTAAAAGAGGTATACTATACTCTAATTTAAACAATGGATTTTAATCGTACAGCAATACAGTACTGTACTTTAACCTGATTCAACAACAATCACATGCGCATTGTGCTGTATAACAATGATAATAATACAGTAACTCCTGTACCACGTGAACAGCTTCACATTTTGATTTAAAGCTTTCGTGACTGCAGTAATTCATATTCTTAGCTCTTTCGGTAAAGTCACGTTGAAGGGAAACAATAAAATAATAAAATATATATATAAAACAATAAAAATTTCTCACGCCGTTTCGACCATAACACAAACGGTCGTCATCAGGTGTGCCGGTTTGCATAAATGTATTTATTTTTAAACGGTTTATTTATTTATAAAAACGTCAGCGCCACGCGCAGCGATTTGGCAGTTTATTTAGAAGGACGAGTCATCTATGTTCTGAAAAGAGGAGGGGGGAGACGAAAAAATTAATGTATGCTGTCTGAAAGCCACTGTAAGCGTGAACAATCAATTAAGACCTGAAATGGTTTATCAAATCTTTCTAATGATCGCTAAGCCAGAATCCATCTTCTCGGTTGAAATTGTCTCTGTGCTTGTATATGTGGATAGCCTCATGAACGAATCTCTCATGGTAGCCAGATGGCTTACAAAGAACCTCTGTCTTGGAAAAGTCAATGTCATGTGAGCCTACTGAATTATAACAATGATCTGCCACGGCCGAGGTTTTGGTCCTTCCGTGTTTAAGGTCTGCTTTGTGTTCATGAATGCGGTCCGAGACATGGCGTTTGGTTTCTCCAATGTAACTACTACACATTCCCTATTGCCCTACAAAAACTGGAGGAAGGGCCTTTGCTATTGATGCCCCCAGGGTCTGGAATGCTTTTGCCAATAAACTGCAACTTGAATCGCTACCAATGAGATCTTCTCTCAAACTGCTCTAGAGGAGTTGTACACCCCTAGCTGCCACTGCTATTCATTGGCGTAAAATAAAATAAAATGTTTCGCTCCGGATGACGCTGCAAAGTATTATCTGTATTTTGATTTAGCGTGCTGATCTTAAAGGTGCATTGAAAAATGTGATACTCCAACTGATGCTTCTGTTGTTGTAGAGTAACTCATGCAGCCAGCTATGGCTCTAGGATTTGGTGTTACATGTTATTTATGTAGTTTATTGTAAAAATTCGGTCACAGTCCCTGTGATCACTGTTACGTTGCAATTATGGTTTTATTTTTTGGTGATTTCGAACACGTTTTTTGGTTTGGACATGTTTGTTTTGTTGTAGTACGGAGTTAGACTGATGGCCTTAATCTAAGTTTTCTTCTGGTTGTTGTTGTTTGACTTGCATCCCACTGGGACTTTTTTTGCACACAGCGTTGGTGTGCGGTGCTTTTTTCAGGAATATTTTGCTGTTTTTTCATGGATTTTCTGTTTGCACAGTCACATAGTCACTTTAAGATGTTTTCTTGTTCGTGTTTTTTGTTTTTTTGTTTGTTGTGGTTGCACCCGATTCAAGAGCCGAATGGCTCACAGGGCTATACCAAAATAAATAAACTGAAACAACATTAATGGCGATGTCTAAATCGTATCGAAGCGATAATCGTTATTGTATTACGATACTGTACTGTATTCCTGTTGCATTCCTGTGTTATTGGTTTGGAGAGAAGGGAGGCCTTTGTACAGCAAATGGATTAATCATAGTTTTCGATGTGAATAATACGTGTAACATTCATCAGTATTGTATGATTCACTTGATTAACAGTGCTTTAGTGTTCGGTGTTGTATTCGCGCTGTGTAGTTACGGGGGGTTGCTGGTGGAGCGTTGACTTCACGCCCTGCACTATGAACCCGAGTTCGATTCCCGACCACTGCGAATTAGAGGCCGACCGAAACTGAATTTCTGGTTTCGGCCGAAAACGAAACCAGACCGAAAGTTAAAAATTTACTTTCGGCCGTAACCTAAACTATGCCGAAAGAGGCCATTTGCCAACTTTCGGCGCCGAAACCGAATTTCGGTCTGCCTCTACCACGAATTTCAGTGGAGTGACATCTGAAATGGTCCTGCACCCCGCCCGCCCGCCCCACCACTAACCTACACTGACCAGCGTGCCACGACAGACACATGGTCAACACAAAGACAAGACAAAGATCCCCCGTATGGAATTAGAACAGACTTTTGGGGCAAGTGCTGCCAGCGAGCGCCTAAAAAAGGCCGGCGCGCACCATGCGCGCAAAGCAGTGGGGTGGCCAAACACTACCGCGCCGTGGCGATGTTTACACGCCCACACCAGGTACTCGTTCAAGGCTGAGTCGACCTAAGGGAGACCCAGGACCGGTTGAAATATTCGGCAGCTATTGGTTGGTGAGCGGAAACCGAACTCGGCGCGCCGGGTTTGTAGTGCAGTGCCCCCTGACCATTCTACTACCGGAAGAGTAACAGTCAAACAACACCCGTGATCAGCACAGCGTGGGGAGGCCTTCATCCAGAAGTGTTTTGGCAAAGCGTTATAAATTATCCATCATCAGTGTGTTTTTTGGGTTAGATCGCATAAATATAAACATCTCGTTAAACCCACCAACACTAGCCAATTAGTAATGTTTGTCACGCTAACAAAACTTACCAAATAGTTACTACTTCAGCACACACCTATGCGTTGGAGAGTAAACCAACATCATTTACAGATTGTTTCGCTGGTGATGGCAAACAGCTTCATCAGGCGAGTATCCAGAATTGTGAAGGAGTCCTGTTTCGGTTTTAAATAGAGTTAAGGTGATGTCGTCGCAGTGAGCCTGTCAGGAGCAACATTCAGAGGAGGGTTAATGTCATATAAATTTCAATGGATCATGCTAATCTGACAATATGCAGTACCTATTATTGGTTGGGTTATTCACAGTTAACCAACATACAGTGGAATGCTTTTATGTTTAGTTTGTTTGTCCCACCCCTTACCTCTAATTTACATTAACTACACGTTTATATTTACACGCTCTTACCCAAAATATACCTTTATTATGGGTAACATTAACATTGGTCGCAAGTGCCTCCTACGTGTTAAACTGACATTGTAAATGACTCGTTATTTTAGATGTTGCGTCCGTTGCGTTTGCGCAGTGATGGCAGGACACGGACACGGACACGGCCACGGCCCCGGTGGTGGGCACTGCGAGGCGGAGAGCCACGAGGAGGATGCGGAGAGAGGCGTGCAGTACGGACTCTTCCTGAAGATCGACCGCGACCGGCTCGAGTGCCTCAACGAGCAGCTTGACGGCTCGGGGAAGCAGGTCTTCCGGCCCTGGGATGAGCGGAACGACCGGAGCAGAGTAGGCGATGCTCGGACGCAACTCTGCACTTTTGTTTGTATGACTGTGAAAGCTGCATTGTTACCGTAGCCTGGCTCATGTTTTGTATGGAGAGTGTGTGTGTGTTGAACTTCTTTTGCACCGTACGTATCCAACCACGCCAATCGGAGGTGATGGTGAAAACTGCATTATAACGCAGCCTGGCCCATGCTGTGTGTGATAGCAAACGCTGTATTACATCCCAGCCTGGCTCATGCTGTGTATGATCGGCAAAATAATGTATATTCGAAAGTAAATTACATGTCCAGATATGTTTTGTCAGTCCACTGCTGGATGAGGGCCTCCCCACACTGTGTAGTTTGTGGCAGTTATATTACCATACCTTCACGCTCATCCACGTGAGTCTATGAAGCTGCTAAGACTGCATGGTAGTAAAAACTTCACTGCCCTCTGCTTGCCACAACACGACCATGCAGCGCCCGTAACAACTTATTATGCATGGTGGTCACCCATACAAGCACTCTCCAGGCTCAACCCTGGTTGGTTTGGATTCTGAGATTTGATGAGAAGGGCCGCAATCTGTGTGATTTGGTCAAAGGAAAGAGTACATTATTTTCAGTTATAGATATTTAGTGTGTATTTTTCTCCATACAATACTGTTTGTCTACTACCACAAGGAAATTATGACTCTATGGTAATGACCGCAGTTATCAAGTAATAATAACACGCCATTTTTATTTCACTTTAGTTTGTTGAAAGCGATGCGGATGAGGAGCTGCTATTCAACATCCCGTAAGTAGAGGTCTGTTTCAATCGCATTCACCTCCATTTTGGTTTGTTATCCCGATCTTAATTACATTCTAACTTAGCTCTCTGCACTGAGCCATGAGATTAAGACATTTCAATTTTGAAAAAATATTTACGTTCATGCAAAGTATATGCAAATAACGCTCCAGTTCTGCTTGGGCTAATGTAGTGAACAACACTATACTGTACAACGGAGACGCAACACTTGCAAACTATAAAAATCGGATGGTAAAACTTATTAAATTATGACCCTGAAACGTAATAATTTATCCAATCGCTCCATTAATTTCTGACATGGTTTTAGCCCGCCCCGGGCCAGCCATCCAATTCCTTCACCGTCTCCCTTAGACCCCCCCTCCCTTGTCTTGTGTTGATTTACCATCAGTGTTGTACACTCCACCGAATTTACCATACAGCACTCTGCCCATCTGTTGCTGCTGCTGTCGCCCAGGTTCACTGGGAATGTGAAGCTGAAGGGGATTGTGCTGATCGGGGGAGAAGATGAGTCTCACCCTGCGGAGATGAGACTGTAAGGCACTTGGCATGCGCATCGCGTTTCCTTAGCTGCAGTGCCTCGGTATAAAGGCAGATAAAGGTGCAGCCCTGCAATTGCTTGCTGATACCACTGCTGGCGGAAGGGGCCTCCCACTATAGGGGGCTCTAGAGAGCCCGTATACAGGGACTCCACTACTTACGAACGTTCAACTTACGAACTTTCAGAGATACGAGCAAACCTGTCCCTATGTCCATTTGCCTGTTTGGACCGAGAGCCATAAGTTCAACCACCGCACAATAGATGGTGGTGGTGGCATCTACATCTGCAGAACATGACGAACCAGTTGCATCTACATCTACAGGAGATTATACAACTTTTAAAGCCATTTCCCTTGTATGAGTAGATGCCATACAGCATGTCTGGAATCGGCAGGATGAACAAATCTATTTGCGAACAGACCTGGAATCCATCTCGTTCGTAAGTAGAGGAGTTCCTGTATTATTATTTTACCTGTTCGACGCTGGCCATGCTTTATAGATATAGGTGGCAGCACCCACACTTTACCCCATCAAATGCAACCTTTCGAGCGACTTAATTGTGATTGGTGTTACCCATTTATAAGGCTGGGTGGACAGAGGCAGGGGAGGGTTATTAGAAACTTGATAATTTTGTAAACTGCTATGCCGGGAGGTCGAAATTGTGATCTCTGGATTGCAGGTTCATTGTGGCCACCTATACACATCGGCAGTTTATGTGGGTAATGCAGAAATATCTCATGGGGCCTCCTTTGCCAGTACCAAAATATGAGAATAGGTTTTCCCCTTTTTTCTGGCAACAAAACAGCTGTGTTAAGATATTCTTTGGGTCTATCGGTCAAGCCTTTTGGCGTCTTCTGGTCTAACACCGTTTGAGACTAGGCGCCTTTTGGCGTCCTCTGGTCTAACACCATTTGAGACTTGGCGCCTTTTGGCATCCTCTGGTCTAACATCGTTTGAGACTAGGCACCTTTTGGCGTCCTCTGGTCTAACACCGTTTGAGACTAGGCTCTGGTGTGGACCAATCAGTTTCAAAGACAATGCGTTTCTTATCCGAGTGCTTTTTGTTTGCTGACCACAAGTTTTGTAGTTAATGCAGACATGATTCCTTGTAAAAGGTTCAGTTTGGTGTTTTAACATCTTAACACCTGTTTTGTTGCCAGAAAAAAGGGGAAAACCTATTCTCAGAATGCAGAAATGTTTTTTTTGCCTCGCGTCTCTTTAGGGCATTCCAAGGATAGGTGACGTGAGAGAGCCACGATAATTTTGTAGTCGATGGGTAGCCCGTACTATGGACACGGTGACTCTTCATACTCTTGGTAGTGGAGTGGTTAGGCAAGTGCTGCCCCCTACTGGACCGTGCGTAACTTGATGGGATCTCAAAGGTAGCTTTGCGGTATCCTCTTCCATGGGCTGTCATCGAACACTGCTGTACGAGAGATATGAACACATACTTCTCATGACACGACACCGGTTTAACATTCGGGATCAAATTGTGGGAATAACACATTCAGGGGTGCCGTAGTAGCGAGATATTAACTACCTCGCTTGGTATACAGACGGTCGGTTCGATGCTGACCCTAAAGCCTGTATATTTGGAGTTTGCATATTCTCCCCGTGATTATGTTGATTTTTCTCTGGGTCCTCCAATTTTTCCTCCACATGTAGAAACATGCTTTTAGAGTATTTGGCTGCTATATATTTCCACGATAAGCCATTGTGTTGAGCTATCATTTGTGGCCAGGTCGTTTCTGAAAAAGAGTTATATATTTCAGCAGGCCTTGCCTGGTAAATAAAAATTATTTAGTTTTACGATCAGATGGAAAGATTACTGAAGATGACTGTTGGGCGTTTTTTAAACACAACACATGTCACAGATGCCACACAGAGGAGGGCCTCGCTTGTGACCTGGCAGTGTGTGTGTGCGTGGCGCGCGTACCCCACAGTTTCAAGAACCTGCCACACATGTCGTTTGATGATACGACACGGGAACCCGACCAGGTGTTCGGCCTCCAGCACGACGACACGGGCCTGCTGGAGTACCCCACCAAGTAAGGGGCTGTGCACCTTTCACGAGCTCCGCCAGAGTGCGGTCCACCGTTGACGAGCTAAATTTTAGTTATTTATTTTGTTTTAACTGGGTGAGAACCAGGGGGGAGTCTCGTATGAAGGGCCTGCAAGAGTGACCTGGGGCATTTGTCTGCAAGTAGGGGCAGATGTTTGCTTTGTACGATTCCGATTTTCGAGTTGGGCAGAATATGGGCCCCGGAGCTGGCACACGATGGCCTACTCTTATCCACAGTGAAGCAGACAGCATGTCATATTGTTCTTACCCTTGCAGTAACCTCTGCAACATGTAGGTATGCATGTCGAACTTTCTTCGCACCGTACGTAGCCAACCGTGCTAATCAAGAGTGTGGTGAACGCGCTCCTCCTGGGGCATGTCGTCCTGCAGTAAAATCGGCAGGCATCGTGTTTTGTGCTTGCGCACGCAAAGCCCTATGCTGCCATTCATGATTGTGTACATATGTACAGCCGTCTTGTTCATCCACTGCTGGATAAGGGTCTCCCCACTCAGTGCGGGTCGTGAGAGTTTTTTCACCTTTGGTCGGGGAGCATAGACGTGGGAACAGTGCAAAACTGCAATGAATGTTGCAATACTGCCCACAACGTAGCCCTATTAATCGCACACTTTTATGTATGGTGGTCACCCATTCGTCTCTATGCAGGCTCCATTTTGCTAAACGTAGGAGATGCGACGAGTTTGGACGCGATCCAGGTGGTTTGGTCATAGGGAATCGCAAATACGGCCGAATTAAATTGTTGGTGGAGAAACGGTTTCTGCCAGACTATAATAGAACGTCAGAAATTCCAACGTCAAAACTGGAACCTTCTGAGAAGCTGCGTTACATGTGCCTTTTATAGTTTGGTCAGCAGAGGGCGCTAATAACCAATCATCATGTATCCAAATTGTTAAGAGGTCCGAGAAATAGGCAGTCGAGTTTAGGATTTCAGCCTTTTACTGAATTTGCAGCACTGGCTCGTCAGATAACATGTGAATTAGGTCACTTTTCTGCCGCATACAGTTATAACCAACCCGTGCCCATAACAGAGCACATCACCCCAATACCTCGATTCATCCACCAGCTCCCAATGCAGTCCCAGATGAACTACAGTGCTACATTACCCTCATCATCTTCACGATTCAGCATGGATTCACCCCCCCTCCCCGCCTGCCTTGTCCCACTTCTTGTCCCTGAGCGCTCAGCTCCAGCAATCGTGGTATCTTAGTCGAAGGCCCCAGTTAACCTAGGCTTTGTGGGTGTCGCTCCTTCCTTTGTCGTCCCCGTAGTTTGAAATTCTCTCGCACCAGCCTCATCCACACTGTCGACTTGTTGTCTCCTGTTTAAGTTTAGAGCAAAGACTTTTCTCTGCCTATGAGTGATCAAGTGTGTTTTTTTTCTTTAGCAAAAAAAATAATGATACCTCCGTTCTCCTAAACCTAAACTTGTCCCACGTTTCATTCGGTTTCTCAAGACGCGGTTACAGTTAGACGCTGTCTTAATCTGAAATGTAACGCAGTAAGGTCCCCTATGTTGTTCCTGTTTACATTGTCTCAATCGCCTCGCCAATGAATTGGGGAACGTAATTCGATTTTAAAACGCATTGATTCACCAAAACGTTGTTTTGAAGAAAATTAATTGAAAAAAAACGCAATACCGGGCGGTCCCCGCTTTTATGACACAATGGGTTCCAGGAAACGCGTCATAAATCGGATCATCGTAAATCGAGGCGTTCTACTGTAAATGCAATCTCCACTATTATCTTTGGTGAGTACGAGGAGTAAACTTATATAATTATTTGTTTAAACTTGCTACATTACATATTTTGTTATATTTGTAGTTTTTTACGTAATATTTCTTATGCGAATTTTTACCCAAAAAAAATCACCCCCAGGAAAGTATCCTAACTTTATATAATTAAGTAAAGGGTATAGAAGCTTTTGATTTACGTTGTTTCGCCTACCGTTGCGTTTTCCAGGGACGCATCACCAACGTAAATGGATGACTCGCCATATTGTTTTGTCATGTGTGTAAATGCAATCTCCACTATTATCTTTGGTGAGTACTTGGAGATAACTTATATAATTATTTAACAAAAGATGTAATGCAGCAAGATTAAATAAATAATTATGTATGTTACCTCCGAGTACTCATCAAAGACAATAGTGGAGATTGCATTTAAAGTAGAACGCCTCTTAACGACCACCCCTGTTAACGACTAATTACTTAACGACGTGCCTCCATAGAGCCCAATGTGTCGTGTATAGTGTAGTGTCATGTCTGTATTGTCCACATTGGTTTTAACATTAGTTTGACAGGCATCGAGTTTCTTGATATTGAGACATGGTAACGGCTTGTGGTGTTACGGCACGATAGAAGTTGTTATTGTTATTACTACACAGCAGCCTATTTGTGAATGATATATTTTTACCATATAATACATGTAATTGGTGTATAGTCGTATCTCACAGGTGAGCCTGTATGTCAGTGCTAGGCATGTTAATGATTTACCCATCAGCCCACAATATATTGAATGACTGTGGTTTAATTCAAGAATGCATGTTTTTTGGTTACATTATTTCATGCGTGCACTGTTAGCATAGTGGTTAGCGGTAGTGTATTGCTTAGCTCGCTGCGCTATGAACCTGTCCATATGTATGTGTGTAGGTCGATGTGTGTGTGAGTCTGTGTGTGCGTCAGTCGATGTGTGTGTGTGTGCGCGTCAGTCGATGTGTGTGTGTGCGTCAGTCGATGTGTGCGTCAGTCGATGTGTGTGTGTGTGTCAGTCGATGTGTGTGTGTGTGTGCGTCGATGTGTGTGTGTTCGGCAATATGTGTGTGTGTGAGTCCATGTGTGTGTTTTTTTCACCTGGGCAACGCCGGGGACTTCCCGCTAGTAGGCAATAAACCAGTAATGTTAATACAGTTATGAGTGAATGTTGAGTTTCTTTTCTACCTTAGCCAACTGCGCTAATCAGATGTGCGGGGGAAGGATAGCAATGAGTAAGTACGTCCATCCGCCACTTGACAGATGCTGTGCAGAAACGTTTCGCCTAATGTTTCCCTTCATTCCTGCTCTCCCCGCTGCCAAATCACACCCCGTTGCTGCGTGGCAGGATCGCGCGCTTCTCCAGCGTCTACCACCTCTCCATACACATCTCCCGCAACTTTGGCGCGGAAGCCACGCGGATCTACTACATCGGGCTGCGGGGAGAGTGGATGCAGGTTTGTGTTCGCTACTTGGCTCACAATGTCGGTGACGAACAATTTGTCGGGTACGCCGCCACTTCGTCGAGCTGACCTCTCAACAGTTGTCACAACCACCTCAATGTACGGAATTAATGCAGCATGATAGTGTACGCACGCAAGTACCTCCGATTAGCACGGTTGGCTGCGTATGATGCGAAAGAGGTTCAACGTATCCGGATTGTTGGCTTCTAATCTAACACGTTTTTTTTCCCATCAGGCTCACCAGCACAAGGTGACCCTGTGCACATACGAGGCCTCGGCCAATCCAGCCGACCACAAGGTCGACCTCTTCACCCCTCAGACCCACTACATTTCCTGAAGGCCTGCGGGCCTGCTACGCATTCGCTACGGAAATCCTCTGAGCGGCAGTAAACTACGCGACCCCCCCCCCCCCTTCATTTGTTATGATTCACGTTCCCAGTGATGACATTCCACCACAGTGTCGTCGTCGTCGTCGTCGCTGGGAAACGATGTGGCTCCGCTTCGGTCGGTCATTGCAGGTGATGCCATGCGCTGTGTTTGTTTTGGATTGGCGTGGTTCGCGCCGATTGTGACCATCTCGGACAGAATTCTGCCAGTTACACGTCGAGTGTATTGTGTTATAGCAGCCTCGCTGGAAGTGTCGATTTAAGGTTTAAGTTATTAATCAAGTTCTAGTATTTTTTTTTTCTTTTGCGGTAGACCCCCTTCCCCATTAACCGCACTACTTCCGGGAACTTGCACAGATGGGCATTTTTTAGCGATTCTCTTAGCGGATATAAGATTGGCCATAGAGGATGAGAGCGGGGCAGGGAGTGAGAGAGGGGGGTTGCCGGTGATGGGTATGTATGAATGGTTTGATACGGTGAAAAATAAATGTACTACTGGGTTTGCGTAGTTTGTGATCGGGTTGTGCGTGGGGTTGGTCATGTGCGTGTTTCAGTGCACGTGCGGTTGGATGCATGTACGGTTGACAGCCTGAATGGTGGAATGCATTTACGAACGATTGACTGCAAAAACGCTTGTGTGTTTGGATGTGTGTGTATGTGGTTTAGCACGCGTGGTTGACTGAAGCATGGGTAATTGACAATCTACCGTCAAGTAATTTTTCATCTGTTCATTCATATTCAGATTTGAGTAAATTTCTACATGTTTGGTAATTCTTTCCTTCAATAGTTTTAATTAGGACAGACATCTTTTTCACAAAGTACTACCAATACGTTTTTGCTCATTTGTGCAAAACAAAGCCACTCCTTAAAGATTATGGCTAAGACTAGCAGATATGTGACCCAGTGTTGACCAAAGATGCTGTTTAACATCTTGATATTTTACTGATCATGGCATCTTGGTTTTAAGGCGATAAAGCAAGTTATCGTTGAGGTTTGTGTAAAAACGGCTTTGACGAAGTTGCCCAAGGCAAAGCAGAGTTAACATGTTGAATGAAGCACAGCCCAAAACATCTCTCTTGTACCTACACAAAAAAACAGGTTGCGCTAGGCTGTCCAACATGAGTTGGAAGTTTTGTTAATGAGAAGCGAGGAACCATACTCGTGGATTTCTGTAATGCTCTCCAACATATGATTGTCCTCAGGTGTATTTAATTCCACACTGACTAGCGTGGTGTGAGACATCGCTGTGAGATGACGTCGTGGGTAGTTGAGGTCTGTGTGTGACATCGTCGCCTCGTCTATTCAGCGCTGGATCTTTAATGCCAAGTTTATTGCAACCCTTTTGATCAATTTTGATCGTTTTTTTCTGGAAAAGTTTGTCATAACAATATAACTTTATTATGGAATGTTATTTAAATTGGATCCTGTATAGGACAACTATTGTGAACCCCTCCGCAAAAAAACACAAACCCCTCTCCTGTGACAGACACAGATGGAGGCCATGAAGTATCCACCATTAATGTCGCCGTACTTTTTGGTACAGCGTCACTATTGACATCACTTTGGGCACACCTCCAAAGTCGACTTAAACTCTTCGTTTCTCAAATTCATGTTGGACAGCCCGGAGCACACAGCGGAGTTGTTTTTCCAGAGAAGAAGAAGAAGCCCGTTTCATGTTCTGTGTTATCCTTTAAACCCGACGTGAAGGTGGCACACTCCTGTCCTAAAATATGTACTGCGCTTAAAAGTGCCGCACGGCTAATTCATTGTCTTGCACAGCTACGTCAAAAGGCTCAAAATACTTCTCTAATCTTCCACCTGATCCTACATTTTTGTCTGCCACTTACGGCTATACACTTGAGGGTACTTGTTTTAGCGAGTTGATTGTTGACCCTTTGTGAGTCTCTGGATGCTTGGAACGAAACCTCGTTTGTGAAAACCTGGCTTTTTATTTGAATTTGGATGCAGCAAAAAGTCCCCTGCAGTCCGCTGACTACGTGTGCGTTTTCTGCTGACGTTTTGGTTGGAGTCAACAGCCACCAGGCCAGTGACACTGTGGCTTAGAGTGCCCGACTCAAGCAAAAGGTTGTGAGGGTTTAAAATCCCCGCAGGGGTTATTGGGGGTGCAAACTCAGCATTGCATTAATCTGGGTGTTAACAATGAGTACTGCTTTTTTTGTTGAAAAGTTAGGTGGTTTAACCCATGGTTCAACTGTCCCCCACCAAAGTAACGTGAAATTTGCAGCATTGGTTTTGAATTGTAAATGAAGATGAGCACTGCCCCCTTACTCGTTTGAGTCAGGTGACACTTCGGGCTTTTTCAGTCAGAGGTGATTCGAATAGCACGTACAATGTCATGTTACTTGAGGCGTATACTGATGTGATACAATGTTACGACTTAAGCAAAATTGTCCAACGCATTCGGCTCAAGGCACTTTGAAGACGGAGTGATCAATTTAACTCGTGTGTAGGTGCTAGATGGAATGTTACATCACAGGACAACTTGGCAAAGCCTTCATCCATCCAGCATTGTATTGATCGTGGCCAATGATGATTATTGGATGGGTCACTGCAAAGGGCCTGTGTTCATGTTTTCTTAAGCACAAATATTTTAAACCTGCTGTAACAACCAAACCAACCAAGGTGGATTAATTTCTTTAAAGTTGATGTCACCAGTCAAGTTGCGAACAATGGGAAAATATCATCTCGACAATGAGTTTTTTTTTATTTCTACAATGTGTGACGTTTATTTGTTCTCTTATAGCAACAGGCTCCTGTTTACACGATCACACGACGGTATAATTGGGGATGTCGTAGCCTTACATGCGTGGAAGCCTTAAGCGCTGCTGCCATACTTGTTTGCACTGTTTGTACGTAAACATGCGTGACTCCGTGTGTGCTTGCAAAGCCATGAATGTATACACGATTACACGTGGGTGTTTGCAAACGTCCACTGGACTGTGCTTTTCTCTCCACAGGTGTGTATTATTAATGGTTTGTAAGAGGGAGAAAAGCCGTGGAATAAATGTGCTCTGCAGAAATGAACCATACATTTACTCAAATTATTTGGTGCTGCTGCGTTGGCCGTGGTCCACAAGCACACATAACATCTCGCCGTAGTGGCGACATCTTAACTCCCTCGCCTGGTATACAGGAGGTTGTGGGGTCAATCCCGACCCTGACGCCTGTATATTTGGAGTTTGCATGTCTCCCTGAGATCACGTGGATTTTCCTCAGGGTCCTTCGTTTTTTTTTCCCCTCATTTAGAATCATGCGTTTAGAATATTTGACTGGTATAAGTTTCCACATGATGATAAGCCACTTTGGTGAGCAATCTCGCTCCTGAAAAAGAGCTATACAGCTTAATGGAGCGTGGCTGGTAAAATAAAATAAAAATTGTTTAGTTAACAACTCAACATGCATAAATCTGTTTTTTTCGGTAAAGTCACGTAGAAATAAGAAAAAGAAAATTACACAATATACTATGTATGTTATGTAATTATATATACTATGTATATTACGTAATTACATAATATACTGTGTATATTATGTAATTTTATTTATCTTATTTCTACGTGACTTTACCGAAAAAAACAAAGATTAATTCCTGCAGTCACGAAAGCATCAAATCTAGTTTCAACTCAACATGCATCTGTCAATAACATTGCCTTAAAAATTAAAAGTGTTTAATCCACAAGGTGTTAGGGCAATGGTCATTCTTCACAGGACACAGAGGCCAGAGGCACCTCCTGTATGTACTGATTTACAGCAGTACTTGAGAGGTACCTGTCTGGCAAATTTGCACTATGACGCCGGCACACAGGGCCTGTTCTTGCGAATTACAGCACGGGGTATTTAACATCCACTTTGCAGTAGACAGCGTGTGGCAGTTGTATGGCGAACACACCTGCAGTATTGACCGGAGCGGACGCTGGATTCAAACCACGAATCGCGTGAACTGCAACAGGCGGTGAACACGCCACTGCAAAGCGACGTCACCGCCCTTATAAGTAATGCATTGCGTGCTTAATTGTCCTGCTAAACAAATGCATGTGTTGGATACAGCTGATACAGGCTTGTAACCGGTGAGCAGCGCATTGACCGCATGTAGACGTGGACTCCTATCTGCACGCTACATAAGTCTTTTGTGGTGCCTCTTTGCTGTTGGGTCACATTGGAGCAACCTCCCCATTAATGTTGACACTTCCTGGAATGTGCGGAATCCGTTGGGGCTTGGAAATGTCATCATAGGTCCCAGCGAGATATGCTCACCGCTACACTATAAAAAAATAAAGGCATCCCTTATGTAATACGTTAACATCACTAAACATTGGGACCAGAGAGACGTCCTACATTGGGAGGTTGAATGTATTCCTCGGTTGCACGAGGCTGCGATTCGGTTCAGCGTGTGTCATGAAAAAGCAAATCACCAATGATCTATTAAATGTCTTTTATGTGCCAATCGCAATCTACAAATATGCCATTTGTACATATTTAAAAGTGGTGCATTGACCAAGACACATTGATAATTACTGGAGTAATGTAATGTAGATATCCATTACCGATTTGCTATGCTTCATTTAATTTCTGTGCAAATTCCCAATAAATTTGAAGTGCATCACTTAAGTACCAATTACAAATGGCGAATTTGATCAAATAGCATATTTAAGTTGGAGGTAATTTTAGATGATGCCAATCTCTGCCAGTAATTAAACTAAAACATCGTTAACTTTTGTGGTCGTAGTAATGCTCATTATATATCCAGCACAAACTCACCGAGCTTCAAGTGCCCTTCACTGCTATACTGTACTGCGTTTGGCCAATTACATGAATTAGATGTTTAGTTTACCCTTAAAAAAACCCCATGCATACACGAGATTACGCTTTTAAAGTTCCAGACTCGGAAATCATGAAATTAGGTGGGAGAGCGTCCCAGAGTGTGGGGGCTACACGGGGGGTGGGGAGGGGGGAATCTCGGTCGTTCAAGAATTAGTTTGAATAAAAAAAAGAGTCGGTGATTCCTTACGTTTTTCCTATACTTTACATTGGTAGCCCCGAGCCAACGCTGGACGCTCCACAGCCCACGTAGCATGTTCATGGATTTGCCATTTCCCCGCGCCTGTCTATTGCGTCACACGAAACGTGACTCAAGATAAACCCAGCAAGTGGACGTAGGGCACTATTTCACAAAGTGGATATGTGGTGTGTGTAGAAATGTTGGTTTTGGGAAGAGATGTGCGCAACCTGCAGCTTCCTTACCATCACCGTGCGCGAATGTTTGGATCCAGGCGTGGTGACTCACTCGTGCCATCACTCGTGCCATCCAGTGCATTAGAGGCAAGGCTTTGTGGATCACGCAGAGATTTGTGAAACTCCCAAACCAGGTGGTACTGCGAGGTAGCAATGAGATGGCAGTAAACACATACCTACAAAACAATCACGAATTGGAAGAAAGCGCCTTAATATATAGAGAGCTGCAGAGCTCGGGCGATTGTTGGTGCTGGCTCACCGCCTGGCTGCCTTTCACACTTGTCTGATGGCTCCTTCTTGCACCAGAGTCATGCTGTCCGGTCGAGAGTGAGTGAATACTGTGCGGTGTGTTACAAATTGAAATTATTATTAATTTGTGTGGACATTTGAATGTTATACCCTCTTATATGTGGGTTGTCTCCAGCATACACTGGTTTCCTCCCACAAACAAAACATTTGTGAATGGACCTGTGCATAACATCCAAATGCAGAACCTTCCTGAAAGCCTTGAGACTTGTATGAGTAAGAGGCATTATTGCACCAATTTTTTACGACTTGAGCGAAAGCTTATATGACTCCCCTTCTCATACTGTGGGCAGTTTTCTATTCGTACAATTTAAGTCTGGCTCTTTCGTTTTGTTGCTGCCATCAGATATGAATCGGACAACGTGGATAGCGAGAAAGGAGTTTAGGAACAAATGTTCAAAGGTACCTAAAAGAAGCACGGAGAGATCCACGCTGGGAATTCTACAAAGAGGCACAGATAGATACACACGGATCGGAGAGCAAGAGCAATATTTTTTTGCAAAAAATATTTTATTAAATCTATATTTGAAGTTTTCGTGACTCCAGGGATCAATTCTCTTTGGTTCTTTCGGTAAAGTCACGTAGGTATAAAATAAAATAAATTGTATTAACCAAACGATTCAGGTACACAGGGCATGTATGGGAATTTGACAACAGTATAGACTGCAAAATATGATTTTTACCAACGTTTTATATATATATTTTTAACCTGTCTGTTTAAATACACTCTACGTCCCTGGTGGCTACTTCCTTAACTCGGATAATCCTCTCGGGGGAAGGACAGGGAGGGTGGGGGAGGTGGGGAAGGAGGGGGAGAAAGAAAAGCGGGGGTGGGGGTGCCTTAATGCCTAAATGAATGATCTTGAAAACCAATGCACACTGCAAGAGAAGCCGTGAAATGGGCTCCAAGTTTTGTGATATGCCTCTTCCCTGCCATACCTTAATTTTGCACTTCCATGTCGAGTGAAAGCAATGCATAGAATGGTTTAGTTGTATTTGTATGTGTTTGGGTGATTTGTTTATCTTGTACTTAACACTCCTATCATACTTTTTGGTTCTTTCGATAAAGTCACGTAGGTAGAAAAATTTAATTAAAATTAAAATGATATATCACGACGTTTCGATCGCAACACAAGCGGTCGTCCTCAGGCAGAAAAAATAATCCAGCAGTGGAACTGCTGAACCAGCGAGAGAGCTGTTACAGCAAGAGGCTGTATATGTGGCGATGGGCAAGCAAGCGGGGTCTGAGCTGGAAAGGAATTCCATCCCCAGACGCAAGCACGTCAGTTGTGTTAATGGGGGAGAGATTAACATGAAATGAGCTTCCGTCGCCGCATAAGAGTATCATCCCCGCATCTGCGCACAACAGCAGTGTTAATGGGAGATTAGTTAATCTCCCATTAACAGTAAATGTAAGGCTAGCAAACAGAAGGCTCGCAAACGTCAGCTAATCCGAGGGGGGTAGGGAGGTGAGGGGCTGCCATAACGGGCGAGTGGGTGGGGATGCAATTTACAGAGGGATCGGCGGCAGGAGGAGAGAGAGGGGTGGTGGGGCAGAGCAAGACGGGGCTGCGCGTGAGGTAAGGGGGTGAGAGAGGAAGGGAGCTGCGCGAGCGCCAGGGGGAGAGAGAGGGGGGGGCAGCAGGAAGAGAGGGAGGAGAGAGAGGGGTTGGGTCATAGATAATCGGTGACAGGGGGAAAGAGAAGCTGTGTTAGTGAATGTGACTCAGAGAGTTGAGAGAAGCTGCTAACATAGGCGGGCAGGAAGGGGACATTGCAGCCAGTTATGACCGAAACTGGTTAATAACGTCCTTCCAATAATTGCTTAGTTTGTACCCATCTTCTCGGTTGAGAATATGGGTACATGTCTGTGTTTGTATGTCTGGATGGCTTCATGGACAAATCTTTGATGGTAGCCCGAAGGTTTGCGGAGTACCTTGGTCTCGGAAAAAAAATATCATGTGAGCCCACCGTGTTAAAACAGTGATCAGCCACGGCAGAGGTGTTGATTCTGCCGTGTTTGAAATCTGCCTTGTGTTTGCGAACACGGTCCGAGACGTCGTTTCGTTTCCTCAATGTAATTGCTGCCGCAGACACAACTTAGTTTGTAGACACCACGGTATTGCATGTCAGGAATCACATCCTTCACAGATGGGATCAAATCACGGATTTTTGTACTGTGTTGAATCGAACCTGGATGTTGTGTTTGTTCAATATTTTGGAAATATTTTTGGTAACACCTGCTATGTATGGCAAGGTGATGGTTTTGATTGGGTCCTCAGATGGTTGTCTCCCCATGGTTGGGGCTACAGCTTTGCAGATTGTGCGGTCTGAATATCCATTCATCTTGGGCTTGGTGTACGTGCTCAAGCTCACTGACTAGGTGGTGCTGGTCGGAGATGCAACAGGCCCTATGGTGTCGTGTTTTGATGAGGGAATTCTTCTGGGCTGGATGGTGGTGGGAATCAGGCTTTAGATAGGAATCCGTGTGGGTGGCTTTCCTGTAGACAGAATGTCCCAACGAGTCATCAGGTCTCTTCCCAATCACAACATTCAGGAATGGTAGCTTGCCATCATTTTCCACTTCCATGGTGAATTTGATGGATGGGTGTATGGAATTTATGTGGTTGAAAAATTGGTTCAGTGCTGGCAGGCCATGTGTGTAGAATGTACCATTACAGGTGGAATGGGACATTCTACAAACAAAATGAAGATACCCCTATGGGTTCTCCCTTATCACCAGTGGTAGCGAATGTCTTCATGGAGAAATTTGAAATAGGAGCCATCCTGACATCCACCCTACGTCCTTCCTTGTGGAAGAGATACGTAGATAACACGTTCGTCATCTGGCCACATGGCCTGCCAGCACTGAACCAATTTTTCAACCACATCAATTCCTTCTAATCCTCTCTGAAATCCTCGCCACTTCTCCATCGCCCATTCTCTTCCTCTTCCCTCGCCCGTCCATTCCTTCACGTGCCTCCCCTACCCTTTCGTGATCCCGAAGTAACCACTATCACTGTCACTCATTCCTAAATCCTTGTACACCCCTGCAATCTGATTAATTATATTCTGCCGCCGTTTTGTAAGCTGCGTCAAGTGCCTTGAGTAAAATCGCTCTATATAAATATAATTAAGAGTTAGATTATTCTTTCTGTCACACTAGCGTAATTCGAAGCATGCACCTACCTACGCTTCTTCGCGCACTTTTCAGCTCTATTAGACCCATCTTAGATTTTATGATGCCGCCGTCATTGCACCAATCAATGGCAATGGATGGCAGGATACCATAGAGGAACTTAGAAGACTGCAGAGTTAGGGCCCAAGAAAAACAGCAAAAAAAATGTAATCACCAATGGCAAGTTCTCTGAACGAGCGAATATCTCTTTCGAAGGGACACAACTGGAAAGCACAGAAGATGAATGTAGACCGAGAGCAATTACATTTGAAGGCGGCCCAACATCACGCACCGGGAGAGAGCTGTTAACTACCTTGCCTGGTATACAGGAGGTTGTGGCTTAAATCCCGACCCTGACGCCTGTATATTTGGAGTTTGCATGTTCTCCCCTTGGTTGTGTAGATTTTTACAGTGTGGGGGGGGGGGGGGGACAAAATGATGTAGATCATGGCAAGCCTTGACATGCAACGTGTTTTTTTGTGCAGGACAATGTAAATGGTAACTTAAACGGTCAAGGGTATTGCTAAGTTACTTCGTTGTGTACTCTCAGTTTTTCAGCATGCACCACTGGAACCCTCCAGTGATGCATCCTTCAAGCAACTCTACCCACGTGTGCTGGACTCTTCTACGCATGTTTCTAGATACAATTAACTCTAATAATGCTAATTTGAAATGCGCACAATTTGCACTTGCCCGAAGGCAGCGACCCTCATGTGCAGAGCCCAGCTCACGGATCGTCTCAGTTTTGAAAAGGCGCTTGAAGGTATGGCGTTCCAGGTGGAGGGTCCGACAATAGAGAAATGATGCATGGCGGACGTGGCCCTGACTCTCGGTGTCGAGATTAACTCCTGGGTAGAGCTGCAGAGAGTTCTGGTGGTGGTTTTGGAGCTAGGGCATCAGGAGATCCGAGAGGTATGAAGGGCACTATACTTTGAAAAGCACTGGAAATTGAAACAGCCATCGCCTTGTTATGGGAAATGTTGACTTGTGTTTAGAACTAGAGTCGGTTCATAGAATGTACACGACTGCGGAGTAAATTCCTCTCGATTCTATGACGCATTTTATTTATTAATAGAAAGTGACGTTGGCACAAATAGAACATCGGTAGAATGCGAAAAATAACGAAACAGCAATGGTAAATCATAATCGGTTTATTTTGAGTTAGATCATGTGGGTATAACGTCGATTCGAGCTTGTTAACCCTTCACCACCCGACACAGCCAAACAAACTGAGTCGCCTCGTTGGGCTGCGTTGAAAATCAAACAACGTTTTGACAATTTTATGAGAATAAAAATATATATATACAGGCGTAACGAGTCCACCAGACGAAGATTGAGACGACACACTCTTTTCCACGGGGTCACGGCGCCTTCGACCACTCCACTCCCAATCCCACCAGGATGTGCCCCGATCGCCCCGCCTCATCCGGTGACGTCAACACTCCTCCTGGGCGTTCCCTCTCACGCCCTGCCTTTCCTTTGTGACGTCATCTTTAACGTAACCTGGGATCCCGTGGGCATTTCTACTCCCGGATCGCGTAAGTATTAGCACTACACAGGTATCGATCAATGGTGCCTACATCCGATCCAAGCTGAGCATCTCGTCAAGAAGACTTCTAGAAACAACATGCAGCAAGTAAATCGACGCAGAGGCAAAAACTTTTATAATCAAATGCTGTCAAAATTAAGAGGTGGCATGTATATACATCGTTACTGTATTTGCATTACGACATGAGGGAGACATTCAGGTTTATATGTAAAATTTAAAACATTTCATTTTAGTTTCACTAAACTCCATTTTTTGGCCCAATCGAATTAATAAACAATCTCAAATTTAAGCAAAAATATCCATTGAACGAAAAATGTGAAACGGTTTAACTCGGTGATGTCAATTATTCATCAGATATCGTGAAGGTGCTGTATGTCAGTAATATGAAACGTGCGTGGAATACGTTCCTGATATGCTCGTTAAAATGAAATTTCGTGGCTAACGATATTGGCCTACGAACTCAACGCATTCGTCAATAACACTGTGTGGACGTAAAATAAAAAAATTGGTGACGTTTTTCATAAATTGTCCTTCATAGCTGAATGAAGACAAAGATCCCCCATATTGCCTTAACAGATTGTTGGGGTAAGTGCTGTTAGCGAGCACCTATGACGGCCGGCATGGTACACGAGGGGGCGGGTGGCCAGCACCACGCCTGGCCATCTTTGTCTCCCCAGTGGCGATGTTGACGCACCGCACCAGGTACTCATTTGAGGCTGAGTTGATTTAGGGCAGGCCCAGAACCGGTTCAGATAATCGTCACTGATGTTGGGCCTTAGCGGGAATCTATTTTGGCTCGCCGGATTTGCAGCGCAGAGCGCTACCTGCTACACTACCACTCACATACAGTAGAGAGAGGGCCCACTTCCCCACATGCTAAAAGACTGTCGTATTTCAGTCAAACTTATCACGGGTATTTATATATATATAATTCTAAGAAGTGTAATTTTGCCAAATCAATTGTAAAACAAAAGTTAGTTTGTATATGTGTGTAAATTCACTGGTGAGTGTTAACTACCTACACTTTTCAGTCGGTCTTGAGTCACAGGCAGCTTCCAGAATTCAACCCCAAGACCTCAGCAGTCACAGCTCAGCATTCTGACCGCTAAGCCACTTCCTTGACATGGGTATTTCACACACCGTGAGCTTTCCAACCCACTTAAAAATATATAATACGTTACCCTTGACTTGACCTTGCAATAGAAAACGATTGAGTTGCAAATGTCAAGTATGCATGGGCATAATTATTTTAGTTGCATCGTGCCCTTGACACATGTAGCCACTGCATTTTTAAACACGCGTCAGTTACGAACAGCGAGTCGTGTTCGACAGCACCAACACTCGAACAATTGCGGAAGGGAGTCGTGTACTTTACAATCATTATACAAGCAACCGAAAAACGTTAACCACCCCCTCCCCACGACGAAAGGTGACGCTGAGCAAATGTTCCAATTCAAAATAACAAAAACGACTTACTTGTGGGGCATCCAGACTTCATGAGTTGTGGCCCGTATTAACTTAGATGCTGAGCGCCGTGGGGCACCGATATAAAATAAAAACAAAGAGCTATAACTGCTCAACCCGAGCTATAAATACTCTTGATATTTGGATTGTCTCTGTCCCGTTCGCCTGTTGGCGTTCTCTGGACTGACACTGCTGAGACAAAGAAATAAAGAAGGCTGTCTCTGGTGTAGGCCAATTAGTTTCAAAGACAACACGTATACTATCAGGGCATGTTTGCATGTTTTGCCACAAGTACGTGTGGTTAATGCAGACTTGATGCCTTGCAAAAAGGTATCTATTTAATGTTTTAACATCTTAACGCCTGTTGTATTGTCATAAAGGGTAAAACCGAATCTATTTTTCACATTCTTTGATAATGGCAAAAAATATCCCATATAAATAAATACACGATTAAATATAAACATGGACATTGACAGGGAATGTAAAAGGGCATCTTAGCTCAGTGGACCATACCCGATATAAACTGACTGATAAGAGGAAGTTGTATTAAAAAGAGTGATGAGCCGTAGAAAACAGTGCTAGAGGGTACTTAGGGATCACGAGAGGGTACGGGATGGACGAGAAGGAGTGGAGGGGCGAGGGGAGGGAGAGAATGGGAATAGCGAAGAAGTACGTTTTAAGAGAGGAATGGAAGGAGGTTCAGGACGGGTACTTTAATGTAAGGGGCAGTGTTGAGTCTATGGGTAGCAGTGTTGAGTCTATGGGTTGCAGTGTTGAGTCTATGGACACTGTTGAGTCTATGGGTTGCAGTGTTGAGTCTATGGGCAGTGTTGAATCTATGGGTTGCTGTGTTGAGTCTATCAGCAGTGTTGAGTCTATGAGCAGTGTTGAGTCTATGAGCAGTGTTGAGTCTATGGGCAGTGTTGAGTCTATGAGCAGTGTTGAGTCTATGAGCAGTGTTGAGTCTATGAGCAGTGTTGAGTCTATGGGTAGCAGTGTTGAATCTATGGGTCGCAGTGTTGAGTCTATGAGCAGTGTTGCTCAATGTACAGGGGAAGTTAATTCCCGTGGAGGGGTGCAAGGAGGGAGAAGGATCGAAAACGGGATTGTGCACAAGGAGTTCGGAGGGACAGAGAGATATACAGAGAGCAGATTGGGAATGAAGAGGACGAGCGGAGGGGACATGGACGGAGATAAGAGAGGCAAGATGAGGTGGGGGCAAGGACATGAAGATATTTGTTGATTAGCGTCAGGTATTTGAAAAGACCGATGTAGGAAATGGAGTTGAATGAGGAGAGGCGAAGTGTGCTAAATCAAAGGGGAGATTGGAAATAACTCGTGCGGAATCATTTTGCTTTTGTTGGAGGGGAGTGGAGGGCAGAGGCAGGGAGACAAGAAGATAATTACACTAGCCCAGATGGGTGAAGATCAGACAATGAACCAGGAGTTTGGCGGCAGAAGACAGATGTCCGATAGGAGAAAGATATAATCAGAGATACAAGATGTAGGAGAGATTAATCCGTACAGCACTTATGCCACCACATTGCATTCCTCACTCCGCAGGCTGTAACCACCACCAAATTTCCCACCGCCATGGCAAGCCTCTACAGAGCCCACATACACACAGTGGCCCCGAGAGTCACTCAACTATTTCACACCGTCGTCTTAACAAAAGCGTGACATTTATTTATTTTAGCTTCACAACTCCGCCGGGCCTTTTTTGAATGGCGACTTGGAGTGATGCGACGTGCCCAGGCTAGGTGAGTTTTTTAGGCTGGGTTTGGCCCATTGGCCCAACGTGTGGCCAGACCTGGGCCCCCCTCTCTGCACGCTGCACCGTGGCACATCGTAGGCCGTACAAAGGTGCCCGTCATGAAAATAGTTCCTAGCAAGCTTTTTTTCCGCCCCTAAACAACAACCGTAACGACATTATAAATAACATTTGTTGCGATCATTATGTAACATTCCATCACACGTCTATTATATAATCCAAGTACATTATTATATAACTAGGCGAGACCTCAAAAGACCAGGATGAGTCGCATTTGCAGGAGCAAACTGGGGTATTAGTCTGCCAGTAGGGGGAGATGATTTCTGCTGTGTGTAATCTCAATTGAGTAATTTACTGCGTCAATTTCGAATTCGGCACATTTGGAGCCCGTTCTCCAGTACACAACGGCCATCAGGGGATCTTCAACATCCACTGTGAAGCACATGGCATGTATTATTTGGTGAATACACACTGCAGTATTAACCAGTGTGGCCGCTGGAATCGAACCGCAAACCTCTGCAAAAAGCGGCGAATGTGATTTCATTATAATAATTTCAGCCTGTAATGCGCCGCAAAGTGTTCGCTCGCCGTCGTAGAGAGAGAGAGAAAGCAACTCAGAGGGCGCAAGGAAGAACCACAGAAAACTGGGAGGGCACGCGGTGACCTGGTGCTACCAACAATTGCCCAAGGACGCCACGGTGGCGAGATGTTAACTACCTCGCCTTGTATATAGGAGGTTGTGGATTCGATCCCGACCCTGACGCCTGTTGTATATTTGGAGTTTGCGTGTTCTCCTCGTGGTCATGTAGATTTTTCTCCGGGTCCTCCGGTATTCCCCTCGACATTTAGGAACATGCGTTTAGAGTGTTTGGCTGCTATAAATGTCCACATGATAAGCCACTTTGCTGAGCTATCCTTTGTGGCCAGGTCGCTTATGAAAAAGAGCTATATTTCTCAGTAGGCTTTACCTGGTACATTTTCTTTATAGTTTCATCGTTAAAAAGGTCTGCGGTCCTCTTTATATTAAGGTGTTATCGACTTATTAATGAGTGTTCACATGCATATTACATCTGAGGCCAGATTGGCAAAATGATATCAGTCTACAATCTACTACTGCATATTCATTATAAAAAATAATTTTCACACTACCGTTGATTGTAAAAAAAATTATTTCGTTAAAATACGTTGCGATATTTCAATCAGGCACCAAGTATCTACAAATAATAATTTACAGCCCTTTGTCAATCTACTGCTGGGTGAAGGCTTCCCCACACCGTGTCAGTCGTGGAGGCTGTTTGACTATACAACACCACGCTGGTAGTGGTTTAGCGAACAGCTGGTCCAGGGCCGTTTCAGTAATCACCACCGATGTCACTAACCGCTATGCGACCTACCGGTCCAACCCAAGTGCCTAATGGAAATACGAATAATTATTTCAATGTAGATGACATTCCAACCCAGTAATTCTGAGACTTTGCATAATAAAACCAAATATGTTAAAACTTGGGCTCATTATATGACAGAGTATTATTACAATGTTTGATTTTGGTTGTCATGTAATGTCCAAATAAATAAATAATCGATCTATACGAGTTGATTATGAACCACCCACTGTCCCAACTTCCTCTGTAAAATTTCGTTTGACAGGAGAAGCAGGCATCGACGTGTGAATTCCACATCAAACTCGGCCCCCGCCTGTCAATTCATTGGGAAATTAAAATCTAAAATGTGAGATAAACGATGGCACGGACTAAAGTTTAAAACAAATTAGGAGCATCAATGCAGTCGCTAAACTTGTAAGTACGAGCGCCTGTGTTAACAATAAAATATAAATAATGCAGTTCTTGCACTTGCTTTCAGGTGACTCTAGAGATGGGCATACCCACACTTTATTCCACTACCAAGTGCAACCTGCTTTCTGATAGACTAACATCAGCTATGCACTTTTAATTCGAGATTGAAAACGAATTTCCATGGAACTGCTTTTTTGTATTTAGTTTGTGGTCCTTACGCTCACACCCCCGATTAGCACGGTTGGTTATGTACGGTGCGAACGAAATACAACATACATATATGAAGGATAAAAAAAAAATCTGTCCATTTATAACTAACATTTACTTGTGATAGAGACCATATTTGCGACGGCAATTCCGTTGTAAAGATATACAATCATTGCTCACATTTTTATTATTATTTCCATTGCAAATTCAGCTTCAAAAAGTTACCGTCTCTGCCACTTGATGAGAACACTGACTTCGAGCAGCCAGCGTGACGGACAGCTCAAGCATGATAACTTCTTGTCACATATATTAAGGGACAATTTACTCCCCTTTTTAGCGTTTAAAATAAGACATCGCTGCACGTGGCTCTCGTCGCGTTTTGCCACGAAAGAAGAGAACAAATCCTGGTAACTGAAACGCATCCCAGCTAGCGTCATTTGCTGATGGAACTTCGCTCTTGCAAAGTAGTGAGGTGGATTGCGTTGCGGCCCACCAACAGTGTAGGGCTGTAGCCGAGGGCTAGACGAATTTGTGCCACGCACAGGCACTCATCTCTGCGTTCGTAGCATCAGCGTGACCCTTGCGGAGACTTGTCCATTGGTTTGACTTCCACGGACGTCCCAAAGATCTTGTCCCAGTGGCAGAAGTAAGGCGCGAAGTTTTTCGTCGGCTTCTGGTGGTGAAGGTCGTGGTGCGGTGCCCCTCCGTAGAGGCCTCTGGGCAGCAGATGATGAAGCCCCCAGGGCAGGTCGTACCCCGAATGATCCTCGATGGAGAGGTAGACATTGAGCAGCATGAACGTCCACGTGGTGAGAAGGTGGCAGTGTAGCACGATGGGATCGATGGTGGTCCAGATGCCCACGCTTATGAGCTCCCAGCCGCCCATGTACTGCGTGCTCCACGCAAAGGGCACGGTACACTCATGGTGCACAGCATGGAAAGTCCTGTACAGCCAGCGCACGCGGTGGTGCAGTAGGTGCCAGGCAAAGTACTGAAAATCGAACAGCAGCAGGCAGGCCAGAACGCCGTGGCAAAGCTCAAAGAGGCTGGGCGCCTTCTCTGGCAGGTCGATGGCCGGCCGCCAATACCACTGAGCCACCGTGGCTGGGAAGACGAACACGACATTGTTGTAGATCGTGAGCGCCACGCAGTCGCAGACGGCCCTCAGGCTCGGTTCCTCTTTGCTCGCTTGAATCTTGTAGTGGCGCAAGTGAGGAGCCAGCCGGCGAGTCACAAGGCCCACGGCGGTGAAGAGCAGGCAGAACACGTAGTAAGCCGTCACGGACAGGACGGCGGGGAAGATGGACGAACGCAGCGTGTGCCCGTAGTTCAGGCGCAGAACGTCCCACAGCGGCTGCAGCAAAGACTCCTCGCCTGTCCACGATTCCAGCAGCTTGCAGAGTCTTGCCGACTGCACGGCCTCGAGCATCATCTGATGGCCCATCTCCACTCGTCCGGCAAAATTTTGCGATTTACTGCGAGCTCTCGATAAATAACACTATCATGCAACGATTTGCTGTTTTCATTACCTATACCTGGCAGTTGACGTGCATGCATGTATTGAGGTATTGTTTAGTTTTCACGCCTTCTATATTTAAATACAGCTCACAGTTAAATATGAAAATGAAGAGGTACTTTAAAACAAAAAAAAGTCTATCTACCACTGATGTAGCGTTTTGGAAGCGGTGTCGCACAAGTCGAAACAATGCCCTCAAAAGGTGCGGGTCATGAAGGAGGACTTATATGACCGGGAGGAACCAGTGACGAGGTTACATTGAAACAGCAAGGAAAGCAGAAATGTGTGCAGCAACCCGCAGACCACAGTATAAAATTCACGAGTCATGGAACCTTTCATGACGAAAGTGAGCTTCTTATAAGTCACTATGCGATAGGGGCAGATTTAACCAAAGCAGCCACATCTGCATGCGTGCATGGTGTGTATTATACAAATAGTTTTGGTGATCTGTGCCTAACGCCTGGCACTCTGCACGCTGGGTGTAACGATGGGTCGGCTACGTGGGGTTGTCATGCAATGCAAAATATTTATTTTTGTTTTTCATGAAAGGGTTATTATTAAAATTGTAACTACTTAGTAGTTTGTTCCAAGAATAATCGATTTCATCCACAAAACATGCCAGCGCTGCATTTGATAAAAGCTAAGTGCGCCCCTGTTTTTGTATTATTTTTTGTCGTTTTGCACGCCATTAAAGAACAATAATAAATAATAACCGATTTAGTTATCATTCCTGCATTTGCTATCACTGTCATTAAGTCACAAGGACAACCGTTAAAGTATGTTGCACCTTATCTCAACAAACCTGTTTCTCTCCATGAACAACTTTATTGTGTTGCTTTGTCAACATGAAAGTGCCGATTCAACAAAATTCGTCGCAAGCAACACTTTTGGGAGATGGTTGTCAATTTACACCAAATGTGATATCCGTAAGAGAGGTTTTTTTGGGTTAGATCGCGTAAATATATAAATGTGTCGTTAAAACCCGCCACCACCCGACACAGCCAACTAGTGAGGGTTGTTACGTAAACAGAACTTGGCAATTCGTCACGGTGTGCTGTACTAGTGAATTATGAATTATTTCCTCATTCTCTCACTTATGCCTCATTCACTCAATCCTCCCTCATTCAAATACTCAAACCTCTCATTATCATTAGTCTCTCAGTCACTAATTTTCTCATTTGCACACACACTGCGTTCTGGCGAACAGCCGCAACACATTCGATTGTGGAATGCGCATAAGCACGCGTTGAATTTCACAGTACATATGAGCAGAATTGTGAGAGTTTTTATTTATTTAACGAATGCACAGTCCCTAAGCCAAGCTGTTGCCACCGATCCTGCTGTGTTCAGAGTGAGTCGGCCTCCACTCACTCACCAGCCACCAGGCAATATCGGACACGACACGAGCTGGTGAAGAGATGGAGTGATGTGGTACAGGAGGACGTGGAGCTGAGTGGACTTGCCGATGACTGGTACCAGCGGTGTCAAGATCTGCCTCTGTGGAGGAGGCTCGTGAAGGACGCTACTGGGCAGTTGGAGGCAGTCGCCCCTCCAACATCAAAGGAGGGCGGAGGAGCGACGCTCACAACAACGAGCAGAGCGCCGGGTGACTAAAGCACAGCAAGTTGGCACAGTAGGGGGCACAGGTGGTGCATCAGCCAGTCATCTCCATCAGCCAACCCATGGCACCTGGGTCTGTCCCGAGACCTCCTGTTATTGAGCCTTCGACACTTCACGTGATAGCTTCAAAGTCCACCACCAAATGCCAGGGTGTCTGTGAAGGTGGTTGTTGCCAGGTGGTTTCCTTGGGCGGTGTCGGTGGTAGCACAGGAGGTCGTAGGCTTTGATGGAGTAGCTGCTGGCCTCTTCCATTCCAATGTGGGTTTCTTGCAGGCAAACGATATCAGCAGTGTGTTGGACAGCAAGGACTTCAATGAGGCTGCGCTTGGCTGCCGACAGGTCTTCGACATTGAGTTGGAGGATTCGGAGGGCTGATCCGCCTGCAATGTGATCTTGAGGCGGTTTCTTCTCGGCTTTGGGACGTTAACGAGGATTCGTTGAGGCTCTTCTCACGAAACTTTTTTTAGAATTTAGTCTGCTTGTAGCAAGGCCGTAATTATGATATATTGGGGGGGCACACCCCCCCCAATAATCAAATATGCCCAAAATGTCCCCCCCCCAATATATTGCTATAAAATATTTTTAAAATAATAATTGCGATGCTATGTAAATAAAAACAACAATTTGCTAAACCTTGGCCACAATATCTGGACTTGTCTTCATATAACAATGCATAGATTTCTGTTTATATGATTGTGGTTATGGTTGTACTTTATTAATCCCTAATCTCTGCCATTGCACACAATGAAACAAGGTAAAAAATAAAAAAAAACAGCAGTATAATACAATAACACTATTAGACATTATTGTAAAAAAATAAAGTCCATCCCATGTGTTAGTTAAATTTTTATATATATTTTAGGCAGGAAATGGCAGGAAATTAGTTTTCTAATTTAGATTTTTTTTTGGGGGGGGACCCCAGACCCCCTGGAAGATTTGGTCCCCCCCCCCCCAATGTTGATTCCATGGCTACGGCCTTGGCTTGTAGGATCATTCATTTCCCCAGGCGGACCTGGGTACTGACGGGGGGTACGACATGAACGCTGATCCATTGAGGGAGAAATTTTGTATGCTTTTGACTTAAAATGTATTGAATTCTTTCCTCATACAATCACTCATTCCTCCAATTTTCATTCTTACCTCATTCAATCACTCAATCTTCTCATTAGTTTTCATCATCAAATTAAACTATTGACTTTTTTTATTTTACCAGGTAAGGACCACTGAGCTATATAGCTATTTTTTCTGTATTGCTCAACGTAGTCGGTTATCGTGTGGAAATGTATAGCAGCCAAATACTTTAAACGCGCGTTGTTTCAAAATGTGGATGGGGAAAACCGGAGGACCCCGAGAAAAATCCACACAACTACAGGGAGAGAGACACGCAAACTCAAATATACAGGTGTCAGGGGTCGGGATCGAACCGTCGGACCTCCTGCTTACCAAGCGAGGAAGTTGACATCTCCCTACCACGGCGCCCCGATCAATAACCCGGCTCCCTGATGCTCTTCAATGACTTCCTGCAGAGACAGCCGTTACTAGGGACGACGTTGCTAGGGACGACGTTGCTAGGGACAGCCGTTGCGTGCGACGACCTTGCGAGGGGCGACGTTGCTAGGGACAGCCGTTGCTGGGGACGACGTTGCTAGGGGCGACGTTGCTAGGGACAGCCGTTGCGTGCGACGACGTTGCGTGGGGCGACGTTGCTAGGGACGGCCGTTGCTGGCGACGACGTTGCTAAGGCGACGTTGCTAGGGACGCCAGTTGCTAGGCTGGCGGTTTGTCCTCGCGGCCATCAGAGGCGTATTTGATTCTGTAGTGCACATAAGCGCGTTACAGTTCCGAGTGCTGGAATTTTGTAGTCCATATAAGCGCTTTTTTGTTTGTTTTGTGCCCAGAACTCGACAATAGAAGGTCGTGGAGAAACGCATTTTGTGATTATGAAAGCCCATTGCCAGATATGCCACTTATAATATATCCTATGATGTCAGTGCTATTGATGAATGCGTTATTTTTTATTTGGGCTTGTGCACCACTGCCAATCGCAGCATCACCAATTAAAAGTTGACACTTTCGAAGGGGGCCTTAATTGGGATTTTGACCAATCCCTTGAGGTACCCAGAGAAAACCCACCAGGCCAGCAAGGGGATCTTCAAGGTCTGCCAATGTGTGTTCATGGACCCGCTTTCTGTACTCCCATTGCCTGGCAGTACATAAAGTTTTGTGGAATCCCACAAATATATAACAAAAAAAGTCACCACTGCGGTCCAGCTGTGGATAAACCTCGTCGTTCCAAAAATTGTCTAACACCAGATTAGATGCGACGTATAAACCGTACCTTATAATTCTTCACTCACCACCGTCACTTGCCAATACGTCCCAAACAGAGCTGGGGGGCCCTGATGCACCAACTTGGGACCGAGCGGAGTGGCCACCACCCGCCTTTGCTGTCACTTCGGTCATAATTTTTTACGAATTTATTTTGATGGTGGCAGTAAGACAAGAGGATCGCAGTGCTCTTCGTCAGGAGCTGCTGGTGTGTGTTTTTTTTTGCATTAGTGCACGAATGCTGAGTGATTTTTGTACACGTTTCCGTCTGCTTTTATTGTTAACTATCCTGGCTACCTTTTTTTCTGTCCAGTGAGGCTGCTTCTACACCAGTCAACTAGGGAAGGTCAAGAGCAAACTCATTTCCAACATACCACCTATGCTATGCGTGACCATAAACCCAAACCAGGTCACCGAGTTCACAGTACGGTCCATCACGAAGACAAAGATCCCCCGTGTAGCCTCAACAGACTGTTGGGGGCAAGTGCTGTTAGCGAGCACCACCTATGAAGGCCGGCACAGCACACGAGGGGGTGAGTGGCCAGCACCACGCCCGGCCGCCTTTTTTCTCCCCAGTGGCGATGTTTACACACCGCACCAGGCATTCATTTGAGGCTGAGCCGACCTATGGGAGGCCCAGAACCAATTCAGATAATCGTCACCGGTGTTGGCCGTGAGCGTGAATCGAACTCGGGTCGTTGACTTCATAGCACAGCGTGTTAATCGCTGCACACCCCATATTTACACACACGGAGAAGTTCAACTTAGTACACAGTTGGGCAAGATTTACACACTGGTCTGAAGCTGTATATATAAAAAAAAATGTGTACGGTATGGGCACAGGACATGCATGTACTTAAGCTGTTCCGCAACCTTGTGGTCCAATAGATCAGTTGTCAGCATGGGCCAGCTGTCATTGCTATTACAGCAGCAGGAGCAGTAGATCTGCAGTAATCTAAACAGGAAATTACCAAGCGGCCAGTTGTTCCAAAAATGTCTCATCCTTATCTCGAACATATAGAAAATTGTGAGTGGTTGATGTAAATGCTAAGGATATTCTAGAAAGGATGGAAATCTGCAACTTGAACCAAAGTAAAACATATCTACACCCTTATTTTGGTTTTTATTTAAGCATTACTTTAAATGTTGTATTAAATGCCTACAAATATATAGTCCCCATCATCAGTGGACAATTGGCCATCTTCCCTTCTTGCCATATGTGGTGCTTCAGCCCATTTACTTCTCTTAACATTCTCCCATGGCGGGTAACACGAAAGCCAAAACAATATAATTAGCGTATTTGTGGATGATATCACGAAATAAATTAGCTGAAAATACGGCCCCTTTGTACTGTATATCCGTCCTTGCACACAAATAATACAAGTACAATATCAATTTTTTTTTTTTACAAATCCCATCAGCCATGAACTCCCAGAAAGCCACGTGGCTGATGGGATGTGTAAAATATGTTCACGTGGCATAACAGACATATGCAGGAAATAATAATTATTGTTATCAAAACAAGCTTATTTTAAACGAGATTCGAAGCTTTCGGGACTGCAGGGATTATTGTTTAGTTCTTTTGGTAAAGTCACGTAGAAATAAAATAAATTAAATGATAATAATAGAATACGACGTTTCGATTGCAACACAAGCAGCCATCATCAGGTACAAATGAATGAGAAAACAAACGGTAAACTTGGAAATATAATGCAATTAATCAACCGGGCTATGCGTTGACTGTGTGCTAACCGACTCTCTGTGTTGCATTGCATTACACTTCCTAATTTTACTAAATTTTATTTCTACCGCGCTTGTCTCGTGCTTGTTTATGAGTCCATTCTCTTCTCCGGCCGCTATGGGCAGGAATTCCACACAGCTCCCCCTCTGCCTCCCCCCCCCTCTCTCTATTTAAGGCCTCGACACAGAGACGTTGTCTTTCTGTGTGCCTATGTGTGTGTCTCTCTCTGTCTCTGTGTGAGTCTCTCTCTCTGCTTGTGTCTGTCTGTCTGTGTGTTTATGTTTTGTCTCTCTCTAAAATGTAGCAATCTTTGGAGGAAGGTAATCAACCAGGTGGGGTGTTGACTGTTGTGTTGGCCGACTCTCTGTGCTGTATCGCATTATAGTTCCAAGTTTACTAGGTTTGCTTTCTCATTCATTTGTACCTGATGATGGTTGCTTGTGTTGCAATCGAAACGTCGTATTCTATTATTATTTAATTAAATTTCTTTCTACGGGACTTTACCGAAATAACCCAAGAATAAGCTTATTTTGGAAAAGCGTTGCAGTGAATCAAAAGTAGCGTGCAAATATAAACAATCAAAATAAACCATCAGGTGAATGGGCTATTTACAAAGAGGCTTTTCATGATAAATGTGTGAACCAGTGACATGCGGCCTATGAATGCACGCATCGATGTGTATTTTTTACAGTTTTCATCCAGCAATAGCATTCACTTGGTTAAGAACACAAGACAATCCTCTCCTCTCTGGATATCAGACTGTCCATCCAAGGGGACAAACTAACCATACACAGTATAGTGTACCGCCCATTGGAACATTTGTCTAGGTAACACGGGCAAAAATCTAATTTGCTTCCTCCATCCTGCTTGGAAGGTTCAGGAATGTAAAACATTTGCACGTCCCTTTGATAGGTTCGATCCCTACATTTTAAATTATATTGATATAAGAACTGAGTATTGGAATGGGTCACAAAGTACATCACTCTATTCCAATACATCATATGGAAATTATAATTGAGCCCAGGCAATCATCACTAAATACATTGTGCGAATTGTAATCCTATGAAAATGAGAATTTAAACCAATAATTAATCATTAAGTGGATTTTGTAAAAACTGTTAATAAGGAAACGTTTAATAATTTAATTCTCATCAAGCCCCATGGTATATAGTGTCCTCAACTGTTATCCACTCTACCTCTCTGGCCTCTCTATGTGATGTGAAGATGGGCCATTGCATACAATGCCGGCTTTTATTACCTATAAACATCATTTTTGTCTGTCTGTCTGTACGTGTGTCTGTGGACGCAACTTGCGAAGGATTTGTCTAGCAAACCGTCGGGTTTACGTTTGAAGAAAATCGTCGAGTACCACGCCGTAAGTCGCGTGGTGAGCCAGCGCTATTCCTTTTTCCCATCCATCAACTTTAAAGTAGTTAAATTTACAATTTAGTGCAATTTTTATGATTGAATTATTTCCTCGCACTGCTATAGCTGCCCGGGGGTTGCCCCTAGCAATGCATATGCGTCATCGGTGGAGCGGGGGGGATTCTCATTCGCGTTCAAAATGCAAAAAAAACACACACAACGCTGAGGTAAATTCATCAAAGTGTCATGTCCTCTTCTTCACCCCCTCCCACCCCAATGTGTGCACTTACTACTATAGAGTCCGTAGATACTAATATTATAGCGCTTACATAGTATTACTGTAGCGCGGGCAGGGGGATGGTTGGGGGGGGCGGGGGTAGCGGCCCAGCCCCAGCCTGCTGAGGTGCCACCTCGGACGGCTGGGCAATCTAGGCGAGGCCGGGCGCTCTGCACGGGACTAGGCCTCACCAATGTTAAGTACTTTTTACTTGCTTCTTTCGCTAGACTCACGTTGATAGAATCATTATTTTAAAAATCACCTTGCAAATATTACATTAATAATGTTTGTTTGCAGACAACTAATCTGTCTATTTCTTGCTTCTTTCGCTAAACTAACGTACATAAAAACCCATTTTAATATTCACCTTGGAAATATTACAATATTTTCGTTTGTGTGCTGACTATTAATATTTTTAATTTCACTTGGTAAATATTAATATAATTATTACAATAATCACCTTTCAAATATTACATTTATAATGTTTGTGTGTAGACAACTAATATTTATATTTCTTGCTTCTTTCGCTAAACTCATGTTTATAAAAACCTATTATTTAAATAATCACCTTGCAAATATTACACTAATCCTGTTTGTGTGCTGACACCTAATATTACTATTTTTTGCTTCTTAACTCACGTACATAGAAACCTTTCATTTAAATAATCACCTTGCAAATATTACACTAATCAAGTTTGTGTGCAGACAACTAATATTACTGTGGTGAGTCCAACTGAGTTGCAGACGTTATTCTTCAGAGGCAACACATTTATTCGCAACACGTATATACAAAGGGGTAACTGCCCCTTTACCAAATACAGCCTAGGGTGGTGACCACCCAGCTAAGTACAATATACATAGAAGTTACGGCTATGATGGGTCAGACCCTCACTCGGGTCCCCGGCCACGTGTTGGTGCCTCTTTAGACGTAGGACGTAGAATGTAGAGCTTCCAGCTTGTAGAACGAAGTGACCCGGTCCCTCTCAGGGACCCACCTTATATCCTCCCAGGTCGGGGCCGGCTCTGCCCCTGGCCCCGCCCACCTTCGCGAGCATTCTAGCTTCCTCTCGATACCTCTCAACACTCTGTCGCTCCCCCTTGTGGGAGCCCGCACTGCATGCCATGCGTGGTGCCCGCGCTATCCCAGCGCTGACCAAGCCCTGCTAGGGCTGGTACTACACCCACCTACGGGGTGTAGACGGTGCATTGTACGCTATGCTATGCTAGAGCCGGCCTCACTCAGCAACACACACGGTGCTGTCCACGACATAAGTACATCGCACGCCACGGCCCTCCCGGGCCGGCACCATACAGTGACATCCCTGATATCACTACATCACCCTCCCACCCCCCCCCCCCCTTCATAGCATTCAGCCGTCCCGGCTGTCAACTCCCCCTCCAAACGAACAAATTCGTGAAATGCTAGAGAAAAAAAAACAGTGTGCCTCAACAACATCAAGAACAGCAATAAATACCCCACAAATGTACAAAACCCCACAGGGAGAAGGGTGTAAACCAACTAACCCACAACAAAACCACACAACAATGAAAAACAGGCGAACTCTCGGGATCCCCTCTATCACCACACCTCCCACCCTCACTATGTAACGACGCTCATGAACTCACTAGCGGCCAGAATCAGCCAATAACTGCCACGACTCAACGAGCGCGACAAGCAACTGACAGCGTGGGAGCGTGTGTATATGGGGATCATGAAAAACGAGTCTTTGAGCGAGTCCGTGATGCCGGGCCCCCAGGGGAGATGGGCTCGCTCACCCTGGAGGTCCCGGGGGGAATGTGCAAATGTTCCGCTGAACCCAGCTCCTCATGGAGAGCAGTAGGTCGGGTCGACGGGTCCTCTGCGCTCGAAGCCTGCAAAGCCAGCATGCGTGGCCGTTCGGGAGATGTCAGTCGCACGGCACCTGGGGGTGGAACAGAATCGCTCCGCTCAGGGCCAACCTCAGCTGGCACACACCCCGGCCCCTCGTCGGACACATTCGACACTCGGCCCCTGCGATATGGAGATGAAGCGAATTCGCACAGCGCGACAAACGGTTTCAGGAGAGAGGGATGCATGAATCAACTCCGCCGACCCAAGCGGATCTGGACACACTGTGGTGGAACAACCCGAACAACTTCGACCGGCCCCCGCCAGAGCTGGAGTAACTTAGGCGATGTACCCACCGGCACCTGCGGACAGTGCAATCAGGCCTTGTCCCCAGGTGTCCATTCATACAGAGAAGCACGCACTCCCTTAAGCCGTTCGTTGGCCAATTGTCGCGACTCGGAATTAACCCTAGAAGCTTCCCGTGCCTCGGAAAGCTTTTGAAGAGTGAATCGAATAGAATTCGAAATCTTGGATTTAGACATTTTGGGTGTGGCCTGTAACTGCACATCGATCAGGGAGTCGTCTTCCCTTTCATACATAAAAAGGTGAGTAGCCGGTGGATGCGTGCAGGGCCATCCTGTAAGCGGCAAGGACCATAGGGATGTGTAAGTCCCAATCTAGTTGTGACTCACTGACCTTGTGGCTCAACATGGAGGTCAGAGTTCTATGTAGCCGTTCGACCATGCCATCCGTCTGCAGGTGGTACGGTGACGTGTGCACATTCTTTGTCCCCAAGAAATCGCAGACCTCACGCAACAATTTAGAAGAGAAATTATTGCCCTGATCGGTCGAAAGGTGTTCAGGAGCACCCTTGTCCATTACATAACCATTGAGGAATGCCTCAGTAATAGTCACAGCTGATTGATTAGGGAGTGGCCAGGCAACAGGCCATCGTGAAAAATACTCGACACCCACAATCAGATATTTGTTCCCTCGAGCAAATGCCCTCGATCTCCTATCCGGGTTCTGGCACGGCTTCCGTTGTGCACACTGCACGCACCCTTTGAGCAAATTGTAGACATCTGCAGACATGGCCGGCCAATAGAAATCCAGTTTGAGCGTAGCCAGCATCTTTTGTATGCGCAGGTGCAAGAGATGCTCATGCACAGCCCAAACAATCTCGCCTCGCAGGGCGGTGGGGACGACAATGGTATAACGGTGCAGCCCCCCGTCCAGATGCATGAGAAAGTCGCACCGCAGAACGACTGAGGCGATGCCGCATCAATCCGTGCCCCCATCAGCTTCCCAACACGACGCCGCAATTTGAGCAGCAAAGCGTCCTCCGCATGAAGGTGTCCCCATTTCTCGTAATCCAGGCCAATGACCGCATCCCGTGCGACTAGACCGGCGCTGATGCGGCCTGTCGCCGCATCGGCAGATGCCGTGAGAAAAGGGAGCGAGGTCACATCAGTCGGTTTACAGCGCCCGAAACCCGAAAAACATGCACACCCTCCAGTCGTTGGCGATCGCGACAGGGCATCGGCGTTTGTATGGCGAGAACCCTTGCGGTACGTAACATGGAACAAGAAGTCCTGCAGGATCTCCAGCCAGCATGATGGCTGGTCTACACGCAGTGCATATTGGAGCGCTGCATGATTGGAGCGCACCCCAAATCGTATATCGTACGAGGGGGGGGCGATATTGCTGCACAAAAACTACAATGGCCAGCAATTCACGGCGCGTAAGACAGTACTTCTGTTCGGCCGGAGTCAGCACCCTACTGCCGTACGCAACAACGCTCTCCACCCCGTTGACAACCTGCAACAAGACAGCTCCAATTCCGGTATGGCTAGCATCCGTATCAAGGATGAACGGCAATGAAAAATCAGGATAATGCAGGGGAGGGGCATTCACCAATCCATCGCGGATGGTACGAAATGCAGCCTCCTCCTCCCCCCAATAAAACTTATGACCCTTAGCCGATAACGCGTGGAGAGGTTTTGCAAGTGACACGAACCCGGAAATGAAACGGCGATAGTAGGATGCAAAGCCGATGTGTGTAGGTCGATGTGTGTGTAGGTCAATGTGTGTGTGTGTGTAGGTCGATGTGTGTGTGTGTAGGTCGATGTGTGTGTGTAGGTCGATGTGTGTGTGTGTAGGTCGATGTGTGTGTGTGTAGGTTGATGTGTGTGTGTGTAGGTCGATGTGTGTGTGTGTGTAGGTCGATGTGTGTGTGTGTAGGTCGATGTGTGTGTGTGTAGGTTGATGTGTGTGTAGGTCGATGTGTGTGTGTGTAGGTCGAAGTGTGTGTGTGTAGGTTGATGTGTGTGTGTAGGTCGATGTGTGTGTGTAGGTCGATGTGTGTGTGTGTAGGTCGATGTGTGTGTGTGTAGGTCGATGTGTGTGTGTGTAGGTCGATGTGTGTGTGTGTGTAGGTCGATGTGTGTGTGTATGTCGATGTGTGTGTGTGTAGGTCGATGTGTGTGTGTATGTCGATGTGTGTGTGTAGGTCGATGTGTGTGTGTAGGTCGATGTGTGTGTGTGTAGGTCGATGTGTGTGTGTGTAGGTCGATGTGTATGTGTGTAGGTCGATGTGTGTGTGTGTAGGTCGATGTGTGTGTGTGTAGGTCGATGTGTGTGTGTGTGTGTAGGTCGATGTGTGTGTGAGTCTTTGCGCACTTTTCAGGTTATGTTCACATTTTCTTCAACCACCACGTCTCTGAATCATAAGTCATAAGCAGGTGGTTAAATAGTTCTATATTACACCCCCCCCCCCCCCCCCCTTACTGCTAAAACTTGACAGGAACCTCTTGAAAGATGAGTCTTAATATTCCGTGAGGATTTCCTGGATAAATTAATAGTCCATCATAATTATGCCCCCCTATTCACTAAACAGATTTCAATAGATTCCTATAGATCTGGGACCTTATATTCTTGGTTCAACAAAATTGTTGTGGTTTTCACACCTGATGATGATTGCTTGTGTTGCAGTCGAAACGTCGTGAGAATTTTATTGTTTTATATTTGTATTATTTTATTGTTTCCCTTCTTCGTGACTTTACCGAAAGAACTAAGAATATGAATCCCTGCAGTCACGAAAGCTTTAAATCAAAATCTGGGACCTTTTTTGCCAGTTTAAAAGTATAAAAAAAATCCTTGAAAAAGGTTTATATTTGACGTTGGAACATCTTGACACCTATTGCATTGCCATAAAGGGTAAAATAACATTCTTATTTTTATACTCTTTGGTTCTATTCGGTAAAGTAACGTAACAAACAACAAAAAATAAAAATAAAAAATTCACGACGTTTCGGCCATAACACAAGTGGCCTTTATCAGAATTCTTATTTCTGCATTATCCTCACATCTACGGACCCGTTATTGAAACAAAAAAGAAACGATTCTGGAATGCCGATTAGATTCTCTGCGATGGATCGATTCTCAGGTTCGTTGTGGATCAATCCACTAAATCGTTGGGATCGATTCCTTCCCCCCCTCCACCCCCCAAAGCCCCCCCGCACACGGACGCGATGTGAGTGAACGAGACGCGGCGGTGGTGGTGGCTACGGGAACGGTGGTGGTGGCGGCTGCCTCGCGTGTTACCCCACGGAGCCTCCCCCCTCCGCCGCCGGGATTCCCGAGGGGTTCGCCGCCCACAAGGGGACGGGGGCTCCCGTGGCTCGAGGGATCGGGGAGGCTGAGACGCGGCAGGCGATCGCAGAGGAGCCCAGGTTCTGTAGGCCTCAAGTCGGGCCCCCCGCTCTTGCCTGAACGGCCTTGCCCGAGGTCTCTTGCCGCACGCCCACCCGCTTCTGCCCACGTAACCCGTGTCACATCGTAAGCAGCACGGGGGATGTTGGCTGCAGCTCAGTCATATGTCAAAGATTAGACGAACGCTGCGGAAACAGTAAGACGCGCCCGCACAAATGCGTTGCTCCATCGGTCAATAACAGTCGCGCGCACATTCGATCACACGGGATCACACTGGATTATAAGACGCACCCCAACTTTTTGTTGTAATCCCACCTGGGGGCGGGCGGTGATGGAATGAGATTTCGTCTTATAATCCAGGGATCAGGGCCAAGCTCGTGGAGATGTCCAGATAGCACGGGGGGGGGGGGGTGGTCGGAGGGCCGAGCCGGCAACGTTAACGACGACCGGTTTGAGACCCGGTTAGCGTACGCGAGTGGCTTTAAACGGGAGGATCTCAAGCGTAGAAAGTCGATGGGCCTCACCACCGGTAACCGCTCTAAACAACAACAAAAAAAGCCATTGCATTTTAACTTCGGTTCATGATCGAATACGTATTGTTAGACCTCGCAATGGTTTGTGACGTTAAGACGGGTTAATATCGGTCCTGCACTCAATTTGGCTAAATTCGGGTCGGGGTGAAATGCCACTGTGTTTGGCTGCCGTGCAACATACCCGATGTGTGACAGCACGTGTTGGAAAGTGCGGTCTTTCGGAGCTGCGCGAATACAAGAGGTGCATTGATGGGATCTCCGCTGTGACTATTCACGTTCGATGTAGAAGGGCCATTGCCGGAAAGGTCGCCTATTATATATTGTGCCTTTCTAAGGCCAGTGTTTTTGACGTATGTACTTGTTTTGAAGTTTTTTTTTGTTAAGTTTGCTTGTGCACCACCGGCCAACAACACAGCATCACAAAATAATTTTAGCCCCGCAGCAGCCTATAACATCTGTTTTGTACATGGTGGCCACCTATCCAATCACTATGCAGGCCCAATCCTGCATAGCTTCTGGTTGATTTGTTCATTGCCTTGAATGACAATACAATACAAAACAGTCCTTACTGTAATAGATGTATATTACACAATGTTAGTAATTCATTTAATGACAATTACTGTATAATTTACAAACTTTGTTACGTACACATTTATCCCCTTGAAAGTAATGTGGTAATACCACTTCTGGCTCAAGGCTAACTGAAGATAAGCACCACTCCTGTTTGAGCAAATACTGTACAGACTTTTGAGTTTAACTTTTAAATGTTGAAAATAATGATTTGCCCTATACTGGACTGGTCTTTGCCATAGGAATGTGTATGTACCATCACTATCTCAGAGGTATAAGCAGGAGATGAGCATCTGAGAGTTATCCATCTGCCTCGTGTTGCATTACAACATCTGAATTTTACATGTAGGCTTTTACGACCAGTATTTTGGCCCGACAGCCAAAAAAAAGTGTCACATGAACAGATGTGCAACATGTATTCCTGCTTCAACACACCGATGTGCTGAAACACTACTGGTCATACAGGGATCACACGTATCAGCTTTTGGGAGTTAAAATAACCTCCTGTAATACTTTATGAAGAAACTCAACACATTAATTAATAACGCTGCCTTAAAATTAAAACATATGGAGGTATTGGCGGTACACTGGTGGAGCATAACACACCGGTCATAAAATAGTCTAAAATCTAAACTTGAGCTGACAATCGTCCTCCGACTGCTTCGATATCATGAAAACTGATTTTGACGCACCCCGCAAGATATTTTTACTGGGATTGCGAATTATTGGAAAATTGATATTTTTGCGAAAAATTTGCTGCTTTTTTATACCATGAACCGGTGTACTGCCATTGGGTTCATATAGAGCAGGGGAGGGGAACCTTTCTTCTGCCAAGGGCCATTTGGACATTAATAACATCATTCGCGGGCCATACAAAAGTATCATCTTAAAGATTAGCCTGTTATATTTGGTCAAACATTTAATTAACTCACCCCTAATGAGATGGCTGGAACTGCCAAATGATTTTGCGAGCCTTATACGGCCCGCGGGCCGGGCGTTCCCCACCCCTGATATAGAGTATAGTCGGTGTCTCAGGCAATATCCCTTTTTCATAGCACAGGGTAATAATTTTGATGATAAGTGATGCTGTAACAATCTCCCTTTGCCCACAGGATTGCGGTGCTTGCCTCGAGACTCGTTGAGCCACACTAAAGCAAGCGACTCCAGCCATGGCGGCTGCTGCTCCCGGGTCAGGGGACATCATTCAGCTCAACGTGGGGGGCACCAGGTGGGTGGTGGGCGCTGTGGTGGAGGGTACAATGTGCTGGCCAATTCGCACCTTCAGTGACCTTCGGAATTTGTGAGATAAAGGCGACCTTGTGGGCAGGGGCAGTGGTGTTTCACCGCATCAGAGGGGATGTGCATGAGCACGTAACAGCCCCTTTTTGTCAATCTACTGCTAGCCGAGGGCCTTCCCACACCGCACGTGTTGGAGCGGGAAAAATGATCATACTTCACCATGCTGATCAGTGCAATGTGGTGAATACACTCACTTAAGACGGATACTTCTGAAGATGTCTTAAGGTACAGTTGAATTATTTCTGGTATTTATAAGCATGGGCATCTTGCTGTGGTTTACAGATGGACAGTAAGGCACCCACACAATCACAAAATATATTCACAACGAGAACGACAAAACTTGAAAATTAACAGCATTCATGCAGCTCTTCCATATTCAGGCCCCCTCGACTCTGGCTACAGTCTTTATAGTGCACAGTGCATTATGGAATAAAATAATAAATGGTACGTCCTCGCTTAACGTGTGTTGACATAATGCATTTTCTCTGGAACAAGGTTCTTCCATTTGGAACACTTTTCACACAATGCGGAACACACAGCGTTATAATGCGGAACGCACACAGTTTTAACGTGGAACGCGCACCATTCTAATGCAGTTTCTGAGCGGTTAACTACTTGCAGTGGTCATAACACCCTGATAGACAATTATTTAGATGACAGGTGCATGTTGGAACAATTGTGTCGCTCACCATCTGTTCTTATTTTGCAGGTTCAGCACTTCCAGGCAGACGCTTACCTGGGTCCCTGACTCCTTCTTCTCCAGGTGCCCACTCCTGGATGAGGCCTTGTGGCTGCATGATTTCTATACGGTCACTGCATCGTGCACTTTCACATGCGCTTCTGCGGCCGTCTGGAACGCTCTTCCTTTCTATACGGTCACTGAATCGCGTACTTTCACATGCGCTTCTGCGGCCGTCTGGAACGCTCTTTCTATACGGTCACTGCATCGTGTACTTTCACATGGGCTTCTGCGGCCGTCTGGATTGCTCTTCCTTTCTATACGGTCACTGCATCGTGCACTTTCACATGTGCTTCTACGGCCGTCTGGAACGCTCTCTCTATACGGTCACTGCATCGTGTACTTTGACATGGGCTTCTGCGGCCGTCTGGAACGCTCTTCCTTTTTATACGGTCACTGCATCGCGTACTTTCACATGCGCTTCTGCGACCGTCTGGAATGCTCTTTCTATACCGTCACTGCATCGCATACTTTCACATGCGCTTCTGTGGCCGTCTGGAATGCTCTTCCTTTCTATGCGGTCACTGCATCGTGCACTTTCACATGCGCTTCTGCGGCCGTCTGGAACGCTCTTCCTTCTGATATTAGGAAGCCACTAGATTGAAAACTTATTTCCTGAGAACTGCTTTTTGTGTGTTTAGTTTGTTGTCCTTCCCCCGCACCTCTAATTAGCACGGTTCGCTACATAAAGTGTGAAGTTCACATTAAATACTTACATATGGATGTAACGATTCACCCCTCCCACAATGTAATGAATTCTCACGATTCTTTCTTACGATTGGATCACGTGTAATATATTTTGTATGTTAACCTATCGCAGAATTAATATGTGGAATCTACAGTGATGTGAATTCATAGCATCCATCGTAGTATGATAGTTTTTTTTTTATATAAAACGAGCGGGAAGTACCCGGCATTGCCCGGGCCAAAAAATATTTCAAAACTACTCTTAAAAATCTAACAGCAGTGCATACTGACTGTGGTTGTACCTGCTATGATTACAACAGTGCATACCGACTGTGGTGGTACCTGATATCACTACAGTAGTACATGCTGACTCTATAGCAGTATTCATCGACTCTATAGCACAAAGTACTCGCCTGACAGAGTGGCGTGGTGAGGCCTAGTCCCTCGCCTAGATTGTCCAGCCGGCCGAGGTGGCACCTTGGCAGGCTGGGGCTGGGCTGCTACGCCTGACCCCTCCCCCCCAAGCACGATCTCCCCGGCCGCTCTGCAATAATATCTACGGCCTATAGTGGTAGCATCTACCGACTGTATAGTAGTAATTGTACGCATCGGGGTGGGGGGGACATCACACAGTGAAGAATTTACCTCACTCCCACCGAAGGCGTGCGACTTGGCATGGGCCGTTCCCCCCACCAAAGGCGCGTGAGTTGGTATGGTCGTGCACGCGTCATAAATAAATAAAGAGAAAGCACACAAATCGCACGAAATCGCTAATTAAACTAATTAACAGTTGACGGATGTGAAAGAGGAATAGCGCTTGCTCACGGCAGGGCTTACGGCGTGCTACCTGGCTATTTTTATTTAACGTAAACCCCACAGTTGGAGAGCTAAATACTTGGCAAGCGCGCGAACACACAAACACAACAACAACCGCCATTCGCCACTAAGTGGTGGTGACGTCACCAGGACGCTTGTGCCAGGCCATGTGCACCTGAGGCTACAAACACACACAAACCCACAGACAAATGTAGACTTTGATATATATAGAAGATAAATGTAATATATGATTCTGTAACTGAACATTAACCAAAAGTATTGATTACATGGATTATTCAGTCCATAAATCATGACCATAACCAATTTAAATTCTGGGTCCATCCAATTTCATACCCTGGTTCGTTTATCTGGGACAGGAGAAATTACTGGGGGGGTCTATTAATCTGCATTATCTATTGACGTGCGATACTTGGCTCAAAATGCCAGCACTGGCAGTATGTACTGTGGTAGTACTGCTTTACCTGGTAGTATGTAGTGTAGTAGCACAGCTTTACCTGGTAGTATGTACTGTGGTAGTACTGCTTTACCTGGTAGTATGTAGTGTGGTAGTACAGCTTTACCTGGTAGTATGTAGTGTGGTAGTACAGCTTTACCTGGTAGTATGTAGTGTGGTAGTACAGCTTTACCTGGTAGTATGTAGTGTGGTAGTACTGCTTTACCTGGTAGTATGTAGTGTGGTAGTACAGCTTTACCTGGTAGTATGTAGTGTGGTAGTAATGCTTTCCCTGGTAGTATGTAGTATAGTAGTACTGCTTTATCTGGTAGTATGTAGTGTGGTAGTACTGCTTTACCTGGTAGTATGTACTGTAGTAGTACTGCTTTACCTGGTAGTATGTAGTGTGGTAGTACTGCTTTACCTGGTAGTATGTAGTGTGGTAGTACTGCTTTACCTGGTAGTATGTAGTGTGGTAGTACTGCTTTACCTTGTAGTATGTAGTGTGGTAGTACTGCTTTACCTGGTAGTATGTAGTGTGGTAGTACTGCTTTACCTGGTAGTATGTAGTGTGGTAGTACTGCTTTACCTTCCCCGTGTCAGAGCCGTTACTTCTGGCGTCACAGAGGCTTTCCCCTCGTTCCCGTTGTGCTGCTGCTACACTTAAGCAAGTCCTCTCATTCTCGTTGTGGTCATTCCGACTTGCGGTCTCTTTTCATGAGGATGATGTCTAAAGTAAAACCTCAAAGTCGTTGCAAAGTAGCACCGTGCTTGCTGTGTCACGATGATGGTGGCAGTGATATTGGTTGTGTTTGACTTTCTGTGTTCTCACCCCCCTCCCCCCTCACAAATTGCCCTTACAGCCTTCTAAGTGGAAGAATCTCAACGCTGAGGGATGAAACCGGAGCTGTAAGTGTTCACACCCCGTCGTCCTCCATCGTGAAATATTAACAAAAGTCCACGATCTGGTGGGGAGCCGTCCCTGCCCCCCATACACCTCTTCCTATCTCCCCCCCCCATCTCCTCTCCCCACTGTCCCCTCCCTCTCCCCTAATTTCGTCATCTTAGGCAACATTTTTTCCACTTATGCAAGTTGGTGTGCATTCGAGGTGACTTTTTAATCCTCTTCTGGAAGACAGGTTCACGCAATTACATGTTTTCATTATCTTATCACCTGAATGTGAAATTGTAGTTGTTGCTCTGCATCCTACATCAGCAGCCGTGCAAATGAAGAAGACTATCTTATTAAGAAGTAGTTTTTTCACAAACTGGTATTTTTTGCGCAATCCAGAAGTTATAAGCTGTCAATTGACGCCCAGTTTACCCGTCTGTCTCATATGTCGGTTATACCGAGCAAAGCGTGGGCCATTGCAGAATATATATAGATAGGTGTTCTTATCTCGGAAGCATTGCAAAGTCTCATTTACCACGACTTTTCGTGATACAATAGCCCTACTTCCTCAAAATCAACTTTAAAAGGTGCGGCTTCTTTCCTTCTAGCAGATCTGGCAACTGGTGCAGTTATAAGTAATATTAAAAAAAAAACTTTATTTTTAAACACGCTTTAATGAAATGTACCGTACGACTAATGGCAGAACTCCAGGAAGTGGCCCCGAGGCTTGCCATAACGTAAGGGACCGTGGTGATTTACAGCCAACGTCAGTTGAGTGTGGACAATTATACCCAAGCCGAAACATAACATATAAAAAAGATTGTTTAAAAATATGTATTTTAATTTTTAATAATAGAATATAGCATTGTCACCAGTACGACATACGTATACCAAGTTTGCAGTCGATAGCACATTGGGCGGTGGGTAAAAATTGAGTTACAAGATTTTTTGAGGATACGACAACGACAGAGTGAGTTAAATAAAAGCGTGTCAAAAGAGGACCAGTCTCTCGGAGTCTGTTCGGTTACTCCAACATCCGTGTGGGACTTGGACCAAGTTGGTGTTTGAGGGCTCTCTGCCACATGGTGGCTTCAGTAGAAGCAGTTGTATTCTCCAGGTTAAATATGGAACCCATTCATTGGTCCCTGCTTTCTCAGTGGAGCCTGTGTGCCAGAGACCCTGACCTCTACATTTCTCTTTGCCCCCCTGCCATATTTTTTGGGCAGGATAGGGTAGTGCATAGGATTACTCCTCGATCCTAGCTTCCTTCCAAAGGTTGCGTCAACATTCTGGAGGGAGCATAAGAGCTTCAACGTCCTGAGCATCTTCCCAGTGCCATTGCATTCTAATAGGTAGAGGGTGCTACATACCCTGTAACTCTCTTGTGCCCTTCGTTTGGTACTGGGGTGCTCTTGGCAGAGATCTGCAAGTTGTAACAGCCGTTTTTGTGTTCTTTTGAGAATGGGCGCAAGGAGCTCGCAGCCTTCATTGGGCACCTAGCTTCTCGGCTGAAAGGCTACAATGCGGGGGGAGTGTTATAAGCTCTCGGGGTATGGCCACACAGCACAAAGTAGCCAAGCAGGGCAGCAGCGGATTCATGCGTAACCGTGGTAGAGACACCTATATGCATGAATGAGATCATATAAGCTGGAGAAGAAATATTTTTTTTAAAATAAATGATCAAACTTATTCACAAAAATGGAACGGTCACATTGAAATTACAGTGCATGAAAAAAACAGGAAAATTATTGGCTGGAGAAGCTGACATCACTGCATGTGTTGCGTCTCCTCGTGCCCAGATCTTCATTGATCGAGACCCCATGGCTTTTGTGCCAATCCTCAACTTCCTGCGCACCAAGGAGCTGGACCTGAGGTGAGTTGAACGCTTTCAGTTGACATCGAGCGAGAGCATTTCACCCTTTTCCCGTTCCGAGATCTGCAAGCTGCAGGGTGAGTGTCCCGTTCACTGCTGAATTGCGGAACGCGCAAAGCGGGGTTTAGCGTTGTTTTTAAAGACATTGTACTCACCACAGAGAACTGTAGCGACACGACAGCACTCTATGATAGCTGGCGCCAAACTGTGCCACACGCCGTCCCGCATGGCTTTACCGTAGCCTCGATACCGATAAAGTAATTTTTATTTAGTGTTAATGCCTTTTCCTTTCCGATGACGTACATACATATGTGTACGCAGGGGCGGAGCCAGGATTTCAGGCCGGGGTGACATTCAACAAATTTTAATTTCAAGAATGATTTAGAGAGTCAGGCTGTTGAACTAGACGCCATCGGTTGGCGACACGCTCTGACAATGCAGTTGCACGGAGTCCGCCAGACCGAGTGTCGTACACTTCTACACAGAATGTCACCCCTGTCACCCCCCCTGGCTCCGCCCCTGTGTGTACATTATTGGAACTGAATCGTAAGATGTACACGTACGTCGTCAGAATGTGAAAGGGTTAAGATGACGGGACGGCTCGGGAGGCCCGTAATGGCCGTGTTCGAGCAACGAGCTGGCACACTTGAGAATCTGGGTTCCAATCCAGATTTCCGCCGGATATGATTAAACCGAGTTCTCAAGTGTAATGGGTTCACGTGACTCGTGCGACCACTAGGTTCAGGGGTCACCTTAGCCTGTTTTCGTCTGGGCTCGAGAAAAATTGTATCTTGGAATTTCTACCACTGAGGAGCACCGGTAGAGGTGGTTGGGTGTCAGACATCAGGTGAGCATCAGACATCACAATATTTATTTATACGGGAGGAATTCGACAAGCTATTAAGCTATTTTTTTTTATAGATGTACAGTAGGGGCAGGTCAGAACGTTAGAACAACACACAATACAAAAACACGATAGGAGTGCCAAGTATAGAAAATGTAAACATACCACTTAAAAAAATATATGCAAATACAAATACAAATTTTTGCAGGTAAAGCCCACTGAGCTGTTAGCTTATTTTTCATTAGCGACCTGGCCACTAATCATAGCTCAACAAAGTGGCTTATTGTGGAGATTTATAGAAGCAAAGTCATCTATACACATGTTTCCAAACGTGCGTTTAGATTACCTGAGGGCGTTGATGTGGCTGAGCATGGTAGCACATTCGTCGCTTGTTGCAGAAGAGCCCGACGGACATCCTGGTCAATCATCGTGAACCCAACGCCATCCTCTTTGTGGTGAAGCTTTTAGCCATCGAACAGAGTCAGTCACTCCATCGCGCACTTTCAGATGCACTTTTGCGGCCGTCTGGAATGCGCTTCCGATATTAGAAGCCACTGGAGCTGTGCACTTTTAAATAATCTATGTTGAAAGCTCATTTCTTTAGAACGGTCTTTTGTGTGGAGTTTGTTGTCCTTTTCCCCGCCGCACCGCCGATTAGCGCGGTTGGCTACGTACGATACGAAAGACGTTAAACATACATACGTACGTCATTTGAAACAAAGTGAGGCCCTGTGTTGCAGGGTCACGGTCCAAATTTGCCAAATTTAAATTGACTTACAAGCATGGGCAGTTCTTTCCTCTCCTACATCGGTTAGCCACTTGCCCTCATCCCTCCCTCCCCCCCCTTGTTTTGTTCGCCCCCAGCCCCTCACGTGTTTATTAAAACAACATAACAGGCAACCCTGTAACACTCCAACAATAGGCTCTGTAAATAACGATGCGTAGGACCTGTTACTTGGGGCCGTGTGTGTATTATTGTCGTAGTGTACCATGCTTCGGAAGCGGGAATAAAGTAAAACAAGAAACTCACTAATTACTTTCTTAAACCTGCCAGACGATACCCGTCTTTGAAGCGTAGCACCTTTGAAATTGCGCAAATTTACAAAATGCACTCATGATTATCATAAAAAGTATTTATATTGAGCATTGGCATGCTGCCATTGCTTTAAATCTGACCTCACACGACAGCTCTTTTCCAAAATAACCCTCGTTAATTACCGTGAGAGGGGGATCATTCGTACCCATTTGTCACACCAACCAACCGCTCTGCCCACGGATGCGTTGTTTGTCGTCCTGCAGGGGCGTTGGCATCAGCGTTTTGAGGCACGAGGCGGAATTTTACGGCATCACCCCACTGGGTAAGACCCCGTGTGTAACCCGTCATTGCATTCATTGTTTGCGTCTCGGTCTCTCGTGTCTCTGAATGTGTCTCTGTGTGGGGAGCGGTCGTGTAGTGATAATAGGTTTTTACCCTTTTATCTGGCAACAAAACTGACACCTTTTTACGAGGGATCATGTTTGCATTAACCACAATACTTGCAATCAAAATGCAAACAAAAAAACAGCACTGATAATGTATGAATGCGCCTTTTGGCGTTATCTGATCGGACACCATGTGAGACTGGGCTCTAACAAAAGCTGTCTCTGGTGTGAACCAATCAATTTCAAGGACAATGCCACATACATTATCAGAGTGCTGTTTTTTTTGTTTGCATTTTGACCGCAAGCATTTGTGGTTAATGCAAACATGATCCCTTGTGAAAAGGTGTCAGTTTTGTTGCCAGATAAAAGGGTAAAAAACCTATGATCATATTTTGCTGCTGGCAAAGGAGGTCTCATAATGATGATGGTCGTTTAGTGGTTAGCGCATCGCAATACGAACCTGCCAACTCCACTTCAATTCTCGATCACGACCAATAACAGTGCCGAATATTTGAACCTCTCTTAGATCGGCTGGGCCTTAAATGAGTACCTGGTGCGGTGGATAAACATCAGCACTGAGGAGACAAAGATAGCTGAGCATGTTTCTTACCACATCACCCCCTCGTGTGCACTGCTAGATTTCATCGGTGTACGCTTACAACAATTTCCACATCTGTCTATTAAAGGTTATACAGGGGATCTTTGTCTTATATCTCTGCACTTCCGTGTCTGTGTGTCTGTCTCTATGTCTCTGTTCGTTCAACTCTCAACCGTTGATTTACCCTGACCTTGGCTCGAGATTAGTAATTCTTCGCCCTATCCTGGCCTTGATGCTGGACATGTGATGGTTTACCACAGTTGCCCTCCCTCCACTATTTGACAAATTGTCACCATTTGTAGCCATTGTTTGACTGAATCATTTCTTTTGTCTATTGTTTGTGCCATCCCGGCGGCTCTGTCCATCTCTTTTTTTCCCCCCATTGTCTTGTTGTCTGTTTATTATTCTGTCTGTCCCTATTTGTCCTGCCTACCGTGGTTGTTCTGTCTGTGTCATCTACTGTCTCTTTGTCGTGTCTCATTGCCTCATTTGTTCAAACCATAAACCGAAAAATAAAAATTTTCAAAAATTTGTGTAAAATTAAAAGTACGTATTCTTATTTTGCAACACATGATAGTGACTGCGACAGTCATATACTCGTGATCAATTGGGTACACGCCTACTTAAGTAAAAAAAAAATTGTTTCCATGGATGATCCCGTTTATCCAGTTGCCCGGCTATTTCAGAAGAGAGATCCCGTGGTGTGTGAGCACGGCAACAACAAAACAAGGACAAAAAACATCAATATTCATACTCTTTGGTTTTATTCGGTAAAGTCACGTAGATAAAATAAAACAAAATAAAACAATTAAATCACGACGTTTCGGAGGCAACACAAGCTTCCGTCTTCAGGTGGAAAAGTCAACGCAGAATATCTGTGTCAGGAGCACAGTTCAGAGACGGCCTTGGGTTATATACAGGTTAAGGGAGGGGGGAGGAGTCAATAAGGGGGCGTGGGTGGGTGGGAGGGCTGGGCTAAGCAGCCTTTTGATAGAATGCTGCGGGTAACACCCACTTCTCAAAGCTCACATCAAAGGGCCCCCCGATGTGGGCTCACATCAAAGGGTCCCCCAGTGCAGGTGGTGAGAAAAATCTGAACAGGTTCTGGACCTCCCGTAGGTTGGCTCAGTCATAAATGAGTACCAAGTGGCGGTGTGTAATCCATAGCAATGGGGAGATTATGTATGCGTAGCGACATCGTTGGATGTCACGATGTGAGGTTGGCCTGGGAGAGACACGGCGCGCGATACTTTGGCGTCGCAGACAGCGCTGAAGGTGGATGCAGTCCCGGCGCAATCGGGGCTCGGGGAACGCTGCCTGACAGCTATGGATGACTGCACGCAGCACGGGATGTCTGCCCCTACAGAATAGAGTGTGGGGGGGGGGGTGCCAGCCTCGGAACAGGGTACCAAGGGGCCACGGCACTCGGGTTGACCCCTTGAGGACACGTGACCGGAGGTGTCCACCCAGGGACCCCCAAAAGGGGGGCTGGGGGGTACCCCCAAAAGGGGGGCTGGGGGGGACCACGTGTCAAGGTGGAGAGCCTCCTCGAGGATTCCAGAAGGGGAGCGTGGCCAGGGACGGGGCGAGCCCCGCCACAGGAATCTAAGCCGGGTCCCTGAGTGGGACCGGGGTTGGTTGTTACGGGATCCTGAAGAAGACGTCGTCCATGCTCCACGCTCTACAACACGGAGATTCGAACCCGAGCTAGGGTCGAGCCCGCTATCGCTACAGTGGTTAGCGTAGATAGCCTGGTGGTCCACCACCACAGCGTGTTATCCGGTGAAGGAGCAGTTACCCCTTTGTGTTAGCGCGTCGATGTTAAATAAACGTGTTGCCTCCAATAGAAGCCTGAGTCTCCGTTCGTACCCACTACATATGTATGTTGAACTTCTTTCACACTGTATGTAGCCAACCGTGCTAATTGGAGGTGCGTGGAAAGGACGACAAACTAAACGCAAAAAGCAATGGCAGCCGTGCGTGGGGCTGGCCACCACCCCCTCACCCCCCCCCTCCTCGTGCGACGTACCGACTTAATAGGCACTCGCTAACGGCGCTTGCCCCGGCAGTCCTGTATGGGCAACACGGCGGATGTTTGTGTGAGCTGCTGTGGTGTGATGCCGTACAGTGCGGAGGCTGCAGCTCTGCGAGGAGCTGGAGAGGTCATCCTGTGGGAACGTCCTCTTCCACGGCTACCTCCCCACGCCCGGTGAGCACGCAGGGTGCTCCACACGCTCACCCAGCACGCTCACCCAGCACGCTCACCCAGCACGCTCACCCAGCACGCTCACCCAGTACGCTGACCTGCCACACCCAGTACGCTCACCCAGCACGCTGACCTGCCACACCCAGCACGCTCACCCAGCACGCTCACCCAGCACGCTCACCCAGCACGCTGACCCAGCACGCTCACCCAGCACGCTGACCTGCCACACCCAGCACGCTCACCCAGCACGCTGACCTGCCACACCCAGCACGCTCACCCGACGCATTCACCTGACACGCTCACCCAGCACGTTCGCCCGACATGCTCACCTGACATGCCCCACACACCGGCTTGCGTTCCCAGCAGGTCTCCTGTATGGTTTTCCCTCTTCCAGTGTAATATATTGATCTTCTATCATGGATTATTTTCTTCTTGAATGCTCTTCCCTTTCAATTACGTGCACACGTACATAACTTTTGTCAATTCACTCCTGGATTAGGGTTTCCCCCACGCCGTGCGGGTCATGAGGATGGTTTGAGGCGAGCGAGGAAGATTATGGCCGATTTCTCCCACCCTGGACACTCTCTGTTTCAGCTACTCCCCTCTGGCAGAAGGCTTCGGTCCATCAGGACCAAAACCTCACGCCATAAAAACAGTTTCTTCCCATCTGCTGCTGGCCTGTTAAACAAGGCCAAGGGCTTACACTGTTTTTAACATTTTATCTACATAATGACACCTTGCCGATATTAACTATGTTAACCTATTTGTATTTTTTATTTTTAAATTATATCTTAAAGCTATTTTATATTCGATATTTATTCAATTTTATATACTTCAGCCCCTTGGTGTTAGACTTTTAACCCTTATTATAGTAAGACTTGTTTAAAACTTATTTAAGATTTTAGATTCCTATATGTTGAATGTATGCACCATCCTGCCAAAGTAAATTCCGTGTCGGTGTGAACTTTCATGGCGAATAAAACCCTTTCTGATTCTGATTGACCACACTTCACCGAGCCGGTCAGTGCGGGTGACTGTGGTTTCCGGCGCCTCTGATCATTCCCCCTTTCCAAGAGTGAGTGAAAACTGCACACGTTACAAGTTTACAATTAAATTCAAATTAAATAAAAATGACGGTCACACTCACAACGCTGACAGTATCACAGTGACAGCGGTAAGGATGCCGGTAACAGCAGTAACCTAGGGGGAGGGTGATGGTGATGATTGTGATAAACTAAAATTTTTATTTTTATTTTACCCACTGAGCTCTATCACTCTTTTAGAGAAGTGACCTGGTCACAAATGATAGCTCAACGGAGTGGCCTATCATGTGGAAATTTATAGCAGCCAAAAACTCTAAACTCACGTTAATTCCAAATGTGGAGGGAAAAACCGGGGGACCCGGAGAAAAATCCACTCGACTACAGGGAGAACACGCAAACTCCAAATATACAGCAGCAGCAGGCGTCAGGGTCGGGATCGAACCCACGACCTCCTGCGTACAAGGTGGCGGGAGTTAACATCTCGCCGCCGCGGTCATAATTTTCTTCCCCCGCCCTGCGCAGTCTTCCCCAGTCACTGCGCGAGCAGCCTGTCGCGGGAGACATCCATGCCTGCGCTGGGGATGCCGGCACCCACCAGGACCTGGGATCACTGCTCCACCCGGGCGCCCCCCGCAGGCGCGGTGGCCCAGCGGACGTCGCCCCCTGGCGCCGCGGGCATGGACGCGTGCGAGGCGGCCGGTGAGACGATGAGCCCGGAGCGGTCACGGCATGGCGATACCGTGATGCTGTCGTACGATATATAGATCCGTAATAATCATGTCGCCCGTTTTTCAAAAATATCTTTGCAGTTGTAATCTTAACTCGTAAGTTTTCGCAGCCAGTGCTACGATTCCTAATAGATTTGTATTTTATTTTGGGGGAGTGCTGCGTAATGACCTGGCCAGATTTACATCGCTGGTGGAGGTTCTCGGTCGTGGCAACGTGCAGCTGTAGCGCAGCGGGGGGGAACCGCTAGGTTTGAACTGAAGACTTGACTAACACCGGCGTGCATCGTGCGTGCGTCCCCCCCCGCCTCCACCCCACCCCCCCCCCCCCCCCGTGCATCGTGCAAATAGTGAGCTCGCTGCTGGATCCGCGCAGGGTCCTCATTGTGTGCGGCCACCACAACTGGATCGCGGTGGCGTACGCACATGCCGTTGTCTGCTACAGGTGGGTCCGCGGAACGCAATGTCAATGATTTTGTTTGAAAAAAAAACAACTGAAAATCGGTCTGAGAGCGACTCTGAAATGTCCGGTAGTGCCTTTCTCATCGCGCGGTGCATCGTCAAATGCGTTTTCAGGTCACGCTTGAAGTGGCGGGGCTGCGATATTTGTAATTGCGGTCTCCGGGCATACGCGTGGATGCACGCGTGCTTGCACAGTCAATGATTTGATTACAATTACTTGCGGCTACGCAGCGATCCCAGTGCCTGGGTTGCGAACCGATGTTCTAATTGCTTAATCAAATACAAATAGGTCGCGCTCTGTTATTATAAATATAGTAACGATTATGGTTATATTTATTTGGCCGAGGCTGACCTAGAAGGGCTGGGATTGATGACGCGAGTTGCTTGGAGAGGGCCCGGTATGAGACAACTCGCAAGAACTGCATCTAAACGGTGAATTATGAAATTGAGGAAGGCTAGAGACAAACAAACATTCCGATTGTGCTGTCGGCATCATGTTATGAGATGAACGCATTTTCTTTCGGAACTCTATAGCGAGCAGTGCATCACCCTGTTCGAGACAAGCCGAAGGTGACATCGCATAACTGCATCTGAGTCATTTCAATGGTCCTCTTTATCCACAATGGGGTAACACTGTGTGTATTCTCTGCTGATCTTTGGGGTGTTTGTTACATGTCAATCAAGCCAAAATGTTGATTTTTAGAGCTGGAATTTTGCCAAAATAAGTGAAGAAACAAATTTCATGTGGTCGTGTTTTTTTGTGCAGTCACGTGTATCATTGAGGTTGTTTGTCTCAGTTTAAGCCCAGGGTCTCGGCAGTGCCGATTCACTGCTGTGTTAATTTGTCGATAGAGGCCTAGGTAACGCGTGGGGTTGCCACGGTGGTGAGATGTTAGCTACCTCAGCTGGTATACAGGAGGTCGTGGGTTCGATCCCAACCCTGACGCCTGTATATTTTGAGTGTGTACGTGTCTCTTCCGTGGTCACGTGGATTTTTCTCCTGGTCCTCCGATTTTTGCCTCCACATTTAGAAACGTGCGTTTAGAGTAATTTGGCTGCTATACATTTCCACATGATAGGCCAATTCGTTGGACTATCATTTGTGATGGCGAAGTCACTGCTGAAAAAGAGCTATATAGCTCAGTGGGTCTTCCCTAATAAAATAAGAGTTTACAGTCTTTAATAGTCCATTGCTGTCCAACACGAGGCTGAAGCTTTGTTAATGAGAAAAAAAGAATTAAAAGTCGTTTGACTTTCAATCGCCCCTCCTTAGCCCCGTTTAATGGCGTCACTCGGGTGTGACTGCTGTGCCTTTTGGTACAGGGCGTAGGAGGTGGTACTGCGTTTTAAGGTCGTGACGTGTTGTACTGCTTGTCACGGCATGCGGGTTAGAGTGACAACTGCACATACTAAGCAATAATGTTACTAGGTGTAAAAAAAAACATTAATCAATAACACTGACTTAAGGAAAAATATACAATAGAGGTGACATTGCAGGGAATGGCCCTTGTCCATAGCACATGAATAACAATCGCATTGAAATATATTTTTCACTTTGTCACCATTTATGTGCTACAAAGAAGGGCCAATCACCTATTATATATTTTTTTTCCTTGTAAGCTGCTAAAGGCGGACACAGCAGGAAATATCAAACCCGCAGCAGCCGTGCTTTTCCCTTCCACCTGTAGCCGCGGGTTTTGTGCGCCGATGATGGCATCGTTAAATTGCGCCCAATTGTGTTTTTTTTTGCATTGTCAAACTTTCCAGACAAATTTGAAATTGCCCTCTTTAAAGGGAGTGTGTTGTATTTGAACGACCCTACCTATTATACGACGTAGTTGGTGATGCTGTTGCTGCTGTGTTTTGGCAGTGGTGCACAAATAACCAAAAAACTCGGCACATTCGTCAATGGCCTTAAAAGGAAGACACATACAGTCTGTTCTCCGAAAACGCGGGAGTTGCATTTCGATACTGCCGCCTCCTGGCCGCCTTGCAGCTCTCATATCCCGAATTATGCTGGGTTCTAAGTCCAGAAAGTTAATGGTTACTTACAGCCTTATACCAATAACTCCTCTTATCAATCATGAGTGGTTTATATTTTATATATATTATTAATCCTGTTTTTTTTGTTTTTGTTCCACCAATTTGGTACTGTACTTCCCTTCTCTTTATGCATCCCCCGCACTGCTCGACTTTGGAATTCCCTCCCATCTATTTTTTCCCTCCAAGCTCTCCGAATAAACTCGCTCAATTCGAGAAACGTGTCAACTCTGTATCTATTACATCTTTGACGGTGCTGTTTGTTGCTGGCCATTCGACATTTTGGGCCTTTGGGCCTGTACTCAGCAACAGCATTGAAGGCACAATTATCCCAGCATTTTAAGGGGTGATATGTTCCAAACATCAGATTATTGGCGTGTTTTTAACAAATCTTTACAATGTAACAGAGGCCGTCCATCCTGTATTGAGTAAGAGAAGCTTATGGAATTGGGTTATACTCAAGTCGTATCTTCTAGAGCTGTTCCCAAATGTAGTGGTATGCTACGATGGCTTAGAGATGGATGAGTTTCAGATGATATTTCTTCACGTGGCCGTGATAGAATATATTTTGTGATAACATTAAAGCGAAATGAAACTCTGTGAGTAGGCCGCTTGGATTCTTGAATCTACCTATGTGTTGCTTTTGAGTGTTTTCTCATTTGCGTGGATTTGTATGCACGTGGCTCAACATAAAGGTTCATGGTCCTCCTGAAAAAAGAGTCTTAAGGCTTAGTGAGGCTTTCCTGGACAAATAAGAATAATAAAGTTTTGGTTTTATTTAGCATCGTCGTTCAGTCAGATTGTATCTCACAGTCGCTGAGAAACCACAGATGAGCTAGAAGGCAGGCAGACGGTGAGCCGGCGCTACCAACAATTGTCCAAGCTCTGCAGTCCTCTATGTATAAAGTTGTTTTCAGTCACATACCTGTCAACCCATACGGTGTACCCATATTCTTATACAGGGAACTTGAGTTTTAAGGTCCATACAGCGTACAGCCGTTTCAATACGGACAAAATGTTTTTGTCTATTTGTTTGTGTTTCTCCCTTGTGATGGGACTTTGTTGGATGAACGTTGAGATTTATGAGGGCACGGGGGTGACCAATAAGGTCTGAATTGGTCTGTAATAAGGTAGGCACTAATAAGGGGTTGACAGGTATGCAGTCAATTCGTTTCTATGCACTAATTTATGTTTATTCGCAATAAAGCACATTTCTAATGCTTTCTAACGAAGGTCAAAGACATTATTGCATTCCCTCTATACGTCTGTCTGTAACATTGGGTCACATTCGTATAGGTTTTGTATAGGTGATCCAATATAAATACAGTTTTACTTCAGATTTGTGTAAATTCGGCCAAATTGATAAACAGGGTTGCCAAAAACTAGGCCATGAATATCCAGCGATAAACTGATAAGTCTTTTCAGCCAAGGTGATGACATAACTCGTAGTGCACGTTCCTCGGCTCCCAAATGGCGTCACTCGGTCCATGCAATGTCATCTTGCACGGCTTCAAATGTAATGTCGTTATCACCGATGAAATACTTCTGAGGGCATACAAAAGTGTTGGACATCGCTACAGAATCGATGCGTATGCATGGTTTTATCCCGTTGTATCAAGCTCAGCCTTACTGCTGTCAATTTTGACAGCCAAAAATATCTGTGCGATCAGGAAGTGACGTGGACATATTGACCTTAATAGACGCCCCGTCTGCTTCGTGGCGCGGCGGTACGGCGGACCTCTGATTAGCATGGTTGGCTACGTATGGTGCAAAAGGAGTTCAGCATAATACAGTACAGACAATGATCCCGTGACGCTGTTGGAAACGATTATTCCATTCGCTGTTTGCCGGTGTCGTGTTGCAGATTTGTCAAGTATTGGAAAATTGCTCTCAGATTACTCAAACGGGATTATGCACAGCATCCATTGAACCCTACTGAGTAATACCACAACTGCTTGTGAAACATAGCGCAATAAGAACAGCGAAAAATACAAAATGCATTCAATTATCACGTGAATTCTGATTATCCTCGCAGCGGCTTTTGGCTAGACAGCGAATAAAGACGGTTACCGCATCATGCGCTTTCAGATGCGCTTTTCTCTGGCCGTCCGAAACGCTCTTCCTTCCGATATCAGGACGCCACCGGAGCTATGCAATTGTAAATCGAGATTGAAAGCTAATTTTGTGTTTTTCGTGTTTGGTTTTGTTGTCCTTCCCCGCACCTCTGATTCGCATGGTTGGCTACGTACGGTGCGGAAGAAGTTCAACACGTGTGTGCATTATTATTCTTCTTTGGTTCTTTCGGTAAAGTCACGTAGAATGAGAATAAAATAATAAATTGATAAAATAAAATAACACAATAATATTCCCGTCATTATCGCTGGGGGGTACCGCGTTGTTTTGCGCAGAGTGAAGGAGTCATCGGGCTGGCAACAGGTGTTCAGCAGCCCCTATCTGGAGTGGACGGTGGAGCGCGTCGCCCTCAATGCCAAGGTGAGCGCGCGTTACACTCCACTTGCATCCAGTGAGGCCTCTGACGGACAAACGAAGCGCTTGCTCGCTCAGCTCTCCGCCTTCGCACAGGATGCACGTCGGGAACAGCAAGCAGCAAGCACGGCTTGTGCAGAGCACGACATTTAGTTTTGATTTGATTTCAATTTCAAGGGCAGTGCATATCATTATCAGAGTTGTCTCTTTTTAGTTTGCATTTTGACTGCTTGTGTTGCGGTTATTGCAAACATGATCCCTTGTATAAAGGTGTCAGTTTTGGTGCCAGATAAAAGGGTGAAAACCTATTACTATATCTTGCTACTTGCAAAGGAGGTCTCAATGTAAATGCTTATCCCGAGCTCTCAATACTCTGAGAGTGCACTGTTTTTTGAGTTGTATGCCTTTTGGCATCATCTGGTCCAACACCAGTGGAGACTAGGCTCTAAGAAAAGCCGCCTCTGGTGTGGACCAATCAATTTCAAGGACAGTGCATATCATTATCAGAGTTGTCTCTTTTGTATGAATTTTGACTGCTTGTATTGTGGTTATTGCAAACATCATCCCTTGTATAAAGGTGTCAGTTTTGGTGCCAGATAAAAGGGTAAACACCTATTACTATATCTTGCTACTGGCAAAGGAGGTCTCATAATGTAAAATATGTGGAGTTGGTTGAGACTGGTGAAGAACTACGGCACAATTGGCTGTAGGATGCACCTCAAAGTCCATATCCTTGATGCTCCGTTTGATAAGAACATGGGAGCGTACTCGGAGGAGCAAGGCGATTGCTTCCACCAGGATATACTGGACTTTGAATGCCGCTACCAAGGACAGTATAACGAAAACATGATGGGAGACTACATTTGGGGGCTGATTCATGAAAGTGATTTACAGTATTATCGTAAATCTCGAAAAACTACTCACTTCTAAATCTTTTGTAGAAAATGTTGTATTACTTTATAAATACATGTTAATTTTTATTCATATATTTTTTTCTGACTTTATGCGAACGAAAAGACACAAATTCGCCCGTTTTCTCATTGAAAATAGGTACATTTCTAAATATCACTGTCCTGGTTACAAAAGCAAAGTTTGTGGGGAATAATAGCCATTTTCTATACTTTTTAGGTATAAGCAATTACGAAATAACACTTACTACCCAGGAACAAAAATTGTATTGCATAGCGTAATCTAATGATGCATTCCATGACAATGGCTGGGCTGGTTGAGTTTATTTTTTTTTTCAGTGTAATCACTAAAACACAATAATCCTATCACTGAACGAGTTGTCAATTTGTATTGGTGTGGTATGAGAATCAAATCATTTTACTTTGCAGCCCTTTGCCAGCCCACTCTTGGGTGAGCGCTTCCCAATGCCGTGCGGGTTGATGAAGGCAGGAAGCATAGTCGCGGAGCATGAAGTACAGTACAACGATTGATTTTGCAGCATTGCCCTCTGTTGCCCACACCGGGGGTAATTCCTTGTCAGAACTAAGCTGGCAATAAGCCTGAGAGTAGGTGTGAATCTGCACAGCCACCCACCAATGATGTAACTGGGTTTCCAAGTGTACCGAGTTGATGATCTCATGCACCAAACAAAAAAGATCCCAGAATTGAATGCGGTGTTAGACGTAAGTAAATAGCCGGATGCATTACAGATGTGATTTTCATTTAGTGTCGGTGATTGTTCACGTAAAATCAGTTCCTCGACTGAACAATTCACCCACCGAATTGTGCACATGATAGTGAATTCTTCATATTTCATTCAGGTGGTGCGTAATTTGATACGTTAAGGTTACATTTAGATGAATGGAGAAAACAAAATTGTACCAATGAGATGTAGCAAACGGGAGACGATACAATAATGGTGAGACCAAAAGCGATTGTTTCCGTTAAGCGAGTCGCAACCCGAAATCGTGACGGTGGCTTGCTCGATCGTTGTGGTGGTCGTGGGGGAGGAGGTGAGGGCGGAGGGCGCGGGGGGTGAGACGCGACGTGCCGAGTAGGTGGTCCGGCCTGAGCGCGTGCCGCGGTGCCAGCCCGGTGAGATGCCCCCCGCGCCCCGTGCCCACAGGTGGTGGGAGCCCCGCTCGGCGACAAGGACAAGATGGTGGCCGTGGCCGGAGGGCACAAGATCGTGCTGTGGAGCATCCAGGACGGCAGCAGCGGCAACGAGATCGGTGCGCGAGGGCCCGATCGTGGCGTCGACCCTCCCCGCCCCCGCTCCTCCCCTCCCCGCCCCCTTCTGCCTCCCCCCCCCCCACCACCACCGACCTTCCCTGACCTTCCCTGACCTTCCCAGATCAATCTTCTTTCCGAAATTAGGAAGCCACTGGAGCTATGCACTTTTAAATAATCTAGATTGAAAACGTATTTCTCTACAACTGCTTTTTTTGTTTAGTTTATTGGCCTTCACCCGCAACCTCTGATTAGAACAATTGGCTACGTACAGTGTCAAAGAAGTTCAACACACATAAATACATACCTTCCCTGACCATCCTATATCGTAACTTAGCGTGTAGATTTTCGCGCCCCATTTTATTTCTGGTTGATTTGGTGAGGATAAAACTCCAGGAAGTTGTACAGTTTTGACTGCACCGAATTCTTAATCTGACTTCCTAGATGTTGGCTTAATTATACTTGACGTAGTCTCGAGCAAAACGTCGTGTTTAATTGCCAAATTTGATTGTGAGAATTGGCATGTTAATTGCTCGTACACGTCACAATTTTATTAATTTGGCTATGTTGGGTGGGTATTCACGACAGATTTGGCCAGATCATTGTGCCCTCACCAAAAAAAAATCTATGATGAATCATTCACCTTGCCTGATCTTTATTAATGTTGCGTGATCAAATAGAGGACATGGCCATTTTCTGACAGCATTTTATTTTCTTGACCTTCAACTTTCAATGACAATCACCAAGACCTTTACTGATTTTTCCCGACCATGCCCCACTTTGCCGTGACATTACCTGACCTTCTCTGACTATACAACTTCAAATGACCTTTACTATATCTTCTCAAACTGCGTGATCATGCCTGACCTTCCCCTGACCTTCCACGACCATTCTCAGCCACCTCTGACCTTACATCAGGGGTGGGGAACCTTACGGCCTGTGGGCCACATCCAGCCCACGGTGTCCTTACACTCGGCCCTGCAGCTACGCGAGGCCTACCACTTCGAAAACAACCTGCAATTTTTTATAATTGCAAAGTATCCTAGCTTCACTAATTGGGTACTAAAGGGGAATATTTTTGGCTTGTGTTTATAATTTTGGCAAGCTCAGTTACCTGTAAAGGTGGACCCTGATTATTTTTCACCTTGTTATTTGATAACGCTGTGGTGCGTGTTAATGCGGGGCCCACCAAAGGTATTCGAAAGCCGGTAAGGAAAAGCTTCCCCACTTCTGCTTTTACATGAACTCCTCTCAGTTTATCCCTGACCTTGTTCTCCCCCCCCGGCTGCCCCGTGCCCAGTGGAGCATGGTGTTTGTGTTGCTGTTGCAGGAGTGTTCAGCCTCGGCGTGTCCGTGGACGCTCTCTTCTTCATCGGCAATCAGCTGGTGGCCACCAGCCACACGGGGAAGGTGGGCGTGTGGAACGCCGTCACGCAGCACTGGCAGGTGAAGGGGCGGCCTCGGGGCTCACACCTCACACACGGCCAGGGTTCTTCACCGATATTTTTCCGGCGGGCCACATGACGAATTCTGGCGCTTGCTACATGACATGGTACGTCATGCCTGCGGATGTTGTGATATCACGTGGCGCCAATGACATCCCGTGAATGTGTGCACGCATGGCTGCTTACTTTTGTGGCCCTTGTTCGAGAATTCACGCATATTCTTTATTTTCTTCCTTGTTTCATCAGTTGATGTCGGACTCGTGTAACATTACTTTGCAGCGTCGACCGTCCCTGTTCTGCTAATCTGTATTGTCCCCGAGTTCATCTGTTCTTTAACCACCATTATTTTGCTGTTATTTCACGCCCTGTTCGGCCGTTCCTAATAACCTCCCTGGTTGGGGGGCCGATCCTCATTGCCCCCCCCTGCTCATCGTTGCTGCTCTGTAGGTGCAGGACGTGGTTCCCGTGACGAGCCACGACACGGCCGGCTCCTTCCTCCTGCTCGGCTGCAACAATGGCTCCATCTACTATATCGGTCAGAGCCCTGGCAGCCGCGTGGGGGCTGCACTGGAGCCCTGTTAGCACTCCCCGCAGCGACTCTGTTCAGTTGGCGGGTCTGCGTATTCCAAAACCGTCCTTAGCGATCATTCTCGTTTTGCCTGCAGACATGCAGAAGTTCCCGCTGCGCATGAAGGACAACGACCTTCTGGTAACGGAGCTCTACCACGACCCGTCCAACGACGCCATCACCGCGCTCAGCGTCTACCTCACCCCGAAAACGAGTGAGACACCCCCACGGGCAGCCTGGGACAACCTGGGAGCACGGACCTCCTCCGAGAAGAGAACGGGACATACAGAGCACGTGGAAAGAATAGACCACATCGGAGCGGGGGAGGGGGTGCATGGATCAGATGGGAGACATGGGCATGGAACAAACGGAAATGGGACACGTGGAGCACATGGGATACTCAGGCCATGGGATACAAAACAGGGCCGCCAATGTCTGCAAATTTAAGGATCGTTTTGAAAAGAGGTTGTGATGGGTTGAGTGTGTGTAGAAAGGGGGTGGGCATGTACCAAGATGGGCATTAGAGTGGCATCCCAGGGGTTTTCCACCAAGGAGAGAAAATTCAAAGCCAGATTATGGAATAATTTAAACAACATCTTTAAGGACCAGTTTTTATTTTGTAGGATCTAGCAGAAGGCTCTTCGGTAGACTGAGCGGCTCACATTCGGAAGGTTGCAAGTTCAAATCCTGGTTGGGGGTTGACTCAGCCCTTCATTCCTCAGGGGTTTATCAAATGATGAGTATCACTTTCTAGGGAAGTAAAAAGTCGCTGTCCTGAGGATGGAATTTTCACCAATGGCTCAGGGCTGTAAATAGGAGATTCGCATTCCCTCAATGCTCATTGAGCAGGAATTCACTTTGAATTTGAGTAGAAGCAAGGAAGCGTTGGCAGGGTGTTTTAGCTTTTTTTTACATTGGCCACGATGATGACCATGTCATCTTTTTACGTAGTAACGTGCTTTTACCCGAATTTGATCACCCTTCCCAACCACTCTGCACCATCCCACCGCCCCTGCTGACCCCCATACCGTAGGCGTGAGCGGGAACTGGATCGAGATCTCGTACGGGACGAGCTCGGGCGCCGTGCGCGTCATCGTCCAGCACCCGGAGACCGTGGGCTCGGGCCCACAGCTCTTTCAGACGTTCACGGTGCACCGCAGCCCCATCATCAAGACCATGCTCTCCGAGAAGCACCTCGTGTCGGGTACACCGCCGCACTTCTCGGCCCATGCTGACCACTCAACCACGACCCTCATGATCCCTCACCCATGATCCTCACGATCTCTCACCCATGATCGTGATCATCTCTAACCTATGACCCTCATGGTCTCTTACAACAACCCTGACGAGCCTAATGATCTCTAACCTATGACCCTCACAATCTCTTACCAATGACCCTCATGATCACGCTCCCAGGACTTCCTCAATCTTTAACCCATAACCCTCACCATCTGTCACCGATGACCCTTCCCCCCCGCAGTCTGCGCCGACAACAACCACGTTCGCACGTGGACGGTGACGCGGTTCCGAGGTATGATCTCCACGCAGCCCGGATCCACGCCGCTCGCGTCCTTCAAGATCCTCGCGCTCGAGGAGGGAGGGAGCAGTAGCCTCTGCTACGGCGCCGGCAACGACATCGGTGAGATGGCCCGACCCACCGCATTCACAACAACAAAGACGGAGACCCCGTGTAGCCTATAACAGAATTATGGGCTAGTGCTGTTCGGGAGCACCTATGAAGGCTGGCATGGCACATGAGGGGATTGTGTGGGCAGCACCCCACCCAGCCGCCTTTGTCTCCCAAAGGCTGATGTTTACACACTGCACCAGATACTCGCACGTGTCAGAAATGTTTCTATAGTTTTTTCGGAATTAGTTCACGAAAACTCTGCAGCCTCTGTGTATAGTATGTGTGCAACAATGAAAAACAAACAAATTGGTTTCTTAAATCATGACCCTAAACATCAAGGTGTTACCCATGGAGGTAGTAAATTGTTAAGCCCCTACATGCCTGATGGACTGGTTGGGTAGAGGCTGTTGGCGAGCATCTGTTCAGGCCGGCACGGTGCACAAGAAAGTAGTGTGCTCAGCACACTACCTTCAAGTAACTAATTTAAGGCTGAGTCGACCTAGCAGAGACCCAGGACTAGTTCAGATATTTGTCACCGAGTTTGGCTTTGAGCAGGAATCGAATTTGGATAGCTGGGTTCAAAGCGCAGTACCGTTCCCCACACAGACACTCAAACACACGCACACACGTCGTCACAACGCGGTCCGTGTGATTCACAAGGATGTATCGAGAGACTGGAATCCTCGTGAACATAGAGCAGGGTGGCCAGATGAGGCCCAGCGAGGCCAAATCGTCAATTGAAGCAATTGGCGGGACCCCGGGGTCCCATCACTGCCCCGGGGTGGGAAAAACCGCGTAGCGACACGAGTCTTGCCTTACCGACAACAAAACTAGTGTCAATCGATTGGCCTCGTCGAGAGCTACACGGGGCACTAAGTTTCGTAAAAAGTTGAAAAATTACATAAACACGTTAAATTCACTGCCTGGGGGGCGGGCTCGCCTTGGCAAAGAAGCTGAGGATCGACGGCTAACCGGAGGGGGTCGTCGCCGCACGCGACTGCGGCGGACGCCCCCCGGGGCTTGCGTTTGGCCGGTGGGGTGGCGCCCATCGTGTCGATCGCCGCCTGCTGCTGCTGGCGCTTGTTGGCACGGCGAGTCTGGGCGGGCGGCGCGTTGCTGTCGGGGTCACGAGTGGGCGGACTGAAAAATAATAATTATTGACCTGATTTTTGCGGGACCCCGGGGGTCCCGCCAAATGATTCAATTGTTGACCTCTTCACCGTGCCGCGGCGCGCAGGCCCCTACGGCGAGCGTGACGACCAGCAGGTGTTCATCCAGAAGGTGGTGCCCGTCACGGACCAGCTGCTCGTGCGCCTCTCCTCCACGGGGCGGCGGTGAGACTCGTAGACCAGCCTCTGCACAGCATTGGCTTAACCAGAAGAATTTCAAGCTAATGTCGTGCAATAAAATAAAAAAACCCACCTCAGCAATCCCCAGTGGTGCTGTCTCGGTGCCCTAGCATCCCTCAATTCCTCCCCAACACGCACGAGACACAGCACCACGCGGCCGCCCCCCCCCCCCCCCCCGCCCCCCACCATTTCCATTGCTGACCAGTTGCCCCTGTTGTTACCACCCCTGACCCTTGCCCCGTGGCCCCGCTCGCCCCCCAGGATCTGCGAGATCCGCTCGGTGGACGCCACCACCATAACGTGCTTCACTGTGCACGAGTGCGAGGGCTCAAGCCGCATGGGCTCGCGCCCACGCCGCTACCTCTTCACGGGCCACGCCAACGGCAGCATCCAGATGTGGGACCTCACCACCGCCATGGAGGTGGCCAGCCGCACCGAGGAGCGTGACGGTGAGTGCCGCGCCATTCCGGCCGTACCATTTATCCCTCTATTCAAGACCGAAACGGGAGGATCTCTCCACAACTCTGGCTGTCGCCTGATGAGATGATGATTCTCAGTTGTCCTCGAGAGAGAGAGAGACGGGGGGGGGGGGAGGAGACACCACTCGAGGGGAGCCGCGTGAGTTGAGTTGACCCGCGCGTGGGCTGTGCTCTCGCAAACAGAGGTTGGCAGCCCCTCCGAAGTGGAGCTGCTGCGGCTGCTTGACCAGTGCGACCTGAGTGCGTCGCGCTGCGCCACGCCCAACGTGAGCCCCGCGTCCTCGCTCGTGCAGCCCACCCGCCTGCGCGCCTCCACGTCAAGGTGCTCGTGCCGCAGCCGCCGCCATTTCGTCGTTTCGCCCCCACCACCACCCCCCCACCCCCACCCCCCCCCACCCCTTCCCGCCTCCTGCCCACCTCCCATTTCAGTCAGGGCTGCCTCATGCGCCACTGCTTGGGGCGGCGGTGGCGTTGCCCAGCGGTAGCGCATTCGTCGCTCGTTGCGTTGGTTCGGAATTTGAAACGGGACGGGTTTTTACTGCGGATGTAATGACCATAATGTGTGCATCGTCTGCTTTGCAGTGGATGTTAAACGTTCCCCAGACGTTATTTTAAATCTTATGTATGTGCGGTGACCGTGGCTGTCACCGTATGGTGCCGGGGCTTACGAAGCCACGGCGGATAATGTGGTGTCATTGTGGGCAGCCCGGGTTACGGGATGTAGTACCAGCCCTGGCGGGGTTTGGGTGAGCGCTGGTTAGCGTGGAGGCACTGCGAGCAGTCTGCGGTGCGGGCTCCCGGTGAGGGAGCGAGAGGGAGCGAGAGGTAGCGTCAGCCAGCCAGGGTTACGTTGGGACATGATATGCCGGTTGACCTGTCGACACGTGACCGGATGATATTGGAGGGGGGCCACCGGTGGACGGGGGCCATGGGGTGGTCACGTGGTGCAAAGGAGCTCTCGGGAACCTTCGAGAAGGAGCTCGAGGGACCTGGAAGGTGGGCGGAGTGAAGGGCGGAGTGAAGGGCGGAGTGAAGGGCGGAGCCAGCCCCAGCCCGGGGGGATATCACGAGGGCCCCGTGAAGAGCTCGGGGTTCTTCGTGTGCCGGTGTTACGAAGATCCACGTCGGGGAGAAGAAGCCTCTAGCCACGCGGTCCGGGACCCAGCTTGTGGTCCAGGCCGAGATAGCGAACCGTGTCTAGTCCTGCCGTAGCGTGGTTAGATGGGCATCCGAGACCCGAGTGTAAGATTGTGTTATGTTACGTACCGTTGTGTAAATAAATTGTGTTGATTAGGCCATTGTGTGCTGGCATCACGGTCCAACGATGCCGTATTCTATAAGTTCCCCACAAATTACTCAATTGGAATTACACGTAAAGATCACCTCCACAGACAGGCAGACGATTGCCCGCTTGTAGGCTAGGTGTTTTGCGTCACATTGTGGCTGCAGAGGGATGGATGGCACTGTCGGTGCCCTTTCAAAAGTTTTGGGATGAGATGTAATGTCAAGCGAATTGCGTGTAAAGTGTTCTGTATGTATGTATGGCCATATGCTAAAACTATAAACTTTTTTTTTATTTTACCAGATAAAGCCCACTGAGCTATATAGAAGCGATCTGGCCACAAATAATTGCTTAATAAAGTGACTTATTGTGCAGAAATCTATAGCAACTGAATACTCGAATTGCATGCTTTGAAATGCGGAGGGAAAAACTGCAGGACCCGGAGAAAAATCCACGTGACCACGGGGAGAGAGACACGCAAACTCCAAATATTCAGGCATTGGGGTCTGGGTCGGGATCGAACCCACGACCCCCTGTGTATCAGGCGAGTTAGTTAATATCTCACCACCGTGCTATCAGTGGCCTACTTAGAAATGGCCCACAAACAATATCTGTCACTCAAGGATACTATTTCAACCTGTAAAAGCTATGTTTCTAATTTGACACAATGTAGCATATTTGTAATTTTCTAACACAAATGTAAATACTCAGATTTGCCATCGATAGACGCACGCCGATAGATGACGTTTTGCGGTAAATTGAAGGTGACCTCTCGCTCCCCCCTTCCCTCGTGCCACTGCAGCCTCCAGCTCCAGCCCAGCGACGCGTTCCGTGACCGCTTCTACAGCGACCGCCTGTGGAGCACGGCCGACTGCAGCCCGTACGGCAGCCTACGCGCCACGCGCGACAGTCCACTCACGACCCGTGCCAGACGCACTGAGAGCTTCCACAGCACTCGCGACTTCTCCACCGCCGACTGCCCGAGCCGCCCGGTCAGCGGAGAGCAGCACCTACCTCTACGCCACACGCCGCAGCAGCAACAGCAGCAACAGAACCAGCACCCTCACCGCGACGGCGGCGGCGGGGGCATGATGGTGAGGTTTGGCGCCGAGGGTGGAGTCGGTGGGCCGAGGCTGCGGCTCGCGCAAGACGGCGCCGGCAGTAGGGAGTTCTCGCCGAGCGACGTCAACGGTGCCGGCGGCGGCGGTGGACGGCACGGCTCGGCGGCGCTCCCTGCCCCGGACGGTAGCGACGGCAGGGCCAAGCAGACCAAGCGCCTGGCGCTCTCTGGCACCTCCGGCGCGACTCCGGGCTCTGCCGCGGCGAGGTGTTACTATGACGGCGGCCACGATGTGAGGCTGCCGCAGCGGCCCGGTGGCCTCGGGGGACCGTCGGTGCAGGAGGGCCGCGCGGCATGCACTGCCGCTGCCGCCACCGCTGGCGGTGCGCGAGCCGGAACGACCGCGCCGGACGTCGGGGGGTTAGGCTTGGCGCCAAGAGGGGCGGCCACCGACGAGGGCAAGCAGCGGCACGCCGGCGAGGGGAGTCCCTTGAAGTCACCTGACGGGAAGAGGAGAGGTGACGAGGAGGACTGCGATTCGGGCATCGGTGTCAGAAAGAAGGTCCCATTCGAGGGTGTCCTGTCACGACGGAAAAACCCGCCAGCGAACGCGACGGCCACATCACCGCCTCCCTCGTCCCCACCGCCTCCGCCGCCGCCACCACCGCCACCACTGCCTCCTCCTCCATTGTCGGCATCGTCCCCACCCTGTACTGGGGCAGCGAAGAGCGTGGGGGATGGAGCTGGGTATCCTTCTCCGCCACTGACACCACAACAGCAGCAGCAGGCGCAGAGGCAGAAGCGTGGAGAGGTGGCCTGTCATGAGTACACTGTGTGAGCTGCGGTTAATGCGTGCATTTACACAGAGCGAACACTGCACACTGCAATTTTTTTTTTAAATAGATGCTCCGTTCCTTCCTCTGCTTTCCCACCCCGATTTTCTGGCCTTATACATGTGTGTCGTGTTGTCCTAACAGCCTGAGAAGGCAAGGTTGGTGGGTCGTGATGAGATAGATAAACACGTCCATCGGACAACCCTGCTATGGGGATACGAAGTGGCCAGCGGGAGGCAGTGCAGCAAGTAGGCTGCTGTCCTATTTGCGTATACAATTGAGTGTTATCTCTCCCCATGCATGGAGTTTTCTCCAGGTGTACTGTAGTCTGGTTAACTCTCACTTGTAAAGAAATACATATCAAGCAGCATCTGCTTGAATACAAAGTATTGAGTCTCAGATGGGGATTTCCTAAGAAATTACTTTTGAGATTCAACACACGCGAGACTGTATGCGACATCTCATAGCAGCTGTGCTCTGTTTTAAGCTGTTGCCCACACGTCAAAAAAGTGGGGTGGTCACTACAGGCTCACTGTTTACTTAACATTATTTTCATCAAGGTGCGTTGACATTTGTTGTTTAGCAATGCTGAAATTGTCTCCACGAACCCCTTCACAGGTTACTCACCAAGTATGTTTACCCTATTCTTTGGATCTTTCGGTAAAGTCGCGTAGACAGGTTCAAATAAAATAGCAAAAAATAACAACAAAAACTACGACGTTTCGATCGCAACACAAGCGTTCGTCATCTTTGAAACTATCTACGTGACTTTACCGAAAGACCCAAAGAATATTAATTGCTGCAGTCACGAAAGCTTTAAGTCAAGATTTATGTTTACCCTCTTTAGATACCAGAATGTGCCAGGAAGGCATTGTAGATGTAATGTTCAAGAGATGGTTGTGATGGGTGCTACACGTGCAGGATGGAGGAAGGCAGGTTATCAAGACGGGCATTGGAGTGTAAAGCTATCGAACATTCCAAATTGGTAGCTTTGCAGTTGCAGAAGAGCTGTCCTGGTGTCCCGAAGAATTTCTGGAAGTCGGGATTCATTCCCAGTTTAATATTTTCTGGCCTCCTCCTTGACTTATAAGGACAACGCCCGAGCAGTGGGCATGGTTGGCAGAGGAGTAGATGGACAATGTTATGAAGAGCAAATCCACACTCTGTGGGCAGGGCCAGTGGTTGAGTAGGCGTGGTTATGTAAAAGCAGGCGGGGCTGCCAACTCGCCATGTGTCCTGAGGTGCATTCAAATGGTAGAGAGCTTTTCCGTAATGCCACGTGATGGAAGTCTGTGGTTAGTGCTTATTGAACGGTGCGTTCGGACGGCGAGCACCTCGCAATAAGGGACGTCACGCACCTGCTCCGCCAATGAGCGCGCACACACGTTGTGTTCGTGAACCCAGAGTTGGAAGGAAGGTACGTACGGTGCCTCCGATTGGCTGGATTTTGGCATGCCGACCCTTATGCTGAGCCTTGCAGCTACACAGACCGTTAGCTTCCCGTTGCGATGCGCTGTGGGCTAACAGGTCGTTCAATAGAAAAGCCCTTTGGAGCTCAGTTGAATGCGCGCACACCCCCTTATTGAGCCTCGCAGAAATATTTGTGAAATGTAATTGTCGTGGCACCAAAAGGAAACCGACCAATGGGGAGGGGGAAGCGCTAAAATCAGAGATTCTCATAGCCTCCCTTAAAGAAACAACAGCTGTGGTATCTGGATGAAGGGAGGAAGCAACTGTGATGTGCGGTGGTGGCATTAACAGCACTGGCAGAGGTGGTCTGTTGTTTTTGACTCGACATTTTATAGAATGTCAACCCGAAATTATTTTCAATTGAATTAATAATTTTATCCAAAAGATTGAAGAGAAATTAGTTTTATTTAATTTCTTCTGAGAATCTGTGTGTGTGTTTCCCCCCCCCCCTTCTCTCTGGATAAAGAATGGATGGAATACGTTGAATGCCACAAATTAAGTGGGGCATTACCATCCGCTCTCCTGCCCTTGTGCATTAAGGGACACCCCGATGTATGTGTGTACACTCAACTGTCGTGGCACATGTGAAGGAATCTCTTCTCAGTGTCAACAGATGAAATAAAAAGTTGAAACCTTTATGCGTAAGCTCTGTTTTTTCCATGACTGACTGCAACAGTGGAGCATGGTAATGCTCAGAACGATAAATGTTAACTAAATGCTAGCACGTGTAAAGTTGTTTTGCTATTATATGCTTTAAGTCTATGAAAAAATTACTATTGATCAAAAGATTCGCCAAAACTTGGACAAAAACCAGCACTAATAGAGTTAACCTGCTGTGCAGTGAATTATTGTTAGTTAATATGCTCCTAAGGACAAAAGCGTTTTGAAAACGTTGCCGATTCCATGCATATGCATGGTTTTTTGTTTGTTACTGTTGAGTTTTGGTTGTGTGTTTTGGTTTAATAGGGAAATCAGGAGGGTATTTGAGGCATGGATGACCTCTGCAATTACTGTGGAACAGAGCTGGGTGCTAATCAATCGGTTCGAAGGTAAGTTGCTGGAATTTGAGCACGCATGTCTTGAGACAGTTGCTAGTAATGTTACAGCAAGAGAGAATGAGCAATGCAAGAATTCCTGAAGGGAACATGGCAGGTGAGTCTGTAGCTCTATATCGCTCTTTTTCAGAAGTGACCTGGCCACATGTTATCCCAACGAAGTGGCTTATGTGGAAATTTATAGCAGCCAAATGCTATAAACGCATGTTCTAATTGTAATTGTGGAGGGAAACCGGAGGAAGGAGCCAGAGAAAAATCCACGTGACCACGGGGACAACATACAAACTCCAATTATACAGGCGTCGGGGTCGAACCGACGACCTCATGTATACCAGGCGAGGTAGTCTCCTATGCTTAGGAGAGGCAAAAACGGTTGCGCTCATTGTGACGTCCGCATGATGGAGGAGGGTCTGCTAACAAAGACAGTCACCTGAGTGGTTGTCTGCACAAGCCCAGCAACCAAGGGGAAGACCTCGGGGGGACAACTGTGCTTGGGCAGATCTTGGAAGTCGCTGTGTCCACTATGCAGCAGCTGTGGGATCTAGCCGAAGGTGGAACACTGGCGAGGTGTGGGAGCGTCAACACCTTTGGCAACAGAATTACATCTTGACCTACACTGCATAGGTAACACAGGACCATTGCAAACCCTATACTTTATAGGAAATATGGGCATTGTACACCCTACACTGCATATACAATATGGATATAAACCCTACAATGCATAGGCAATAGGGATACAGGTATGTCTTGCTTAACGAGCATTATTTCTATGACAATTCGCTATAACGAGCAATTTGAATTTAGACCCATTTGTTCGGAAACCGAGCAAAATGTTTGTTTAGCGAGCAGAAACCGCTCGACCAATCTGCGTTCTGTGGCAGCAGGGGGCGCACGACGGCACACAGCTGTTGTGTGGCCACGTGATTACCGGTAGTCGTGTGAGGACAGGCGTATAGAACGGAATCTTTATTTAGACTGGAGGAATTAGATTAGCTATGAAGTTATTTTTTTAACAGATATCCAAGTCACGCTTCATCTCGCATGTCCGCATTGTGGCTATGAAACCAGCAACCCTGGTTTGATTCCGAGCCATGGCTCACATCAGTGGTGAGTGATATTTGAACCAGCGGTCCTGCACGGCCCCTGCTGCTCCCCATGCCCAATAACATCTAATACCCTTCAAGCGCTATGATTCTTCGTGCGGTATTACATTTGATGTTTTCTTTATTTTAACACAAACAAATTTTCTCACGTTAATAAAGTTTTTAAAAAGTGGAACATTTTGTGGCAGAAACATAACTGAGCTTTTAACGTGGGAGTCAGTGGGACAAAACGGTGATCGTTTAACATGTTTTTGCTTGCCGAGAAATTTTCGCGGAACGTATCTCGCTCGTTAAGCGAGACACGCCTGTATTACACAATCAGTGGGGCTATTGCAAACCCCACACTGGACAGGCAGTGGGGACTATTGTAAATCCCACACTGGATAGGTAGCGGCAGGCTATTGTAAACCCCACACTGGATAGGCAGTAAAATTATTGTAAACCCCACACTGGATAGGTATTGAGCGGGCGTGTCTTCGCCGTCGCGTCACGTGCCTCCGCTGTTCAAGATGGCGGCCTCGAGTGCGGGTAAATTCCAAAATTGGCGGCGGTGCCGCGAGGCTCCTCGCTCGTCCCCTCGCTCCCTCGCTCGCTCCCCTCGCTCGTCCCCTCGTTCCCTCGCTCCCCTCGCTCGTCCCCGACCGCGCGTTCACCACGCCACCAGCTATGAGCGCCGAGACTCCGGCGCCGGTTTTGTTTTGTTGTTGTTGTCGTTTAATTCTGAACGGCGGCGTCTCGCGTTTACGGTTCAAGGCAGGGGCGCGGGACTCTGTGCGCCGGCAAAACAATAACAAGAAGCTGCAATTGACAACCCAATGATGGCTTAGTGAAGCGCACGGCTTTTTTGGTTTCGAGGTAACTCTTTCGTGCACGAGTGCCGCCTCAGGGATTTGCGAGCGAGCGGTCGGTGGGCTATGACCCAGTGACCCCGATAACTCGGGTCAGACTCTCGATCACCGTTGCTGTGGTTTTAATGCCGATAGATTATTTGTTTTTCTTTCCCCTGCTTTGCGTGTTTGTTCTGACGCCAGCCAGGTTTCGCGAGAAACTTTTTTTTATATAAAGTTTTCTCGTTCCGGGTACATTTTGGGCAACTTTGCCCGTGGCGAGTTGAACGTTCGAGGCGCGCCGAACCCGCAAAAATTGACGTCGAAGTCCCCTGGCTCTCGGAAAGGCCTCGGGTAGACCCCTCCCAAGAGGGCATTTTGTTTGGGCTTTCTCTGCGCTCTTAAGAGAGTTGTTGTTTCAATTCCTGGTGGTCGTCGTCACCCCAAACGGGGGTCGAGGAAAACCCAGGACTTTGTCGTGCCTCTATAAAATAGTCGGTTGCATTCAACCCCGGTTCCCGTCAATGAATGTGGAATTTCCACCATTGAGATTCCGAAAGAAGTGAAATTAATTACGGTCTATTCCACTATTCGATGAGGTGAGCGTGTTTTACTTGACCGTACTTTCGCCACGCTGATCGATGGCGGTTTGGTGAAACGGGTGTCCCAAGTACCGGGTTCAGATGTTGCTCGCCGCCGATGTTGGCCGTGGCCATGACTCAAACCCACGTGCTGTGCCCCATTACGCACGAGAGGAGGGAGATACTTCTCTTAGCTGCGTGTAAACATAGTCCAGAGAGAGAGCCCAGGCCATCCTCACGGCAGCTGCTTTTGGCTAGCCATCGGACAAAGGCGCTTTCGGATGCGCTCCTGCGGCCGTCTGGAACGCTCTTCGCATATTGGGAAACCACGGGAAGTTATGCATCTTTGAGTCATCTCGATTGAAAACTCATTGCTTTAAGGCTGCTCTTTTGTGTTTAGTTTGTCATATATCCCCTCACACCTCCGATTAAGACGGTTGGCGACGTACGGTGCGAAAGAAGTTCAACACACATTAAAACTGCATTTCGCAAATGCACATACCTGGCCCAAAATTTTGATTTAAAGCTTTCCTGACTGCAGGGATTCATATTCTTGGTTCTTTCGGTAAAGTCACGTAGAAGGGAAACACTAAAATAATATAAATATAAAACAATAAAATTCTCACGACGTTTCGACTGCAACACAAGCAAGAAAATGTTCTTGCTGTGGTTTTCACACCTGATGATGACTGCTTGTGTTGCAGTCGAAACGTCGTGAAAATGTTATTGTTTTATATTTTTATTATTTTATTGTCCCCCTTCTACGTGACTCTACCGAAAGAACCAAGAATATATATACCTGGCCCACTTAATAAACGTACCTGGCATATTGAATTCTACACGAGTCATTTCTATTTTTAGTGCACGCTGCTTCTCTGCATCATCCACAAATTCTGCCTCCCAAGCCACCACATTACTGGAATGTATTTAAATTACCATGCTTGGCAATTATTATATAATGTGCTCACGTGACTTCATTTAAGACAAATGTAAGTCTCAAACTTTAAAAATCATCAGCCAGCCATGATCAGTCCACGGTTGGATGAAAGCCTGCCCAGGCCGTCGCCATCTCTCACGGGCCTGCGAAGTTTTAATCCATCAAGGACCTGCACATGAGTTGATTTCATCGCTCTGTCTCTGTGGTCAATGTGCCCTCAGAGTGCATTCTCTGCCTTTGCTGCAACTCCGTTGTTAGTTTCGACCACCCCACCGGCCCTTCAAGTTGCATATCCTGCCCAAGCTCATCTGTGAAAAAGAGCTTTATAGCGCATCGGATTCTTCCTTTATATATGCATATTCCGATTATTTTCTTGACAGTCAACGTTACGTCCTTAACCAGTTTATATTCTCGAATACATGTGTCTCTGTCTTTGTGTAATTCCACGCAGGTTCCTCTCCGTTATATTTTTGCACAGCCATTTCTGTGTTTTTTTTTTCTATTTAATATCCACGGATGTGGTCCGTACATCATAGCGGATAATACGCACTGATTAAAAACGTTATTGTTTGGGCACATTGGTAGAGTATGTTGCTTGTCATGTTTCGTGTGTCGCATGTGTGTGTCGTCGCAGACATGGAACAATCGCTGTTGAGTTTCGAGAAGCTGGACAGGTCATCTCCAGAGCTGTGGCCAGAGCAGAGTAAGGCAAACACAAAGACGCACACGTGTGAAGCCCTCAAGAGAACTAAAGAAGTGGCATCGCTGTCAACCCCTTATCAGTGCTGCCTACCTTATTACAGACCAGTTCAGACCACATTGGTCACCCCCGTACCTTTAAAAATCTCAACGTTCATCCTACAAAGTCCAATCACAAGGGAGAAACGCAAACAAATAGACAAAACAAATTGCCCACATTTAAATAGCTGTACAGTAAAACCTTGGATTGCGAGTAACTTGGTCTGCGAGTGTTTTGCAAGACGAGCAAAATAAATATTAATTTGATAAACGAACGAGGTCTTGCAATACGAGCAGTACGTATACGCTTTGTCTGCCAAGCGTCACGTGATCACAACTGATATACGAGTGCTTTGATATACGAGTGCTTTGGATTACAAACACGTTTCCGGAACGAATTATGCTCGCAATCCAAGGTTTTACTGTACGCTGTATTGACCTGAAAACTCAATTTCTTTGTACAAGAATACCGCTAAACCGTATGGGTTGACAGCTATGAAGTGGTGCCGCTTGTGTTGTTGAGGTTTCCATAGTCACACTTGGACGCCACAGTTGCGTTTTGCCATGGTTCTCGAGTGTCTGTGCAGTTTAGAACTGCTGGGGAGGAGGATTGTGCAATGAGCAACAGTGTGCAATCACACTGTCACTATTGTGTACTCGGTTGTGTTTTATGTGTGCGTATGTGTTTCCGTTCATCTGTAATTTTGTTGTACGTGTGCTTTTGTATGCATATACTTACGTCTATATTTACGTGTGCTTGTGTATGTATACTTGTGGGGAGCGGTAGTGTAGTGGTCCGTGCACTGCACTACCAACCCGGTGACCCGAGTTAGATTCCCGCTTACGGTCAACACCAGTAAGGATTATCTGAACTGGTCCTGGGCCTCCCCTAGGTCGACTCAGCCTCAAATTAGTACCTAATGCGGTGTGTAAACATCGCCACGATTGAGACAATGGTGGCTGGGCGTGATGTTGGCCATCCACCCCCTCGTGTGCCGTGCTGGCACTCATAGGTGCTTACTAACAGCACTTGCCCAACAGTCTGTTAAGGCTTTACAGAGGGTCTTTGTACGAATTCATGTATACTTGGATGTGTGTGTGATGTTTGAGCGTGCATACATGTTTGTGCGTACGTGTGTGTGCACGTGCGCGTTTGTCCCTTTGTGTGCTCATGTGGCAGCTCCTGTGTGCATGCGTTTTGTGTGTTTGTGCTTCTGCTCATGTGTCCTTTTGTAATAACAATTGATATTTGTAATGTACACTTCATCCGTAGATCCCAATTGTGTGTGTGGTGCTGCATTCATATTGTGGGGAGCGGTCGTGTCTCGGTTAGCGTGCTGCACTAAGAATCTGGTGACCCGAGTTCGATTCCTGCTCACAGCCAATATCAGTGACGAATATATTAACCGGTCATGAATCTCCATGAGATCAACTTAGCCTTAAATGCTGCGGTGTGTAAGCATCAGCATTGGGGAGACAAAAGTGGGCGTGTGTGGTGCTGGCCATTCACCCCATCGTGTCCCATGCCTGTCTTAATAGTTGCTCGGTAACAGCACTTGCCCACCATTTTGTTAAAGCCTATAGGGGGATCTTTGTCTTGGTGTTGCATTCATACGTGGTTGTGTGTGTGCTCATGTACGTGCGTGGCTGTGCGTGTGTACCTAACCCTTTAGTTCCTGGTGTGGCGGAGTTTGCGGCTTCGTTTAAAAGCGTAAGTATGAGTTATCAGTAAAGGAAAAAAATAACACCTCGGCACCATCATCATTACATCAGAAACATTTACTACGTATGTATAAATTTCATATGTTAGGTGATGATCCTTGTTCCGAGCAGTTATATTTTTCCTGAGTTACAACTGCATCATTCAGCCAGGTGGCGCTGTGGTTAAAGATGTTCACTTAAAAACGAGGTAAGGAGTTCAAATCTCGGTCAAGGGTTGACTCGGACTTTCATCAGTCTGAGGCTGATAAAGTTATTGCCTCGGTGGAAAGATAACAATGGTTGTCCCATGGATAAACTGATCCCTTCCAATGAAATGTAGAGTTTACTCCTCTGGCTCAGCGCTGCAATTGCAGATGCTTGTTCTGAGCGGTGACATTTGAGTTTCAATCCACAGATTAAAAAAAAAATACTTAAAATTCGAAATGCATTTGACATCACGTGGACGTTTGTAAACATATGATATCAGAATTGCCTGTTGTCTCTGGCAGAAGACCATAAGTGAAAACTGCGTGTATTATAGGAAGACGTGGTTGGGTTCACGAGCGTCACACTTTGGCCGGCCAAGCTGTGTGCGGCGTATGTGTGTATTTTGACCTTGCGCACCGTATGTAGCCAACCGTGCTAATCGTAGATGCTGGTGGAAGGACAGCAAACTAAACACAAAAGCAGTTCTAAAAGGTATGAGTTTTTAAAAAAAAAACTAATTTTTATGGGGTTTGCAATCAGTTCTGCGTGATCGGCAAACGTGCCTCTTTGTTGCCTGTGTGTGCGTGCTCACGTGGACGAGTGCAGCCCATCGCGAGTTCCCCTCCGAAATGGATGGCTGACCTCGAGAAGGACGACCTGGACATGCTGCAAGGTGACCTGGGATTGCAATGCGCGTTAGTTTCCGCGCCGTGCGTCTTGATGTCCACAGCCCGCGGCCTACAAGGACTGTTGGTCATGAATAACAGCCAATCATCGATCACTGCGGTGTTTCACAAATTACGAGCCGTGCCCCTCCATAATAATGCCACCCTTCACTTGAACCAATATTGCTCATTTGAATTTGTGTTAAGGGCCTGTTTCATGCGCTAAGCAAATTATTTAGAGATACTCGTAAGTGGTGTACAAGCACAGATAATAAAAAGAACGCAACACATTTGTTAATGATACTGTGGCCTTAAAAGGAAAGCGTATATCATAGGTGACCATCACACGGCACAACAACAGCACATAGAGGCCAGAAATTGAGTTTTTTTTATTTGTTGTTGGATGGGCTGTTTCTGTTGATATTTGGAAATGGGCAAAAAAATCTTCAAATGTGCAAATTTACTGACGTTTGTTTGTTGATATGTGGTTTCTACAAACACAAACATTAGGGACTAAGTCTTTTTTTAAATGCTGCAAGATTCTGTTGATTTGTTAAACTATAAACCCACCCCCTCTCCCCCCTGTGCCAGCTCCCACCCATCCCTGCACGATACAAACCCTCACCCCCTCTTCCCCGTGAACTCCTGCAGCCACGACTCGACAAAATTCCCCCCCCCTTCCCCCCCTCGCGTGCCTATATAAAGCCACAACAGCAGATCATTTTATCACCTGAAGACGGATGCTTGTGTTGCGACCGAAACGTCATGTTTTCTTTAGTTATTTTTTCTATCTACGTGACTTTACCGAAAGAACCAGAGAGTATGAATTCCTGCAGTTACGAAAGCTTCAAATCAACACTGAAATTAACGGGCACTTTGTGAAACAAACTTTGGCGCCATAACGAGACGGTGGCTTTATTTTGAATGGTTTGAGGGTTGTGTTGGAAGTCTTGACGCTGCTAGTTTCACCGTACTATTTTGTTCAACTGTTCTCTGTGACAGAAATCGAAATCAACTTATTTGTAGCCAATTCCTCTGAATCATAACCACATAAAATCTACTTGAGTAACTGGCTAAATTATTTCAAACGCCTCTCCCACCGTCACCTCTACTCTAACACTATAGCTTAGCCTTGGTTGAGCGGCTGAATGTGCCCGCATCTCAAGGAAGGAACAAGCGGAAGGATTTTAGACTTGCTTTGTGCTGTCTCGCGTTCGCTCCCACGAATCAACGTTCTCTGCGCACTTCTTTGTTGTAATTACTTTTTTAGTTTATGCTTTTTAGTTTTTGCGCTATTTCTTAATTTGTTTATTCATTTTTGATTTTGCTTAGTAGTAGGGTTTTTAATTTGCTTGGTAGTGGCTGCAAATGCGATTGTGGTCCTTATATATAAATTAATGTACGGCGTTATGGGACGCTATTCGCATGAATGACGCTATATAAAACGAAAGTTATTATAATTACCTCTTCGGCAACCTGTTGCCTTGAGCCCCGTGCTCACCTTGAGCCCCCTGCTCACCTGTGTGGCCCTGTTTATGCCTGCAGAGTTTGGGAGTCTCACCATGGCCAACCTCATGGAGAAGGTGCGAGGGCTGCAGAACTTGGCCTACCAGCTGGGCCTCGACGAGTGTAAGCGCTGCTTTTAACCTCTCAGGGCCAAACAGAAGGACACCGACTCTGTGCCGAGGCCTTAAATAGAGAGAGGGGGGGAGGGGCTGGGGCAGAGAGAGGACTGCGGAGGACAAATGAGTGGAGCAGTGTGGAATTCCGGACTACAGTGGCCAGAGGAGAAAATGGTTTAGAGCAAGAAAATCGAAAGTTTGAGAAAGCAAATTTAGTCAAATTAAGAAGTGTTTGTCTTGGTGTGTGTCTTTCTGTGTGTCTCTCTCTGCATGTGTCTGCCTGTATTGTTGCCGTGTCTGTGTTTCATCTTGGTGTGTGTCACGCTCGGTGTGTCTTTGTGTGTGTCTCTCTACATGTGTGTCTGACTGTTGTTTCCGTGTCTGTGTTTTATCATTCATTCTTACCTGATGATGGGTGCTTGTGTTGCAACCGAAACGTCGTATTCTATTATTATTTTATTTTATACGTGACTTTACCGAAAGAACCAAAGAGTTATTCCTGCAGTCACGAAAGCTTCTAATCTAGTTTGAACCACCTCTACGGAGGGAGGGTTTACTCAACTCACACTTTACTACTCACAACTCACACTTTACCACTCACAACTCACACTTTACTTCTACTTTAGCAATCTCTGGGAGAACGTTAATCAACCAGGCAATGTGTTAACTGTGTGTTAGCCGACTCTCTGCGTTGCATCACATTACACTGTCTAATTTTACTAAATTTGTTGTCAAACTTCCTACTTCTCTCTCTAAATCTCTCCTTGCTTGTCTGTTCCACACTTAACTTCTAAATTAGCAATCTTTGTAAGAACGTTAATCAACCAGGCTATGCGTTAACTGTGTGTTAACCGACCCTCTGTGTTGCATTGCATTACACTTCTTAATTTGACAAAATTTGCTTTCTCAAACTTTCGATTTTCTTGCTCTAAACCATTGTCTCTTCCGGCCACTGTGGTCCGGAATTCCACACTGCTCCACTCCGCAGTCCTCTCTCTGCCGCGGCCTCTCCCCCCCTCTCTTTTTAAGGCCTCGGCACAGATTCGTTGTCCTTCTGTTTGTCTTGGTGTGTGTCTTTGTGCGTGTCTCTCGCTACTTGTGTGTCTGCCTATGTTGTTTCCGTGTCTGTTTCCCTGGTGTGTTTCACGCTCGGTGTGTCTTTGTGTGTGTCTCTCTCTGCATGTGTGTTTGACTTTTATTTCCGTGTCTGTGTTTCCTTGGTGTGTGTCACGGTCGGTGTGTCTTTGTGTGTGTCTCTCGCTACATGTGTGTCTGCCTGTGTTGTTTCCGTGTCTGTTTTATCATTCATTCTTACCTGATGATGGTTGCTTGTGTTGCAACCGAAACGTCGTATTCTATTATTATTTTATTTTCTACGTGACTTTACCGAAAGAACCAAAGAGGCTCTCAGAGCCAACGTTGGGGATGTTTATCTGAACCATTCCTGAGCCTAGATTTAAAGCTTTCGTGACTGCAAGGATCCATACTCTTTGGTTCTATTCGGTAAAGTCATGTAGTTGTTTTATTTTTTACCTACGTGACTTTACCGAATAGAACCAAAGAGTATTCCTGAGCCTCTTCTAGATCAGCTGAGCCTTCAATTAGTTACTTGGTGCTGTGTGTAAACATTATGACTGGTGAAAAGGCAGTGTGGTGCTGGGCAACGCTACCTTGGGCACCATGCCAGCCTGAACAGATGCTCACTAACAGCCTTGACCCAACCACAATTAACACCTTGATGTTTGAGGTCACGATTTTATTCATGAATGCGTTTGGCACAAGTATCATAAACAGGCTGCAAAGTTTCCATGAACTAATTACAAAAAAAACAATCGAAACATTTCTTACACTCGTGATTCTACGCATGTCATCATGAGTGTGAATAACGCATTTAATCAAGGAACTGTTACCCCTTGATTGGCAAGCATGTGTTTCGATTGGCATGACAATGTAGAGGAACGTGATATAGTACCACTGCATGTCTAGCTACCTTTATCTCTGTTATTTCTCATGTTCTTACCACACTACTAGTGCTCCAATTACCTATTTTAGGCCAAGTCAAGCTAGGGGAGGCTCAGGCCTTGTTCATAGAGTGGCAAGACATTTTTTTCAAAACCACAGCAAGACATTTTTTTCAAAATTTCTTGTTGTGGTTTTCACACCTGATGATGATTGCTTGTGTTGCAGTCGAAACGTCGTGATAATTTAATTGTTTTATATTTTATTATTTTATTGTTTCCCTTCTACGTGACTTTACCGAAAGAACCAATAATATGTATGGCATAGTTATACAATGTACAGCGCTAGCTTGCTGACTGTTGGAAGAAACAAATACGTAAAAATAATGACGTATTTTTGTCAAAACTCGCCAAAGTTATCATCGATACAGGATAACAGGATTCGTTTCAGTAGCTTGATCTCAAACATGGATCCAAACAATACCGCAGAAAATATATCACTTCTGTATATCTCTTTAACGTAGAGGGGGGGGAATAGTAGTTCTTACACAAACCTACTTTGGGGGCCACAGTTGGTTGTTTATGTCACGGGGCCAATGGAAATATTGTGATTTGGTAGCTGTATTCAGATAAGTGAGCACAACTCTTTCGCCTCCTTTTGGGTCAGTGGGGTTAACTGTCGAGGTTGAATGGGGCTGATAGATGCAGGTAAGGAGTTGAGGGAGCTGTGGATGGAGACCAGCTGAGCCCTGATGAACAAAGCAAAGCAATCACTAATGTCCATTGACCCTACGTGGCACTGCTTTGGGAGATTACTGAGATCGATCTGTTGTTGTTAAAGCCCATCTCAAAGCGCAGCAAAAAAAAACCGCTGAGCCGGCTGTGTGTCTGACAATTGACAGACCCGGGTGAGCTTGTGCCTGCAATAATGCTTAAGTGTCTGTGATGATCATTAACAGCACCCGCTCCAGCAGCCTGCAAAGGCTAAACGTGGGTATTTCTTTTGTGTCTTTTTGTGTGTTTGTGCTAGCAGCGCGAGAGATGACACGAGGGAAGTTTCTCAATATCCTGGAACGGCCCAAGAAGTGACTTAATCATTCTGTCAACAGGTGGCAATGAAGGCCATTAGAAATCCACGTGACTCGTTTTTTTAAAATACAATATACCATCACGATAACAAAAGTATGCTTGGAAAGTTAGGAAAAGCTATGGCGTGCCTGGCTACTGTGTGCCACGTCTGTGCTCCACAATAAAAGTAGATTTTGTTTTAAAAACCTAGGCACCTCCGAGGATGTCTAATGATCCTGGAAACTCATCAAAACAATCCATGCAGGCCTATTGGTCTATAGAGCCTTTAACACCTGCATTTACCATGGTCCCAGATTCAAGACAGCAAGCTGGCCAAGCCATTACATTCAGTCATTATGCATGCTACACGTTCACCTATTCCACGGGCATTAACAAGCTGGGGAAAAAAAACCCTTATCGAGCCTCGTATGCGTAATGCTTATATCGATCTATCAGCATTTCCAAGCTGGGAATGCTGGTCGCATTGTGAGTGTCATACACTTGAGATTTCACCACCCGACACTAACGTTACAAGTTGGGAAAGCCGGTCTGCTTATTGAGTGTCATACACTCGCATTAAAACAGATTGATGTAAAAACAGTCTTGATGAAAATGACTGGTGCCACACATCAATTTCATTTCTGGCTCGTTGCCCTTGGGTGAACACGCGTTACACCGTTGTCTTTAAAGTAGCAAGTGCCCTCCATTTGTTGACCACGTGACTGGTTCAACCCAAACATCTTTCTTTGGGGGTTGCGATTAAATTACAGTTTTCAGGTAAAGATATTTTTGGCTTCATTTGTCGTAACCGTGTTAAACCTAACGGTCAGTGTGCTGGCCACTGAGCTAGTTGGCACAGAATCGACGGTTTGTGTTGAGGATACCTTCTTACATGTTTTGTCTTTGCCAACTTAATATGAAGTCGAGGTTTAAGTTTCGGTCAAGTGTGTGATGGCCCAACTCTGGGACTGGCTTATTTGGAAATGCCCGGTTGCCCGGGTACCGTAGTCTGAACCTGGGCCTGCATGTGTGTTTGTCATGAGTAGGATTATCATTGGCAGGAGAAGACATTGGGTTCATTATACAAGCATTCAGGCTGTGCTCATTCCTCTTGACTGCTCTCCAACTAAGATTGAAAGAGTTTATGCATTATTTGTCCACTGTCCAGCCATCCATAACAGAGGGTCACTATGACTCTAGTAAAGATCCAATTTGAACACATACATTTTAAACGTGTGTTGCTCTTAGAGACTTATTAAAGACTGGACTTACCGTATTGGTCAAAATTGGTTGCCCAAATCTTGGAGACACAAATTTATTCAGATGCAAATGTATTTTAACCTGACCTGTTGGAACTATGTAAACATATTTTACCCTGACAGCTAATCATTGGCTTTCGTACTGTTAATTACATATTTCTGAGATGAAACGCATGTTAGAAAGTGGAGTACATAATCCATGCGTATGCATGATTTTTTTCCTATACGATGGGCTCTAGTTTGTGAGAGTGTTGTTCCCAATGCAGCAGACCAAGCACAATTTGTGCGGGCAGTAATATATTATGGTTGAACTGTCCCAATTGCCCCTAATAATGTAAAGTCGTTAGATCTCATAGTAATCCACACCCACACCACCTGCCGCGCGTGGCATTTTACAGTGTGGAACGTTTATTATTAAATGTTTTTTTTAAACGACATGAAGTGGCCAGATAGTTCAGTGGGCTAATGCGATTGAGAGCACTTAACCAGCACTGCCTCGATCCTTGATTCAAATCCAGGCAGTCACTTGTGTGATGATAACCGTGTTCTCAAGTGTATCGAGTGTATGGGCGTGGTGCTAGTCGCCATTGAATGCACAAAATAACCTACTGATTAGTTTTTTCTTAGGATTACAGCAGCTTCGAGAGTTAAATAACATAAAATGCCATTGCCTTGATACGAGCGCTCTTTGTAAGGACGTGCAGCGTGCGCATAGAAGTCTATCGAAGGGTTTTCAGAAGTAGTTCAGCGACACACAAGGCGTTCTCCGACGGGACTCGCCGTAAGAGTTCCAAGTGGACAGCTCTCGGCGTGCGGCACAATTGAAATGCAATTGGGGAAGGAGGGGCGGTGGGGAAGCACAGTGTAGGAATAATGAAGTTGTATAAATGGGTATGCAAACAGCTCAACGGCAGTCAACAACCCGCCGACCCTTCAGAAACAAAAGTCGGGCTTCTCGCGTGGCAATCGTTCGTTGTTGCACGGCTCCACTGCCCCTGAGCCTCAGCAACACAATATCGATCAAGCGTGAGTGGCACTCGCGCGAGTGTGACCGAGTGCCCGCTTTCTTGGGCCCAGAAGTTGTTCTTCAGAATCCAGGTTGCGTGTTCATACACCCAGCAATGCGCAGTCAGGCAAACAGTATGGTCATTGTGCGTGTGCCTTCAGAAGCTGACAGGTCAACAAGCCTAACCTCTGGGGTATATGTTGTACGCTATATACGGTACAATGAGAGAAGCAGGTTTGTGGGAAATTGCTGAAGGGGCATTGAAAACCTTGGCCCTGTGGGCTTGAACATTCATGTTTTCCAGTAGCAACTTTATCAACAAAGCTACCCCCGATTGGTTTTGAATTCAGTTAGTCTTATCGGCCACGCACGGCTTCATCGACCAATGCTCCCGCATTCCCGTGTTACAAAGCAACAAGGTGTTTTATAGGTTAGATCTAAGTAGATGGCAATCCAACCGATAAACAAGCCGGTGTAAAAATAATTGCAGCTGGTCAGGAGCAGCATGTCCTTGGCAGAAAAAGAGAATAACCTGATTGGGATTCGGTATGGTTAAGTGGTGACACCGCTTTGCTCGTGAGGATGAACGATTTGATGATGTGGTAAAGCAGTTTGTCCGTGAGAGCCGTTTTATGAATTGAAGCTGTAAATATTCATACCCGTCTGCTTGTTTGAAAATAAAATGCATTTGAACCAACATTACAGGTCTTGTTTGAAAGTGTGAGAGCATAGATGCAACGTTGCCATGCAGTGTGGTCTAATCACCCCAACGACCCACACAGTGTGGGGAGGCCCTCAATCAGTAGTGGCTTGACGAAGGCTTGGGGACATGTGCATTACATATTAGTTTTGTATCATCGTGAAAAAAAAGTACAGGAAAATCGTAGATCCTGCATCAGATACATAAAATTGTATTTTCCTGCTTTAAATGTTAAATGGAAGTATCGCATTCCCTGAAGGTGCATCATACAGAGATGCACCATTGAGACGGTATAGCGGATATTATATTGCGTTTTTTTGCATTTTAGCTTTTTGTTCTGCATGCACACTGCAAAAAAAATTATTGAAAGAAAAAATGGCTTTAAAACCAATTCCTGACTGCCATAATGAATAAGTTATGAGACGTGATTGCATTAAGATGTGTGCCATCATGTCAGTCATGTCTTATAACTATTCATGGGGTGGCTATGCACATGGCCTGTACATTGAGCACTGCGGAGGCGAATTGGTGGATCACACACGTGTTGTGAAACCAATCTCGTGGGCGTCAAGGTCCCATACCCTGGCTTGCCAGGAGAATGCGGTACAGCAAAATGTGGACCCCACCTGTTCCATCTGTAAGGGATAGTGTTACAACTTCACACCGTTTGTGGTTTCTCCAGGTTTCCTCCCACATTGGTGTATATGTTGAACTTCTTTTGCACTGCACGAAGCTAACCGCGTTAAATGGAGGTGCACATTAATTCGCCGATAGCAATTAATGTGAGGACCGTAGAGTTTATGGGGTTAATTTGGAACTGGCTCACCGCGTTTCTGCTTTTCCATGATTTTTTGGCGCCTGTTACTATCAGCTATGATTGATCAACTATTGGATGAGGCTTCCCCATGCATAAATCCATCTGGCTCTTGTACTCAAGCTGATTTCATCACTCCATATCTGGTGGATGCCCTTGGGCATTCCCTTCTCCCACTCCATCGTGTCTCGCCACCACTGGCCAAAATCTCATCTCGTGAAGCATCCTGCCCAAACCACTTTGCTTTTCTTAGCAGTCAATGCGTATAAATTGCACATGTTCTCTCATCACGTGTTCCTCTTCCTCTCTCAGTGTAATCCCAAGAATGCATCTCTCCATGCTTCTTTGTGCATTTAACTTTTTTATATCCACATTTATTTATGACATCAACTGGACAGACACTTTTTTAGGCGATGTTTGCATTTAATTATGAAGATTTCCCAAAGCAACGTCCTCTCATCTGCTCCTTTCAGTTTTTTCCCAAGTAATGCCCACTGAACTATATCGCTCTTTTCCAGAAGCGACTTGACCACAAATAATTTATCCAAAGTGGCTTCTCATGTGGGAATTAATAGCAACCAAAATACTGCAAATGCATGTTTCTAAAAGTGGAGGGTAAAAACTAGAAGACCTAGAGAAAAAATCCACACACCTACAGGGAGACCAAATATACAGGACCTCAGGGTCGGAATCGAACCCATACCCTCATATACCAGGCGAGGTAGTTAATACGTTGCCACCGCAGCACCCTGATCCTGGTATGCCTTCGATTACTGCACTAGATATACACTGATGGGTTATGAAGACAGGTGTCTTCAAATCATAATCAACATTTGTATTTACGCTGGAGGAATCAGATGAGCTATTAAGCTATTTTACACATGTCCAAGAGGGGTGGGTGAAATACACGTGACACCTGTTGTACTCATTTATCTTGAGCTCCACTTGACAATGTTTTTTTAATTAAAAATATCAAAGATTTCCTGCATAAGGGCATCGATGCTCCTGCACGGGGGAGTGTCTGTCTTCACAGTAAGAGTGGCCACACAGAAGTCACGTGACTGATGGGAGGTTTGAGCTCATTTGGATATGAATCTTTAGACTGGAGGAATCCAATGACCTGTGAAACTTTTTCTCACAAATGTACCTGTTGCACCGCGCCCGTGCACCGGACCCCCCCCCCTTCCATTGCCCCCCCTCCCTCTGATGTCTTCACGTGAAGAGGTGGGGGGGGCAACGAGAAGTCGAGATAGGCGGCGTGTAACCTCCAGCCAATCACAACGCTGGGAACATGCCGGCACCCCACAGAACATTGAATGATATATTGAGCAGTGTTCTTCACTCATTTTCGGGGGGGGCACTTTCGCCGATAAGACAGTGTGCGAGGGCCGCCACACATTTGAAACCATTGTTGGGTTTGACAGTGTGATGATAAGGGGGGTGTTTTCACATGTGTATTGTCGGGGGGCCGCACGTCAGGGGCCGCACTAAAGACCACCGGGGGCCGCATTAAAGGCCACAAGGGGCCGCCAGTGACCCGCGGGCCTTGCAATGAAGAACACTGGGATAGATAGAAGATATGTGTAATGGGTTCAACTGAGTCGCAGACATAGACTTTGGAGGCAACACATTTATTCAGTTCCAACACACGGGGTAACTTCTCCTTAACAGAATAACAACGTAAGGTGGTGACCACCAGGCTAACTACACTAGTTACTACACTAGTTACACTAGTTACAACGTGACTGGTGTAGTTAGCCTGGTGGTGACCACCAAGCTAACGTCACTAGTTACAATGTAACTGCTACTACGGACCGGGACCAACGACTTCGGCCCGGGTCCACGTGTTGGAGACTCGTTGAACGGAGAGCGTAGACGAAGGGCTTCTTCCAGGATGAACAACAACCCCCGGTCCCTCTCGGGACCCGGCTTATATTCTCTGTGGCATGGCCGGCTCTGCCCTTGGACACGCCCACCATCCAGAATCCTCGGGAAGGATCTGGGTCCCAATCACGTGACCCCGCTAGCCCCCTCTTGGGGCCCCTCAACTTAATCGGTCACGTGTCCTCCCGGGTCAACCAGAGTGCCATGGCCTCACACAACCCTATCCTTCGGTCGGCACCCACACACCCTGTCGGGTCGGCACTGCACTTCAATCGTGGTGCCATCCAGCGCTATTATTTAGCGCACACCGTGGCCCTCTAGGGTCAGTACTACACCCACAACATTGTGGTATCCGGCGATGTCGCTCCACCACACGCCGTGCTCCTCTAGGGCCGGTACTGCACCCACAGCATAGTGACATCCAGCGTTGTCACTACATATGCATATGATCCATGGTACCGAAATATTTAGTAAAACCGAGCTTGCTCATGTGATTCGCTGGCATTTAGACATTAGGTTATAATCTCAAGGACAATGTATCCCATTTCTGCAGGAAATGGTATAAAGAGGGGAATAGGTCTGCAATTGTTTAAGTCGGTTGTATTACTCGTTTTTTAATGGAAGAATAATTGAGGCATAATTTCACGATTGAGCTATTTAATCTCAACGTTAACATTTCACAACCGGTTCCTATTGTTTGTTATGATGTACAGAGTTGTACCATCTGGTCCAGAAACTTTTCCATTGTTTCATACTGTCAATGGCAGTGCTGGCTGCAAGTGACAGCAGGAACTTCATCTGAGAAACGGTTCGATTCTTAGAATATATTTTAAAAAATGATTGTGAGATCTGCATACAATTCCACAACTGATTTAACCGTTCTATCTCGATCGGGTGTTAATTGGCCATTAACCTGTGTATTATACGTTCCATATTAAACGTTATTCGGTGATGCTGCAGTTGCGTTGGCAGTGTCGCACAAGCACAATTTACAAACTCTACAACATCCTTCAATAACAATGAGTCCTTAAAATAAACAAATATACGTGCGACGTTTGGGCCAATGGTCCTTCATAGCACAAAATGTACAAGGGACATTGCCCGAAACGTCGCCTAGTGTTGGTTATTTTTAAAGCCACAGTGTCATGGACGAATGTCGACGAGTTATTTAAATATTACAATTTCTTAAGGCGTCTTCGGCGGTTATTGTGATTTCTAATTTTTCTCCTAATATTATTAGAGTTCTGTGTATCCCGTTCGCTTCTTTTCACGCAATTTTTTAAAAAAATTCCTGAATATTTCAGGCAATTTGTTATAATCTCAACTACCCCCCACCCCAGCTGTTAATGCGCTATACATTACCATGTTCGTTATATAATTCAATGTCCATAATAGAGGTGTTTGTTTTTGGTTATGTCACGTAAATATAAAATGTGTCGTTAACCCACCACCGCCCGACAGCCAATCAGTAAGGCGTCACGTAAACAAAACGTTCCAATGTATTACTTCAGCACACCGGTGTGTTGGAGAGTAAACCCACAACATTTACACTTTGAGCACAAATTTATAAAGCCAAGGTCAGTGCTGGCAGTAAATCGTGTGGGTCTACTCTCCAACACACAGATGTGCTGAAGTAGTAACTAATTGGCTGTGTCGGGTGGTAGCGGGTTTAACGACACATTTATATTTAACGCGATCGAACCTAAAAAAACGTTATTGGTCGCGAAAGCCTACGTGTTAAACGCATTACGAGTGATTGTCGTAGGTTTAATTAACAAACGTGCTCTCCTGGGTATTGTCTAAATATAGTTACTCGACCTAGATTTTCTTTAAAGCGAACATCTTATTTTTACCTGTTAAATAAATATCGTTTTGTGACGCTACATCAGCAGTAGTGCAGAAGCACACTGATAAAATAAAGCGCTCAAACGTCAATACTGTTGCGTGTTGGGCAATGTCCCTTTCTGCTCTGGAAGGGCCATTGCCCGGAACGTCGTTTATTATGTAAAACGCGTTTACTTTGACGGACGTCTTAGGACAAATCCTTTGATCCACCGGTAAGCAAATTAGCTTTGCCCTGTCTGGCTGCGTTGAACGTGTCTTGGTAACCGGGCGTGTGCCGTTAAAAATTCAACTTCCTATGGCTCAAACACAAACTGGGCATCGTCACCCGCTACTGTTAACGCCTTTGGCTGTCTGCACAGGAGGGGTGCGGCTCTGAACAGCGACCGCAGCGGGATGACGGTCGTGGAAGATGATTGACTTAACAGAACGTAACATTTAAACCTTTAAACCCGTGTGCGCGCGCACACACACACACCCTCTAACAATCCTCAGGCAGCAGGGTTATCGAAGCGGCACATCACAGCAAGCAAGGCGAACGCTTTTATTCGTGACCACCACGCGTAAACACTGTAGCACCGTACACAATAAAACAAAACTGTCATCACAATACAAGTTGAGCCTTTCAAAACCTTACGAGTCCTCGTCGCGGTCCAGTTGGTTTCGCCAGTCAATCCCTGTCGCAATTTAAAGTTCTCATCCACATTGCCTTTCTCTCCACGCCTGGGTCAGTTCGCCGACGGGGGTAGGAGACGCAGTCTTCCACAGCGCGAACAACTCCGTTCTTTGTAGTAGGCGACTGCTTCAATCAGTACGTTGTGCCACTAGGCAACAGCAGTGGCAACATCCTTTGGTTCCATGGGCTCAGCAGCAGCAGCCAACCCAACGCGCGCCTCCCGAGGACACCAAGTTGGTGGAGCCTTTAAATCCATCACCACCGCCACCACCATTGAAGCCACAATTCAATCTCGAACCCTACAAAGCAGGGTCGTCCAGCGTGTACCAGCGCAGTAGCCTCTCTATAGAAGACACAACCTCAGCCGTCCGGGGCGAGGGAAACAACGCCGAGTAGAAGAATGCACGCAGCGGGGAGGAACAAGCCTATAAACGCGACTTACAGCAGCGGCAACATCATCAGGAGCATCTCACGGCCACCAAACAACTCCGCTAATGAAGAAGCTCAGTGCCCACGCCTTGTGCACAAAACACCACGTGCTGGGCAGCCCCCCGTCCGAAACCACCGCCCCGCCCGTGTAGCCACGCCCAGTAGCCACGCCCCCACCAACGTAACCCGCCCTCGTGACGTCACGTCGGTCGCGGTACTCGATCGCCCCCCCACCTCGCGGTGCCGCCGCCGGGCATATGACGTCGCCCTTCCGACACCGCCCATCAGGCTGGAGGATCGTTAGGGTGACGTCACCGCCACACCGCACGTCATAGCGGGCGACGCCCAATTAGCACGACCCGTGATGTTGTGCGGTGACGTCACCCGTAGCAACGCCCCGGTTGGCACGGCGGGGGGCGCGGCGGCGGCGTGGAGGGGGGGGGAAACGAGGGGGGGCGTGGAATAGACGAGGTGGCGAGGGGTTGATAGGCGGGGCTTGATAAGAGGGGGCGGGGCTAAAACCAGCCAATAGCGTGCGGTGACGTGGGGGGCTTTAACGGGGGGGGGGGGAGGTTATCTTAAGGACCCCACTAGCCTGGCGGGGAGTGCCCGTCGCGCCCGCCTGCGCGAACGATTATTATTTTATTTATTATTAAAGTGCGTGGGAGACGGTGGGGGGGAAAAGCCGGATGGGTGTCGCGTCCCCTCTCGCTGACCCCTGTCCTAATGGAGCTCAGGCGCACGTGTTGTAGCCACCCCCCCCTCACACACCGTGTGTTGCGCATTGTGCGATCGAGACGGACGGGAGCAAGCGCAGAGGGGGGGGAAAGTGGCGGGAAAAATGCACACGAACATGAGGAAGCGTTCCCGGAAGCGCGTTCCACCGTTGTCACGTGTATCAATAATAACAAAGTCGTAGATTTAAAGAACGCCGAAATTTTCGTTAATGTCGCAGTGAAATATAACTGGAGCGCGCGCGCGTGTTAAAAAAAATATATATGTATACACGGTGGCACAGTATTAACGTAACGAGCGAGCTTTCAGGCCGTGGCTAAGAATGGCGAATGCGCCCGGCCCGCGGTATGGAAGAGGGCTTCGTTTAAAACATTCTCGTAAACCAAGACGGTGCTAAATGTGTCACGCAGTGCAAATGGTAAAGTAAAGAGTTGGAGACGGCGGCGCACGTGTAGGAAGGAGGTGGCACGCAAGGTATAGTGTATTGTATTGACGGCATACCGGTGGCGCAAGTCGATGTTTCGTATTCGCTTGGGGCTTTTAAGACATGCGGCTTTTTTATGATGAATAATGTATGCGTTTTAAAACTGGGGGTTCTCTACATATGGGGGTGAGGGCGGGGGGTAATTCCAGGATACTGTATTTATATTTGCTGATCCGTACAAAAATATAATCAACAGCTTCTTTACGAATGACATACCGTAGTGGCAACCCTACCTGGAACGTTCAATGTCTACACTGTATATCATGTATGCTTTATGAAATGTGCTGTTTACTGTAGTTCATAATGTTACGCAATCATTGAACAATGGCTGTTAAATTGCTATTTTAAATGTACTGTTATGTATTGTAAGTACTGTATACATGTCAATATGTATGACATTTACAATGTATATAGCTGTGTAATAGTTATAACGTGTAAACAATGTGCAATAGAGCCGCATTAGTACACGTATAACAAACGCTAATTTAGCATTCAATACATATTACTGCCGTGCGCTTTGTGCAATGAAGCAGTTTGTGGATGGTGAGGTACAGTACATAACATTCGATTTTTTTAGATCTGCAAACCCATGAAAGTATGTCTAATTGATTATGTACAGTATTTACGTAACTATCAACTAGTGATGTTGAATTTATTTTGCACCGTACGTAGCCAACCGTGCTAATCGGTGTTGGATGGAGGGGAATCTGAATGATTATGTAAGTTTGAGTTTGGAGAGGAAGGGCTCTGATTATTTTTGGATTTTATATTCCAGTCTGCCAAATAGGAAACCCTATTTACTTGACACATGGCACAATGTCACTGTGTATTGAGAGTCCTTAAGGAATGGTGCACATCAAACAAACGATGTATTTGACTATCGTAAACAAAACAATATATATTTTTTACAAATACAGCAGAGCAAGCTGGGCCAGACTTGAGTTAGGTACATGCGCGAGTAAGTTCTGTATTTTAGATTTTAGCCTTGCTTATGAATGTCTCATTTGCATTGTTTATTGTTTTCCTTTGTGGTTGTCCTATGGATAGACTCGCTCCCGACGGGAACGCGGAATTCCCCACCATTGTCTCATGGCTACGTTCGACCGACTTGTTTCACACGTGGTCTAATTAATGTAAGATAATCGATTACCAATACTCACGGGTCCGTCCTTACCGCTCGCTTAATAATCAATGTAATCGATTAATTGGTATTTGTCGAGTGGTTGACTGTTGTATCGGCAGTCCCCGTGGGCCGCGGTGCTCCTCCAGGGTATTGGGTTTAATGATTGGGGTCGGGGGAAGGGGGTCAAGAGGGATGTGGCTGTAGCGGAGGGGGCGGGGCGCGTGGGGTTAGTGGGCGGGGCGCGTGGGGTTAGTGGGCGGGGCTGTTGTAGATGTCGTTGACGATTCGAGGGGTGGGGGGGGGTGGGTACAAGGGGGCACCGGGGTGAGTGTGTGTGGGGGGGGGGTGTTGGAGAGGGTGGTGATGGAGGGGGGCGGTTTATTTTTGGCGGGATTTCGTTGCGCACGAGACCCGGAGGTTGTTGCGCCGCACGTTAGCTGTGAGAGCGACGCGCGTGCGTGAAACGGCTCACCAAAAGGAGCTTCAACCACCACCACCACACCTCCCCCCCATCACCAACTCCCACCCCCTCCCCTCGCCCAACCCTTCCCCCATACTACAGTAAGCGGGCGGACCGCTCGGCGCGCTAAGGGGGAGGGTGGTTGATGAGGGGGGGGGTGGTGGAGGAGGAGGACAGCGGCGGGCGGGCAAGGGGGGGGGGAGCTGAGAGCGGTGGCGGTGGCGACGACGGCTGCGGCGCGCGCGTGGCCAAAGTGAGCGAGCGAGAGAGGGGGGTGGAGGAGGAGGTAGAGGGGGGGGGGCGAAGAGGGGGGGAGGGAGGGAGGGAGGGGGTGAGCGCGCGAGACAGACGAGGAGGCCCCGCCCCTCGGCCCCTGCCGTGATGGCGAGGAAACCCCTTGGACGAGGCACGCGAACTACATGACGGTGAGTCCCTCACAGCGGCCCGATTATAATTTTGTGATAAAATTTTCAAGGAGGAGGAGGAGGGGAAAAAAAAGGGCTGGGTTCTCTCTCTCTCTTATGTGTTGCACACGTACGAGGGAGAAGCGGCGGGAGGAGGAGGAGGAGGAGAGGAACGACGAGGACTGACGAAGAGAAGCGGCGTTTTAACAACAACAAAAAATAATATAATTATATAAACGATGGGGGAGGCTGCTGGCCGTGTGGTCGGTGTGGGGGGGGAGGAGGAGAGGAGGCGGTGGTCGAGAAGAGAGCCCGATAGACGGCTTCTGTTTAAAATAATTATAATAGCGGTGTGGTGTAGACGAGGTGGCGAGAGGGGCGGGCAGATGACGGCAAATAAAAATAAACTTAAAGGGAAGGCTTCCCACGCAGAAAACACTCTTTAAACGACCCCCCCCCTCACCGTATATACACGTTAAGAATTCTCGTCGAGTTAATTAAATAAAGCGCCGCGTCGCCTCCCGAGGCGAATTGTAACGTGTATTTTTTTTCAACGCTGTTTAATTTTTTTTACACATGCCGCGTCTGTTAGTGCGTGATATTGAGCAAAGTGTACGTTTTGTGTAATTTTCACGGTGCACGTTTAAAAAAAAATAATGCGTTTTTAAAAACGCTACGGAGAGGGGGGGCCCCCGTTGTCTCCTTATGGAGTCTCGCCGACTGAGCGGGTTCGTTTCCTTGTTTCGAATTGTCTTGACACACACAAAAAAATGGCTTTGGATGCACCGTCATTAGCCGCGACAAGTGCGTCGAATTCGCACGAACGTGCGAGGACGTAGTTTTATATATAAAAAAAATCGGTTCGTGTTTATAGCAGAGCCATGGAAAGGTCCCGAGCGCAACGCGCAAGGCCGTCGGCGACGTGTCGCCCTCCATTACATGTCGGCTGTGAAACGACGAGGGCAGGCGACATGCACGCGAGACGTGGGAACACAACGCAACAACGCGTAAACGTTCACGTTTTAACAATTCGTTACCACTGTCGCGAGCCCTAACGTCTCGTTGAGCTGTAATCGCATTTAATGCACGTTATGTAACCGAGCCTCGTGACAATTTACCCGCTCTACGGGTCAATAGACTCGGACAAAGTTATTGAGCTAAAAACGTATATATATTTTTTGGCGCGTGCTTGTGCAGAAATACAAAACAGTCGGTCCGACCCATGGGGTTTAAATAAAGATGAGGGAGAAAGAGTTGACTTATTTAATGTTTTGGAACGATAAAGTTGCGCTTGTAAATGCTTCTAAGTTTGGTTGTTAAGCATCGAATGCGGTTGTGGGTGGAGGCCATCTTTGGCTGCTGTGGCAGTGAATATAGAGAGGGCCTTTGTCTGCGTTCCTCTTAACTCTTATTAAAGCCTTGTGTTCTGTTTGACTTCGCGCGTGATTAAAGCCATTCAACAGCAAGGGGATCTTTCTTTTTAGGGAGATAGCGCTGTCCATTTCACGCAGGATGTTTCTTTGGTGTTGTAAGCGCATGGCCAAACAATATTTTGCAAACGTTTTAAAGGGAAATCCCCTTTATTTTGTGTGTGGTGCATGAATTTATGTGAAACGCATCAATGTTTAAAATAAATTAGGTAACTTTCAAGTTGTTAGGAATGGAACGTTGAACATAAAATGCAGCTACTGTACTGAGGGTCCAAACCTGCATTAAAGCACACCAACACATTTGCTGAAGAAATCCTATTCAGTATTAGTTATTTTGTTAATATCCAAATAGTCAAAATGTTTTGGTCCAACAGTGAATTTTGTGATTTTGGTTATTGGCTCTTCAATATGTGCCAAAATGGATAGGACTGATTTTTACATGTATGCATGATATGAGGCTCTGTGAATTTGTAGCCGGTTTTAACAGTATGGTTCACGGGATGGGAATGTTTGGAGTTTGGTTGCAATTTTAGTAGATGTTCTGATAGAGGACCTCTGGATGCATCAGACTTCCACCTCAGACTTCCATATTGCATGGGGGGGAAAAACATCCGACAGTTTTCTTTAATTTTAAGGTCATGTCCAACTTTTTGTAAAGTCTTTACTTTGGAGAGTGTGCTGCTAGGTGCATGTACAGTATTCACATTACTGTATGAGCCCATTTGAGATGTAGAATGGCCCACGGCTTCCTGCTGCCACTTGAGACGTACCACTATAGAATAGCCTACGTATCTGGCACTGCAAGCATTTTAGCAGCACATTTCAGGTACTGGACTCGTGGATATTTTCAACCTAATGTGCTTCTAATTTTAGCAAAATCACTAAAGGCCACTGTTATTTTTGGATATCAAGGTGTGTAATTGTGTTACCTGCCATATTTACCCCTCAGCAATGGGTTTCCCAACCCCGATGTAGAAAAAATTATCTACTTTTTGTTTTATTTAACCAATAAAAAATGTAAGTCGACAAAAAAGCTCCCATTGTCATTGAGTAGTGACCATACAAAACCTAATAAAGTATTTGTGTGAGGCCCTCAACAACCACAAGATAGCAAATGCATCTTAGCATATCTCACGCTATAGTGTATACAGTATTTAGTATTGTATTTATCTTAATTTAAGTAAAAATTGGTTAGGCCAGGTATAGGTGAGCCGATTAAGACTACACAACATACGTGGTAACATGGATTCATAAAATTTTGATGCCTTGGTTTCAAACCCATCATCTCAAGGGAGCTTGCTCAGCACTCATAATGAGGTCATTATCCCGCTGTGTGAGCTATCCACCTTGATGGGCGCACAAAGTTGCATCTTTAAAACAACAAACTGAAATTTATAGCACTGGCTTCCCAACTGTTACCTGTGTTTCACTAATGAAAAAGTCGTCGGTGAATGCTCTTTAAAAATTGTAATTGGCACACTGCAGTGCACTTGCTGCAGAGATAGTTTTCATTGGGTCATTTCAGGTGCTGAGCTTATGCTAGTGGAATTTTTTTGGACAAGACATTACAGTTCTTATGTTCATTTTAGAAAGCTCACTTATGAAGCAGTTTCTCTTAAATGTGTAAGAATACAACTTTGTTCTATAGCTTTCTAACCCATAAATATACTTGATTTTAAAAGCAAAATAACTTAACTTTTTAAATTTTAAAGCTGAGATTACTGTCCGCCTAAATTTGTGGCAAGAAAATAATTATTGTGTAATAATTTCCATAATCCTAGCCTCTAAACCTTTGTCTCTAATCCTAAACCTTAAACCATAACCTTAAACACCCTAACCCAGTGGTTGTCGAACTATTTGAGATGGCAACAACCATGCCACCTGACCCCCAAGCCGCTTTATGACTTGGACTACAGCGGACATTATTTTAGTGTTTCTTCCTCTGGCTGCAACTCTAAAATTTGTCTCGATTGCTGGCAATGTGACCTACTCAACCCCACTTTTTATTATTATCGTTCAATATTAACATCCCTTTATGTCCACTATACTAGCTTAAGATGATACCAATTTTTTTTAAAGAAGTTAACTGTTGGAAGGAGGCACCTCTGCCATTTATTGCTTTGAGGCAGTATTTGCCAAGAGCCAACTATCATATATGAAAACTTATACTGTAGGTATTATTCATAAGTCCATAAATTATATTACAATAGTGACGCAGGCTGTATACAGAACTACAAGTGTTGAGATGTCCCTCTGATAAACTCCACATGCAGCTCAATTTTGATCTAGTGTAGCTGTAATGTCGTGACACACCATTAGCCTAAATAAGGCTACGCCGTGCAATTGATTATTCTTTAGCACGGCATCCATTCTGCAGTATGCTCACCCCTTCCCGAGAGACGTTTGTGTTATCCTGGGTGGGCATGATGCGTGGGTTGAGAACTGCTGTCCTAACCATTTTCCCGAACCTCTAACCCCAAAGCCATAATCTTTTTTTTATAAATCCTAACCCCGTAAACCAAACCATGACTACTAACTCTAAATCCTAACCATAACCTATAAACTAATGCCCTGAATCCTACACAAAAATCAAAGAAGTGGTGTCTCAATATTTTATAAACTGAAATCTCAGGAAGGTGAGATTTTAACGAAAACCACTTGATCCATGATGGTATACGAATCAGCAGAAACAGTACAGTAGTTCCCGAGACTTCTTTTTTTCTCTCCCATCTGCAGGGACAGGTAGTCACTTCCCTATTTAATACCTGTGATGTCTTGAGCACCACGAGTGTGGTTTAAAAAATTTAAACCCTGGAAGCTTTTTTTTAAAACATTAACTCTTCTCAAGCGTGAAACATTTATTTTGCTACACATTAAATTTAAAGTATACTCAACGATGCAAATTGGCTCTTAAAAGTACATTGTAAAGTTGTCACCATTTGGCATATTAATTAAGAAGGTGGGTCAGGTGACACGATTACTCTGACTGGATTTTGTTGTCCTTGATGGATTTTTCCGAGTGCTTGGCATAGTTTCAAGCTCAAGGTCATATCTAATTTCTAAACCGGTGGACCGAAACAATAATAATTGGCACTTTAATTGCTTATACATCTCACAAATTAATGTTTTTCACTATGTCGGGTGGTGAAGGGTCTTTTGGCACAAATCTGGCCACATCAGCTTGTGGCCGAACGCAGTAATTATAAATCGATAGGGATGTTCTTGGCTGTTTGGCATTTAGGGCCTTTTGGTCTTTTGCTCAATAACCTTGATGTAAATACTCTGACAAATAACACAATGAAAACTATTGCCGTTTATGATTAAATATCCTCTGTTTAAATTTATGGTTATGAATAAAGGCTAGGTGATGGTAAGTGACAATATTTTAAATGTTCATTGCGGTACTGGAGAGTTTTGAGAGGTGTTTTGAAAGACAGCACGTTCTTTAAATGTCTAATTATTAAAGTCATCTCTTAATTTGGTCACTATCAGCGGTTCCTTTTGGTGTCATTGTGAGGGCTAAGATTGACACTTCTAGTTAATATTTTTACTTATAGTAAAGGCCTCTCAAGCATAATGCACTTTTCAAAAAAATTATACTTCTAACTCTGCATATGACTGAATGACATGGGAAACTGTTATACATAGAGGGAAAACAACCAACCTCGGAATAGGCTAGACTTGTTTACATCTTTTGTGTATTTTCAGAAGTACATCTTTTGACCAACTTATTTCCCATTATTTTCATGAGTAACTTAATGTGTTGAGAGATGCTTTCAATTTGGATCTACAGGTGGATTTAAAAATTTAACATTGTTAAGATTAAATTGTGTTTATTCAGCAAGCATGATAAAATTATGCATAAAGACCAATACCTAATCAAATCCATAAAAGTACTCCACATTTAATTACGTCTCATGTTGGAATAGCAACAGTAATTAAGCCTTGTAAGTGAAAAGCTTGCTGAATTCAAATCAACCTTTATCTTTGTTAAAAGTTTTTAATTGAGGGATTCCCATGGCAGGATGTTTTTTTTATGAAGGTACTGAATGCTGCTGCCCCTCAGCCTAAATTTTTTAACATTTTGCATGCCTGTGGGTATGATATCTTAAATGGTGTGCATTTTCGAAATTGGGTTTTAAAACATCACACCCGCAACATGTTAACGTGTAATGCATTCCATATGGCTTATGCTTGACATTGATGGAGTTTTTGGAAACTCGACGAGACATAGTTTGCGTACACTGCACAGTTTGAAAATAAAATGTTCTGGTTGTTTGAAATTGCAAGCCATATATGGATGCTAAAGCCTCAATAGTAAATAGAATTTCACAATATTAACGTTTGTCTTTATTACAATTTGCAGATATTTTGAGGTTTGGTAGTCTATTGGGGGCATGGCAAGAAATGTAACCTGTGGACATATCTAGAACCAGTAATTTTCACAAAACTGCTCAAGTTTGAGCAATTTTTGATTTTCTGCTCAGTAGTTTTGAAAGTAATATGATGACCTAACACTTTCGTGAGATGTGACAGTACTAGATTGAGAGAGTAGTGTCTCAGGCAAAATGCTTAATAGGTTAATTAAGAGAGTGGCAACGTTAAGACTGAAACCTCTGCCATCTGCTTGTTGACATTTTTCAATACGCCTTTGTTTAGCTGGCCTTGGCAATACAGATAGCTAAACGAGCATGGACATTCTTAAAATGTGTTGGCCAATATTTCTTGGATATGCATGCTGTCTCATGTTTTGCTATAGAGTTTTCATTGGCCCTTTGATGCACTTCATGAAAATTGTTTGTCGAAAACATTATGCAATCAGTTTTTTTTAAAGCTAGACAAGCTGTTTGTCTCTCCCATTAGGACAGTTTATTGTTGTGCGTATGATAATGTACATCACCTATTTCTCTGGTAGCATCCTTGAAATATTGCACGATCTGTTGACTGTTACTTTCAACATGCACTTGCTAAATATACGTGGTGTGTGTGCTCATTTTTTAATTCAACTTTGAGGCCCTTGACAGTTTTGTGTTGTTTCTTTATGCTTTATAATTAACAAGCACAATTAAATGATAATGGTTACAAAGTCACAATGTAACCGTTGATAGTGAATGAGCCACAGAATTCACAAGTGTATTTGGAGTGTTCCGTTCTCTCTCAAATGGTGCATCTATACGCCAAGTGAGCTTCACCAAACTGGAACTTGTATCCTGGCTGTAGCACCAATGTAATGGATGAGGCCACTAACATGATGTTGGCTTGGGGTATGGTAACTGTAAAACATTGTTGGGCATGCTAAACATGCAAAAGCCACATTGTTGATCCTGTCATATATCCTGATTTTGAGCCTTAAATTGGCATGAATGACCAAAGTCTAAGACTTAAAACTAGGAATGCAGTCTATTAACTGGATAAACTGCATTTTTTTACGTCTGGTTATTCTGCTCATACGTCACGGAAAGTGAGCTTTGTTATCGGTTGATTTTTAGAAATACAGAATAAATAAAAATCCCTTGTCTGGTTCATGAACAAAAAGTCTTTTAAAATTAAAAGATGGTAGTCAAACAAGTAGTAATTTTGTCATGAAAGTCATATTTGGTATTAATGCCTGAGTGTATAAATAATACAGTAATGTAAATGTACATTGTCAAGTGAGTTTTCAGCTGTTACAAAAGATTGACATTTTTGGACTGACAATGGCATTTAAATATATTTTTTATTTTAGTAATCATGAACATGAGTTGTTACTCAGTTAATGAAACAGCGAGGTTTTGTTCTGGAGGTTAGAGCTTCTGATGATTTTAAAATCTTTTTTTTCCTGACTGAACTTGTGAAGTTTTGCCATTTTTCTATTGGGCCATATCGCTTTTCTTTACTCTAACCCATGGGCAATGCATTTAACAACAGTGCAGTAGCTCATTCACTCTACAGTGGACCTTTTAACGCCGGCGCAAAAAAAAGTGAACGGACAAAATTGTGAGCGTTCGTGGCAATATTCATTATTTGCACGCAAAACGAGTGCAACAAAAAAAACAACCCCATTCCCACGACGCCGACTTGTCAAAGACCGGAGAGAGAGAGAGAGACCCCTTGCAAGCAAACGGGTTAATGGCCGCCGCAGGATTTTTATTCGGCGCAAGCTTCGGGGGGCTTGCTCGCTGTGTCGTCCCACGCCGTGCCGTGGCTCAGGCCGAGCCACGGCACGCAGCGACCGCCCTCCTCCTCCTCGTTGTTTCCCCTCCCCCTCCTCGTTGTTTCCCCCCTCCCTCCCCCTCTAAGCCCATCCCCCTCTAAGCCCATCCCCCCCACGACGACCCCACCTCCACCATCACCACCACCACCATACCGAACCACTCACCCACCCCCACCTCTTTACCAACTCTCCCATCCCCCTCCCACCCGCACGGATTGTGACGTCTTACACCTGACCCCTCCCTCTTCCCTTTCGCAGTTGTCATGGATGATGACGATGGGCGGTGTCTGCTCGACGTGATCGGGTAAGTAACCAGAAATAAAACGACTCTGCGACTGTGCCTATGTTTAGTGTTACGGGGTTGCGCACTTTGCGTGATGTATTGCGACACGCAGCGGGCGAGGCAGCTGCATCGGCCGTCTTTTCCTATTTTTTTTTAAGTACTGTACCGTAACTTGAGCTTGCCTTGACCCGCTTGTTTGGCCATTTGTAAGCTCTTGGGTTTTTTATTGCTGTTCGCACGCAAACATCCGTATACATTGTTGTCTACTCGGTACTGCACATGGGGCGGGGGGGGGGAAGAAGTGAAGGGGGGGAGGGGGATTTATTTATGAACTTTCACCGCTTGAGGTTTAACGTGGGGGGGGGGGGGCGGGGGGGGTGGTGGTGTTGAGCGAGTGGTTACGGGGAGGGGAAACGAAATGCATTGCTTCTTCCAGTGTGTAGTGAGAAAATGTCAGGCCACAACGTCCAGACCGCGGCTGGACACTCGCACAATTATGACCCCGAGCGTGACGTGGGCTTAGCGTAGGCGCAGGGGGGGTGGTGAGTGCGGAGGTGGCGGCGGCAGCGGAGGCGGCGGCACGGGGGGGGTGTGGGTGGAGATAGAAGAGTTTTTGGGCTCGGTGAGCATTAATTCGCTTGACCCCAATGAGCCAAAGTGCGTTTGGGCGATGATTATTTTTTTGTTGTTGTTGTTGCTGCTGCTGCGAATGGCGGTGCGCGTGGGGCTGCAGTGTGCGCAGTGAAATGAGGTGATGTGACGTCATCGAGGCGTACAGTCCACGGCTAGGCCTGGAGGCTTGCCAAGCAGATCCGCACCCAGGCTCCCGTTTGCTTTGGCCTCTGTGACTTGATTTTTACCTCTTACCACCACCACCGCCACCCCCCTCGCTCCCTCCCTCCCACTTCCTGTTTTTTCTTTCAATAGTTTTTTTTTATATCTGGGTACATTAGGTTCTGTCTGTGGGCCCAGTGTCTGGATTTTGGTCACGCGAGGCGTTTGTCGCGCAGTATTTAGAGGACACAAGAAAGCTCTTGCCTGGCTTAAATGGTACATACAGTGCAGTGCTATAATGGCCCTTGTAAGCACCCCCCCCCCCCCGCATTACAAGCTACGTATACGGCATTCTAACAAGGCAGAGTGGAACTTTAAAAATGTGCTTTTTTATATCTGCACTTCCCCAGCCTGGATTGACAGCTTTTTTGTTAAACTATTTTTTTCCTTCCAAGTTGCTGGAATGATTGACACACCATCAGTACTGTTAATCATGTCACAATAATGTCTGCATTTAGGGTCTCTGGTGTTGGGGCAAATGCTGTTAGTGATCACCTATTAAGACTGGCATAGGGTACAGAGGGGGTGGTGTGGCCAATACAAAACGTGCACCCCCTTTGTCTCCCCAGGACTAATGTTTATACACCGCACTAGCTAATCATTTGAGGCCGAGTCAACTTCGGGAAGGCCCAGGACTGGTTCTGATGTCACTCGTCACTGATTATTTGGCACAGCCAGAAGTTCTAACATTGGACATTGTGTGTATAGTTGAGTCTGCTAACTACTGTGCCTATTGCTTCCGGGTCACATACAGTACACGATATAAGTACCCATATTTTATAAATTAACCATACGGCTTAAAACTAGACGGCTCGTGGAAATGTTATATCCTTTCGTCATATAACAACACAAAACACCTTATTAATGTGCACAATGGTTGACCGTCAAAGTTATGCCTGGTAGGTGATTACTGTAATGTATTGTTTCAGTCTGGAAACCTTGTATTTTCATGTACTGTATGAAATAAGATATCTGAATGGAACATTGCATTCATGAATGCATATAACAGATAGAACAGATTGGGTCTGTTTATCAGCTCGTATTTGATAGTGTTTGGTGTAAAACTGCGCAATGGTATATTTTTCTTTACAGATATCCCATATGTATAATTAATTTAACACAAAGGAAGATTGTTTTTCATCGGCCGGTGACAGCAGCTGTTGTGTGATAAAATAATTAAACACGACCTGCTAATTAAAATATAAATAGTTTTCAAGTATAAATCGTAGTCCAGGCCTGTTGTCGAGTTGCAAATGTCAATCTCGTTTTGCCTGGGTGGATCAAAGAGAGGTAACTTAATGATCAGGCTTAATCATTCCTGGTGGCTAGGAGATCGCCCCAGATTTTGAACGTTGCATAACCTAAGTAACAGTATTGTTTCCACCATCTTGTTGGCCATTTCTACCATTTTATTCGCCATCATTTCGAAAAAAAAATAGCCTCTTTCTGTTCAAACCTTTTTTAGTGTAATACATCATTGCAATCGACACTGAGTGCTATTGTATCGTTACGACGAATCCGAAGTCATGACTTGTTAAAGTTGATTGCTAATATAGTGCATGTGGTGATATCTCTTTGGAAATGTGTTTGGATACAACAGCATGCAGTTTTCCAGTTTTCCCAGTGTGTCACTTTCTCCATTACAAATGTTCTGAAGCCTTTACTCGGTACCCATCTCTGCATGTAACTAGTGTGACTACATCCAACAATGTCAGAAGTGCAGTTTAGATTGCACTGTGTTCCTATGATTATAGATTTGTAAACAAGGCAGGTTCCACATTGCAGTTTTTTTGTAGTTCTCTGACAGAAGCAAACATTTCTAGACGTTATCTGCTACTTCTACCATATACGCAACCACCTACAAAATTGTGCCTATAAAAATGCGATGTTGTTTTACATGTAACTTATATATATATATGTTGAACTTGTTTGCACCGTACGTAGCCAACTGTGCTAATTGAAGGTGCGGGGGAAGGACAACAAACTAAACGTAAAAATCAATTCTAAAGAAATTAATTTTCAAACAGGATGGTTTAAAAGTGCATTGCTCCAGTGGCTTCCTAATATCAGAAGGAAGTGCGTTCCAGATGGCCGCAGAAGCGCGTCTGAAAGCATGCGATGCAGTGACTGGCTTTGTTCGATGGTTAGCCAAAAGCCACTGTGAGGATGTTCAGTGACAACACATAACTGAGGCCTACAGACATTACTTACACTTTACTTTTATTTCACTTCAACTTTGGTACCAGCACATTTCACCTTACCTGAATAATTTTTGCTCCTTTGATTTCTCTTGCAGGGATCCACAGGCCCTGAATGACTTTTTGCACGGCTCTGAACACCCGGTGAGTTTCAGTACTTTGCTCAGCAGGAGCGTCTTTAACTCGCATTGCCCTGTTAAATGATCGCCAACTCTGCACTTCTTACACCTTAAACAGGAGTGTGTAGTGCCCTTGGCAGGGTAGTGATTCATGGAATCTGGGGCAATGGCGAACACAGTCATGTTGATACTGTAAAGCCTTGTTTCTGTAGTCGTCAGCTTGATAACCACATTTCCAAACAATTTTCTACATTTGTCACGTTCATTGCAATTTGCATTAGCCTGTGCACTGGCGTTGGTGTGATATTTGCATTAACTTAGCAGAATTGACATCTTGATCTCTGGTTTTTGGATTTGAAGCTAGCTGTCTGGTGAGAATATGGAGAACTACCCACCCATGAGTGGGGGATCCAACTGGAAGCAGTCGAAGTAGTAGTGAAGCAGTTTACAGTGGAAATCACAATTCCATGATCGCGCACATGTTTTTCCCTTGTTCTTTTGACGTCTGATGTATAATTCACTCGGCTATAAATTGTGTCATGTAAATCGCAGATGTGGTTAAATTTGGCTAGGACATATGTTCTGTTGACCTAAAATGGGATATTAACTCCGTATATGAAAGTATGAGTGTTAATGTTCATATTATAAACCACACTTTGATTCAAGTGTCAGCAAATACCCATTTATTATATTTTTTTGATGTCTCCATTCCAAAAGGTAGGGCAAATAACCCAAGTTATGTTTTTTTGAAGATTTCCTTTATTTACATTTAGGATGCATGGTACATTAAAGTAATACACGTATTGTCCGGCGTTACAGGTCATACCCATCCCTATTTACAAGACTCATTGTTGGGATTTTACAGGGTTGGCCGTTCTTTTCTCAAAATAAACATGCGTGGGGTGGGGAAAAAAGGGGTGTTGGAGCGGTGTGAGGAGTCGCTAATATGGGAAGGCAAGGAGCTGAGCATGTTGGCTCGTGTGGTGGTGGAGGGGGATCTCGCATAATTAACAAGGGTACCTGTCCTGGTGACCCTGGGCCCGATGGGCACAGACGTGAGGGGTGCTTACAATGGTTATTTAAGAATGGGTCCCATGTTCTTTTTAAAGTCTGCTTTTTTACCTTTGAGGATGTATCCCACCCAAGTTATATGTTTTTGATCATTTTTGTAAAGGTATGGGATTGTATCTGTCTTCTCAAGTAGAATAGAAGTTCCCTCTGGAGAATGATGGACAACCTGTCAATGAGAATGCATCCTGTGACAGCCACCTATAAGGCCACCTCGTTACATTATTTGTAGAAAGAGTTTCCACTGGCCAGGCTGTACCACGTTTAGTCCCGAAGGTTTCTTTGGGGGGTGGGCGGTAGGACTAGTTCAGATATTATAAGCCAATGATGTTAGCTGTGGCCGAGAATCATGCTCGGGTCGTTTGTTCAAAGCATAGGGCGCTAATCATTGCTGCACCCTACATTCATGAGAATTGTCAAGTTGTAGCAGGTAGTGTTGTGTCCCTTTGTGTACTTTTGTGTAACAAGCAATGCCGCAGTTAAATACATTGACTATTTTATCCATACTGGATTTTACGATTTGTGGACGAAATTCGATTCTCAGAAATAAAATGATTTTTAACCCCCTTGTGGATGTCGTATATAGAACAGTATGTACCTATAGTGGTATAAATATTATCGACATGATTTGGAAATAACCAATTCTTACATTCACTTTATAAGTGTGCGTACTGGTAGCCTAGGAGTTGATGTAGCATTTCAACTCTACCGCAATCTACTGCTGCTCTGCTGCAACAAGTAGTGCTTTGTTTCCGAATACATTTGTCTATAACGACCTTAATGGGCAAATGCATTTAGTATTGACAGTTCACTCTGCATCCCAGCGTGTGCTCATTTGACAGACAACGCCACAGCACAATGGGTGGCACCGCGCTCCCCGCGACGTTACGCACGTACGGTAGAGCGGAGTAAGCGGCGTGTGTAACGGACAACATTGCTGCTGTGTTTCGGCAGGAGCTGGACCATGATGATCTGCTAGGGGGTGACGGGGCCGGTCTTTTCGCCGAACTCGTGAGTGCGCCCGACCTCGTTTACTCCATTTAGCACATTAGGTGGATTGTCTCGCCCGCGCGGAGAGCGCTTTTGTCCCCTGTAACGCCATTAATGATTTTTTCCATTCTGACCTGACGACCGTTTAAATGACACAAACACTTGCGCTTGTGCATTTATACATTTTGCGGGCTGTTAGCATCGCGTTTCACGCAGTCTTGTTCCTCGCCTCGCAAAGCTAATGCGGCCCCATCAAGGAGATGTGTTGCTCAGTGTACGCTGCACTATTAAAATAGTTTGTTTTTTTGTACCTTTTTCATTTTAGACGAATTATTCTCTTTGTGCTCATTGAGTTAAAGTCTTGTTGTCGCAATTATGGGACTGAGTGATAGGAGCAGTGTCTGTCTAAACCGTCTTTTATAGGTTGAGGTGCTTTATTCTATGGATGTGTTGTTTGTTGTGCCTCCCTTTACATCGATTCTTGCGGATTTTCGGAGCAACTTTATTTTTTTTATTTGAATAGGATCCCACGCTCGTTGTCTTGGGTATTTTCAAATGTAGGTAATTTGCCTTCAATCGAGACAAAAAATGCAAATGTGGTGCTTGTAGTCATTAGCAGTGCTCCAGCAGCAAGGAACATAGAAAACATTCGCAATGGGAAGACGTTTACCACAATGGTAACAATTGAAATATTGTAAAATTCATATACTGTAACTAAAGAAACTGAAAGAACCTCCCTCACATCCTGTTGAAAATATGGGTGTGACTACCAGATGAAATATACGTTGAACTTCTGTCACACCGTTCATACCCAACCGTGCTTATCAGAGGTGCGATGTCAATGCTGTTATGTAATGTCTAGCAAATGTGGCCACTGGAAAAAAGGAAATTATACTTGTGAGAGAGGTTAAAGTGACTACGTACAAAAAACCATCGCTGACCTTATATCAAACTGGTAACCTCCACTGACTTCTGCGGCTGCGCACCATATACACAGACTCTACCGTGATGTTTTTTTCTCTCTCTTTTTTTCTTCTGTTTCGTCAAACACAGACGTCGGGCTCCCCTGGGAACCACGTGAACAATGGGCTGGGGGAGGCTGCGGGAGGTGGGGGAGAGGACCCCTTTGCCAGCACCCTGCGCTTCCTCGAGGATTCCGACGACGACTTTGACCCCAGCTCCGTGCCGCTGGCGCAGCACACGTCCGGCCAGCCGTGCGACATCCTGCAGCAATCCCTGCAGGAGGCCAACATCACCCAGCAGACGCTGCAGGTGCACACATGCGTTGCCGACTCTTGCGCTGTGTGGCTCGCAAGTTTGGTTGTGTTGATGAGAACGGACTTTGTACTTTGGTTGACTGTCCCACTTCACTAAAAATGTAACGATTTGATGAATTCTAATGAAATTTACGAATTCATTAACAAATGTATGTATATATATTGTTTGCCCTTGTGATGCATGTCGACTCTTGTAGTATCTGCAAAGGTTTCCATGAAGCAAATCCCGCATGAATTGGAAATAATCCATTCTTCAATATAATTGAATTGGTGCTGAAATGAAAAAAAAAACATCTATTGATCGGCACCCATTTTAAACTGGAAGACGCTGGAAATCCAGTCTCCCCGACGTGGAAATGTCAGCGCAGTGCATGGCCAGCGTGACACAATAGTGACAACGCTGGCACTGTCAAAGCTAATTTTGTTGTATTGTGCTTCTAATAGACAATTTACATCAGCCTTAAAGAAATAGTTGTAACCGACCTATCAACTGGAACAAAAAGTAAAAAAAAATGTTGTTAGTTTCAGAGTGCATTATTTCAACAATCTTTCAGTGTTATTACAAGGTCAACAACATATAGAGTAATGTACTCGTAGTTAATGTGGTAGTTGGTAAAATTACCAGTGATACAAATTTTCATTAAACTCTATGCTAAAAACCCATTTTGAGCCTTGTGTGTGAAACATGTTTATTATGCAAATGATATCCATCTTGTGCCCAAATGTTTTGAGCTATAATAGAATAATGAATTAGGTAGTTAATAATTGCAGCTCTTCATTGAAATCTGTGTCCTCCGCATAATAATTTTAGTGAGTGAATCATGTCCTTATAGTGCACCTTAAAGTTGGTTCATTCTTGTAGAGAGAAACCTATATTTGCATGCATCTGTCTTGAAATTATTCTAAAAATTTACGAGTTACTAATAAAGAATAGTAGAAAAATTAAAGCTTCTCGCTGCTCCGATGAGTAGCGGGGAGTTGCACTCCTACCCTTAGGTTGCCTTGAACCAGGTGTAGAAATTACACATTCCCGTGGCAGGGGCTGGTCTCTTCATGAGACAACTACTTTGGGCTTGCTACAAAGCCACACATATTTACTTGCGCTGAAGGGATGATAGTTAACAAATGACAATCTGTAATCAACTCGGGCTGTCTCGCTATTTATGAAGCCCATGCAGTGTTTATTGTCTATATCATGCTGCAGACGCCATTTTCTTTTGACAGCTTGGCTGACAAGACGGTGGTATGATCGCATTTGGACACGATGAACCCACACTGTTTTGAAAATTACATTGTATCTGGCTAAGCTGTGGAATTTCATTGGCCAATATGCGAAAGTCTACTGGTGAATCTTTTGACGTAAAAAAATGTTTCATTCGGGAAATGTTTATTCACAATTATGGCCAGTAAATATCATTCCTGGTCTTCTGAATGAATTGTTACATGCCTCTAAATAAATATATAAACATTTTAACACGCATGTAAAGCATTTGTATTATACAGACCTTACTTGGTCGCATGCTTTTATCACATCTAGGATTCTGCTGTGTTGAAATTTATTTGTGCCTTTATTGCATGTGCAGTATTTTTTGCTATTTCTGTTTCAGCAACATATACCCAAAGGGGCATATATTTAATAAACAGGCTTGGATGGCTTCCTTTTTGAATAATTCATAGTGTGGCCATACAGATATCCATTACCACTTACGACAGCTCTTTGTTGGAAAAGGGCTCATGGGTCGCTGGTTGGGTCTACATTGACAACGTTACACATCACTGGCCTTTGTGCAACATAAACACGCACATCGTTAAATATACCACCCTTTGATTACTGAAAAAAATGCTCACAATTATGCTCATTGAATTTTCTGTGACGTATATACGTCATTTTGAGTAACATTTAAAATATTATTGGTTCTTTTGGTAAAGTCACGTAGAAGGGAAACAATAAAAGAATAAAAATATAAACAATCAAATTCTCACGATGTTTCGACTGCAACACAGCAATCATCATCAGGTGTGAAAACCACAGCAATAACATTTTCTTGCTGTGGTTTTCACACCTGATACCAGCAAGAAAATTTTCACACCAGATGATGATTGCTTGTGTTGCAGTCGAAACGTCGTGAGAATTGTATTGTTTTATATTTTTATTATTTTATTGTTTCCCTTCTACGTGACTTTACCGAAAGAACCAAGAATATGAATCCCTGCAGTCATGAAAGCTTTAAATCAAAATTTAACATTTGAAAGTTCAGTTTTCAGTGGAAACACGAGTTGAGGGAAATGGATCAACTCCCACTGCAATTAATGTAATAGGCTTGCTGAGATGTTACATAGCATTCAGCAGCCCATTACGTTACAAATAAATAATCCATCTCGCCTTGCTCACACAAGCAGTGGGTAGTGCTCGCTTATCTTGGTGTTTCTGAGATGGTGGTGGAGAGTGCATATATGGTAGGGAAGAGCCTTTCCATAGGATAACTACTGGTGACTATCCCACAATGTGATACTCATTTTGTAGTCTCCATCAGAACAAACGTCTGAGGAGAATTCTAACTGGGACTAAACTCTCAGCCTTTTAATGTATGTATGTTGAACTTCTTTCGCACCGTACATCGCCATCCATGCTAATCGGAGGTGCGGGGGGAAGGACAACAAACTAAACACAAAAATCTTGAAAGGATCGTACTAAATGTCCAGAAGATTGAAAAACATAAAATAAAAAAAGGAAACAATGTGTTTCTAAAGTGTCAGTACCAAGGCATTATTTTCTACCAGAAAAATAACCTGCAAATCGCATAAATATGCGATTTGACTGTTTCAATACCCTTCGCACCCACTAGCCATGCTCTTTGAGTTTGCAGCATTTACACGACTGCAGTTCATTTGCTTGACATGCCTGAAAAAATACGCGCCCTTCAAAGCCAGCCACATTTCAAAGTCGTTGTGCTTTTGAGTTAAAACTTTGCTTTCCTGCCCCGCTCAGGAAGCAACGCTGGCGCCGTCCGCTTCGGTGGAGAGCCAGGGCGATGGGGTTGTGGCCGGCGGCGGGGACCCAGCAGGGATGGCACCACACACGCCCGCAGCCGCCGCTGCTGCCGTGCCACCCGTGCAGCCGTTTGTTGCCACGGCGCACCCACCTGACGGCGCTCAGATCTTTGCTCCGGGTGCAGCTGTTGACCTGGGCGGGCTCGGACCGCAGGCGACCATCAGCCTGGTGCAGCAGCAACAACCCCAGCCCGGCGCGTTCACAGGTGCAACACAATTACCCTACTGAATTCCTCGTATTATTCATACGTCTCTCCGGAGAGTAAATTTTGTCCTCGGTGTCAATAAAGTTATACAAATCTGGTCACACACTCGCCGAATTTACAAGGTGCACCGCCAACTTTTGCTGTAAAATGACACGTGGGGAAATATGGGTTGATTGTTATTTTTAGCTATAAAAGAAGAGCAGTTAGAATTGGTTTACTTCTCCAGTGATTAACTGTGTCGTCAAAGTACCAGGCTAACTCAGCGGTGGTGGGGGGGCTTCCCAGGTGGTCCGTTTTCTATGCAAAATAAAACGTTATTTCCATGATACTCGTTGAAGCTCCATTTGTAGCTTATATTGCGTGTTTTTTTATACAACAGAAATATAAAAAAGCCGATAAAGGTGAAAAACCATGAACTGCCAAAAATCATAAGCCCATTCTGGAAGGTGCAATCGATAGCTGATGATATGTAGTACGCTTCTAAACTGGGACTGGCTTACAAGTAACATTGCTGCACGGCGTGGAGATGCAAATAGCAAGTCGACATTGCTTTCTACTGTTGAGCTTTGCGAGTGCAGTTTTCAAAATGCTTGAATTTCTTCTGACATTTTTAGGTTGTCCCAGCCAAAAGCATCCCCCCCCCCACCCCATGATATTTGCCCACATTTCAAGAACACAAGATACAGGGTGTCCCCAACTGTTGTTATTTCATTATTTTAACACTGGCATTACACATTTTAATTATTTGTTGTTTAAGTCAATATTTAATCTATTATTCATATCTATTTTTCTTCGTCCTGTTGAGTTACCTCAAATCCGTCGATTACAAAAGTCAAGCAAGAACACTTAATTAATTAAAACGAAATATTATTGATGAATGTTCAAAGAAAACGCCTCTTAATATAATTCATCCATACATTAATGTTCATGGAACATTGACAATGTGATGAATCATGGACAATGTGATGCGTCATTCGGAGTCTACTGTGCATTCATCTATAAATTGTCATAGCTTACACCTGTTCACTTTTTTCTGCGTATTTCTGCTACTTGTCTGCCTGTGCTTCACCTGTACATTGCCTTGTCTGACCCTGCCTTTTCCAGGTGGTGTACCTCAGTTCATCCATCAGCTGGGCATAGGCAACGTGGCCCTGCAGGCTGGTGCCTCGCCCGCTGCGCCCATCCAGGTGCTGGGTCCCTCTGTGGTGGCGCTGGGCCAACCGGCTGTCCCACCTGTACCGCCACCCTGTGCCAGCCCCCAGCAAGCACAGCAACAGGTGGGTCTCCCTGTCAAAGAATTTGGAGGGGGGTAGGTAGGAATTTCCCACTAGAATCTGTTCATCGTAGCACACGCCTGTTTGTTTGTATGTTGAACTTCTTTCGCACCGTACGTGTTAATTGGAGTCGCGATTTGGAGTCACTGGTTCATGAATCATGTAGATTTGGGAAACTCATGAATTCGTTTGGCTGTGAGGTGGCTGGACGATATCGGTTCATAAAATTGGTCTGTGAACCTGCCCTTCTTGCTGTGTTATTGCATTGTCATCAGCATGTCAGGGGGAGCTTTGCTGTTCAGTCACAGACACAAACTCGCGAGTGCTTAGGGTTTCCACCAGTCCTAGTTTTCAAAGCATTTTCATAATTTAGGGGTTTTTGTCCTTGGACATCTTTAAGTCTTCCCTAGGCATGAATAGTCCTGGTTTTTGTCAGTTATAAAATAATACACCACTCAAGACAATGCTTTTACATGTAGCTCTCATTCCACTATTATGAGATACTCTTATGCCCATGATATATCCCGTGTTTTTACATGGGCGGCGGGGGGGGGGTTGCTAATGATTTTGACTTTCCTACTGTTAAATTACGTTTCTACTCAATTTTGGCATAAACATTTCACTTTTTTTATTGCTATGTGATGAATAATTAACACCTTTATAACCGGGTATGTGAGAGAAATACCCCTAATGCGATGAAGCAAATGAAAATATATAATTTCTGTGTATTATCATGACCTCATGACTTAGCTTGGGCCTCCCATAGGTGACTCATCTTCTAATCCATCTCTGCTTCAGAGGCCAAATAATACTGATTACATATGCAAATCTATTTAAATTCAGGAAAGCCTTAGTCTCAATAGTAATCTTTCTACATTTGTATGTTTGGCAAATTCCTTTTAAGCAGTGTTTTGAATGTTGGAGGAAATAGTATTCAGCAGGAAAAAACCTAAGTATGGGATAACACTCTAATAGTCCAAACACAGACAGGTTCTTGAACCTGGCTTCTGAATTGCAGTTTGGCTATGTCGCAGGTCATCAGGTCTGGGAGTATCACTAAATTTTTAGCCACTGACCCTTGCCTCAAACGTACCAGTTGAAGGCAGCCAGGTGGGGTTCCAGGTTCAACCACCTCATTTACCATGTTGGTTTCAAGAGGCGATTATGCGCTCACCCTTGTGGTTTCTCTGCATGCCAAAAGAGGGACCCTTTGTCTCCGTGTGTCCTGTGTGCAGGGGGGCCTGGTGCTTCAGAAGGGCCTGTCGGTGCAGATCCCCACCGTGAATGGCAGCCCAGCGTTGTTTGGAACCAGCCCCGGCCCAGTGGGCGCCCCCGGTGGCCACCAGGCTGCTGCCACGGCGGCGACTGCGGGGGCTGTGCGCCCAGCATTCGGCGGGCACGTCGCGGTGGTGCCCACTTCTGTGGCACCCCAGGCTGTGGTTTTGCAAAGGCCGCAGACGCCCATCCAGCCCAAGCCGGGCCCCGTCACCATCCAACCAAAGCTGGTGCAGATCAGTCCCAAGAGACCACCGGTGCCAGGCAGCCCTGCGCTACAGATGCCCGGCAAGGGTCAGAAGGATGTGACTGCTCAGCAGCAGCAACAACAGCAACATCAACAGCAGCAACAACAACAGCAGCAGCAGTTCTTGCAAACAAAGGCCGGACAGAGTACTGTGCTGCAAAATCACCAGAGTACCACTCAGCAGCAACAACAGCAGCAACAGCAGCAGCAGCAAGCGTCAGCCATCCGTCCCCCCATTAGTCTTCAGATTGTGAACCAGGCAGGAAGTTTTGTCATCCAACAGCCTGGTGGCACCCAGGGCCAATTCCTCATGCCCGTGTCAGCTGCGGGGCAGACACTTGGTGTTAACGGGCAGCTGTTCAACACGCAAGCCATGAACCAGCTGCTCAGCCAGACCACTGTGAGCCAGCTACTCGGCAACCCCACCGTTTCGCAGTTACTCTCCAACCCAGCAGCGCTGTCGGGGGCACCGATGGCGGCCGGGCAACTCATCTCGGCGCACGGCGGTCTTGGCCAGGTGCTTGGTGGGCACATCTTGACGCAGCAGGGAGCGGCGCAGTTGCTGGCTACCAGCTCGATACAGCTGCAGCATGGCCAGGTGGCCTTCCAGATCCCCGCTCATCAGCCTGGCATGGTGGGTGCTGTGTCCCAGTTCGCCACACTGCCTACGTTTTCAGCGCAGCAAACGGTCGTTTCGGGCATCGGTGGAGGGTGTACGAGCGTGCCTGGGCAGCTGACGTTGCTTGGCGGTGGCAACCTTGCCACTGGAGGCCCCCAAATAACCGTGCCCACTGTAGCGTCGTCACAAGCGCAAGCATTGGTTTCGCCACAGCAGCAGCAACTGTCAGTGCCCATAGCTAATCAGGCTCCTGTTTCAATGTCTACAACTGGACCTGTTGGCAGTGACGGGATGTTGGGATCGCCTGCATCGTTATCTCAGCAACAGCATCCAGGACTAACACCGGTGGCATCGGTGGGCTTGAGGCAAGTCTCCATGTCCCCGGTGGGGATGTCCCAGAGCTCGGGCCGGATTACTCCTGTGTCGGATCGAATGACTCCAGCGCAGGAGAGGATGACCCCTCAGGGCGGCTCCTTAGCTGGGCCCGTTCCCCCGGCTCCAAGCCCAGACTCTGTCCAGCATCGATACGAACAGGTAAGGGATCATCTTACACGTATGCAGGAAAGCATTCTTGCAAACTCAAATCTTGGTGGGTGTTGACATCATGAATTGTTGTGTCTGAAGGTGCTACACTTTAGGGTCCCCGTTTTTCAGGGGCCTGTGTGGTTTTAATGTGGTTACCATTTGTAATATGGAAAATGTATGTTGGCTTTAATTAAATATGAGTAAGGTGTTGTAGGAATTGTCGTTATGAATGAGTTCTGTGTCGTGTACATGACAGCAGTGGCACCTGAACTCAAAACTGCACTTAATATTTTTAGCCCGATCTGTGCACGAATGAGTCTGAATTTGGTGTAGTAGCCTCTCTTAGCGTTTATACAGGATCTGAAGCCCTTTCATGTTTGTTTCAAGAGAGTACAGCTCATTGATAGTGAGGTTATTCTGTTACGTTTTGAATATTTAATTCAAATAGGGAGCCTTAGGAGACTGTAAAGTGTCAGGTGATTACTCCAAAAGAAGCCAAGGATAACTGTGAACTGGCGGGCACCTCTTGGTAGCCCCATGTTGGCCCTTTAGAGCAGGGGTCCCCAACCGCGGACCGGTACCGGCCTGTTAGGAACCGGGCCGCACAGTACAGTAGGAGGTGAGTGGTGAGTCCGCGCGTGGCCCGCCCATTATTTTATTTACCACTTCCGTCCGCGCCTCTTTCCCGCACTGCGCACTTGTCTCAGTCACAGTTTTGGTAAGCCCACAAGCTCTAACCCCTAGTAGCCAACATGAGTTAAAAAACATTGCTGGAGAGCTTCTTTGAAAAGGGGGGAAGACCCAATGATGACCCCCCCCCCCGGTCCGTGAAAAAATTGTCTTCCACGAAACCGGTCCCTGGTGCCAAAAAGGTTAGGGACCGCTGCTTTAGAGGGCAAGGCTCCACGAGCATCGAACAGCCTTGCTTGAGCAGGCAATGCTGTCATGAGGAGCAAACCTTTCTGGGACAGACCTGGCAGGCAGGGACAGAATCAAAATATTAATTTAAACGAGGAATCCGATGAGCTATAACGCTCTTTTTCACAGATGTCCGGTGGTGGTTGATAAGAATGTTACAACAACACAATATAATAACACGATAGTTGTACAAAGTACAAGTAAGGTAAACAAATCACCCCAAAACATTCAAATGAAACTAAACCATCCACATTGTACCAGGCAAAGCCTGCTGAGGTGTTAACTTATTTTTCAGAAGTGACCTGGCCACAAATGATAGCTCAATGAAGTGCCTTTTGTGGAAATTTATAGAAGCTCAATAAAATAATCTCAATTCATGAGTCTAGGGTTTCCTTCCAATAGTGATCCCTGCTTCACAGACTGAATGTAGGTGTGACCTGCCCCCTTCACATCCCTTCCACTGTGCAGGGCAGAAATAGAGGTAGGAGGGGGGGCGTGTAATGTTTTTTTGAGATGGCCTGAAGGGTGACCAGCATATTGGAGAAGCTGGGCTCAGGTCCTCTTGTTTGGGAGGCTCTTGCTGTAGTCTTGGATGAGTTCTGTCTCTTATTCGACATTCACTAATGGAATTGCAAAGGGTTTTATACCTGGAAGTGGGTGCAGGAGGTTTTCGAGACACAGACAGGTACAGGAGCAACTGGAGGGTGAGGGACAGCATCATGATGTACAGAACAAGCCGACGGCTGCCTCAGATGAGAAAAACATTTCACTTACCTGGATTGGCCTAACATGGTTTGCGAAGGGGGGTGAGCCGATAAATGTGGGCTCACCCTCCCTTCCCTTTCTCCATTTTATCTGCAACTGGAGAAAAGCGATCTTATAAAAAAATTGATGCATGTGTGGGTTCACTTACACTATCCCAAACAAAAATCTATTTTATACATTGTTGCCCCTTTTTTATTGTGTAAAAACAGCCCTGAAGTCGACCTACATAAACTGTTTCTTCCATGTGAGTGTAGTTTTAAAGGATTTTTTTAGTATTAACGAGGCTTCAAACTTAAGGCAGTCCTGGGAAAACGTCCTATGTACTTATTTGTAAAATATGAGGTTTGTTTTTCGGTTTAATTGTGTTTTAAAGTTGCGTCCTAAGTGGTCACAAAGAGCTTTCTTGTCATATCTGAAATTGGTAAAATCTGTGTTTACTGAGATTTTTGTTCCTCAAAAGTCTCAAGGTCAACCAAACTTGTAAGTTCACCTTGGGATGGTTATTCTGGGTTTTAGCAAGACCATGTGTGTCAATATGCTTATTTTAGTTGTAACAATTTACTCACTTGTGCATATATAACGAGGTTGTCACATTGCGTTTTCATTTCGATGCGTTTCCACAGACTGTGACCAGCCAGCAGAAGCCGGTGATTGTGACCTCGCAGGGTTCTTCTCTACCTCAACAGGGGGGGCAACCTCTGGCACCACCGCAACCGGTCTCCGGCCAGACACTCTGCCAGCCCCAGGCAGTGGTGACGCAGGCCATGATGGGCCCAGCTTCTGCCGCCCCAATGATGGGAGGCCAGCCGCCGTCGCAGGGAGTGTTGTGCCAGCCAGGCCTCCAGTCGGCCACCGAGCAGAGCTTACACGCTCAAGCTGCCATTGCCCAGCAACTGCAGTTGCAACAGCAGCAGCACATGATGGTACAATCACACACAATGGTGGCACAAGTGGCTGGTGGGCAGCCTCAGTTGATGGTGCAACAGCAGCAGCAAGTGATGGGACAGCAATCTCAGGTGATGGCCCAACAGCAGCAGGTTCTGAGTCAATCTCAAGTGTTGGGACAGCAACAACAGGTGCAGCAGCAGCAGCAACAAATCTTGGGACAATCGCATGTGATGGGCCAGCAGCACGTAATAGCGCAGCAGCAGGTGATGAGTCATCCGCCGCAGGCGCAAGCCACGCTGCAGCTAAGGTTGACGCCAGAGCAGCAGCAGAGACTGCAAAACTTGATACTGCAGCTGAAGAACCTGAGTGGCGTGCCCAACCCGAACCAACAGCAGAAGATTATCATGCAGCACATTCAGCAGGTCAGTATGTGGCATCACTTGGAGGCACGAGGTCCACATTTAAGTGGCTTCTAGCACGTTTTTTTTCTGGTTATGCACAGTAATGAGACGAGAGCCTGCAGGAAGCAACCCATTGGCTAATAGTAGATAGTCTGTATAGTATTGGTCTGATTGGGATTGGGGCTGCTTCCTGCCGGCAACTGAAGCCTAGATGTTAAACAATACTTGTCTTGGAAATGAATATAATTTCGGGAATCTTAAAAAAAATGTGGCTTAAAAGCTGGAAGGTGGCCTTAAAATTATATAAACCTGCTTCCAGTTGAAAATGTATACTACTACTACTTTGATTAGTGTCCATTATGTTATTGTGTAATAAGTGAATGTATCAAGGAATTAAATGTGGAAAACTATATAAAGCTTGAAAACTTGGGAGTTTTTCCGACTGCATTGATTTGGTCTAGTGTGCCTAACCTTAGTAGGACTATGCATTCACACCACTGGCGGAGCCAGTGGGGGGGGTGGCACGTGCCCCCTCAATGATCATTGGGGTTTATTAGTAATAAATCGCCATTTTGCGACCCCCACTGCCACTGTGTAGCATATTATTACGTGCCAGGGACTCTGAGATGATAGGACAATAGTCTGAGTCTATAATTGGCAACAAGTAATGGCAAAGCAGTTATAAGTGACTCAGAATTGTGCGCAATTGCGTATACAGTACACGACTTCCCTGAAGGCATCACACCTTCAGCGAGCGCGATGCCGATCACACACGGTTCGAATTCGACCCTCGATCGATGGCTGCGCCATCGCCGCACACGCGTCGAATAAAAAGCACGGGACAAGTCCTTACTTACAACTATTATTTTTCATTGCTGGAGGGGTTACCCCCCACCTGAAAATCCTGGCTCCGCCATTGATTCACACTGTCCACTTATGGGGTCATGCTTTTGTGTTATGTGGCCTTGTGGTTTATATATATATTTATGTCGACATTAAAAGTTTATTTATTTAAGCTATGTACTTAAAACGTTATCTTTGCAATGCTTTTCACAAGATTGTGGCGCAACCATTGCTTTTCTTACGATGGCTGTCGGCATGTTTCTCACAGTCTTGAGCACCATGCCGTAACCAGCACACCATAGAGCATTAGAATTAAAACGAGAGCACCAAGAAATTTACCTCGAGGGCCTTGACTCTACCACACTGGGGCCCTGGCATCATGTCTATGCACGTCACCCGCAGCCCTGAGTTCCTCGGTACTTCATCATACTGGGGCATGGTGTTGGTTTCTTCACGCTGCTTGTGTCCTGGGCCCAAGGAATTTAGTTACTTCAAGGGAGCTGTGGTGCTCTTGGGGAGGAACTACCTTTCTCGATGGGGTTATTTTACGTGACAACCTCTGAGGCAGCAATTGTTCTGTAACAAAAAATCTCGAGTACATAAAATACTGAGGTGCTCTTGACTAGTGGGTCACATGAATGGATGTGATGCTGGGGGGGTCCCCATTATAGTAGAGCACAGGGCCCAGAAAGTGCCATCTTCTGGAACGATGAGAACATTTCATTTGGTTACTATGGCGTGCTGGTTACGGGATGGTGTTTAAGACTTTGAGGAAGTGCTGTTGGGCACCTACACAAACCAGGTTTAACGAAGAACAAAATGTGTTATTTATGCAGTTTTGCCCAAGTGTGTTTGTGAATCCCTTGGAGATTGCACAAATATGCTTTCATGTCACCTCTCCTGTAGCAGCATAATGAAACATCTCTCCATCTAATCCTCCACTCTCTTTCTGATACTCCAGGAACAACAAAAGATAATTCTTCAGGGGCGGCAACAGGCCCTGCTGCAGCCTACGCCGGGGATGATGAACCCAGGCATGGCTGCCCAGACCAACGCACAGCCCCACCAACAGACTATCATCCTCAGCAGCCCAATGGCACATCAACATCAGCAGGCGCCTACCATCATGTCGGGTGGTCAAATGCAGGCGATCGCACAGGCCCCCACTGCCCCTGGGCTGGCTGTCAGGCCAGAGATGCAGCAGGGAACACAAATCGGCAAAACTGTTATCATGGGTAAGATACTCATGTGGTGGAGGGGGGAAGGAATATCATTTTTTATGTGTTTATTTTTTTACCTGAAAATGTATTCCATGTTTGTTACTGGTATAATTTAATCTGACAAATGCACTTAAATTCACAGCTCATTGAGCAGTGTTAATTGAGCAGTGAAATCATCCATTGTGATTGTGGAATCGGATAAGAAAAGCAGTCTGACCATATTAGACAAAAGAGAGCTCTACTAAGCAAACAAACAATTTGTCTTGCATACTCTGGCACACTGGAAAATACCTTACAGCTTCAGCTCTGTGCCTTCAAACAATATGAATACTCTGTTTCCTAATGTAACCCAAGTGCCGAAAGAACCACTGCGTCAGAATGTGTACTTGCATGTTTTAAACAGGATGTTTCAGTCATTGGATGTGATATAGCAGCATGATGGTGCCTATTGTGACCCGTGCTGTGCGTTGCCTTGTGTACAGCAACCCAGCCTGGCCAGATGTCCATGGATGGAAAAACGATGCTGCTGGGGACTTTGGGGACGAGCCAGTCGGGAAAGGGCCAGCCCATGCTGCTCAAGCCTCTGGCTCCACAGCAGACATCTCAGGATGTGAGCAATACTTAGCTGCATTCAACTTGTGCTCAGACAAAGCACCTGTGATCAGTACTTAATGGTAAAGTAGCATATTTGCATAAGGGATTTAGCTTTTCTGCATTTTTTTGCACAAAAAATACTCGATGTAATGCCATTCTTTATTTGTTTTTATAGCAATGACTCAGTCCCGAGATTTCTATAAGGATCCTGTAATTTTCTTTCAAAAAGTATCTTGCTTGTGGGAGAGCTAAGGTACCCAGATAAAATCCATGCATATAGAGAGTAACTGACTTTATTGCTATCAGCTGCCATACTTTTCAGCCTCGTATGTTTGAGGGTTTAAAAAAATGCACGTGTTTTATCCACCCATGATTTTAGATCACTGTATTTTATGTACTTCTACTTTGTTAAAGAGCAGCATAGTTTAGCATTTTGCCATTATTAGTAAAAACTTTTTTGCCGATACAATTAATTAGGACCCTTGTTTTTGACCTAAAAGTGTATTTGTTATATATACATGTTGTACTTTTGCACTGTATGTAGCCAAACGTGCTAATCGGAGGTGCGGGGGAAGAACAAACTAAACACAACAGTTATAGCGAAATTCGTTTTCAATTTAGATTTAAAAGTGCATCGCTCCAGTGGCTTCCTAACTCGAGTGTATATTTCATTTTCCAGAATGGGCCAACATGGCACCATGCTTTGTGAAATTCGGTATCCAGAATAAAATTTATGTATGTACGTTGTATTTCTTTCGCACTGTACGTAGCCAACTGTGCTAATCGGCGGTGCGGGTGAAGGACAGCAAACTAAACACCAAAAGCAAAATGTTATTATTGCTGTCTAATGTGGTGCACTTCACTATGAGAGTGCATGGTTTCAGTGCTTTGTTATAATTTATTACAATTTGCATTGCAATGCGTATTGCACTAAATATCAACACCTGAATTACATTAAACACCTTGAGTGACAGTTTCCTCTAAATTTTACTGCTACACTTATGATTATGCAATATGCTATGTTGCATTAGTCTGTTACTCAATAAGTAGTATCCTTCCAATAAACTACAAATTGCTCGCATTTGTTGGGCATATTCCCAGCTGAGCATTTCAACTTTGGTGTGAGATCTGGCCAGGCCACTTGTGAAAGCTGACTCTGGTGTTGACACGATGGACAGGTGAAATCTGGCACTATTGCCCGGCTGCCCCTAGGGCCGAGGAAGGGACCCATACAGATCCACATGTTGAGCAAGGGTGTGGCTCAGTTCAGTGCTTCTGCCAACCTTTGCACAGTCCTTGAATCATTGAACACCTTTAAACCAGTCAGTGGACTTGCGCATTGTGCTCCATTTCCCTCCACCTTGGAAAGATCTGCTATTTGTAAATACGAAGATCGTTTGTAGCTCGATCGGTTGAGACCCACTTGTTGGTTGTCATCGTAATTTAATGAATCGTGTCTGTCTGCAGCAGGAGGTTCACATGGGAGGAGTGAAGCGGACAGCCCCTGTGCAGCTCACCAAAGAGAGCCTGTACGTATTCACTTTCAGGCTCAATACAGTGAGGGAAAAAAGTATTTGATGCCCTGCTGATTTTGTACGTTTGCCCACTGACAAAGAAATGATCAGTCTATAATTTTAATGATAGGTTTATTTGAACAGTGAGAGACAGAATAACAACAAAATCCAGAAAAACGCATGTCAAAAATGTTATAAATTGATTTGCATTTTAATGAGAGAAATAAGTATTTGACCCCTTTGCAAAACATGACTTAGTACTTGGTGGCAAAACCCTTGTTGGCAATCACAGAGGTCAGACATTTCTTGTAGTTGGCCACCAGGTTTTCACACATCTCAGGAGGGATTTTGTCCCACTCCTCTTTGCAGATCTTCTCCAAGGCATAAAGGTTTCGAGGCTGACGTTTGGCAACTCGAACCTTCAGCTCCCTCCACAGAGTTTCTATGGGATTAAGGTCTGGAGACTGGCTAGGTCACTCCAGGACCTTAATGTGCTTCTTCTTGAGCCACTCCTTTGTTGCCTTGGCCATGTGTTTTGGGTCATTGTCATGCTGGAATACCCATCGACAACCCATTTTCAATGCCCTGGCTGAGGGAAGGAGGTTCTCACCCAAGATTTGACGGTACATGGCCCCGTCCATCGTCCCTTTGATGTTGTGAAGTTGTCCTGTCCCCTTAGCAGAAAAACACCCCAAAGCATAATGTTTCCACCATGTTTTATGGTGGGGATGGTGTTCTTGGGGTCATAGGCAGCATTCCTCCTCCTCCAAACACGGCGAGTTGAGTTGATGCCAAAGAGCTCCATTTTGGTCTCATCTGACCACACCACTTTCACCCAGTTGTCCTCTGAATCATTCAGATGTTCATTGGCAAACTTCAGACGGGCATGTATATGTGCTTTCTTGAGCATGGGGACCTTGCTGGCGCTGCAGGATTTCAGTCCTTCACGGCGTAGTGTGTTACCAATTGTTTTCTTGGTGACTATGGTCCCAGCTGCCTTGAGATCATTGACAAGATGATCCCGTGTAGTTCTGGGCTGATTCCTCACCGTTCTCATGATCATTGCAACTCCACGAGGTGAGATTTTGCATGGAGCCCCAGGCCGAGGGAGATTGACAGTTCTTTTGTGTTTCTTCCATTTGCGAATAATCGCACCAACTGTTGTCACCTTCTCACCAAGCTGCTTGGCAGTGGTCTTGTAGCCCATTCCAGCCTTGTGTAGGTCTACAATCTTGTCCCTGACATCCTTGGAGAACTATTTGGTCTTGGCCATGGTGGAGAGTTTGGAATCTGAGTGATTGCTTCTGTGGGCAGGTGTCTTTTATACAGGTAACAAGCTGAGATTAGGAGCACTCCCTTTAAGAGTGTGCTCCTAATCTCAGCTCGTTACCTGTATAAAAGACACCTGGGAGCCAGAAATCTTTCTGATTGAGAGGGGGTCAAATACTTATGTCCCTCATTAAAATGCAAATCAATTTATAACATTTTTGACATGCGTTTTTCTGGATTTTGTTGTTATTCTGTCTCTCACTGTTTAAATAAACCTACCATTAAAATTATAGACTGATCATTTCTTTGTCAGTGGGCAAGCATACAAAATCAGCAGGGGATCAAATACTTTTTTCCCTCACTGTATACTTCACATCAATATACACGTCTTGTACTTACACAGCAGAATATGATACAATTTGACTTGTTGAAGCATCTAAATATTATGGGGTAACAATGCTTGAGGGAAAGACTTAATTATGAGGGAGGGATTGACCAAGAAAGAGGAGTGTTTTTTTTTCCCTTTGATTTTGGAGAGAACAAAAAAAGTATTAAACTAAATAGTGAAATGTACCACAGCGACATGAAGTCATAATTGTAGACGAAAATAAAGACTACATTTTGGATTTGAACTTAAGGGAGTCGACAGTTCCAACGTTTAACAGTGTATGGATAATCTTAGTTGATGTTACAACAGAAATTGATTATTGCTGGACAATTTTTTTTGTGATCTATAAATGTGCTTTATATAACCCACTATTTTGAAAAGGTTATCTTCTAACTACCTTTATTGGACGTATAAAGAGAGTTTAGTACCGAATAAAATGTTACTACCTCAGGTGGTAACAACAAGTGATATATCTGGTCTGGCCCCACTATAACAAAAACATTTTGCTGGAGCAGAGGGCACAGGAAGGAGAGTAAATCAAGAAGAGATGGGAAAGCAGGTGGCAGAACGTTGTAACGTTTTCCTGGCCCTGTGTCTCTTCACGGCTCGTTGACTGACATTGCTGGGCACGCTTTCCCACAGCTTCCTGGAGCAGCTGCGTAAAGACCAGGAGGCTGTGCTGCAACCCGAGTACCGGCGGCCATTCGGCTCGTACCACGACGCCGTGCGCCGCCTGCTGCCCTACCACCTGTACCGTGGCACCATGCCCTCTGTGCATGAGTTCAGCAAAGGTGAGGCACGAGTTTTGTGTGTGTGTGTGTGCGCACTGGGGAGCGGTAGTGCAGCGGTTAGATCGCTGCGCTATAAACCTGGCCACCCGAGTTCGATTCCCATTCAAGGCCAACACCAGTGACGATTATCTGAACCGGTCCTGGGCCTCCCCGAGGTCGAATCGGCCTTTGAGGCCGTGGTGCTGGCCACCCCACCCCTGGTGTACCATGTCACGAACAGCACTTGCCCCAACTGTTACGCCTGTATGGGAGTTATTTGTCTTTTGCATTGGCACTGGCGAGACAAAGGCGGCTAGATATGGTGCTGGTTACACCACACCCTTGTGTGCTGTCTTTACCAACAGCACCTTCCTAAATTGTATAGGCTGTACACGGGCGTGGCCTTTGTCTTTATGGGTAGGTTATACTAACACACACAGCTGAAGGGTAGTGGGGACTTGGTCTTGCTGTGGTTCACGCATTGTACTTTAAATCTTTATTCATTTCTCGATCACATAATATTGGGTGGTAAGTGGTATCAGAACCTCGTCTGGCCTTGCCTCAGGTTTATTTGGCCTTAAAGGGTATGATCAACATAAGTATTGGGGAGACAGATTGCCAAGAATATTGAATACTTGGAATCCCCTCTTGTGCCTTGTTAAGCCAAATCATTTCTCACAAAACCGCCTTGAGTAGTCCATCAAGCCGACAACGGGGATATTTGTGTTCATATTTGTACATTGAATTTTGCTGTGTGTAATTATTGACTGTCAATGTTCGCAACCGCAGTGGACGAGGAATTTGAGACGGTCTCCACTGAACTGCTGCATCGTACACAGACCATGCTCAACAAGTACCGGCTGCTGTTGTTCGAGGAAGCACGGGTAAGAAAGCTTCAGGATTAACAAGGACCCAGTGTGCAGCTAGGATCTGTTTCTCAAATGAGGGCTTCTTAATTAGGGGGTTTGCAGGCTTGTCGGTGAATGGTTGTGAAATTTACACAGAAGAATTTCGGTGAAAAAATCCTGCATCTGTGCACGACATATTGGCACGATCGCACCACTCTAGCTGTCCACTAGTCTTGCATTAAATGATAAGTCAGCACATTACAGTACATCGCTGGAAGTGTCTACACACAAAACCTATATTAAAGCATGCTGTAGATAGCAAAATATTGAAAATCCTGTCTCGCACAATCGTTTTTGGTGTCGGCTAGGTTGGTGGTTGGTTATCATTCTGTTTGTCTTGCCTTTGAGCGTCTGCGCTACAGCCATGGTTTTGAATGTTTTAATGCTTTGCCAATATTTTTATATTTAATTTATGAATTAATAATTTATTGCATGCTGGTGTAATGGCCTACATCCCAATTCGGAAGAAAAAAAACTGCAAGCAAATTATTATTTTACAAACTTAATTCTCTCTTTGTAATCTTGACTTGTCAACAGTTACCAACGATTTCCTTGCAAAATATTGCGTGCATGAAAAATATATTTTTAAGTAACTTTGGCCTATCTGTATTTTCCTCATGAGTCGAGTAGAATACACTGAGGAACCTGTCCCTCAGTACAATGGTTATTCACATTTAAGCATGTTATAGAAAACATCGCGTCTCATCGAGTTCTTGTATTACCCTGACAGAGAGAGAGCCCGTCTGCAGAGATGGTCATGATGGACCGGATGTTCATCCAGGAGGAGAAGGCCGAGCTCATGAGCGACAAGCGGCTGGCCCTGGATAACCCTGGTATGTACGTTAGTAGAGGAGAGGAGGGATAGCTTCCCGCACCTCCGATTAGCGTGGTTCTACGTACATATAGCCCAGATCGTGTTTGCATCATGGTAGCCAAACAGGATTTGGAAAGTTTTGGGTAAGATTTTCATGTTGGGAACAGTTTTTTTTAGTCTCTACATGTATTGTCAATTTGTGTGGTGTGTATTTAGTTAATGTATGAGTGTTTAGTATGGTGGTTTGAATGTATATGGGTAAGTTATGTATATATCAGTGTGTATATTTTGAATGTTAGTTGTATGTATGCTTGTTCAATTCCTCCATGTAAGTCTGTACAAGACGCCAAGCTGATTATTTGGACACTTATAACTGTTTTCTCCACAGCTGCATACCTGGCCTCTCTCTCACGCGCGACGAGTTCGACCATGACGACGACGACGACGACGACCCCCTCAACCCCGTCGCAGGCCCCGGCACAGGCCCCGGCGCAGGCCCCGGCGCAGGCCCCGGCCCAGGCCCCGTCGCAGGCCCCCAGTGTGGCCAGCGCCGTCACCTCAGCGAGTGCTGTTACGGAGCGAAGCTCCACTCAAGTGACACCCATTCGCATTGTCATCAAGCAAGAGCGCATGGTGGGCTCGCCTGATCGGGCTGTCGCCAGTGCAGCCGATCGAGCCTCCACATCCGTGCCAGCGGCCAACCGGACGTACGTAGCCAGCAGCAGCGGCGGCCTCAAGCTGAAGATAAAACAAGGCGACGGATACGGGGTGGTGATCAAAAACACCGCAGTAAAAACAGAGACAACAGCCACGGTGCAACCACCACTGCCTCCGCCGCCGCCACAACAACAGCATTCGATGGCAGCCCCAGCCCTGCCCTCTCTTCAACCAACGCCACCCGCAAAGAGGCCGTCCGAACCGATTCTGCCCATTGCAAGTAGTGGGCAGGTGAACGGCTCGGCAGACCTCTCCCCACTGTTGTTGCCTGAGGTACGGCTAGGGGCGAGAGGCGCAAGCGGGCACAAGCTGGCTCGCCTGTCGTTGCCGTCCGAGGAGGGGCGCGGCCGCCCTGGCCAGACCGACACGCTGCTGAAGGTGGCGAGCGGGCAGAGGGGAGGTGTCATTAACTCAACGTTCACTTCCTCCTCCGAGACGGCCAAGGGTAGCATTGCCAGTCTACCTGCTGGCGCCTTCAACTCTACTATGGGCGGCGCCAAGGACGGCCTGGCCATCGTCAAACCCATCGGAGCGTTTCACGCTGTGCCAGCGACCGTGGACGCCTCCAAACCAACCCTCGGAAGTGGCAGCGGTGCAAGCAGTATGCTGACATTCAAGCCCGGCAATGGCATGAACACCGAGCACACGCCGCCCGCGGTGGCCAAGCCCAAGCCGGACACGGTACCTGAACGCTCTTTGGAGCGCACGGTGCTGCAGCTCCCGTGGGAGTTGCCAGCGCGCCTCCGCCTTAAGGTGGCGGACGAGGCCGTGAAGATGGCGGCCGTGGCGGCCGTTGCACCGAGCCTGGGCGACGAGGACGATGGTGACGCCAGCTTTTCGAGCGACAGCTCGCAGGACGATGGACTGACAGAGCACCTGCAGAGCGCAATCAACAGCATCCTCGACCTGCAGAGGCCACAGGACCGAGGCGGAGGTGGGCCCACCGGTGTTGGCGGTGGCGTAAGCGGCGGTGGTGGTGTGCCCAGGCCGCCCCCGCACCTACGGCCACTGCCAGCCATCGTGCCCAAACCGCCGCACGGGCTGCCCCACAAACCCTTCCCCGTGGACTTCCCACAATTCTCGCCGGGCCCCGCACCCGGTGGACCCTTGGACTCGGCACTGGAAGAGGCTGTTAACAGCATCCTGGACAGCTGACGAATCCCACCAACCGAGGTTGGTGAGAAATGTTTTGTGCAGCCACCGCCGTCCGCCCGGTGCCGCAGAGCCCCGTGGAGAAATGGGGCGGAATGCGCGGCATACAAGGCAGTAGGGGATGGCACATGTGGTCAAATTTCAACACTCGTGTCCGTCGGTCTCGTTCTCTCTTCGCAATCACGTTAAAACCAGCCTGCGAGTTTTTCTTCGGGAGGTGGTGGTGGTGGTGAGGGGCTGGGCCCTTGCAATGGTCAACCGAGAGATGGGAAGGCGGGGAGAGGTGCAGCAGCGTCGCGAGGTGCAGAAGCGTTGCGAGGGCGTTGAGTTACTTGTCGTGGTGCCCAATGATGATTTGTTGTAACGCGTAATGCGGTTTGCAAGATGAATGGAGTAGAACTTGAGCAGACGATTTGCCATGAGCCACTTTTACTCTACTTCTTTTGTGTGCGCAGTGGTGCGCGAGTGTGCACGAGTGCTCATTTGGATGTTTATAAACTAGGGAGTCTAGGCAATAGGAAAGTGTCTTTTAAAGAAAACAGATCTGACCTTAAGTCAGCTTATCCGTACATTTTCTTACGAATGTCAAGTATCATAAAAGCTGTAAATTTTATTTCTTAATAAAGTTGCATTTATGTTTCAGTTTTATTCACAGCAAATCATGCCAAGGTGGCACGGATTTGGCACGTAGTACATTTCCATGATGCCAATATAATTAGGAATTGTCTGTTTTTTGCCTGTTTTCAATGTTCTTATTTCTCATTGCACATTCCAAATTCCCATCTTTAAAACATCATGCAAAAATATTTATGTAACAAAAGCTGGTTCGGTTATGAAACAATGTTAACATCCCATTTGACGAGAGATTACGAGAAGGTTGTGAATTAGCCTGTGTTGCGATTTTTTTTTGCCCGCTAACATTTTTTGCCCATGTGATGCATACATCTCTAGGCTTCCTGGAATATTACACATCTTGACCACAAAACTAAACGTATTGGCAAGACATTTGGTTTAAGCAAATTAACATGTACTCCTGTGTGTGCACACATTTGTGCCTTACACAGCATTGTGTGCACAAGTTTGCTTTTACAGAAATAGAAATTACATTTAACATAATCTATAATATGGCTCTTCAGAATGTACTGACTTTTTTTCCGACCACATGGTGTCTGTAAAAGTACCATATGATAAGAACTTGATTTGAAGCTTTCGTGACCGCAGGAATTGCTCATTGGTTCTTTTGGTAAAGTCACGTAGAAAGAAAATAAATTAAATAATAGAATACGACGTTTCTATTGCAACACAAGCAGTCGTCATCAGGTAGAACTAAATTTGAGAGACAAAACACCGACACGGAGACACAGACAGACACACATAGACACAGTCGCTGTGTGTCTGTTGTGTCTCTCTCTGTGTGTCTCTGTGTTGTCTCTGTCTGTTTGTGTGTCTCCGTATCTGTGTTTTGTCTCGCTCTCAAATTTAGTTCTACCTGATGATGACTGTGTTGCAATCGAAACGTCGTATTCTATTATTTTATTTCTACGTGACTTTACTGAAAGATCCAAAGAGTACCATATGATAACTAACGTAATCTATAATATGGCTCTTCAGAATGTACTGATTTTTTTCCCAACCACATGGTGTGTAAAAGTACCATAACATCACAATTTCTAAATTCACTAATACACTCTCCCAGGTTAAAAAGTGTACCATTTACCACCAACAAACCAAGCAAGTTTAAAAACTAAAATGTAGAAACATGCGTATTAATGTAGAAACATGCGTATTAATATAGAAAAGGCAAATTTTAGTAACTAAAAAGGTAATTGTTTTGATACAATACCTATAGGTAAATAATTCTGCAGCTTGCGCTCACGTGTGATACACTCTTGGCTGCCTGTGCACTTAGCTGAGGAGCATCAAGTAATTATAACACTAGTATGTGATATGTAGTTTCTCAGATGCCTGCAGCATTTTGTTGAGGAGGCCATGGCGTGTGCAGTTGATTCGTATAAACATAGCATGTATGGTCTAATTTACTCTGCTGAAGGGACAGACTGGGCATGTAATAATTTCTGGAAACAGCTTATGCTCACCTTGGTAAGCATGGATTTTTCGATTCATGAAAATGATATGCACTTGTTATAATTGCAATTGTGCAGATAAGATGGAGGTTAATGAGAGTGCAAACCAGACTACATGTTTTGCAATGTATCCTTGAATCAGTTTGACCCAAAATCATAAAAGTTCATGGAATCGTGAAGTGTCTGATTTGGTACATGACCTAGTGCAGATATTTTTAAGGTTAGCTTTGACTCCAAACCCCCAAAAAGCCTTTGATATGGCACCTCTGTGAGATTATTACGACCACAAGCAACTAGGTGATGCTCTATTTTGGTTAATTGTACGTATCATTTAGCAATGACACGTACAAATTTAATTGTTTTTTTTCGAATTAACTTAATGTATCTTACAATTTAAGTGTTGTTGAGGCACTACCAGAGTATACATATGGCAAAAATGGTTATGAATATGATTCATGTATAAATACAGTGTAATGTTGCATTGTTACTTACAATGTAATGCAGTAATCAGGTATAATACCAAAAGCTAGAGACATTCGTTTTGAAATTGCATTTCTGTTTGCTGACCGCGTGGTGGAGCCGAACACTTTCCTCATGGACGTCTCTTCTCCACGTCGGGTTGGGTTTTTTGTTCATCACTCGCGAGTGGGGGGGGGGGTACAGTACCGCCTGTATCTTGTTTTATTTGCAATGTGCTCCAACCGTTGCTTAACGTGCTGGACGAATTTGGGTAGCCCTTGCATGCTTGTGGACAATAAAGCACAGGGCAGAGAATACCGTCTTCCCAGAAGAGAACTTGCTTTGAACGCAACATTTGCGAGTGCTTTGACCATGATATCTCATACACAACATCTGCTTGTGCTTCTCTGGTTGAAGCAGATCTGAAGCAATGTGTATTGGCCAAAATTTACGAGAACATATTTGTATTTTGTTATGCGCCTGCCCCACTGGGTATCTCTTCACTGTGCTCTGAGTGTATGTGTATCTGTTTCTGGTGGTTGTTTTTTGCACGGCTCCACATGGGTACTTCACTTTCTTGGACTGTCAGGGATTCCACATCATCAGAAAAATATATCGGTGAAATGGTTTCAAATGATCAGCTCCCTCAAATGTGCTTCTTTAAAGCAACTAAGAAATGTAGGAGCTATGAAGTATTGCCAAGAGCATTGATTGTGAATGAGCGTGGAGTGTAATGAAAAGTGTCGCTATTAGCGTAACTAATGGACAGTATCGAATCGGTGTATGCTTTGGTGTAGGTTGTCGAGTGAGTGACTCGAAGATCACCTATGTAAGTCCCTACCCCTATCAATCGTCATCCTCAAAAAATTTGGGCACCTCTTGTCTCCGTCATTTACAATTTGAGCTCGAAAGCCTACGTCAGTGGCTGTTGAAGAATAACTTGAAGGTTTTCCTGAAGTGAAATATCTGCAGCTGAAAATATATTTACCTGGTAGTGTCTTGTGTTGGTGGAAAAGTTTACATAAACACTTTTTTAGAAGCTGCATAAAACAAGCAACAATTAAATATACTATATTGTATGACAAATTAATATTTGCCAATTAACTGTCTTGCTTTTAAAAAAATGCATAAGTTTAAATATTTGTTGACACTTGCAAGGATTTTGGCAGATTTGGCAAACCTTGGCGGTGATGCCACAGGAAAAGTTAATTGACGAATACAGTTCAAATTTATATATCAATTTAATGCTAAATAATCTCAACAATATTTACAGAAGCTATTAAGAGACGTTGAATAAGCAAAAGTGTAATGTGAAAAAGACGTCAAAGGACAACATTTGTTATAGCGTGGCGTCCTCCAGTGCCGAGATGTTCTGTAAATGGGAAATTGATGGTCATGAAGTCGTCTTCATCAACTTGGCTTGCTAACTGAGGCCAGCATTTATTTAATCCTGTGCTGCATGCCCATCACAGCCTCGCTACCCCCCTCCCCCCCGTAGCAAATTCATACATTTGGGCCTTTGTTATTGTGACATCCTGAATTGTACTGTTTAGTTGTATCCGCTATATATGCAGAATATATAGGAAATGTACGTCTTACTGCCGCAATGGGAGGTTGGATAATTGGAAGCTATGTTAAGTAATATTTCAAGAAATTCCTCGCTGAATTTTAAGTTAGTCCCCCCCCCCCCACAATAGGTTTCTACATTGGGATATTTGGCCAGTTCTATTTTTTGGAGTATTTTGAATGTGGAAGGCAACTGGAGTTCCCAGAGACATTAATCAAATAGGAGAAAGCAAAGTGTCATACAGATGTGTTAACAAAATCTAGTTCAACTGCCATCTTATGGCCTTTTAGCACAGCAGGATTAAGAGTCTTACAATTCGACGTGATCCACCAATCCTTGCCTCCAAATTGCAGAATTATAGGCATGCATCGTAATAAATTTGGTCCTTTCGAAGAAGCCTGCATCTGATGTAATCCAAACTTCAAATCCCAAGTCCTAATCTCAAATCTATTTGTAACTCTTCAATCTCTTAATACCTACCCTTCGGAGCAAATAACAGAAATGTATTCTTTCATGGATGAATGTTAAAATTTGGACTTTACCTATCAAAATTGTTGAATTGAATTGACCAAAATTATCCTACTTCATGCCTCGGAACAGGAAACGCTATGATTGTAGCTGTGGCGAGGTCTAACTATCATCTTGGTTCTTTCGGCACTGAAGCGCTGTCTTCCCGACAGTTCTGTCTCTTCACCTGAGGAAGGCTACTTGTGTTGTGGCCAAAACGTCGTGAGAATTTTTATTTTATTATGTTTTCATTTTTATTATTTTATTTCAATTCTACTTGACTTTACCGAAAGAACCAAGAAGATGAATCCCTGCAGTCATGAAAGCTTTAAATCGGAGGTGTAACTAGTTAAGGTAAACAGTCTTAGTCCCGATGTCTCATTTGATTTTTTTCACCTAGACTCCATTATCTCTTGTGCACGTTAACAGTTAATTCAATCAAGAAGCCACCACTGTAACCCTGAAATATTGGGGTTGCACATCACTGTTGAATTGTGCTCATTACGCCTGTAAAAATTAATAGGATTGGCTTCTCACTACAGCTGCCGTAACATTAAATAATCTTTTAGTCTGTGTAGCTGCTGTATACACGAGTTAAAGCTTATATTGTCAAGTGGCTTCATTGAACTTGTACAATGAATAACGGGTTAGTTAAAATAATAAAACATTTGCAACTGGGAGGAAAAACATCTCACTAGTTTGGCTGCCTGGCCTTCAGACAATGATATTGAAAGTATGTATAACCTTTATCCTAGAGTTAAGACTGCCTACGCCACTAATTGGTGTTTTAACCAGTTCCTTTTTCGAGACAACCTCAGTGCAGAAGCACAAGTGATGGTGGGAGACTCATTCTCATGTGAAATTGGTCGATATGAAATCAACGTGAAAAGCCATTTTGTTGGTCATAGAATTATTAAAACTGGATGTTCAAGGAAACGGAAGGGACTGTTGGGACATAGTCCTCATATTTGGTTATTTTTATCCGCCCATAAAAGATGTATATGGTAATATATTTGCGTGACCACTTTTGCTCTTGTTTAAAATAACTTAGGTTCGCAAAAAAAATTCAGTCACTAACCGTTATTCCGCCATAGTGAATGCCAAATCGGATTATAACATTTAACGTCCTGATGTGTATATATATTTTCTAAGAAATAACAAGATTCAAATACTTTTAAGGATTCAAGTTGTGGTCTACTATCATTAGCCTTGATCGATTGCAAACATTGTAATTGTTTTACGTAAAATTGCTTAATTGGATTGTCCTGAGAAGCTGTGCATTTGGTTGTAGTGTCCCTAATGTGCTGCATCCTGTGAAATATACATAGAGCCGACTTTATGGGGCTATATGGTTGTGCCCCTCACTCCAGTCTCTTGGGCATCTTCACTGTTGTCTTGGGAGAATCTCACCGAATGGCTTCATTTATGAATCTGGTTTAACTGGCCCAATGCACATTGTGAGCATTCACTTTTACTTTGGCTGAATTGTGCCATATTTGTATCTCTTTGTCTTTGAATGTTTTTTGTTTTACCCGATTTTTTTAGCAATGCTTTTTGTTACCTTAATTTAATTTGCCAGAGTTTGATACTAATGTGCAGTAATATCAGCTGTTTTCATCATTACACCTGCTTCAATTCACAGATAATTCGTAAGTATCGTCATTCTCACGGGAGCCCCGAGTGCTTTTCCCACCACCCAAGCACAGTCCTCATTTTCATTGATAAATTAACATGAAATAGTAAGCTAAAACACTGCTGAAAACACAAATGAACAAACAAGCAATGGTGGGCTAAAGAGTGACATTAACTGTACTTGTGTACTAAATCTTGCACCCATGATGGTGATGATGGTTAACGACGACAGCGGAGACCTCGTGGAAGTGACGCGATTTGAGGCGTTGAGAGATGTAGGTTCATTGAGCCGGTACGGTTGTTCTGGCCTACTTGACGAGCGTATGTACAGGCAAACGCTGTGTAAACTCTTTATTTTCTCCGGTTAGATTGTACTTGATTGTCGTAGCTACGAAACACTAAAAAAATGTTTGTTTCACCGTTCTCTTAAAATGTTGGCTACTGAGCCCATTTTCCGTTGAACGTCCGAGGGGCGGCAGGAAAATAAAAAAAATAGAAAATAAAAATTAAAAAGCGCGCTTTTCGTGCGTGTTTTAAGCCATCAGCTAAAAGTGTGTGTCGTTGCGTCTGAACTGTCAAGCCTGTGGCAATGCTGTACATAACTAGGTTGACTTAGAGCCTGCTTGTACATAGCAGGTCTGCCTGGTGATAGCTTTCATTTTTGAGGCCTTTTGTTGTGTCTGTGTTTTAAATTGTTCATATGCGAAGCGTCTCATTATAGTTATACAGAGGGTTAATCTATATGTTTGTAACATTACTTGTGACCGTTCACTTCTCTGGGCAGATCAAACATGTTTTGTACACATTTTTACTGAGACCAGTATTTATGAGAGACATGTTTTTGTAATAAAAATGACTTTTTTATTTATGCTGTACTATGAAATAAGATTTAATTCTTGATGGATGCGATTGCTCTTTGTGCCTTTTTTTGGTTTGTGGGATGCACCAACCAACCAAACACATGACATCATTGGAAAGAAAAACACTAATTTTGGAGTTAACCAATGTATTCATTTTAATTGAACGCTTGCGACAATTACCATTCACTATCATTGAGTACTTTGTAAGTTACATGTCTTCCAATGAAATGATACAATTCAATAGAGTTGGAATTATATAGCGTGTAAACGCGACCAAATAACAAAACGCTGTATAGAATCTGGGCATGTTTCTATACCGCACGTTTGTTTTATACTGGCAGAGGGGAAAATGAAGATTTGGCACCTTGAACAGTCACGGAGAGAGTCAAGAGCACGAGTGCCTCTTAGAAGGGACCTTTCAGACAACGGGGGTAGCAGAGGAGAATAAGCGGTCTCCCACTCATAGAAGGCTGTTCGAAGCCATTTACAACCGTAGTTAATTGAGACGCGTGTGTGGAGGGGAGTAGTGAGATGAGCGGGGTGTGAATCTATAGAGGATCTTAAATATGTTACATAATTGGATCGGGAGCCAGGAGAGGGTTCTGAATATTGTATTAGGGTGATGTATAATGCACAGGCATGGACTAGAAGTTGCATTTTGGATCGTGCTGTATAGGAGCGCTTTTGCAGTTTGTTGAATAGTGATGCAATGAAGACATTGATGAACGCCCCGGCGACTGGGATTGGGAGATGTTGCGTAGGAGGTCATGAGCACCTGTTGAATTGAGAAATGTGAAGAGAATGAAAGCTCCGGAGCACTCTTTGTTTCTTTCGGTAAAGTCACGTAGAAAGAAAATAAATTAAATCATAGAGTGCAACGTTTCGATTGCAACACAAGCAACCGTCATCAGTTAGAACTAAATTTGAGAGATTCTAGATTTGAAGCTTTCGTGACTGCAAGGATCCATACTCTGGTTCTATTCGGTAAAGTCATGTAGGTAAAAAAATAAAACAAAAATCACGACGTTTCGGCCACAACACAAGCACCTGATGAAGGCCGCTTGTGTTGTGGCCGAAACGTCGTGATTTTTGTTTTATTTTTTTACCTACGTGACTTTACCGAATAGAACCAAAGAGTATAAATTTGAGAGAGACAAAACAGACACGGAGACGCGCACACAGCAGAGAGAGACACAACATAGACACAGAGACCCAATGCCTGTGTCGAGGCCTTAAATAGAGAGAGGGGGGTTGGGCAGAGAGAGAGGTGGGTCTGCTGATTAGCATGTCAATGAATCCACCTCGAAGCGACCGAGGGAAAAAAGAAGGTCGAATGGCCGTATGAGAGAGCCTGGTACATTTTTAGAGAGAGAAATATTTTGGAAATGTAATGTAATGCAACACCAAGTCGGCTAACACACAGTTAACGCATAGCCTAGTTGATTACGATCTCCAAAGATTGCTAAATTTCAAGTTAAGTGTAAAATTTCACAGAGAGAAAGAAAAAATAACAGCTTCAAGCTTTCACACACGCTCAGTATGCCAGTTTAGAAGGTGCACGGAGTTTGCCGAGAGTGGACTTGCCAATGAGGAGTACGGGTACTTCTGCTTTGGTAACAGGACGCTCGCCTGTTATCCAGCACTATGGAGGTGAGGGTTGGTAGATCGCACGGATATTGTGAAACTCCCCCCGAGGTGTCGAGGTGCCATACCCTCGCTTGCCAGGAGAAGGCTGTACAATACAGCAAAGTACTACTCAGACCTGGGGGTCGGCAACCAAAATAACGAGCCATTTTTTTTCAAAATTTGGTTTAAAAAAAAAACTCAAAATTTCAAGAGCCGCAATGTAATGTGAATACGAGACGTGATTATTAAAAAAAAATGCTTTTTCAAGAATCAGTCTACATTATAGACTGCCAGTACACTCCGATTAAGAACCAGGCTAAAGTGTACATTCGGTTTTTTGTTTTTTCATTGAAAATGTTTTTAATTCACTTTTAATATTTTTCTATCTACGTGACTTTACAGAAAGAACCAAAGAATATGGACCCCTGGACTGTTGTGGAATTACTCTCCAACACACCGGTGGGCTGAAGTAACTAATTGATGCGTTACATTTTGATTTAAAGCTTTCGTGACTGCAGTAATTCATATTCTTAGCTCTTTACCGAAAGAGCTAAGAATATAATTGATGCGTTGTTTACGTGACAACCCTTACTGGCTGTGTCGGGTGGTGGAGGGTTTCGACACAATCGCGATTAACCAAAAACCTGCATTATGAAGACTATTAACTGTCTGCATCCCCGATACTTATCACGGTTGGTTACGTATGATGCGGAAGACGTTCAACATACATACCTTCTGTATTGGATAGCGTTGCTCGTGTGCGTGGATTTTCTCTGGGTGCTCTGGCTTCAACTTAAGCAATAATTAGCAGAAAACATCCTAATATATAGGGGACTGCAGAGCTTGGACAATTGTTGGCGCTGCCTCACTGCTCGGCTGGCTTACAGCTTGTGAATTATCAGCAATTGTGAGATGCGATTTGCATTAATGACGATATATACAAACTAAAACTATGTATATTATTTGGGTCTTTCGGTAAAGTCACGTAGATAAGTTAAAAACAATAACAAAAAACTCCGACGTTTAGATCGGAACACAAGCAGTCGTAATCAGCTGGAGAAAACGTAGTGTTTTGTTATTTTTTTTTAACCTATCTACGTGATATTCTTGGTTCTTTCGGTAAAGTCACGTTGAAGGGAAGCAATAAAATATATATAAAACAATAAAATTCTCACGACGTTTCGACTGTAACACAAGCAGTCATCATCAGGTGTCAAAACACAAAGTCATCATCAGGTGTGAAAACCAACCTGATGACTGTGTTACAGTCGAAACGTCGTGAGAATTGTATTGTTTTATATATATTATTATTTTATTGTTTCCCTTCAACGTGACTTTACCGAAAGACCCAAAGAATATTAATTCCTGCAGTCACGAAAGCTTTAAGTCAAGATTTATGTATATTATAAGACCCATCTTGACTTAAAGCTTTCGTGACTGCAGGAATTCATATTCTTTGGGTCTTTCGGTAAAGTCACGTAGATAAAACAATAAAATAATAAAAATAATAAATGAAAATAAAGTGATCCAAACGTGATATTTTCTTATTATTTTGTATTCACTTTAATTTCATTTTTTATTTGTATTATTTTATTGTTCTCTCTACGTGACTTTACCGAAATACCCAAATAATATTATAAGACCCAGTTTAACACGTAGGCTTTCGTGACCAATATCCATAAGAGGGGTTTCTTTTGTTAAATGTGGCAGGTTTAACGACACACATTTACGCGATCTAATCCAAATAAAAACCTCATGAATATAAGATCCAATCCCAGATGATACCGCATCAGAGCAGGAAGAAAGTGGACAGCGAGGAGGTTGGGTTGTTGTGTGTCAATGGTGATGTGGATCTCGGGTCGTGAACATTATTCTCAGTTGATGGTCGACATTAAAAGCGGAGGTGATTTTGCCAAGTGGGAGGATCTTGTGAGATCCCCCCTTGGCCCCGTCGCAGAAGTTTCGTCTTTTATTCCGAATTGCAATGTAACCTCCCAAGTTGGATTGTAAGAACAAACAAAACAATGTACAAAATCGTTTGCAATTTGTTCCAGAGGTCCGTAAGAGTGAAAGTCCGTGAATGAGCACGTGGTTCGAGACCCACACACATCGCACTCCCCTGCCTTTGACGCGATTCCTCGAAGACGACTCGAGAGATTGTCAGCCCCCACGAATGTGATGTTCAAGGCGCAAGCCGCAGTGCAGCTGTGGCCGTGTCCACTCTGGACCATGCAGTAGTAAAGCAACTGTAGTCTGCGCTTTTTTCGACCGAGGAGCATTCCGCAAAAAATTAACAGGCTTCCCGAAGCCCTCTTTGTGGCGAGCAGAACTCGGCATCGGCATAGAAATCCCACAGCAGCGCCGTACGTAAGAATTGCTAAATTAATTAGGGGCCGCCCATAAATGACGTCACGCGATATTGGACGATTTTTTTTGACCCCCCCCCCCCATCGTCACAAAAAGTCAGACCCCCCCTCAAATATGACGTCACAAAGCTCTGCCCCCCCCCCTAAAATTAAACATGCTTCAAATCGCTTTAAACTATTGTCATTGTAGTGCATATTTAATGTGGCGCTGCACTCTGATGTTGTAGGAGAAAACATTTACTAAAAAGTCTGTTTATTTAAGTAGAACGTGTCTATATTTATTTAAAGTTGCGCATTTTAATGTGACGTTACATTTCTTAACCCCCCCCCCCCTCGTCACACATCGTCACAAATACTCTGTGGTTCTTTCGATAAAGTCTACCTACGAGACTTTACCGAAAGAACCAGAGAGTTATGGATTCCTGCAGTCGCGAAAGCTTCAAATCAAGATCGTCACAACTGTCTGACCCCCACCCCCTAGGTGCGTGACGTCATTTATGGACGGCCCCTTATTCTGCACTTTCTCTGCTACCAACGCCCGCACATTCCCACTACCCGCCTTTCACCAGACCGCGTTGACCAGCCTGGTGAAGTATGGTTCAATAGCTCCTCGTGGGTTCGCACAGAGGGCCTTCATCCAGCAGTCGCACGGGTGGGGAACGTCCGGCACGCGGGCCGTCCAAGGCACCGCGAAATCATTTTGAGTCTCTGGCCCTGCCAAGGCAACCGCAGGCGAGACTCGAAATTCAATCAATCTAGGAGCAAACCTGGAAAAAAGCAGTTGCGAGTAGCGACATCATCGTCAGTACCAAGCTAACATCATCACCACACGCCTCGCGCAAAGAGAAGCAGTTCCAGCCCATCGCATTAGGGGCGAGCTCATTAAATGTTTGGCCAAATATAACAGGCAAATTTTTTTATTTAAAGTTGATCATACTGGTAGGAACGAAGTTGTAAACTGAGTGTACCAGCCTGCAATAGATTGTGTCCGTCCGTCCCCTTTCAATACTTTAACGAAGTGAAATCTCGTGCTGTTGGGGTGTAAAAATAAAATTGCGCAAAATTCCAATGTTCCTACCAGCCCACCCTGCGGGGACCTGTTTTTGTCCTCGGCAGAAAAAAAAACACTGTTCCCGGCCCCCTGCCGAGTCGTGGATTTTGCCGCAAGGGGTTTTTCTGCAAACGCGAACAGAATTTGGGCGCCAGAGACGCCGCTGCATCTCGCGCTGTGGCACGGCAGGTGGCGCTGTTGGCCCAAACACAACACCGACAGACGCCACTCGAAAGAGCGTCGTTGGCCTACTCTTCCACGCTGACCGTACGCCTCGGGAAGAGGCCCGAGCGCCCACACTTTACCCCACCGCGCGTGACTTGCCTCGTGACAAGTTACCGGTGGTGCACATTTTGTAACGCTCGTCAATAACAGGAGTCTTCATCTTAAGAGCGAAAATAAACAACTGGCAACGTTTCGGGCAATCGCCCTTAATGTATTTGCTATGAAGAAGGGCCATCGCCCGAACCGTCACCTGTTAACGTAGTATCAAAGTTGAACGCGTGCTCGGCTTGTCTAATTAATAAACGTGAGCCGGCCTCGAACGGTTGGTTCCGATTGGCCGATTTCACACGAACCTACTTAATAAACATGAGGCTGTCATCCCATTGGCCTACATCGCGTAGCGGGCGCCTACACCCCCCCCCCCCCCATGTCAATATGTTAATAGCTCTCTGAAAACCAGCGCTCCTATTGGCTGACGGTCTCCTCGTAGGCGTGGCTACAGCGCTGGTGGGCGGTGACAGTATTGTTGCGCAATATTGTCGATTTCTCGTGCGACTATTGCAACCCTCAGGTGCTTGTGTTGGCAGTCGAAACGTCGTGAGAATTTTATTGTTTCACATATATTTTTTTATTATTTTATTGTTTCCCCTTCTACGTGACTTTACCGAAAAAAACCCAGAATATGAATCGCCGCAGTCACGAAAGCTTTAAATAAAAAAAATATTGCAAACCTGTCAACCCGCATGGTTTAACGCCGTATTTATTCTCACACAGGGAAATTCAGTTTTCAGGTCCATACGGCGTACAGCCGTTTCAATACGGGCAAAAAAAAATGATCATGTCTATTTGTTTGTGGTTCTCCCTTGCGATGAGACGTTGCAGGATGAACGTTGAGATTTATAAGGGGCACGGGGTGACCAATAAGTTCTGAATTGGTCTGTAATAAAGTACGGCACCGATAAGGGGTTGACATGCATGCTATCGTGTGCTATGTTCTCATTTCTATTCGCTTCCTTGCTGTTCGGCTCCTGTCACCGGAACAACCACCGCCATCTATTTGCGCGGCGATTTTAACTTAGGGCGACTCTAGGTGTCCGACAAGGCAACTCGAGATACAGACGGGTTTGTTCGTATCTCTGACAGTTCGTAAGTCGGGCGTTCGTAAGTAGAGGAGTCCCTGTGTGTTTTGTTTGTGCTTTTGTCGTTTCGGTGGCCCGGGTGACTCTTTATCGGTTCTGGATTGTAACATAGCAGCAATCTTTGCTCCCTGGCAGACAAATGCCCCCCCCCAACCCCCCGTGCCCGCTGCCTCCTCCAGGTGACTCTTTCTTGCAAACGAGGCTCGACCTGGTCTCTTGAGTTTTCCCACCTGGTGAGCACAATCAGACTTGGGGCTATTGTCATCGACGGGACCACACTTAGAGCATGCCGCTTGTGACGAGATGTTAACTCCCTCGCCTGGTATGCAGGAGGTCCAGGGAGTTGTTTGCGTGGTCTCACCGTGGTCGCGTGGATTTTTCTTCGCGTCCTCCGAGTTTTCCCCTCCACATTTAGAATCAACATCACGCGTTCAGTCGATTTGGCTGCTATGAATTTCGACGTGGTGATAAGCCACGGCGTTGAGCTATCAAATTGTGGCCAGGTCGCTTCTGAAAAAAAGAGGTTGATAGCTCCAGCGGACCTTACCTGGTAAAATAAAAACAAGTTGTTTATATTCTTGGTTCTTTCGGTAAAGTCACGTTGAAGGGAAACTATAAAATAATAAAATATATATATAAAACAATAAAATTCTCACGTTTCGACTGCAACACAAGCAGTCATCATCAGGTGTGAAAACCAACCGTTGGTTTTCACACCTGTTTTATATATATGAATCACTGCAGTCACGAAAGCTTCAAATCAAAATTTAGGTTGTGTATAGTTTTTCTTTGGGTCTTTCGGTAAAGTCACATAGATAGGTTCAAAGAAAATAACAAAAAAACTCCGACGTTTCGGTCTCAACACAAGCGGACGTCTTTTAACCTATCCACGTGACTTTACCGAAAGACCCAAAGAATATGAATTCCTGCAGTCACGAAAGCTTTTTAAGTCAAGATTTAATTGTTTACAGCTTTAGTAAATGAGAGACAGGATCGCAAGGTGGCCCAGTGGTGACACTTGTGCCTCCTAGCAAGTCAACCGATGTTCCACACCCTACTCGGCCTTAAATTAAAAACTAAATAATAATAGGTGACGTTTAGGGCAATGGCCCTTTCGCACCATACGAAGCACAACCGTGCTGATCGGAGGTGCGGGGGAAGGACAACAAACCAAACACAAAAAATCAGTTATAAAGACATGAGTTTGACAATCTAGATGATGATTTAAAAGTGCATAGCTCTCAGTGGCTTCCTAATATCGGAAGGAAGAGCGTTCCAGACGGCCGCAGAAGCGCATCTGAAAGCGCGCGATGCGGTGAGATCGTCTTTGTTCGATGGCCCAGCCAGAAGCCACTGCTGCCAGGATGACCGGAGTTTGCAGTGACGATGGTTTATGCTTTTTGACGAGATCAGCAGCGAGGTATTGCGGCTCATTTGTGGCAAGCACTTTGTGTGTGTAACGAGTGCGACCTTATTATAATGCATTGGGTTCGGCAACCGCAGGCCAACACAGCTCGACAATGTACTAAACATTTCACATAAATCCCAAGGCGAGGCAAACATACCTGCAAATCACTCGAATGACATTATACACAGCAGAAGCAGCGACATCATCACTGGAAAACAACAACAACTTAGGATCCGATTGAAATACAAAAATTATAGTCTTGTGACTCGCATATCTGTCAACCCCTTATCAGTACCCTACCTTATTACAGACCAACTCAGACTTTATTGGTCACCCCGTGGTGCCCCTTATAAATCTCAACGCTCATCATACAAAGTCCCATCGCAAGAGAGAAACACAAAAAATCGACAAAAATAAAAAAAACATTTGCCCATATTGAAAAGGCGCGTGGACCTCAAAACTCAATTTCCCTGCACAGGAATCGGGTGGTCAAACCGCATGGGTTGACGCGTTAGTATGGACTCGGTAAGGCGTTTCTCGGACAGAGAATCGAAATTGTAGCTCCGATTTAAAGCTAAAAAATAATAAATCTTTAAATCATCCCTTGCACCCCCCCCCTCCAACCGGAGTGAGGAGGGCGTGGCCACGAGGATCGTGGGGGGTGGGTGGTAGGCGGGGCCGCATCATCAGCGCAGAGGGGGAGGTCGTGGGTCCTCATCCGCCCGTACGGGACGAGGAGGAGGGAGGGAGGGAGGCAACGGAGACTCCCGGAGCAAGGCGAGTCCGGAGGAGCGAGCGGGTCCCGCGACCCCGGGAGCTGTCCCCGTCTCCGTTTGGGGGGGGGGGGGACGGGACACGAGGGGGGACATGAGCCAGGTGGAGCGCAGCCCGGCACGGCCATGACGAGCGTCAGGGTGGTCGTCAGGGTGAGGCCTCGCAGCAAGAAGTGAGTTGTGGAGGAACACGTGCGTGTGTGTCCCGTGTGTGTCTGTGTGGGTCTGTGTGTGTGTCTGTGTGAGTCTGTGTCTGTGTGTGTCTGTGTGTGTGTCTGTGTGTCCCGTGTGTGTCCCGTGTGTGTCTGTGTGAGTGTGGGTCTGTGTGTGTCTGTGTGTCTGTGTGTGTCTGTGTCAGTGTGTCTGTGTGAGTCTGTGTCTGTGTGAGTCTGTGTGGGTCTGTGTCTGTGTGAGTCTGTGTGGGTCTGAGTCTCTGTGTGTGAGTCTGTGTCTGTGTGAGTCTGTGTGAGTCTGTGTCTGTGTGAGTCTGTGTCTGTATGGGTCTGTGTCTGTGTGTGTCTGTGTGAGTCTGTGTCTGCGTGAGTCTGTGTCTGTGTGATTCTGTGTCTGTATGGGTCTGTGTCTGTGTGTGTCTGTGTGAGTCTGTGCCTGCGTGAGTCTGTGTATGTATGAGTCTGTGTCACGTCTGTGTGAGTCTGTGTCCGTATTAGTCTGTGCGAGTCTGAGTCTGTGTGAGTTCAAGTCAGTGTAGGTCTGTGTCTGTGTGATTCTGTGTCTGTGTGGGTCTGTGTCTGTGTGAGTCTGTGTCTGTGTAAGTCTGTGTGAGTCTGTGTCTGTGTGTGTCTGTGTGAGTCTGAGTCTGTGTGGGTCTGTATCTGTGTGGGTCTGTGTCTGTGTGAGTTCAAGTCAGTGTGGGTCTGTGTCTGTGTGTGTCTGTGTGAGTGTGTCTGCATGATTCTGTGGCTGTGTGGGGCTGTGTCTGTGTGATTCTGTGTCTGTATAATTCTGAGTCTGTGTGCGTCTGTGTGAGTCTGTGTCTGTGTGAGTCTGTGTCTGTGTAAGTCTGTGTGAGTCTGAGTCTGTGTGGGTCTGTATCTGTGTGGGTCTGTGTCTGTGTGGGTCTGTGTCTCTGTGAGTCTGTGTGAGTGTGTCTGTATGATTCTGTGTCTGTGTGAGTCTGTGTCTGTGTCTATGTGAGTCTGTGTCTATGTGAGTCTGTGTCTGTATGAGTCTGTGTCTGTGTGAGTCTGTGTCACGTCTGTGTCTGTGTGAGTCTGTGTCTGTGTGAGTCTGTGTCTGTGTGAGTCTGTGTCTGTGTGAGTCTGTGTCTGTGTGAGTCTGTGTGAGTCTGTGTCTGTGTGTCTATGTGAGTCTGTGTCTATGTGAGTCTGTGTCTGTGTGAGTCTGTGTCTGTGTGAGTCTGTGTGGGTCTGTGTCTGTGTGAGTCTGTGTGGGTCTGTGTCTATGTGAGTCTGTGTCCCGTGTGTGTCTGTGTGAGTCTGTGTGGGTCTGAGTCTCTGTGTGTGAGTCTGTGTCTGTGTGAGTCTGTGTGAGTCTGTGTGGGTCTGAGTCTCTGTGTGTGAGTCTGTGTCTGTGTGAGTCTGTGTGAGTCTGTGTCTGTGTGAGTCTGTGTGGGTCTGAGTCTCTGTGTGTGAGTCTGTGTCTGTGTGAGTCTGTGTGAGTCTGTGTCTGTGTGAGTCTGTGTGGGTCTGTGTCTGTGTGAGTCTGTGTCTGTGTGGGTCTGTGTCTGTGTGTGTCTGTGTGGGTCTGTGTCTGTGTGGGTCTGTGTCTGTGTGTGTCTGTGTGAGTCTGAGTCTGTGTGGGTCTGTATCTGTGTGGGTCTGTGTCTGTGTGTGTCTGTGTGAGTTCAAGTCAGTGTGGGTCTGTGTCTGTGTGTGTCTGTGTGAGTGTGTCTGCATGAATCTGTGGCTGTGTGGGGCTGTGTCTGTGTGATTCTGTGTCTGTATAATTCTGAGTCAGTGTGCGTCTGTGTCTGTGTGAGTCTGTGTCTGTGTGAGTCTGTGTCTGTGTAAGTCTGTGTGAGTCTGTATCTGTGTGGGTCTGTGCGAGTCTGTGTCTGTGTGAGTCTGTGTCTGTGTGGGTCTGTGTCTGTGTGAGTCTGTGTCTGTGTAAGTCTGTATGAGTCTGTGTCTGTGTGGGTCTGTGTCTGTGTGGGTCTGTGTCTCTGTGAGTCTGTGTGAGTGTGTCTGTATTATTCTGTGTCTGTGTGAGTCTGTGTCTGTGTGAGTCTGTGTCTGTGTGAGTCTGTGTCCGTGTGGGTCTGTATCTGTGTGAGTCTGTGTCTGTGTGAGTCTGTGTCTGTGTGAGTCTGCGTGAGTCTGCGTGAGTCTGTGTCTGTGTGAGTCTGTGTCTGTGTGGGTCTGTGTCTGTGTGAGTCTGCGTCTGTGTGAGTCTGTGTCTGTGTGAGTCTGTGTGAGTCTGTGTCTGTGTGAGTCTGTGTCTGTGTGGGTCTGTGTCAGTCTGTGTCTGTGTGTGTCTGTGTCTGTGTGAGTTCAAGTCAGTGTGGGTCTGTGTCTGTGTGTGTCTGTGTGAGTGTGTCTGCATGATTCTGTGGCTGTGTGGGGCTGTGTCTGTGTGATTCTGTGTCTGTATAATTCTGAGTCTGTGTGCGTCTGTGTGAGTCTGTGTCTGTGTGAGTCTGTGTCTGTGTAAGTCTGTGTGAGTCTGAGTCTGTGTGGGTCTGTATCTGTGTGGGTCTGTGTCTGTGTGGGTCTGTGTCTCTGTGAGTCTGTGTGAGTGTGTCTGTATGATTCTGTGTCTGTGTGAGTCTGTGTCTGTGTCTATGTGAGTCTGTGTCTATGTGAGTCTGTGTCTGTATGAGTCTGTGTCTGTGTGAGTCTGTGTCACGTCTGTGTCTGTGTGAGTCTGTGTCTGTGTGAGTCTGTGTCTGTGTGAGTCTGTGTCTGTGTGAGTCTGTGTCTGTGTGAGTCTGTGTGAGTCTGTGTCTGTGTGTCTATGTGAGTCTGTGTGTATGTGAGTCTGTGTCTGTGTGAGTCTGTGTCTGTGTGAGTCTGTGTGGGTCTGTGTCTGTGTGAGTCTGTGTGGGTCTGTGTCTGTGTGAGTCTGTGTCCCGTGTGTGTCTGTGTGAGTCTGTGTGGGTCTGAGTCTCTGTGTGTGAGTCTGTGTCTGTGTGAGTCTGTGTGGGTCTGAGTCTCTGTGTGTGAGTCTGTGTCTGTGTGAGTCTGTGTGAGTCTGTGTCTGTGTGAGTCTGTGTGGGTCTGAGTCTCTGTGTGTGAGTCTGTGTCTGTGTGAGTCTGTGTGAGTCTGTGTCTGTGTGAGTCTGTGTGGGTCTGTGTCTGTGTGAGTCTGTGTCTGTGTGGGTCTGTGTCTGTGTGTGTCTGTGTGGGTCTGTGTCTGTGTGGGTCTGTGTCTGTGTGTGTCTGTGTGAGTCTGAGTCTGTGTGGGTCTGTATCTGTGTGGGTCTGTGTCTGTGTGTGTCTGTGTGAGTTCAAGTCAGTGTGGGTCTGTGTCTGTGTGTGTCTGTGTGAGTGTGTCTGCATGAATCTGTGGCTGTGTGGGGCTGTGTCTGTGTGATTCTGTGTCTGTATAATTCTGAGTCAGTGTGCGTCTGTGTCTGTGTGAGTCTGTGTCTGTGTGAGTCTGTGTCTGTGTAAGTCTGTGTGAGTCTGTATCTGTGTGGGTCTGTGCGAGTCTGTGTCTGTGTGAGTCTGTGTCTGTGTGGGTCTGTGTCTGTGTGAGTCTGTGTCTGTGTAAGTCTGTGTGAGTCTGTGTCTGTGTGGGTCTGTGTCTGTGTGGGTCTGTGTCTCTGTGAGTCTGTGTGAGTGTGTCTGTATTATTCTGTGTCTGTGTGAGTCTGTGTCTGTGTGAGTCTGTGTCTGTGTGAGTCTGTGTCTGTGTGGGTCTGTATCTGTGTGAGTCTGTGTCTGTGTGAGTCTGCGTGAGTCTGCGTGAGTCTGTGTCTGTGTGAGTCTGTGTCTGTGTGGGTCTGTGTCTGTGTGAGTCTGCGTCTGTGTGAGTCTGTGTCTGTGTGAGTCTGTGTGAGTCTGTGTCTGTGTGAGTCTGTGTCTGTGTGGGTCTGTGTCAGTCTGTGTCTGTGTGTGTCTGTGTGAGTCTGTGTCTGTGTGAGTCTGTGTGGGTCTGTGTCTGTGTGAGTCTGTGTCTGTGTGGGTCTGTGTCTGTGTGAGTCTGTGTCTGTGTGAGCCTGTGTCTGTGTGAGTCTGTCTGTGTGAGTCTGTGTCTGTGTGAGTATGTGTCTGTCTGTGTCTGTGTGGGTGTGTGTCTGTGTAAGTCTGTGTGAGTCTGTCTGTGTGAGTTTGTGTCCGTGTGATTCTGTGTCTGTGTAAGTCTGTGTGAGTCTGTGTAAGTCTGTGTGAGTCTGTGTCTGTGTGAGTCTGTGTCTATGTGAGTCTGTGTCTATGTGAGTCTGTGTCTATGTGAGTCTGTGTCTGTGTGAGTCTGTGTCTGTGTGAGTCTGTGTCTATGTGAGTCTGTGTCTGTGTGAGTCTGTGTCTGTGTGAGTCTGCGTGAGTCTGCGTGAGTCTGTGTCTGTGTGAGTCTGTGTCTGTGTGGGTCTGTGTCTGTGTGAGTCTGCGTCTGTGTGAGTCTGTGTCTGTGTGAGTCTGTGTGAGTCTGTGTCTGTGTGAGTCTGTGTCTGTGTGGGTCTGTGTCAGTCTGTGTCTGTGTGGGTCTGTGTCTGTGTGAGTCTGTGTCTGTGTGAGTCTGTGTGGGTCTGTGTCTGTGTGAGTCTGTGTCTGTATGAGTCTGTGTCTGTATGGGTCTGTGTCTGTGCGAGTCTGTGTCTGTGTGAGCCTGTGTCTGTGTGAGTCTGTCTGTGTGAGTCTGTGTCTGTGTGAGTATGTGTCTGTCTGTGTCTGTGTGGGTGTGTGTCTGTGTAAGTCTGTGTGAGTCTGTCTGTGTGAGTTTGTGTCCGTGTGATTCTGTGTCTGTGTAAGTCTGTGTGAGTCTGTGTAAGTCTGTGTGAGTCTGTGTCTGTGTGAGTCTGTGTCTATGTGAGTCTGTGTCTATGTGAGTCTGTGTCTGTGTGAGTCTGTGTCTGTGTGAGTCTGTGTCTATGTGAGTCTGTGTCTGTGTGAGTCTGTGTCTACGTGAGTCTGTGTCTGTGTGAGTCTGTGTCTGTGTGAGTCTGTGTCTGTGTGGGTCTGTATCTGTGTGAGTCTGTGTCTGTGTGAGTCTGTGTCTGTGTGAGTCTGCGTGAGTCTGCGTGAGTCTGTGTCTGTGTGAGTCTGTGTCTGTGTGGGTCTGTGTCTGTGTGAGTCTGCGTCTGTGTGAGTCTGTGTCTGTGTGAGTCTGTGTGAGTCTGTGTCTGTGTGAGTCTGTGTCTGTGTGGGTCTGTGTCAGTCTGTGTCTGTGTGGGTCTGTGTCTGTGTGAGTCTGTGTCTGTGTGAGTCTGTGTGGGTCTGTGTCTGTGTGAGTCTGTGTCTGTGTGGGTCTGTGTCTGTGTGAGTCTGTGTCTGTGTGAGCCTGTGTCTGTGTGAGTCTGTCTGTGTGAGTCTGTGTCTGTGTGAGTATGTGTCTGTCTGTGTCTGTGTGGGTGTGTGTCTGTGTAAGTCTGTGTGAGTCTGTCTGTGTGAGTTTGTGTCCGTGTGATTCTGTGTCTGTGTAAGTCTGTGTGAGTCTGTGTAAGTCTGTGTGAGTCTGTGTCTGTGTGAGTCTGTGTCTATGTGAGTCTGTGTCTGTGTGAGTCTGTGTCTGTGTGAGTCTGTGTCTACGTGAGTCTGTGTCTATGTGAGTCTGTGTCCGTGTGAGTCTGTGTCTGTGTGAGTCTGTGACTGTGTGAGTCTGTGTCTGTGTGAGTTTGTGTCTGTGTGAGTCTGTGTCTGTGTGAGGCTCTGTCTGTGTGTGTCTGTGTCTGTGTGTGTCTATGTGAGTCTGTGTCTGTGTGAGTCTGTGTCTGTGTGAGTCGTCTGTGTCTGTGTGAGTCTCTGTCTGTGTGAGTCTCTGTCTGTGTGAGTCTGTGTCTATGTGTGTCTATATGAGTCTGTGTCTATGTGAGTCTGTGTCTGTGTGAGTCTGTGTCTGTGTGAGTCTCTGTCTGTGTGAGTCTCTGTCTGTGTGAGTCTGTGTCTGTGTGAGTCTATGTGAGTCTGTGTCTATGTGAGTCTGTGTCTGTGTGAGTCTGTGTCTGTGTGAATCTGTGTCTATGTGAGTCTGTGTCTGTGTGAGTCTCTGTCTGTGTGAGTCTCTGTCTGTGTGAGTCTCTGTCTATGTGTTTCTATGTGAGTCTGTGTCTGTGTGAGTCTGTGTCTGTGTGAGTCTGAGTCTGTGTGTTTCTCTGTCTGTGTGAGTCTCTGTCTATGTGTGTCTGTGTCTATGTGTGTCTACGTGAGTCTGTGTCTATGTGAGTCTGTGTCTGTGAGTCTGTGTCTGCGTGAGTCTGTGTCTGTGTGAGTCTCTGTGTGAGTCTCTGTCTATGTGTGTCTATGTGAGTCTCTGTCTATGTGAGTCTGTGTCTGTGTGAGTCTGTGTCTGTGTGAATCTGTGTCTGTGTGAGTCTCTGTCTGTGTGAGTCTCTGTCTGTGTGAGTCTCTGTCTGTGTGAGTCTGTCTCTATGTGTGTCTATGTGAGTCTGTGTCTATGTGAGTCTGTGTCTGTGTGAGTCTGTGTCTGTGTGAGTCTCTGTCTGTGTGAGTCTGTGTCTATGTGTGTCTATGTGAGTCTGTGTCTATGTGAGTCTGTGTCTGTGTGAGTCTCTGTGTGAGTCTGTGTCTGTGTGAGTCTGTGTCTGTGTGAGTCTGTGTCTGTGTGAGTCTGTGTCTGTGTCTATGTGTGTCTATGTGAGTCTGTGTCTATGTGAGTCTCTGTCTGTGTGAGTCTCTGTCTGTGTGAGTCTGTGTCTATGTGTGTCTATGTGAGTCTGTGTCTGTGTGAGTCTGTGTCTGTGTGAATCTGTGTCTGTGTGAGTCTCTGTCTGTGTGAGTCTGTGTCTGTGTGAGTCTCTGTCTGTGTGAGTCTGTGTCTGTGTGAGTCTGTGTCTATGTGAGTCTGTGTCTGTGTGAATCTGTGTCTGTGTGAGTCTCTGTCTGTGTGAATCTGTGTCTGTGTGAGTCTCTGTCTGTGTGAGTCTGTGTCTGTGTGAGTCTGTGTCTATGTGAGTCTGTGTCTATGTGAGTCTGTGTCTGTGTGAGTCTGTGTCTATGTGAGTCTGTGTCTGTGTGAGTCTCTGTCTGTGTGAGTCTCTGTCTGTGTGAGTCTGTGTCTATGTGTGTCTATGTGAGTCTGTGTCTGTGTGAGTCTGTGTCTGTGTGAGTCTGTGTCTATGTGAGTCTGTGTCTGTGTGAATCTGTGTCTGTGTGAGTCTCTGTCTGTGTGAGTCTGTGTCTGTGTGAGTCTGTGTCTATGTGAGTCTGTGTCTATGTGAGTCTGTGTCTGTGTGAGTCTGTGTCTATGTGAGTCTGTGTCTGTGTGAGTCTCTGTCTGTGTGAGTCTCTGTCTGTGTGAGTCTGTGTCTATGTGTGTCTATGTGAGTCTGTGTCTGTGTGAGTCTGTGTCTGTGTGAGTCTGTGTCTATGTGAGTCTGTGTCTGTGTGAGTCTCTGTCTGTGTGAGTCTCTGTCTGTGTGAGTCTCTGTCTGTGTGAGTCTGTGTCTATGTGTGTCTGTGTGAGTCTGTGTCTGTGTGAGTCTGTGTCTATGTGTGTCTGTGTGAGTCTGTGTCTGTGTGAGTCTCTGTCTGTGTGAGTCTGTGTCTGTGTGAGTCTGTGTCTATGTGAGTCTGTGTCTATGTGAGTCTGTGTCTGTGTGAGTCTGTGTCTATGTGAGTCTGTGTCTGTGTGAGTCTCTGTCTGTGTGAGTCTCTGTCTGTGTGAGTCTGTGTCTATGTGTGTCTATGTGAGTCTGTGTCTGTGTGAGTCTGTGTCTGTGTGAGTCTGTGTCTATGTGTGTCTGTGTGAGTCTGTGTCTGTGTGAGTCTCTGTCTGTGTGAGTCTGTGTCTGTGTGAGTCTGTGTCTATGTGAGTCTGTGTCTATGTGAGTCTGTGTCTGTGTGAGTCTGTGTCTATGTGAGTCTGTGTCTGTGTGAGTCTCTGTCTGTGTGAGTCTGTGTCTGTGTGAGTCTGTGTCTATGTGTGTCTGTGTCTATGTGTGTCTATGTGAGTCTGTGTCTGTGTGAGTCTGTGTCTGTGTGAGTCTGTGTCTATGTGTGTCTATGTGAGTCTGTGTCTGTGTCAGTCTGTGTCTGTGTGAGTCTCTGTCTGTGTGAGTCTGTGTCTGTGTGAGTCTGTGTCTGTGTGAGTCTCTGTCTGTGTGAGTCTCTGTCTGTGTGAGTCTGTGTCTGTGTGAGTCTCTGTCTATGTGAGTCTGTGTCTGTGTGAGTCTGTGTCTGTGTGAGTCTCTGTCTGTGTGAGTCTCTGTCTGTGTGAGTCTGTGTCTGTGTGAGTCTGTGTCTATGTGTGTCTATGTGAGTCTGTGTCTGTGTGAGTCTGTGTCTGTGTGAGTCTCTGTCTGTGTGAGTCTGTGTCTGTGTGAGTCTGTGTCTATGTGTGTCTGTGTCTGTGTGTCTATGTGAGTCTGTGTCTGTGTGAGTCTGTGTCTGTGTGAGTCTGTGTCTATGTGTGTCTATGTGAGTCTGTGTCTGTGTGAGTCTGTGTCTGTGTGAGTCTGTGTCTGTGTGTCTATGTGAGTCTGTGTCTGTGTGAGTCTCTGTCTGTGTGAGTCTCTGTCTATGTGAGTCTGTGTCTGTGTGAGTCTGTGTCTGTGTGAGTCTCTGTCTGTGTGAGTCTCTGTCTGTGTGAGTCTGTGTCTGTGTGAGTCTCTGTCTGTGTGAGTCTCTGTCTGTGTCTATGTGTGTCTATGTGAGTCTGTGTCTGTGTGAGTCTGTGTCTGTGTGAGTCTGTGTCTATGTGAGTCTGTGTCTGTGTGAGTCTGTGTCTATGTGAGTCTCTGTCTGTGTGAGTCTGTGTCTATGTGAGTCTGCGAACCCGGCCTGCTAGGTCGTACCTGGCGTAGCGGTGTGTAGTAATCATCGCCACCGGAGAGACAAAGGCGGCCGGGCGTGCTGCTGGCCACCCACCCTCTTCGTGTGCCGTGCCGGCCTTCAAAGATGTTCGCTGAAGAGCACCTGCCCCTGCAGTCTGTTGAGGCTATACGGGGGATCTTTATATTGTTTGGGTCTTCCGGTAAAGTCTTTTGTGCGTGTGAGTTCGTGATTGTTGTAGTGCCATCACAGTTGGATCTGAGTTGATCAATCGCCTTTCACTCATTGCAGCGATCAATCATCGTCAGCGATCAATCATCGTCAGCGGCGCACTTGAAGCCGCGTGGTGAGAGCATCGTGGTCCCGAAACTCATCATCATCATCTTAAATCGCCATCGCCTGCTCGAGCAGCAACAATTTGAGTTGAATTGATTGTTGGAAACTTCACGCTCGTCACCGTCACCCGTTTGCCATCACCATCTTCTGTCGGTTGTTGTAACCAGCGCAGTTGAGCTTTAATTTAGGATCATCATCATCATCATCCAATGTTCCAGACCGCACCATTCATCAGCCGGAGTCGGCCGATGATGGTCGGGTTGCTCCAGCAGCACAGGCCGAGCTTGAATTGTGCGTTCAAAACTTTCTAAGTCAACGTTGTCATCATCATCATCCTTAAAATGCAATTGCTTAAGTATGAACATTATGCTGGATTGATGAGAATGTTTCAAACTTCCTCAACGTCATCATCCAGACATCACCATGCAGGTGCCTCGTGATAGGTGTCTCTGTTTGGTGTTTGAACATCTTTAACGCCTGTGTTTCTTGCCGGGAGGGGGAAGAAAAAGCAGATTCCATTTCATCACCTCGTCATCGGTTTGCTCAATCGGCGCAGATGAGCTGAGACGATCAGTGTTCCAAACTTCGTAATCAGCATCGGCATCAATCCAGTTGCCATCGTCATTTGTCTAACCAACAGAGTTGAGCTCAACTCATAACTATCATTGTTATCGAATCATCAGTTGTTTCAGCAGCACGTATGAGCTGAATCATCACTAAGTGATGCAATAAGCAATAAGCATCACTTAGTGATGCGGGGGGGTGGGAAAGTAAAGAGTGGTTGTGTTGTTCTGTGGATAGCCTGGTACCCGTCACAGGAACGTGGAATTCCCAACACTGGCTAAGGGCTCTTCATTGATAATGAGCGCCTCTCCAATACTCGCTTGGGCATTTATAAGCTGATATTTGTATCTCACTGTGCAGTGCTGTACTGCATTATGGTGCCGCGTCATATGTACGCTCCCCGCCTTCATAAACGCGCGTTGACACCAGTGTGGTGAAGTATGGTCGGGTAACCCCCACGACTCGTCGGGCGCTGGGAGGCCCTCATCCAGCAGTGGATTGACAAAGGTGCTCGGCATGATTGCGGATTGAGCACGATTCTTATAAGATGACATGGAGTCAACATCAAGATCACCCGAGTTAAACATCATCGTGTCCATGTTTAGATGTTTTTCGTTGTGCTCGGCGCGCGGTGCGCAGTTCCAATGCCGGTTCCGTGGCAGTTGTGGAAATTCCACGTTGCTATGACGGGGGACTAGGCATGCCACAGAACCACTTTTGACTAAATTCTCACAAGGTGATGCTCTCGTTATGTTATGCTACCCTGGAGAGATGATGAGAGGAGTCGACCGCTGATGCTGATTCGAACTTAACAAAGACAAGAGATCCCCTATGTTGACGTTGTCACACTGTTGGGGCAAGTTCCTGTTGTGCCGTATGCACGTTAAACTTCTTTCGCACCGTACGTAGCCAACCGTGCTAAGCGGAGGTGCGGGGAAAGGACAACAAACCAATCAATCACTTACCTACTCACTTACCTAAATGCTCACCCACTCACCGACTCACCCACTCACTCACCTACTCACCCATCCACTTATCTGCCCACCTAATGTACGTTGAACTTTCGCACCGTACGTAGCCAACCGTGCTAATCGGAGGTGCGGGGGAAGGACAACAAACTGAACACATAAAGCAGTTCTAAGGAAATGAGTTTTTAATCTATAATGAGTTTTCAATCTAATTGGTTGTTCCATACATGTAAGCGTGTCATACAGTGGCGAGCTGTTAACTTCCTTTTCTGGTATGCAGGAGGTCGTGGGGTTTGATCCCCACGACCTGACGCCTGCTGTATATTTGCAGTTTGCGTGTCTCTCTCCCCGTGGTCGCGTGGATTTTTCTCTGGGTCCTCAGTTTCCCTCCTCCACATTTAGAATCTAAATGAGTTTAGAGTATTTGGCTGTTGTAAATGTACACGTGATAAGCCACTTTATTGGGCTATCATTTGTGATAGCCGGTTGCTTCTGAAAGAGAGCTATATAGCTCAGTGGGCCTTACCTGGTCAAATAAAAAATGCTTACTTTTTAGTTTAGTTTAAATATGTTTTTTTTGTACATTTTTGTTTAGTTTAAATGTGTTTTTTAAAACTTTTTTTTACTTTTTAGTTTAGTTGAAATGTGTTTCTTTTTACTTATTTTTTACGTTTTAGTTAAGTTTAAATGTTTTTTTACTTTTTATTTTAGTTTAAATTTTTTTTTTACTTTTTAGTTGAAATGTGCTCTTTTAACCTTTTTTTTACGTTTTTGTTTAGTTTAAATGGTTTTTTACTTCTTTTTTTACTTTTTAGTTAAGTTTAAATGTGTTTTTTAAACTTTTTTTCTTTTTAGTTTAGTTTAAATGTGTTTTGTTTTACTTTATTTAAACTTTTTAGTTTAGTTTAAATGTGTTTTTAAAAGTTTTTTTACTTTTTAGTTTAGTTTAAATGTGTTTTTTACTTTTTAGTTCAGTTTAAATGTGTTTTTTTTACTTTTTTAAACTTTTTAGTTTAGTTTAAATGTGTCTTTTAAACTTTTTTCTTATTAGTTCAGTTTAAATGTGGTTTTTGTTTTACACTTTTTAGTTCGGTTAAAATGTGTTTTTTTTACTTTTTTAAACTTTTTAGTTTAGTTTAAATGTGTTTTTAAAACTTTTTTTTAGTTCAGTTTCAATGTTTTTTTTACTTTTTAGTTTAGTTAAAATGTTTTTTTTTACTTATCCCTGAGAGATGCTGCTGTTGTCCCTTCCCTGTTGTTCCTGTTGACAGGGAGGTGCAGTGCACAGAGGAGGTGATCGTGGACGTGAAAGAGAACGTGCTGTCCATCAGAAATGTCAAGGTGCGCCACGCCGCATCTTTCATCACCATCTTTCAACAACGTGATGAGGTCGCACTCGGTGCACACAGAGCACTTGCCGCAAATAAACGGCAGCGCCTCGCCGATCATCACGCGAGCTCCCGGTCTACCTCACAGCAGCGGCGTCTGGCTGGCCATCACCGCATCGCGTCCTTGCTGTGGCCGTCCAGAACGCTCTTTTGATATTAGGAAGCCAATGGAGCTATGCACTTTTACATCGTCGAGATGGAAAACTCATTTGTTCAGAAGTGCTTTTTTTTGTTTAGTTTGTTGTCCTTCCTCCGCACCCCGATTAGCACAGTTTGGCTACGTATGGTGCGAGTGAGGTTCAACATACGTACCCCGTCATCACCATCGGTCATGATCTATCCACTGCTGCGTGAAGGCCTCCCCAAGCTGTCGGCCATCTCGGTCCTGCGATGTGAATAGTTCCCCCATTCCGTATAGTCTTAAACAGACCGCGGGGTTAATGATCCATCCTGCACAAGCTAAATCCATCGCTCCAGCTCCGCGATGGACGCGCTGCCACGCGCAATTCCCTCCTTTGCTCGCCGCTCCGTCTTTAAGTCTCGGCCGCCGACCGAGCCGTTGCCGCTCTCGAGTGGTCCCACGATGCGACAATCCAGCCTGCGCCTGCACACGAGCTGGAATCATCTCGGGCATGTCCCCTCCTTTGGTTGCCGCTCCATCATTTGTCGCGGTGGCGAGGGGGCGCCACGGTGGCTAGGAGATGTTGGCCACCTCGCCTGGTACGCAGGAGGTCGTGCGTTCGATCCCGACCCTGACGCCTGCTGTATATTTGGAGTTTGCGTGTTCTCTCTCCATGTGGTCGCGTGGATTTTTCTCCGGGTCCTCCGGTTTTTCCCCCCACATTTAGAATCAACAACGTGTGCGTTTAGAGTATTTTGCAGCTATGAATTCCCACGTGATAGGCCACTTTTTTGAGCTGTCATTTGTGGCCAGGTTGCTTCTAAAAAAGAGCTATATAGCTCGGTGGGCCTTACCTGGTAATATTTAAAAAGTTTAATTTCGTCTCGGCCTTTGTGGGGTCATGCGTTGTGCTTGCGCTGCTTCAGCGAGAAGTAAAAAAAAGTCGCTCAAACGAGCAATGCGGCGGCACTTGAGCCAGTGGTGGAAATTCCACGTTCTCATCGTGAGGACCAGGGATAGCACAAAATATAAGCCCTCGATATAAACAAAGTATTTTATTTGATTTTGAAATCTTGAAGATGCTGGGGGTTGTTTTAAGTATTTATTTGGGCACTCGCCGTTGATGATGTGTGTTTGACATTCGGACTTGGAGCAATGGCGCAAAAGTAAACCCCTCGATATGAGCTCAATTTTATTTGAATATGCTTTGAAGAAGGTCCGTTACCCAAAATGTCGCCGATTTTACATACGTATATTTTCTTTTAAGGCCACAGTATTATTGACTCGCGTGTTCAGATTTTTTTTTTTGTCAATTGTGCTCGCGCACTACTGACAAAGCAGCAACAGCAGGAGCACCACCAACCAATTTGTTCACCTTTTGTTAGGATTTCAAAATCCGAGATCCCCGCGGTTTATCCTCGTGTTCCTTTGCTCTCCCCGCCCGGCGCGTCGCGATCATCGGCGACCGTGGCTCAGACTTCCCGGTGGAGCGCCGTCGGCAATGGTGGGGGCCGAGACCTCGTCACGGAGTTCCCCTTCGACCGCTGCTTCTGGTCCGTGGAACCGGCGGCGCCGGACTTCGCCTCCCAGCACACGGTAACGATCGGCGCGCGAGATCGCCGCGCGTCTCCCGGACCGGGGAAGTTTCCTCTGCTCCCTCTCGCGCCGCTGTACTCGACGCCCTCTTGACGGCGATGTCTCGAGTGCCGTGATGGGTTTACCCTCGCGCCCTTCACCTGCCCGTCTCGTCGCGCCCTCCGCAGTTATTCGACAAGATCTCTTCTATGAAGGGACTCTCTCCTCCACGCTGGAGGCAGGAGCTTGACTTGAAACCCGTCTCGCTTGAACAAAGTAAGCCGTTGGTCACGCGGATTGGTCCGGTGGATCATAATGCGGACTTTTTATTTTCAGCGCCACGGTTGGAATGTTAAGCTGTCCAACCAATATTTTGGTTTTCTGAAATCACCGTTCATTCATTGAGGGTAAGCCCTGTGATCCCCTGTGTGCCGAGCATCGTTAATTCTGCCTGTGCACACCTGCGAGCGTTATCCCCTCGTGTATTTTTTGGGACTTGTCCCGGTTCTCCGGTTTCCTCGCGCATACGACAGGCGCCTGCACAAAGGGATTGGCCAAAGATTGCAGTGCACGATCCTCGTCAAAATGGGACTTTAAAAAAAAAATCACCGCAGCTTTTCTGTATAAACACAGGACAGTTTGAACTGCCATGTATATTGTTAAAATGTAGTTTTAAACGTAGAAACGAGGGGGTATGCCGTAAGTTTCTTGGCTGCTGTGTTTCGTTTGCCACGCGCAATGCGGCCACCAAGAGGAGTGAGGATAGGGCCTCTGTCAGTCAAACTCTAAAGCTGTTCCCACGCTAATAGTGCCTTCCACATTCCCACGACAAGGCCCAGTCTCATCTTAAGAGCCACGCGGTTTATTCCCACGCTCTCCTATCGCAGTTGCGTCATATGGAATGAGAATCAGAGTCTTTATTTAGACTGGAGGAGGAATCCGATGAGCTATGAAGCTCTTTACTCACAGATGTCCAGTATGGACGGGACAAAAAGTTACAACAGCAAACGAATACAACGATAGGAGTGCGAAATAGAGAAAACGTTAAGCAGGTCACTAAATATAAACAAAAACATATATTTATTAAGTGAGATTTAGCAAGGTAGCAAAAACAACAACAAAACAGTCCCAGACCACACCAAGACAACTCACTTTTAAAAGTTACGTTGTGTATATGTACAGTTTACATTCGGCGTTCTTTTGCACAACACAACGGTAAATAACAATGGCAGGCAACGAGGAGCGCCTGGACGCGTGCCACGTTCCCACAATGCTCCCCCCGCAGCCCCCCACCTCCCTCCACACGGCCCTTCTCCCGAGCGGCTTCACCTTTGGAATGGTTGTTGGCCATCGCCGTGTAAGACCGGTCGTGGTAAAGTGGTGGCCGAGTTTTCTGACCGATGGCGCCGGCCGGCAGTGCTTCGTGTCGGCGGTCGGCTGGCGGGTGGTGGGAGTCGGGATAACCACCCCTGAGGTGCCACAACAACAACAACAAATACCTGGGACATTGAAGTAAACAATTTGTTTACATTTTTACCCGTTAAGCCCCACTGAGCTACACTGTATACCTCTTTGGTCAGTTCAACGAAGTGGCTCATCACGTGCCCAAATACTCCGGAGGAAAATGCCACGCGACCACGGGGAGAGAGGCACTCAAGCTCCAAATGTACAGGGTTATCGCGGCGAGGAAGAATGAGTAGAACATCTCGACGCCGTCGGATGAGGGCACGACGGTCATTTGACAGTGGGCAAGGCGGCATCATCGCGAGCACGCCCCGTCTCAGTCATCGCTTGATGGTCACCGACTGCACGGCGTCGTTTGGCTGAAGTAAAATAAGGTACACGGGACACATCGTGGGACGAAGAAGACCATCTGACGATAGATACTGGAAGAGGGGAGGAGCTGCATGTAAACGCGTCGTCCGCGGAGTGCTTTATATTCTTTGCACAACTTGCAACAACAACAACAAAACAACCGTTGATCTGTGAATGTCCCGGGACAACTCGCAGACGATGCTGGGTAAAGCAGAGACGCAGGTGGCAAGCTCAAGGTCTCCGGAGCCAAGCGCCGGGGCTTCTATTGATGTTTAGCGTCGTCGGGGAGGGAGGCGTGGACCGGGAGGGGAGGGGGTGGAAGAGGGACGGGGAGGGGGGGAGGGAATGCACCGCTGGGATGAGATTTGTGACGGTTGAGTCCCAGAAGGGGACCGGTCCGTGCCCGCGTTTGAAAAGTGCTTTGTGGTGTTGCCGTTGCCGTTGGAGATGGCCATGTGGCCGCGGCGGCTGCCGCTGCTGCGCCGATTCCGGCGTGCAACTGCAAAGCAAAAAAAAAGAATTGACGTCAGTGTTGCTGCGAATTACATTGAGAGACCAAAAACGAAAAAAAAACTCCGCACGCTCAGAGAGGTCGCGCGGACGAGTTGCGATGTGTAAGCGGGCGACGGCAGGACACCTCGCGAGACGGGACGTCGGTCGGCGGGCGAGACGTGACGACGGGAGCGGCACGCGAAAGGAGGGGCGACGCGCGCGACGGAACGTCCACCGTGGAGACGGAGCGATGAAATTAGCTCGTGCCGGATGGATTATTTGTCACATCGTAGTCTGTTAAAGGCTATACCGGATGGGGGGGGGGGGGGGGGGACTCTTCACATCGTAGGAGTGAGAGAGATGGCGACAGCTGTTTGGGAGGCCTTCATCCAGCAGTGGATGGTTCATGGCCAATGCTCAGAATCACAATATTTATTTATACTGGAGTAATACGTTGAGCTATAGGGGGCGGGTAAGAACGTCACGACAACATACAATACAAAAACACGATAGGAGTGCAAAGTATGGGAAAGGTAAACAAATTACTTAAAAAACATACAAGTAAAACTGATCTATTTTTTTTATCTTACCAGGTAGAGTCCACTGAAGGTATTAACTTATTTTTCAGAAGTGACCTGGCCACAAATGATAGCGCAACAAAGTGGCTTACCACGTGGAAATTAACCTCAATGCATGTTTCTAAATGTGGAGGAAAAAAAAAACCGTAGGACCCGGAGAGGAAAAGAAAATCCACACGACCACGGGAAGAGAGACACGCAAACTCCAAATGTGATGACGTCGATGGCGTTGCTCGGGATGACCTGGAGCTTAGTGCCACCTTGCACCGGTCTGCAAGCAGCAGAGGTGCCCGTGTCGGCCCTCTGCGCCGTGCACGAGGTTTGTTGTGAGTGGCAGCTGCTGCTTGCCGCCCTCCGACGTCAACATGAAACTCGACCCTCAACGGGCGACGCGACTGCCCTGCACGTGACCTTGTTGCATCAGTCGAATGTTGCGTAACATCCTCCTCCATTCAACGCTGCAACTTGCTGGCTGTCGCCTGATGAGGCTGGTTGTAATTACCGGCGGCGAAACGTCGGTAGGTTTACTCTCCAAAACTCCGGTGTGCAGAACTCGTAACTATTTGGGCATGCTTTGTCTGCGTGACGAACCTTACTAAATAGCTGTGTCGGGTGGTGGCTTGCTTAAAGGCACAGTTATATTCATGCGATCCAACCCAAAAAAAAACCGTATATTATGGATAACATTGGTCATGAACGCCTACTTGTTGAACTGCAACTTTGTTGCTTGCTTTACAGTGCAGTTGTAAATTTCTGGAGTCGTTAAACTCAGTCGCAGCCCGTGTCGACGTCTCACAAAATGTATTTTTCACGCGCACTGGCGTTAAGCGGCGAGTCGATTCTCGGTCTTTCGGCTTGCCGCCGAGTCGAACGGCAAATTCTCACGGCCAAGTTTAGCACTCGGATACTCGACGTTCCGCTTGCAACTGCGCCAAGCATCTTCAGGACAGAACCCAGGTAGTAGGAATTCAAATCCAGGAAGTCGGAATAAAATCCAAGAAGCCAGATCATTTCACGGTCGAACCCAACAATCTACTACGAGTCGATCGGATATTGTCTGCAAAAACCTACGCGTTAACTTAGGATTGTGTCTGTGTCCAAGCGCATGCCAGGGCTCTCTGTACACCAAGCCTGTCGTAGACAGCCTTTGGATGTCGCCATGCGTTTACATCTACATTAACAAAAACATTTATTTAGAACTGCTTATTGTGTTCCGTTTGTTGTCCTCCCGTAGCACGGTTGGCTACGTATGGTGCGAAAGAAGTTCAACATGCATACACATCCCATTATTCACGAGCGATGTTTATATTTGTTTCTATGTATAACCAGGTTAGGTTGCACAGCCGCAGAGCGGCGGTGTCACCGCTTGGTTCTTGTCGACGATCAATACCTCCATTATATTTAAGTGCGCTTCAGCTCCAATGATTCTCTTCTTCTCAAGGGAGACCCGGGGTAAATTACAGGCAGATGGAAAATATTACAGAGGGGGAGAGAAAAAAAACACATGTCTGATTTAACGGTGGTGAATGACAACAATGAACACGGGGAACAGAGTCCAGTACGGATCATAAGCGATCACATAGCCCGAGGTGAAGCTATGTAGGAGTTGAAAAGCAGCTGACCGCTTCCCTCCCTCGGTTAACATCTCGTTCTAACAAGCGAGAGATTCTCGTGCACACGTGACTCTGCTGCATATCGTTGAGCATCTTATTTTCTGAGCCACAATTTTCCCGCTGTTGGCGACATCCGTTATATACCAGGATAGCCCCGTCTTTTAAGTCTGGTTGGTTCGGCCCTGACGTCAGGGTCATGCGCGTAATACATTTTTTTGTTTAAATGATCCCTGTCCTGCCTCCGCGGTCCAAATGTTTATCCAGTATCGGGCACGTGATGATCACAAGGCCCGGTCTGTGTCCCTGGTGATTTCCACGAGGTTTTGCCTGGCGGCGCTGGCTATGCACGCGAGCTGCAGTCCTCCAGTTTCCCCTGCACATTTAGAATCAAGGGGGGCCGTCCATAAATGACGCACCTAGGGGGTGGGCGGGGCGGGGGGGTCAGACATTTGTGGCGATGTGTGACGAGGTGGGGGGTTGAGAAATGTTAAGTCACATCAACATGCGCAACTTTAAATGAACGTAGACAACTCGTTCTACTGAATTAAATAGACTTTTTAATAAACGTTTTCTCCTACAACATCAGAGTGCAGCGCCACATTAAATACGCGCTACAATGCCAATAGTTTAAAGCGATTTGAAGCATGTTTTATATATTTTTTTTGGGGGGGGGGGAGCAGAGCTTTGTGACGTCATATTTGAGGGGGGGTCCAAAATCGCGTGACGTCATTTATGGACGGCCCCCAACACTCGCTGAGAGTATTTGACTGCTGCTATGAATGTCCCACGTGATGAGCCACTTCGGCGAGCTGTCATTGGTTGATGGCCAGGGTCGCTTCTGAAAGAGAGCTATGAAGCTCAGTGGGCCCACACGTGGCGAAATTAAAAAAAAAAGTAGTTTTCGTTTTATTTTTGCGAAACTCTCCGTCCCGTGGGTGTACGAGGAGGTGCCGTGCGCCCTGGCTGGCCGGCAGAAGGCGGCGGACAGCGAGTGTGGACTCGTCTTCATTCGTTCACTCCGCACGGGATAGAGTGTTGCACCCTCGCACGTGCGGATTTTCTCCGCTGCGCTTCACTTTCCTCCACACAAGTTGGCTTCGTCAGTTTGCCGCTGCTGCCGCCTGCCACACTTGGTTGTCCCTCGCCGCCTGCACCGATGGGCATGGTGGGCCACGTTGCTCGTGCCTCTGAGTCGACCCCCCCCCTCTCTCTGTGTGTGTGCGGGTTGGGGGGAGGGGAGATAGAGGGGGGATAAAGGAGGGAGGGGGGGGCATGGGGGGTCGTGGGGGTCGGGCTGGACCAGGAGTCTTGTGCTACAGCTGTGATGGTTCGTCGCAGCAGCAGTAGCAGCTGCTTCACGAGCACGCGGCCGCCCGTGAGTGGTGGTGATGTTTGGTGGTGGTGGTGATGTTTGGTGGTGGTGGCTGTTGGTGGTGGCTGTTGGTGGTGGTTGGTGGTGGTGGCTGTTGGTGGTGGTTGGTGGTGGTGGCTGTTGGTGGTGATGTTTGGTGGTGGCTGTTGGTGGTGGTTGGTGGTGGTGGCTGTTGGTGGTGGTGGTGATGTTTGGTGGTGGCTGTTGGTGGTGGTTGGTGGTGGCTGTTGGTGGTGGCTGTTGGTGGTGCCGCGTCGCTGGCAATGCGGGGCGACAGCGCCGTCTTTGTCCGCCCGTGTCAAGGTCGAGGCGGCGGTGTTGACTTGGCGGGTGGCGACCGCTCAAGGTGTCGAACCTCCCCCCCCCCTCTAACCCCCCCTCCTCTAAACCCCCCCGCCCCGCCTCTCCCTCCGCCTCTCCTCCCCCTCTTCCCCCCTCCCGCCGCCTCCCCCCCTCTCTCTCCCCCTCGTCTACCCCCTCTCCCACCCCTCTCCCTCCCCCTCTCCTCCCCCTCCGAGCGTCCGTCTCCAGGTGTGGAGGTGGCCGCCGTCTTCGGCCGCCTCGGATCCCCCCGGACCCCCTCCCCCCCCCCGCCTCGTAGCCTCGGGCCGCCGTGGGTCTCGTGTCGCAGTGCGCGGGGGAGCGGTGGCGCAGTGGTTGGCGCTGCCAAAGCCGGCAAACCGCGTTTGTGATTGCCTTAAATGAGTCCCTGGGGTACAGCGGGTAAACATCACCACTGGTGAAACTAAGGCGGCCGGGTGTGGTGTTTTTCACCCATCCTATCATGCACTCGCTAACAGCACTTGGCTTAATAGGTGCTCGCTAACAGCACTTGGCTTAATAGGTGCTCGCTAACAGCACTTGCCCTAGCGGGGCTCTGTGAGCATGCAGCGCCGCCGTGTGTGAACCCTTTGTGTGGTGGTGCACTCTGCTAGTGCACTCTGCTAGTGCACTCTGCTAGTGCACTCTGCTAGTGCACTCTGCTAGTGCACTCTGCTGGTGCACTCTGCGAGTGCACTCTGCTGCATACCCAGCGAGTTAAATTCCCTCGTTTTCTTACGTACGGCTGCTGATGTTGATGATGTTAGACGCAGAGCGACGACTACAATTTGACGTTCAGGGTGGTCGAGCCGAGATAGCTGCGCCAGTGGCATCGCTGCGACGTCTCCTTCCTGACTACGGCTAACATCAGTGGCGGTCATCTGAACTGGTTCTGCCACTCTCCCCCCCCTTCCCCCCGTAGGTCAGATCAGTCTCAAATGAGTAACCCGATGTAAACTGCACCAGATACTCATTCAATCACAACAGACAGAGCGGTTGAGATGGCCTACAATGAGCTCTTCATGTCCTCAAACGCGCAGGACAGCGGCCCTCTTCATGATCTCCGTGAAGGAATTCACACAAAGACCAAGATACACACACAGACAAAGATCCCCCGTATAGCCTTAACAGACTGTTGGGGCAAGTGCTGTTAGCGAACAGCACCTATGAAGGCCGAAACGGCCCAAAAGGGGGTGGATGGCCAGCACCACGCCCGGCCGCCTTTGTCTCCTCAGTGGCGATGTTTACACATTGCACCAGGTACTCATTTGAGGCTGAGTCGACCTAGGGGAGGCTCGGGACCGGTTCAGATATTCGTCACTGGTGTTGGCCGTGAGTGGGAATTGAACTCCGGTCGCCGGGTTCGTAGCGTAGCGCCCAAACCGCTACACTACCGCTCCCCCCGCACACAACCACATACACAACCCCCGCACATACATACAGACACACATTGCACACAAGTCGACATAGATCCCCATTTTGTCTTGTAGACTGTGAAAGTGATTGCTGTTAGCGAGCACCGGGCGAGGGCTGTGGCACGACGCGTGATGTGGGTGGTGGGGTGGTTAGCAACACGCCTTTGGCCGCCTTTGTCTCCCACAATGATGATGTGTGCACGCCACACCCAATACTCATTTGAGGCTAAGTTGACCTCGAAGCGGCCTGACCTGAAAAGGTTCAACAAACACCACTTGCCAATGATGTTAGTTTTGGCCGGGAGTTCATCTCTTGTTGCAGAGTTTGCAGTGAACTCTATACACACACAAAGACAAAGATCGCCTGGTATAGCCTTTACAGGCCGTTGGGGAAAGTGCTGTTAGCAAGTATCTATGAAGGCTGATAATGCACACGAGGGGGAGGGTGGCCAGCATCACGCCCGACCAGGCTCTGCAAACATAGCCAGGAAGAAACAACCCATCTCCGTCATGGCCCCGTGTTGGTGTGGCTCTGGTGTGCCAGTGGAAAACCACCCATCTCCGTGATGGCCCCGTGCTGGTGTGGCTCTGGTGTGCCAGTGGAAAACCACCCATCTCCGTGATGGCCCCGTGTTGGTGTGGCTCTGGTGTGCCAGTGGAAAACCACCCATCTCCGTGATGGCCCCGTGCTGGTGTGGCTCTGGTGTGCCAGTGGAAAACCACCCATCTCCGTGTTGGCCCCGTGCTGGTGTGGCTCTGGTGTGCTAGTGGGAAACCACCCATCTCCGTGATGGCCCTGTGCTGGCGTGGCTCTGGTGTGCCAGTGGAAAGGGGAATATTTGACATCGTATCGAGAACCTATCGAAGAACCGGTGCAAGCTGGCTCGTGTGTCTGTCGCGCTTTCATAGTATATATATTTTTTCTTTTTTGAAAGTGCGTTTGTTCGCTGCGGCGGCGTGCGGCTGTGAACGAACCCGGTCGACTACCCCGAGAGCGAATGTAGGGCAAAGAAAAATATATAATTAATGGCTCCCCTTGCCCCACGCTCATTCCCCACCCCTCCCCCGCCAACTCTGTTTCCCAGCCAAGACGACAGCCTTCCTTGGACCCCGACCAGCGCAGGTTTGCGCGGTGCATGGCCGCCTTGCTCCCCCCCAACAGCACAGGCGACGAAGCAGCGCCCGCGAGCCAACTCGCTTGAGCTCAGTGCTAAAGTCTCTTTTGCTTTACGCAGTGGAGACTCGGAGAGGTTTCCTCGTCTCCCCCACCCTGCAAGTGAGACATCGCAACTCAAAGTTGGGTAAACTGTGGGAGTATTGTTGTTATTGTTCTGGTCTTGCTGACGTTCAAGGGGCGCGATGTTAACTACCTCGCCTGGTATGCAGGAAGCTGTGGTCGCATGGATATTTTTCTCCAGGTCCTCTGTTTTTTTTCCCTCCACCTTTAGAATTAGCGTGCATTGAGTATTTGGCTGCTTTAAATGTCCATGTGATAAGTCACTTCGTTGAATTATCACTTGTGATAGCCAGGTCGCTTCTGAAAAAGAGCTCTATGGCCCAGTGAAGCCTTACTCGGTCAAATAAAAATGTGTTTAGTTTATTCTATTTTGTTAAACCAAGTGAGACCTCTTAGAGACCAGGATGAGTCTCATTGACAACAATGGGGCATTAGTTTACCAGCAGTAGTAGGGGGGGGAGGGGGTGGGGCTATTGCTGCTATGCACAATCCCAATTTAGTCATTTGCGGTGTAATTGTAGAATTCGGCAAAAATGTGGATTCTGACGCTGGCACCCAGTGTCCGACTCGCGCGAATGACATCAGCGGATCTTTCACGTTCGCGACGCAGCAGGCGGTGAGTGGGCATTAAGAGCGGTATTACGTGCCGTATCGCGCGCCATATTGCGAGCGGTATTATGCGTGGTATTACGCGTGGCATTATCGTGGGTGTCACGACCGTGGCAATAATCTGGGTGGCCGCTGACTTTTTCGTTGGAGTTGAGTTTCTCAACCTGGTTTTGCGACGGCGGTTCACGATGCCCTACCTAATTTTCACGGGGTCAGAGGTGTTCATTTGTGAAGGGGGTGGTTGGTTGGCCGTTAACGGCCTTGCCCAATGGGAGTCCTGGTCGGTTCTTATGCTTCTGGGTCGCGATTTGATTCTGGAGTTGATTCTCTTCAAACCCCCCCCCCCCCCATCGTTACTCCACCAGTCTAGATGTCATATTAGCATCTCATTATGCACGTTATGATCACGAATCATAAATACATCGTCGATTCTCACGTGCACGATACGGCGCACATATCGTGAACATGAACCAATGCTTGCACCCTACTATGCTGCCCACCCTCACATACCCACCATGACCAGAATGGGGAAGTATAGTCAAACGACCCCCCCACAGACCAGCACGGTGCATACGCCGCAAGTATACGTCGCGTGTACGTTGCTGTTGTACATCGCGCGTGCCTCGCCATCACAATGACACCGGGCCGTGGACTTTGCTATCACCTCTCTCGCTCTCTACGCGCCTGTAAGTGGCCATTGTTTAGTTTCATCGTCGGGAATGGTGGGAACCTGTGCATGGAGTTGAGTCTGTGCGTCTCAGGTTATGTGTGCGGCCGTTTGTTTCGGCCTCTGCTGGTTCTTTATTATTCTTCTTCGCTCCCCGTGCCCCGTAAAACCCCTTATCTGTAATCTCACAAATTGGCTTGCGAGTCTGCACAGCTGCGCATGCTTCTCCTGGTCAGGGGGAGAACCAGTAGGGGAGCCCTGTGTTTCGTGTGCACGTGCGTATCTCTGTGTTTGTGTGCGTGTGTGTGTGGGGGGAGCGGTGGCGCAGCGGTTAGCGCGCTGCGCAACAAACCTGGTCACCCAAGTTCGATTCCTGCTCACGGCCAACACCACTGAAGATTATCTGAAGCGGTTCTGGGCCTCCCCTAGGTCGACTCAGCCTCAATTTGATTACCTGGTGCGGTGTGTAAACATCGCCACTGGGGAGACAAAGGCGGCCGGGCGTGGTGCTGGCCACCCACCCCCTCGTGTGCCGTTCTGGCCTTCATTGGTGCTCGCTAACAGCACTTGCCCCAACAGCCTGTTCAGGCTGTTTGGTGGATCTTTGTCTTTTTGTGCATGCACGGAGGAGTGGTGGCGCAGCGGTTCAGCTCGGTTCAGCTGGATTAAGGCCTCCCCAAACCGTCGCCACCCCTCACATTCCATCTTCTATTAACCGGTTGGTATAATCGTAGCTGATGTGATTCCTAGCCTAGGGTCAGACTCAGGATCGGTTCCAATATCACTCACCACTGACGTGTTAGCCATGGCCAGGAATCGAACTCAAGGCTCGTGTACGCGTGTTGGTATCCCGCTACGCCACCGCTTCCCAACCAACGCACAACAGAAACTAATACAAAGATGACAAGCACTGTTGGGGCAAGCGCTGTTTGCGAGTTCCAAACACCGCACCCACACAGGACACAATCGCACACAAACTAAAATAGATTTGTTTCCAATCAAGACCCGAGTGCAATGGCCCAGTGCCCTAATTCTCTGACACAGCCTCTCCTCCACGCGCCCGCCTATGGAACGGCTGGAGGCAGCTGTTTCCTGTTAGTGTCAGTGAGGTCTGGGCCCCCGACTCCTCCCGACCTCGCTCCTATTCACCTCCCATTTCACCCCCCCCTCACCCCCCCCACCGCCACTTCCCCCACCCGACTTGCCCAAGCCAGGCGTGGATTTGATCTTCTACCCAGGAGACAGCCACGCAGGCCCCGGATGAATCAACTGAGCATCACACTTAGACTTGGACCTCCATCCGAACTGAACCTCGCAGAATTATCACCGCTGGTGTCGGCGTGCGGTTACAGCACACGGGGGGGGGGGGGGGGGCTGGCAGGCGTGGCACAATTTGTCCGCTAATCATTTTCAGATGGTCTCCTCCTAAGCGGTTGCTGGCCGCGTCGACGGCTGGCGCCGTTTGTGTGGAAGCGAAAAACAAAGGCCGGCTTTTGTGATTGCCTCCCCCGTCGGTAACAGAGGCGATGTACGGCATCTTATTGCCGAAGGTCGGGCAGCAAAATGAAATTGGGCGGCGGCGGCGTGCGGGCTAGGTCTGCGGTCGGCACGCTCGCCGATGAGCGGTCAGCGGTTCGATACCCACAACTGGCAGCCGGTGAAATTTCGACGGACGTTGCTATCTGCGATGTAACTCTAACCATCGATTCCGATTCTTTTTTTCGTGCGCTCGTGAAACATTCGCCCGACTGTCCTCGCGAGAAATAGTTTCGTCCGGTTTAGGATGCTCATTATTCACTGGGACCTGGATCAGGAAGCTCATTCACTCGAGGAGCTACTAGCCCTGAACGTTCGCGGCACCTGACGATGCTGGGTGTAGTCTCCAGCGAAACGTCGTGTAAACTTAATTTATATTTTGCTCGCTTTTCTAGCGGAAGCGGTTTTTTGCTGTTAAACTAAAAATCCGGTGGAACATTTTCCCACGAGACGACTCGGTTTGTTTGGCCGTGTCGGATGGTGGAGGGCACATCGCTGCCATTGGCATTGTACCCACACGATGGTCTAACCCGAACAGAGACTAATGGTGAACCACGAGGGGGCAATGAATGAATGGATTCGTGAATCGAATCGTGCCCGCGGGGGGAGGGATGACCTAGAGAGCTGGGAGACTGTCAGGGGAGATCTTGGAGGTGGCTGTGTGTCCACTCCGCATCAGCTGTGGGATTTGGCAGAGGGTGGAAAGCGTTGGCGGTGAGGTGGTGGTGGTGGCGGCATCAACGGCTTTGGAAACGGTGACATTGTGATCTTGACTGCTTTGTTGTTTAATTGTCGAATGTCTTGTTTTGATTGGAGGGCTATTTCGACGTTGTGTATTTTGATGTTGTGAGCCTGTTGGATTCTGTGTGATACTATCTATCTCTAAGTGGTTGCGTTTCGAGTATTTTGCTGCGTTAAATTTCCACGCGATAAGCCACTTCGCTGAGCAATCGTTTGTGGCCAGGTCGCTTGCGAAAAAGTGCTCTATCGCTCAGTGGGCCCTCTGCGTGAGAAGCCACCGGCCAGCGCGTTCCAGTTTCTCAATGAATCCGTGCCGCGCCGTCGCCTGACAGTGGGTAAAACCTGCGGTTGAGTTTGTGGCCTCCTCGACCCCGGAGCCGCGGACCCGAACCGCCACCGCTGACCGCGAGCGCTGTTTACGCTCCGTCAAGATCGTGAGACGTCTCCAAGTGGCGCGTTGCCCCACTTGAGCGATGGCCCCCCGCCGGTTGTGTGCCGCGAAGGCCGTGGCTTTGCGCACGGCCAAAATATTTATTTTAAAACACACCTGGCGGCCAGAGTTGGGGGTGTAAACACAAGGATATCGGTTTAGAATTTTACATCTCTCTCTGCGGTCGGGGAGCTCGTCTCGTGTGAGTCTGGCTTCCTGCGCGTGTTTGGGTTGAGGGGGGATTCCTGGAGGAGAGAGAGAGAGAGGAGAGAGCACGAGAGAGGAGGGAAGGGACGTGGGAACGAAGGAGAAGCAGAGAGGAAGACGAGGTGGAAAACAGGGACGGTATGGATGGAGGGACAGCGGGGATGAGAAGCGAGAACGAGAGCGAGAGAGAGATGTGGAGAGGGATGTGGAGAGCGAGGGAATAATGGAGAGAGCGAGTGAGAGATGTGGAGAAGAATGGGGAGCAACAAGGGAGGCATGTAGAGAGGAGGGAGGGATAGAGGGAGCAAGGGAGAAATAGAGACGTGGAGTGGATGGAGGGAGCAGGCGGGGAGGGAGAGACGTTGAGAGAATGGAGGGAGCAGGCAGGGATGGAGAAACGTGGAGTGGATGGAGGGAGCAGGCAGGGAGGGAGAGACGTGGAGTGGATGGAGGGAGCAGGCAGAGAGGGAGAGACGTGGAATGGATGGAGGGAGCAGGCAGGGAGGGAGAGACGTGGAGAGGATGGAGGGAGCAGGCAGGGAGGGAGAGACGTGGAGTGGATGGAGGGAGCAGGCAGGGAGGGAGAGACGTGGAGTGGATGGAGGGAGCAGGCAGGGAGGGAGAGACGTGGAGTGGATGGAGGGATAGAGAGAGGGAGTGGGCCAGGGAGGGAGTGGGGAGCGTCAGTGGTCGGGGAGGCCGTTACACAATGGCCGCTTTCTGGCCGGGGGTATCCGGCATGGAGAGCCCGGAATTTAAACGTCTGCAAGCCGCCAGCCAGCGCCCAACGGGGGAGAGCGAGAAACTAACGAAATCCAGGCTTCGCGCACACACACTCACGCGTGCTCACACACACATACACACGCGTGCTCACACACACATACACACATGCTCACACACACATACACACATGCTCACACACACATACACACATGCTCACACACACATACACACATGCTCACACACACATACACACGCGTGCTCACCTCGGAGTCACAGCTGGCATTGTGACGTTCCAATAATTGAGCCGGTGCAAGGTCACGCTCGGTGGAACCACACCTCGCGGCTTCCGGTTGGGAATCAACTTAAAATAATTATACGTGGTAAAAATGTTTTCACCCCTTGATAATGTTTATCCAAGGAGGGGTGAGCGGAGGGGTGAGTGGTGGCGCAGTGGTTAGCGCAATGCGCTGTGATCCCTGGACCGTGTTCAGATGTCACTCGCCACTGACGTTAGCCGTGATTGCGTGGCCGGTGATCGAACGTCCTCGCATTACCGGATTCAAGAGCGCAGCGTGGAAAACCACCCTTTGCCCCGCATCACACGGTGGCATTGCCAGGTCAATCGCTGTGGCACTTTCGCGATGCCAGATATATTGCGCGCTTTGCAAGAGATTATTATTTGACGCGACTGCGTGGTTTTTTTCCGGCTTGTTTGCAAAGTCGGCGGCTTGTAATTTTCTTTGGGAAATGTATTCAAGTTATGGTGCGCCTTGCGATGAGAGCGGATATGGGACTTGTAACCCTGACATGCTCCCAGGCTGCTGTATGAGCACAGAAGTTGTTTCCTGTTCACATTTTTCAGGCTGGGTTTGTGACGACCCCCCCCCCCCCTCCATCATTTAAACTCACTCGCTTTCCCCCTCTCTTTCTCCCTCTCTTTCTCGAAGTCGACTTGCCGCTCGAGAAAAAAAAAACGACCGTCGCTCTCTTTTTGCGAAGCGCGCTAACCGCTGCACCACCGCTCCCCACACGCATCCACGCACACACACGCGCTAACTGCTGCACCACCGCTCCCCACACGCATCCACGCACACACACGCGCTGCCCCACCCACACTACCACACACATTCACACACGCGCGCTAACCACTACACCACCGCCCCCCACACGCATCCACGCACACACGCGCTAACCACTACACCACCGCTCCCCACACGCATCCACGCACACACACGCGCTAACCACTACACCACCGCTCCCCACACACATCCACGCACACACACGCGCTAACCACTACACCACCGCTCCCCACACGCATCCACACACACACACGCGCTAACCGCTGCACCACCGCTCCCCACACACATCCACGCACACACACGCGCTGACCCACCCACACCACCACACACATCCACGCACACACACGCGCTGACCCACCCACACTACCACACACATTCACGCGCACAAGCGCGTACACTGTCTCTCACGAGGTCTCCTCTTGCATCTGCCCACACGCTCACAAAGCGCGAGCTTGTTAGACGCTGCGAGGCCCTCGCTCGCCCGGGCGGCTGATTCGATCCGCGCGGAGCCAGGGACCCCCGGCTGGTTCGGCTGGGTTTGGTGGGGGGGGGGTGACCGTGGCTGACAATTCGGCCGCACGTCCACTCCCCCCCACCACCACCACCACCCCTTCGACTTGGAATAAACAAAGTGGGTGGCTGTGAACTGCGGCGGCAGGAAGTCATGTGCAGTGGTGGCGCTGCAGCTATGGGGGGGGGGAGGGGGGGGGGCTGCTTAAACTTTTAAATCGAAGGCTGCGTTTGTGGAGCGGTCAGAGGCGTGGAGTCTCTCGCTCTCTCTCTCTCTGTCACAGGCGTGGAGTCTCTCCCTCTCTCTCTCTGTCACAGGCGTGGAGTCTCTCACTCTCTCTCTCACTTACACACTCACAGGCGTGGAGTCTCTCTCTCTCACTCACAGGCGTGGAGTCTCTCGCTCTCTCTCACTCTCTCACAGGCGTGGAGTATCTCGCTCTCTCTCTCACTCTCTCACAGGCGTGGAGTCCATCGCTCTCTCTCACTCACAGGCGTGGAGTCTCTCTCACTCACAGGCGTGGAGTCTCTCTCTCTCTCACTTACACACTCACAGGCGTGGAGTCTCTCTCTCTCACTCTCTCACAGGCGTGGAGTCCATCGCTCTCACTCTCTCACAGGCGTGGAGTCCATCGCTCTCTCTCACTCACAGGCGTGGAGGCTCTCGCTCTCTCTCTCTCACTCACAGGCGTGGAGTCTCGCTCTCTCACACTCACAGGTGTGGAGTCTCTCTCTCTCACTCACAGGCGTGGAGTCTCTCGCTCTCTCTCTCTTACAGGCGAGCGAGCGATGGTGGCGGTTGCTCATCCGTTTTAACGCGCGGCCCTGAGACGGTGGTTGAAACAAAATTCCACATTCCCATGATGGGGGGGGGGGGGGGGTTGATGCAGTCCTCCCTTCTGTAAGATAAGCGCTGTTGGCTGCCCGAGGTAAAAAATCAAGTGGTCGTAGTGGAAGTCGATTTCGATGCCTTCTAAGAAAGGGGGCGGCAATAAAGCGAAACCGCACGAGGAGACAGCTGCCCGCCGAGTAACGCACTCGGTACACACGTGGTACACACGTGGTACACGCGGTACACACACAGTACACACGTGGTACACACATGGTACACACACGGTACACGCAGTACACACACAGTACACACGTGGTACACGTGGTACACACGTGACACACGTGGTACACACGCGGTACACACACGGTACACACGTGGTACACGCGGTACAGTCAGGGTACACACGTGGTCCACACACGGTACACACACAATGTTGTACCACGTCCGACTACATATCAGCACCTCCGATTAGCACGGTTGCCTACGTACGGTGCGAAAGAAGTCCAACATACCTACTTAGCCGCGTGTGGAGTGAATTCAAGCCGCATTGTCGAGTGAATGTTGGGTATAATTAGGTGAGCCGTATATTTATACCCGAAATGGCACAAATCGCACCCGCATAGAGTGAGGGAAAGTTGTCCCAATTGTATTGGCTCCTAGAGGAGAGGGACTATGAACTTGAGTCGACTCTTGACTGGGATTGAACTTGTTTACTACCGACTGAGTGCAGTTTATTTTTACGCGATCTCACCAAAAAAGACCCCCTTTATTATGAGTGCAGTGTTCCACCAATAGTAGTATTGTGTCATGCAGGTTTTTATTTTTAAAAACTGGCATTTCCCAAATGCCAGTGTTTAAAATATTGAACCGTATAAAATGAAATACCAGTTATCTGGCCCCGTGGTACTGCCTTGAGTTCTAATCCCATTGTGTGGGGGGCTACTCAGCCCATTATCATCATTATCATCACCATCATCATCAGCTCTCCAGGTTTGATAAAAAAACAAACGAGTACGCCTTTGTGCGACATGAACAGATAGCGGTGATTTCATCGGAGGCTCCATCGCCGGAGGAATGTGGAGACCGCCGCGGTGGGTTGTGGGAAGTAAAAAGAACTGTCTCAAGCCCCCACGAGTCGCCGACAATTTAGTTGCCGCGACGTTTATTCGCTCTCTCTCTCTCTTAAAACAAAAAAAGTGTGTGTGGGGTGAGCGGCCCCCTGTTCATCTTCTCGTACGCTGCGGTCCAAAGGCCTGGAACTCAATTCCCAGAAAACTGCGTGCCGTGCAAAAAAAATTCAAATATCTTTAGGAAAAAAAAAATACTTTAAAATGTTCTCTTTGCAACCTGGCATCGAATTATCAGAATGAATAAAGTGGCGCAACGTGTAAGTGTGACTAATGGTGACCATTGCGTTTCCTGTTTCTCGACCCGCACTCGTGCTTTTCAACGCGGGTGAATGGGGCGGGGGGGGGGATCAGAGGCTGCGGCGTGGACACTGTGCAGGATAATGTTTTTTTTTTTGAACACGCGTTACGGGGAACGTCAGCGCTACGTCGAACAGCGCGACCACGCAACGCGTAACAAATACCCCCCAACTAACGCGGAACACGCGCACACGAGATCAAACAAAATGCCCGACTGACACAAAACGTACACAGCACGAAACGAATGCCTTTGCCAACTATGCGTTGACTGGAGACGTAGGCACGTGACGTTCTCCCTGTGGATTGCGGCCTTCCTAAGCTAACTTGGGATTGGGGGGTGGAGGGGGGGGCCGGGGGAGGCACCTTCACAACAAGGTCGAGAATCACCGCCCCTTGTTCTCGAGACACAACTCTTGTCGTTTCATAGCGCTCGTGCGACACGCTGCCGCGGCCGCCGACGGCGCATTGCCGGCTATCGCTGCCCTCACGTTTTCCCGAGCGTGTCGCGAGCCCCTTAGGGCTCCGTTTCAGGTATTTCACGCCGTCGCTTCGGCTGTGCGTGGAGCGTTTATCATCACAGGTCCTGAGAAACGACGACGCGTTCCCTTTAAACTCCGTGCATCCCTCCGCGTTCCCAAAAACGGACACGCCGATGATTGTTTCTCGTGTGGAAGTCGCCGTTTCCGCCGATTTCTCTCAGCCGCCCTCCCCCCCACCACTTCTGAGATCCCGAGAGGGCCCAACTCGTCTATTTGGGAACACAACTCAACTTGAACTCCGGGAAGGACAAATAAAAACACACGAGCTGGAGGCGGGGGCGGAGGTGGACCCGCGGAGTTTGGGAGCAGGAGCCGTGTTGCGTTGTGAGATCGCCCTCCGATTAGCGCGGTCGCCCACGTACGGTGCGAAAGAAGTTCAGCACACATACGGTGGATTTATACGGCGTATAAATACAGCCGCATGCACCAGTTTTTGATCATCGGTGTCGCCACCATCCGTTGCGATTCATTAACAACTGACATTTTGAAATTCCCTTTGGGGCGAGAGCTAAACGTTCAAGAAGTCCAGCGGAAGGCGATGCTGGCGACAACAAGAAGAAAACAAGTTTTCTACCGAGGTTTACGAAGCCTGAGGTTTGCGTGCGTCTTTGGAGATGGGGAAGGCGGCGATGTTGTGTTGTTGGGGAGGAGGGCACCGGGCATTTGGGATAGTTACGGAGTGTGCAGGCAGTGCAACTGCACCGCGATCCTCGGGCCGAACGGTTACGAAGAGAGAGGGGGGGGGGAATTGGACAGGGCGATGCTCATTTCATTCCTTGCAAGCAGGACCCGTGCCAAACACGCTGTGCCCCAGGGTATGGGGTGGGAGGGCGCGCGACAAGACGGGGAAAAGAAAAGCCGGTGGTGCAGGGGAGAATGCTGCCTTAAGTAGGGCGAGTGAGTCGACTGTGAACGACCACGGAGAAGGGAGTTCCAGACGAGAGATGGAACGACTTCCCCTCCTTGGGCAGAGGCTGGCAGCTGCGAGTCACGTGCGCACCGCCCGTAGCGCCGTCACGTAATTTTATCCGCGGTTCGATTTTTGCTTGAAACTCGCTCCTGGAGACACTCGAGGGAAAGCGGAGGGGGCGTGTGAGCGAAGGGAGAGAGGCAGATGCTGCTGCTGCTGCTGTGCACGCGGAGGGATTGCGGTTAGGAGTTGGCTGACAGAGACAACCTTTCTTGAAATAATTGAATCGGCAAGATTGTGTAAAAACCACATAGGTCTGGCCACGAACATTGGTTGGAGTTTAAAGCAGTGAGTCTCAGGGTGAGTGGGAGGGGTTTAGTAGTTCACATCTCACCACAGTGGAAAGATGTTAACTGCCTTACCTGGTATACAGGAAGTCGTGGGTTCGATCCTGACCCTGACGCCTGTTGTATATTTGGAGTTTGCATGTTCTTCCCCGTGATCGCGTAGATTTTTCTCCGGGTCCTCCGGTTTTTCCCCTCCACATTATAGAATCAACATGCGATCAGAGTATTCGGCTGCTATACATTTCCACGTGATCATAAGCCACTTCGTTAAGCTATAGTTTGTGACAGCCAGGTCGCTTCTGAAGCACGGTCAAACAATTCCCCCAAGTGACCCCAGGCGACGCCGGGAGGCCTCGGTCCACGCGACGGGAGCATGCGTCGTGAAGAAGCGACGGGAGCGTGCGTCGTGAAGAAGCGACGGGAGCGTGCGTCGTGAAGAAGCGACGGGAGCGTGCGTCGTGAAGAAGCGACGGGAGCGTGCGTCGTGAAGAAGCGACGGGAGCGTGCGTCGTGAAGAAGCGACGGGAGCGTGCGTCGTGAAGAAGCGACGGGAGCGTGCGTCGTGAAGAAGCGACGGGAGCGTGCGTCGTGAAGAAGCGACGGGAGCGTGCGTCGTGAAGAAGCGACGGGAGCGTGCGTCGTGAAGAAGCGACGGGAGCGTGCGTCGTGAAGAAGCGACGGGAGCGTGCGTCGTGAAGAAGCGACGGGAGCGTGCGTCGTGAAGAAGCGATGGGAGCGTGCGTCGTGAAGAAGCGACGGGAGCGTGCGTCGTGAAGAAGCGACGGGAGCGTGCGTCGTGAAGAAGCGACGGGAGCGTGCGTCGTGAAGAAGCGACGGGAGCGTGCGTCGTGAAGAAGCGATGGGAGCGTGCGTCGTGAAGAAGCGACGGGAGCGTGCGTCGTGAAGAAGCGATGGGAGCGTGCGTCGTGAAGAAGCGACGGGAGCGTGCGTCATGAAGAAGCGCGGTCGCCACGGCGCGGCAGTCCGCTCCGTGCCTCACCAACATCGCTGCCACCGCGGGCAGTTGCAGCAGCAGCAGCGGCGACGGCTTTTGGAAGACTTCGTCTAGCAGTGGATTGAACATGACTGATTTATTGTGATGTGTTGGACCTCTTTCGCACCATATGTAGCCAACCGCGTTAATCGGAGGTGTGGATGATGATGATGATGATGATGCGAAGTGACCTCGAACGGACGGACGGGTGGACATAATATTACCCGAGCCTAATAATAATTGCCTCTGGAGTCCGTGAAAAAAATTGAAACGATAGCATTTTAGGGTGGTGTTTTTTTTTGTTCCTTTAATCAAAGGGACGTTTACCGGGTAAACCCGTCGCTTCAGCCGGCCGCCCTACGAGCGGGCGGACTTGTGTGGCTTGCCGTGGCAATTTTTGTTCAACGCAGCCTCCACCCCCCCTCCACCACCACCACCACCACCACCCCCGATCCTTTTAAAAACAAACAGGTCCCCTGTGCCAGGCCGCCGTGGCGTTCAGCTCGCCGTCGCCGCTGTTCGCGTGCCCGCGAGGTAATCCCGAGGTTCACAAAAGAAAAGGGATAAACCCCGGCCGCGCGCGGCGTTCAAATCGGCGTGGAAAAACCCTTTGGGCGGCGAACGCAAACGAGCGGAGTTGCTTGTGTCGACGACGGCGGGCCGAGCAAATACCCTGCGTTTAATTCCATCGTTGAAACTTGTTTTTGTTTGTTTGTTAGGGAGGCTCGGGTCACTCACATTTACGGAGGTGTTAATAAATACGCGTCCGTTCGCCGCCGGCAAATCCCATTGCCGTGCGGACGCAGCAGCAGCAGCAGCATCAGCAGCCGGCGTTATCGTTGCGTGCATGTTCACGGAGATTTGGATTTGAGCTCGTATGGGCTTGTGCTCGTGATCACGTGTTTAGGTCAACACAAGTTATACGAATGGGGGTGATGGGGCATTTGCAACACACAGATTTTGACTGAAAAACTTTCGTGGCCGCAGGAATTCATATGCTTTGGTTCTTTCGGTAAAGTCACGTCGATAGAAAAATTTATAATAAAAATAAAGTGCTACAGTCTACTTTATAGACTGCCAGTACACTCGCCAAACTTAATAACCAGGCTATACACTCACTCCGATTAAGAACCAGGCTACAGTCTACATTAGTGGTTATTTGTGTTTTTTACTACTTTATTTTATCTATGTGACTTTACCGAGAGAACCAAGGAACAGACACAGATATACAGAATCGTTTTTCGATTTAAAGCTTTCGTGACTGCAAGGATTCATCTTCTTTGGTTCTTTCGGTAAAGTCACGTAGAATGAGAATAAAATAATAAATTAATAAAATAAAATAACACAATAAAATTCTCACGACGTTTCGGCCACAACACAAGCAGCCTTCATCAGGTGAAGGGACGAGACTGTCTGGACGAGACTGTCCTCCAGACGAGACTGTCCTCCAGACAGTCTCGTCCAGACAGTCTCGTCCCTTCACCTGATGAAGGCCGCTTGTGTTGTGGCCGAAACGTCGTGAGAATTTTACTGTGTTATTTTATTGTATTAATTTATTATTTTATTCTCATTCTACGTGACTTTACAGAATCATTGTTCCCTGTGTTTAAAGAGGCCTGTGGACATGTGTGCATCTCTTTAATATGTGTATAGGGATATGTTCAGAGATGTTGGCCTGTATTTGCAAGCTTATCTGCCTCTGTATGTGCCCGGATGTGAGTGTGTGTATCTATGTGGGTGTGTGCATGTGGGGAGCGGTGGCGGAACGGTTAGCGCGCTGCATCTTGAACCCGGCGTCCCGAGTTTGATTCCCGTTCATGGACAACACCAGGGATAACTACCTGAAGCTGTCCTGGGCCTCCCCTAGGTCGACTCAGCCTCAAATGAACACCTGGTTCAATGTGTAAACATCGCCACTCGGGAGACAAAAGGCTGAGTGTGGTGCTGGCCACCCACCCCCTCGTGTGCCGTTCCGGCTTTCATAGGTGCTCCTCGCGAACAGCGCTTGTCCCAACAGCCTGTTGAGGCGTACTCATGGTTTGTGCTCTGGTAACATCCTGGCGACATGGGTTCAATTCCCGGCCATGCACTGGCAACGTGGCGTCCAAACGTGCCCTTCGGTGAATGCCGGGCGCGGCGTGTAAACATCAAGCTCTGGGGAGACAAAGGCAGCCGTGGGTGTTGTGCGCTGCCCTCGGTCGGCTGCTCGCGAACAGCACCAGCCCGTACCTGCCCCTGCCCGTACCTGCCCACGTGGCGATCGACGGAGGGAGCGGAGCGTCGTCTGTGTGTGCGCGTGCACGTTTGTCCACGCGCCGATCACCCAAGCCCAGCGACACGAGATGGATAATATCATTATTACCAGCTAAGCACTCGGGGAGACAACGTGGCTGGTAGCTGTTCTGGGGGGGGGGGGGGGGGGGAGGTCGACAAACCAAAATAACAATAGGAGACATTTCGATTTAAAGCTTTCGTGACTGCAATGATTCATCTTCTTTGGTTCTTTCGGTAAAGTCACGTAAAATGAGAATAAAATTATAAATTGATAAAATAAAATAACACAATAATATTCTCACGACGTTTCGGCCACAACACAAGCGGCCTTCATCAGGTGAAGGGACGAGACTGTCTGGTAGGACAGTGCTGGAGAATATTATTGTGTTATTTTATTTTATCAATTTATTATTTTATTCTCATTTTACGTGACTTTACCGAAATAACCCAAGAAGAAGAGGAGACATTTCTTTCTAATTCGATTTTTCAAGAGCGGCAATGCTTTATTAAGAGACGGTGACCCTTAGGGAGCCGAAACCTCCTGGGCTACGCCATCTCCGTCGTGTGCCTCGTCGACGTTAATCGGTGCTCGCTAACGACACAGGCCCCAGCGGCGGGGGGGGGGGGGGGTGTCTCTGCGATGGCTACATTGGGGATCGTCGGCTTCATGCGGAGCGGTGCGTTTGATCGACGGTTGTAGTGTCTGAAGGTCTTCACTCAACAGTGGATGGCCGCCGATGACGACGACGACGATGGTGACGAGTGGCATAGCTTTGAATGCAACCGTGCCACCTTCCTGGGCAGCTGGGTTCAATTCCAGCCCCCTGTTTGCTATGTGTTTGCACGAGTGCGGCAGCAATAATAAATGATTTCAGATAATACAGTAAAGGGCCTTTCATAATATCTCAGGGCGCTTTATATCAATGACAATTGGGGGTGTGGGGTTGGGTAAGAAGAAGTGGCTCAGAGTTTAAATATAAAACGCCGACTGAAAGAGAAATGTCTTTAGGTGGAAGGACTCCCACAGTGCGGGTGTCACGTGAGTGAAGGCCCAGAGAGTTCCACAGTGCGGGTGTCACGTGAGTGAAGGCCCAGAGAGTCCCACAATGCGGGTGTCACGTGAGTGAAGGCCCAGAGAGTTCCACAGTGCGGGTGTCACGTGAGTGAAGGCCCAGAGAGGCCCACAGTGCGGGTGTCACGTGAGTGAAGGCCCAGAGAGTCCCATAGTGCGGGGGTCACGTGAGTGAAGGCCCAGAGAGTTCCACAGTGCGGGTGTCACGTGAGTGAAGGCCCAGAGAGTCCCACAGTGCGGGTGTCACGGGAGTGAAGGCCCAGAGAGTTCCACAGTGCGGGTGTCACGTGAGTGAAGGCCCAGAGAGTCCCACAGTAATGCGGGTGTCACGGGAGTGAAGGCCCAGAGAGTCTCACAGTGCGGGTGTCACGTGAGTGAAGGCCCAGAGAGTTCCACAGTGCGGGTGTCACGTGAGCGAAGGCCCAGAGAGTCCTACAGTGCAGGTGACAAGGGAGTGAAGGCCCAGAGAGTCCCACAGTGCGGGTGTCACGTGAGCGAAGGCCCAGAGAGTCCCACAGTGCGGGTGTCACGTGAGTGAAGGCCCAGAGAGTTCCACAGTGCGGGTGTCACGTGAGCGAAGGCCCAGAGAGTCTCACAGTGTGGGTGTCACGTGAGCGAAGGCCCAGAGAGTCTCACAGTCTGGGTGTCACGTGAGTGAAGGCCCAGAGAGTCACACAGTGCGGGTGTCACGTGAGCGAAGGCCCAGATAGTTCCACAGTGCGGGTGACAAGAGAGTGAAGGCCCAGGGAGTTCCACAATGCGGGTGTCACGTGAGTGAAGGCCCAGAGAGTTCCACAGTGTGGGTGTCACGTGAGTGAAGGCCCAGAGAGTCCCACAGTGCGGGTGTCACGTGAGTGAAGGCCCATAGAGTTCCACCGTGCGAGTGTCACGTGAGTGAAGGCGCAGAGAGTTCCACAGTGCGGGTGTCACGTGAGTGAAGGCCCAGAGAGTCCCACAGTGCGGGTGTCACGTGAGTGAAGGCCCAGAGAGTCCCACAGTGCGGGTGTCACGTGAGTGAAGGCCCAGAGAGTCTCACAGTGCGGGTGTCACGTGAGTGAAGGCCCAGAGAGTCCCACAGTGCGGGTGTCACGTGAGTGAAGGCCCAGAGAGTCCCACAGTGCGGGTGTCACGTGAGTGAAGGCCCAGAGAGTTCCACAGTGCGGGTGTCACGTGAGTGAAGGCCCAGAGAGTCTCACAGTGTGGGTGTCACGTGAGTGAAGGCCCAGAGAGTCTCACAGTGCGGGTGTCATGTGAGTGAAGGCCTAGAGAGTCACAGTGCGGGTGACACGTGAGTGAAGGCCCAGAGAGTTCCACAGTGTGGGTGTCACGTGAGTGAAGGCCCAGAGAGTTCCACAGTCCAAGTGTCACGTGAGTGAAGGCCCAGAGAGTTCCACAGTGCGGGTGCCACGTGAGTGAAGGCCCAGAGAGTTCCACAGTGTGGGTGTCACGTGAGTGAAGGCCCAGAGAGTCTCACAGTGCGGGTGTCACGTGAGTGAAGGCCCAGAGAGTCCCACAGTGCGGGTGTCACGGGAGCGAAGGCCCAGAGAGTTCCACAGTGCGGGTGTCACGTGAGTGAAGGCCCAGAGAGTCCCACAGTGCGGGTGTCACGGGAGTGAAGGCCCAGAGAGTCCCACAGTGCGGGTGTCACGTGAGTGAAGGCCCAGAGATCGCGTATGAACTTGAGCTGCAGCGTGGGTGCGAAGATCAGCTCTGGGGAGACAAAGACGGCTGAGCGTGTATGGCGTTAGCTGCAGCTCGCCACCCCCTGCTGCTGCTGTGGCGGCAGCAGCAGCAGCAGCAGGCGCTCTCCAACGCGCCCCGGCGCGCGCTTGCTTGCAGAAAGTGAGGCTCTTTGTTTTCTAGTTTTCACAACTGCGTAAAGCACGGACAGCCCGTGGTGCGGCTCCCGTTAAACCCGAACGAAAACGAGCTGCCGCGTTTTCTCTCGCTTAAAAAAAAAAGACCAGAAAGAAGGTTGGCGGTTGAACTGATTCAGAATCTTTGTTTTATTCCGGAGAAATCCGATGGGCTGCGAAGCTCTTTATCACAGATGTCCGGCAAGCGGCGGGGTCAGAAAGTTACGAGAGCTAACAGTGGGTAGAAGAAGAAATCGATCGCAGTGCAACGTACAGGAAACAAAGCAAATCAGTACAAATAAATCCGCGTGGCTCCCGAGGTGTGGAATTCACTCCCATCCAATATTTTATTTAAATCCCCACCTTCGGACTTTTTTTTTTTCCTCAAAGGCCTTTTCTCCATGTTCATTCGGTCATGGGGTTTGGGAGTGTGTCTGTGGAGGGGATGGGGGGGGGTTATTTGTATCCGTGGTTAAATCATGAGCCCGCGTGCTTATGCTAGGTTTGAGAATTGCGTTTAGTTATATACTTGCTTGCTTTAACTCTGTGCAGCGCCTTGCGACCTCTAGGTGAAACGCCCTTTACACGTGTAAATTGTTATTCTTAAAGTAGATAAAGCATGCGGGCTTTAAGTACACCCAATTCACAAGCTTGGGGTAAGACGGCAAAGCAACAGCAAGAACAGTCTCAGACCACACCATGACACCACACCAGTCAGGACAGGTTGGCCAGGAGGGCCCAAGGGAAGACAGACTAGTTTAGATGTCACTCGCCACGGACGTTATAGCCGTGGCCGGGAATCGAACTCGGGTCGCCGGATTCATAGCAGCGCAGTGCGCTAACCACTGCACCACCGCTCCGCAGACCCGTCGCTGCTATCCTGTACAGTATAGATCGTGACAAGTCCATGTGACCGACATCCATGGTCTCCTGGAGCTGCTGACCCTAGAAAAGAAACCAAGTGTCTCTCCCCCAAGTGTTGTATTCAAGTGACGTGAAGTGCCTGCCAGGCTAATGCACATGCCCTTTAACTTGAGTGTCAGACATCGGTCCTCGGTAGCAGTTCCACACAAGAGGCCTCGTCAAGTGCCCTATCTTCAATGTATCAAACGCAAAGGCGTCCTACGTGTGAGGTTTAAGCACAATTGCTTTATATCGCGAACAGGTCGTAATTGCCGCCAATAGCCCGGTAGTAAACGCTGCCCAAAAGGTCCGTCCCGATCACGTGCAGCGAGTCGTCGCGTGACGCGTGTTCACACAAACCGTTGTCGCTACAACAACGCGGTTCTTCTATTCGGGAACACTTTTTGTTCTAACGGGGGAACCCGCACCGTTGTAACGGGGGAACCCGCACCGTTCTAACGGGGGAACGTGCACCGTTGTAACGGGGGAACCCGCACCGTTGTAACGGGGAACCCACACCGTTATAACGGGGGAACCCGCACCGTTGTAACGGGGGAACGCGCACCGTTGTAACGGGGGAACCCGCACCGTTGTAACGGGGAACGTGCACCGTTATAACGGGGAACCCGCACCGTTATAACGGGGAACCCGCACCGTTGTAACGGGGAACCCGCACCGTTATAACGGGGAACCCTCACCGTTATAACGGGGAACCCGCACCGTTGTAACGGGGAACCCGCACCGTTGTAACGGGGAACCCGCACCGTTATAACGGGGATTCAGGACGGAGTGTACCCTCAACTCGGTTCTTCATCCCGCCATCTCACTGCGTGCGCGTCCTTCTTCGTATCTTGCAACCCCCACCTTTTACATTCTTTCTCACAGGGAAATAGTCTTCGCTTCACGCGTTTGCGCTTAACGCGACACTCTTTCAGGAACGCATCTGCCGCCTTAAGCGAGGAATTACGGTGTTTATAGCCTGCCGTAGGTACCGCTTGGGAAGGCAGAACCGAATTGTTTTCTTCTACGTACAATTTAACAATTAACGTGACGTATGCATGCGATAACTTACGAACAGGTAACCTCATCCTAACGGAAGGAAATCAGGACCGGTGACGTCTTGCCATCTCGGGTTATACTCATTGTTTGTGTGGCCCAGTGGCGATATCCAGTCAGCAAAGCTCATGTCGCAGCACGGAAACTGTCACACACTTTTGAACCGAAACCAATGCATTGCGTCTCAAGATGTCCTCACAATGTAATCTTGGGAAAACCTTTTGTTAACGTTCAATTAAAACGAGCAATCACTCGAGGTCAAGGTCAAGAGGGCGCCAGCTGGAAAGGTGCAGTGGTGAGGGCCAACTTGAGCGCGGCCGTGCTAAGTCTTCCTGTGTTACGCTGGACTAGGATATGCCTCCCCGTCGCGGGCCTGGCCAGCGCGAGTTCCACGCCCCGCACGCGCGACGGACGGGCTCCCGTGTGGGCGACGATGCGGGCGGAGTGGGGAGGCAGTTGTGCCCGTGAAGTGATAGAGCCCTGTCCTGCACAGAGCCAGATTGTGTTCTGAATGTCAGCCATTCCTACGCGTGGGTTGGCGTTAATTTTTTTGCAAATTTTTATTATTTGTTTTATAGGCCAGGTTCTCTCCGTTGAGCCGCACGCAGCTTCATTCACAAGGAGGTCCTTGTGTAGGCCGCGCGTGTGTGGAAACCAAATGACATTTATGCCATGAGGTTACGGTCAACTTAAAGGATAATGTTTAGCCATTGACTGTTGTTTTTTAACCCTTTTCCGTTCCGAGACGTCTGCAAGCTACAAGGTTAGCGTTAATTTTATTTGAAGAGGCGTACTGCTGTTGTTTTTAAAGACGTTGTACTCACAGCAAAGAACTGTAGCGACACGACCGCACTCTGCGATAGCTGGCGACAGACTGAGCCACACGCCCTCCTGCGCGTGGCCTTTTGTGAGCCTCGGTTCTCCTTCCGACGAGAAGGCGTACGGATAAAGTTATATTATTTTAGCGGAACGGAATCGGAAGAAAACCCGTTGACGTACACGCCCGTCATCAGAATGGGAAAGGATTGAGAAAGACAACGTTGGACTGGTTTCGGTTGACTAAGTCTCATCAGCAAGGTGTGTTCTCATGAATGATTTCTACAAGATAGCTTAATGTTATGGACAGGAGGGGTCATAACAATGACAGATAGCTCTTTACAAGCATCCTGTGAAGGGTGTTTTAACGAGCAATAAATTAATAAGTGCGTTGGCGTGGTGATGTGGTTGTTCGAGCAATTCAACTTTGAACCCGGTGACCTAAGTTCGATAGCTGACATCAATGGCGAGTGGTGTCTGAACCGGTTCTGACCTCATTCCTCGTCAAACCGCACTCACCAGTGTGGTGAAGTATGGTCAAAACTCCCCCATGCCTTAAAGGTGTGGGGGAAGCCTGCATCCTTGAGTTATGATGATGGTTATTATTATGATTGAGATTGATACAGGCACGGGTCTATCTTTATACGTAAAGATTACATAACGTTATAGTGCATCAGCTCCTGATGCCTCTGGACCAAAGTTTTCCAACCGTGGTATTTTAAGCTCGCAAACTCTGAATTGGTTTAGACTTTCTGAGTCTCATCGGCAGAGGCAGGCCTGTTATACCAATAACAATAATAATGCAATAATAATAAAGCACACTATTTCACAGACATAAATGACCGAGGAGCCAAGCTCAGTGTCACTCGAAAGCTTGGCGAAAGAGATGTACGCTGAACTTCCTTCGCACCGTACGTAGCCAACCGTGGCTAATCGGAGGTGCGGCGGACAGGACAAACAAACTAAACACAAGAAGCAGTTCTGGAGAAATTCGTTTTCAATCGAGATTCGCAAGTGGATCGCTCCAGTGGCTTCCTAACATCGGAAGGAAGAAGATCGTTCCGGGCGGCCGCAGAAGCGCTGCTTACGGAGAAACTACGCCCGGCAGTGACGGGTCCCCCCCCTCCGGCCCTTGGTGTGGAGAGGAGAGAGGGGGGGGGAGCGGGCAAGAACCCTCCGCGAAAAGCCTGCGGGGTCCTTCACCAAAGCAGCTGCCGTACGGCACCTTCAACAAACCGCACGGCCTCGTCGTTGCGGCAAGTCGCGCGTCACCGTCACGACCGTGGCTGGAGAAAGCTGTCCGACTTGCGGACACCGTGCCTGCCTGGCCACACGGTGTCCCACGATCCCCCGTGGGACTTGTGGCGTCTGTGATAGCGATGCGCGATGACCTCGTCCCCGGCTGTATTTGCCGCCGAGTGGGATTTCGCGGCTGCGCCGTGCAGCTCTCCGGCGTGTTGTCGGGGCAGTGCCCGCCGTGCGTTGTGCAGCACCATGTTCGACGTTTCGCTCCCAGGTGTTGGGAGCTTCTTCAGGAACTAATTCGAGCAGCTCGCTTCCCCCCCCCCTCCCCCCACCCCTCTCTCGATTGCTTGCCTCCAACGTTGGGAGTCCCTCAGGGTAGAAATCCGCAACGTTTCATGAACCTCATCCTGTAAACCGCAAACCCCGGAGCCACGAGCGGCGACAACCCTCGACAGGGAAAACAAAACAAACAAAACCTCCCTAACCGTTTGCAATTTCCTTTATTTTTCTTCTAAATCTTATTTACCTCTCCAGAAATCTCCTCTTTAGTTTACTTTCGGTGTGGCCCGCGAAGCCCTCGGCAGTCCAAAAGGCACGGGCGGGGGGGGGTCGGGCGGCGGACTTTTTCGAAATGCCCGCTACCGGTGTCAGCGGCGCCACTAAATGTCACGGCGGCGATTGTGAGCGACGATTCACGAGCGGCAGATTTGCGGCGCGAGAGGGGGGGGGGGTGGTTTGGCCGCGGCGGGGTCAGCGCAACCGCGAATCGATCTCCCGCTATCCGCCGCCACAAAAAACCTCCGCCTTGGGCCACGCTCCCCGCCCACCGCGTTCGCCCGTAAATTACCACCGACGCGCCACCCCCAGACCCCGCCACCGAATCCCAGCTCCTCGTTTGTGTTTTTGTTTGGGGGTCCTGGTCGTTGTGGGCGCATAGCCCAGAGTTGTCGAGGCGACCCCCCCCCCCCCCGCTCTGATATTCAAGGATTGACGTCAATTTGTTGAAAGGAATAACGCGGGCGCGGCAACGCACGGAAACGCGAATATACACACATACACACACGTGTGTAAATAAAAAACAAACATTTCCAGAAAAAGATAAAACCGTTTAGGAAAAGTGAATACGAGATGATCCCGGGGCTATCGCGTGAAGGGCACAATCGAGTAAAGCAGCGTGTTGAGTTTTAATCGGCTGTGTTTGCGATATTTTTGTTTAAGTTAGAACAGTTTTCATGTTCACTGTTAACCGACATAAAATATTGAAATCGTTACTTTTTCTTTTTTACAGCTCTCGCTGAATCCACTGCCGGATGAAGGCTTCCCCATGCCACGTTCGGGTGATGGGGGGGTTTTATGACCATACTTCACCACTCGGGCCATCGCGAGTTGGGTAGGCGGTGGGTGGTGGATTGGGGTGCCCAAGACTGGTTCGAATATCGATCGTCGTTCGCTGGAAATTGAACTCGGGTCACTGGGTTCACAGCACATCACGCTAACCGCTGAAGTACCGCCACAAAGTCTATCTTACGCTCTTGATTTTGCCTTAACTAGATTTAGATAAAGTGAAAACTATTTATTCGGTGGTGCAGCCTTTGGCAGTGGTGCACAAATCCAACTTACAAAAACACTCGAGCGAAAGCCCCTTGTCCACGGCGCCACCACTCCCCCCCCACATACTTAGACGTACGTAAGCAAGTAGTGTAGCTACGAACCTTCCCAGTTGGATTATAATGCGGTTCTGTTCTTGCGCGTGGCAGCAGCAATACGGCTCGGGAGCTCGATGCCAATGTCGAGGTCTGCTGCTGCTGCTGGCCACGGCGAGAGGGGTTCAGCAGAGAGCGAGAGCGAGAGAGAGAGTTCGTGTCGTTTTGCTATTCCTCCTTCGATGAAGGGGCACAGACTATAGCGGTATTCACGAATGTGTTGACGTTTTTAGATGTTCATAAAAATGTACGAAACAAGCTTGTGAAATGGCCATATCTTTATTATTATTATTATCCTGCAGTAAATGTTAAATTTGTGCCCATTTTTTTGATTGCCAAGATGTTTCAATTCACTCACTGAAGCCCTGGCTGTCCTCAGTGAACTACCGCCGGTTCTGAATATCAGCCCCCCCCCCCCCCCCCCTATTCGCATTATTTAGTTTATTTAGCAGCATCCTCAGATACCTTTGTGTGCGCGGTCGTGCTGTAAAACTACAGCGCGTTCCATTTGAGAACAATTTCGGGCTCAATAGGTTCCCCTTAATGCGCCCGCACGCGCGCGCGTGTGCTCGCGACTCCTGCGCGCGGATATCAAGGAAGGTGGCAGGAAAACGTTATCGACAAATTCGTCCCTTTTGTTTGGTGAATTTGTCACGGGGCAAAGGTCCCATCGTGATTTTAAAGTACCGAGTCGGGGCCGGCAAAACAGAAAGATTGGTGTGGCACTTGAATGCATCTGGGTGGAGCGGTGGTGCAGTGGTTAGCGTATCGCCACTCGTGAACCCTGACGAGCCGAGTTCGATTCCCAGGTCGCCAGCTGACGCGAGTGGCGGGTGATATCCGAGGTGGTCCCGAGCCACCCATTCACAAATCCACACCCGGTGTGGTGAAGTGCGGTCAGATAACCCTCCATGGGAATGCCTTCGTCCAGCAGTGGACTAAGAAAATACAAAGTTAGTGACATGCTTTTCTAAAAATTTTGCTTTAACTCCCGGTAGGGGAAAAAAAAAATACCTCATTTTATTCGATTAAATGCCATTCGGTGTTCTTCTGCCGCACACCGTGGTAGACGCGGATGCTTGATGCGTGAATGAAAATTTACAAACGCTGTGGAGTCACCCAGAACACACCGCGAAACGTGGAAGGACTCGGTGCCCGATTCACAAACACGAAGGAGGCATCGTCGTGGCAATACAACTCCGGCTTAGCCACCTCCGTGTATAATTAGAGTTAGTTTAACACGTAGTAGTAGTAGTAGGCCTTTTGCGACCGATATTCTCCATAATAGAGGTTTTTTTTTTAGGTTAGATCGTGGCGCCCCAGATGCCAGTCCCAGGCCTGCAACAGTTGACCCAGGTCGGTGCACAGATTCACTGCTGCGTCCTCCAGTTGTGTGACCTCCTGGCAAGGCATCTCCAGTTTGTGTTGGTGACCTCGTCACACAGGGCCTTTGCTGTGCTCCTTTTTATAGTTGAGGCACAGTGTATATACTGCTTTTGTTGAAACACGTAGTAGGGGGGGGAGTTAGATGGCATAAATATAAATGTGTCGTTAAACCCGCCACCACCCGACACAGCTGATTAGTAAGGTTTGTCATGCAAATAAACATGCTAATTGGATACTAGTACAGCACACCGGTGTGTTGGAGAGCAAAACCCACAACATGCACTCGAATTGTAAACGTGGGTTTACTGTCCAACACACCCGTGTGCTGAACTAATAACGAATCGGCATGTTTTATTTACGTGACAAACCTTACCAATTGGCTGTGTCAGGTGGTGGCGGGTTTAGCGACGCTTTTATATATTTATTTACGCGATGTAACCCAAAAAAACCCTCCATTGTGGATAAAAGGATAGTGGTTGCTGTACATCAACATTTTCCATACGAAGAAGAGGTGTAGTCCAGGATTGTGGGCTTCACAATTGAACGTGGGATCTCATAAATTCGAGGCTGTTAAAAGTAACGGCCAGAATATTTGTTACAAAACAGCCACCTGCTATGGGACCTGCACTTTAACTCGATTCCTCACAACGGCGGCACGCCCTTTGCGGCAAATGGCATTTAAGGTATGGCTGTGTGGCTATTCTCTCTCTGTCTCTCTCTCCCCCTCTCTTTTGTTACGATGACATTTTAGGAACAGGATTCCACCTGAGCTATGAGCCCTTGAAAAACCGGATCCGTTGGAATGTCGGATTAGGAGGGAGATTTTTCCTCTGGGATGTGCGTCCGGCCGTCTGTTTGTTCTGTTCGTCCGTTCGTCCGTTCGTTCGTCTGTTTTGTCCGTCTGTCCGTTCGTTTGTCCGTGTGTCCGTTCGTTTGTCCGTTTGTCTGTTTGTCTGTATGTCCGTCCGTTCGGCCGTCTGTTTCGTCCGTCCGTGTGTGCGTCCGTCCGTCCGTTCGTTTGTTCGTTTGTCTGTCTGTCTGTATGTCTGTATGTCCGTCCGTTCGGCCGTCCATTTCGTCCGTCCATCCGTCCGTGCGTCCTCCCCGCCTTTGTGTGTTCTTGCTCGTGAAAGCGCTGGGGCTGGAGGAATGAGACACCGGCCAGCCCAGCCTGTTGAGCCACCTTCATCAATAGCTGAAGCACTTTGCAGGGGGGACCACACGAGGAGGAGGTGGTGGCGGCGGCGGTGAGGAATCCAACAAAAGGAGGAAGGATAGCGAAATAATTACCCGAGCGTTCACCTTTATTGTGGTTCTGGCGCTCCTCGCTGTGTGTGTACATGAACCCCAATCCATCCATCCACACGTTTAGTTCGTCGATAATCGCGCGAATAAATGCTCTCAAGTCGATTGTAAATACAAGCAGACATAACCTGTGTAAGCCACAGCAACAAGTTTGATTCCTGGTCAAGGGCGTTTGATTCCTGGTCAAGGGCGTTTAAAAAAAAATACTGATTCCCTTTACCCTGGAAATCATCAGCGAGTCTCAACGCGCTCTGTGAGCAAATCAAAGTCTCTCTTCCCGTGTGCGACCCGGGGCTATGAACTCCAAACCACGGACCACATAACCTCGCACTGGCCCAAATATACACGTGTGAGCGTGGTGGGTGGGTGGGTGGGTGCGTTGGCGCATCTGCCATTCAAAACTCTCAGACAAAGCAAATTGAATTGCTCAATCGCTTCCAAATCTGTCTCTCGTAGTTGCTCTTCATTGGCCGTACTGAAGGAATACGCTGTAGGGTCCGGCATTAGGAATGTTTTGTCCAATTCCATGAGTGAGTTTTTTTGTTGTCGTGTGAGAGGAAGCAAGAGTACCAGGAGAAAACCCACAAATCTTTGTATGTCCGTACGTACATGTTTGTATGTCTGTACGTACATGTGTGTATGTCTGTACGTACATGTTGAACTTCTTTCGCGTCTTACGTAGCCAGCCATGCTAACCGGAGGTGCGGGGGGATGGGGGAAGGACAACAAACTAAACACAAAAAAGCTCTAAAAAAATGAGTTTTCAATTTAGTTTAATGGTGTGGTGTATTATATAGTGTAGTGTGTAGTGTATTGTAGTGCATGTATGTTGAACTTCTTTCGCACCGTTACGTAGCCAACCTGGATTTAAAAGTGCATAGCTCCAGTGCATGTTTTTAAGTGTGGGTGGAGCAGTGCTGTATTGTGGTAAGCGCGCTCTGCTATGAACCCAGTGATACAAGTTCGATTCCTGGTCATGGCGCACCACCTCCTTCATCAAATACGAGTGGATATAGCGTGTGCTCTACACGGCTAGATTAAATAATCCATTGCTGTATTACCATCTCCTGGTGACCTTTCATCCCAAATAAATGTAAGAGTTATCGGCTGAATTCTACTCTGCCACTTCCCCCTTTGCCTGCTAGCCATCGAACAAAGACGGTCACGGCATCACACGGCGCTTTCAGATGCGCTTCTGCGGCCGTCTGGAATATCCAGATTGAAAAACGAATTTCTTAAGAACCGCTTTTTTGCGTTTACTTTGCTGTCCTTCCACCCGCACCTCCGATGAGCACGGTTGGCTCCGTATGGTGCGAAATAAGTTCAGCATCCGTACACGCTGCCTTCACCAACCCACACTGACCAGTGAAGAATGATAAAATAACCTCCACCATCCATACGGCATGGGCAGACCCTCATCCAGCAGTGATTTGGCAGAGGGGGCTGTACGTGTGCACGTCTGTTGTACGTAACTTGCAACGTTGTACCCGTGGCACAGCACCACCACGGGATGGGGAGTAGAGTCAAGGATGGGGAAAGGGAAGAGAGAAAAGAAAGATTGGGAAATGAGAGCCAAAGGATGGAAAATGAATGGGATAACGGAAGCAAAGGGTCAGGAGAGGTGAGGATGGGGAGGAAGAGGCGACATCAGCGCCTCAACGATGCTGCACGGAGGAGGAGGAGCGGCGTCTGTTTTCACAGCGGGCGGCGGGGAGGGGTTTGGAGTGGGGGTGGCCACGCACTAGCCGCGTGGTTTACGGGAGGCTCCAGCTGGTTTAAGAACAGAGATGGACGCACGTCAGCAGCAAGATGTTTCAGAGAATGAGCGATTCTTGAATCTAATTGCAACGCCCGAACTGTGACGCTTCGCCAAAATCCTCGTGGAGGCGATTGAATCATTCCACCGTTACTAGCAACACTTGGCCCTGCGGCTACAAGGCTTAAAGTGCACGCGTGCGTGTGTGTCTGGTCAACTCAACTTGAAATGGTCGACTCAGCACTTGGGGAGGCAAAGGTGGCCAGGCGTGGGAGTGTTGGCCACCAAACCCCCCCTCGTGTGACATTGCGGCCTGCACTTGCCATCAACATTCTGTTCACGTCCACCTGGGGGATCTTTGTCTGTGCGCGTGTTTGGTGTGCGAGGCAGATGTTCCAGGAGCTGGGCCTGCCGGTGGTGGAGGCCGCCGTGACTGGCTACAACGCCAGCCTCTTTGCCTACGGGCAGACGGGCTCCGGGAAGACCTACACCATGATGGGAACACCGGTGAGATCATTCCTCCATGATATTGATTCACACGAAATAATTATCATCATGATCGTGATCAACAAGCATAGCTAAGGCTGCGATTTTTGGCATGGTAATTATTTGGTGAAGTGTTCGGCCGAGGTGTGTGGAAAAAAACAATAATAATAATAATCTCGTAATAATAGAATGAGTTGTATCGTGTGCAAATTTCGCGAGACAGACACACCGTTGTTTGATATCTGGATTGCCTACTTACCTCGGCAACTGGAAGTGCCTTACAACTCACCTCCTCTCAAACATATTCAGGGCGCCCGGTGTGTGTAGGAACAGCCGTAGGCCCCTCCCAGCCTCACCCCTCCCCCTCACCCCCCACCATCCCCGTGGCGCTCACACCGTCCCACATCATGACCTACGGAATGTTTGAAAGGAAGTAAAGAAAGCGCCTACATTTAATGCGTTTCCTAAGCCAGTTCCAAGATTTCCCCGGCAGACTTGATTTAAATCCACGATTTCCGTGACCGTGACCTCCGCTGCGATATCGTAGCCTTAGCCTGTGACGCGATCAATCCACTGCTGGACGAAGGACTCGCCGAGCCCTCGCCCGTGGCACACTTCTGCGACGCGGCAATTGAGCCGGGCACCCGCGCACGAGCTGATTCAATCGCTCCGTCTCCTACGGCACGTTCTCTCTCGCTTGGCCGCGGCTCCATCGTGAATTTGTCGCCCTCCGGCAGCTGTCCCCTTGGGTAGCCGTGACGTGTCCCCGCCCGAGCCCCCGCCTCGGAGTTTTCCTGACGGTCAATAATTGCCGTCTCCTGACCCGTGTGCGCTCCCTGAATCCACGCGTTCTTCTTCCTGCCTCGCATAAATTCGCGCAATTGGGTGGAGGCTCAAAAGAAAGCCGTCCCTTGGTGTGGACCAATCAGTTTCAAGGCCAATGCATCATATTATCATGGTATGTTTTTTGTTTGCATTCTGACCGCACGTATTGTGGTTAATGCAGACATGAATCCTTGCAATAAGGTTGCAGTTTTGTTGCCAGAAAAAAGGGGAAACACCCTATTATTATAACGCAATTGCGTTACGTCCCCAAAGTAGATGCTGAATTTTTGGAAATTGTTTGCTTTTACTCGGATGTTCATCGTACGTGGTAACAATATTGAATGTGTCTTATATTTAAAAACAATCCCTGCCCGGTGAGATTGTATAGTGAGAGTTAGGTTTGTTGCGAGGCTTCATTATGATTGTAATTGCTATTTCATCAGTGAAAATGATCTTCCTGGAAATTAGTACGGTATTATATAATTCACACTTTGTTATTGTAAAGGCCCACTGGTGGTTAATTTCACGTCGAAAGTTTTTGTGTCGCGAGTTTTGTTTCGGGACAGAAACGGATTGCGGATGTTTTATTCATCCATTCTGTGCTCCGTTTATTTTACAGGAGTCGCTGGGCCTGATTCCGCGCATTTGCGAGGTGATTGTTTCAACTGTCGAAATTAAACAAACCACTTTTAATTCGGTCTGACGCGTACGGCTTGAAACGTGGGGCAAGCGTGTTCATTGTTGGAGTGTGCCATGTTGGAGTGTCCCACACGTCGGCAAAGATGAATGAGGAAACTCAACGAGAACAAATTATTTGGTGACACTGCTGCTGCGTTGATGGTGGTGGTGGTGCTGCACAAGGACAATTAACAAAACAACATTAAAACAATTTCTAACAGGCAACGTATTTGGGCAATCGACCTTCTTCATAGCACATGGGAAGGGCCATTGCCTAAAACGTTGCCTATTATATGCTTGTCCTTTTAAGGCCACACGCTGTGTTATTGACGAATGCGTTGGGTTTAAAAAAAGAATCAAAGTGTTCAGTTTGCTCATAATATTTAGAAAAACGTCAACGCCGAAGGTATAATAAACCTGGATTTATATTTCGCGTAGCGAATGCTATAAATTCTAATCGATTATTGTGAACTTAACACTGCCCCTGCAGTTATATTGAGCATGAATCTATTAATTAGAATAATAATAATGACTAGATTTGAAGTTTTCGTGAAAGAACCAAAGAGTAATAATAATGCAATTTTCGAAAGCACCATAACAATGCAAGCCATTGCAAGACCCCTGGTCTCATACTGGCCCTATGCATTCAAATACTTAATGAACTGCTACTGCCAATATCGTAACTATCGCTGCTACCGCTGATGATGATGGGACTACAGCTGCTATGGCTATTATTGACATCAATGCGCGATGATATTGCTTCTAAAACTACAGCAATGATAATTATCGTTGGGAAGCTCAGCTGTTTCGTCGGGCCTATGAGGAACCCTGAGCCTAGCTCCGCAGAGCCTCCGAATCGTCACTGGGTATTTGATGATTTGTGAAAATGTGCACGTTCTAAATTGTGGCGAGATGTTAATTGCCTTGCCTGGTATACAGGAGGTCATGGGTTCGATCCTGACCCTGATGCCTGTATATTGGAGTTTGCATGTTCTCCCGGTGGTCGCATGGATTTTTCTCCGGGTCCTCCGATTTTTCCTTCCACATTTAGAAGCATGCATTTAAAGTATTTGGCTGCTCTACATTTCCGCACGATGATAAGCCACTTCGTTGAGCTATCATTTGTGGCCACGTGGGTTCGGAACAAGAGCTACATAGCTCGGTGGGCTTTTCCTGGTAAATTAAAAAATAGTTTATACATTATAGCTTATGCATTGTACAGCTTCGAATCGATCTCAGAGCATCTTCCTGTTCCATTGCATTCTGGGCCGTGTTTGTGTCTGTTGACCGCGACCGTCGGTTTAATCAGCATCTGTGATCCCCGTGTAGGGCCTCTTCACTCGCATCGAGCGCGACACCAGAGCCACAACCACCTACAAAGTGGAAGTGAGGTACTGGGTTTTGTAAATACTGTATGTGCACACACGCACTCACTCGTATCTAAACGAGACAAATTTCCGCCGTAGAGCCTTATGCGACTGTAAGCTATGCTTATTTTACCAGGTAAGCCCCCGCTGAGCTATATAGCTGTTCTTCAGAAGCGACCTGTCCACAAATGATAGCTCAACGAAGTGGCTTGTCGTCATGTGGAAATTTATAGCAGCCTAATTCTCTATAAGCATGCTTCTAAACGTGGGGCGAAGAAACCAGAGGGGCCGGAGAAAAATCCACGCGACCACGGGAAGTGAGACATGAAAACTCTAAATATACAGCAGGCGTCAGGGTCGGGATCGAACCCACGACCTCCTGTATACCAGGCGAGGTAGTTAACATCTCCTAGCCACCATGGCGCCCAAGGACTGTTAGCGGGCACCTTTGAAGGCCTTTACGGCACAAAAGAGGATGGTATGTCCAGCACCACGCTCGGCCGCTTTTGTCTCCCTAATGCTGATGTTTTACACGCCGTGCCTGGTGGAGTACTTATTTCAGGCTGAGTAGACCTCGGAGAGACCTAAGACGGAATCAGATGCGTCTCACCGATGTTGGCCGTGAGCAGGAATCAAATTGGTGTTGACCGGTTCATCGCGCAGCGTGCTCACCACGGCACTCTTGCTCCCCGAAATACTTACATACCGTATACAGTACACACACACACAGACGTAGGGCAGCATGATAGTGCAGTGGTTGCACACGTGCCTGACAACAAGGAGAGCCTGGGGGGTTCTATTCCCGACTCCGGTGTTTGTCTGTGTGAAGTTGGTTTGTTCTCCACCTGTTCTGAGTGGGTTTATTGTTGGGTTATTCAGTTTCGTGCCAAAGCGAAACAAATAAAATAGCATACAATGCAATAACCAAATTTAGCAATTACATCCGAGCCAAATTTGTTTGTGAAAATTGCTCTTTCAACTTACTGGTGAGCCGAAACTATTCTAGCTATTTTTATTTTACCAGGAAAGGCCCACTGAGCTATGTCGCTATTTTTCAGAAGTAACCTGGCCACAAATTATAACTCAACGAAGTGACTTGTTATCATGTGGAAATTTATAGTAGCCAAAGACTCTAAACGCATGATTCTAAATGTGGATGGAAAAAACGGAGAAATCCACGCGACCACGGGGAGAACATGCAAACTCCAAATATACAGGCGTCAATGTCGGGATTAAATCCACAACCTCTTGCATACCAGATGAGGGAGTTAACATCTCGCCACCGTGGCGTCCCCAATAACAACAATAACAACTAGCGCGTTAAACGCTCGTGCGTGTGACGGCGTTAGTTCGTGCTATGTCGGGTCGAAGGATCTCGTGACAGAACTTTGGCCAGATCACTGCGCGGCCTCGCCCAGAAACTCAGTAATGGATCGCAACGCCGGGCCGACCTGTTGCGTGATCGTTGACCGCACGCGTTCCCCGCCCTGCCCCTCAGCTTCGTGGAGATCTACAACGAGGCCGTGCGCGACCTGCTCAAGCGGCCGACGCGGCGGAGAGCGGGGTCGAACCTGCGCGTTCGCGAGCACCCCGAGCGAGGGCCCTACGTGCAGGGTGAGCAGGCCCCGCGGCCTCGCGCCTCTCACCTCTCCTCCCGTCTCTGGCCTTCCGTGCCTGCTGATCGTCCTGTCTGCCATCTCGTCTCCTCGTCAGCAGGTCTCCCATTTTCTCTCTCTGACACATTCTTCTGCCCTCCTCGCCTTCTGTCTCCACCTCCCATCTCCCGTCTCCTGTTTCCTCTCACCCATGTTTTGTCTCCTGGGTCTGTCCCCTGTCCCCTGTCTGCTGCGTTGGTATCCGTCTTCATTCCCCGTCTCCTGTCTGCCGTCTCTCGTCACTCCAAGCTCCTGGGTGGCGTCTCCTTGTCTTTGGCCGTCCGTCGCCCGTCTCCCGTTCCGTCTCTACGGCCCCCATGCAGCATTCTGAGCGGTCGCCTGCCTAGCCCGCAGTGGCGCCCAGTGCCGCCAACTCGGTCGAAACACGTCGAGTTCTCAGCCATCGTCACCGTTGAGGCTCGTGGTTGTTCTCCACAGCGTTGAGGATGTCCCACGGCCGGCGGGAAGGATCCTCACTCGCGGTGTTTGTTGGTTTACCTGTCATGGACATTTCGCAATTGATTGCAGCGCCTCGCAGGCAGTTGCTGACGGTGGTTCAGGTCTTCGCTCATGGTCGACACTAAACCGCATCGGCTGCACAAACCCGTGGCAGATGCGGATACCTGATGCACAAATGTAAAATTAAAAACTCTCCGGCAGTAGTGGTGCGACTTGTGGTCATCCAGAAGAGAGACCGCACGACGTGTAATGACGCAATGCCCCGACCCGCTGATTGGAAGCCCCCGCGGGGTTGACGCTGTCCCTGCTTCGTTGCGTGCGTGCTGCTCCCTCGCCAGGTCTCTCACGTCACCTCGTGTCCTCCTACGACCCCGTGGCCAAACTCATCGGCGACGGCAACGCCAACAGGTCAGAGGTCGCTCTCACACGCCTACCGGTAGTAACCTATAGCACCTGTTATTGCTATTTACAAAAAAACATTTCTTCGTACGGAATTGTCTAAACGCAAGCAAAGGACGGCACAATCGAAGTTGGAAGTGACAAAGGAGTGTTAGCGCGTGCATTGAATCGAGCGCGGTTATTATTACTATTGAAAGAGATTGGGGAATGGGAACGATGGGGGCAGCGAATTCCAAAGTGGGGCAGTGTGAGGCAAGAAGCAGAATCGGGAAGTGTCGTGATCTGCAGAGTGGCGAGTGAGTGGACGAGCGGGATGAGTGAGTAGGTGAGGAGTGTGTGCTTGCCACCCGCTGCGTAGGTGGTCGAAAGCGGTGTGGATGTTGTGGCTTGGTGGTCGTCCACCCAACCATTGTTAACTTTTTATTTTAACATTTAGATTTTACCAGGTAAGGCCCACTGAGCTGTACAGTTATTTTTTCAGAAGTCACCCGTCAACGAATGACAGCTCAACGAAGCGGGTTATCACCGTGTGGAAATGTATAGCAGTGGCCAAATGCTCTGAACACGTGACGTCGATTCTATATGTGGAGGGGAAAACCGGAGGACCCAGAGAAAAATACAAACAGACCGCGGGGGGCGAACACTCACACTCCAAGTATAGATCATGCAGACTCATTCCCGCTTGGCTTCCGAGGTGTTGCGAGGTCGGGTGGCTTGCTCGCAGGTGGGTTGCACGTGAATAAAATAATAAATTTGAATGCCTTCGAGAGCGCGAACCATGGACCGTGCACACTGTACACCACGCAGAGCACCTAAGGTGCTGCAGACCGAACGGCACGGACCGTGAGCGTCACACCACGCGCTGTAGAGGAAGGTTATTGAGTGCGTGTGTTTGCTTGTGCGCTTGTGGTGCAAGCCACCCACCCCCTCGTGTGCCGTGCCGGGCACTTCATAATTTGATGCTCGCCAACAGCACTTCTTTCCCCAAGAAGTCTGTTATGGCTGTATGGGGGATCTTTGCCTTTGTGTGCGCATGGGGAGCGGTAGTGTAGTGGTTAGAGTGCTGCGCTATGAACCCAGCCACCCGAAGTTTGATTCCTGGTCCTGGGCATCCCCCAGGTCGACTTGGCCTCAAATGAGTACCTGGGCTTGATGTGTAAACATCACAACTAAGGATACAAACACAGCCAGGCATGATATGGTACTGGGCACCCATACTAACAGTTTGTTAAGGCTATACGGGGGATCTCTGTGTGCGTGTGTGTGTGTGTGTATATGAGGAGTGGTAGTGTAATTGTTAGCGCGCTGCGCTACGAACCTGGTGACCCGAGTTCGATTTCCGCTCACGGCCACCACCAAGGACGATTATCTGAACTGGTCCTGGACCTCCTCTAGGTTGGCTCAGCCTCAAATAAGTACCTAGTGCAGTGTGTAAATATAACAACTAGGGAGACAAAGGCGGCTGGGTGTGGTGTTGGCCACCCGCCCCCTCGTGTGCCGTGCCGGCCTTCAGAGGTGCTCGCTAACAGCACTTGCCCCAACAGTCTGTCAAGGCTATACGGGGGGATCTTTGTCTTTGTCTGCCTCAGGATGATCGCGAGCACCCACGTGCACGAAGCCAGCAGCCGCTCCCACGCCATCTTCACCCTCCACTTCACCCAGGTTAGCGCGGTTGTCCGTGTACGGTGCGAAAGAAGTTCAGCGTAGACACAGGCGCGCCCGCTGCTCCCGGGAAGCCTCGCATCGCGCCCAGTGGCGGTGGCTGTCGAGTGCATTGGCGGCGCGACTGCACCGGGGCCCGCGGCTCGGAGGTTCTCAGGCCCCGGGGCTACGAAGTGCAGGGAAGGCCGGGGGGGGGGCGAGCACCGGCGGTGGGGGCTGGAGGTGCGCCGGCTTTGGCGTAGGCAGTGTAGGAATCTGCCGAGTCTGGTGGCAGGTCAAAGTTGAAACTCGGGAGGGTCAAGTCCTGCGGTCGGGCGGCCGCGGTCGGAGGGCGCGCGTCACGCGACTTGCTCACGTGACACAGAGACGACTCGGCCGATGGCGCGTGCAGCACGCGGAGACGAGCGGTGAGAGGGGGGCAGCGGTGGACCATGGTTGGGGGGGGGGGGCGGAGGAGGCCCCCTTTAATTCCTGGCAGGCAGGGCCCATGCCAACCGCGCCAGCGCCGCGGGTGGCGCTGGGAGATTCTCACGGCGTGCCTTTGTTGCAGCGGCGGTTGAAAGCGTGCCACTGGGACGCGGGCAAGTTTTAGCGGCGGGGACGGATTTGACGGCGATGCTGGATCCGTGTCCGCACCTCCCCGCCTCCGCCCTTGTGTGCTGCTTTAGTTTTTCCCATTGTAAGTGGAGATCGCCGATCACCCCGGGTTCTCGCTCGGGCATGTTCACTCGGTCGATGGTCTCAGCCAAGCAGCCGAATGACTCCACTAAAAAAAAACCGTCAAATTTTTGGCTTGGCAAACATTAAAACAGACAAATCAGATGCGTCGTGATATTCTTATAGGAGTTTGTTAGAAATATCCAGAACTCAAAAAGCAAAATTAAGCCATGTATAGATAGTGTCCTTGGAATTCTGTCGAAATACTCAAAACTCAAGATAACTGAAATGACATTTTCAACGTTCTTAGGATTCATTGGCAACACTTAGGACTCGGATAACCAAAGTGATACCTATAGGATGTCGTGATTCAATTATGAACAAGCAACCACATTTAAAGAAGCCCAAAGAATCTACTGGGCGAGTGGGAGGAACGGCTTGCGCCAGACCCAAATAAAACAAAATGATAAACTAAACTATTTTATATAATAATAATAATAATTGTTTTTTACCCTTTTATCTGGCAACAAAACTGACACTTTTTTTACAAGGAGGCGTGTTTGCATCGACCACAATACCTGCGGTCGGAATGCAAACAAAAAACACAACTCTGATAATGTATGCACTGTCCTTGAAATTGATTGGTCCACACCCGAGACAGCTTTTCTTAGAGCCTCGTCTCACGTGGTGTTGGACCAGATGACGCCAAAAGGCGCAAAAAAGGTGTCAGTTTTGTTGCCGGATAAAAGGGTAAAAAACCAATTATCATATTTTGTTACTGGCAAATGAGGTTTCCAATGGTGTAAATGCTTACCCCGAGCTCTCATACTCTGATGGTGCATTGTCTTTGAGTTGTGCACCTGTTGGCGTCATCTGGTCCAACACCACGTGAGACGAGGCTCTAAAAGCTGTCTCGGGTGTGGACCAATCAATTTCAAGGACAGTGCCACATACATTATCAGAGTTGTGTTTTTTGTTTGCATTCCGACCGCAGGTATTGTGGTCAATGCAAACATGACTCCTTGTAAAAAAAGGTGTCAGTTTTGTTGCCAGATAAAAGGGTAAAACACCAATTCTCATATTTTGCTGCTGGCAAAGGAGGTTCCAATGGTGTAAACTATTTTAATATACCAGGTAAGGCCCAATGAGCCGCTATGTAGCTATTTTTTAGAAGTGACCTTGCTGCCACAAATGATAGCTCGACGAGGTGGCTTATCGCATGGAAATTTACAGCGGCCAAAATACTCTTAAACGCGTGATGTTGATTCGAAATGTGGAGGGGAAAAACCAGAGGACGCAGATAAAAATCCACACGACCACGGAGAGAGAGACACGCAAACTACAATTATACAGCAGGCGTCAGGGCCGGAATCGAACCCACGACCTCTTTCATACCAGGCGAGGTAGTTAACATCTCGCCACCGTGGCGCCCCTGACGTGCCCAGGATTCATGAAACGTCCAAGGCTCGAGCAACCAAAAACGCAACTGAATAACATCATCAAGGAATTCGGGGGGGGGGGGGGGGCGGGCGGGAGAAACGGCTTGCGCCAGCCCCCGCAGGATGCCCTGTTTTTCCTCCCCTGGCCGCTGCAGCGCCAGCACGCGGAGCCACACGAGGTGCGCGGGGGCCTCCCGAGTGCCTTCAACTGGAGGGGCGCCCTCCACAGCGCCGGCGGCCGACGGCTGTTGAGCTAGCGCCAGGGCGGGCGCGATCGCCCGCAGCTGAGGATCCGTTGCGCTGAGTGGCAACTCGATAGGCGGCGGCTGCTCCCTCTTATCAGTGCCGCCCCACGGCCCCTGACAAGCCCGGGCTTGCACTTCGGGCTTGCACTTCGCGCGCGCGAGAGAGAGGAGGGTAGAGCCCCTTCCTCCCTACCCCCCGCCGTTGACCGGGCCCCACTTGCGGGAAACAAGCGTGGGGGTTCGAGCGGGCAGTGTTAAGGTTGATGAGTGCGATTCGTGCGTCGAATCGCCGCGCATTACAATTGATTGTAATTCGTGTGAAGGATATCGCTTATGTGTAGAAGTCACTATTTGAGGCTACTGCAACGAACAGGCCGGAGCACACAAGATGAAAATATATGACACTCTGTTTGGCATTTGACTTGATTATGGTATGTAAAGCTGGTGAACTGCCATCAGCTAACAAATAAACAACTTAATAAACAGATAATGGGATGCTTCATTGCTAAAAAGAATTATGCTTTAGTTCATCGACTTCTGGGCCGTCTGGACCAATGCTTTCCAGTAGCATTTCCTTATTAAGCGGCAAAAAACCCTGCACCGGTTTCAACTTTCGAGGTCTCATGAGATCGGTTTGTTATCGTACTCAAGAATTTTCACTTCGAGATTTCATCTGGCCCTCCCAGACCCCCTCCATCCCCTTGGGAATGGTCCCATTGTCCTTGTTCGCAATTTATGTGCCGGCCTCAGAGGCAGATTGGAAGAGGCACCTGTTGACAGTAGCCCGAGGCCCTCCGGATCGGTGCGTGAAGAAGCATGGATTCGGAGAACCACACGCAGTTTGGATGCAAATGGGTACTGACCGTTAAGGAATGGTAGGCGGGCGTGCGGCAGGACACGTCCACAGAGAAGGGATTATGATCAGTGGGTGAGGCTCTGAATCTGAATCTGAATCTTTATTTCTCCTGGAGAAATCCGATGGGCTACGAAGCTCTTTTTCACGGACGTCCAGTCGGGGCGGGTCAGAAAGTTACAAGAACAAACAGTACAACAACAACGAAAACGATCGGAGTGCAAAGTGTAGGGAAGGAAAAAGCAAATCACGTGCTTAAACTAATGACGGAGTGGTGGCCAAAGAGAGGGTGGAGCGATGAGCTCAGCCCGATTGCAGGATCGTTCGCGGTGACGACACCTTGGCGAGGCCTTCATCCAGCAGGGGATAGACCATGGCCCCGCAGCGGCGACGACGACGATGAAGATCGGTGACCGCCGTTGCTGACTGCCCTTGCCTGGGCGATGCTGCTGTCTAGCGTAAATGACGAATTTGTGAAAGTCGGGAAATGAGACAGCGGGAGGCACACGGGGCCCCACCCTCTCGGCACACAATGAGGGCGGCCTCAGCAGCGGAGGCACCTGGCACTGGGGCGCCGATGGCCGCCACCCTCGTGCTTTAAAGGGCCCCTGAGAACAAAAGGGCGCACGCCCGGAGGTGTTCACTGCGGTGTATGTGCACATTCCTGCGTACATCCCGATAGCTAGAGCTGCCTGATAGTCTAGGCCGTCTTATCAGTCCGTCTGTCCGTCGGTCGGTTTAACCGTCTTCAAGATCCTCCATGGACTCGCCGCTGCCTGCCTCTCATCCCGCTCTGTGCTCCCCTCCACACTGTGTCCGCTCCAGCAGCCAAGGTTTTCTCTGTCGGAGTTCCCAGTCAACCTTCATTCAGTGGGGGGTCACTTATGCTCTTATGCTGCTGCCCCCCCATTGTCTGGAACATCTTTTCCCCCCGGCCATCTATTCTGCTCCTCCTCCACCGCCCTCCTCTCCTCTGCCCGTAAGGATCGTGAATTTAAGAACCGTTCAGTGCCGCGGCCTACTCAATCCGAGACGCATCGTAGAGCTCGGCACCGAGCATTTGATGGAAACATCCTGTACTTTATGGAGACAATTTAAGAGTAAACTAATCAGTGTCCCTAAGGGCGGCGGAAGTAAACACGATGGCCCAGCGTGCCGGGCTGCTTTGTTTCCCATCCCTCGGGCTCATTAAACCGAGCCTGGCCAAACTAGTCCCGAACTCCGTGGAATGCCTCCGTAGTCCCGTTGTGCCCCGCTGTGCAATGGGGTCTCAAGCCAAAGGAGCTGTTGCTGCCGCAGGTTCCTTTATTTCCTGGGCGGCACGTGAGTGGGCCCCCCCCCCCCCCCCGGCTGGGTGGCTGGTGTACGGAGCCAATTGTTAATGAGCGGGGAGTTGGCGACCCTAGGGCTTGGGTGGAGATCCTCTTCATCTGAGCCTAAACGATGGGGATCAGGGAAGTAATGAGCCGAGTGCCCCCCCACCCACCACCACCCCCACCCCCACCCCACCTCCGCCCCCCCCCACCCCACCACCGCCCCCCCACCCCACCACCGCCCCCACCCAACCATCGCCCATCCCAAACACCGCCCCCCCCACCACCGCCCCACCCACCCCGCCCCCACCCCCCCCGTTTGCCCTAATGACAGGATGCGTGGACCACGATTTTAATGTAAAAGCTGGCATGCGGTTACCGGGCCTCGGCCGAGAAGCCTCGCTAATAGCGGGCGTGCGGCGAGTAGCCCAGTAAAAACGAATCCTCGACGCGAACGCTGCAGTACCTTGCAGTCGTATCGGGGCTGTGAGAATCGACTACCTCTCCGTGCAAAATCGATGCAACCGTTTTAATTCAGAGCAATGTTCGGGATGAATGAGACGACGCTACTTGGGGCAAATGAGATGGTTCAGATGAGACGGCGCTTACAAGACGGAATAGATGATGAGGTTTCTGGACAATAGCCTCGACGCACCGGTGTCTGATGGAGTCTTAAAGATCCATCACTCCAGTGACGTGCGGTGAGGTCAATGGCTGGGGAGGCACTGGCTAGTATCAGAGCCAGATTCACACTCTGAGGGGGGTGTGGCCTCACGGAGGGAGGCGTGGCCTCACTGAGGGGGCGTGGCCTCACTGAGGAGGGCGTGTTAGACACGTCCCCCTCAGTGAGGCAGATGTGATAGCTGCCTCCCCTGGTGCTTTTTCATTGCAGTTTCATGACGAGACCAGCGAGCCTAAATATCTTTATACACATACATGAAATACGTTACCTGGAGTATGGAAGGTGAGGACATGTAATGAAGGGGTCTACAAACATGACATTGGTGACACTGAGATAGTAACAGACACGCGCTTATTGCCCGTGCTCCATCCAGTTACTGAGGGGTTGCGCAATCAGAGGGGAGGCTGAGCTCGTCACTGCCTCACCTCTCGTCTCTTCCTGTATTTGCAGCGGAGCTCCGCAAATTTGGCGATTTTGACTCTAAAAATGATTGGAATCGTACAGAAATGACATAACACAGATCAGTGGAAAAATCTTAATATTTATTTTATTTTATTATCCTTTTTTTTTTACTTTTTGTAACAGCTATTTTCATTGGAGTATGACAGGTGAGGCTCTGCCTCCCCTGACCGCACGTCCCTGTATCACCCCTGCCGTCGAGCTGCAGGGGCTATTCCCCACGTCTCTGTGTGTGCGGCACAGGCGTCGTGGCGATGTCACCGTCACTTAGTGGCGAATGGCGGCGGGTATTGGCATGGGTCGCTGTCCATACCACGGAGAGGCCAGGACTTCGGGTCTCGCTTTATGTACCTTCAGTCTTCATGCTTGAAGACTGAAGGTACAAGGACCTTCACGAGGGTGTGTGCAGGCCTGTGTAAGGCTACGTGTGCAGGAGCTCAATCTCTTTCTCGTGCTCATTTATCGTGTGTTGAGATTGTCTTTAAACTCACGGAGCTTCAGTTTAACAGGGGACAATAATCAAACCAGGCGGCGTGACCTTCAAAATGGCTTGAATGATGAGTGACACCCAATGTGCGTGTGTATTCAACAAGCATTTCCCATGTAGCCTCTGTAGACCATGGGAGCAAGCGCCGGTAACGAGCGCCTCCTGAGGCCGGCGTGGTGCGGAGACATCGGCGTTGGGGGGGGGGAAGAAGGCAACCAGACGTTGTTCTGGCTACACCGCCACCCCTTTGGCTAACGGTGTTTGTCCCCGAGAGTCGCTCAAACGCTGTGCCGAGGGAGGTGGCGGGGGGGGGGGTCGTTGTCTTGATTGTTAAGTGTGCATGGGTCTACTTGTGAGTGTGTCTATGTGTGTAATTGCAACGGAAAGCGGTTGCGCAATGGTTAGCACGCTGCGCTACGAACCCGGCGACCCGAGTTTGATTACCGCTCACCACGGCCAATACCGGTGATGATTATCTGAACCGGTCCTGGGCCTCCCATAGGTTGACTCAGCCTCAAATGAGTACCTGGTGCGATGTGTAAACATCGCCACTGGGGAGACAAAGGCGGCCGGGCGTGGTGCTGGCCACCCACCCCCTCGTGTGCCGTGCCGGCCTCCATAGTCGCTCGCTAACAGCACTTGCCCCAACAGTCTGTTAAGGTTATATGGGGGGGGGGTGACCTTTGTCTTTTGTTTGTGTGTAAATGCAGGCCAGCTTGCACAACAACCTGCCTTCGGAGATCGTCAGCAAGATCAACCTCATTGACCTGGCGGGAAGGTCAGTAAACTGCGTCCAATTCCGATTCCCCCTGCTAAATATGCGATTAATACTCGCGAATGCCTCCTTCCTTACAGGAACATTTTATTTGTATTATTTTTTCCAGTCCTTTTAGGCCGTTGGGCCACAATCGTTTTTTTCTCTCTCCGCTTGTTTACCCAGGACAACCTCACTTCACAGGAGGGTCCTGCCAAGTTTTCACAGTGGGGGAGAAATGGTTGCTGGGTAAACTCCAGTGGAGTAAATTTGCTGCGTCGTTTTCGAATTTGGAGAATGTGGCAAAGGGGGGAGGTCCCATGATACGTCGAGGGATCTCTAACGCCTGTGGTTATTATGAATATTACGGTATTAATCAGGGTGGCCCGTGGATTCGAACCGTGATCCTCTGCAGCCAGCGGAGTGCGTGCCTCTGCTGGGGGACTCCACGTTCCCTTCACTGCCGTCCCCTGGCAGTGGTCGTTCCACGTCCGATTTGTCCGTCGCTGCGTCTATCAACCAGACGGCTGTAACGATACGAACCCGGCGACCCAAGTTAGATTCCCGCTCGCGGCCAAGTCCAGTGACGATTATCGGAACCGGTTCTGGGCCTCCCCGAAGTCGATTAAGCATCGTCACCGGGGATGGCGAAGGCGACCAGGACCTGGTGCTACCCACCCCCCTCGTATGCCGTGCCGGCCTTCATAGGCGCTCGCTTTACAGCACTTGCCCCAACAGTCTGTGAAGGCAACGTGGACGCTACATTTCAAGCGTCCGCTTCGTCCGTTGCTTTGACCGTCGCTGCGTCTGTCAACTGAGACGGCCGCAACATCAAGTCGCTTTCCATGGAAAGTATTCCGCATTGCGGAGACCATGAAGAAGCTGGAAGTCCCGTAGCTCGCGAATCCACCCGGACATAGCGTTGGCAGAACTCCTCCGCCAGCAAAATGCAATGCCGAGAAGACGCCGCCAAACGCAAGCCTGCGGTTGATTGATCCTCACACCGGGGCGCAACGCTGGCCTTGGTTCAACGCTGCCACAAGCACGATAGGAAAAAAATGCCACATCCAGACTTATGTTTTAAGAACGGAAACATATTTATCGGCATCGTCATTCGCAGCACCATTAGTATGGAATCGGCATCATCATCATCTGCAGCAGCAACAGCATCATCAGCAGATGCAGCAGCAGCAGCAGCAGCAGCTTAGCAGCAGAATAATCATCAGCAAACGAATCATCAGCAGCATCATCCCTTTCAGAAATGATTCCGAAGAGCGATTCCCAGTTAACACAGCCGAAGCACCGCAATCGCTTGTTCCAGGGACAAGACGTTTAGGAACGGACAAACCACAGCAATTTAGCAAATCGTGGTTAAATACTTTTCAGAGGTGACAAGAACCCCCCCCCCCACCCCCGAACAACTGAAAGAGCGCTGAAGGCAATGGATGGCCGTGCCTTTGCCAGCGTCCCGGTTGTTACGTGGGATGCATGCCGCTGGGGAGTGCATCGTAAATTACATGGCCGACTGGCGTAACAATCAATATTGGTTTGCTTCTTGTTTGTCGAAGGCATTTGCTTACAGACTCGGTAGCGTCCCCCCCCACCCCCCGACCACCACCACCTCCTCCTCCTCCTCCTCCACACATCGCGCCTTAGCAACCGAAAGCTTCGACCCCAATCGCCCGGCACCCACCAACTGTGCAAACAGACGCGGTAATTCTGTTAGGTGCCGGGGCAGTAAAACTTGCCTGGAGTTGAAAGTTCTGGGAGGAGGAGGAGGAGAGAGGGAGGGAGGGATGAGGATGAGGGTGGCTTGGGTCGAGCAATTGCTTGTGTTGGAGAGCCGGACCTGCACTCACTGCCAAGAGGCCTAGGTTTGAGTCCGGGTTTTCGGCCAGCTGTGGCTGGACCTGGTTCTCTCGCGCGTTCGCGAGGTGGCGGTTTCCACTCCCGTCACGACGCTTGTACGGGTAGTTCAGCATCGATTGGTTCGTCGGTCCAAATGGATTCCCACATTCACAGACACATGCGTCTGTTACGTCTACCATGTGGGACAATCAGTATGCTTCGTGGGTTGTGCAAACTGAGACGTGAATGTTCCTGTCAGGCTACTGGTATCGGCGATAATGCCTGTACAGACAAGATCAAACAAGAAACACTGCAAATGAGACGGTCAAAGCGAGACAGGAGCTGAATCTTGAATTACATTGAATCCAGGCCACAGCTGACGTAGAGAAGGGATACCTGTGATCTGGTCTTAAGATGTCCCCCTGCGGTAAACCCACACTGACCTGCGTGGTGAAGTATGGTCGAATAACCAAAGTGACCGTCATGCAATACGAACCCGGGCACCACAGTGGTGAGATGCTAACTCCCTCGCCTGGTATACAGGAGGTCGTGGGTTCGATCCCGACCCTGATGCCTGTATATTTGGAGTTTGGCATGTCTCTCTCCCCGTGGTTGCGTAGATCTTTTCCAGGTCCTCCAGTATTTCTCTCCACATTCAGAATCCACGTGCGTTCGGAGTATTTGGCTGCTCTACATTTCCACGTGCTGAGCCACTTCGTTGAGCCATCATTTGTTGGCCAGGTCACTTCTGAAAAAGAGCTAAAAGCTCTCAGTGGGTCTTACCCGGTAAAATTAACATAGTAGTAGTTTCGATTTAAAGCTTTCGTGACTGCAAGGATTCATCTTCTTTGGTTCTTTCGGTAAAGTCACGTAGAATGAGAATAAAATAATAAATTTATAAAATAAAATAACACAATAATATTCTCACGACGTTTCGGCCACAACACAAGCGGCTTTCATCAGGTGAAGGGACGAGACTGTCTGGAGGACAGCGCTGGAGTGATGATGAAGGCCGCTTGTGTTGTGGCCGAAACGTCATGAGAATATTATTGTTATTTTATTTTATCAATTTATTATTTTATTCTCATTCTACGTGACTTTACCGAAAGAACCAAAGAAGAAGATAGTAGTAGTTAGCACCTCAGTTCGATTCCTGCTCACGGCCAACACCAGTGACGATTATCCGAACCATTCCTGGGCCTCCCCTAGGTCGACTCAACCTCGAAGTTAGCACCTGCGCATTTGTGATGGACAGGACTCATTAGAGTGTGTGATGAGAGATGCTCACTCGCTTACGAGGCCACGAGGGAGACAAAGGTGGCCCCATCTCATCCCGTGCCGACCTTCAGCGGCACTTGCCCCAACAGTCTGTTAAGGCCAAACGGGTGACCTTTGTCATTGGAGGCCTTCGTCCAGCAGTGGATTGACGAAGGGATGTAAATGAATATTAATTTTGTGCTGTATATTAGGCTCGTAACGGCTCGCTCCCCAGCGGTTCCATTGCCATGTGTTCGGAAAGCTGTGATAGCAACCCGGCGATCTGTTCTTGCTTTGATGTTTGCCTTCTCATTTGTATCATTTGTCATTATTTACATCTCGTCTCTCCATTTTATTTGCTCCGTTTTAGCGGAAAATTTCCACAAAAGCGTGGAATACGAAAGCGTCTGTCGCGAGTGCGAGAATCGATGATATTTAACAATCGATGGGTCCATGCATCGCTGGGTGACAGATACATAGTCGGTGTAAAAGTATGCACGCAGCATACACGTAAACTTAACGCACGCGTGCCAGCTCACCAAACCGGCATTTAACGCACATTAATTTACCTTTTAGTGTCAACGATTAATGCACTTTGAGGGCCCGACCGTTTTTACGTTGAAATCTACTGAGAGATGCGACCACCAACCGACCCCACCAGCCCATTGCAAATGCGGCATCGCCGCCACTTCATTGGCATCCGCTCTTAGGGATCCGTCGAGTGTTTGTTGAAAGTACGTGTTCGATCCAGCGTGTCGTTGGAGTAACGTGCACAGATTTTTTTAAAAAGAAATTATTTGGTGCTGCTGTTGTTGCTTTGACAGTTGGTGCACACAATCACCGATGAATGATAATAGCAAAAACTCAGCACATTCATCGCTAACGCTGTGTGGCCTTGACATAAGAATATATAATAGGCGACGTTTTGGGCAATGGCCCTTCTTCGTAGCACTTGAATTATCTGCGAAATGAATAATTTATGCACTATGAAGAAGGGCCATTTCCCGAAACTTCGCCTATTAAATATTTATTGTTCCTTTTCATGCCACACACAGTGTTCTTGACCAATGCGTTGAGTGTTTTTTTTCCTCCCCTTTCACAGATTTAAGGCGCTTTGAGTTGACGGTGCCTGTGTTGCACTGGCCTCTAGTGGTCAATGCTGGGAATTGGCACCAATACCAACACGTGGGTTGAGGTGGCTCTGTTGTCACAACTTGCCTTGCGAGTCTCAGCGGTGACAGAGTCGCTCATCAGCTGGCCCAAGTGTCGCTCAATAAATATGCACTCGGAGCGGCCTCTGCGCAGCACGTGGTCCCCTCAATGAGACGGGACAAGGGTTCTCTACCGTATCGCACAACCTGTGCACGGGGGCCATATTCACAACGCTGAACCGAGTTCCTGTAGATTGCCCCCCCACCCGTTCAACTCGTGACAATGCCTGCAGCGGCGCATAGCGTAAACACCGTGCTGGCCACCCACCACCTCGTGTGCCGTTCGGGCCTTCGTAGGCGCTGCTCACTAACAGCACTTGCCCCAACAGTCTGTTAAGGCTACACGGTGGGATCTTTGTCTTTGTGTGTTGGTGTGCATTGACAGCGAGAGAGCGGACCCCAACTACAACAAGGACCGCATCACCGAGGGCAGCAACATCAACCGCTCGCTCGTCACCCTGGGCAGCGTCATCTCTGCCCTGGGTCTGTGACTTACCGCGCAGAGACAGCACAAAGGGCGCGGAGCCAGCTCCCAAGCACCATCCACCTTCAAGCAGCAGCTCCAGGCCCTCACCTGATCAGTCTCTCGCCCGTCCAGGCCCTCGCCCGTCCAGGCCCTCACCCATCCAGTCCCTCACCTGTCCAGGCATCAGTCTCTCACCCACCTAGGCTCTCGCCTGTGCAAGCTCTCGCCCGTCCTGGCCCTCACCTGTCCAGGCCCTCGCCCATCCAGGCTCTCACCTGTTCAGGCCCTCACCTGTCCAGGCATCAGTCTCCCGCCCGTCCTGGCCCTCACCTGTCCAGGCCCTTACCTGTCGCGGCTCTCACCTGTTCAGGCCCTCACCTGTTCAGTCATCAGTCTCTCACCCATCCAGGCCCTCACCCATCCACGCCCTCACCTGTCGAGGCTCTCACCTGTTCAGGCCCTCACCTGTTCAGTCATCAGTCTCTCACCCATCCAGGCCCTCACCCATCCACGCTCTCACCTATCCAGGCTCTGATCTATTCAGGTCCTCACCTGTTCAGTCATCAGTCTCTCACCCATCCAGGCCCTCACCCATCCACGCTCTCACCTATCCAGGCTCTGATCTGTGCAGGTCCTCACCTGTTCAGTCATCAGTCTCTCACCCATCCAGGCCCTCACCCATCCACGCTCTCACCTATCCAGGCTCTGATCTATTCAGGCCCTCACCTGTTCAGTCATCAGTCTCTCACCCATCCAGGCCCTCACCCATCCACGCTCTCACCTATCCAGGCTCTGATCTGTGCCGGTCCTCACCTGTTCAGTCATCAGTCTCTCACCCATCCAGGCCCTCACCCATCCACGCGCTCACCTATCCAGGCTCTGATCTATTCAGGTCCTCACCTGTTCAGTCATCAGTCTCTCACCCAACCAGGCCCTCACCCATCCACGCTCTCACCTATCCAGGCTCTGATCTGTGCAGGTCCTCACCTGTTCAGTCATCAGTCTCTCACCCATCCAGGCCCTCACCCATCCACGCTCTCACCTATCCAGGCTCTGATCTGTGCAGGTCCTCACCTGTTCAGTCATCAGTCTCTCACCCATCCAGGCCCTCACCCATCCACGCTCTCACCTATCCAGGCTCTGATCTGTGCAGGTCCTCACCTGTTCAGTCATCAGTCTCTCACCCATCCAGGCCCTCACCCATCCACGCTCTCACCTATCCAGGCTCTGATCTGTGCAGGTCCTCACCTGTTCAGTCATCAGTCTCTCACCCATCCAGGCCCTCACCCATCCACGCTCTCACCTATCCAGGCTCTGATCTGTGCAGGTCCTCACCTGTCCAGGCCAGCACACGAATGACTGTGAGCTCTGGCTCCGCAACTCCGAATTCTCCATTGGACATTGCGTCTGCATCGTGAAACTTTGAGCGCTTTGTAAATGGTGTTTATCGTCAATAGCGTTAATTGTGCATGGCGATAACGGGGATTGAGTTAGGAAAGCAGATGCACGGTACGTCACGGGCAAGCGGCCTTTTCGAGGACATGCTGTGTGCGGGCTGATTCGGGTGTGATGTTATCCTCCTCGACTGGTATGCAGGAGGTCGGGGGTTCAATCCCGACCCTGACGCCCGCTGTATATTTGGAGTTTACATGTTCTCTCGGTGGTCGCGTGCATTTTTTTTCTCCGTAGACCTCCGGTTTTTCCCTCCACATTTAGAAACATTGCAGTGAGAATATTTAGATAATTTTGCTGCTATACATGTCCAAATGATGGGCCACTTTATTGAGCTATCATTTGTGGCCAGGTCGCTTCTGAAATATAAGTTGGGGATGGTTTAGTTTAATTTGTACGTGTTTGTGTGATTTCTTTACCTTTCTTGTACTTTGCACTATTATCATGGTTTTGTATTGTTGTTGTTGTTGTAACGTTCTTACCCGACCCTCCTGGACGTGTGTGAAAAGGAGCTTTATAGCTCATCGGGTTCCTCCAGCGTAAAAAACAATATTCTGATTCTAACAGCGCCGCCGCCTCCGTCTCCCCCCAAATGCCCTCCCGGCACAGCGGAGAACGCAGCTTTGGGTGGCGGCTCCGGCGTCGGCGCCGGCGCCGGAGGCGACGCGTGGGGGACGGCGCTGAGCGAGCCGGAGTCGGGCAAGCTGAGGGGGCCGTCCGCCAGTGGGGGGCGATCCAGGACGGGGGGCCCCGCGCGGAGGGGGGGCCGCCTGTGCCACGTGCCCTACCGGGACTCGGTGCTCACGCGACTGCTCAAGGACAGCCTCGGCGGGAACTCGCGCACCGTCATGATCGCCAGTGAGTGGTCGTGGTGTGTGTGTGTGTGTGGTAGTGGTGTGTGTGTGTGTGTGGTAGTGGTGTGTGTGTGTGTAGTAGTGGTGTGTGTGTGTGGTAGTGGTGTGTGAGTGTGTAGTAGTGGTGTGTGTGTGTGTGTGTAGTAGTGGTGTGTGTGTGGTAGTGGTGTGTGTGTGTGTGTGTAGTAGTGGTGTGTGTGTGTAGTAGTGGTGTGTGTGTGTGTGTGTAGTAGTGGTGTGTGTGTGTAGTGTGTGTATGTGTAGTAGTGGTGTGTGTGAGTAGTAGTGGGGTGTGTGTGAGTGGTAGTGGTGTGTGTAGCAGTGTGTGTGTAGTAGTGGTGTGTGTGTGTGTGTGTAGTAGTGGTGTGTGTGTAGTGTGTGTATGTAGTAGTGGTGTGTGTGTAGTAGTGGGGTGTGTGTGAGTGGTAGGGGTGTGTGTAGCAGTGTGTGTGTAGTAGTGGTGTGTGTGTAGTAGTGGTGTGTGTGTGTAGTGTGTAGTAGTGGTGTGTGTGTGTAGTGTGTGTATGTAGTAGTGGTGTGTGTAGTAGTGGTGTGTGTGTGTAGTAGTGGTGTGTGTGTGTGTAGTAGTGGTGTGTGTGTGTGTGTAGTAGTGGTGTGTGTGTGTAGTAGTGGTGTGTGTGTAGTAGTGGTGTGTGTGTGGTAGTGGTGTGTGAGTGGTAGTGGTGTGTGTGTGTAGTGTGTGTATGTAGTAGTGGTGTGTGTGTAGTAGTGGTGTGTGTGAGTGGTAGTGGTGTGTGTGTAGTAGTGGTGTGTGTGGTAGTGTGTGTGTAGTAGTGGTGTGTGTGTGTGGTAGTGATGTGTGTGTGGTAGTGGTGTGTGTGTAGTAGTGGTGTGTGAGTGGTAGTGGTGTGTGTGTGTAGTGTGTGTATGTAGTAGTGGTGTGTGTGTAGTAGTGGTGTGTGTGAGTGGTAGTGGTGTGTAGTAGTGTGTAGTGGTGTGTAGTAGTGTGTAGTGGTGTGTGTATGTAGTAGTGGTGTGTGTGTAGTAGTGGTGTGTGTGTGTAGTAGTGGTGTGTGTATGTAGTAGTGGTGTGTGTGTAGTAGTGGTGTGTGTGGTGTGTGTGTGTGGTAGTGGTGTGTGTGTGGTAGTGGTGTGTGTGGTAGTGGTGTGTGTGGTAGTGGTGTGTGGTGGTGTGTGTGGTAGTGGTGTGTGTGGTAGTGGTGTGTGTGGTAGTGGTGTATGTGTAGTAGTGGTGTGTGTGTAGTAGTGGTGTGTGTTTGTGAGTGTGAGTAGCGCGCTGCGCTACAGACCTGGTGACCCAGATTCGATTCCCGCTCACGGCCAATATCAGTGACGATTTGCTGAACCGGTCCTGGGCCTCCCCTAGGTCGGCTCAGCCTCAAATGAGTACCCGGTGCTATGTGTAAATATCGCCGCTTGGGAGACAAAGGCGGCCGGGCGTGTGTTGGCCACCCACCCCCTCGTGTGCCATGCCGGCCTTTGTAGGTGCTCGCTAACAGCACTTGCCCCTACAGTCTGCTAAGGCTATACGGGGTATCTTTGTCTTTGTAGTAGTGGTGTGTGTGTATGTGGTAGTGGTGTGTGTGTGTTTATGACGGTGCCAGCAGTGGTCCTGGCAGTGGAGGTAGCTGCAGCAGCGGTAGTGGTTTGGTTGCTGTGGTGGCAGTGGCGGTGTTGGTGGTGGCGGTGTTCATGGTGGTGGCGGTGTTGGTTGTGGTCGTGTTGGTGGTGGTGGAGGCAGCGGTGGTGGCGTTGAAGGTGGTGCTGGTAGTGGTGGTGGCGGTCGTGTTGGTTGTGGCATTGGTGTTGGTGGTGGCGGCGGCAGTGTTGGTGGTGTTGGTGGTGTTGGCAGTGGTGGTGGTTGTGCACTCCCGGGGCCTCAGTGTCCACCTCTGCTCGTTGCAGCTGTGTCCCCGGCGTGCAGCTCGTACGGGGAGACGATGAGCGTCCTGCGCTACGCAGCGCGCGCCAAGAACATCGTCAACCGACCCAAGATCAACGAGGTGCGATCCCTCTCACCGTGCCAACCCGGCACCACCGAGATCCTGGGTTCCATTACGGCGTTTCGGCCACTGCCCATGGTCGAACCGGGTTCTCGCGTAACCCGAGTTGATGGTCCCAGCCTGGTCATCAACGATGACACGAACAGCCCATGGCATTCAGTTTGGAGCATTCCTTCATTGAGATGAATTTTATCTCTGAGTAATCGCAGTGGCTGAGCGGGCGGGTGAGAAAGTGTTGCTGCTGCTTGCTGTGTGGACCAGTGGTTTGCTTGAAGGGATCTCAAGAGGTGGCTCTATGGTGTCCACTTGTGCAGGCCGTGACATGACACCGGTCACACAATTGGGATAAAATTAAGGAAAAAGACTCCGACAAAACGTGGAAAAAAGCTTTCCTGCCCGCTGTTACCTACCTGGGCGTCACGGTGGCGAGATGTTAACTACCTCGCCCGGTGTGCAGGAGGTCGTGGGTTTGATCCAGACTCTTGACGCCTGCTGTATATTTGAATTTTGCGTGTTCTCCCCGTGGTCGTGTGGATTTTTCTCCGGGTCCTCCGGTTATTCCCCTACGCAATTATCAACACGCGTTTAGGGTATTTCGCTACTGAATAGCTACTTTGTCGAGCTACCATCTGTGATCGCCAGTTCGCTTCCGAAGAAGAGCTATACAGCTCAGTGGGCCTTACCTGGTTAAACAAACAACAAAAGTGTTTGTTTAGTATCTCCTGCTGTGACGTGGACATTTGTTGAGACCCTCCCCCGTGCGGTACGGCAGTCGTGGGTGTGTAAGCTCACCATCGGAAGCGGCGATTTCAAGTTCTGCTTGGCGGTTGATTTGGTGGTCCATCACCCACCTGTCCAGTGCCGATTCAAATCGACACTGGACAGGTGAAGTCAATGGCGGTTGTCCTATGGAAAGAACTTGTAGTGATTCACCGGCCCCTTTAGCCATCCAGTCAAGCACTTGGACCTGAAGTTGCGTATGTGCGTGCGTATGTGCGTGCGTGCGTGTGTGCGTGGGGAGCGGTGGTCTAGCGGTTTGGAACCCCACTGCGCTATGAACCTGGCGACCCGAGTTCGATTCCCGCTCACGGCCAACACCAATGAGGATTATCTGAACCGGCCGTGGACCTCCCCTAGGTCGACTCAGCCTTAAATGAGTACCTGGTGCGGTGTGTAAATATCACCACTGGGGAGTCAAAGGCAGCCGGGGATGGTGTTGCATACCCACCCCCTTCGTGTGTCGTCCCGGCCTTCATAGGTGCTACTTGCCCCAACAGTCTGTTATCTGTTTAGGCTTTACAGGGGATCCTTGTCTTTGTGCGTGTGTGAATGTACGTGGCTGCGACGCGCGTGTGCCCTCGCGCTGTGCAGGATCCCAACGTGCGGATCATCCGCGAGCTCCGACAGGAGGTGGACCGGCTCAAGGCCATGCTGCTGAGTGTGGAACCGGTCAGTGCGTGTTTTTGGCACGCATCACCATCATCATTGTCATTGGCGACAGCAGTATGTATGTTGAACTTCTTTCGCACCGTACGTAGCCAACCGTGCTCATCAGAGGTGCGGGGGAAGGACAACAAACTAAACACAACAAGCTGTTCTAAAGAAGTTAGTTTTCAATCTAAATTATGTAAAAGTGCATAGCTCCAGTGGCTTCCTAACCTCAGAAACTCAGAAAGAAGAGCGTTCCAGATGGCCGCAGAATATTATAACGATAATAATAACGTTTTATTTAAATGTTACCACGCTCATTGACGCCGGTGGCATCTCGGAGGGCTTCGCACGCGATGAGTGACTCGCATTGCATCTCGGCACACTTGAAAGGGCCACCCCCAGTGGCAGCTGTCCCTGTGTGGCCCAAGGCGACTCAGCGCCTGGCCTGTGAGTGGCCATTAGCCTGCCACTAGGGGGCGATGATTGCTATCTGTAATCCGGAATTTTAGTCATTTGTGGTATACAGTATTCTCTCGTTATTCGTGAGGGATACGTTCAGGAAATCCTCACAGATAACGATGTTGGCCTACGAAAAGGCATCTTTAATTTTTTTTTTACCTTAAATAAATACGTAAATAATCACTTGATCTCATCACTTTCTCTCTCGATGCAGTCGTGTGGCGTTCTCCAGATGCTATTCGCAGATAGCCAAAATTGTGGATCACAAGTTCTTGACTAACGGGGGAATACTCTGACGTTACGAATTGGGAAAGTATGGACCATAGCGCTGGCCCACAGTTGCCTACCCGGTTCGAATGACGTCAGGGGATCTTTAACGTCCACGTTGAAGCAGACGACGCAAAGTATTTTACTTGATAATACACACCGCAGTAATAACCAGGGCAGCCTGCTGGATTAGAACCGCGGACCTGTGCAATAAGCGTGTGACGGCGCTACTGCCACCACTTCGAGCAGCAGCGTTGTTATTGTCATCATCATCACCAGTAGCACTGTCATCATCGCTATCACGGGCAACGGCGGCAAGATCACCATCGTGATGATGAGCAGCAGTAGCCATAGTAACTGCATTATCATCATTGGCAACAGCAGCAGCACAATAATAATAATCATCATCATTATCGCCAGCTGCCGCAGTAAGTGTTGTCTCTTCTTTATTGGAAACGGCAATAAAATCATCATCGGCATCACCATCGTCACCATCATCATCGGCTACCGCAGCAGGAGCAGCATGCTGCAGCGTCACGATCGTCATCACGATCGTCGACGTCGTCACCTGAGCAGAGCGAGAGTTTGAAACCGGGCCCAGCAGGCTGCCTCTCACTCCCACCGTAGCCCAGGGCTCGGCAACCCGCGGCGGCTCTGGGGCTGCGTGACCCCATTATTTATTAAGGACCACCACCTTCACGTGTCCACCACAGTGCATTGCGGCTCTTGAAATGTGTTCTTACAGAATCGCGGCTTTCCTTGCGACTTTGGTTTTGCCCGACCCCCTTTGCCCTTAGAGGGACCTGGCGCCGTTGCTGAGCGAGGGAGAGCGCGACAGCAACCTGGCCGAGATGCTGCACGAGAACGAGATGAAGGCGAGCGGGGACGGGGTCCACCCTCCCCCCTCCTCCTCCCCCCCCCCCGCCTGTCTCTCAAGACGAGCCCCCACCACCACCACCCCCCCCTTGTCACCAGCTCACCCCACTTGCACGGGACCCAGTCTGTTTCTGTGCCGCAGCCCCGAATGGGCCTCGTTCAGGCTTCTCGGCGGGGCGCCGCGGTGGCGAGATGTTAACGCCCTCGCCTGGTATACAAGAGGTCGTTCGTGGGTTCGATCCCAATCCTGACGATGCCTCTATGTTTGGAATTTGGGCGTCTCTCTCTCCGTGGTCGCGTGGATTTTCTCTCCGGGTCCTCAGGTTTTTCACCCCCACATTTAGAATCAACATCACGCGTTTAGAGTATTTGGCTGCTATAAATATCCACGCGATAAGCCACTTCGTTGAGCTCTCATTCGTGATAGTCGAGTAACTTTCTGAAAAAGAGCTTCATAGCTCAGTAGTGCCTTACCTGGTTAAAATAAAAAAAATAGTTTAATAGTTTTTAAGACAGGATGCCACCGGCTTGCATTAGATTTGTAAACGGTTGAAACGTATGCTGCTCCTGCCCTCTAGCGGTGATGTAATAATAGTAGTAAATTATTAGCCCATTTGGTAATCCACTGCTGGATGAAGGCCTGGCCCTGTGCACGCCGTTCTGTGCGGGTTTGTGAAGGGGGGAGCACAGGACCGGTTCAGATATCGCGCACCGCTGGGGTTAGCCGTGGCCAGGAATGGAGCTCAATTATTAGGGTTCTTCGCACAGTGTGATCACCGCCGATATAATAATACTTTCTATCCAGTAATTTTTTTTTTTAACCTAGGTCAAACGTTATTGGACGTACATAGTTCACCATCAACACCATAGGTGATTGGTTCCACCAATCAGAATGAGCCCTCAAGACGAAAATGACGACAATTCCATGACGTACAGACTATATAAGATGTTATATATATTTATTTTATTTTCGCAGCAACCTCGCGTCAGAGAATAGCATTGTTAAGCCACTGCTGGACGAAGGCCTCTGATTAGCAGGGGTTGGCTACGTACGGTACGAAAGAAGTTCAACATACAAAAAGAAGACAAAGATCCCCCGTGTAGCCTTAACAGACTGTAGGGGGCAAGTGCTGTTAGCGAGCACCTGTGAAGGTCGGCACGGCACACGAAGGGGGTAGGTGGCCAGCACCACGCCTGGCCGCCTTTGTCTCCCTATTGGCGATGTTTACACACCGCACCAGGTTACTCATTTGAGGCTGAGTCGATATAAGGGAGGCCCAGAACCGGCTCAGATTATCGTCATTGGCGTTGGCCGTGAGCGGGAATCGAACTCGTGTCTCCGGCTTCGTAGCACAACGCGCTGCTCGCTACACTACCGCTCCCCATACACAACAACAACCACCATTCGCCACTAAGTGGCGGTCGCGTCACTACGGCGCCTGTGCCAGGCAAGGTGCACGTTAAGGCCACGTGAAGTGTCGGAACACCCGCCGGCAGGAGGTCACGGGACAGACCCAGGTGCCACGGGTCGACTGACTGAGATGACTGGCCAGAGCTCCCCACGCACACCCGCACGCACGCACGCACGCTCGTGCGTTCAGGAGCCGACGTCATGGATCTACTTTTCAAAGTCTAATCGCCCCCCTCCGGGGCTGGGCGCAGGTGGAGCGGCTGACGCGCGACTGGTCGGACGGCTGGCGCGACACGCGGGCCCTGCTTGAGGAGCACACGCTGGGGATCAACCGCCTGCGTGCCGGCGTGGAGGTGGCGTCCCAGCTCCCGCACCTCCTCTCCACGGACGGGGACGTGCTGAGCACGGGCGTCACCATCAACCGTCTGCGGGTGCTTGCGCGCACGCACGCACGCACGCACGCACGCGGAAACGCAGAGATAACTCCGCGCGTGTAGCCTCGACGTGTTCTTGGGGGCAAGTGCTGTTAGCGAGCGCCTACGAAGGCCGGAATGGCGCATGAAGGGGTGGGTGGCCAGCAGCACTCCCCGCCGCCTTTGTCTCCCCAGTGGCGATGTTTACACATACCACCGGGTACTCATTTGAGGCTGAGCCGACCTAGGAGAGGCCCGGGATTGGTTCAGATAATGGTCACTGATATTGGCCTCACATACACACACACACGCGTGTGCAAGTGTACACACACACATATACGCAGACACATATACGCAGACACGTATACGTATGCACACATGGGTACTCGGGCACAAACATGACGAGCACGGTTGGTTACGTACGGTGCGAAAGAAGTTCGCCTACATACATACAGTGAGGGAAAAAGTATTTGATCCCCTGCTGATTTTGTACGTTTGCCCACTGACAAAGAAATTATCAGTCTACAAAAAAATCCAGAAAAACGCATGTCAAAAATGTTATAAATTGATTTGCATTTTAATGAGGGAAATAAGTATTTGACCCTTCTGCAAAACATGACTTAGTACTTGGTGGCAAAACCCTTGTGGGCAATCACAGATGTCAGACGTTTCTTGTAGTTGGCCACCAGGTTTGCACACATCTCAGGAGGGATTTTGTCCCACTCCTCTTTGCAGATCTTCTCCAAGTCATTAAGGTTTCGAGGCTGACGTTTGGCAACTCGAACCTTCAGCTCCCTCCACAGATTTTCTATGGGATTAAGGTCTGGAGACTGGCTAGGCCACTCCAGGACCTTAATGTGCTTCTTCTTGAGCCACTCCTTTGTTGCCTTGGCCGTGTGTTTTGGGTCATTGTCATGCTGGAATACCCATCCACGACCCATTTTCTATGCCCTGGCTGAGGGAAGGAGGTTCTCACCTAAGATTTGATGGTACATGGCCCCGTCCATCGTCCCTTTGATGCGGTGAAGTTGTCCTGTCCTCTTAGCATAAAAACACCCCCAAAGCATAATGTTTCCACCTCCATGTTTGACGGTGGGGATGGTGTTCTTGGGGTCATAGGCAGCATTCCTCCTCCTCCAAACACGGCGAGTTGAGTTGATGCCAAAGAGCTCCATTTTGGTCTCATCTGACCACAACACTTTCACCCAGTTGTCCTCTGAATCATTCAGATGTTCATTGGCAAACTTCAGACGGGCATGTATATGTGCTTTCTTGAGCAGGGGGACCTTGCCGGCGCTGCAGGATTTCAGTCCTTCACGGCGTAGTGTGTTACAAATTGTTTTCTTGGTAACTATGGTCCCAGCTGCCTTGAGATCATTGACAAGATCCTCCCGTGTAGTTCTGGGCTGATTCCTCACCGTTCTCATGATCATTGCATGGAGCCCCAGGCCGAGGGAGATTGACAGTTCTTTTTGTGTTTCTTCCATTTGCGAATAATCGCACCAACTGTTGTCACCTTCTCACCAAGCTGCTTGGCAATGGTCTTGTAGCCCATTCCAGCCTTGTGTAGGTCTACAATCTTGTCCCTGACATCCTTGGAGAGCTCTTTGGCCTTGGCCATGGTGGAGAGTTTGTAATCTGATTGACTGATTGCTTCTGTGGACAGGTGTCTTTTATACAGGTAACAAGCTGAGATTAGGAGCACTTCCTTTAAGAGTGTGCTCCTAATCTCAGCTCGTTACCTGTATTAAAGACACCTGGGAGCCAGAAATCTTTCTGATTGAGACGGGGCCAAATACTTATTTCCCTCATTAAAATGCAAATCAATTTATAACATTTTTGACATGCGTTTTTCTGGATTTTCCTGTTGTTGTTCTTTCTCTCACTGTTCAAATAAACCTACCATTAAAATGATAGACTGATCATTTCTTTGTCAGTGGGCAAACGTACAAAATCAGCAGGGGATCAAATACTTTTTTCCCTCGCTGTACGTACGACGACAACAACTCTGACCGGCTCGTCGTTGTTGTTTCAGGAGGGAAGGACAACGATCGGGAGGAGCGATGCGCCCACCGAGCAGGACATTGGTAAGACGATGCGCACACGTGCCGCCCGCTGCACTGTTCGAGAAGAGCGCCCGCCTTGGGAAGGACTGCTCATTCAAAATAGGAAATGCCGCTGTGATTCATGCTCCGTTTAAAGGCCACATGCGAGTTCCTCTCACTCGTGGCCATGCACAAGTACCCACATTGCTGGTTTGCTTATTTGCCACGCTTACACTATTTCCCATGCTGTTGTTCTAAGCAGCCCCTGTAAACCCTTACCGTGTAACGCGCTTGCTACTGCATCAACCGTTTTAGCTCCGTGGGCCCTGCCGAAAATCAACTGATGGACAGACTGACTACGCTCTGCTGCTATCGTTGCGTTCCGTAGATATTTGTAGTACAATCTGGAGCAGCTGTGGGAGTCTAATTGGAGTCCGAACTCTTGGGCTACTTAAGATAGATTGTACAGCGCTTGTTCCGGCAATGTGCATTGATTGGATTCCCAGCCACTGGTGACATTTCTGAACCTGTCCTGGCCACGCCGTCGGACGGCTCAGCCTGAAATGAGTAACAGTTGCGTTATGTAAACCTCAGGACTGGTGAGACAAAGGTGGGGCGAGTCATGGTCTATGGAAGTGGAAGTGTAGCGGTTAGCGCGTTGCACCACAAACCCGGCGGCCCTAGTTGGATTCCTGCTCACGGCCAACACTCGTGACAATTATTTGAATTGGTCCAGGGTCTCGCCTCGGTCGACTCAGCCTCAAATGAGTACCGAGTCTGGTGCGGTGTGTACCACTGAGGTGACAAAGTGAGTCGGACGTGGCGCTGGCCACCCACCCCCTGTGTACCGTTGCCGGCCTTCATTGGTACTCGCTCATAGTACTTGTCTCAACAGTCTGTTAAGGCTACATGGGGGATCTTTGTCTGTGTGTGTGTGTGTGTGCCACGCAGTGCTGTGCGGGCCCTGGATGGAGAGGGAGCACTGTGTGATCGAGAACACGGCCGGCGAAGTCACGCTGCTCCCCATGGCTGGCGCCACGTGCTGCGTCAACGGACGCGACGTCTCCCAGCCCTGCCGCCTTCACCAGGGTGCGCGCCGCCGCTCGGCCCTGCTGGGCCCCAACCCCGCCCTGCTGCATTGCGCCGCGTCGCCTTGCCGTGCCCGGTGGTGCTGTGTTGCATTGTGTGGTGCGCTGTGTTGCACTGTGTTACATTGTGTGGTGTGCTGTGTTACATTGTGTGGTGCGCTGTGTTACATTGTGTGGCATTGTGTGGTGTGCTGTGTTACATTGTGTGGTGCGCTGTGTTACATTGTGTACTGTGCTGTGTTACATTGTGTGGTGCGCTGTGTTACATTGTGTGGTGCGCTGTGTTACACTGTGTGGTGCGCTGTGTTGCATTGTGTGGTGCGCTGTGTTACATTGTGTGGTGCGCTGTGTTACATTGTGTGGTGCGCTGTGTTACATTGTGTACTGTGCTGTGTTACATTGTGTGGTGCGCTGTGTTGCATTGTGTGGTGCGCTGTGTTGCACTGTGTGGTGCACTGTGTTGCATTGTGTGGTGCGCTGTGTTACATTGTGTGGTGCGCTGTGTTGCACTGTGTGGTGTGCTGTGTTGCATTGTGTGGTGCGCTGTGTTGCATTGTGTGGTGTGCTGTGTTGCATTGTGTGGTGCGCTGTGTTACATTGTGTGGTGTGCTGTGTTACATTGTGTGGTGTGCTGTGTTGCATTGTGTGGTGCGCTGTGTTGCATTGTGTGGTGTGCTGTGTTGCATTGTGTGGTGTGCTGTGTTACATTGTGTGGTGTGCTGTGTTGCATTGTGTGGTGTGCTGTGTTACATTGTGTGGTGCGCTGTGTTGCATTGTGTGGTGCGCTGTGTTGCATTGTGTGGTGTGCTGTGTTGCATTGTGTGGTGTGCTGTGTTGCATTGTGTGGTGTGCTGTGTTGCATTGTGTGGTGTGCTGTGTTACATTGTGTGGTGTGCTGTGTTACATTGTGTGGTGTGCTGTGTTGCATTGTGTGGTGTGCTGTGTTGCATTGTGTGGTGTGCTGTGTTGCATTGTGTGGTGTGCTGTGGTACATTGTGTGGTGTGCTGTGTTGCATTGTGTGGTGTGCTGTGTTACATTGTGTGGTGCGCTGTGTTACATTGTGTAGTGCGCTGTGTTACATTGTGTGGTGCGCTGTGTTGCATTGTGTGGTGCGCTGTGTTACATTGTGTGGTGTGCTGTGTTACATTGTGTGGTGCGCTGTTGCATTGTGTGGTGCGCTGTGTTGCATTGTGTGGTGCGCTGTGTTGCACTGTGTGGTGCGCTGTGTTACATTGTATACTGCGCTGTGTTGCACTGTTTTACATTGTGTGTTGCATTGTGTGGTGCGCTGTGTTGCATTGTGTGGTGCGCTGTGTTGCATTGTGTGGTGCGCTGTGTTGCATTGTGTTACATTGTGTGGTGCACTGTGTACTGCGCTGTGTTACATTGTGTGGTGCGCTGTGTTGCATTTTGTGGTGCGCTGTGTTGCATTGTGTGGTGCGCTGTGTTGCATTGTGTGGTGTGCTGTGTTGCATTGTGTGGTGTGCTGTGTTACATTGTGTGGTGCGCTGTGTTACATTGTGTGGTGCGCTGTGTTACATTGTGTGGTGCGCTGTGTTGCACTGTGTGGTGCGCTGTGTTACATTGTGTACTGCGCTGTGTTACATTGTGTGGTGCGCTGTGTTGCATTGTGTGGTGCGCTGTGTTACATTGTGTGGTGCGCTGTGTTGCATTGTGTGGTGCGCTGTGTTACATTGTGTACTGCGCTGTGTTACATTGTGTGGTGCGCTGTGTTGCATTGTGTGGTGCGCTGTGTTACATTGTGTACTGCGCTGTGTTACATTGTGTGGTGCGCTGTGTTGCACTGTGTGGTGCGCTGTGTTACATTGTATACTGCGCTGTGTTGCACTGTTTTACATTGTGTGTTGCATTGTGTGGTGCGCTGTGTTGCATTGTGTGGTGCGCTGTGTTGCATTGTGTGGTGCGCTGTGTTGCATTGTGTTACATTGTGTGGTGCACTGTGTACTGCGCTGTGTTACATTGTGTGGTGCGCTGTGTTGCATTTTGTGGTGCGCTGTGTTGCATTGTGTGGTGCGCTGTGTTGCATTGTGTGGTGTGCTGTGTTACATTGTGTGGTGCGCTGTGTTGCACTGTGTGGTGCGCTGTGTTACATTGTGTACTGCGCTGTGTTACATTGTGTGGTGCGCTGTGTTGCATTGTGTGGTGCGCTGTGTTACATTGTGTGGTGCGCTGTGTTGCATTGTGTGGTGCGCTGTGTTACATTGTGTACTGCGCTGTGTTACATTGTGTGGTGCGCTGTGTTGCATTGTGTGGTGCGCTGTGTTACATTGTGTACTGCGCTGTGTTACATTGTGTGGTGCGCTGTGTTGCACTGTGTGGTGCGCTGTGTTACATTGTATACTGCGCTGTGTTGCACTGTTTTACATTGTGTGTTGCATTGTGTGGTGCGCTGTGTTGCATTGTGTGGTGCGCTGTGTTGCATTGTGTGGTGCGCTGTGTTGCATTGTGTTACATTGTGTGGTGCACTGTGTACTGCGCTGTGTTACATTGTGTGGTGCGCTGTGTTGCATTTTGTGGTGCGCTGTGTTGCATTGTGTGGTGCGCTGTGTTACATTGTGTGGTGCGCTGTGTTGCATTGTGTGGTGCGCTGTGTTGCACTGTGTGGTGCACTGTGTTGCATTGTGTGGTGCGCTGTGTTACATTGTGTGGTGCGCTGTGTTGCACTGTGTGGTGTGCTGTGTTGCATTGTGTGGTGCGCTGTGTTGCATTGTGTGGTGTGCTGTGTTGCATTGTGTGGTGCGCTGTGTTACATTGTGTGGTGTGCTGTGTTACATTGTGTGGTGTGCTGTGTTGCATTGTGTGGTGCGCTGTGTTGCATTGTGTGGTGTGCTGTGTTGCATTGTGTGGTGTGCTGTGTTACATTGTGTGGTGTGCTGTGTTGCATTGTGTGGTGTGCTGTGTTACATTGTGTGGTGCGCTGTGTTGCATTGTGTGGTGCGCTGTGTTGCATTGTGTGGTGTGCTGTGTTGCATTGTGTGGTGTGCTGTGTTACATTGTGTGGTGTGCTGTGTTGCATTGTGTGGTGTGCTGTGTTACATTGTGTGGTGTGCTGTGTTACATTGTGTGGTGTGCTGTGTTGCATTGCGTGGTGTGCTGTGTTGCATTGTGTGGTGTGCTGTGTTGCATTGTGTGGTGTGCTGTGGTACATTGTGTGGTGTGCTGTGTTGCATTGTGTGGTGTGCTGTGTTACATTGTGTGGTGCGCTGTGTTACATTGTGTAGTGCGCTGTGTTACATTGTGTGGTGCGCTGTGTTGCATTGTGTGGTGCGCTGTGTTACATTGTGTGGTGCGCTGTGTTGCATTGTGTGGTGCGCTGTGTTACATTGTGTGGTGTGTTGTGTTACATTGTGTGGTGCGCTGTTGCATTGTGTGGTGCGCTGTGTTGCATTGTGTGGTGCGCTGTGTTGCACTGTGTGGTGCGCTGTGTTACATTGTATACTGCGCTGTGTTGCACTGTTTTACATTGTGTGTTGCATTGTGTGGTGCGCTGTGTTGCATTGTGGGGTGCGCTGTGTTGCATTGTGTGGTGCGCTGTGTTGCATTGTGTTACATTGTGTGGTGCACTGTGTACTGCGCTGTGTTACATTGTGTGGTGCGCTGTGTTACATTGTGTGGTGCGCTGTGTTGCACTGTGTGGTGCGCTGTGTTACATTGTGTACTGCGCTGTGTTACATTGTGTGGTGCGCTGTGTTGCATTGTGTGGTGCGCTGTGTTACATTGTGTGGTGCGCTGTGTTGCATTGTGTGGTGCGCTGTGTTACATTGTGTACTGCGCTGTGTTACATTGTGTGGTGCGCTGTGTTGCATTGTGTGGTGCGCTGTGTTACATTGTGTACTGCGCTGTGTTACATTGTGTGGTGCGCTGTGTTGCACTGTGTGGTGCGCTGTGTTACATTGTATACTGCGCTGTGTTGCACTGTTTTACATTGTGTGTTGCATTGTGTGGTGCGCTGTGTTGCATTGTGTGGTGCGCTGTGTTGCATTGTGTGGTGCGCTGTGTTGCATTGTGTTACATTGTGTGGTGCACTGTGTACTGCGCTGTGTTACATTGTGTGGTGCGCTGTGTTGCATTTTGTGGTGCGCTGTGTTGCATTGTGTGGTGCGCTGTGTTGCATTGTGTGGTGCGCTGTGTTGCATTGTGTGGTGTGCTGTGTTACATTGTGTGGTGCGCTGTGTTACATTGTGTGGTGCGCTGTGTTACATTGTGTGGTGCGCTGTGTTGCACTGTGTGGTGCGCTGTGTTACATTGTGTGGTGCGCTGTGTTACATTGTGTGGTGCGCTGTGTTGCATTGTGTGGTGCGCTGTGTTACATTGTGTGGTGCGCTGTGTTGCATTGTGTGGTGCGCTGTGTTACATTGTGTACTGCGCTGTGTTACATTGTGTGGTGCGCTGTGTTGCATTGTGTGGTGCGCTGTGTTACATTGTGTACTGCGCTGTGTTACATTGTGTGGTGCGCTGTGTTGCACTGTTTTACATTGTGTGTTGCATTGTGTGGTGCGCTGTGTTGCATTGTGTGGTGCGCTGTGTTGCATTGTGTGGTGCGCTGTGTTGCATTGTGTTACATTGTGTGGTGCACTGTGTACTGCGCTGTGTTACATTGTGTGGTGCGCTGTGTTGCATTTTGTGGTGCGCTGTGTTGCATTGTGTGGTGCGCTGTGTTGCATTGTGTGGTGTGCTGTGTTGCATTGCGTGGTGTGCTGTGTTACATTGTGTGGTGCGCTGTGTTACATTGTGTGGTGCGCTGTGTTACATTGTGTGGTGCGCTGTGTTGCACTGTGTGGTGCGCTGTGTTACATTGTGTACTGCGCTGTGTTACATTGTGTGGTGCGCTGTGTTGCATTGTGTGGTGCGCTGTGTTACATTGTGTGGTGCGCTGTGTTGCATTGTGTGGTGCGCTGTGTTACATTGTGTACTGCGCTGTGTTACATTGTGTGGTGCGCTGTGTTGCATTGTGTGGTGCGCTGTGTTACATTGTGTACTGCGCTGTGTTGCACTGTGTGGTGCGCTGTGTTACATTGTGTACTGCGCTGTGTTACATTGTGTGGTGCGCTGTGTTGCACTGTGTACTGCGCTGTGTTGCACTGTGTGGTGCGCTGTGTTACATTGTGTACTGCGCTGTGTTACATTGTGTGGTGTGCTGTGTTGCACTGTGTACTGCGCTGTGTTACTTTGTGTGGTGTGCTGTGTTGCACTGTGTGGTGCGCTGTGTTACATTGTGTGGTGCGCTGTGTTACATTGTGTGGTGTGCTGTGTTACATTGTGTGGTGCGCTGTGTTGCATTGTGTGGTGCGCTGTGTTACATTGTGTGGTGCGCTGTGTTACATTGTGTACTGCGCTGTGTTACATTGTGTGGTGCGCTGTGTTGCACTGTGTGGTGCACTGTGTTACATTGTGTGGTGCGCTGTGTTACATTGTGTGGTGCGCTGTGTTGCATAGTGTGGTGCGCTGTGTTACATTGTGTGGTGCACTGTGTTACATTGTGTGGTGCGCTGTGTTACATTGTGTTGTGCGCTGTGTTACATTGTGTGGTGCGCTGTGTTGCATAGTGTGGTGCGCTGTGTTACACTGTGTGGTGCGCTGTGTTACATTGTGTACTGCGCTGTGTTGCATCGTGTGGTGCGCTGTGTTGCATTGTGTACTGCGCTGTGTTACATTGTGTGGTGCGCTGTGTTACATTGTGTACTGCGCTGTGTTGCATCGTGTGGTGCGCTGTGTTGCATTGTGTACTGCGCTGTGTTGCATTGTGTGGTGCGCTGTGTTACATTGTGTACTGCGCTGTGTTGCATCGTGTGGTGCGCTGTGTTCCATCGTGGTGTCACTTTGATACTGTGCTGCGGTCTGTCGTGTGGTTTAGTTTCTTATCCTTCGCCGGCACCTCCGATTTCCGCGGTTGGCTAAGTATGGTGCGAAAGAAGTTCAACATGCATATGTTGTCTTACATTGTGTTATGTTGCCGTGTGATGTTCCGTTGCATTGTGTTGTGTCTCGTCCGATTGTGTTGCGCTGTGCTACAATGTGTTACGTTGTATTGTTGCGTCATGTTGCACCGCGTTTTGTCGTGTTGCATTACGGCGGCGTGCCGCTGCGAATCGTTCCCCATTGCGTCACGTCATCTTGCGTCCTTGCTTCGTAATGTCTTGTTGTTGTTGCTGTTGTTGTTCACTCAGGCTCCGTGATCCTGCTGGGCAGGACCCACATGTTCCGCTTCAATCACCCGGCGCAAGCGGCCAAGCTGCGGCAGCGACGCAGCGTGAGCCCCCCACTACCCCACAGCTGCCCCCCCCCCACCACCACCACCACCACACTCCTCGCGGGGGCTGTCGTGGGCCCCGTCTCGAATTCCCCTCCTCTACCTCTTTGTAGCGCGGTGCCTGGGCCCCTCCGCTGCATTTGGGCCCAGCGGTGGTGCTGGTTCCTTCTGTGTATGTTGAACTTCTTTCGCTCCGTACGTAGCCAACCGTGCTAACCGGAGGTGCGGCCAGAACTCGCAGTACCTGTCACGACACGTGCCATTCCTCGGGGGCCCTGAGCAGAAATAAATTTTTTAGCGGCTCTCCTTTCACTTCGTAAAGTCCAGTGGTGACTATGCTGCTGCTGCTGCTGCACGTGGCCTGTAGTACAGCATTGAGGAGGCAGCAGCCAGGGTTGGTGGATCACACAAATGTTGTGAAACTCCTCATCCCGTGAGCATCGAGGTGCCACGTGTACCAAGGCTCGCCAGCGGAGGGCAGTAGAGCAAACAAAAGTGGATTCCACCTGTCCCATCTGTGTGCGCGGATTTTTTTCTTCCGGTTTCCTCCCATATTCATAATCAAGATCTTTTTTGGGTTAGATCGCGTAAGAACAAATGTGTCGTAACCCTCCACCACCGGACACAGCCAGTAAGGTTTGTCATTAATTGGCCAATAACAGCCCCACTATATAGGGGACTGTAGAGCTTGGACGAGTGTCGATAGCGCCGGCTCCTCGCGCCTCCTGAGTCGTCGTCTCCCTTCGAGAGGGAAGAAATGCTGTGCTCATTTCAAGTTGAAATTATCATCACATAGTCGAGAAGATAGGAAATGTGGTGAGACTGAGTGACAAGAGAGAGAGATGCAGACAATGTAGATACGAGAGACGTTCATTGTTTTTTTTGAGTGACTATCAGCTTATTTTTTTTGCGGGATTTGAATTTGAGCCGACGTTTGATGATGCGCCCATATATTTGTTTCACGAATCCCCGGGGGCCCCCCTTGAGCTGCTAGGGAGGGGGTGCCCTGCTGCGCTTGGTTCGCTTACGCGTGGCGCTCCCACGGGTCACGCACCGCCAGCACCCTCGATAGCCACTCCACTGACCCCCCCCACCCCCGCCAGCTTTGAATACCAGAAATAAGTCACAAAGACAAAGATCCCCCGTAGAGCTTCAATAGACTGTTGCTGTTAGCGAGTAGCAGCACCTGTGAAGGCCGGCACGGCACACGAGGGGGTGGGTGGCCAGCACCACGCCCGGCCGCCTTTGTCTCCCCAGTGGCGATGTTTACACACCGCACCGGGTACTCATTTGAGGCCGAGTCGACCTAGGGGAGGCCCAGGACCGGTTCAGATAATCGTCACCGGTGTTGGCTGTGAGCGGGAATCGAACTCGGGTCGCCGGGTTCGTAGCGCAGCGCGCTAACCCCGACACCACCGCTCCCCACATAAACAAATCACCACTCACCCCCACCACTGTGAAGGCGGTGGAGGAGAGGGCCAGGCAGGGAGGGGGCTGTGATCATGCGTGAGGGTGTGTGACCGGGTCTACAGCAGCAGCATCACTCACTCACCCACTCACCTACGCACTGAACCCCTCCGATTAGCACGCCTGTTCCTTGCAGTCGCCTCAGATGGCGACATCTGCTTATAAGCGATATCCTGGACACGAATAACGGTCAATTGTAACGCGAGGCGATTCGACGCACTTATCGCACGCATCAATCTTTACGAGCTCCCCCCCCGGGCCACTCCCCACACCGCTTGGCTCACATGGCCACCGCTTTGTTTTAATTCAACGGCCGCGTGCAAGCGACACGCAAGCAGTGTTCCACAGTGGACCGCGATCCCAGAGCTCGGCCCAGCATCCCGGAAGAGGGGAAGGGAGGGTTTTTTTGCAGGTTCACATCTCGGGTCGGAATTGGCGGGCCGACTCGGGTCCATCTTACATTCCGCGGTTGATATTTTAACGAGTACCGTTTGATGGACCGTGGTAGGGTCGCGATGTTTTCAGACAAAAAACATTTTCTGCTCACGTTATTTGTTTTTTCTGGAATTTGCTGTCCCGGAAGGCGCCGGAGGCCCCACCGACTGAAATGAGCGAATGCGGAGAAACAAGCGTTTGCTTCGCTACCATTATTTCATTACCCAGAGTTCTTAATGATGGGTGGAGCATTGGTGCGCTGTGAACATGCTGGCCTTGAGTTCTGAACATGCTGGCCTTGAGTTCAATTCCCAGCCACGGCTAACACCAGTGTCCAATGATATCTGAACCGGTCCTGGGAACTCCCCTTCACAAATCCACGCTTGCCATTGTGGTGAAGTATGGTCAAACGACCAACCAGCGACCCAGACGGTGTGGGGAGGTCCTGGTCCAGCAATGCTTTGGCACTGAGATTGCTCCTGGACACGGTGGTGTGTATGTTGTTGCCCACCCCCTGTGGTGCTGTGCCGGCCTTCAGAGGTGCTGCTCGCGAACAGCACTTGCCCCAACAGTCTATTAAGGCTACAGGGGGGATCTTTGTTGTGTGTATGTGTCGTGGGGAGCGGCAGCGCAGTGGTTTAGCGCAATCCGGTCCAAACCCGTCAACCCAAATTGGATTCCGGCTCGGAGCCAAAATCGGTAACGAATATCTGAACCATTCCTGGGCCCCCTCCCCTAGATGGACTAAATATTGTACCCAGTGCGCTGTTTAAACATCGCCACTGGAGGAGACATGGGCGACAGGGCGTGGATCTGGCGACCCACCCTGTCGTGTGCCGTGCCACCCTGTATATGTGCAACTCGCTTACAACACTTGCCCCAACAGTTTGTTAGCGCTACAGGGGGATCTTTGTCTTGGTGTGCAGGTGGGAGAGTTCCCGCAAGGCAGCTGGCTCTCGCTCATCAGCTCGGGCTCTGGAGACACCTGGGACGGGTGGCCGGGTAGCCCCGCTTCAGACTCCAACTTGTCTTCCCCCAGCCTCATCGCCAGGTGTGTGGTGCACGGTGCGCACGCGTGATGGGTGGAGATTTGCTGAGCATTTCTGTGAGGTCCTGGGGGAGGGGAAATCCCTCAGCCAGGAAAACATCGTGGCACAAAGTGGGGATGACCCTGCTGAGGCTGCAGTGCCTCAAATATTGGAAGAAGTCACCCCCTGTGAGTGGCTGGCTGAGGTGCCATCTGTTGAGGAAGTACTGAAGGCGATCCAGAGTCTAGAGACCAGGAAAGGCACCAGGCAGAGATGATCCCTCAAGCGAAATACTGAGGGACAGACTGCCCTATATGACATCATAACAAGTCTGGACCACTAGACAGGTTCCGCAGGATTGGAAGGATGCCCTGGTGGTACCCCTCTTTATGAAGGGGGACCGCACAGACTGTAGCAACTACAGGGGCATCTCACTCCTCAGTGTGCCGGGAAAGGTCCTGGCAAGGATTATTCAACATCGCCTTGCCAGGCACGCAGAGGAGAGGCTTGCGGAGCCCCAATGCGGTTTCAGGAAAGGGCGGTCCTGCCTATGATACCATCAGTAGGCCTGGGCTCTGGGTTGTTATTCGTGCTTTTAAGGACCTTCATGATGGTGAGCGGGCCCGGGTAAAACTAAGTGGCTGGGAGTCAGAGCCATTCCCTGTACACCTTGGGGTGCGACAGGGATGTCCTCTGGCTCCCACATTATTTAACCTCTATTTTGACCACGCAGTTCGTGAAGCCTTCAATAGCTGTACCGGGGGAATCTCCATTTGGTACAGATATAATGGAAGGCTGATCGATGCCCGGGTGCGGTCAAGGGATGGCTCCCTATTGCTCAACCACGTTATGTATGCCGATGATTTGGTAATAGCTGCTCATTCAGAGGAGGAGTTGGAGATGCTGCTGCTGAGACTGGAGCGTGCCACTAAGAGATGGGGCCTTACCATCAGCCCCACCAAAACTAAGCACCTGCCTGGGTATTTTGTACCATCGGACACTCCACCCCCACAACTCCCAATCGGTGATGGGGCAGTTGTGGAGAGAGTGGAGAGTTTCACATACCTGGGCAGTGTGCTTATGACCGGCTCCAGTTTAACAGCAGAGGTCTCGCTCCGAATCAGTCGAGCGGCAATATCTTTTCATCGGTTTCGTAACGTTGTGTGGAAGCTACCTGGTCTGTCGCTCCGCACTAAGCTTCAGGTCTTCTCGGCCACAGTCATTCCCTCCCTTATCTACGCTTGCAAAACGTGGACCCCCCTAATGGAACATCTTTGCCGGCTAGAAACATTTAGGCTAGCCTGCCTATGATCCATCCTGGGTTTAACCAGGCTGGATTGTGTGAGGAGCTCACAAATCCCTTGAAAGATCTGGGCAAGGTCCCATTGGTGAGCTCCTCCGGCAGGCAAGGCTGCGTTGGCTGGGTCATGTAGCCCGCATGCCCAGCCACCGCATGCCGAAACAGCTTTTGTTCGGCTGGATCGAGGGGTCTAAACGGGCGCGGCACGGGCTAGAGAAGAGATGGAGTGATGTGGTGCAGTAGGACGTGGAGCTGAGTGGAATTGCTGATGACTGGTACCAGCAGTGTCAAGATCGGCCTCTGTGGAGGAGGCTCGTGAAGGACGCTACTGGGCAGTTGGAGGCAGTCGCCCTCCAACAACAACGGAGGGCGGAGGAGCGACGCTCACAACAACGAGCGGAGCGCCGGGTGGCTAAAGCACAGCAGGTTGGCACAGTAGGGGGCACAGGTGGTGCATCAGCCAGTCATCTCAGTCATCTCAGTCAGTCGACCCGTGGCACCTGGGTCTGCCCCGTGACCTCCTGCCAGCAGGCGTTCGACACTTCACGTGGCCTCAAGGTGCACATGGCCTGGCACAAGCGTCATGGTGACGTCACCACCACTTAGTGGCGGATGGTGGTTGTTGTTGCTGTAGTAGTGTCGCGGTTAGCGTGCTGCGCTACAAACCCGGCGACACGGGTTCCATTTCCGCTCACGGCCAACACCAGCGACGATGATTTGAACCGGTCCCGGGCCTCTTCTCGGTCGACTCAGCCTCAAATGAGTACCTGGTGCGATGTGTAAACATCGCCACTGGGGAGACAAAGGTGGACGGGTGTGGTGTTGGCCACGCACCCCCATCGTGTGCCATGCTCGCCTTCATCGGTGCTCGCTAACAGCACTTGCTTTTGGGTGTTAAATGCTATATGGGGAATCTTTGCCATTTGTCTACGCCAATTTTTAGGGGGAGCGGTAGCGTGGCGCTTAGCACGCTGCGCGATGGGTCCGGCACCCCAAGTTCCATTACCGGATGCCGTTACCATCAGTGGTGGATATCCGAACCCGTTCCGTGCTTCCCTTCGGTCGACTCGGCCCTAAGCGAGCACCTGGTGCGGTGTGTCAACACGAGCACTGGGGAGACAAAGGTGGCCGGTTGGGCTTGGTGCTGGACAGCATTACGCGCCTGTGTGCCGTGCGCCCTTCATAGGCGCTTGCGAATTGTCCCAGCAGTCTGTTAAAGGCTACACGGGGGATCTTAGTCTGTGTTTGCGTAGGTTACTGGATGTGTTAAGTGTGCTATAGAATGTGGTGTCTGTGCTTCTTCGGCCGGTGGTTACGGCTGTGTCGGTTCGTCGATTACGACCGATTGGCACGCTCGCGAAACGCTTACCCGTCGACTCATGTCCTCGAGTGTCAGTGGCCATTGCCCGACGATTCGGGCGATGGCCCTTCTTCATAGCACATAAACAGGCTTCAAGGCAGAGAGCAACTCGTCTCACCTGAAGGGGCGTAATCGCTGAGTGATTTGGCTGCTTGCTTCGTTTTTTGTTGCCCAAATGAGCACTGGGGGAGTGCCCAAATCCTGTTTACAGCCCTTGAGCCCATGGGTGGCAATTCCACATTGCTATGATGGGGGGGGAGGTAAAATTTATCCGTGGGACAACCACCCACAAAGCGATACCTATTTTATCAACCCCTTAGGGATGATGGGCTGAGCCAAACCGCTGAGTCAAACCGCTCAGCCACCCGGCCGGATCAATTGCCCCGAGTTACTATAAAAGGGTAAAAGAGATTAAAAACTGCTACAATGAAGCACAGCTCTCCGCTGCCAAAGTGTAAGTTGTTACATACTCTTTGGTTCTTTCGGTAAAGTCACGTAGGTATAACATTTTTTATAAAATAAAAATAAAATTAATTAAATCACGACGTTTCGGGTGCTACACAAGTGTTCGTCATCAGGTGTGACAACCACAGCAAGAAACAATTGCTGAAGTGGGCAAAAGGGGTGCTTGTATCAAGAGGCTATATAGGTAAGAGAGGGGGGGGGGGGGCGGAGCCAGGGAGGAGAGATAGAGAGAAACTTCAAATCTAGATGAAAAGTTGTTAAACGCCGCTTCGAATGCCGAGCGCATCTCTCTGGCGTGACTCAAACGTACATCTTAGCAAATCTTCCCGAGGGCAGCGAGGAGTTCCCAACGTGCGGTTGCGTGATACAGGAAGGTTCCACCGCCCCCTGCATTGCCTTTGAAACCGCACCACGTCCCCGTTTGTCTCCGTGCACGGAGCGAGCGACCCGGGACACGCGGGCAGAGAAGCTCAGGCTCGTTCAGAGAGGTCGCGAGCGAAGAAGCCTCCCTCATAGGCCGAAGGCGGCCGCGTCCAAATCACCCGGAATATGCCCCGGTCTCATCGCATCTCCAAAGCCGACGTGGGACTGAGCCCGGGTGGCTTCTGACGTGTTTAGCCGTCGGGCATAAACGGGCATCGCGGGCTCGGCAGGCTCGGCGGGCTCCGTGTGGTGGATAGCAGAGGCCAGTGCAGCAAAATCCTTTGTTGCATTGCGACTGCCAATGCCTGCCGTGTCTCCTGCAACTCAGCCTTCAACCGAGCTACGCGTTGCCAGCGTGGTTTAATTATGGTCAAGCAAGCACACGTGGCGTCGCGAAACCCCGAGCCAGCAGTGTGCTGGACAAAGGGGGGCTGTGTGGTACAGTATGTGGATAAGGTGAAAGCAAAAACCTTGAAATGCGCAAAGATGTTGAACTCGGAGACGGCACGGCGAGGCCAGGGCTGGAATAACCTTGGCACCTCTCTTAGATTTTTTTTGTTCGAGGTCCGGCAACGGCATTTTCACGACTCGTATCCGGGACAAAACCTTGGCGAAGATTGTAATAAGAAGAGCATCACGGTGGGGGTGGGGGGGGGGAGGCAGCTGGGTAGCTCAGAGTGCTGAGCAGCCCACGCTGAGGGCCCCGGGTTCGCCTGTGAGTGAAATCGGGTTCTCCGGTTCACTGAGTGGAATGGTCTCAGCTCTCGTCACCAATGATTGTACAGCAAATCCCCCCCTCCCTCTCCCATCACATTAAGCGTGGTTTTGCGCTCAATTTGGCCAGATTCCAGCGCTGAGGCTTACAATATCGGTTTGGCAGTCATGCGGCAGATATTGCTGTCCTACGCAGAGCAGGTTGTGGGAAAGTGTTGCCCTCTAACTGTGCGGAGCAGGGGTCGCTGTAAGGGATCTCAGAGGTAGCTCTTTGACATCCGCTGCTGTGGGCCATTGTCGAAGACGAAGCATTGTGCTGCTGTGCGAGAGATCCGAGTGTATACTCTGTCCCATTGTGTGATTGATGGACAGGGGCGGAGCCAGGGGGGTGACAGGGTAGACAATTGTCACCCCCGAAAAAAAATAAAAAATCGAAAATCTGAAACATTCTGCGTATAAGTGTACGACACTCGGTCTGGCGTCTAGTTCAACAGCCTGACTCTCTAATCATTCTTGAAATAAAAATTTGTTGAATGTCACCCCGGGCTGAAAATCCTGGCTCCGCCCCTGTTGATGGAGATAGCACAACGGGGTGAAAGCGAGCATAAATTGTAAAAAACTAAAAACCCATAAACTTCAAAATTTGTTTTTTTTTTTTACCAGGTAAGGCCCACTGAGCTATATAGGTCTTTTTCAGAAGCAATTTCGCCCCAAATTATAGCTCAGTGGAGTGGTTTATCATGTCAAGATTATAGCAGCCAAACACTCTAAGCGCATGTTTCTTTATGGGGAGGGAAAAACCGGAGGACCTGGGGAAAAATCCATGCCAGCAACAGGGATAGAGAGACACCGCAAACTCCAAAATATTCAGTCATCGTCAGGGTGGGGATAGAACCCACGCTCTCCTGTTTAGCAGGCGAGGGAGTTAACATCTCCTAGCCAATTAGCGGCGAGGTTTAAGATGCGTGCCGTGCCCTCGTAACGCCACGGCGTTCTCAGCAACAGGCACAACGCCAGAATGGCGGCGTTCGTGCCCGTGAGCGGCGCGACGCCCCCCCACCCGGAGCGGGGGGGCCCTATCCCGGCCCCAGATTAAAACGCGCCGTTTTCTGGCGAAGCGTTCGCAATGCCAAACGGTTGAACTCCCCCCCCCTCCCCTCCCCTCGCCCCAGCCCTTTCCGATTTTAATTTGGCCCTTGGACTTTGCGTTGCGTTCAGGAATGGGGGAGGTCGCTCTAGCCGCCGCGGTGGGGGGCGGCTGTCGTCAGCTTTCATACCGGGGCTGTTTTAATATCCCCCCCCCCCCCGTTGCCGCCGCTCCTCCCCCGAAGCCCACTGGGGCAATTTTTGATGGCGAGGTTGTTGCTCGTCGGTGGCCAATGGACCCGGCGTCGGCGCGTCGCGACGCTCGCGAGCCGTTCGCGACTCGTTCGCTCCACCGGAGCGACGAAGTCGGGGGCCCGCCTTGCAAGGCGCTCGCTGGATTCTGGCATCGCGTGGCCGCGAGAGATGAGACGAAGGGTTTGGGGGACTCATGAACCAGCAGTGCATTGATCATGGTTGATGGTGGTGATGATGACCTGTGATGCCGGATATCTGTGAGAAAAAAAGGGTTTATAGCTCATCAGATGCATCCAGTATAAATGAATATTCTGATTCTGTTGATGACCCATTTTCTTCAAAATTAACAAATTACTCTGTGATGCTGTTGCATTGGCTGTGGTACACAAGCAGAGTTCACAACACGGCTCAAAGCTTTCGTCACCAACACTGTGGCCCGTAAAATAAAAAACAAATGATTGGCAATATTTCGTGCAATGGCGCTTCTTCAATCTGACAAACACCCCTAGATTTGCCCCCCCCCACCCCCTCTCTCCCACATATTATCTGTAACATTTTGTTTAAGTTTATACAACTTTTCCTATGCTTTATCCAAGCTAAAATTCAAGGACGCAGAAGAGAGTTTCAAATAAAAAAAAATAAAGATTAGGATGGTAAAAATGTTTGGTGATGATTTTTCTGACCTAAGTCAAAGCTCATCATGAGGTCATCATCAGTACCATTGGTCCTGTGACTCTTTCTGGTTGGATTGGGCCCGACCTCGCCTCCGTACGATGAAAGTAAGTCCTGAGACTCTCTCAGAGATGGACAAATGACGTCTGTTATGATGCAGACGTAATAATTATGATGTGAAGCAAAAGGCAATGAAGAGAATGGTCTTGCAAACTGGAGGGGCGGTGGCTTCAGCTGACATCGCAACAACTCGGTAGCAACACCGATCCTGCGTGAAGGCGGGAGTGTTCACGGGCTTGCAACGACAAGAGCGCTTCGCAGAAGAGGCTCTAAACCAGCTCACGGAGCATGAGTTTCTGCTGCCCGAAGATGCTGCTGGTTGCTGCTGGTTGCTGCTGGTTGTGTCGCCGCCTCTTGCGCTGGGGTCAAACGTTCTCTGCCGACGGAAACTCAACTTCTCCCTGGTTAATTGCGTTTGGCAAAGCATTTGGCAATCCCGGCCAGCGTCGGCCGTGGGTCCCCTCCCGGCCGGCACTCGTCACTGTTGCAAGCATCGAGAGAACACGGGGGGGTGGGGGGGTGGATTTGTGATTTCGGTTAATTTTCTGGCGGGGGAATCTGGTGGCCCAGGAGATGGCAGTAGAGCAAATCTTGTAATGGGTGTATCCGTATGGACCTTTATTAGGAGTATCTCCTCTGATGTGCTGGGTTTCTCCGGTACACCGGCTTCCCTCCCACACGGAGCCAATGCAAGTAGGTCAAACATTTTAACGCAAAACCCTCCTGCAAACATCTTGAGACTTAGTTCAGACGTTTCTGGGTAATTGAATAATAATATTACAACGATGTCAGTGTTACATCGGTATACGATCACATCAAGGTGGTCAGTGTACTGCACTATTAACCCGGCTACCTGAGTTAGATTCCCGGCCACAGCTAACGTCCGTGGCAAGCGACATCTAAACTAGTCTATCTCCCCTTGGTCCCCTCACCAACCTGTCCCTGACTGGTGTGGTGAAGTATGGTCAAACACTCCCCATGACCCGCGTAAAGCAAAGCAATACAATACACACGGGGTCATGGGTGAATAACCAAATCCTTTCATGGGTGATGCGTTAGCATAGTGGTCAGAGCACGACACGAAAAACCTGGCTACCTGAGTTCGATTCCTGGCCACGGCGAACAGTGTACCAACAAGGGATATCTGAATGGGTCCTCGTGTCCGCCACCACCCATCACCAACGCACACTGACCGGCGTGGTGAAGTACGGTCAAACAACCCCCAATAACCCACGCGGTGCTGGGAGGCCTCCATCTAGCAGGGGATTGGTAACGGGCAGTACGTACAAATGTGACCTTACGCATTCACAGGGCAGCGACCCCCAGAGCTACTGAATCGCGGTACGAGCGCGCGTGGGGGTTTAGCCGCGCGGAATTAACCAGGTAATGTGAGTGGCAGGGGGATGGGCAGAGCCACTGAGCCTCTTAGCGATAAACACCGAGCCACTTTAATTACGACACTGGGAAGGCCGACGGCACACACGCTACCGCCGCGGCGCGTGTTTCCACGCGCCGAGCGCCCGTTCGCCTTTTAGATAATTTCGCCGACGGTGAAAAACGCGCGCCGTTTAACCGCCGATTGAAACCCTCACCTGGGAGTACTTCGCCGACCCGCACTGTCCAGCACGGTGAAGTATGGTCAAACGACCGCCCCAAGGCTTTCATCCTGCTACGAATTTCCACACGACGAAATGCCGCTTCGTTGAAGCCATCGTTTGTGACGGCCAGGTGGTCGCTCGTGAAAGAAATGAGCGATGCAGCTTGGCGGGTGCTTACCTGGTAAAACAAAAAGAGTTCAATTTTGATTTAAAGCTTTTGTGACTGCAGGGACTCATATTCTTGGTTCTTTCGGTGAAGTAACATAGAAGGGAAACAATAAAATAAAAAAAATATATAAAACAATAAAATTGTCACGAAGTTTCATGAGGCTATCCACATATACAAACACAGAGACAATTTCAACCGAGAAGATGGATTCTGGCTTAGCAATCATTGGAAGGATTTGATAAACCAGTTTAACACGTAGGCTTTCGCGACCAATATTATTCATAATAAAGGTTTTTGGGTTAGATCGTGTTTATTTATAAATGTGTCGTAACCCTCCACCACCCGACACGGCCAATCAGCAAAAAAAAAGTGTCACGTTGACAAAAGACAAATAATTCACTACTTTAGCCCACCGGTGTTTTGAAGAGTGAATCCACATTTACAGTTTGAGTACGACGTTTCGCTGGTAAATACATCCAGCATCATCGGGCAATTCGCCAGAATGGTAAAGCCCTCGCTTGCTCTCGGTTTTATATAGAGCAGCAGGGTGACGTCATCACTTAACTCATATCAGGTGCAGTGATTAGAGGCGGAGGGGGGGGGTATTGTAATTATATAATCGATTAGTAATCAGTAATTGGTTATGATTAGTAATGAGTTGTAGATTAGTAATTTTTTAAATCAAAATGTAATGTGTATTATTTAATAATACGCTTCCAGGCCGCACTAAGCCGGTAGCTTTCAGAGCGATTAAAGTTATTCTTGTTCCTCTCAATTTCAATGGATTCTCTAATTAGTCTTTGCCAGTATAATTAGTTTTACACACCACTGCAACATTGTCAAAATCAATTGAGTGTCCTTGTTGACAAGCATGTTCTGCCACTGCCGACAGTTGTGTTTGAGATAATTTAATATTTCTCTGATGTTCTTTTAGTCTTACGCTGATGTTACGTCCCGTCTGCCCAATGTAGCAGCTGCCACATGAACAATTAATCCGATATACACCTTCTGTTGAATGCCAAATCACGATCGCAAAGCAATACTGCTGAAAGCGACCAGATTGTTAAAACAATAAAAATTCCATATATCTCAGGAGTAACTGACAAATTAGCCCGTGTTTTGCAAAAGCAAAACATTACAGTAAGATTTGGTACAGTACACAAAATTCAAAAACTAGTATCTTGCACTAAAGGCGCATTACCTAAACTATCAACAGAAGGTGTATATCGGATTAATTGTTCATGTGGCAGCTGCTACATTGGGCAGACGGGACGTAACATCAGCGTAAGACTAAAAGAACATCAGAGAAATATTAAATTATCTCAAACACAACTGTCGGCAGTGGCAGAACATGCTTGTCAACAAGGACACTCAATTGATTTTGACAATGTTGCAGTGGTGTGTAAAACTAATTATTACTGGCAAAGACTAATTAGAGAATCCATTGAAATTGAGAGGAACAAGAATAACTTTAATCGCTCTGACAGCTACCGGCTTAGTGCGGCCTGGAAGCGTATTATTAAATAATACACATTACATTTTGATTTAAAGAATTACTAATCTACAACTCATTACTAATCATAACCAATGACTGATTACTAATCGATTATATAATTACAATACCCCCCCTCCACCTCTAATCACTGCACATGATATGAGTTAAGTGATGACGTCACCCTGCTGCTCTATATAAAACCGGGAGCAAGCGAGGGCTTTACCATTCTGGCGAATTGCCCGATGATGCTGGATGTATTTACCAGCGAAACGTCGTACTCAAACTGTAAATGTGGATTCACTCTTCAACACACCGGTGGGCTAAAGTAGTGAATTATTTGTCTTTTGTCAACGTGACACTTTTTTTTTGATAAACCATTTCGGGTCTTAATTGATTGATCACGCTTACGGTGGCTTTCAGACCGCATCCATTATTTTTCGTCTCCCCCCTCCTCTTTTCCGAACATAGATGGACTCATCCATCTGAACAAACTGTCAAATCGCTCTCCGTGGTGCTGACGTTAAAAATAACCGCCACTTTTTTCAAATTTTCTTGCTGTGGTTTTCACACCTGATGATGCAGTCGAAACGTCGTGAGAATTTTATTGGTTTATATATATTTTATTATTTTATTGTTTCCCTTCTACGTGACTTTACCAAAAGAACCAAGAAAAAGTTCAGTTTTAGTTTAATCATCCGGAAGCTGGACCACTGGGGTTACGTCAAGGGGACGTGAAAAGGCAAACGCGCCTTGGGTGGAGCTCAACTCCGTTGAAGGTCCCCGAAACGGTGGTGTGAAATTCCACATTCTCTCCAGAGGACACGCCCCTCCCCCCCGATCGGGGTTAAATAAATTATTTGGCGACGTTGCTACCGTTGGCAGGTGCTGCGTGAATGTAAATAACAAAAACAACTCAACACGATCGTCAACAGCCTTAAGATGATGTTTTCTCTTAGGTGACGTTTCGGGCAATAGGCCCTTGTTCATAGCACGTAAAAATCCTTCAAAGCAGATTGTAACTTGTATCTCTGAAGGGGCGCCATTGCTTAAACATACAGCCGTTGTGTTGGAGAGCAAATCCACAACATTTACAATCTGAGTACAACGTTTCGACCAGTAATTGATTGTAAATGTTGTAGATTTGCGCTGTACTAGTAACGAACTCGCATGTTCTGTTTACGTGACAAATCTTACTAATTGGCTGTGTTGGGTGGTTGAGGGTTTAACGATGCATTTATATTTACGCGATCTAACACAAAAAACCTCTTATGGATGCAGCTGATTGCTTCGTTTCTTGCTCAAATGAGCATTGAGGCAGTGCTCATATTTCATTTTCAGGCAGTGTTATTGACGAATGTGAGCTTTTTTGTCGGGATTAGTCTAAGCATTAATTGATCTTTCATTTGAAAAAAATCAAGTGGAGCGGTGGCACAGAAGCTCACGCACGGCACCATAACCCTGGCGACTTGAGTTCCATTCCCAGTTGGTGATCCATAAAGTATCAGGCCGTGATCTGAACCAAGTGACTTGTATCTCTGAACATGATTAAGACGTAAAAATCAATATACCTTCAGGGCATGTCGCCGTGGTGTAACGGTGAGCCCTCTCGACTTGCAATTCAGAGGTAGCCAGTTCAATTTGATCTTCCGGCGTGGCAGTTGAAACAATGGTGGAAGTTTCTTCAATCCGCTCCAATACCGCTTCTGTCCACCCAGCGGTGTGAATGGTTTCACCGCAGTCGATCGGCAGGTCGCGTTCAGTGCGGTTGTGAGGACTCCCACCTGCTTCAAGACTAACTCGTTGTTAATTATAATTTTTAATTTTACCAGGTAAGGCCCACTCTGCCATACAAGCTTTTTGTCAGAAGCGACCTGGCCATCCCAAATGATGGCTCAACGAAGTGGCTTATCACGTGGAAATTTATAGCAGCTGAACACTCGAAACGCACGCGTCTAAATGTGGAGTGAAAAACCGGAGGACCCGGAGAAAAATTCGCACGACCACGGGGAGAACATGCAAGCTCCAAATATACAGCAGCAGGCGTCAGGGTTGGGATCGAACCCACGACCTCCTTCATACCAGGCGAGGCAGTTAACATCTCGCCAGCGTGGAAGAGTAGGCCCAGTGCTCTTGGAGGGGGGGCTCAGCTCCCTCGCCCTCCCGCCAGTGGTAGCGTGAGGAATCAATCACAGGTCTGCATCTTTACTTCTAAAACAAACATATATATACAATTATACAATTGTATATATATACACAATTGGTAACGGCGGACCTCTCTTTCTGTCGGGACTCTGACCTGGACGTGCGAGCGCTGCTTGTCCTGTGTGCCGGCGGGTGGGAGTGAGGTCGCTGCGGTTTTGCCTGTGATTCCCTGTGATGCCGCCTTTTCGCTATTTTAAACAGAGGATGAAGTTGGTGGAGGGGATAAAGGGGAGGTGGTCAGGGCCCTGTGGGAGGGGTGGACACCCCAGGATTTAACGCTTCTTAGCGCCGCGAAGCCGAAACCGTTCTCCCCAAGCCCAAGGGCCAGGCCACCCTAAACGTGCCCGATGTCGTCGGCTCGCCGAAGCGAGGCAGGGTTGAGCCTCGTTGGTACTTGGGTTGGAGATCAGAATCTTTATTTAGACTGGAGGAATCTGGTGGGCTATGAAGCTCTCTGTATGTATCTATGTGTGTATGTAAGTGAACTTCTTTCGCACCGTACGTAGCCAATCGTACTAATCTGAGGTGTTGGGGAAGGACAACAAACTAAACACAAAAAGCAGTTCTAAAGAAATTAATTTAAATTTAGATTGAAAAGTGCATAGCTCCAGTGGCTTCCTAATATCGGAAGGAAGAGCGTTCCAGATGGCCGCAGAAGCGCATCTGAAAGCGCGCGATGCGGTGACCGTCTTTGTTCTATGGCTAGCCAAAAGTCACTGCAAGGATGACCGGAGTTCACGTGATGGCTTATGCTCCTTGACGAGATCAGCAAGGCATTGTGGTTCATTCGTGGCAAGCACTTTTTGTGTGTAATGAGTGCGACCTTATAATGTGTTTGTTGGGCAACCCGAAGCCAAAGCAGCTTGGCGAGCACTGGATGGACATGGTCAGATCTTGCAGTAAAATATCTTTCACATCTTTTTTCGCAGATGTCCAGTCGGGGCGAGATGGCCTTAGTGGATATCAGGCTGCGAGCTGGCCAGGAGATTAGAGTACACAAAAGGATTCATGAATATGGCGCAGAACTTGAGAAACGTTTGAGTGTCACCCTCACACGTGAGGGTTTTCTCTGGGCATTCTGTTTCCTCGTTCATCGCAATGGCCAAACATCAACAATGCAGGGCCCTCCTGAAAAATAAAGTCCTGAGACTTGGTCAAGTTTATTCCATCCTATGAAGTCGGAGACGGCAACACGTGGACACAGTGGGTGTGAGACATTAATCTGCTGGGCAGTGAGATGAGATGGTTCACGTGGCAGTACAGCAAGTAGATTGCTAAGAAGGCGTCTGTGTGAGTGAGTGGTCGAGTGTTCTCCCTTTGCATGCATGGGGCATAGCAGTTTTCTTCCACATTCAAAACGTCACAATCGGGAATTTGGCACAACATCCAAAGCACCACTCGCTCCCTTCAAGTCTTAAACAATATTGTTTAAGGTAATGAGTTTGTATAAATATCTTTTTAAATGTTTAAATAAGTTTAAATAAATAAGTGTATGCGTCTCAGGTGCTCTGAGGTTACACGAAGGACATTGGTTGTCCTATGGACACACTGGCCTCCACCATGGGAATGTGGAATTTACACCAATGGCTCGGTGTGAATAAGCACCACCACGGGGCTTGTTGGAGCGGGTAGACACGTTGACTCTTTGAAGTTGACTGCTTTGCAATGAGGCGTTTAAAGATGAGGAGTCTGTACACTCGCCCTGCCTACCGCTCCCCTCTCGTCTCGCTCTCCTTCACTCCGCGTGTTCTCTGCTCCAGCAACCAAGGCCTTGTGCCAAAACCCTCAACCACCCTCTGCTCAAAGGGAGGTCACTCATCCCTGCTGCTGGGCCCGTTGTCTGGAAGAATTCCCTCCCGTGGCCGCTATCGGTGCTGCCGGACACCCTGCCCCTGCTCAAGTCCAGGCTGAGGGCCTTCTCCTCTGCCTGTGATTGACTGCCTCCTGTCTGTAATGTGATTGAAAATCCCACCTAAATTAAATATATAAATACCTCCCTTGCCTGCACCTGCGTGGTACATAGGGTTACCACTTCTATGGTACATCGAACTGGGACGTATCGCAGAAAGATATCGCACAATTCCGGAATTGGAGACTGCATGTCAATACGTCGTCTTGAGTGCTGTATTTTCATGCAAGTGACAAAAACAACCGGGGCATTTGATGTCCAGTGGAAGATGTACATACTTCTCAGAACAATCCTGGGAAAACCAGTGGTACATACGTCTAGATTATTGTACAGTGCAATATGCAGTTGCATTGATCTGCTCTGTGAAATCAAAGGGAGTTGTAATTTGTGCATTTGGGTTCGATTCGCATTGCGGGTGCATGCAATTCCATGCAGATTCGCATTGCACGTGCATTGCAAGTGCATTGCAGATGCAGTGCAGGTGCATTGGAGGTGCATTGCAGGTGAATATTACTAAAGCCCCCCCCCCCCCCCCCCTTGACATTACTGTTACGCGTCATCTGTTCTCTTTAATTATATCATATTTCTAAAAAAACTAAAACAATAAGGCTCCGCGTGTCTCCAGCGGTAGCCCAGGTTACCTTTCACAGAGTGTGGCTCCGTTCGGTTTTTTGTTCGTTTCCAGGGAGGGGGGGGCGGGTTTGTGTTCACGGCGAAATGCTCCGCTCGTCGCACGACGCGCCGATTTGTTTTCCCCGAGTGATTTCACGGCCTAGCGGGCAGCGCGCTTTCCCTTGCCTGTGGGGGTGCGGAGGTCGGTGTGCTCGGGTACAACCTCGGGAGCGCACGAACAATGGCCGGCGGCTGTTATGCGCCGGTGTTCGTCGCCGTTAAGATTGGGATGTTTGCGTGCAACGTGCGCGGGAGACGCTGGATTTACTCGGCGGCTCGGTGCGATCGCGCCCCGAGAAGCTACGCAGCAACTGTGGGCGGATGTATTTTGTGGAAAAGAGGCAGTCGCTCGTCGGCAGAGGAGAAGAGGAGGCAGGGGGTCGATAGCACGCACGGCTGGCGGGGGGGGGGTGACAGTTCCAGGCCACGGGGGCAGCACCGTAGAACGAGCGACGTTGCACGGACCTCCCGCCGAGGTCGTTCGCTCGGGTATTAACTCAGAACGGTTGAACCAAGGTGTTGGGCGCGTCGGATTAGACGGAACAAACACGCGACCGGGCTGACGGACGCGGGCTGACGGACGCGGGCAAATCTGGCGGCCGTGAATGCGGATCACGTGCGGGGGAGGGTTAAGCCCGATGCCCCGGGAGGGAGGGCGGCGAGACCCCCGCGGCAGCTGCCTCGGCCACGGCAGCCACGGCACTCGCGACGGCGGCGTGCGCGCGTGCGTGCGTGCCGCGCTCGCTTCGATGAATAACTCGCCGCTGTGTTGTCCCATCGCCCCGGACGACAGCGCGGGGGCCGAGAGGGGAGGAGGAGGAGGAGGCGGAGGAGGAGAGCGTGGGCCGGTGTGCGCGCGGAGCGGAGAGGAGGGCGGGGAAGAGGAGGAGCGGCCGGAGCAGCGAGCGCTGAACGGCGGTGGCAGGTGAGAGAGGGGGGAGCGAGAGGGCCTTCTCCCGGGGCAGGGGGCTTCTCCGTGCTGCGGGCCCCCTTGTTTGTCTCTTGCGTGCGCGGCCCCATGCCGTCATTTCCCCCTGCGTTGCCGTAGAGAATCTCTGTCGCGTTGTGCGTAGATGCCGAGCTGCGGTTAGCGGTTGCTCTGTTGTCGTGTACTTTTCCCCCTTCGGCCCGGGTGTTTTTTTTATCGTGTTGAGTGATAGCTTAGTGATCGCCCGCCTGTCGATGTCGTTCCCATAAAGCTGTGCTTTATTTAGCCTAGGTGTGATTGGTTATCTTTTCGATGATTAGCATCGGTGTGTTATGTTTTTTTCAATTAAAAGTAATTTCACGGCGTTCATATATGTATATATAAAAAAAAACGTTTTACGGCTCGTGTAAGTTTGCAAATACGTTGCAGCGACAACTTGGCGAGTTGGCTCATAGCTTGAGAAACGACGGATTAAGCGCAGGAGGCAGACGCCGCTCAAGAGAAACAGAATGCGGTGCGGAGCGAGTGACAATGAGTTGCAGGCCTAGCGGAGGGGGGGGGGGGGTGGTGTCAGTGGGGGGCCAGAGCGCTAAACGGAGAGAATGCAAATGATGCGGAGCAGTGTAAGGCGCCGAGACGGATAGCGACACAAAGGCCGAGCGACGAGGGGGAAAGGCTGCTCAGCGTCGCAGAGCGCGGCACGGAGAGATCGCGACCGCGACGAGAGTTTGACGCGTGGACGATCGGGGACACGGCGTGGGGTCGGAAAAGGAGAGAGGCAGAGGAAGGAGACTGCGGGCGCCACTGACGAGCGGCCGAGTTAGGGGGATGTTCTCGGCCGCGGATGTGACCATGTCTTCTCCACGGCGGTTCGTGAAGTTGGGATCAAAGTGGCTCATCCCGGGAATGCTGCACTTTCAGGACTGGCTGTCACACTTCAGGTGAATGATCCCCCTTGACCTTCGCGATGCCGCCGCGACGCATGCCGCTGCAGCCTCTCTGCGCGCAGTTGTTCGCTAACCGCCGGATTTTATCGTGACTTTTGTTTAAACTTCTGATTATCAAAATAATGATTTCGCCAAACAGTTCAAAGGTCATTGCCCTTATGTATTGTCATAAATAATTGATTCAGTGTGAGACTCTTTTTTTTATTTAACTTGCTCAGATTGCCACTGCCGCCTTGCTATTTGCTTTTCCCTGTATTGATCAGAAGCACAAGGGAGGTTGATTGGTCGACACGCGGTCGTGTTCAGCCAATCGTGAGCAAGAGTTATTGATGATCTTGTCGACTTTGTTCAGTCTGTTCTTGCGCGTGGCAATCTGTTCTGGAGCTAAATTCCAATGCCCGAGGTCTTGAGGCCACGACGAGAGGGCTTCGGGGGAGAGTTCCCGCAGTTGCTGCTCTTCCGTGACTTTGAGATGTTGGGGAAAATGTTTTCTCGGTCACATCGTGAGATTGTTGGCCACTGCAAATAACTGATTTGTTCTCAGGTCACGGGCTGCTAGTCCGGAGCTATGCAGTGTTGGGTGATTGGCTCTGAAAAGCACGTGGACTTCACGTAGACTCCACGCACACTCGCACACTCGCTCACTCGCTCATGCGCCCAGGACATTGCACTGGAGGATTAATCGGTAGGCAGGTTTGAGCCCAGTGAGACTAAGTCACCTTTTTTTTTTAAAGGGAGACCTGTGTTTGTATGTATGTGTGTTGAAGCTCCGTGGGACGCGTAGCTTATCTGTTGGTCACTGGAGTTTGAAAGAAGGGTAGATAGAGCCCTTTGAGGCAGAGAGGAGTCCCTCTTTCAAGGGAGATGAACTTGTAAGTGGGAATAAAACGGTGATCTACTGTGTTATTCTAAAGATAACGAGGATTATTTGGCATGTTATGAAACGAACAGCCCTAGCGCTTCTCTCCTTAGCCTGTGTGGGTTCCCAATTGGGCCTTTTCCGCGTAAAGGTTTCGCTGCATGAGTTACTGCACAAAAAGCAGTTATAAAGAAATGAGTGTTCATACTCTTTGGTTCTTTCGGTAAAGTCACTTTACCGAAAGCACCAAATGCATAGGTCGAGTGGCTTCCTAATATCGGAAGAGCGTTCCAGACGGCCGCGGAAGCGGACCCGAGAGCGCGCGACGCTTTGACCGTCTTTGTTCGATGGTGAGCCAAAAGCCGCTGCTGCGAGGATGACCGGTGTAGTTGTTTACAGGAGCGGTGGCGCAGTGGTTCACGCACAGCGCTGCGAAACCGGCGACCCGAGCTCAATTCCCGCTCAGTGGCAGCGAATATTTAAACCTGCACTAGGCCTTTTCGAGGCCGACTGCTATAAACGAGTAGCTAGTTTTGTTTGCGACTGTGTAACACCTCGTTTGTCAGTTATGCAATGTCTCTTAAGGACCCTGCTGTGCTCGTGCTCTGCAATGTTGATGTTTTTGTCTTTGTTTTGCTGTTGCTGTGCTCACGCAGCACCACGGATTTCCCGTGTACAAGAGCCCGTGCAACTGGTTAAACGGGAACCATCATCCGTTGTAACAAATCAAAATGAACTGAGCTCGCGTGTTTCGTAAACATCAGCACCGGGGAGACAAAGGTGGCCGGGCGTGGTGCTTGCCACCGTGCTGGGCTTCATAGGTGGTCGCTTAACAGCGCTTGCCCCAACCGTCTGCTGAACGCTATCCAGCCAATCTTTGTGTTTGTGCTGCATTTCATGTCATTCGAGGCTTAAGAATTTTAATTTCAAGATTTTTAAGTAAAAGAAAACTGGTAAATGTTGAAGGTGGTCCGCGAGCTCAACGCACCGCGTTTACGAAAGCACTTTGAAAAGTCAGGTGACATTGCATCGTGATGAAGAGGTTGTTGATTACGAAACCGTGTGGCACTGCGCTGCCAACGCAGTTTGACGACAGAAATTCGTTGCGTTCGTTTTATACAACGAAGACCGTGGCGACGCCTACTTTCTCCAGCGCAGGTTTAGCGCGGGGCACACGTGGCGGCCAGCTTTGATCGATTCTCTTGCTCTCGTCACGAGGCCGAGTTCTGGTGGCGAGTGTGATGCACGCCAGGGAATCCCGTGGCCTCCACCGCTCGTGCCCTCTTGCCTGCTGCGGCCAGGCGCTGTGAGCGAACGCCGATTCCAGACCAGCGCAGCGCATCCCAGTAAACGTTTTGTTGACGTTGGTCCAACGTTGTTGTTGTTGTTTTTTTGGCGAGCCATAAAACAAAGACGGCTATTGCATCACGCTTTGAGGTGCGCTTCTGTGGCCGTCTGGAACGCTCTTCCTTCCGATATTAGAAAGCCACTGGAGCTATGCGCTTTTAAATCATCATTTCGATTGAGAACTCGTTTCTCTAGAACAGCTTTTTGTGTTTCGTTTGTTGTCCTTCCCCCGCACCTCTGATGAGCACGGTTGGCTACGTACGGTGTGAAAGAAGTTGAAGGGTTGTTGTGGTCGGCAGAATGCCTGGCCATCTTTGTCTTCCCCAGTGGTTATAGTGACACGTACAGCCCTCTATGAATCCACTGCTGGATGAAGGCCTCCCCCACGCAGTGTCGTTTGTCGTGCGGGTTTGATCCTACTTCACCGCGCTGGTCAGTGCGGGTTGAAGGTGGGGAGCATAGAATTACAGTAAAGCCGTGGGTTTGGCTGAACTTCTCAAAACGTAGCAGTCTGAAACATGATAGTCGCCCATCCGAGCATTATCCAGACTATAATCTGCTTAGCATTCGAGATCTGATGCGGTCGGACGCATTCCGATATGCAGTTAATAATTATTTAAGGCTGAGTTGACCTGGAAAAGGCCCAGTACAGGTTCAAATGCCACTTGCCATTGATGCTCTCCGTGGCTGGAAGTCGTACTCTGGTTGCCGGGTTTGTAGTGGGATGTTGTTAATGCACAAACCTCTCTCCACAACTACACAAACACAACAAAGAACCCCCACATAGCCTCAACAGACTGTTGGGGCAAGTACTGTTAGCGAGCACCTATGAAGGCCGGAACGGCACACGAGGGGATGAGAAGCCAGCGCCACGCCCGGCCGCCTTTGTCTCCCCATTGCTGATGTTCACACACCGCACCAGGTACTCATTTGAGGCTGAGTCGACTTAGGGGAGGCCCAGGACTGGTTCAGATAATCGTCACCGATGTTGGCCGTGAGCGGCAATCGAATTGGGGTCTCTGAATCAGAATCTGTATTTATACTGGAGGAATCCGATGAGCTATAAAGCTCTTCTTTTTTTACAGATGTCCAGTTGGGACGGGTCAAAACGTTACAATAACATAAACACCGGGTAGGAGTGCTAAGTATCGGAAAGGTAAACAAATCACTGAAAATATATCAATAAAACTAAGCAATGTTTTATCTTAGCAGGTAAAACCCTGCTGAGCTTATTACCGTATTTGCCAGAAGTCACCTGGCCACAAATGATGATAGCTCAACAACGTTTGCTTCATCACGTGGAAATGTATAGCAGCAAATGAATCGCATGAATCTATACGCATGCTTCTGCTGGTTTCGTAAGCGCAGCATGCTAACCGCTTCACTACCGCTCAGACACACACACACACACGTACAACCAAAACACACACAACAACAATGATAATTCTTTTTTTTTAAAAAAAAGGTCTCTCTTGACTATGCGTTCCAAACCCTGGGGGAGCAACTTCCTCGCTTTGTAACCCATTCGTCGGTTTGTGAGCACGCAACTCTCTGCCGAGACAAAATAACCTCGGTTGCCAATAGCCCCCCACGACCCTCTCAACCCCCCACGGAACCAGAACTAAAACGGGCCCACAATATAATTGTGTCGTTAAAGCCGCCACAGCCGGGAAGGTTTGTCGCATAAACAGAACGTGCCACTTCGTTACTAGTACAGCAACACCCGTGTGTTGGAGAGCAAAGCTTACAACATTTACAATCTGAACTCTTTGATTCTTTCGGTAAAGTCACGTAGGTATAAAATAAAATACGTGACTCTACCGAAAGATTCTAGATTTGAAGCTTTCGTGCCTGCAAGGATTCATACTCTTTGATATTTTTTTCGGTAAAGTCACGTAGGTAAAATAAAATGAAATTAGTTGTTTTCATTTATTTTATTTTACCCACGTGACTTTACCGAAAAAAACAAACAGTGTAGATTCCGGCAGTCACGAAAGCTTCAAATCAAGATTTACAATCCGAGTACGACGTTTCGCCAGTAATACCTGTCAACCCATACGGTTTACCCGTATTCTTGTACAGGGAAATTGAACCGGGAAATTGAGTTGACAGGACCATACGGCGTACAGCCGTTTCAATACGGGCAAAAATAGAAATTAATAAGGAACATAGTTTTTTTTCTAGATTTGAAGTGTTCGTGACTGCAATGATCCGTACTCTTTGGTTCTTTCGGTAAAGTCACGTAGGTAAAAATGAAAAATAAAGTTAATCAAATCACGACGTTTCGGAGGCAACACAAGCGTCCGTCATCAGGTGTAACAAAATGACTGACCAGTAATTTTGCTGTGCTAGTTACACCTGGTGACGGAAGCTTGTGTTGCCTCCGAAACGTCGTTATTTGATTAACATAGTTTTCGTTATTTGATTAACATAGTTTTTGTCTATTTTTTTGTGTTTCTCCCTTGTGATGGGACTTTGTAGGATGAACGTTGAGATTTCTAAGGGGCACGGGGTGACCAATAAGGTCTGAATTGTTCTGTAATAAGGTAAGGGCACTGATAAGGGGTTGACAGCTGTGATAAAAAAAATACAAATACAAAGATCCCCGTATAGCCTAAACAGACTGTAGGGGGCAAGTGCTGTTAGCGAGCACCTATGAAGGCCGGCACGGCACACGAGGGGGTGGGTGCACAGCACCACGCCCGGCCGCCTTTGTCTTCCCAGTACTGGTTTGAGGCCGAGTAGACCTGGGGGGGGGGGAGGCCCCAGGACCCGTTCAGACGATCGTACCCCTTGGTGTGACTTTCGGCAGCGCGGGCGCGCTAACCACTACGCCCACCGCCGATTTCTATTAGGTCCTGGGGGGAGGGGGGTCCAACGCTTCCGCGGATTTCTATTGTGTCCTGTGGTTAGGGGGGGGGGGTCTAACGCTTCCGCCGATTTCTATTGTGCCCTGTGGGGGGGGGGGGGGGGTGTCGAACGCTTCCACGATTTTTTGTATTTGTTTTGAGCGCCGTTATCGGGGCACCCTTCGTCACCTCGTTATATCGGCCACTCTGCCCCCCCCCCCGCACCGATGGCCCTTGTTGAAAGGGCGCGGCTGTTGTCATGGCTGCGGTCGTCGACAAAAGCGCCTTATCGCTCGCCCGCCCGAGCGACGTCCACAGCAAAGCCGGCGGCCACCGCTCGCTGCTGCCGTGCCGCGATTAGCGTCGGCAGCGGTGGGAGGTGGCGAAGTGAAATCCGCGGAAACTCCCCCCGCTCCCCGCTCTCCCCTCCCCCTCGCTACCCCCTCGCCCCCCCGCTCCCCCTTCCCCCGCTCCCCCCCCCGCCTCGCTCCCCCCCGCTCTCCCCTCCCCCTCGCTACCCCCTGCTCCCCCTCGCCCCCCCCTCCCCCTCGCTCCCCCCCTCCCCCTCGCTCCCCCCCGCTCCCCCCGCTCCCCCCTCCCCCCCGCTCCCCCCTCCCCCTCGCTCCCCCCTCCCCCTCGCTCCCCCCTCCCCCCTTAGCCGCCTCCTTCGCTATCCCCCCCACCCCATCCCCTTTGCCTCCGTCCCTTCCCGAAGCAAACGCAGGTGACCCCCTCCCATGTTATTTCTGCCACCCCCTCCCCTTCTGTAGAACTAACGCGGCAAATTGTAAAAATGGAATTTTAAAACCCCCTCCCATTAGGGGCCATCCATTTAGTCGGTACACAAACATCTACTTGACTCCCCCCCCCCACTCCCTGTACGCACGCGAACTTTTTACCCCCCCCCCCACCTGCGTACCTCAATATGGCTCCCCCCCCCCCCGAATCTTATAGAACGGCCCATATTTAATTCACGCAGAAACGATCAAGGATCAATAATATTAACTTGTTTAAGCAAACAGCCCACCGCCAAACAGTCCACCGCCGGACTATCTAACTCATTTGAAGGCCAATGTAGACAAATTATTATCGAGGCTTCACCCCCCCCCCCCCTGTTTCCTATCCATACATTGTCAGTAGACCCCCCCCATACGGAAGCGAACGCATTTGGATTACCCCCCCCCCGTCCCCCTCCATGCGTATTCAATGGATGGCCCCTTAGTTGATGACAATAATATCTCGTATTCTTGGTTCTTTCGGTAAAGTCACGTAGAAGGGAAATAATAAAGTGATACAAATTTAAAACAATACAATTCTCACGACGTTTCTATTGCAACACAAGCAATCATCATCATCATCAGGTGTGACTTTACCGAAAGAACCAAGAATATGAATCCCGGGCAGTCACGCGAAAGCTTTCAAACTAAATAATACCTCGGTCAACGAAGTGGATGCGTTCCTGGAGCAGCGTTTCCTACATTGGGACTTCGTACATTGAATCACTTGTCACGTTGGTTACTGTGAGATTGCGTTCTCAGGCTTCGTGACTTACCATGTAATACTACTCTAAGCACTTAATGACTTTGCAATTGCATAATGTAAACAAAGACAATTTATATTGAAAAAGCTGTATTTTATACTGCAAAGTATTAAAAAACTGACGTGAATAAAAGAAACAGTGAAGAAAAGTAAATGTTGTTCTTATTTATATATAGTACCGTATATCGACGAATGTATTCTTTATCAATATGAATGTCATTATTGATTATTTTACTTACTTTTTTGCTTTCTGTGTAAAATAACGATGCAAATATAATCCAACGTCCGTTATCTCGCACCTTTAGCACGGTTGGCTACGTTCAACATGCACGTACATTCATACCGAAACTTCGTTTATTGAATATACGCATATCGAGGTATTCCTGTATATTTAAGGAATTCAATTCGGGGGAGAATCTGAACTTTTATATTGAACAGAAGAATGAAACAATATCTCGAGTGAGCTATTGAGTGGTCTCATTCGTGATTATTGTGCTACGCCTAGATTGGCCTCCTGCCATAGAAATGTGGAATGCCCTTCACTCTTCCAGGACCAGCAATGTTGCTGAGCGCCAAGCATCGCTTGGAAAGGGACGTTACACAGATTTATGAATCTGCATGTCCATGATCATATTTGAAAGACAAACTACCCATCACTGCCCATCACTGCCCTAGTGTAAGGCATACTGTCAACCCATATGGTTTACCCCGTATTCTTGTACAGCGTTCACACGTTTTAATACGGGAGGGGGGGGGGGAGAATTGTCTATTTGCTTGTGTTTCTCCCTTGTGATTGGACCAATACGGTCTGAATTGGTCTGCAATAAGGTAGGGCACTTATAAGGGGTTGACAGGTATGGCAAGATCAACAAGATGTCATCGTGGGTGAGTGAGTGAATGAGTGGGTGAGTGAGCAAGTTAAAGTTTCACGTTGATCTTATTTAACCAGGTGAACCTTCAAGAGACCAGTATTGTCTCACTTACAAGAGTGACCTGGGGCATTCGTCTGCTTGTAGGGGGTGTAATTTTTTATTTGTATTATTTGGACCCTAACGCCGGCACACAACTGGCACGTAGTAGTAGTGGTATCATCGGTATTACACACCGCAGTATTAACCAGGGGCGGCCACCGGAATCGAACCGTGAGCCTCCGCAAACAAGCGGTGAACGCGCGAACGGCTGTGTCACCGCTGATGGCGCCGCACTTTGCCAGCGCTCCGTACCCTCCGCCAGATCTCCACAGCTAGCGCGCAATAATCACACGGCCTCCAAACTCTGCCCCAACAGTGTCTCACCGGACTTGTGGAGACCACTCTAATGCTGGTCTCGGCAAGGTGTATGTATGCACGGTGAACTTCTTTCACACCGTGCGTAGCCAACCGTGCTAATCTGAGGTGCGGGGGCTAGGATATGACGACGAAACAAAAAGCAGTTCTAAATAAATGCGCTTTCCATCTAGATTATTTAAAAGCGTATAGCTCCAGTGGTTTCCTAATATCGGAAGGAAGAGCATTCCAGACGGTCACAGAAGCGCATCTGAAAGTGCGCAATTCAGTGACCTTCTGTACGTGCCCTCCTGCATTCTGCACACTTGTCCCGACCCGCAAGCGCCGCCGTTTTTTTGCCAATCGTATCTACAACATCACACGTACAACGCTTACCTGGCCAAGTGTAGAGCACTCGATTTTTATTTATATATATTAGTTTTTCACTTGTTCATGCTTAGCGCGCAGCAGAGCGACGAGAAGCAGCTGTGCGAGTGCCACTCGGGGAAACACGAGGGCCCTCGCTCTGGAGAGCTCTCTGTTCTCCGCGCTGGGTTTGGCCGTAAACTTGACCCCGCCGCGACTTGTCACCGGAGTGATTTCTCACGTCGCCGGCCGAACCGCCGCTTCTGTCCGGTCGGCGCAGCTCGAAAACTATGTTCTTGGTTCTTACGGTAAAGTCACGTAGAAGGGAAACAATAAAATGATTAAAATATAAAACAATAAATGTCTCGCGACGTTTCGACTGCAACACAAGCAATCATCATCAGGTGTGAAAACCGCAGCATGAAAATAAAAAAAAATATTTTCATAATTAATTGTTTAAAATAATTTTCTTGCTGTGGTTTTCACACCTGATGATGATTGCTTGTATTGCAGTCGAAACATCGTGATAATTTTATTGTTTTTTATTTGCATTACTTTATTGTTTCCGTTCTACGTGACTTTACCGAAAGAACCAAGAATATGAATCCCTGCAGTCACGAAAGCTTTAAATCAAAGCTCGAATACTAATAATGATAATAACAGTTAATACACTTGGTGACCGTGCCATTCTCGTAGCCGCGAGGTTATATCACGAAGGCGCTGTATTTTTGCAGGCCATGTTGCCGTATGGCTTTTATCAATTTGTGGTCAAGCGCGTGTTTTCTCAAATTTTCATATTTTTGGACTGTGACACTCACGCACGTGGCCTACCCTTTAATAACGGCCACTTGAGGCAGACGGCTCGTGGCCTTTCTCGTTTTATTCACCCGCAGTATTGACCGCGACGGCCGCCGAGCTCGAAGCACAAACCCCTACAACGAACGAGCGGCAAATCGCGCTACCGCTCGGCTGTGTCAAACTTCCAAATCGGACCGCGTCGTCGTCGTCATGTGTCAGCGGCTTCCCGCGGTTCGCTGGGTTCCTAGCGATGAGGCTCGCTCTCGGGCTGTCGTCACTGACCTCTTCACCTCCGTGAGCCGGAGGGGGGGGGGGGGGGCTGGGGAGGGGGGTAAATACTACGGCTCAGGGAGCCCTTGGCACGAGCGAGTCCTCCGGAGGCTCGAGGGTTTGGACGAGCGGAGAGAGCTGGCAAGCCCGGGCTTGCGCAGGCCGTGCCAGCGAGCGTGTCGGGGCACGGCGTCCGCTTGTGTGCACAGCACCGGTCCCTCTCTGGGCAAACACCATGGGTGGGTTGACGAGCGCGCGCCTGTCAGCGGCGGCGCTGCGACTTGGTGTGTTTTGTACGGTCGGCAAATGTTTTAGTTTTTGGGGGGGGGGAGGAGGGGAAACGCAAGGTGGGATTTGCGTGGAATGCGCGTGCCGTCAACGTGCGTGCCTTCCGACTGTGACAGGTTGCCGAAGAGGGCTGCGAATGCGGCGTCGCTGCGGTACGGCGACGCCGCGTTGCATCGGACAGAGTGAGGTCCACGACAACCGTATCGTCTCGCTTTAATAAATGCCGTTCTATGTTCGTTATTTGTCGCTCGTTATATTTGTCTTACGGATTTTATCCCTCGTCCCGTGGATAAACTGCCCTCACCCCCCCCCCCCGCCCCCCGCGATACAAATGTGGAATTTACACCACTAACTCAGAACCAGCGCTGATCAGGTGAGTGGCACTTCGGTAGCCATCCGAGGAGGAAGACTTTGACTTTTGCATGTTCTATTTCTGGCGGGAGGGGCAGGGGAAGGGGAGGGCTGGGGGGGGGGAGGATGCGGCGACCGTAATCATTGAAGAATATTTCAAGGACAGTGCATATCATTATCAGAGTTGTCTCTTTTGTGTTTGCATTTTGACTGCTTGTGTTGTGGTTATTGCAAACATGATCCCTTGTATAAAGGTGTCAGTTTTGGTGCCAGATAAAAGGGTAAAAACCTATTACTATATCTTGCTACTGGCAAGGGAGGTCTCATAATGTAAATGCTTATCCCGAGCTCTCAATGCTCTGATAGTGCGCTGTTTTTGAGTTATATGCCTTTTGGCGTCATCTGGTCCAACACCAGTGGAGACTAGGCTCTAAGAAAAGCCGTCTCTGGTGTGGACCAATCAATTTCAAGGACAGTGCATATCATTATCAGAGTTGTCTCTTTTTTGTTTGCATTTTGACTGCTTGTGTTGTGGTTATTGCAAACATGATGCCTTGTATAAAGGTGTCAGTTTTGGTGCCAGATAAAAGGGTAAAAACCTATTACTACTGATTGAGGAATAATTTCTTGTTTTAACATTGTGGTGAATGTAGCGGTCTCTCCTGGCTGGAAGGGGCAATGTGAACCTGTGACATACATGAACACTGCGACTCACAGTCTGGCGGGCAGGGTGCCACGGTGGTAGACCTTGTGCCTCTCACAGGGTTTGATTCCCTCCTCCTGCACATTACTGCGGTGGAGTTTGCATTTTTACGCGCCCTCTTAGGCATGGGTTTCCTCCCATAGATGAAAATACAACAACAATGTGCAATGTCACCGGATTTGGTCAAACATCCCAATGCCACAAAATCACCAGCAAATTACCCAATTGGGATAACATGTCACCCCCTTTCTGCAAAAAAAAACATCTCTCCCTCCTGCAAAAACACATTGCTCACGACTGCAAAAGCTTGGCAGGACCCTCCTGAAAAATAGTCTTGAGACTCAGTGATGCTTTTCTGGATAAACGAGCGTAATAATAATCATTATTTTTTTTTTTAAAAATCGATTTTGCACGTGTAATTTTCAGTACATTGGTTGGACATAATTTCCGATCAGCACGTCTGGCTACGTATGGTACGAAAGAAGTTCAACATACATAGATGGCGACGGCTTGGGAGGCCTTCAGCTTAAGAATAATTATTTATCAATGAGCCCATATTTCATCTCTGCACCCCTAATGACTGCGTTAGCATCGTGATGAATAACAAGTTCAGCTGCTCAGGTTCAAGTTGCTTGAGAGGCGGTGGCTGCCGCTGGGCTCCCGGTGACTCGGAGGTTTAAGCCCAGGTGTTTGTTGTTTACAGGCGTAGACTTCCAGCAGAGACTTCCGGCAACGAGCAAGGCCCGGACCGGAGCCGGAATCCATATCGAACGGCCGCACAGGATCGCTCGCGCACGGATCGTAGTCTCTCCCGGGAGCAGGTATTGTCGCTGTAATGTGAGCCGGTGGGGTCATGTTTGTTTTGCGTGTCCCTTCATCCGTCGTTGGTGCTTATTATTAAATCTTTCTCGGTTGTCTTCAGACTCAAACATTATTTGGCGATGCTGCTGCTGCATTGGCAGTGGCGCACAGACAACAACAAACTCTATAAACTATTTTAACTAAACTATGTTTTATTTGACCAGGTAAGACCCCCAACTGAGCTGTAGAGCTAATTTTCAGAAGCGACTTTTGCCGCACACGATAGCTCAACGAAGTGGCTTATGTCGTGCGGAAATCTGTCGCAGCCAAATACTCTAAAACGCCACGTTGTTTCTAAATGTGGAGGGAAAAAGCTGGAGGACCCGGAAAAAAATCCACACGACTACTGGGAGAGAGAGGGACATGCAAACTCCAAATATACAGCAGGCGTTAGGGCTGGGATTGAAACCCTGTTTGTCAATAACACCGCCACAATCGAAAAATAAAATAAATCCATAATAGGCGATGTCCCAGGTAATGGACAAACCCTCATTCATCATGGCATATTCCCAAACATTAGAACTCCTTGAACACTTTTCTTGACTGAACATATAACATACATTTAAAAACATATATATAGGACGACGTATTATGATGCGGACAAAAATAAATTTTCAGCAAACACACAACCGTAATGTGATCAGTAATCATCTTTCCGATATTAGGAAGCCACTGGAGCTATGTACTTTACATCAAGATTGAAAAATAATTTCTCGAGAACTGTTTTCTCTGTTTCGTTTGTTTGTCCTTACCCCTGCTACCTCCGATTAGCACATTGTGCTACATACGGTGCGAAATAAGTTCAACATCATACATACGTAACCGCGACTCATATCATCCTTCTCGGGTAGTTAAAGCCGGCGTGCCATGCCGCCCGCATGCAGCAGCAGCAGCAGCAGCAGGAGACGTCGGGTTCGGCGGCAGGGCTGGCGGAGGGGTTGGTGGGCGCGGTGGGGATGGAGGAGGAGGAAGAGGTGGCGGCCCTGCGCGCGTACGAGCAGGAGGTGGCTCGCCAGCGGCGGCTGCTGGAGCGCCTGCGCCGCGAGAGCGAGGAGGCCGGACGCCGCGCCGCACGCCAGCTCCGCATCGACGAGGAGCTGCTCCACACGCAGCTGCGCGAGAGTGAGCGGCACGCACACACGCACACACACACACACGCACACACACACACACGCACACACGCACACACACACGCACACACGCACGCACGCACGCACGCGCGCGCGGCCGCGATGATCGTGACAGTGGCGGCGACAATGGTCAGGATCAGAATCTGAAATCTTTATTTAGACTGGAGGAATCCGATGAGCTATAAAGCTCATTTGTCACGGATGTCCAGTCGGGGCGGGTCAGCAAGTTACACTCAGGATGCACCTGATCTCATCATCAATTGGAAGCTAAGCAGGAATTTAAACCTGGAGAGGGTGACCAGCGCTCCAGTGGGACTGCGTTGTGAGAAGCGGAGGCCAGTGATCTGAACGCCATTATTGTGCCGTATTTGTTTGCTCTCACATCCACGCTCCCTGCCTTAAGCAACCCACGTGGCGCCGGCGGAATCCTCGTCCAGCAGTCAGACTCGCATGTACAGTGTTGATGGCAGTGGTGATGATCACGGTTATGACAACAAAAATAACGATTGATCCGTTGCTCCCCCTAGGCCAGCGCTGCATGGAGGATGAGTCGCATCACCTGCAGCAGCTTGGGTCGCCGGACCGGCGCGAGTCGGCCATCCAGACGGAGCCGCTCACCGACCCGGCCGAGGCCTCCGTGCGGGCCGGGGCGGGCACGGGCGGCCACGGGCGACGCGTGGCGACGACGGCGGGAGCGGCGGCGACGACGGGAGCGTGCGGCGTCACGGCCGCGTGGACCGGGCCAGCGCCGTACGGGGGGCAGCGGCTCGCAGAGGGCGGCGACGAATCGACAGAGGTCACTGCCGGCACGCACGCACGCAAGTGCACGGCTCGGCCTTGCCAGATTTTTTTAATCAAAATTTTCTGACGTGGGCGCGAACAGCCCAGTCGGTGTGCAGTTGTATCGATTTGTCCGGTCGAATTCAAAGGAAGTGAAAGAACTGTAAAGGCGAGCGTTCTTGTACGTTGCCAGCAACGGGGGGCAAAGGAGCAGGGCGATGCGTTTCGGCCGTTTAGCCAATTTGCCAATCCGGCTCTCATAGAGTGTCCCCCATGTTCCGATGTGTGTGCCGTCGCTCAAGCTATAATTTCTCGTGTGTTTTTTTCTCTGCCATTTTACGCTTCACTCCGGTCATCCTACGCAGCAGCGGCTTTTGGCTCGGCCATCAAACAAAGACGGTCGCCGCATCGCGCATTTTCAGATGCACTTCTGCGGCCGTCTGGAACGCTCTTCCTTCCGATATTAGGAAATGCACTTTTTAATTATCCAGATTGAGCTGCTTTTTGTATTTAGTTTGTTGTCCTTCCCTGCAAATCCGATTAACACGATTGGCTTCGTACGGTGCGAAAGAAGTTCAACTTACATACAGCAGAGAATTCACTTATTCCTTTCATCATGATCATTAACCACTGTAGTCTACGCTCCTTTAAAGGAGGGAACAGAACAACTACAGGAACTCTCTCTATCCTGAAGCCCTCTCGCAGTGGCAAATCGGACCACGGCATTCGATGTTAGCGCCTGATCATCATTGCTGCCATACGCAATAATGGAACGGAATCATAATACAAGGGAGCAAAACGTTTATAAATCATTGAGAAATCGAATTCTTCATGAAGAGCGGTCGAATTGAATGGGGTAAGCCTGGTGGAGTGGGGTGGGCGGGATCAGTGGGGGGAGATCGGGGTGTGGTCAGTGGAGGGTGCAGACGCTGCCTCTTAACATCTCACCCAGCGCACTCCCACCGGAGTCATGCGCTGGATTAAAAACTAATTTCTTAAAAATGCTTTTTGTGTTTATTTTGTTGTCCTTCCCCTGCTCCTCCGATTAACACGGTTGGGTTTCGTACGGTGCGAAAGAAGTTCAACATACATAAATACATCATGTAACAGCCCTGTGCCAATCTGCTTCTGGATGAAGTGTTCGCAATGCCGCGCGAGTCGGAGGGGTTGGTTGATCGTTCTTCTTCCATCGCCGTTGGTCAGCGTGGGTCGATGAAGAGGGGAAGCAGTTCATGTAGCGCTCGATTGGTTAGCCGGCCGTAGCGGCATTGCCGCTCCACCTTCATGGGCATATTCGGTAAATGCGTTTTTAATAATAATGATCATGATACCTGAAGGACACATTTGTTCTCATGTCGTGTAATTTCATTAAATATTCTTGAACTAGCCTTTTGCCCATCCAAGGACGGGTGTATCGCAGTAAATCTGAAACTTGCAAAGCGAAAATCAGACCGCGACGTGATATATTAATTGCATCCATTCGTGTGCAATTTGTAAGGGCGCGGTGACACAGACCTATCTCATTTTAAGGTTATAATCCCTCGTTCATCATGACGTCCTTTTTACTTCGATGTCTCAACAACAGCGTTACGGAGATCACGTGACGTGATGAGGGTTCTGCCTTTGCAGTGAGGGTTGTAAGTTGAGGCCGAGGAGGGGGGAGGAGGCGCCTCGCCCCCCCATGTGGAGTGACGTCAGCCGCTTATTATTATGAATGGGGGGGGTGTTTATTTGGAGGACGTCACCTTATAATTATTATTAATGAGGGGGGCTGTTCGATGTGGAGTGACGTCACCTGCTCATGAATATTAATTAGGGGGGGGGTGGTCGATGCAGAGTGACGTCACGAGCATTAAAGACAGACATTCCTGGGTGATTATAGTAGGTTTGTTTCCACTGTTTCCACGCGCAGCATACAACGGCTGGTCAGGGCGAGACGGACAATGCTTGCACCGACTTCGGCTCAGCCACGACGGAGATTCCTGACGAGGACACCGACACCGCGATGGCGACAAACGCGGCCGACCGCTCTCGAGCTTGCGGCGACAGCGTCGCCCCTCCAGCCCTTGGAGGCGGTGTCGTGGCGGCGGCGGCAGCGGCGGCCGCTCGGCCTTTGGCTTCGTTCCATGGAGAATGCCGGATGGTTCGCGAGGGGACCGCGCGCGACGAGCGAGAAGCAGCGACCGGTCGCGGCGGCGGCGGCATCGCGGCGACGGCCGAGCGGGCCGTTGGGCTGGCGGACAGCGATGAGGCGCGCGAGCCGGATCTGATGGCGCGGGTGGACGGGGAGGCCCGGCCTGCCGCCGTCTGTGCCACTGTCAGCGCCCGCACGTCGCCGCTAGCGCCGCCGGACAAGGAGCGGCAGAGGATGGTGCACCTGGAGCTGCTGCAGCTCGACTCGGCGCAGTGCGTCAAGAGGACCATTGCTCACAGGTGCTGGGGTCGAGTGACCGTGGAGCGTCATCGCACTCAAAACAAAACCGAAGGTGGCTCGAAACGCCTCCGTCGTCCGTGTCGAACGAGCGATGGGGTCGGCCGTTCGTCGCCGTCGGCAGTCCTGAATTCGTAGGATAACCACTTGTTCACTTACCAACTTGTTGAGCTTAGAGTATTTGGCTGCTATAAATTTCCACGTGATAAACCACTTCGTTGAGCTATCATTTATGGCCAGGTTGCTTATGAAAAAGAGCTATGCAACTCAGCGGGGCCTTACCTGGTAAAATAAAATTGTTTTAGTTTTTACAGAGTGGTACTAATTTAAATGAGCCTGGAGAGAGGATTGGCTGAGTTATTCGAAGTGCCAACCAACCATGTAAAAATAGTATTTAGTTTATAAAATATAACAAAAATAAAGTTGAAATTCTGGGTTTGAATGTGGGCAGCTCCTTGTGTGTGGGGAGTTTATGGTCTCAGCCTGGTCACCGATGACTGCACAAAAAAACATCATATTAATTTAGTTCTGCATATAATTTGGCTAAATTCGAGCTTCGTCCTTGCCATGCGACAACAACATACCTCAAAGGAGAGTGTAAGGGAATATAAGCGGCCCCACCTCTCCAAAGGAGCAAAAGGTCACGTGAAGGATTTTTTTAAAGTCCCGTGCAAAATATCTTTCGCTGGTGACTGGCGTTTTAGAATCTACCGCCGTCATTCAGCTCCGCGCTTTCCGCGTATAAACACGACGAATCGTCGTTGACGTCCTCCACATTTGCCGCACAGACGGGTGCAGTACCGGCTGGACCGCCTGGCCGAGCGCCAGCACATCCTGGAGGAGGAGAAGAAGCTGCGGCGGCTGGAGGCGGCGGGGCGGCTCGCGCGCAACCGCTTGGCCCGCGCCGCCCGCAGAGGCTCCCCATGCCGCCCCTCGGGGCCCGCTGGTGCCTCCAAGGGCACGCGGGGTGCTGGCCGCGCGGCCGAAGTGACAGCCCGGCTGTATCCGCACAACTCGCCGCTGCACAGGTATGGAGAAAGGGCGGGTGGGCGCCTGCACTCGTCTGTAAAAACAAAAATGATGGTGCGCCCTTGACAATGACGGTATTAAAAGGGGTACACCACAGTTTTATCGATGGGCAGGTCACGTGTGCTGGGGTAAAGTGGTGGTGAGTACTGTCTCTTTCAAGTCGCCTGGTCAACATGTAAAAGGAGGCTGAATTCCCTCTAGAGAGGCTCGCTTGAGCTCCCTCTGGGAGACCCTTGCGCCAGCAGTGGCTTGGGGAAGCAATCGCAGGGCTGTACCTTTACTGTTGCTGTTTTTTCGTTTGGCTTAAGGAGTGCATGAGTTGAACTAAAGTGCAGTTTTGTGCTGCTATTTTCCCGCTCTGTACTCACAGCTATCTGAAGAGGAAGTTGCCTCCGGAAGCAGCACGTCCGAGCCCGCACTTCATGACTCTCCCGCGAAAAGCTCGCTCCGAGGAATTCCTCCCGAGAGCGGTGTCGCCCATTCGCGGCCCCAAGGGAAGGCCAGATTCACGGGTGGCGAAGTCCTGGTCTGGCGGACAGGAGCACAGCTTGAAGGATCGCGGCGAGAGAGAGGCGGAGGCGCCGGCCGACGGCGTGCCAAAGAGCCCGTGCGAAGCTCTGGGCAGGGCGCCACTCGTGCCGACGGTCAATCCCAAAATGAGGCCCATGAAGGGCTCGATGAAACCCAGCGAGCAAAGGGCCGTGCAGCCACTTAGGGCCGGTGGCTTGGGGAAAGCCCCCGAGCCGAGCAAAGATGACCTTGCGGAGCAGAAGCCGCAAGGGAAGAAGAAGGGGGATTCGCGCAAGCTGCTGCCGGGCGAGCGCAGGGGCGGCGACGGGAAGGCCTCCGCGGGGCCGTCCTTGCACAGGAAGCCTCCATCGGGGAGAAGTGGCCGACCGGTGGGGGTGTCGCCCGCCAGGCCGCCGCGTCCGTTTTCACAGAGCGTGGACAGACTGTGGGACGGCGGGTGTCGCGGCGAGTCCCGTGGCCCGGCCGCCCGCGCCGACGCCCTTGTCAAGTTAAGGTCCACGGGAAACCTGGCGGAGCCGATTGCCTCGTCGCCCCGCCGGGGGGTGAAGGTCGCCGGATCGCGCGTTATGGCGGCGGCGGTGTCGCTCACAGAGCTGCGCGACCCGGCGAGGAGCGAGCGGCTCATGGAGCCGGCGCGCGCGCTCACCGGCACAGCACGACTGTGCGCGCTCAAGGCGGCCATCTCCCTGGTGGAGCTGTCAAGTCTCCGCGACGCCCATGTTTCCCAAGAAGACCTTCGCCCTGTCGAGGATCTGGCACCGAGGCCGAGGCGGTGGCAGAGCGCCGATCCGCTGGAGAGCGACGTCCGATCGTCGGTCCTTCTGGAGGACGAGGAGGCACCTGACGACGGCACGGACGACGACAATGACGACGACGACGAATGTGATTTCTCCGACGACAGCCTCAACTCGGTGGACTCGCTGTCCTCGGCCTACTTGAGGGTGCTCGAGGAGCGGCTGCATGAAGAGGAGAGCGCCCTGTGCGCGGCAGAGCGCCACTCGTGGTCGTGCGACAGAGGCAGCGACAGTGAAGGGCCATTGTCGCCGGATTCGCTGCGCCATTCGAGCCGGGCGGTGCTGCCACCCCAGATGCGGGAGGGGCCGCGGGTGCGCACCTCATCCCTTCCAGACTGCTTCACGGAGCTGGTCGATTTTGAAGTCCCTCACTCGCCGTACGCCCCTCTGACTGGGGATGGTGCTGACGGACAGCACGGAGATGTGCCCACAGAGTTTTACTGGACGCCGAAGCCGACGGAAGGACAAACGCCTCCATCCAGCTTGCTTGGTGACCGCGAGCACAATGCCGAGGTCGCTGATCGAGCCGCTCCAAGTCCCTCCTTGCCGGCTTTAGCGGCACAGCAACATCTCCATGGCCATGCCGATGCGGGTGTGAAGGAACGAGAGGATGGCTCTTCACGTGCGAAATATGAAATTGTTCGACAGCTGCCTGCAGATGCTGCGGAGTCGGAAATAATTGAGCCGTCCCCTTCAATGCTTTACGGGCAGACTGACGGCAGCTCTCGTGAAGGTGTAGTGGCCGTAGGCTCTGAGGCCAGTCTCTCTGAGCCAGTTTCAGCAGAGGACATTTCAGTTGCCGTAGATGCCATAGACGATGCAGATGTCGACGCCGACCGACCACGTGTAATGGTTGAGGTCCATGACCACCAAAGACCTATTGCCGAGTCATCTGAGACCATTTCGTTAGACTTACTTGAAACCAGCATTCCTCAATCAGACCCACCTAAAGGAAGTGACGCCTGTCGTTCTGCTCGAGCAGGGAGTGGCGCGCTTCTAGGAGGTGGCACAGGAAGTTGTGAAAGTTCAAAAGACAGCCTGCAAGGAGAAATTCCACTTGGCTTTGAAGAATCCAACGCAGGTGCCCGACGAGCCACGTCATCGCCAGGGCGCGCAGAACAAGGTGTGATTGAGAATGACAAATCTGCTGAGTGTGTTGCTTCAGGTGGTGGCGATGCTGCAACAGGAGGAGTTAACGTCACTGTACAGGAAGCAGATGTTCACGAGCCTGGGCCTAGGTTGGGCGATCAGCGTTTGAATGCGGACTCTCGTGAAGCCGCCGTGCCTCCCGCAAATCAACCAAGCGTACTCGCAGACGAAGGGGCATCAAATAACCCGCCGCCTTCAGATGAGACGGCACAAGGAGGTGACGACTCAGCTGTGGCCGTGAGAGGAGAGGTGAGACCGGGCCAGAAAGAAGTTGACAGCACAGCCCAGCCAAGCGCAGACTTGGATGTTCCCCACCACAACATATCTCCCAACGAATCAAGTGAAACTGACTCGTCTCCTGCAACTTCGCAACAAACAATCGATTTGGGGTCTGCTGAAGTGGCGTGTTTTGTACTCTCAGAAACTATAGCTGAGGCTGATAGTCCAAGACCGGAATCGGCAGTTGTTGCGGAGGTGATAGAAAAGTCGACTGCAATGGCGAAAGGTGAAGAAGGGGAAGAGGGGACGGTGAATTATCAGCATCTGGTTTCAGAAGTGAGTCTTCCACAGCAGTGTAAGTCTGATGGAGGTGAAAACGCTGGGCTGGCAGTAAAAGAAACGGATACTGCTGTTACCCACTCGGTGGCAGAAGTAGAGATTGCTCAACAGGAGGAGGCCGGTGAGAAAGCTCACGGAGACTTAAAGTGTTCACCTGAGTTGAGTAATCTCACAGATTCAGGAGATGTCGGTCCAGACCATCCGAGTGAATCGCGAACGTGCGTGCCTTCGCCTGGAAGCAAATCTGTGTTTTGCGTGGATCCTGAGCAAAATGTTACACCTCGAGGAGACGTGACAGATGTCCAGGTGGCAGACTCTGACCTCGGAGGTGTTTCCCCAACTTATAGCATAAGATCTGTTGACAACCCTTCACAGGCCGAGAGCAATTTAAATTCTCAGGAGCTTTCCGAAAGCAGAGCACCACTCTCCACTGAAATCGAAAGTGAATTAATCAAGCTCAGCGAAGAAGATGGAGGGTTTATAAGCAGTTCAAATGTGACCGTAGACCAAGAGCTATCGTTGTCTGGCAAGGAATGTGTTACGAATAGTTACCAGGGTGTGGATGAGGATGTTGCCATGCAAGAAACTGTCCGAGACAATTTAAACGTTCTGCCCAACAGTCCTGTAGGAATTAGTGAAGGGCAGTGTGGCATGCAGCGTGATGAGATGAGTAATACTCATTACGATGCAGAGAGAAGCATGCACGTGGAAATCGCTAACCCTGAGGTTGAGAAAGCAGTTTTGGACAATAAATCAATTGCGGTCGGCAGTGAATTTAAAGAGGTTACTGCTCTGCGCAGTCTGCCTGAGCTCCACGATGAGACTTCGAATGTGTCATCAGATAAAGCGGACACCACGGAAAGCAGCATCAGTGACACACGAGCTGCAGGGAGTTTTGATCTGCCAGCGTTGGAAGCAGAGGATGTTCAGAACAACCGAAGATTTGCTCTTGATTCAGGTGTCCCACAATTTCAGTCAAGATCTCCTGAGATTGTCTCTGCCCGCATTAACACAACACGAACCATTGACTCTGACGTCTCAGAAATTGGACACAATGTTCCCTTAGAAAGGGCAATGGGTGGCTTAGAAGACCCAGCAGCAGCGGTTCCATCGGAGGAAATTTCTGTTGGTGGCACCATTACAACAGAGCCATCATGTGACATCACACATGAGAAGACAGCAGAGGATCTTCACGGTGTCCTACCATCAGGACTTGATTTGAGTTCCCAAGAACATCACGAGAGCAGCGATGCTGCAGTGCAGACATCCCGTACAGCAGCACCTCAAGCAAATGAATCTGATCCTGGTGAATGCAGTCACGCCATACTTTCAGAGCTGAACGCCAATGATTATAAAGACACGGACACTTTTCAATCTCGGAAATCTCTCGTTGAAACTACTGCAGTAGTAGTAGAGGGACCTAAAGTGACAGAGGAGGGGTTTGACAATGTTTTGGGTGGCGTCTCAGGAATGATTAATCTCGTGCGTCATGCTGCACTTTCGGAAAAGTCGATGGAAGATGGAGAAGACTCAGGAGCAGTTTCATCGGCGGCAACGATCAATAGTGATGCCATATCAGAGGATGAATTGCACGACACCACTTTACACATGGGGATCAATGCGAGTTGCCAAGGACAAAAAGAAAGTTGCATTGGCGTACACACACCCAACGATAGAGACACATACACACCCTTATCTGGAGCAATTCTCATTGAGGCCGCTGCAGTAGAGGAAGCTAAAGTGGCAAAGGGGGAGGTTGGCGATGCTTCGGGTGGCGTCTCAGGGATGATTCGTCTGGAGGATCAAGGAACTCTGAAAGATGATCACGGCAGGCTGGCGTCAACAGAGGATGTTACAGATGCCACTGGTGCGGGAGCACGAGATCTCGAAAATAAGCCAATGTCTCTGCCACAAACTCTTTACATCTACACGTGCCGTGAGCGTGAATGCCAGTTACTTGAACATGGCGATTCGCAAGACTCGTCTCTTAAATCTGAGACGAGGGTTGTGCATGATGAGGCCCCAATCGACACTGGTGCAACGGAACAAGAAACCAAAGCAACAGCTGAGCAAGTGATCGCGTGTGTTTTGGGTATTGGCGAGGAATCAGCTATATTGCGACGAATTGAAGCCAACGGAGGTGAACTCCCGGCATCAGATCCAGCAGGTGAAGTGCTCGTCCTTGCCCATATGGTAACGGAAGCGGACGTTTCCCACCAGAAGGCGAAGGGAGAATTTAACTCGGGACAGAGGTCGGGTTTCAAATTGACAAACGCCTCATTGTCAACGGAATTCGTCAGCTCATGTCACGCAGATAACTCGCAGATTCGCGAGCTTGTTTCCTTGTCAGTAGGCCGCGTGTCACCTTTAGAATGCGCGACGGAAGATGGAGAGGAAATAAATGATACTGTACAAGAGGAACCACCAACTGAGTCGGCTTCAGTAAAACGCGCTCATGAACCGGCAGACGAGGAGGGCGTATGTGACACTGGCACAGCGACGGTTCATTCAGAACATCACGCAGAGCACCGAAGCGATAAGGATTCTGGAATGGTGTTAATGGAAGACCCTGTTGTTGGGAGCAACATGATAGCACAAACAGATGACGATGCGCAACTTGAAACAGTCAAACAAAGTCTTGACCTTGACACGGGCAGCCCCCAACTACAGGAAGAGCCCCTTGGAATTTGGCTGACATCTCAATCAGATGGATCTCAACTGCTTGCAGTTGCTACTTATGAAGAAATGCCTTCTCTGTCTTTAGCAGCCACGGCAGAAGCTTTAAAAGAAAATGACACTTCAAAAGAAGATGTCATGGCTACCACGGTAGGTGTAGCAGAAGTAAGTGAGATATCAGACACGGAGGTGGTAATAGCAGATGTAGACGTGGACACAGTAACGACACGTTCAGAACATCTCACTGCTGATGAAGATGAAGATGCTGGCGCGGTTCCGACAGAGGATGACATTGCTGCTAATGGTGCATTTTCAGAATCAGACAGTATTCCTCAACATGAGGCATCCGAAGGATTTCACAACTACCAGAACCAAGATCGTGAGCCAATTTCATCACCGGCAGGGTGTGTATCATTTGTAGCATCTGCAACAGAAGATGAAGAGAAAATAGAAGAGGAACCACCAATTGATGCTGTCTCAGTGAAACATGGTCACAAATCAACTGACAAGGAGAAGATATTGAATACTGCTGTAGAAACAGTATATTCAGAACAACACGCAGAACACCGTAGCGATGATGATTCTGGGACGGTCTTAACGGAAGACCATGTTGTTGGTAGCAACGTGATAACAAAAATAGACGACGCCACGCAACTTGGGACAACAGAAGACACCAATTTCAACCAAAGCACTGGCCTTGACACAGATAGCCTCCAACTTCTGGAAGAGTCCCATGGAATTTGCCCGACATCTCAATCAGATGACTCTCAACTGCTTGCAGCTGCTACTTCCGAGGAAACATATTTGCTGTCTTTAGCAGCCACGACAGAAGCTTTGAAAGAAAACGCCGCTTCAAAAGATGACGTCACGGCTACCACCATAGGTGTAGCAGAAGCAAGTGAGACATTAAAGATGGAGGTGGCAACAGCTGATATAGACGTGGACACAGAAACGATGCATTCAGAACATCTCACCGCTGATAAAGATGAAGACACTGGGATGGTTCAGACAGAGGATGACATTCCTGCTCATGGTGTACTTTCAAAATCAGACAGTATTCCTCAACATGAGACATCTGAAGGACTTGATAACTACCAGAACGAAGATCGTGAGCTAATTTTTTCACCAGTAGGGCATGTGTCATATGCATCATTTGTAGATTCTGCAGCAGAAGATGAAGAGATTATGAAAGAGGAATCAGCAACTGATTTTGTCTCAGTGAAGCACATTCATGAATCAGCAGACGAGGAGAAAACATATAATACTGCCGTGGAAGCAGTATATTCAGAACAGCACGCAGAACACCATGGTGATGATGATTCTCGAACGGTGTTCACGGAAGACCCTGTTGTTGTTGGGAGGAACGTGATAACACTAACAGACGATGCCACACAACTTGGGACAGCGGAAGACACCGATGTCAAGAAAAGCCTTGGCCTTGACACCGGCATCCCCCAACTTCAGGAAGAACGTCTTAGATTTTTTCTGACATCTCAATCAGATGAACCTCAATCAGATGAACCTCAACTGCTTGCAGTTGCTCCTTATGAAAAAGCGGCTTCTTTGTTATCAGCCATGGCAGGTATAGCAGAAGCAAGTGAGACATCAGACATTGAGGTGGCAACAGCTGATGTAGACATGGACAGCGTAACCACACGTTCAGAACATCTCACCACTGATAAAGATAAAGACACTGGGATGGTTCAGACAGAGGATGACATTTCTGTTCATGGTACACTTTCAGAATTGGACAGTATTCCTCAACGTGAGCCATCCGAAGGACTTCATAACTACCAGAACCAACATCGTGAGATAATTTCATCACCGACAGGATGTGTGTCATTTGTAGCAGCTGTAACAGAAGATGAAGAGATAATTAAAGAGGAACCACCAATTGATGCTGTCTCAGTGAAACCTGCTCACGAATTAGCTGACAAGGAGAAGATATTTAATACTGCTGTGGAAACAGTATATTCAGAACAACATGCGGAACACCATAGCGATGAGGATTCTGTGACCGTGTTAATGGAAGACCATGTTAGGAGCAACGTGATAACACAAAGAGATGATGCCACGCAACTTGGGACAGCAGAAGACACCGATTTCAACCAACGCCTTGGCCTTGACACAGGCAGCCCCCAACTTCAGATAGAGTACTTTGGAATATGCCCAACTTCTCAATCAGATGAATCTCAACTGCTTGCAGCTGCTACTTCTGAGGAAACATATTTGCTGTCTTTAGCAAGCACATCAGAAGTTTTAAAAGAAAACGCTGCTTTAAAAGAAGACTTCATGGCTACCACCGTAGGTGTATCAGAAGCAAGTGAGATATCAGACATGGAGGTGACAACAGATGATGTAGACGTGGACACAGAAACGACATGTTCAGAAAATATCATCGCTGATAAAGATGAAGTTGCTGGGATGATTGTAGCATCTCCAACAGAAGATGAAGATAATATTAAAGAGGAACCACCAGTTGATTCTATCTCAGTGAAAGAAACTCGCGAATTAGCTGACGTGGAGAAAACATTTAATACTGCTGAACAACGTAGCGATGACGATTCTGGAATGGTGTTAACGGAAGACCCTGAGGCATCTGAAGGACTTCAGAACTACCAAAACGATGGTCTTCACTTCGACAACCCACAATCTCAGACCCACCCCGTTGAAACCTGCCAGCCCCACTGCAGTGAATCGCCAGCACCAGATTCTCATTCGGTGGAAAGAGCAAAGGCTCCATCATCGGAAGGTGCAATGGAGGATGACGAAAACGCGAAGGCGATCGTTGGCATTAGCGTCGAGGTGTTTGGCGATGGCACAACAGAAACCGGCGACGTGAACAATCGTGAGACGGCGTGTGGCAATCGTGGCTACGGTGTAGAGTGCGGCGGGCTACCGCCGCACACAGATTCTCTTGGGCTTTCTGCGCCGCGTTCATCGGCGCATCGAATGCGAGATGGCAACGTTGCGCGCAGTCTGACTGAAGACGCCATCGCTGAAAACGAAGAAGCAGAGCCGCTCGCCGGCGGCGAGGCTCGAGTCGGCTTCACCGTAGAAGAAAATGTAGCGGCAGACGGTGAGCGAGGCGTGCGCCTGATACTCGTGTACGCGACCGAGTGTGAGAACCCAGAGGTTAAGGAGTGTGAGGAAATAGTAATCCAGCATGGGACGGCGACGAGAGTGATGCCCGACCTGGAGGGTGTTTCTTCGCTGCACCACGCAGAATCTGTCATTGTCCTGCTTCAGCCCGAGAGCGCTGCGGGTCATCCGCCTGCTCCTTCTGAAGGCAAAACACAATCTCTTGGGCTTTCAGTAGCGCTTTCACCAGAATGCCAATCAGAAGACCGCGGTGCTGTGCACGGCGTGAGCCCGGAACTTACCGCCGAAGGCAATGGGGAAGCTGAGCTGCTCGCTCCTGGCGATGAGAAAGGCCGGGTCATTTTCACCGCCGTCGCGAAAGAAAATGCGGGGACGGACGATGAGTCACACGCACGCTCGGCACTGATGCTCGCTGCCGAGTGTGAGAACGCGGGGGTTGAAGGGCGTGGGGAAATAGTGGTCCAGGGTGGGACTGCGATGAGAGCGACATCCGACCCGGAGACCGCGTTTGCACGACAGTCTGCAACCCGACCTCAGCCTGAGATCACAGACATTTGCTCACCTGCTCCTCCCGACGGCAAAACACAATCCCCCGTTGAAATTACGATCCACATTGAGCCGCCTGCCTCATCACGACAGGAAACGGGGAGGCCAGGGAGTTCTTCGGGCTTGACCGTGAATGCACAGCTACCATCGCCTCACGAGGACAGTGGAGTCTGCGATGAGTTCGGTGTGATCAGTGTGGGGAGCACCGAGATGCAAAGTGACCAAAGTGGGCACGTGGATCATCGGACGGATGTTGAAGCAAAGGTCGGCAAGATCTCGCAGTCATCGAGGAAGGCTCGGTACCACCTTGCTATCCATCACAAGCTGGAGACAACGCAGAGCCGTAAGGACAGCGGGTACACCTCCTCTGAAACGCTGCTGGAGAGCCCGGAATGTGGGCCTCACCGAGCCCTCATTGGCACCGGCGAACACAAACATGGGTCAAAAGGCCGAGGCGAGGACGAGGAATCGAGACATCTGGACCAAAAACCGTCGCTGCCCGCGGTCGGCCCGGAAGTGTTGTCGCTCGACAGCACCAAACAATCTGAGTGCAGCATCTACGTTGTCGCGGTTCCGCCCGAGCCTCGTGGCGTTTATTGCTCCCGCTTCGACGATCCCCGCAAAGGGACGAGCGTGGCGCCAGAGCTGCCACACGTCGTCGCGAGGGGGGTGCTCAAAAAGGCCCCCTCCATGCACGAGCCACAGGTGGCCTCCAGCGCAACCGCGGGGGACGGCGTTTGGGAGCGAGGTCTGCAGACGGTGCCGGAGGAGTTCGAGCACACGGTGGACGGCATAGACGGGGATGGCGGTGGCGGCTACTATGACGACGATGCAGCCAGCCCCCTTTTTTCCCAGTGCTCGTTCGACCTGAACGACGACTGCGTGCTTTCGCTGTCGTCTGCGAGTGACCTCCGGGGCGGACGTCACGCGTTCACCGCGGGGTACGACCTCGCCGGAGAGGTCGACCATGGACACGGGTTCGCGGCGGTGAGCGGGGACGAGGAAGACACGCCGAGAGGTTCCGAATACTCGGTGGATTCCTTTCACACGGCGTCCTCAACGGCGGGGGGTGGCGACGGGGCCAGCGAACGAGAGGAGGAGTCGGAGGCGGCGGGGGGAAGCGATTTTCTGGACAAGAGACTCTCGCCGGCGATGACGGCCGCCTTCAAGAAAGCTTTTCATGCCATGTTCGGGATGCAGAGCATCTCGTTTGACGATGTCGTCGAGGAAGTAGACGGCGCGAGAGTCGCCGGCGACGCAGTCCTCGCGAGTAAACTGGCCAAAGGGACAGACTCCTCCGGCGATGATAAACGACTGAGGCCCGAAGAGGAAGAGGAGGAGGGCTCTTTTGCCATTGTTGACACGGAGGGCAACGCCGAGTTCTTGGACGAAGGGGTAGATACGCAGACCATAATCGTTGGTGTAGAAACGCAGCACATTTACTCAGCAGAGAGTGAAAAACGCATTTCTTCAGAGCACGTCGACCTTAAGCGTGATAATTCGATGGAAGTTATTGAATATCCATATGATGGGGAAGATGACCTAGATAGCACCCCCGGATCAGAAATTGGATTTTCCCATGGTGAAGCAAGGCACCCATCGGAGATGGATCTCCATGTGGAATACTGCACTGATTGTTCTGAGCAAATTGACACAGAAGCAGCACAATTTCATGACGGCGTCAGTGAAGGGCATGTTGATAAATCAAGCTTTTTACTGGACCTTAGCCTGCTCCAACCTCAGGGTAATGAAGATGAGAATGTATCGGATGGAACAGAAGATGATGTGACCTCGACATCTTCAGTGCAAGCTCTTAATTTGTGCGGCCTCAAAGACAACATTTCCCACGTTCCCAAGCCCCACGAAGTCGCTGATGGAGATCTTGACTTGAACCAAAAGCAGAATTCTGCAGGAGGCGAAAACGTACATCATGCAGATTTCGCCGGCGCAGACGGCCAACGCTACGTCACCCGTGAATCCCGTCAGCAGGAAAACGCGGCAATGATCGGCACCGCTGAAGCGCGAGGGGCCCAGCGTTTACCATCGCCAGTCCCGGTGGACGAGCAGGAAGGAGTCCAGTTTTCACGACGAGTCTCAGGCTCCGAGGACCCCGGCGATAAAAGTCCCGACGTGGGTGGGGAAGTTACACCAGTGGACAACTTGCCGAGCGGCGAAAATGTTGACGCGCTTCCAAAGAGCCTGCCCTTGTCTCCCGAGGAGAGTGAAGATAGTTTCATAATTTGCGATGATGGTGCCGACGGTGAAACTGCGAGTTGCGGGTGTGAAGCGGTCGCAGGAGACCTCTGTTTTCCATTTGAGAATGCTGAGGTTCACGTCGACGAAGGGCAGCGGCAGAGAACGGGAAAGCTTGTGGCAGATTCAGATCGTCCACCGTCCAGTGAAGCTCAATCGCGACCAGACGCAGTGCAGCTGGCAGGGAGCACCGAAGTGGTCGGAAGCTTGGCCGGCGCTGTTGATGATGCAGATGGCAGTGGTAGCAGAAACGACACCGCCATTCCATCACAAGGGCCTGCAGGAAGCGACGGCAAGGATGGCGGTGGTCTCACAGAGGGGGAAACGTCTGCTCTGGCGTTCAGCGACGAAACTCAGGGTGGCCGTGCCTCCGATGGTGTTGCAGTACAGCCGGATGAAGAGTTTAATGCTGCTTCCGATGGGGGTCCTGGATCGGCCTGTGTGTTTACAGATGGCGGGGTCAAGCCTGCGAGTCCACACCTTTCACCGACGGCAAAACAAGAGCAGTGTCGTACAATTAACATTTCTCTAGAGGAATCAGCCTTGAAGAGGGTGCAGGAGGCCGATGATCAATCCATCAACACAGCCCGACAGGAGCCTTTTTCAGATCCCGAAGGAGAGGCTAATGCTAATGGGGAAAGGCAGCGAGAGATGTTGCCCATCAAAGGAACTCGAGGTGTCTTGATGGAATCCATCATCACGAGCTCAGAGCGTGCGGATCAGCAATGCGCCGACGTGAAGCAAGAGCCGGGGGAAATTCTGCACGTTCATCCAAGAGACGAGGGAACAATTTTGGCACTGAGCGACGGCTCCGCTCGGACACTGGCGGCGGAATGGAGCTCGGACGTGGCGACAATCGCCACGCAAGCGCCATCGTTCGCGATCACGCCGGCCACGGCCGCACGGTCTCGCGCTGCCGAAGATCCTGCCGAAGATGCCGCTGGTGAACAAGAGCACCGAGGCTCCCAGGCCGAATGGCGGCTCGACATCATGGCGGACCCGCGGGACGAGGACTTCGCGTCGTCCTCAGGGGAGCTCACGCCCGCCAAGCGAGAGCAGCTGCGCCACCTACTGGAGCAGGCCATCGGGCACCACCAGGGGAGGGCCATCGACCGTGAAGAAAGCCCGGCCCGGAAGGAGGAGGAAGATGACGAAGGACGCAGCTCCTCCCTTCCCCTCCCACGCCGGACGGGCGGGCGGTTGTCAAGCAGCCGCAGTGTAACGGCCGACTCGTCGATCGACATCTTAAGCGACGTCGAGATGGTCCCTGCTTTGGTTAGCGCGCCGGAAGACATCGCGGTGAATGCGGGCGGCGCCAGTCCCACTTCGGCCGTGAGAGCCACCGGCGGCGGTGGCGAGGATGCGAATGCGGGCGCTTCGACGGTCGAAGTTGGGGGCCTCTGCCCTGACGGGTGTGTGGCAGGCGGCGACTCGGGCAGCGAGACCATGCGGAGCTCAGCGGCAAGCCGAAGCGGTGGCCTTCTCTCCACAGAAAGCAGCGAGAACGATGGAGGGGTGCGGGGGCTGTCGGTAGGATGTCACCGTCTACCGGACGATGATGCTGGCGGCACGGCCTGGCCCGTCAAGCAGGCGAGGCGGAACCGCGCCTCCGAGTCGACGTCGTCCAGTGAGGAGGTCAGGAAGGAGCCGCAAGTCCACAGGAGAAGGCCGTTCTCCGGGCCTCACCACAGGCCCTCCCACGCGGAGTGTTCGCTGGTGGCACGGCCGCGCGCAGATGCGGTGCTCACGGGCCACGCGGGCCAGGCCGGCGGCAACCGTGAAACCGCCGCGCCCATCGCTGCGGCTCGCGCGTCATATGACAGTGCGATGGAGCATCCGAGATTCGGCAAGAGGCATCAGGACGAGTCGAAGCCGCCTTCGGTGCTGAAACAGCGACCGAGGTCAGCCGACGCAAAGGGCAAAGGGAAATTCCATACCAAGAGCTCCAGACCGAGATCTGCCGAGGCATCCAGGTGCTGCATTCTGCCTGACGGACACGAGGAACGAGCGCTGGGCATCGGGCATCCTCTCGACTACCTTCTGTCGGCGTATCCCCAGGTGTCCGAAGGCTCACCCGTGGGCGGTGAATGGTTGAAACGGAGGTCGTACTTGTTTTCAGAGAGTGGGGACGAGATGATCGTGACGCCAGTGTTTGAGCCGAGACTCCACTCGGTGGTGTCCAGCACCTCGGAAGAAGAAGACGGCAGCACAGAGGCTTTCTGCCAACACGCGCAACCAAAGTTCGGCACGGGGCCAAGGTCCTGTCAAACAGATGGTACGGCAGATGTGAGTCTGACAAGCGAGTCACAGGGAGAGAACGGAAACCAGCAGCAGCAGCTTGTTGAAGGCAGTGCCACGCCGAGTCAGACAGCAGGAGATGGTCACATGACACATAGTCAGGCGACTGTACCAGTGAAAGAGCAATCGCCCGCAGAAGCAACCGGCGGCGCTAACGGCCAAACGGTCGTGGGTGGCGCGGTTTCGAGCGGCGGCGTTGACGATGCCCAGCGCTCTGCAGGCAACGATCTCGGTGAGGAATGCGGCCAGCAAGCCGTGACCTTTGTGCCGAGTGACGTCAACCCGTTCGGCCAGCGGTGGCAGGAGGAGCAGCGCGGAAGGCGCAGCGCCGGTCGCAGGCGCGCGTTGTTCGGCAGCTCCTCGGAGGTCACCGCCGCGGGCCGGGACCTCGGGGAGGGAGCCGTGCAACGCTACCGCAGCTCCAGTGTGGACAACGACCTTAACGGCACGGGCCTGCCCTTTGATTCTCACCTGAGCTCGTACGCCGTGAACCGGGGTGAGCCGTCAAGCAGTTCGGGGGGCAGCACGAGCTCCGGCTCAGGGGAGGTGTCCCGGGAACTGTTGAAAACCTTCGGGAGCGGTGACGAGGGGAGCTCGGACGGCGCCGCTTCGCGGCCGTGGCTTTGCAGCCCCGACGAGTTGCCCGAAGATCGTGGCCGCCGCAAGCACAAGTCTCGCTACGGGTTCTATGACCTCACCGCACCATCACGGCACGGCGGGTCGTCGACCGACGCGGTGACGCCGGCAGCGGACGCCGGGACCTCGGACTTCGTCGTCACGGTGGAGAGGTGCACGCAGACGAGGATCGCCGGCGCTGGCGTGACCGACGTCGGACTGGGAGGATGTCAACACACCGGGCCGTCACCTCTGCCACCTGCTGAACTCCTAGGCCGCCATCAGTGGAGAAGCCTTCACAATTTATCTCTCCACCTGTCACAGCTTCTGATCAACACCACTCATCTTCTGGGCAACATTGGCCTTCAGTCACCCCTGCTCAGCCCGTCCGAGTTAGTGGTGAATTCTGCTGACTCCTCGTCTCTCCGTCGCCCACCGAGAGCGAGCGACGCTGGCGCGACAACTCACGCGGATGTCGGTACACAGACGGACAAGTGCACTTCGCTTGACAGTCATGGAGACAGTGGTCGTGGTGGTAGCAGCAGCAGCATGTATGTGGGGGACCGGCAGCTGATACTCGCTGAGACGTCTCAGAACCAAACCTTCAGTGTCATCATCAAGGTGACGGGATCGGACGCGGAAACAGAGCCCCGTGACCCCACGACCTTCAGCGTGCGAGGCCGAGACTGGGTGAGCCGCCCACGAACGCCCGCGAGGGGAGTGGCGGAAAACGTGCCGGTGCCCGACCCCCGCTCAAGGATGCATGCAGACGCCATCGCAACCAAAGTCCTCGTCGACCGCTCCACATCGCCCATCTTGGTGGTCAGCGCAAACCAGCGGGGCTGTCCGGTTTCTCGAGAGCGGCAGGGACCAGGGATCGCCGGGGAGACCGATGGCTCCGTGGCCGCGCCTGCGGCAGATCCACGCCGGCAGCAGAGGCAGAGCGAGCCCGACGTGTTGCTCACCGAGCGTGTTTCGTCAGGCCGAGAGCCGAGGCAGTCTTCATCGCGCGGTATATCTGCTTCGCCCAACGACGAGACCGAATGGGACGCGTTGAGCCACAGCGTCGACGGCAGACCTGCCCGCAGCGCCGGTCGATGCACGGGCCACGTTTGTCAGCCGGACGCATTTGATCTGGAGCGGAAGGAGTCGCCGGTGATGAGGACGGAAGTCGGAGTAGAAGACGGCGGCGACGGCGGCAACGGCGGGTTCGAAGCGCGGCTCGAATTTCCTGCAGCGGATGATGGACGTTCTTCGGGTACTGCCGCCGTCGACGGAGAGCCGGGTCGAACGCGTCGTCACAGCGGGGCACCACCGCTCGCCGTTCCGCCGCGGCCGCCAGACGAGGAGGCAGAGAGGATGGCTGAAAGCGTTCTTTCCACGGGGTCTTGCGACACCGACGAGCTCCTCAATGCTCGGCCCATCGGCGCCTCTCCACCGCAGGAGCACGAGGCCGCAGACGCCGTGGAAGGGGGCGGCGCGAGCAGAGCCGAATCATTCAGCCCGTTGCCGTCAGACCTGCCACAGCACGACAAGTTTCACGGTTGGTCGGGCATCCAGGTGAGCCTGCTAGCAGGGCCGGCACAGTCGCCGGTTGATGGTGATGCGAATCCCATGATTGCGGAAGTGTACCGTGCTGAAAATGTTGCGGACTGTTCCGAAGAAGAGGCTCTGGGAAAGCCCGTTCCCCACGAGACTTCGTTGCACCTTAGCGAGCTTTCGTTGGGAACAAAGGTCACGATCGGGTCAGCTTTAGGTGCCAACGCTGATGCGACAATTCATGTTGATTCAGGCGAGCCACGTTGGGTGATCTGGACACCAGTTCCTCGGCACTCTGACGGCGAAGTCAAGCTTGCGCATTCGAATTTCAAACCGGAAGGTGATTCTGCAAGCCCTGTCATTTTAACTTGTCACAAACAAGAGACGCGCTCCTCCGATTCACCAAGTCCCATTCAGAGGGTGCCTCTGTCAGCCGGTGAAGAACCGCGGCTCGTGAACACAGAGCTCACGTGGTCGGGAGCTGGCAGTGACAAAGTAGGATCAAGTCCAGGATTCGAAATCTCGAAGCCCCCGTCCTCCAAATCTACCGACAAATCCGTCCAGAAGTTAAACGTGCCCGACGACAATCCGTCCAGTCAGCCAACCGCAGGGAAGATTGACGCTGCGCTTGAACGCGATGCGACACACCAGACGACATCGAGCACCGACCAACGCAACAACCATCAGCAGCACCACCACCAAGACAACAAATCAGCAACAGCGGAGAGGACAGAAGGCAGGGCCAAAGGGCTGGCGACACGGGGGGCAGACGTGGCCTGCGGGAAGCCGGCGGGCGGCGACGGCGGTGACGAGATGGCGGCGCGAGCCATGGAGCTGGAGGAGCTGAGGCGCGAGCGGAAGATGGTGCTGGCCACGCTGCTCTCAGCGGGGGGCGTCAGCCGTCGGCCACTCAGCGTCGAGCTGGCCGAGGCCAAACTCAACTACGCCCTGGGCGAGACGGACGCCATGCTGCGCGCGCTGGACGACGGGCCCCCCTCCGAGCGGGCGACGCGGCCCCCAACGGCGTCGGAGGAGCTCCTGCGCAGGTACGCCGCCCGAGTGTCCGGATGTTAACTACCTCGCCCGGTGTGCAGGAGGACATGGGTTCAATCCCAACTCCTGACGCCTGCTGTTTATTTGGAGTTTGCCTGTTCTGCCCGTGGTCCGCTTTTCCCCTCCACAATTAGAAACAGCATCACGCATTTGGCTTTGACTGATATTCATTCCCACGTGATGATAAGCCACTTCGTTGAGCTATCATTTGTGTCCAGGTCTATTTTGAATAAGAGCGGTATTAGCTCAGTGGGCCTCACCTGGTTAAAATAAAAATAGTTTAGTTTTATAGTTTAGCTTTTGCCCGTGATGTTTTACGTTTTCCAGCCAAGGTTAAACGTGTTGCAGTATTTGCGAGGAATAGTTCCGGAGATGCTCGTGAATTGCAAATTTTGCGGATAATGTTTCTAAAGCTTCGAGAAGTTCTTTCTCTGTATCTATCTTTCTCATTACTTTATCTCTCAACCCTTTCTTTCTCTGCCTCTCTCTCGATGCAGTCGTGTAGAATTCCAGATGCAATTCGCAGATAGCCGAAATATCGGATTGCAAGATTGTTATAACGAGGGAATACTGTAATACGTTACCTCTGTCTGCCAGCCTGATGACTGTATGTTTGCCTATCTGTCTGTAACAAGTGGGCATGGTGACTCTCAGGATGGTGTAATGTGAACAACATTTTTCTATAAAATCGTGTTGCTATCTAGGACTTACTCTACAGAAAACTGAACAAATTGATCAAAGCGCTGCCTCAAACCTGGAGGCATAACCTCGTACCAAATGGACCCTTGGTGTCCCATCTCTGCCGGCTGAGCTCGGCAAAGCCCTCTCAGACTGGGCCGCTATCCGAGCCCCGTGGTCTCATCGTGGCCTTTGGGCATTACTGGCTCGGGAGGTGGCTCAGAGATTGCAGTACAGCAGTGGATCTATCCGTTGGAGTTATTATCGCCTAGTATGCGTGGGGTTTCTCCAGGTGCTCTGGATATCTCGTAAAAGCCAAATATGCATTCATGGAAATGGCCACACATGCCAATGTAGAACAAAAGTCTCGGGGCCGACCGTGGGTTTTATGGGCAAATCAATAATATTATATTATATGCATTTACTCTTAATAGCACAGATTACCTCGACTGTGGAAACGGGGCAACGAGATTAGCTCATGCGCATGATCTGGGTGGATCGTTATTGACTGTCAAGAAACGTAAACTGGCCCGGGCAGGACCCATCGCTCGAGGAGTCGATGGCCGATGGGGCGAGACTCACGTCACGGAATGAAAAGATCAGCCAGAGGAGGGGAACGCTCTCGAGGGGCCGCCCGCTGCGGAGGTGTAGCGGCGGGATCGGCCCGTGCGCCGGAGCGAGACGGACCGTGCGGCATCGTGGCAGCCTGACGGATGGCGACGTCTCAGTTGGGGAGGCCTTCGCCCAACGGCCGATCGTTCGTGGCTGCTGCCGCCGCCTCCGCTGCCGGTGATGACAATGATGACGACGACGATTAACGTAGCGCGGTAAAATAATGGCGGTGCGCTCGTGCTCTCCTCCACCGCAGGCACGCGAGCGTCATCGAGGGGCTGCGCTGGGAGCGTGAGGAGCGCCTCCGCCGTTTCCGCCGCTCGCGGAGCCTGAGCCCCCGCAAGCCGAGCCCGCCGCTGGCGCTGCCTCGGCCCGTCACCGCGGAGACCCCGTCCGGCGGTCGCGGCTCCGACGGCGATCGCGCCCAACGCTGGAGCCCGCCCACGAGGATGCCGTCGCCGATCCCTTGGCTGGGCGGCGCCAGCGGTGGCGGCCCCGGCGGCGGCGGTGGCGGCGACGGTGGTGACGAGATGGTGCCGCGCCTTGAAGCCGATGCCTACAGCTCAGCCTGGTAGAGGATGCTCTCTTCACTAGGGCGCCGCAGTGGCGAGATGTTATTTCCCTCGGCTGGTATACAGGAGGTCATGAGTTTTATCCCGACCCTGACGCCTGCTGCTGTATATTTGGAGTTTGCGGTGTCTCTCTCCCCGTGGTCGCGTGGATTTTTTCCGGGTCCCCCGGTTTTTCACTCCACATTTAGAATCAACATCACGCGTTAAGAGCATTTGGCTCCTATAAATTTGCACATGATATGTCACTTCATTGGGCTATCATTTGTGGCCAGCCCACTTCTGAAAAAGAGCTGTATAGCTCAGTGGACTTTACCTGCTAAAATAAAATAGTTCTAGGTTAAATTCGCTGCCTATTGCCCGGCCATGACTTTTATGGCAGCAGTGGCGCCCTGTAGCTGCCTTCTCGTCTTTGCCGCACTTCTTCTTCCCAGCCCGCCCCTCTTCCTCCCCATCTCTTCATTTGTTTTTTAACCTATCTTTGTCTAAAGAGGCCTTCGCTTGTAGCACCTGCCCCAACAGTCGGTGTAGGCTACACGGGGAATCTATTTGCTGCCACGTGATCGTACGCTGGCTGCAATAGGTGCTCGCTAACAGCACAGGTCTGTACAGCGAATTAAATAACACCTTCCCATAGTTGTCTGGCTGTATGGCCTTCCGGGAGTGCACATCATCAGCAGCATTGGTTCAATGTGGGCTTGTATATGAGGCATCTGTGTCTGTTGTCGTTGTCCTACAATCGCTCGCTCCGGTGCGTAATCCTCTCCGCTCTCCGCTTCTGCCGCGCGGTCCGGCGTGGTGCAGCGGCGTGGCCGGCGGGCGAGGCTGGCGCCGATCGTCGCGCGGCGCGGCCGAGGTGGAGCAGCTGCTGCGGGGCTACCAGCGCGCGCGCGACGAAGCCTGTGCCCAGATGGAGCGCGCCCGCCACCGCCTCCGCGAACGCGCCCTGCAGGAACGCCGCCGGCTGAGCCACCACCGCGGCTCCACGCCCTCCGCCACGGTGAGTGGCTGGGTGGGTGGGGCGCGCGCTCGGTTGGGCGAGCGGCCAACTGGGCGAGCGGGTGAGCGAGTTAGCGGGCGACCTGGGCGAATGGTCGAATGGGCAGTTGGGTGATCGGTCAGGTCGGTGAGCAGGTGAGCGGGAGATTGATCGGGTGGGCGAGCGGGTGAGTGGGCGATCGATTGGGTGGGCGAGCGGGTGAGTGGGCGATCGATCGGGTGGGTGACCGGACAGAAATACTGATTGGTAGGTGTGCAACAGTGCTCAGAGTCGGCGGTTAAAATCACTTCTGATGCCCATGATAGACGTATTGAATTATTTAGGTGGGTTGTCAAACTTGCACGCATAATACAAGCGAGATACAAAACTCGAGACTCGATGTGAATGAGACAAAGGGTTGAAGAGGCTCTGCTCACCGCAAGCGCTCCAATTCATTTTGTCCCTACTACGTGACACCCTGTATCACAATTGGAATGTATTACTACGCCAGTGACATCACCGCCCGTTGCAGAAGTTTCACGTTTCAAATCCAGCCGGCCGCCCTGGTGAATACCACAGTTGTATTAACCGAAAGAATATGCGGCGTGCGCTTCACGATAGACGTTAAAGTTCCCGTGACGTCATTCGCAAGAGTAGGCCATTGTGTGCCGGTGTGATGGTGCAAATTACTCAATTTGCATTATACATAAACTGAACTATTTACATTTTTAAAAATATTTTACCAGGTAAGGCCCACTGGGTTATGTTGCTCTTTTTCAGAAGCGACCTGGCCACGAATGATAGCTCAACGAAGTGGCATATCGCGTGTAAATTGATCGCAGCCAAGGACTCTAAACTCCAAACATCACCGCACACCCCCTCCGGCAGCCTAATAACTCCCGGTCACTCTCGCAAACGAGACTCTATCCTGGACCCTTGAGTTCTCGCCTGGTTAAACAAAATAAACTTGAGCTTGCTCACTCACTCACTCTTGCAAATAAGTCTCTGTCCTGGTCCTTGCCTGGTCGAGCAAAATCAACTCGGAACGTGGGCAAAAAAAAAGCTAAGCAATTGTTTACAAAAAATGTGCTCGCCCGGCCCGACCGATCCGCCACCGACCGTCGCCGTTCCCGCAGGATCACCATCGCGCGGTGCTTGCCGGCGCCGCCGACGTCAGCGCCAGCACCGCCAGCCTGTGCACCAGCTGCAGCCGCAGCCTCGCCTCGCTGCCCACGTCCGGCTACAGCAGCCGCAGTCCCCCGCTGCAGCGCCGTGGTCTCGGCGTGGCGGTGAGTGGCGCCGCGGCTCGGGCCGTCGTTCGCGATCGGCGCCGCGGTGCAGGCGAGGGGGGTTTGAACGGGGCGTGGAGCCGGTGGCGGGACGTTAACTGCCTCGCCTGGTATGAAGGAGGTTGTGGATTGAATCCCGACCCGGACGCCCGCTGTATATTTGGTGTTTGCGTGTTCTCCCCGTGGTCAAGTGGATTTTTCTCCGGGTCCTCCGGTTTTTTTCCCTCCGCATTTAAAATCAACGTGTTTCCAGTATTTGGCTGATGCTTTACGTTCCCACGTGATGAACCACTTTGTTGAGCTATCATTTGTGGCCAGGTCACTTTTGAAAAAGAGCTACATAGCTCAGTGGGCCTTGCCTGGTGAAATAAAAGTAATTTCGTTTAGTTGTAGGTGGAGACTCGCTCAGGCCGCGCATTGGTGATGCCTTTGGGTGGCAGGCCGGCAGGGTGGCAGGGCAGTCGCAGACGCGTTCGCCTTGCGGCTAGAAGAGCCTGTGTTCGATTCTTGACTCAGGCGCCTTTCCGTGTTTTTTGTGTTTGTTTGTTCCCCCCCTTAAGTTCTAAATGGGTATGCTCATGTGAAATGTGGACTTATGCAGCGAACTATATAAAAAATTCACGACGTTTCGGCCACAACACAAGTGGCCTTCATCAGGTGAAAGGACCAGACGTGACTTTACCGAATAGAACCAAAGAGTATGGATCCTTGCAGTCACGAAAGCTTCAAATCTAGAACTATATAAAATTAGACCGAAAAAAAGACAAGATGAAAAAACCCCGGCTGATTCTCGCGTAGAATTGACAATTCATTTAATTGCCGGTGGTGGGGGGGGGGGTGCCTTAATTATTGCATACCTACCCTTGACCTCTGAACTATGAACCCGCAGAGTACCCCATCGCCATGGCGACGGAGCTACGAGCGGCTGGCGCTGCCGACATCGCCGCCGCCGCCGCCGCCGCCCACGGACGTTGCCGAATACCAAGCGATCGCTCGCGGCGTCCTGAGCACCACCAGGGCGGAGGTCAGCGCTCTCTTGACTGCCCGTGTGAATTGTGAAATCTAGCACTGCACGCCAATGTGCACTGCGTAATGTAATTATGCACTGCATGTCTATGTGACTCGTGAAATATAGCGGTGCATGTTTAGGTGCACCGTGTAATATGTTACGTAATGCGCTGAAGTGCATTATTTAATTGCTGTACTTATTAGCAACTTTTGTACCCATAGAAATTCCACGGGAAGGTGAGTCGAGTTAAGGTTATGATGTAAAAGCACTTGCTCCAACAGTCTGTTAAGGCGATACGGGCGATATTTGTCTTGATTCCGAACAGCACTTGCCCCAAACAGTCTGTTAAGGTGATACGGGGGATATTTGTCTTTATTACGAACAGCACTTGCCCCAAACAGTCTGTTAAAGCGATACGGGGGATCTATGTCTTTTGTGCAGGTTCAGGCGGCATCGGCCGGAGATGTGGACTGCCTCTTGGAGGGAGTCGCCTCTGCAGGATGGCAGTAAGTCCCACGCACTCGCCACTGGAATTGCACTGCAGAGGGCTGCGTGGGCCACTTTACACACAAAGTGCTTGCCACAAATGGACTGCAAGACTTGAAAAAAGTAATAATAGATTTTACCCTTTCTGGAAATACAACAGGTGGTTAAGATGTTCAAACACCAAATAGACACCTTTGAGTTTCAATCAGTTTCAAAGACAATGCATATAGAATAATTATCAGACCATGTTTGTTTGCATGTTCACCACAAGTACGTCTGGTTAATGCTGACTTGATTCCTTGCAAAAGGTGTCTTTGGTGTTTGAACATCTTAGCACCTGTTGTATTGCCAGAAATGGTAAAACCTATTTCTTATTTTTCATACTTTGAAACTGACAAAAAAAGGTCCCATAGAACCAGAAGACCTTGCTGATCTCGTCAAGGAGCACCTCCCATGAGCATGGTTGGCTACGTATGGTGCGAAAGAAGTTCAACATACAAACATACGTAACTACGGTCATCCTCCGGTCATCCTCCGAGCGACTTTTGGCTAGCTATCAAACAAAGATGGTCACCGCATCGTGCACTTTCAGATGCACTTCTGCGGCCGTCTGGAACGCTCTTCCGATATTATGAAGCCATTCGAGCTATGAACTTTTATATCTAGATTGAATTTTTTTTCTTTAGAACTGTTTTATTGTGTTTAGTTTGGTGTCCTTACCCCGCACCTCCGATTAGCCAGCCGTGCAAATCGGAGGTGCGGGGGTTGTTGTGACCTCGGAGGCATCTGAGGTTTGTAATTGCTGGCTTGTGATGCGAGTCCCGTTCATGACTTCCACCGTACACCCCATCTTCATAATAAATTACGTGGCGATGTTGACGGCACACATTCTCCTCTTATAAATTAGAACAGTAAATCTACTGCCACGGTGTGGAATTAAACAATGAATTGGTGATGCTGTTGCTTTTGCGTTGACAGTGGCGCACAGGCACAATTAACAAAAAAAACCTCAACATATTCGTCAATAACGCTGCTTTAAAATTAAAATATCTATATTAAATAGGTCACATTTTTGGCAATGGCCCTTCAGCGTAAAGAAGACTAATTTATGTCCGATGAAAAAGGGCTATTGTCTGAAACGTCTCCTATTATGCATCTTCATAATAGAAATCAGCATTTGCTCATGGTGTCTTGTGCAATTGCCTCGAGTCCACTTCATGCTACTACGGTGATGAATATTTTTCAATATTTAAATTGAGGTTTTTTTTTTGTATTGTGTCGAAAAAATCAGTCACTGGAATTTTGGCATGATGCAGGCATTCATGATCATCATCATCAATCATCATCGTCATATTGACTTCTTATTTATCAAGCACCTTATTAAAACGCACTTCCAAGCAACGCGAGGCAGCGATTTCGTTCAAGAATGTACGACAGAGCAGAACTGTACATCGCACCGCGGACTCAGTTATTTATACAGGAGGAATCTGATGACCTATAAAGCTCTTTTTTCACAGATGTCCAGTAGGGGCAGGTCAGAAATTGATAACAAGAAATACAAAAACATGATAGCAGTGTAAAGTATAAGAAGCGTAAACAAATCAATAAAAAGCAAAAAAAACAAGTGAAAAACATTTTTATTTTACCAGCTAAAGCCCACTGAGCTGTTAGCTTCTTTCTCAGAAGCAACCTGGCCACAAACGCCAGCTCAACGAAGTGGCTTATCATCACGTGGAAATTTATCGCAGCCAAATAATATAAATAATGACCGTGGCGAGGAATCACTGGCAACTCCGTGAATCCCCACGGGTCTGATGAAGATGATGAAGGTGACGACGACGACGATGATGATGATGACTACGGCGGCGTGCCCGCAACGTGACGTTTGCCACAGGCGGGCGAGCGTGGAGTCGGGCGTCCTCGTGTTCGTGAAGCCGCTGGCCTCGGCGACACGGTGGGGCTTCCTGGTGGCCGCTGTGGTGGCACGGCCGGCCGATGCCGTGTGGGACTTGGTGCGCAACCCAGGACGGCGCAGTTTGTACGACGGGGGAGTGACGCGCGTCACTGTCTGCCGGGACCTGGGTGACGGTTCCCAGCTCGGTAAGGGGATCACCAGATTCGTGTTTTTTTTTTAATATATATGTGTGTAATGTAATACTAATCAAACTTTATTTTAATATCGCTTCTTGACCCTCGCCTTGAACTGTGGAGGGTAGGGGGGGAGTTTATACACATTCTTGCCAATGATAACCTCCCCATGAAACAAGAACTCAACAGTGCCTCGAGTGCTGATCCTTCCGCCCCCCCCCCCACCCCTCCTTCCGGGATCGCGATGCTGTCACCATCCTAGAATCCCACCCAGGTCCGGAAGAACGACGGTGAACAGAGTGGAGCGACGCAGACGTTCAGAATGAACACCTTAATCTTAGTTCTTTCGGTAAAGTCACGTTGAAGGGAAACAATAAAATAATAAAATATATATAAAACAATAAAAATTCTCACGACGTTTCGACCATAACACAAACGGTCGTCATCAGGTGTGTCGGTTTGCATAAATTAATTTATTTTTAAACGGTGTATTTATTTATTTATAAAAACCGTCAGCGGCCACGCGCAGCGATTTGGCAGTTTATTTAGAAGGACCAGTCCATCTATGTTCTGAAAAGAGGAGAGGGGAGACGAAAAATGTAATGTATGCTGTCTGAAAGCCACTGTAAGCGTGAACAATCAATTAAGACCTGAAATGGTTTATCAAATATTTCCAATGATTGCTAAGCCAGAATCCATCTTCTCGGTTGAAATTGTCTCTGTGCTTGTATATGTGGATAGCCTCGTGAATGAATCTCTCATGGTAGCCAGATGGCTTACAAAGAACCTCCGTCTTGGAAAAGTCAATGTCATGTGAGCCTACTGAATTATATTAATGATCTGCCACGGCCGAGGTGTTGGTCCTACCGTGTTTAAGGTCTGCTTTGTGTTCACGAATGCGGTCCGAGACATGGTGTTTGGTTTCTCCAATGTAACTACTACCACAGAGGCACCTTAGTTTGTAGACACCAGGGTATTGTATGTCTGGAATCACATCTTTTACAGACGGAACCAGATCACGGATTTTATGTAATGTGTTGAAACGGACCTGGATCTTGTGTTTATTCAAGATTTTGGAGATCTTTTTTGTGATCCCCGCAATGTAGGGTAAAATGATGGTTTTGAAAGGCTCCTCAAGAGGGTCCTTCTTCATGGTTTGAGTGATAGCTTTGCGGATTGTATAGTCGGAGTAACCATTAGCCTTAAGAGCTTGGTGTACGTGCTTGAGTTCACTGCCTATGTGTTCCTGGTCGGATATGCATTGGGCTCTATGATACAGTCTTGATGAGAGAATTCTTCTGTGATGGATGGTGGTGGGAATCCGGTTTCAGATAAGCATCTGTATGGGTAGCTTTCCTGTAGACAGAGTGGCTCATTGAACCATCAGGTCTCTTTTTAATTAGGACATCCAAAAAAGGTAGCTTGCCATCTTTTTCGACTTCCACGGTAAATCTGATGGCTGGGTGTATGGAATTGATGTGGTCGAAGAATTGGTCTAGAGCAGGCCGGCCATGTGGCCAGATGACAAAAGTGTCATCCACGTACCTCTTCCATAAGGTTGGGCGCAGAGTGGCAGTCTGGATGGCGTCAGTCTCAAATTTCTCCATGAAAATGTTAGCTATAACCGGAGATAGGGGGGAGCCCATTGGGGTTCCCTCAGTTTGTTTTTTAAAAGTTCCATTCCAAGTGAAGTATGTATTGGTTAAACAGTGTCTCACCAGGGGGGGGTACCTCAGTGTTTAGTCCTTGATGAACCAAGTCTTCAATGATTGCGATGGTGTCAGGTACAGGAACCTTGGTGAATAAGGAAACTGCATCAAAACTGACAAGCAGGTCGTCTGGGGACAGGGAAATACCCTTGATTGTCGATCAATCAAGGGTATTCGACAATCAAGGGTATTTCCATGTCCCCAGACGACCTGCTTGTCAGTTTTGATGTAGTTTCCTTATTCACCAAGGTTCCTGTACCTGACACCATCGCAATCATTGAAGACTTGGTTCATCAAGGACTAAACACTGAGGTACCCCCCCTGGTGAGACACTGTTTAACCAATACATACTTCACTTGGAATGGAACTTTCTACAAACAAACTGAGGGCACCCCAATGGGCTCCCCCCTATCTCCGGTTATAGCTAACATTTTCATGGAGAAATTTGAGACTGACGCCATCCAGACTGCCACTCTGCGCCCAACCTTATGGAAGAGGTACGTGGATGACACTTTTGTCATCTGGCCACATGGCCGGCCTGCTCTAGACCAATTCTTCGACCACATCAATTCCATACACCCAGCCATCAGATTTATCATGGAAGTCGAAAAAGATGGCAAGCTACCTTTTTTGGATGTCCTAATAAAAAAAGAGACCTGATGGTTCAATGAGCCACTCTGTCTACAGGAAAGCTACCCATACGGATGCTTATCTGAAACCGGATTCCTATCACCATCCATCACAGAAGAATGCTCTCATCAAGACTCTGTATCATAGAGCCCAATGCATATCCGACCAGGAACACATAGGCAGTGAACTCAAGCACGTACACCAAGCTCTTAAGGCTAATGGTTACTCCGACTATACAATCCGCAAAGCTATCACTCAAACCATGAAGAAGGACCCTCTTGAGGAGCCTTTCAAAACCATCACTTTACCCTACATTGCGGAGATCACAAAAAAGATCTCCAAAATCTTGAATAAACACAAGATCCAGGTCCGTTTCAACACATTACATAACATCCGTGATCTGGTTCCATCTGTAAAAGATGTGATTCCGGACATACAATACCCTGGTGTCTACAAACTAAGTTGCCTCTGTGGTAGTAGTTACATTGGAGAAACTAAACGCCATGTCTCGGACCGCATTCGTGAACACAAAGCAGACCTTAAACACGGTAGGACCAACACCTCGGCCATGGCAGATCATTGTTATAATTCAGTAGGCTCACATGACATTGACTTTTCCAAGACAGAGGTTCTTTGTAAGCCATCTGGCTACCATGAGAGATTCGTTCATGAGGCTATCCACATATACAAGCACAGAGACAATTTCAACCGAGAAGATGGATTCTGGCTTAGCAATCATTGGAAAGATTTGATAAACCATTTCAGGTCTTAATTGATTGTTCACGCTTACAGTGGCTTTCAGACAGCATACATTACATTTTTCGTCTCCCCCCTCCTCTTTTCAGAACATAGATGGACTGGTCCTTCTAAATAAACTGCCAAATCGCTGCGCGTGGCCGCTGACGGTTTTTATAAATAAATAAATACACCGTTTAAAAATAAATTTATGCAAACCGACACACCTGATGACGACCGTTTGTGTTATGGTCGAAACGTCGTGAGAATTTTTATTGTTTTATATATATTTTATTATTTTATTGTTTCCCTTCAACGTGACTTTACCGAAAGAACAAAGAATATGAATTACTGCAGTCACGAAAGCTTTAAAACAAAAAATGAACACCTTATTCGAGACCCAAACATTGCACCTCCTGGCTTTGAAAATTACTCCCGCATGAGACACTGATGTGCCGTCAACTGCATAAAAACATCGACAGACCCGATGCGCGCATCTCCTTCATGAATGGAAAATTGAAGACACAAGCCACAGAAGTGCGATCACGGCAACGCAATCCAAACTGTGTACCGTATAGTAAACCACTGTAGTCTGCGCTCCGTCAAAGGAGAAAGAACAGCAGAACTATACGAACTCTTTCCTGAAGCCCTCTCGTCATGACGAGCAGACCTCGACATTGGCATCTAGCTCCTGAACGTATTGCCATCATTGGCAAGGACAGAATAGATGAAGGAGTTGTAGGGAGCGTACAGAGTGCCAGGGCTTAGCTTAAGAGGCTCACGGCTAGCGCAGCATGGGCACATGGACCCAGGCTGCACCTCTGGTTGGCATGGTTGGCTACGTATGGTGCGAAAGTTCAACTTACATACATACATGCCCTGTTGCTGATCCTAGCCCAGAACTGGGCCATTCCTTATCCATCAAAATCTGCTTCCGAGTGATTTAGGATAATGAGGCGAAAGGCATGGTTGTTTTTTTGTTACAGCTCGACACACGCAGTATTTTATATAACCTGTTTTACGGTCGCAGAGACGCATCGAAAGTTAACAATGCTTAGGAGTATCCTCTTGGTGATTTGGACATTTAAAAGTGTGTGTCTGTGCTGTGTTTTTTGTTTGCGTATGCCTCGTTGTTTTGTTTCTGCTTTGTTTCCAGTTCACATTGTTCACGATTCATCCGCCTGCTATTTGAAGCAGCCGCGTGATTTCTGTTGCCTGGCAGCTGATTTCAAAGAGGTAAAGGAGCAACACATTAACTTTCTGCATTTAATTACCGATATAGACTGCATTTCAAAATCACCATTGGTTGGCTGTAAAATTGTCATTGTTCCTGAAATGTCGTGACACCCGCTTTAGAAGCTGGGTCAGGTGACACAGTGACTCGAACTGCCTAGGTTCTGTCCTGAAGTTGCTTGGCGCAGTTTCAAGTGAAACGCCGTCATCTACACACGAGCTAAATTTGTTTGTGAGAATTATCATTGCCAATAATCTGTAACCTCGCCCTCTGTGTTTGGCTTCTGTGGGCGCGCCCTTCACCCGATGCGCTGCGGTGCAGGAGAGCGGCTACGCGAAGGTGGCGCAGTCCGTGTACAACGAGGCGTTCCCCCTCCCAGCGCGTGAGATGGTACGGGCCGAGCTGCTGCCCAGTGCGTGCTTCGTTCAGCCGTGCAGGAGGCAGGGCCAGGAGCTCACGAGGATCATCACCCTCACCCAGGTATCTCACGAGACAAGCCTGTGTTATGTTTGTCGACATTGTGTTTGACATTGTGTTTGACATTGTGTTTGACACAGTGACCCTCCAGGCTTTCAGGGAGCTTATTGATCTGTCGGTGAGTCCAGTAGCCTCATGAGTGGCAGGTGCCATGATCTGAGGATTCTGCCTTTGTTCAATCTCACTGTGCCACAAGTCCGGCAACCCGATTCCGGTTCCCAGCCACGACTTAGGAGCCGTCCATAAATGACGTCACACACCTAGGCGGGGAGGGGGGTCAGACATTTGTGATGTGACGAGGGGGGGAAGGGGGGGGGTTTAAGAAATGTGACGTCACATAAAAATGCGCAGCTTTAAATAAATATAAAACTAGAATTGTTATAACAACACTAATTTTGATTAATTTTAATTATTAACTATTTGATTAATTAAATGTATTTATTCCATTAAGGAGCATTTTGCCTCTCCATGGGAGAATGGAGAAGCTTCTCATTCCGTGGAATGAATATGTGATTGTTATCATTTGACTCTGCATTTTGGTTCGTTCTACTACAAAGTTTCAAGTATTTTTTATCGTTATAATTACTTTTAATATTTAATAATTATATGAGAATTTCAATATAATATTCTGAGCATCTGCAATTTTAGTTATACGTTGAATATTTTCAAGTAAATTTTATGCTAAATTTCAGCTTTCCAACGCCTCCTTTTTAATACATGTTTTCTCCTACAACAGAGTGCAAATACGCACTACAATAACAACAGTTTAAATGATTTGAATCATTTTTTATTTTCAAAATGGAAATATGGTTTTGGGGGAGGGGGGCAGAGCTTTGTGACGTCATATTTGAGGGGGGGGTCTGACTTTTTGTGACGCCGTGTGACGAGGGGGGGTAAAAAAAATCGGCCAAAATCACGTGACGTCATATATGGACGGCCCCTTACATCAGTGGCGATTATCTGAACCATTGCTGGGCCTCGCCTAGGTCGTCCTTAAATGAGTACCAGGGCACAATGTATAAATATCAGCATGGGGAAGACAAAGGCAGCCAGGAGCAGTGCTGGCTACACCACCTCCATCGCGCACCGTCCTCAAACAGCTCTTGCCCCATCAGTCTCAATGACTATTATGGGGGTCTTTGTCTTTGTGTGTGTGTGTGTTCAGGTGGACTTGGGCGCTCCTGCTCTCCCTGCTCACGTCATCAGCCTGGCAGCCAAAGAGCAAGCGTTGTGCATCACCCGCCTGGCCAGGCTGCTCGGCTGTTAGTCCTGGGGTGGCACCAGAACCTTGTGGAATACATACCAAGATGAACAAACAAAGACAAAGATCTCCCATATAGCCTTAGCGGACTTTTGGGGCAAGTGCTGTTAGCGTGTCGCTCCTGTGAACGCTGACACGGCACACGAGGGGGTGGGTGGCCAGCACCCCGACTTGCCTTTGCCTCCCGAGTGGCGATGTTTACACACCGCACCAGGTACTCATTTGAGGCTGAGTCGACCTAGGGGAGGCCCAGGACCGGTTCAGATAATCGTCACCGGTGTTGGCCGTCGCTGGGTTTGTAGCGCACTAACCACTACACCACCGCTCCCCACACCAAGATGCACGTACATATACACACCCACTCACAAAGACTTATGCACGCACTCTTGCACAAATATTCTCATACACACACGCACAAGAGTGAGGATCTCCCTTTGAGACTGTCAGGACAGTCATCACGTGACAGTGTGGGCAGTACTGTTCACAATTGACCGCCTTTGTCTTCCCTGGAACTCGTGATGATACACCGCTTACACGTCGCCGCTTTAGGCCGAGTAAAACCAGTGGAGATGGCGGCTGCTTTCGGATACACATTGCCGCACGCACGCACGCACGCACCCACGCACGCGCACACGCACGTGAATTACATTCCAGCTTTAGTTTTCACCGCTCCGTCGGAGGACCACACGCTGCCGCTGCGTTGCAGTTGGTTCCCGAATTGCGAACACCCGCAAAGGTGACTTAAAGAGTTAGAGCTCAGGGGATTTATGGGTAAGGACGCAGGGAGATGCGCAAGGGCAAGTGCGTTCGCTCTGCCGCCGTTTGCGCTGCCTTGAAGCCTACTCGGGTTGCGTGCCGTTGTCAAAACACTCTTAGAGGTGTCATGCCTGCAGTGCTCAAATGTCCACGCGTAGAAATGTTTACCAACCACCGCTGTCATCCTGCTTTACTTCCAGCAGTTGATACGTTATTATTATTATTATCATATCGCATCAGCCTGTCATCCCTCCGGGGGGCCGATAACACGAGAGCCGCGATGTGAGAAGTCACCAGTGCTTGCTTGTCTTAAGGGGATGCTGGGCCCCTCCCTGCTATGTGAATGTGGAGTTTCCACCATTGGCTCAGGGCTGCCGACAAATACGAGTGCCAGCCCCGTTGCTCGTTTAAGCAGGGAGACGCTTTGAGATCATCATCAACTCCCAGACCAAGACGTCATCATTGACTAAGCCGTTGGTGCCACCACACATTACCATTGCGTTCAAACCGTTGGCAAGATTCCCGCAGCTGCTGCTGCACAATAGTCATACAACCTCTGAGACCTGCCCTTATAGTCTCCCACTATCTGCTGTTAGGTCTTCCCCCCTTGGTCACTGGACTCGTGGAGATGACCACTCCAATGCCTGGCTCAGTAACCGACCCTCCTCCGTCCTTCATCTATCAGAAGAGGCGTGAAATTAAAGCACAACTGCATGCCGAGTGGCCCCAATCTGTAAGCACAGCGTCTGATCTGCCAAACGGCTGAATAAACTGTTAATGTCTCATCCGCTTGAGACCTGTACCTTAACACTCTTCGACATACCAGAAGAAAAACAATTTTTCAGTGACCTTTTAAAAACAAACTACCTCTATTAAAGGGACATTTGGGAGGTCAAAAAGTCCCAATCGCGACTTTAAAATAAAGCAACGCAGATACTGAAGCTCGGCGTTGTATTTTATACACTCGCAGTATGGATTTTACTTCTGTGCCTTATGACATTGAAAGGTTATGTACCTTAATAGGTGTAATACAGTTATGACCTGGCTGGAGCCGATTGATGCCACGAGTTTTATTTTGAACACAGGCCCGGGTTAAAATAAAATTACCATTGAGACATTTAAACACCTAAAGAATAAAATGTAAACATTTTAATTCACTATTTATAATATTTCATGGAAAAGTTTTGACGTCCCTCTCCTATTGAGCCAGATTTTAACACGATCCGTTCCAACTTTTGGCAGGCATGACACCTCTAGTTGTATTGTGAACTGAAGTGGCCCAGTTTATTGCACTGGGTTTTCCAGCTTCTCGCTTGTCTCTCTGCAACTACTGACTGCGGGGAGCTCTCTCCATCCTCGTTTCTGTCCACAAATACCTACGCTTTCGTTTTTATATTTAATTATGATTATTTACATTTTGGCAGATTGCACCTGCTGTGATTTTGTGTACGGTGTAAAGCACTTGTTTTTTTTACGAATTAACTTTTAAAGCAGCTGGCATTGTTTTGCATTCAAACCTTTTTGTGAAAGACAATCTACTGTAGTTGTGTTACCGACATTTAGTAGGCGATTTATTGAACAACACAAGTTGCACAACTCACTTCAAACTTTGGCCGCTAAACCCAGCAAAACTTGTCAAAGATTCATTGGATAAATGCTAACTGCTGAGCCCTTGACAATGCTTCATTTAAGTGGACATGCTGGGACGTGCCACCATGGGCATATGAGCTTCCATGGGGAGGGGGGAAGGACCCATTTGGTTGAGGTTACATGGGAGGAAACCACTCTTGGATAAGGAGTAGATGGAGTTCACGAAAGTAGCCATTCCATGGGTTCATATTTGATTATTACCAAATTTCTGTCACAAGACCTTCCACCACCTGACACAGCCAAACGAATGAAATTGTCACGTGGTGTACGAACGTTTAGCACTCCACTTATATAATTGTTTCAGGTCACTGGTGAATTGAATAGAAATACTCAAAATACAAATTTTGTGATTAAATACAACGTTTCATTTGAAACTATGCCAAGTATTTTCAGGGCAAAATGCAGGACGTCAGAATAAAATCCAGGAAGTCATGAGAATTTTACGGATGGGCATGAGTGCATCCCCGATTATCACGGTTGGCTACGTGCGGTGCGAAAGAAGTTAAACATAAATACACAGTGGGGAGATGCTTTGTTATATGTGCCTCAAATGAAGACCAGAAGCACTCTTACGTACGTGTGGATAAATACAGAAACCTTGCTTATAGATTGAATCCATAAGTTGAAAATTAGACTAATTTTAAATACGTAAATGTTTTTGTTATTTTAATGTACCCTCAGGCGATATTTTGTTCAGAATTCCAAGAAATGTTTCTATTGTTACAATTTATACAATTGAAAAAAAAACCCAGCACCAGCAATGTAAAGATACAGCATGAATTGGTCAAGGTATTTTCCAGATAGTGAGGAGACAGTTTGCATTTGCAATGCAATAAATGTAGAGTTCCTGCTACCTGTGTTAACCAACGATTTTTTTTTACAAATGCGGTGCGTTTGGAGTTTTTAGCAGTATGTAGCAATTGTGTGTTTATCTATCGTAGTAATGACCAAAAAGTTTTTCATTTACTGTATAAACATGCACACTCACATCCATGGGTGTCAATATCATTGACGCAGAATGTTTCAAGGATTTGTGTTAAGCTTGGCTATTTTTAAAGCAATCAAAGCATTTTTAAAAACAATTGCCTGCAAGCTACACTATCCTGCTTCACGTGTATTACTATGGTCTCCTGGGAAATCTGCAGCCCCCTGACGACCAGTTATAAATAGTGGAACGCTGATCAATCAATCTTTATTTTACGTGCCAATATCGCCCTCAATAAAGCAGGCATCATTATCAGTGCTAATGAGGTCAGACTAGCCTTAATACCTGGCACAGACTTCCGCACAATGTTAATTGCATGGAACATGATCATGTGGAGAAGTGTGAGTTCAACTTGGAAAGATATTTCCTGGTGGTCGGTAAAAGTCGGGGAGTGTCCTCATGCTCAACTGAGCTCGACCAAGTTGTGCGCCACTGATGGAAATGTCAAATTCCTTTGGCGGGTCTAAGTCTGCACTTGGCCTAAACCATGGTTGACTTCCCACCAAGTGGTGCCTCTCTTTCATATAAACCCGAGAGAGATGATCGTGATAGTGTGATGATGGGGCTAAGGTACAACCCTGGCTGGGATTTGAACTCTAGTTGCTCATCTTTTGGAGACCTGCCCACGCTACTACGTACACCAAGACGAGATGTTGTTTCTAGCAAGGTGGCCACTGTCTCCCTCAATCAAATGCCATGCCTCGCATAAGCCCCTGGATGTGAGTGTGCGCGTGTGTCGATGCAGTGAATACTGAGGTGTGTGTTCAAGTGTTCTTAGGCGAGTTAAATGTAAATCAATTTATTGTTATATATTTGTTTGCCAATGACTGAGCGTGGTGCCCAAGCCACTGAATCAAATGATAAAATAAATGTTTTTGTACATAAATTATTTTTTTATACTTGCTGAGTTTTTCCCTCTGTAGATTTGTATCATATTTAAATATTGTTTATTCAAATTCGGATGGGCTGTGTGACGTGTTAACGCCTCTTACTGTTTGTTTTAATTTTATTTTGAATGAGCGATGCCGTCCTCGTGAGTAAAGGTCTGTGTCCTACACGGAGTGTCAAAAAAAGTTTCAAATAAAACTTAAACATTGTGTACTTCATTGGCACAACATTGTTGATTCATGACGTTTACTGTTGATACCATGGAAGGCTAAACTTGTCAAAAGCAACGCATCTAAACAAGAACACCTTCATATCTGTGGGATCTTGTATTTGTACTCTCTGCCTTGAGGCGTTCTCTGGCGCTTCACTGGTAAGACTAGGCCATGAAGAGGGCTGTTTCTGGTGTAGGCCAATCAGTTTCAAAGATAATGCATCATATATTATCAGAGCATGTTCACCATAGGTACGCGCGGTTATTGCAGACTTGATTCTTTGCAAAAGGTTTCTATTTGGTGTTTGAACATCTTAACACAAACTGTTTTATTGCCAGAAATGGGCAAACTTATTCTTAGTTTTCATAAGCCTTTAATTCGGGTTACATACAGTACCTGCTATAACATCGATCAGAAACCATTAAGACACGTGGACATTAACAAAGAGAATGGAAGAAAATCTGAAAAGTCCCCACACGAGTATGGGAGTGGTGCGTACTTGAAAGTGCAATTAGAGATAATGAAGAGGAACACGTGGATCAGACAATATGGCGAATGTCGTTGGGTAGACGTAACACGTCTTGAGCATAACAGAGGTCATTCAAGTCTGGTCACACGAAAACGCACTGCAACGTCACTTACACATCAATGTGACATTTTACATTGTTATGGAGGTCAATAGATGAGGTATCATACTCATTGCTGACATATTTTTAATGCACCTTCCCCAATGGCAGTTAGGGGCATTTATTGAAAGGGACCTTTAGTTAGGAGGGACAGAATTTCGTCCAGATGTCGTTTCACTCCCCCCTACCGTTGGCTGTAACGCAAGCAGGCTGTGGGCAGCTTGGCAGAGTCGTCCACTCTCAGCTGTGGGCAGCCGTGTTGAGATATCAGTTATATTACATTATTTAATGCTCGCGTTAGAGGGCCTTTCAGTTTAATATTAACATTTTTAATCGTACTCTGGCTTAGCTAATTGTGTCTAAATATTGCGGGTTCTGAAAGGCATCATGGATTTTAATACCGTATATAACAATTGCTTATTTGCGGTATCGTGTACGCTTCTAGGGATATGCGGACAGTATATAGGTCTGGTAGGGGGGGGGGATACACGACAGGCAAAATGTTCGGAATTACTTCTCTCGGGCTCATGCTAGCAATTAAGCTGCCTGCCGAACCAGCCTGGTGTCTCTGTAATCCCAGATTTCAGCTTTTGTTCAACTTTTTTCTACGTCAATCTCCAAGTTTCTGATTCAAGTTCAATTACTCGGGTTTCCTCGCACACGCCCAACACTTATTATTGTAATCATCTGAGTCCCGAGTGAAGGCCCCTGTTATTACGGCATTAGGGGCCGTCCATAGATGACGTCACACACCTGGGGTGGGGGGGGGGGTCAGACATTTGTGACGATGTGTGACGAGGGGGGGGGTGGGGTTTGAGAAATGTGACGTCACATCAAAATGCGCAACTTTAAATGAATATAGACACAACACGTTCTACTTAATTAAATAGACTTTTTAATAAATGTTTTCTCCCACAAAATCAGAGTGCAGCGCCACATTAAATACGCACTACAATGACAATAGTTTAAAGCGATTTGAAGCATGTTTTAATTTTTTGGGAGGGGGGCAGAGCTTTGTGACGTCATATTTGAGTGGGAATAAAGAATTAAAGCTTTCGTGACTGCATAAATTACTCCTTGGTTTTTTCGGTAAAGTCACGTATGTAGAAATACCATAAAATTATATTAAAATAAATCAATCACGATTTTGACCGCAACACAAGCGATCTTCATCAGGTGTAAAAAACAAATAGCGAGGGAGCACATAGGGCGACACCAACGCAACACATAGAGAGTGTTAAACTGCACGGAGGTAAATACAACAAGAAGATGAGAGACGAGAATTCAACACACCTAAGAAAAATTTACGTGATGCAAAACCAGTCAGGCCAACAACACAGTTAGACACTTGCCTGGCGGACCACGAATTCCAGAAGAGTGCTAAATTTCGTGTTCATCCTCTGGATTGAACATACGAGCATAGACAGAGTGAACAAATACGAGGTACAAGTCAGCAGAAATACATATACAGGGACACCAAGAGGCAAGGAGAGGAAAGACGGACAGAGAAGCAAGGAAAAAGACAAAGGGCCGGAGGGATGAACAGACAGAGGCCTTAAATAAGGTGGGGGGGAGGGGCCGGAGAGAGCAAGGGGGCACGGCAGCAGCAGAGGCGGGGGGAGGGGTAGGAGCAAGCAAGGGGTGCAATACGTTTAGGACAGAATTGTAAAGGTAACTTGCCCGTATAAGTGTGTTAATAAAGAATTAAAGCTTTCGTGACTGCATAAATTACTCATTGGTTTTTTCGGTAAAGTCACGTATGTAGAAATACGTCGTGATTGATTTATTTCAATATAATTTTATGGTATTTCTACATACGTGACTTTACCGAAAAAACCAATGAGTAATTTGAGTGGGAGTCTGACTTTTTTGTGACGCCGTGTGACGAAGGGGGGGGGGGGGGAGGGTCAAAAGTCGTCAAAAATCGCGTGACGTCATTTATGGACGGCCCCTTAAACAAATGTCGTGGTGATGCCGCTGTTATAGTTGTGTGAGCAGTGATGCACAAGCGAAATTAACAACATTCAACACATTCGTCAATACCAGTGCGGCCTTAAAAGGAAAACAATATATACCAGGCGACGTTTTAGGCAATGGTCCTTCACGGCACCTCGAAATCAGTTTTGTTCAGGGCCATTGCCTTAAAACGTCACACTTTCCCTTCAAGGCCCACTGTTTATTGACGAATGTGTTGAGTTTTATGAAACATGTTTTACTCGTTATTCTCCGTTATTGCCTCATTGCCAAACCGCAATGAGCTGCGTGGTGAAGTATGGTCAACGAGAGCCCCGAAGACCAACAAAAAACATGGAAATGACCTCAGTGCAGCAGTGTATTAATACAGGACTGTGCATGATTCTTGATTTTATCTTTTAAACTCGCGTATTCACGTGCGGTATATGAAGACGAGCTTCAATTCTAAATGGTGAGGCGAGGCTTAAGTGGAAAGGCGTAAAGAGAGATTCAACAATTTGGAGAAGCTACTCCGCTGACGTGAAATGGTGCACGGGAACAATTCAACAACAGCATTCAAACACATCCGACGTTAAATGCTGTGGGTCTGAAAAATACACAAATGTATGTTTGGGCGACGTTTTGGGCAATAGCCCTTCATAGCCAGTGATTTGAGAAAATAACATTGCGGGAGCTCATGTGTGGCATGACATGTTGCTATTTTAATTCTTTACATTTATTTGAAATCCACATTTTCACACGCACTATGTGTAATTCTTGAAAATTATTAAATGAGTTGTCAATAATTGAGGATTTATTAAATCAGTTTACGAAATGTTATCATTTAAAAAAACAAATATAATCAAACAAAACAACAAATATGCCATGTAAATGCCACCCCCCTGTGCTAGATCCGGACCATACCAACAACCGCCATTCACCACTAAGTGGCGGTGACGTCACCACGACGCTTGTGCCAGGCCATGTGCACCTTGAGGCCACGTAAAGTGTCGAACGCCCGCTGGCAGGTCACGGGGCAGACCCAGGTGCCACAAGTCGACTGACTGAGATGACTGAGATGGCTGGTTGATGCACCACCTGTGCCCCCTACTGTGCCAACCTGCTGTGCTTTAGCCACCCTGCGCTCCGCTCGTTGTTGTGAGCGTCGCTCCTCCGCCCTCCGTTGTTGTTGGAGGGCGACTGCCTCCAACTGCCCAGTAGCGTCCTTCACGAGCCTCCTCCACAGAGGCCGATCTTGACACCGCTGGTACCAGTCATCGGCAAGTCCACTCAGCTCCACGTCCTACTTTACCACGTCACTCCATCTCTTCTCTAGCCCGTGCCGCGCCCGTTTAGCCCCCTCGATCCGGCCGAACAAAAGCTGTTTCGGCATGCGGTGGCTGGGCATGCGGGCTACATGACCCATACCATACCACCACTACCACCCCCACTCGAGCTGGATCATACCACTACCAACCCCCACTGGAGGGGGATCAAACCACTACCACCCCCCAGTAGAGGGGGATCATACCACTACCACCCCCCACTAGAGGGGGATCATACCACTACTACCCCCCATTAGAGGGGGATCATACCACTACCACCCCCACTAGAGGGGGATCATACCACTACCACCCCCACTAGAGGGGGATCATACCACTACCACCCCCACTAGAGGGGGATCATACCAACTGAGCTTGAGCGTAAGGGGGAGCAGACGACACGGGTGACGGATAAAATCACATTTTATCGTCTGGTTCAGAACGCGTATGTTTGGGAGATCCACAGCGTGAACGACCGTACACTTGCGAAGGTGTGTATACTGTATATATAAATATATGTATTGGCTACCTGCCGCTACACTTTGTTGTTGGTTTGTTTTGGGGTACGCAGTCGGGTTCAAATTTCCACTGCCGACCACCGCTGTGTTCCGGCCCATTTACCTGACGGCGCGTTAGCGTCTGAGCGGTATTATCAAGCTCTGGGCAAAGTGAGTGACAAGGGGGGCGGGGCACAGTTATAGGAAGGCGGGGCTTCGATAGTTGGGGGGCGGGGCTTGTAGAGTAAACGGGGACGCTGCGCCCAATGAGCCGAGGCTATAGACTTGGGGCTGTGCTTAGCTGAGAACGGGGGTGGGGATTCGCCTCTAGGGGCGGGGCTTAGGAATCGAGGGGCGGGGTTAATGAGGGGCGGGGTTAACGTGAGGCGAGGTGCAGAGGTTGGCTTGGGTGAGTGGGCGGGGGCTTAGCTGTGGGAGAGGCGGGACTTAAATGGCGAGGGGCGGGGCTTGTGGGTCTCGGGGTCACGTGGGTCAGAGTACGCGCGTAATGGCGGCATCGCGGCGGCGGCTGGGAGTGCGTGGGGCCGACGATGTGAGGATGAGTTGAGAGTGGCGAGCCCCGGAGAAAGCGCGGCGACTCCCGAGGAGAACGACGACGAAGAACGACGACGAAGAGGACTCCGGCGGTTGGTTGCGGCAGCAGCAACGAGCAGCAGCAACCAGCAGCAGCAAGAGAGGCAGCGGCAACACAAGAGTCGATCGAGCCCGCAATCGTTACAATAGTCGTGTTTGCTTGCCTACTGCTTTGCGCCGTGGCTGTGGACGTGAAAGAATAAACGCCACCATCATCATTAGCATCGTCTTATCAGTAACACCATCACGGCATCTCCATCGTATAGTCCATCTCCGTCATCACCTCGCATCGGCATCATCTCCACCTCGAATCAACCCGACCGTTGTCTCTTCATTCTTTCAATCACCGCCGCTGTCATCACCTCCATACCCCCTGTTGTCCTCATCGTCATCTTTTCCATCATCCTCCACATCATCGCCTCCGACGGCTGGACCTCTGCGAGCAAGGTTCTGGGCTGCAAGGGGAGGCTGAAGGAGGAGGCAGTAGTGGCGGTGTTTGCCACGGGCTATGTACGCCGGCTGCGATCTCTGGACTGGGGATTCCTCATAACCCTTTGGTCATCACCGTCGTCGTCCCCTGGACGTCTTTGGGCAACTCTTTGCACATCACTTTAAAGTCCGCCACCCTTCCCCGTTAATTGGCATCCTCTTGTTTCTGCACTTCGCGTGTTCTTGAGTCGTCGTTAACGTCCGGGACCGGTTCACCGTCAGCAGCCCTCCCGCACCAGAGACTCCAACCCTCGCCACATCACCGATCGTCTCTCCAACATCTCAGAGCAGCAACTTGATACCCGCGTCTTTTCCACAACCTTTTTTTATTTGCTCCCCGTTATAGACGAACACTAACGAGAATCTTCAAAGGAGATATTCCGCCCCGTCCACCTCGGACCTTTCTTCGTAATTCCTCCTCGGTCCGCTCCACCTCACCCCCCGCCACTGGTTCCTCCACCAGCGCCCATTCCCTCTCTCCTGCACCTCTCTCCTGCACCCCCCCTACCCCCCCATTCCTCCACCCTCCTCCATCTCGTCCCCTCCTCCATCTCGTCCCCTCCTCCCTTTGATGCCGCGGCCGGGCCGGGCGGCGAGGCCTCCTGGGCGCCCCCCATGCAGGAGGAGGACGCGGCGGGGCCCGCGGGGGTCCAGGCCGAGTCCCCTAGCCGGGTACCCGAGGGCTCTGTGAGACCCCGTGGCGGCACCAACCCCTTCCTGTGGACCGCGGTCTTCGACTACGAGGCGAGCGCCGATGACGAGCTCACCTTGCGGCGGGGCGACCAGGTTGAAGTCCTCTCCAAGGTGGGCCACCACTCCCCCCCGCCCAGCAACAACAACATCGTTAGACTTTTTCAACGGGTACCGAGGTATTGAGATGCCTGCAATGGTGGGGGGGGGGGGTCCATGTCCAACTGCAGGTAGGTCTCCGGCAACATCAGCTGGGTTTGGTGTGGCCGAGGTCACGCAGCAGATGAGAGACCAGGTGATTGCCCTCTCTTTGGTGGGGGCTAGTATTGGAGTAGCAGTGCGATGGTGACAGCAAGAAGGCCCTCTGCAAGTTGGGTCCCAAGAGTCATTAAAGGCACACATCAGCTAGGAGACATGGTGAATGCATGCCTTGAAGGTTTATTTTTTCTCTACAGGGGGGCCCAGCATTGCCGGAGCAGCTCGTCGTAGTGTTATTACGTTGTCACTGCAGTGTGGATATCTGGTGAAGGTGTTTTCTCCAACGTGGCCCCCATCAAATTCGGATGGATTTTTTGTTACATTGTGCTCTACGGTGATCAGTGCATTTGGATAGACCCGTGTGTGAATGCGCTGCCGGTGAAAGGTTCCCGGCATCATAAGCAGCGGTGTAGTCGTGCGGTTGGCATGGGTGACCCCCACTTTCCCCCCTGTTCAATTTAACTTATTTAAGTAGCCTGGCAACTGGACCATTCTCAGCCGCGGTGCCGCGGTGCAGTTTCACCGCCTACACACCCGACAGCTACCGCCACTCGTCCCGTCTGCGTTTCGCACTGCGGTTCGAGAGGATCCCTTCTCTATTGTGGCCCCCAGCATAAGTCGGTAGAGTTGTATTTGTTTTGTATTCTTGTTTGTTGAGATGACAATGGCGTTCACAGACCAAGTCAGGTTCCTCCAGTAGTTGGGGCCCGACAATGTCAGCCTAGTTTGTGTTTACAGTTTTGTGAGTTATGGGGCTGTGGTTCTGCCGTTGGCGTTATACAACCTCGTTCGTGGGAATGGCAGTATCATCATAATTAACATTAACTGTATAGACAAGGAGAGCGTTATTTGACGTATTAGGCCTTATTGATTTGTATATGTATTTAAACAGATTTCGTTTTTCTCAATAAATTTCAAACTAATTCTAGATTTAAAGCTTTCGTGACTGCAAGGATCCATACTCTTTGGTTCTATTCGGTAAAGTCACGTAGGTAAAAAATAAAACAAAAATCACGACGTTTCGGCCACAACACAAGCGGCCTTCATCAGGTGAAGGGATCAGGCTGTCTCGAGCGCTGTCCTCGAGAGCGCTGTCCTCGAGACAGCCTGATCCCTTCACCTGATGAAGGCCGCTTGTGTTGTGGCCGAAACGTCGTGATTTTTGGTTTATTTTTTACCTACGTGACTTTACCGAATAGAACCAAAGAGTAAATTTCAAACCAACCACACTAAACAAAGGATGGTCGTATTTTGATAATATAAAAAAATATATATGTTGTGTTGTGCTTTTATATTTGTTATTTCATATGCAAGAACATATGATATTGAGCAGAGGTTATACTTTGAACTGTTCTCTTATTTCAGCCGTCTTCTTACTCATACAAGGCTCAACTCCCTTGCCCAAAATTCACTGTGAGAGCAACATCACCTGAAGACGATTGCTTGTGTTGCGATCGAAACGTCGTGATCTATTATTTTTCTATCTACGTGACTTTACCGAAAGACTCAAAGAGTATTTCACTTGGCTTTCTGTCCGATAAAGGAGCCGAGAGATCTTGGCAATTACAATGTTGAATTGGGCCTAAGCTGTAGCACTGCAGCTTCCTGTAAAAATAGAGAAACCAAATTGATGAATTGGTAACAGGAGTATGCTTATTTAACATTTTGACCTTAACCTGACCCCCAGATCACGGTTTGACCTTTATGCCTTAGCTCCTATCACGAAGTATATTGTGTGCAGTAAATGCGCGACAAATATACTTTAATTACCAATATCTGGCACCTCTTTTCATCGTCTTGTTTATTCGCTTTTTTCCCTTTGTCTCACCCAGGTGTCACAGTCCACTACTAGTTTTAAGTATCATTTTACAGTAATATCATTTGTACGTGCACTCCCGCAACGTGTGTTTATTACAGCTTCCCACCATAGTCGGTTATAAATCTTCCCCCACATGGCTGTTACTGTTGTATGCCACATCTAGCATTGCCTCTTATCTTTTAAACGCCGAACGAGAAAGGTCAATTAGCAGTGCAGTACACGAGGAAGTTATGGGTTTTGATATTTTGCAAGACGTACGTTGTCCACTGCACTTCGGCTTGCTTGCAAGCAAAAAACAATCACGACAAAAATATCAAGGTTAGAGGTACATTGGTAATTGTATTTGGGCAGCTATAGAATTGTTGCATATTAGCTGGCCACGTATCAGCAGTGCCATTGCATGTACATTTAATAAAGTAATGTACTGTATTGTAAAAACAAAGTACCGTAATTGTATATTCAGCAAGAAACAAGGGTTATGTACTGGAAAGACTGGAATTGTACACAAAGTCATGCAGCAAGCGTTCATGCCTGGACACCTTCAGCCATTTCTGGTGTTCATTTACTGATTTTCGGTTGAGTGAATTTGTGGAAGGCAGGGATCGGTTCAGAGGTTAAGAATTAGTGGTGTCGTACATTGTGGCCACGAAATGAAACCAGGTAATCAGCAGTGTGAGGACCGCTACCCATCATTCCCCTGACACATACTCGGATAAAAGCACACAGATGCATGCACATGTCGGCACAAAGGCAAAGAACCCCGCATGCAGCTACGTAGGCTGTTGAGACAATTGCTGCACTTTGCAAAGCCGGCACAAGTCGGTGGTGCGGCTATCACCATGTCTGGCCATCTTGGTTTCCCCAGTGCTGATGCTATCATCACACTGCCACGTAGTACTTTAAGGCTGAGTCGGCCAGAACAAATCAAGATACTACCACACAAAGACAAACACGTGGTTCGTGACAAACGTGTGGTCTCGAGGGAGCACACTCATAGGATATTACTATAGGTATGGGCAACGCCTGCTGTCCACTCAGTCCCAACAGGATTCCTTCCCGTGTCAACCAGCCATTAGCGGAGTCCATCACGGTGACTGCTGTCACAGATTGTGACAGGCAGTTGGTTGACTCAAGAGACGGAGTCATCTGTCTTGGGCGCACAGCATTACTGGTAGTATTTGCCACTGCTGCACCGGTGAGTAAAGACGACTACTGTAGAGCACGTCGATACCTTCATATTTTAGAACCAATCCCCATGGTAATCATTAAGATGTGATTGCATTTCAGGGCTCGACAAATCCAAATTGTGTTGTTGGTTTTGACTCCGTATATAATAAGCCTTTGCTCAATATAGACAGGTTGAAAGGTATGGATTTGTTAAAAAATAAATGATTGATATTAGGATAATACCTGTGAGAGCTATAGGTGCCATTTGTCACAATAGGCCTTAAACCCAGGTATTAAGATCGTCTGTATCTTTTAGCTCGAGCTGCGTGTAATATAGGTATTTCTCAACTCCTGGTTTCCACAATTGTGTTTCCTTTTAAAACCATATAAATTAGTTTTTACATGTTTCAATGAATGCACGTGCAATAGTCCTTGTTATATTATTAAAGAGCCCGGTAATTTTGAAATTATACATTATTGGCGAATATAGGAAGCTGGACAATGATAAGGATATCATGAAGGCTGTAGAAATTACTGTCATGCCCTGGTCTGCCCATGGTAATAACTCTTAAGTTGTTTTTCACAATATTGAGTTCTGTCGGTATATGTATATGAGCGTCCTGTACTGCACATGTCTATTCCTCTGGAGAATTGGAATATTGATGGAAAGTCCTCTTGTTCGGCCACTCACTTGTCGAAAAAGACTTTGGGATATAATTTGCAAGACATCATTGTGGGCTTATGTCGTTACCAAAATCCCAAATTGAAATTTTTACTTGGAACTAAATTGTAAAAACAACTGTCCCTGCTATTGCTTATCTGCGTGTTTTTTTGTAATATACATCTTCCTTGTAAAATCTGTAATGAAACCTATTTGACTTTTATAGGAGAAATTGCAGAAATAAGAGATTCCTGGAATCAAAATTGCATCAACATTAGCCATGATCTAGCCACTGGTGGATTAAGAGCTGTAGCCATCCTTTATCTTCCCAGGATGCAACATTCCACCTAACTCCAGCACACGAACCAATCTCATCGCTCCATATCAGTCAGGCGTGCTCCCTCTTTCAGCTGCCACTCCCTCGTCTTGTCCATCAGCCATCACCCCTTGTGGTGGCATGACCTGCCCGAGGCCACGCACTCCTTCTGAGCAGTCAAGTTTGTCCCTTGATCCATGAGTTACTCTTTCTGTCTCAGTGCGATTCCAAGCATGAATGTCTTCATGCTACTGTGTACTTTCAGCTTCTGTTCTTTTATCTTCATCCATTTCAATGTTACCGAGCTATCTGTCATTGCAGGAAACATACACTGATGAAAAACTTTATAACAACAAGCGATATACTGTTGTGCCTAAAGAGGAAAGTTTTAAATAATATTACATAAAATGTATGTTGTTAACATATAACATTAATGCTGGAGGATCATTTCAGATAATTCTTACTATTTATCCAAAAAAGCCTTCCTGAAATTAACAATTTAAGATATAAATCTATTTTTGGTTTTGTTCAGCATTGGGATATTTGGCAAATTCCAAATTCGTCAACCATGATCTAGCCAGCACTCAAAAACAAAAGAACTCAACACATTTATCAGCAGCACTGCTGTAAAAGCGAAAAATGTAGATGAGGTTTTGGACAACGTCCCTTCCTTGCGCATAAACTGAGGAGATCCTCAAAGATTGTTTCGTGAACGTGGTTGCTATACGGCTGTCATGGTGGATTGGGTTTGAGAATGATACAAATGTGCGTGTGATCTACCAACTCTTGCATTCAGAGTATTGGTTTGGAGGCATGCACCACCACAGTGACGCGGCCAAATTTACCCACTGCTTGTAGCCGTGTTTGGGGCAGTGATTCACCTTGGCATATTTTACAACCGATTAAAATTTTGCAGGATTTTTTTTTGTGGCGCGTTGTGGTCAGTTGGCTCAGTGGTGAGAGTGATTGACTCACAATCGGAAGGTTGCGAGTTCAATCCCGGTCAGTGGTTCGCTTAGTCCATCGTCCCTTTCGGGTCTGTGAAGTGAGTATCGCTTTGTTGGACGTCATCAGTGATCATCCAGTGGATAGGTTTCCCTCTGCCATGCCAAAGTGGAATGTCCACCACTGACTGGTTCAGGGCAGCTCTTGGAGATAAGCACCATATTCCATGCTCATTTGAAACGTTAAACATTTTGTTAGTTTCTCCTATGGCATGCACCTCGTGCTTATTTATATATGAGGGGGAACGTTGGTACCTCTGCTCAAAAGAATCATGTACAATTTGCAGTGCCCCTGTTGGCAACCCAGAGGACATTGGTATAAATTCCACATTTTCATGGCGGGGACCTGCTACATAACTTGATGACCACTTGATTTTCAACGAATTTCTATTGGCTCTGGGGACGGAACAGGCCCGAGCCGTTGGAGGAGAGTACGGAGATGGTTTTAATTTATCCACGAAATCCTGAATGGTCTGATTCAAACCACAGTAACATTTTGAAGCCTGACAGGACTAAAATAGTTGGTCAACTTTTGACCTTCAAGATATACAGTTTGTGTGCGTGCTTGGCATTAACTAACTGCAGAAGTTTTAACAAAACCCACCCACCAATTTTAAGTTATTTATCTGTTTAATAAGGCATGTAACAACGTATCATTTGGTCAATTCGAATGGATAATTACACTCAACGATAGATGCCCATTGTATTGTACTTGTTAGAATCGAGCACCTGTATTTTTGATTCACTAGAATGTGCGTATTGGCATCACGTGGTCCCCGTAGCTGCTGATGACTATTCACCACAAATACATAATCGATTCTTCAATCAATTTGCAACCCTGGCATTTGGCCATGAGGTTTTTTTGGGGTTCGATCACAAAAATATAAATGTGTTGTTAAACCTGCCACCACCCGACACAGACAATTAGTAAGGTTTATCACATAAACAAAACGTGCCAATTAGTTACTACTTCAGCACACCAGTGTGTTGGAGAGTAAACCCACAACATTTACAATTTGAGTACAACATTTTGCTGGTGCTTACAACCAGCTTCATGAGGCATATAGCCGGAATTGTGAAATAGTCTTCCTGATTTGGTCTTAAATAGAATAAAGGTGAGGTCATCACTGTGAGCCTATCAGGTGCGAAAACCACACGGGGGTTAATGTAACCCAAAAACACCTTTATTATGGCTAATATTGGTCACAAAAGCCTGACAATTTGGACAGTTTATAGATTCGCAAGGACGAGTGTAATGCTTCATGTGACCCCTATAATAACTAAAGGCCACTATGATACCGCCAAATATAGAATCGATTCTTGCATCGCATCGTGATCCTAAATCGGGAAAGTTTATTGGATCGTGCGAGTGGCAGGTTGATTCTTAACAGGCCTGCTCGCTACCCCCTGATTGTGACTTTCAGTTTTTCAGTTTCATTTATTTGGTATAGCCCTGCGAGCCATACGGCTCTTGAATCGGGTGCAACCGCAACAAACAAAAACATGAACAAGAAACATCTGAAAGTGACTACGCGCAAATAGAAAAATCCAGGAAAAAACAGCAAAGTCTTACAAGAAAAAGCACCGTATATCAATGCTGTGTGCAAAAATCCCAGTGGGATGCAAGTCACTGGAGGGTGGGGGGGGGGGGTTGGGACACTTTTTTGCCGTGACTCCGCCGCTGTCACGGCCGGATGTCTTGTGGCAGCATTGCCAGGTGATACGCGTGTCTGCCGCCAGCGCCAGGTGATGCGCTGGCTGGCGTGCTCGCCCGTGCGTGCCTGTGCACCGGGTAACACATTAACCAGGGTGTGATAAATGGGACACGGTATATAGGCGAGTTTTGCTGCACAGGAATGTAGAATAATGCCGCTAGGAGTGTCCGGGACCCACGCCTTCGCTTATATGTTTATTTTAGTGTTCCGCTTACTCGCTTTGTTGCCTTCCACCAAGGTCGCAGCTAACAAGTTAATTGGTCAGTCTTTGTTACAGTCAAAGTGAAGGAGAGCAAAAACGCAGATCAACCTGCCACAAGTTTTTTTTTGTCATTAAACAGAACGAGAGCCCCGCGGTTGGTGAATTGTGACACCATGTAACTTATTACGTCCTGCACTTTTTACGTGTGTGTGTGCATATTTAAACAGTATATCGCTGTTTAATATACTGTGTGCTGTGTGGCTCAAGTAATTGCATACCTTAGAATGTATAATATAGCTAGTATTGCTTGGGGAGTAATGCTCTTTCATATCTGTCAAGGTCATAGCTGTGAGGGCACATGCGCACGTTTGCTGTACGTGTCAATGTACACTTCGTGATGTGTACTTTACGATTATGCTGCGTCTTTCAAACTGCGTAATAGGTACAATACAGAAATAAAACAATCAGAATATCTTGACATGCTGACGGCCGTATGTTATGTGTAGTCGGATATGTGGGTGTTATGATCATAAAAGTTGTTGGCATTGAGGTCCTGGAATCTAGACTCCTTCCTTTCCTGTGAGTTTTACTTTGTAAATATCTGGACATGTAGTGATTGACAACATTAATTTCCACAGAATACAATCATTCAAAATAATATAACTCACAGGGAAGGAAAGAGTCTGCAGATGCCAGGAATTCAATGTCCACAACTTTTATGGCCACGATGCCACCAGTGTAGTTGGCCATTACTTAAATATAGCTGTCGGTGTATGCCAGACATGATGACGGATTTAACATCTTTTACAAGTAAAACCTGGGTTAAAATGTAATGATACTTTACAGCCCTTTTTTAATCCACTGGTGAATCTAAGACTCCCCACTGTGTCATTGGGGTTGGTGGAGCATTTTCCATAATTCTGCTCAGTAAGGTAGACTTATGGTGCAAAAAAAAGTATGGTACGAAACATCTCATCTACCGTGGAAGTACATTGTATAAGCACACAATGGCATTATCTTGTGAATGATCATATCATAAGGTCTTCTGCGACCACTTTTTCACAGATGCCATGCACTGATAATTCCCAGCTCAAATGACCAGGTGACGGCAGGAATGTATTTTCTTTTCCGTTGTTAGCCTCAGGTGCTGTTGAACCCAGAAATGCACGATGTTAGCTCAATGCACAGTGTAACAGGAAGCACTTAAGGCTGATGTGTTATAAAACAGGGCCTTCCTGAATTTCGTGAAAGCGACAGTGAATTTAACGTGGCATTTTTGCGTAAAAAGAAGAAAATGGTCACTGTTTGGAGCAGTCCACAATTCAACTTGCCTTCGTTAAACACAATCGATGCTCGCTTGCTATGATGCACAGGGCCCATGTGGGAAACTGGCGGAGGGAGGGAGATACTTTAGTTGTTCCCATGGCACTGACAAACGAGTCGACAAACCGCACACGCCGCCACAGGCCAGGATAGTTTGCAAAGATATATTGCTCGAAGGTGCCACGCGGCTGTCGGGGGAAATGTATAATTGCGTGAGTGGACTGCGGGGGCTTATCATGTGGCTTCTCTTGCCAACCGCGTTTAGTGCTAAAAAAAAAACAACTGCAGAAAGCGAGTCCATTTCTTTCCGTTGCAATTCCGAGCGGCCCTGTGAAACATGGCCCTTCCATTGAAGTGCACTTTATGGCATGGCGTATCTGGCCAAACTGGACCGACTGAAGAGACAGAGAAAGTGACAATGGAGTTGCCACCTTTCGACACTTCTTATTTAAACGCACAGCGCATTCCGAGGGATATGACAGGTTGTGGAACACAATACTATAGCTGCAAGGCACGGAGGACTAACCCCCCCCTCCGCTATTCAACCGTTAGGGTCACTGTCACAATGAAGATCGTGGGGAAGGTGTGGCCATCATTGTACTTGGCTACACGAGTTACATTTTTGCAACTGTTGACTATGATACATTTTACATTGATCAGTAATTTCCCCCTATTAAAAAAAAGAATAATAGATAAGTGGTAAACGCTAAAAAGGGGTTAATAATTTCTGCTGAGTCACGATCAAGTAATAGCAAATGAGTATAATTTGCTGAAGTGTTCTACTTACATTTATATTGCAAATTATTTGATGAGGCTACATTAGCAGGTGGTGCACAAGCACAATGAACAAACAGCACTCTTCACAGCACATGAGCCTAGAAGAAGGACAATTGCCTGAGACATCACCGATTATACATTTATATCGCAGGAGTGTATGCGCCCAACAGAGTATTCTCATTTTTGAGTTTCACTAAAGACCTAAACCAAATATCACTGCACACCATGGAGCCCTATGCCTGACATCTCTTTATCGTCTATCTCCCTACGATCTCGCAACTACAATGTTTGGCTCTATAAGTGAGTGATTGGTGTGATTGGTGGCCTATATACAATACAATTTATATTTACATCGTGTCTAAATTCAACCAATTCTCAAAATTCTGGACGAAATACAATGTTCTGATGAACAAAATACAGTGTACTGAACTGAATGCAAATACATAATTAACTTAACGCAAATACAGCATGCATATGGACAACGCATGTCTTTAATAGCATGCAGCATTCAAAACATGGTTGGCACACAACCCTCAAGTTTGCAGAACGAGGCTCCTTGATGTGATATTGTGAATTCACATCCGAGCCAAGGCTAATTTCAGCGTAATTGTTTGTATAGGGGTCGGTAAAATGACCATATCCTGGTGATTAGGCACGCAGTGATTCGCCCGCGTCACATTTTTATGAATTGTCACTATTTGGAGGTCACAATTTGATAAAAAATTTGTATTTGGCTCTGGCAGCTGTCCCGACTAAAATCTTGGGTTTGAATCTGGCAGCTCCCTGTGATTAAGCCGGGTTCTCAATTGCAGTGAGTTGATGGTCTCAGCCCGGTCACCATTGACTGCATACAAGAAACCCAACCCATATTAAAATTGGCTGAATTGCGCTCTGAGAATGTGAACTATCTGCTGTTGTGTGACAAGCAATTTAAAAGCAGAGTGTGTGAAGGATTAAAAGGCCACTTGAGTGATTTTTCAGGAGTAGTGTAAACATTCTCTGTAGCCATTCTGACACGTGGGGGCTGCTGTGCGGGGTTTCCGAATGGAATTGCTCCTCTTGACATGACCACATATACACACTGAAAATAATCGATTGTAATGCGTACGATTCAAGAGTGTAAGAATCAACTCGGCCAGATGTATCGATGTATATTTTACATGCGTTCCGACGAGGCTGCGTTATTATTTGCTGTGTGAAGGCAACAGTAGGAAAAGACTTGGCCCTGCCATAAGAATGTGAAATTCCCACCCGTGGCTCAGGGCCAGCTACAGAGATGGACACCACCCAGTGTCGTGCGTGGGGGCACTTGGACTTTTTAAAATAATTTACAAGCAAACGCCAAGTGCATATAAACTCTTGCTGGGAACTTTTATTGCCCCTTTATTTCGGGAGGGGGGGGGGGGCCTTGTTTGGTGATGCTCATTTTGTTCTGCAGTTGTGCATTCTTGACATTCGTCAGATGTGTGATTCGTGTGTATGTTTTCATTTTCATCTTTCGGTGTTTTTTCTCCTATTTTAATCTGATCTTCAAGGGACTGCATGTCCCATCGAAGTTCCCCCTTCCGGTCCACAACCAATATCGAAACTTTGTGCTGCTCGTTGGCATGAACGATAATCACGAATATAAGCCTTCGCAAAGCATGCGAGGAAGAATCGAATATTTTCAATGTATGCGAGTTATAGGCAGATGATATACTGTTTACATTTTTGGCTCGTGGAGTAAATGAGATGAAAAATTACAAGCAATATAAACGAGGCACTACAATGTAGCCATTGAGTTGCATAGCGATGCTTGCCTCGTCCCCAGCACCGTTAACGATCTCCTTGTTAATTAAATCCAGAACAAATGGGTTTGTATGTGTGTGACATTTTATTGTCACTTGTGGCGACACATGTTTATCCGTGGTTCATTTGTTGATATGTCACGTGTTGGTGATGTTTGGGGGTGCAGAAGTAGGACGAGTTTAGATATCACTTGCCACTAATGTTTGAGACCTAGCTGGGAATCGGAACTCAGGTCGCCGAGTTTATAGCACAGCGCATTAACCGCTGCGCCACCGCTCCCCTTTATTTATAATTTAAAACTTTATATTTTTCCAGGTAAGGCCCACTGAGTTATATAGCTGTTTTTCAGAAGCGACTTGGCCACAGATGATAGCTCAAAGAAGTGGCTTATCACATGGAAATTTATAGCAGCCAAATACTCTTTACACGGATGTTTCTAAATGTGGAGGAAAAACCTCCATGGAGAAACATTCACGCAACCACGGGCAGAACATGCATACTCCAAATATACAGATGTCAGGGTTGGGATCGAACCTGCGACCTCCTGTATACCAGGCAAGGTTGTGAACATCTTGCCACCGTGGCGAGATGTTGTTTAAATAACATGGATGTCTGATTGTGGATATGGTTGTGCCGCCGAAGGCATGATCCGAAAATTTCTGACGCACGTCTGTGATGCAGTGCTCTGGAGGCAAGGATGAATAAATAATGCGGAGTTGTGAATCTCCTAAACTGGTAGGCTGTCAGGTGGCCAGGAGATGGCATTACAGCAAGTGGATTCATGAACTTATCTGTGTGGAACATTTGGTATGTGGTCACTTTTTTTTTGGAGTAGACTTGTTTCCTCCCACAAGTGAAAAACTAATTCAACAATAAATGGCCTCAACTTCCTTTCTAATGAGAGTTTTGTAACCATGGGGCTTATTTGGACACGTAAATAACATTACCCTTTGAGGTTGTGGTGACTTCCCTGCTGGTGACGATTATGTTGAAAGGCCTGTTGTTGAAGTGAGTCCCGCGGTAAAGTGGTGTCTTCCAACGGTAGCAGTGCAATCGGGGATATAATTTTCACACATTTTCCTAAAATAATATCCAAAATATCCTCACAGGTCGTGATTTTGGTGAAAATCCTTGGCATAGTGAAAATAATTGTCATTGTTTGGCAACTACGCAGAGCACCTCTTTCATTGAAGTAGTCGTGTGTTTCCATCATACAGTGCCATTTCCAAATGCAAGACAATGCGCTTGATGTTTGCAGACATCTGATAGCACAACTGGAGTATCAATGCCAAGATTAAGTCCTTAGGTTATCAGGTTATCGCTGCCAAGACTGATGATGCCACCACAACATCAGTTCCTTATGCACAGTTGACATGACCTACAAAGATTGCTTCTTAACCCTTTCCCGTTCCGAGACTTCTGCAACTTGCACGGTGTGTCCCGTTCACCGCTCAATCTCGGAACGCTCAAGGGGTTAGGTGTTCATCTTATTTAGAGGCATAGTGCTGCTGTTTTTGAAGACATTCAGTTGTGCTCACCGCAGAGAGCTGTCGTGACACTATGGCACTCTACAATAGGTACCGCCAAACTGTGCCATAAGCCCTGCCCCATGGCCTTTTACTTCCGGTTCCGTTCGGAATCGATACGATTCCCATTTTATTGCGATGACCTAAACGTATGTAATCCAAACGGAATCGGAAAAAAAAACTGATGACGTACGCATACGTCATTGGAACGGGAGAGGGTTAAGGTATTGTAGTATTCCACTATCTGACCCCCTCGATCACCCACCTTTGCAGTGCCACTGAAACGGCTGTCTCTGAAACCCACCGTCCGCCAATGCTGTCTGTCCCACTCGTGACAAACCGTTTTTTTTCTGATTCGTTAATCGATTAGGAATAATGCTACAAGGGGGGGGGGGGCATGAGCAAATACGAGGTTGATGAGCTTTTTCTGAGAATTGTTCATTGCTTAACTTTGTTGAATGTATGTCACACAGCCATATGGACACATGATTAACGAATACCAAATTGATGACTGATTAATGACTAATTCTCCACTAACAATGTGTGTACCTTTATTTAACGCCAAAAAATCATAATATTTGGGGACACGATTTGCTGATGCAGCTTATTTTTTGGATATGATAATTATAATGACAGCCCTTTGGCAGTCTTAAAGGGTCATTGCAAGCTGGTGAAGGTTTAGACTCTGGTTGTTGGGATTATTGCAGATGGTGGTAACCACTGGGCCATTGCCACCCCCCCCCCATGATTATGCTTTCATATTTCTGCACACAAGTAGCTTTTACAAAAAGTCCAACGTAAAATGTGTGATTCGAAATATTTCCAAATAGTTGCTGTTTGAATCGATGAGGTTTGACCGTGCACTGCGCTTTCTTCAAAAGTTATATTCTAAACGTCAAAGTTGCTTCATTGGTACTCTTATAAATGTTGCTCGTTCCCCTGCTGTCCCCATAGTCTGGAACTCCCTTCCCCCATCCTGTTGAACTCCTTGCCCTTGTTTAACTCCAGGGTGAAGACTCACTTTATCCTCTGGCTGTGGCTGAATTACTCTTTTTCTATATTAAAACATACATACAGTGAGGGAAAAAGGTATTTGATCCCCTGCTGATTTACTACGTTTGCCCACTGACAAAGAAATGATCAGTCTATAATTTTCATGGTAGGTTTATTTGAACAGTGAGAGACAGAATAACAACAAAAAATCCAGAAAAATGCATGTCAAAAATGTTATAAATTGATTTTCATTTTAATGAGGGAAATAAGTATTTGACCTCCTCTCAATCAGAAAGATTTCTGGCTCCCAGGTGTCTTTTATACAGGTAACGAGCTAAGATTAGGAGCACACTCTTAAAGGGAGTGCTCCTAATCTCAGCTTGTTACCTGTATCAAAGACACCTGTCCACAGAAGCAATCAATCAATCTAGATTCCAAACTCTCCACCATGGCCAAGACCAAAGAGCTTTCCAAGGATGTCAGGGACAAGATTGTAGACCTACACAAGGCTGGAATGGGCTACAAGACCATTGCCAAGCAGCTTGGTGAGAATATGACAACAGTTGGTGCAATTATTTGCAAATGGCAGAAACACAAAAAAACCTGTCAATCTCCCTCGGCCTGGGGCTCCATGCAAGATCCCAGCTCGTGGAGTTGCAATGATCATGAGAATGGTGAGGAATCAGCCCAGAACTACACGGGAGGATCTTGTCAATGATCCCAAGGCAGCTGGGACCCTAGTCACCAAGAAAACAATTGGTAACACACTACCCCATGAAGGACTGAAATCCTGCAGTGCCCGCAAGGTCCCTCTGCTCAAGAAAACACATATACATTCCCGTCTGAAGTTTGCTAATGAACATCTGAATGATTCAGAGGACAACTGGGTGAAAGTGTTGTGGTCAGATGAGACCAAAATGGAGCTCTTTGGCATCAACTCAACTCGCCGTGTTTGAAGGAGGAGGAATGCTGCCTATGACCCCAAGAACACCATCCCCACCGTCAAGCATGGAGGTGCAAACATTATGCTTTGGGGGTGTTTTTCTGCTAAGGGGACAGGACAACTTCACCGCATCAAAGGGATGATGGACGGGGCCATGGACCGTCAAATCTTGGGTGAGAACCTACTTCCCTCAGCCAGGGCATTAAAAATGGGTCGTGGATGGGTATTCCAGCATGACAATGACCCAAAACACATGGCCAAGGCAACAAAGGAGTGGCTCAAGAAGAAGCACATTAAGGTCCTGGAGTGGCCTAGCCAGTCTCCAGACCTTAATCCCATAGAAAATCTGTGGAGGGAGCTGAAGGTTCGAGTTGCCAAACATCAGCCTCGAAACAATGACTTGGAGAAGATCTGCAAAGAGGGGTGGGACAAAATCCCTCCTGAGATGTGTGCAAAGCTGGTGGCCAACTACAAGAAACGTCTGACCTCTGATTGCCAACAAGGGTTTTGCCACCAAGTACTAAGTCACATTTTGCAGAGGGGTCAAATACTTATTTCCCTCATTAAAATGCAAATAAATGTATAACATTTTTGACATGCGTTTTTCTGGATTTTGTTGTTATTCTGTCTCTCACTGTTGAAATAAACCTACCATTAAAATTATAGACTGATCATTTCTTTGTCAGTTGGCAAACGTACAAAATCAGCAGGGGATCAAATACTTTTTTCCCTCACTGTACTTACTGTCGTCTTGTACAATCTAATGAAATGTGCTTGCATTTAGGAGCTATATTAAACCAAATTGTTTTGCGTTAAACAAACAAACAAACATTCTGTCGTGCAAAATTTAAAATGAAAAGCACTGAACGTAAATGCACGTCATGCCCTGTGCCACTTTCAGGATGCGAAGGTGTCGGGCGACGAGGGCTGGTGGACGGGAAAGATCGAGGATCGAGTTGGCATCTTCCCCAGCAACTACGTCACACGGAAGCCCAGCTTCAACAGGCTGCAGAGGACGAAGCCTTGCGACTACGTGCCCCCCGTGGAGATTGCCTTCACGCAGCTCCTGCTCGAGGAGATCATTGGCGTTGGCGGATTTGGGAAGGTGCCTCCCTCCCTCCCTCCCTTATCCACACTACGCCTTCATTCTGATGTATTTCTTCTTTCACCCGTGTTGGGTTTGGTCTGCCTTCCTTTATCCACTAATTCCTATCCTGGCCCATTTCCATGTACGCTTGAGTCCTTCACAACCTGGTTGACCACTACAAACCACCTCTCGGCCTGCCTCTCCAGCTCCACTGATGTTTCCACTTTCATCACGTTTTTTCCACGATGCTGTTTTCCTCTTGTTTTCAGCCTGTCTGCAATGGTTACCACCGCTCCCATCTTCTTGCTGAGATCTTCGTTTTTTACACGATCCAGCCTTGTGATCACTGGAAATCAGTTTGCGTTCCTCATTTCTGCACGACATCTGCCCATCTGCACCACAATTGTACTCCCTGGGTCGGATTGTAATCTTGACCAAATGACCAAAAACGTAGTTTTTATATATTATAATCTTAGTTCTTTCGGTAAAGTCACGTTGAAGGGAAGCAACAAAATAATAAAATAATATATATTATTATTTTGTTGTTTCCCTTCAACGTGACTAAAATAATAATAATATATATTATTATTTTGTTGTTTCCCTTCAACGTGACTTTACCGAAAGAACTAAGAATATGAATTACTGCAGTCACGAAAGCTTTAAATCAAAATTTAACGTAGTTTTTGGCAATTTTCTCCAGTGTTGGTAATGGAGACGTTGGCAATGGCTTTGCCTTAAATTAGATGCACAGAAAAATTGGAGGTTTTCGGCTGCTCAATCAGGAGTCTGCAGGTGTTATTTGGAGGGGTCTGCAAAGTGGCAATGATACATTAAAGCATGGAGGAGGAGGATGATTTGCATCAGTTGCTTGTCGCATCAAACACCTGAAAGTAAGACACAGCCATCAATAACTATTCAGCTACATTTGGATGTTTGGCCTGGAGAGTGTCACTGTATCTCAAGGTTATTTTCAGGAGGGTCCTGATGGGCACTTTTGACTGATATGAAGGAAGGATGTTCAAACTCTTTATAGTTAGTCGAGTAACCTGCTTCTGATGTACTGCTATCTGCAGACTCCTCCGTGCCCATATAAATGATCAATTAGTCATCCACCAACTCTGTTCCTAAATCACAGTGCTATAGGCATGTTTTCATACCGCACTGTTTGCTGCGGCGGGCTTTACTGGGGAGTCTCAAGGGGACTTGGACAAGGAGTTATGGTGGCGAGATTTTAACTCCCTTGTCTGGTATGTGGGGATTCGTGGGTTCGATTCTGACCCTGACGCTTGAATATTTGGGGTTTCCATGTTCTCACGGTGGTCGTGTGGATTTTTCTCCGGGTCCTCCAGTTTTCCCCTTCACATTTAGAAACAACGTCCGTTTAGAATATTTGCCTGCTATTAATTTCCGCATGATAAGCGGCGTTATTTGGCTATCATTTGGGGTCAGGTTGATTCTGAAAAAGAGCTATGTAACTCCATGGGCCTTACCTGGTAAAATAAAAATAGTTTAGCTTAGTTTAGAGTCCTCGAAACCTTAGTATACACGAACTCAGCCTATTAGAGGTTGTGGGTCACTGCTTTCACCTGGCGAAAGCTCAGTGAGAGTGATTATACTTTTCCGAGGGAGTACCGAATAGTTGTAGTTTCATAGGCATCAATCGTGTAATGATGTATTGAATAACGATGATACTTGTGTTCATATTACATGTATCAAATTGTGAGTGTTTGGATGTGTAATTAACGATATATGCAGATTATATGCCATATTTTCTCTGTTACATTTAGGCTAATGAAGTTAACGGTGCTCTACAGACGTGATTCAATAGACGAGATCTTATTCAAGTGAGAGAGTAAAATTGGAGGTGAATATATCTTAATCTAAAACAGTTATCTTTCTAAAGAGTCCTTTATGGATAATTGTTTACATTTATAATATGGGCATTGCCGAAGGTACACGTCTCCTGAAAATTGCACTCCCTGTCACGGCTCCATCAATATAACCTCATGTCTCGAGCCAGTGACGGTTAACCCAAAATTGTACTTGTTTTGAATTGGCCCACATGTAACGTGCAATATTTGTTCAGGTAAAAAAAACAATAGATCTTTGTTTTTTTGCGAGTTTTAGGCACTTTGTTCCAGCCGTACGCCTGAATCGAAGGATGTATGTACGTATCTATTTTCTTTCGCACCGTACGTAGCCAACCATGCTCCTCGGAGGTGCAATTCGAACAGGTGTAGCTTATAAGCTGGTGATGATTCGTGGATTAATCGGTTAAAATCAATATGCACATTCACAATCCAAGCACATAACTGCGTGGGAGGATTCTGTTGGAGATTTATGCATATTTCATGCATGTGTTACTTTTTCGGTAAGTATGTAGTGAGCAATGCAGAACAAATGCACAAGGCAGACTACAAATGAGAGAGGAATTAATAGAACTTCACTTTGAAGAATCATAGCGAGGGTGAATCATTCTTTGCCTCGGTTCTATCTTTCACTGAGCCTGCTTTAAAAAGAAGGCGCCAAGCTTATATTTTGGTGATATCTTAGGGTGAAACTGCCACAGGACAACACTTGGCAATGGTGGCGTCGATTTGAACGGTGACTTCTCTGCCGAGTAACCTTGTCATTCAATGCGGCTGTGTATTCCGCTGGCATTGATTACCATTCGCCAAAACTCATCACATCTGCCGAGTGAACAAAGCATTTGTCAGCGGGGATATGATGGAAAGTGACTACCATGTCCTTCCATCTTGTCACTGCAGTGAGGCTCAGCTCAAGAGTTACAGCACCCATCGTGCACACCTCCCTGTAGAGATGTGGCATTCTTTACTTCTGAATACTTTTCCGTAATCATTCACTTGTTATAGCAGGACTACCGACGCTCTCTACCCATTTTGACACTTTCCAATCTGTTGTTTTTAAGCACATACTGGCACAGTGCACACCACAGTTCCATCTGGTGCTTTGAATTTAAGTGCAAAACGCTCACTTAGTGAGTTTAACATGTAGGCTTTCGTGACCAATATCATCCATAATATAGGTTTTTGGGTTAGATCGCGTAAATATATAAATGTGTCATTAAAACCCGCCACCACCCGACACAGCCAACTAGTAAGGGTTGTCACATAAACAGAATATGCCAATTCGTCATTAGTACAGCACACCGGTGTGTTGGAGAGCCGAGCCACAACATTTACAAACTGAGTGCGACCTTTCGCCAGTAATTACAACTAGCTTCATCAGGCGACAGCCAGATTTGTGGAGAAGTCTTACTGTTTCGTTCCTTATATAGAGGCGTAGATGTGTTGACCACCCTTCTGCGCTCTTGCACAATGATGGGGGGGGGCGGGATTACTGAGGCAACGTACATTATGCATGTGCATTATGCGAGCCCTTTGAACTTGTCCTTCCTGTCTATTGTGTTTATTAAAATAGCCCTACCAATGGTAATCCCTATTGAAGTACACTGCCCTTTGTCGGCATGCATTTAAATAATGTATTATTTTATGATTCGCTTCCATGCAACACTAAGACGGTAGCTATCCGAACGTTAAAGTTATTTTGATTTCTTTCAATTTCGATAGATTATCTAATTAGTCTTGGCCAGTAGGAGCTAGTTTTGCACAAAACTTCAACATTATCAAAATCAATTGAGCATCCTTGTTGGCACGCGTGTTCTGCTATTTACCACACGTGCAGTTAATCCTGTACACACCTTCTGTTGACAGTTTCGGTAATACATCTTTTGTACCAGATATTAAATTCTGTATTTTATGTACCGTGCCAAATCTGACTCGGATGTTTTGTTTTTCCAAACATCTGGCTAATCTTTGGTTCATTCGGTAAAGTCACATAGAAAGAAAAGAAAATAATAATAGAATACGACGTTTCGATTGCAATGCAAGCAACTATCATCAGGTACAATCTGGCTAGTTTATCAGTTACTCCTACAATTATCGTTTTCATTACTTGGGCAGTTTCAATGCTTGTGTTATTTGAGTTAGTTTTGGCATTCAATGCCCTGTTGATTTCTGCATCATTGTAACCGTTCATTTGCAGCACTTCTTTAACATTCACGTTTTCACGAATGGAAAATTAGAGACGAGCCACAACACACAGCAGCAGTAGTGTGACTGTGGCCATGATGTATGATATCTCGCTCCACGTGCTGGGAGCTTTTACAGGAGGTGATTTTGCTGCCATGTGCTGGAAGGGAAATGTTGCTGACGAAACATCCGGCACGTGGAGACTTTCATTCGGAACAATAATTGCGATACAACCCGAAAATACATCGGAAAACTAACAGCACAACCACAAACATTTAATAGCAGTACAGCCTGTTCTCCGTTAACGCTGTTGTTGCATTCCTGGAGAACACCACGTTATAATATAGGAAATGATATAAAATGTAGGGTAAAGCACAGTCCACGATAATACATGAGATTTGTATGCAGGCTGAACAAAGACTGAAGCGCGTGGGTAGTATCTAGAAGCATCCAGCAGCATCCCGCCTTGTGTAATGCTACCTCGAGGCAGCCGTACAACGGCTTATTCCTACTCGTGCAACGTAGTTCTGTTCACTTAATTGCGTTATATCCAGTTCTCGTTATGAAAACACGTCATAGCAGAACCCACTGTACTTAGGAGGCCATGCTATTGAAGCAGATGATAGGGCGGCACCCTGAGGTTGGCGGCCAATGAAAAGCCCAAAACCACATGGTTTGAGACTATGTAATCGTGATCCAAGGAAGTATAGTGTCACCTTCACAACGACTGCGAGGAGGAGGAGGAGGAGGGATGCCCTGGTGGTAGTAGTGACCAAATCGCCCTGCATGTGCTCGATCTCTTTGACTCTCAGAAGCTAAGTAGGGACTTCAGCCTGGGTTAGTACTTGGATTGGAGACTTCCTGGGGATATACCAGATGTTGTACGCATGGGCTGTGAGGTGCCCAGGAGATGGAAAAACAGCAATGGTGTTTTTAATCTATGTGGAGCTTTCAGTGTTATCTCCTCTAAAGTGTGGGTTCTTGAACTAACCGTTGAAGAACTTGTGAGTATTGCATCTTCTCCCATGTTCTAAACATGAATGTAAATTTATTTGGTCAAACATCCCAATGCAGGAGCCTTACTCTTGACTCCATTGAAGTCTCATGTAAACAAGTAATATCCGTATTATTTTAATTATTATGCATTTGACTCTTGATGACCTCTTGCCCTTGACAGTCAACCTGAATTTCATGATTACCTCAATGACTGCTTGCAAAAAAAAATGGCTTAGATTTGGCACTCCAAAGCAGTTCGGTTCCCATCTGCATGCGTCAAGAGCAGATAATCTTTTCACTGTGCCGTGTGTGCGTGCACGTGAGAGGCAATACGGGCCGTTCGTAATGACCCTAACTAATACTCTGTGGTCGGCAAATGCAGCCGAGACCAAAAAGAGGGGCAGGCACGAGGTTATACACTTGGGAGGAAGATCGCAGAAGCCGACGGGGAGGGTATACGATGTGCCGTACAGGACATGGTTTTGCACGACCTTTGGAAAAAGGGCTCCTTTCTGGGCATTTCTTTTGTTGTCGTCCGCATTGAAAGAGGAGGTGGCGGCGCCCTCACTACTGTAAAGTGATTATGCTATTTTTAGAGCTGCCAGCCTTCCCTGAAATATCTTAATGAGTAAGCTGGCCCGTCCTCCCTTGCTTTATTGCCACAACAGCCAGGAATGTTCAGTGTGTGCGGGTCGCGGTTTAACGGGCGTGCCCGCGTGTCGGCAATTACTTTTTTTGTTTTTAATTTCTCGTTAGATATTGTTTCTCATTATCTTTCTCTCTCGTGTTGTGCGCACACTGTCTCGTTCGGTCCTTCAGCCCTAAACGTAACATCAGAATATAATTCGCACAAATTGTACACAATTGAAACTTGAATGCACGATGCAGTGCATGTATCGTGATTGTATGAATCTTGGTTGAGTTGATAAATCATTGGGTGCCAAGGATATACAAATATTAATTCCTGCAACCTTGCTCTTTTACAGGACGAAGTTTATCAGTTAAAGCCACATCAGGGGTAGGCACGTTATCCTTCTGGGTTCGAGTTAAATGATTATTTTTACGTGAAAAGTAAACAATCGTGGTTCCCAGGAATACTGGCCCCTACCATGGGAAGATGAAAGTTTTGTCTTTGCTCCCCGGAGCAGCAGTCGACGGTACTGCTATCCCGTTGTCTGTGTGAGCAATAGGAAATCACATAATGTTAGTCGAATGTTTTCCTATTTGAGAAGTTTTGTTTGCACATTTTGTGCTAAATCACTTAAATGTGAATTATGTATTTCTTTACATATATAGTATGCCTGTAACCAAATCACCCGGGATGTGTTCAATATCAGCAGAACTTGGAAGCTAAGCAAGGTTTTTTTTTGCCTGAATAGTGCTTAGATTGGTGACCACCATGCAAAACAGATATTACAAGCTGTAGGATTGTGTGCTGGGCAGCAGAGGCCTTGTTCAGCAAAGTAAATTTTTTATCGTGCTCCCATGCTCCCACAGCGATTTTCTCTCAGCTTTTACCAACCGCACTGAGCAGCATGTTAAGGTATGGTCAATTAATATCAGCTAAGCTAATCATTCTCAACCTGGGGTCTGCTGACCACTGGTGGTTTGCAAGGCCATGGTTGTCCACGAGATATTTTTAAGCACTTGTCAATGGTCGGCGGGCCCAGAGAAAGGTTGGGAACCGTTGATCTAAGCCACCCAGATATTTCCAGTAGTCTTGGCATCCCTTGAGCGGGCAGCTTGAGAATTGGGCAGCGTCTGCTGACATTGCATGCGATTCCCCCTGTGCCAGGTTTACCGAGGCCTCTGGCAGGAGGAGGAGGTGGCAGTGAAGGCAGCGCGGCAAGACCCCGACGAAGAAATCAGCGCCACGGCCGAGAGCGTGCGGCAGGAGGCAAAACTCTTCTCCATGTTGCGACATGACAACATCATCGCGCTGCGCGGGGTCTGCCTGCAGGCATGTCCTATCCCTGCTGTAGCCTTGCCACCACCGTCACTACCAACTTGCAGCATTATCATCATCGTCATTGTTGCCACAGTGTCAAAATCAAGTTAATTGAATGTATGTATGTTGAACTGTTGAACTTATTTTGCACTGTACGTAGACAACCGTACTAACTGCCCAATCATTGTCATCACCACCACCACCCTCACGACCAATAGCGTTGGTGTCGTTATCATTACATTATCATCGTCAGCACCACCACCAAGTAAAAACATCACTGTTCTTGCCATCATCATGATTGTCATCACCTCATCATCTTCATCACATCCACAACTATCAACCAAAGTCATCATCATCATCGCACTGTCATTATCGTTGCCATCATTAATATCACAATCATCACAACCACTACCACCCTCATCATTAGCATCATCATCGCCACCACCATCATCACTGCCACCATCATGACCATTATCAAACAATATTTGCTCAATGAAGGCCCCCGTACCTATCTCTGTCTTCACCTGTACCTAATTTCACTCATGAGCTCGTGTTTTACTCTTGCTTCCTTTAGATGCTAAAATGAAAGTTGAAATATTTTGGTGGCACTCATGTGGGGACGCGCAGGAGCCCAACTTGTGCCTGATCATGGAGTACGCGCGTGGCGGGCCGCTGAACCGTGCTCTGGCAGGGCGGCGCATCCCGCCGCACATCCTCGTCGACTGGGCGGTGCAGATCGCTCGCGGCATGCTCTACCTGCACGACGAGGCCATTGTCTCCATCATCCACCGCGACCTCAAGTCCAGCAACAGTGAGTGTTTGTGCTCGGGCAGTTCCCGCAGAGGTTTTTCTTGATAATTTTTCACGTTGTCACCGAAACTCAAAGAGGTGACTGTAAGATATCACATGCTGCGCTATCGTTGGTAATCATAATGTTCTTGACAAATGTACACCGCATCGCACGTGTGCACAATGTCCAGGAAATTAATGAACGTGTTTGGACAGTGGCTCGTGCTATGCTTACAGTGAGGGAAAAAAGTATTTGATCCCCTGCTGATTTTGTACGTTTGCCCACTTACAAATAAATGATCAGTCTATAATTTTAATGGTAGGTTTATGTAAACAGTGAGAGACAGAATAACAACAACAAAATCCAGAAAAACGCATGTCAAAATGTTATAAATTGATTTGCATTTTAATGAGGGAAATAAGTATTTGACCCCTCTGCAAAATATGACTTAGTACTTGGTGGCAAAACCCTTGTTGGCAATCACAGAGGTCAGACGTTTCTTGTAGTTGGCCACCAGGTTTGCACACATCTCAGGAGGGATTTTGTCCCACTCCTCTTTGGAGATCTTCTCCAAGTCATTAAGGTTTCGAGGCTGACGATTGGCAACTCGAACCGTCATCTCCCTCCACAGATTGTCTATGGGATTAAGGTCTGGAGACTGGCTAGGCCACTCCAGGACCTTAAAGTGCTTCTTCTTGAGCCAATACTTTGTTGCCTTGGCCGTGTGTTTTGGGTCATTGTCATGCTGGAATACCCATCCACGACCCATTTTCAATGCCCTGGCTGAGGGAAGGAGGTTCTCACCCAAGATTTGACGGTACATGGCCCCGTCCATCGTCCCTTTGATGCGGTGAAGTTGTCCTGTCCCCTTAGCAGAAAAACACCCCCAAAGCATGTTTCCACCTCCATGTTTGACGGTGGGGATGGTGTTCTTGGGGTCATAGGCAGCATTCCTCCTCCTCCAAATACGGCGAGTTGAGTTGATGCCAAAGAGCTCCATTTTGGTCTCATCTGACCACAACACTTTCACCATGTTGTCCTCTGAATCATTCAGATGTTCATTGGCAAACTTCAGACGGGCATGTATATGTGCTTTCTTGAGCAGGGGGACCTTGCGGGCGCTGCAGGATTTCAGTCCTTCACGGCATAGTGTGTTACCAAATGTTTTCTTGGTGACTATGATCCCAGCTGCCTTGAGATCATTGACAAGATCCTCCCGTGTAGTTCTGGGCTGATTCCTCACCGTTCTCATGATCATTGCTACTCCACGAGGTGAGATCTTGCATGGAGTCCCAGGCCGAGGGAGATTGACAGTTCTTTTGTGTTTCTTTCATTTGCGAATAATCGCACCAACGGTTGTCACCTTCTCACCAAGCTGCTTGGCAATGATCTTGTAGCCCATTCCAGCCTTGTGTATGTCTACAATCTTGTCCCTGACATCCTTGGAGAGCTCTTTGGTCTTGGCCATGGTGGAGAGTTTGGAATCTGATTGATTCATTGCTTCTGTGGACAGGTGTCTTTGATACAGGTAACAAGCTGAGATTAGGAGCACTCCCTTTAAGAGTGTGCTTCTAATCTCAGCTCGTTACCTGTATAAAAGACACCTGGGAGCCAGAAATCTTTCTGATTGAGAGGGGGTCAAATACTTATTTCCCTCATTAAAATGCAAATCAATTTATAACATTTTTGAGATGCGTTTTTCTGGATTTTCTTGTTGTTATTCTGTCTCTCACTGTTCAAATAAACCTACCATTAAAATTATAGACTGATTTTTTTCTTTGTCAGTGGGCAAACGTACAAAATCAGCAGGGGATCAAATACTTTTTTCCCTCACTGTATAAGCGGAGGCTCGTGCTATCAAATATTAATGAGCCCGGAGGTGGAGATTGATTGTCAAATGTGGCTGCTCCATGCTGCTGCCCCTGCCCCCCCTATGTGTATTGGACTGTCCGACATACACATGAAGCTTTATTAGTGGGAAGCAAGAACTTGTAAGTGACAAGTCACGTGACTTTCAGGAACACCACTGTCGTGCTCTTTCTATTTACAGTGTGTGAGATGTAAAAATGCCATGCTTTCTTGCATCGATGTAGTAACTAAATGAAATCGCACCGATTTATTTTTGTTGCTGTTAACTTTGTTTAAGCCGAAGCCTAAACGGGTGAGGTTTTTTTTTTTCTGATCGTCATTGTCACCGCAAGTTTGTGCTGAGTTGGTACTTTGCTTATCTCTCAGTTCTCCTATTCAGAGTAATAACATCACAATAAAAGCCATGGTTTACCTCCCTCCCACTCCCCCCACACAAAAAAATGCTCAACGGAATCGACTAAACATCCTGAAGGAGGGGACCCTCTTGAAAAGGGCTTCAGGTTCAATGAGGCTTTCCTGTAAGATTCCAAACAGACATCTGGTGATTTTGATTCATTCCAACAATTCGGTGTCATGGTTGCATTCTTCTTGTCTGGCCCTCCAGTTGTCTGACTTTTGCGTACAGCCATTGTTCTTATTGGTTCTGTACGCCGAAAAAGTACATCAGCATGTCATTGGCATAACTCGTAAATAATTTATCCTTGGCTGCGGGATTGTGAACACAAAAATAGACACGTATTGCTGAATCGTGACATGCCTAATTCCAGCCATTGAACCCATGCAGTCTACTCCCCAAGTCATCTGGATAGACAAACAGTCTGACCGACATGTTTTAAGAATTCTAAATGATAATTGGCGTCGTTTGCGTAGAATATAAATAACCAAATGAATAAGTGGACATGTCTGCTGCTGAAATTATGCACTCCCACAAGGCCGCACGGCTGATGGGTCGTATAAGTAAAACGTTGATATATATTTTTTTTCATTCAGACGAATATATATATGAAGTGAACTTTTCTGCTTCTTTATTTGTTTTTTTTAATAACTGCGCTGACTGAGTAAGTTTGCCGCGCTGCTTCGAATTGTGGCACGGCGGGTAGCAAGTAGTCTTCTGCTATATAAAGTTCCCGACCCAAACCAAGGCACACCCCCCCCCCCCCACCCTGCCAGCTTTGTGTCTCCTCTGCGTTGACTGTGCAAGGTGCCCACGCCGTGCGCACATGGATTCGTTAGGCGTGCGACTTTCTGAACGAGAGAGCGAGGGAGCGAGCGGTTGCAGGTCCCATGAAGGCAAATTGAGCTCTCTTTTTTTCTTAGTAACTTTATCCAGCCTTTTTGGGGATTTTATGTTCTTTAAACGCAGATGCCTTTGGACCAGCCGGTCTTTAAAAGTCTCACTGCAGCCAACCGTGACCGCCAATCCGCCAATGCTCGGTTGCCCCGGCATGCAATGGCCTTTACCGGGTCGGTGGCCTGTCTCTCTCTCTTATATTTATTTGGCATGGTAAGTTTATTTAAGTGTGAGTGTAATCCACGCAATTGTCGTGTGACCAGGTTGTGTTTATGTAAAGGAGGGCTTTTACCCTGAGCGTTTGGCTGTGCGTGCACGGCGTGTGCCACTGTGTCTTGGGACGCTCTTAGTGTTGACCACGTTGTTGACCTCGCGTTTTAATGCGTCACATGTATTTATGGAAGTACTCTTCTCACTCTGTACGCAGATTGCTTCCACTGGTTCTTGGCAAGGTTAATTGATTTCTTGATTGAATTGATTTTGTTGTAACAGCTGCTTGAATGCGTTTCAAACGCATGCTAATTTGTAATGAACTATCTTAGGAATCTTGAAATGCGTACAATCTTTACAAGGCAGTCAAACTGGCTGGCTCAAAATTTCACCGTTAGCAGTACATTTTAGGTCGCCTTTGTTTAATTGAGTTTTTAATGTTTTCAATGCCCCCTAATTATCCTGCTTAGGCAGCTGGTAGTGATCCATGGCTCTCAATCCCACTGGTGATGAAAGTATTGTCTTGTTATGATGAAATATGAACTGCGGTTGTGCTCAAATACCAGAAACTGGTCGTTAGCGTAGCATGCAGTTCGCATATTCTTAGCCCCCTGGCTTGTAACCCCTTCATTTGTAAAGGGCTTCATCTGGGGGAATTTAAATAACTGTTTCATAAAACTTCTTCATGCTCGAATTTAGATTTTGTCCTTTAGATAAAAAGCTACACAAAGTAAGCGGTCATTTAATTCCGCGTTTATAGCTTAATGCCTTTTCGTTATAATTGTTATAATTGACCGTACTCGTAAACACTTGGGTAGACCCTCCCATGCATCAGTAATCGCAGGGTTTGCCCGTAGCGTATTACTATATATATCGGTATGCATCAACCGTGATCCCCAAGGTGTATAACATTCCATGGATACCATCCATCACGTGCATGCGGTGTGCCATGAATTACTTTGCATATGAATAGAAAATGATTGGTATTGCGAAAAGGCAGACATGGATGGTGAGGACTGGAGTTAAGAAACACTGCTGTATGTGATGTGCTGTTTATTGCCTTGTGGCAGTTTGGCCCAAAGTAACCCCATAGCGTAGTGTAGCAGTGAAGAATCGGACCTCTGCAAGCATTTATTAAAAGTTGGCTGTGTTCCAAACACTGGCACACAATTGGTCACTCTTACTCGGAGCAGCTATGCTGTTTATAACGAGGTTGACTTCACAGTGGAAGCGAGGTTGTGGTGGAAGACAACTCCCAAACAACGGACCATGCAACTTCGTACAGCCCCAAATATAAATTTGAAAGCGGTTGGTATGTCTGCGATGCACCAACTCTCAAGACAAAGCAATTGAATGACTAATTCACTTAAAACTGAATTTATAATCGTTCCTCTTAATTGGCCACACACACGAATAGAGGAAGACTCAATACACACATTTTTTATCTCATATCTGTACCCATGGCTATAGTTAATGAGCTGCACCAACAATGCTCCACCAGCACATTTTGGAAATGGTCCCGTAAGGGGTGGGGGTGTATAAGCATGCAAGTCCAAATCTTGCGATGGCATGTAGAAAATGTCACGTAATAAGCAGGCTTATCCTTGTGAAAGTCCCGGGGGCTTAAGGCAGCAGTCGCCAGTGACAGTGATGTGAAATGGAAAGGGGTGGGGTTCTGTACAAAAAGCTGGACGGTAACTCGGTTCATCATTATTATTATTTACTGTTTGTCACTGACAAACGTGTGCCTTGAAACGAAATGTAATTGTTTGAATTTTGACCTGTTAAGTGCATCGCTATGCTGAAGTAATAACGATTTGGCATGTTTATTTTACATTGGGAACCTTGATAATTGGCTGTGTCCTGTGGTGGCGGGTTTAGCGACACATTTATATTTACATGATCTAACCCCCCAAAAAAACCTCTGTTATGGATGCATTGCTATATTTACATGTTATCTTCTGAAATAGTTTTTGGAAGTGCTGCCGTATTGCAAATGCTTACCCTTCTGGCCTTCCTGACTTTGGTTCAAAAATGTAGGGAAAAAGAGTTGCCCTGGCTTCTTGCCCCTGTTTGCTCTTTTGGGAATGCTAAGTAGGTGTGGTGCAGGAGAAACCACATGCGAATCAGGAAAATAGAGGAAAAAACCCGATCTCAGTTGTACTCTGATGTCGCAGAGCCTTGGCTGAAGAAACGAATGTGCAAACAACTCGTGCAAACACACGGCAATTCTCTTATGCAAACAGCCCCTGTGATTTTCACTGCACACACAAACACAATGATGGCCCGTTTTTAGCCTAAGCTGGCAGCTGAGGCAAGTAGTTTGTTGGTGAGCACCTATTAAGGCCTGTTTGGCACATGTGACGTGGCATTGAAACCAGCAGCATTGCACTCCCCAGTCACCTTTGACATCCTGTTGTTGTTTTTGGAACACGATTTAGGCCGTGTAAACCAAAGCAAAGCCTCAGTCCAAGGTGGTTTAGATAGCAGTTATTAGTTTGTATGCCGCGGAATCTCGCCTCGGTCTGTTTACTTTCTGCGCAGTGTAGCGCTAATCGTTATTCTGCTGTTGCTCAGAACATACGCCCACGCTCATATTCCTGCTTTCACACTTGCCGATGCGTTTGGAAAGGTGGCCTTATCCAGTCAGCGTTGGCATCCGTGTCGATTTTTATCGCAAAAAGTGTGTTTCAAACATGCAGGATACACTCTCTGTTCCCAGGCCACCTTGACTCCTACAGTTGGGGCCCAAGCTTCACTCTTAACTCTTTACCGTCTCATGCAGTTACGTTCGGAAAGGTTGTTTGGGATATTTTTTTTTTCCTTTTAATATGCTTGTAGGCCTGTGTTTCACAAACCAGATCATATCGGAACACCGAGGCTGGTATAATGAGGCCTTGTGAAGTTTGTGTGCAGAAGAGATGTGCGTATAAAATGATTACTCTGCACTTATCCATATGTGTACATTCCATGCAGACAGTGTGTGTTCCGTATTTGCACTGTAGTTCATTATAATGAATTTATTACTATATTATCAAAAGCATATGGCCAAAATGCCTCAAAGCCAATATAGGGCTACAAATACTGTATGTAATACTTGATACCCTTTTATTTTATGCTTTTATGTTTTCATAGACATTGCGGGTTATATGCGTGTGCGGGCTATATGCGGGAAAATTCGGTACAGATTTGAATGACAATGTCATTTATTAAAGCACGTTTTTGCTGAACACTTATTCAGGAAGGGTTTTCATTGGGAAGTTTGGCTAGTTCCTTATGAAGGGAATGGATTTCCGGTGGAAGAAAACCTCTTGCATATTAGGGACTATCCGCACTCATGTGTTCGCAAACCCATTTGGTATAGTGCAGCCCAGTGTGCTTGGGTTATTCACACGGTCTGCGCCATTTTCCATACCTCCAAAGAACTTGTATACATGCATGAGCTGCGATGAAAATAATAATAAATAAATACAAATTTGGAACAGCAATCAAATTTACAATTAAAATTGTGCTGTGGCGCACGTGATGCTGATCACTATTGGCAAACTGTAACCGAGGCAGGCACGCAAGTTTTACGTGCCCTGGGAGGGAATCAATAGCGCTAGTGTGTTGACTTATCCCATCCAGCCCCAGCAGCCCTGCCGGCCTGATTTAGTGGCGTGCGGCTCTGCCAAGCGCACAACATTAGTGCTCGGGGGCACTCCCGGAGATGAGCGGCACATGCCAGCGCTAAAGTAGACTTCGTGAAAGGGAGGCATCGCCCCGAGACAGCCACGATGGAGACGGCGGCGTAGGCGACGCTCGCTCCCTGAGTGACACGAATTTACGCCGTGTTGTGCTGAAGCAGCGTTTGAGCATGGTTGGTGGCGGCGGTGGCGGTGGCGGCGGCGGCGGCGTTGGTGATAGTGAGGGTGGGGGAAAGGGAGCGAGGGGTGCAGCAATACGCGTGAGTGATGGGTCCCTGGTGGTGTCGTGCTCGAGCCCCAAGAGCGGAGGGGGGGCAGCAGGGGATTGGTCAAGGTGTCTCGGTGTGTCTCGCTGATGTTTTAAAAGGCCGTGACGCACCTGGGTGATGTGTCGCTCATGGGGGGGGGACTGGTTGCTCACTTCTATGTCACGCATTGCATCGCCCAGCATAGATGTCGCGCTCGCTCACGCGGACTCTTTGTCAGTGCTGAAGTGGACTGCAACAGCAGACACGTGAGCATAATTGCGTGCCATCCCATTACTAGCCCGGTTCCTGTGATTATGGTCTCATTTTGCACTTACTCAACGTGGTAATTCAAGGTATTTCTCAGGGAGAATCTTGTTGCATCTCAACTCTCTTTTTTTCAGGACAGACTTGCATTGAGATGTTTGGTCAATTCCATGAGTGAGTCTTTGGATTGTGGGGATGAAACAATGCACTTTGCATACAAACGGTGACACTCAGTGCTGCCATCTCTCGGCCACTTTGTATCTCTTTGTCGAAAACACCTTGCAAACCCTGAAGTAGGCTGTCTACCCTGATTCACATCTGAGATCTGACCAGATCAGGTACATTTATAATGATTCCAGTTGCAGTCATTTCCCCGCTGACTAAAATACAATTTGTATGGCACCTAAATGCAATCTCGCAAGATGTTTTACAGAACATTTTGGCACTGGCATCCTGGGAAAAGGAGGAAGCCCTGTGTTAAGTTCTGCAGTAGTATTCTTGTTATTAAATACCCATGACCCTATCCCCCTCATATTAATCCCTTCTTTAATCAAAACTAATTAATCAGTATACAGACATGGCTTGTCGTAGCAAAAACCTTCATATATTGCAGTCGGAGCTTGACAGATGGCGGGCAGGATTTGTTGCGCAATACCCAGGTCTGTGCAATTGCTTTTTGCCAGAAGAGCTCTCTACAATTTTACAACTGGGAGCAATGAAGTGACTTGTGGATGATCCAAGAATGCCATCACTAAGTGCAGTGGCCATCACTTATCACCCAAGTGTGGACTGGATTTCAGATGAAGAGCAATACATGACTCAACAGCATGGCAGGCGGGCGGACAGGCGGACAGGCATAACGGCAAAGAGATAGGCAGGCAGCAAGACAAGGAGGCAACCAGACGGGCAGGAAAGTGGATAGGCTAGCAAGCATGGTGGCGAGATGTTAACTACCTTGCCTGGTATACCGGAGGTTGTGGGTTCGATCCCGACCCTGACATCTGTATACTTGGAATGTGTATGTATCTCTCCCCGTGGTTGTGTAGATTTTTATGCGGGTCCTGCGGGTTTTCCTTCCACATTTTTTAACATGCGTTTATAGAATGTGGCTGCTTTACATTTCCACGTGATATGCCACTTTGTTGCTCTATCATTTTTGGCCAGGTAGCTTCTAAAAAAAGAGCTATATAGCTCAGTGGGCCTTATCTGGTAAGATAAAAAATAGTTTCGTTTATTCAAAGATGAAAGGCCACAAATGTACAGCAAGACCCATGTGGATGTACTCCTTTCAGCATGTGTGCAAGACTCAATAAACTTCAGTAATGATAATGACATTAAGAATGCGTGTGGGATGGATACATTGATCAATGTTCCCTGCTGCAGTGTTATTTGTGGATTATCTTTGTGTTGAGCAGCTTGGTTAAGTCTCAAACTGCTCACTTTTCTGACTGGGGCATTTACATCGCAAAGCTTAGAAGGCATCATGTAACATTATGTATGCCCCACCAAGGCTCTTGGAGTGGCATGCTGATAGATATGGCTTACCGAGAGATAAATAAATACATATTGGTGAGATAAAAGCAAGATAAAGAAGGGAGAGATGAAAGATATGGAAACGAGGTACAGATTTGTGGTAACATGTGTAGTCTTTAAGACATCATAACACTAACATCGTAATGTCTGTAAACGTGACATACATTACGTTATATGATTCACCAGAACACGCTAATTTTATGAAGTGGCATGCCAGAAAACATGATTGAAGATCCATGATGTATGTGAAAGAGAGGGTTTGTGTTTTGAGGTCTTGTCTCATTAATAAAGTCTTGCTGGAACTATCAAATAAACATTGTGTCCTGTGCATCAGACACTGCTGACTTGTGGATGCACAAGTGCCTTTGACACTATTTGCAAGGGAGGGGCTTTTGAGTGCCAGGTCTGTGGTCAATGCCCAGGTCGCTGCTCTTGCAAATGAGGCTATTCCTGGTCTTTCGAGTTCTCACTTGATTAAACAAAATAAAGTTGAATGTGAAATGTTGTATTTGGAAAATATGAATGCTTGCTCAACGACGGACAGGCGTAGTCGATCCAAATTGCGGTGCTTCTTATGGATACGGACTCTTTGAAGGAATGACAGTCTTAACAGCCAAAATGCATATCGGTATTTTATTGCTACTTTGCGTAAGTATCGCAGTCGGGCATTGGGGTCATTTGTATTGTTCAACACAACGGCACTTGGACAGAAGTAAGCATCGGCACCTCGGATATTGAGTGCCTGTAATCTGTAAGGTTAATGCGCCCCAGTGTTTAAATGCTGAGTGACGCAAATTTACAGAGCGCACAGCTGGGCAATTAAAAGGTCAAACGTCCTGGATCCAGAGCATCTGCTGCCGTGCACGTCAATTTGTAAACTTTTTGAGGGCGGCGGTGGGGTATGGAGAGGTCTTAAACACGCGAGTTATACATATACACACACGTGCATATATCGGACACCTATGCAGTTTTGGCCTTCCTGCTACGACTGTGGCAAGGACATTGAACTTGTGTAATAAAACTAGCCTGGGGAACTTGTCAATTTTTGCACGTACGCAAAGACTGAGAATGACCTACCCATATGTATGGAATGACTTTAATTAAATTCTGAAGTAACGTAACGGAACAAAATTGGTGATGATGTTTGGGAAAATGTGGGACCTGCACATAAATGTTATCTAAACTGATGAAAAGTTATGTTTTTTTTCTTATATTTTAATGCTTGATAATCAAATGAGATTTATGATCTACTTTGCAAGTGAGACCTGGGATGTGGTGGCTGTATAAGGATGGTATGTTTTTAGTGTGATTTAGATATGGGTATACATTTTAGTGTGCACATTGGCCATGATACATTTTAAGCAAAATTACATTGTTTAGCAAATTACGTTTAAAGTTCACTTTACCGTATTGGCAATTCCCTGCACAATAATTAACTTGTGGATGCGTGAATTTAATCGGCAACTTCATGATTAAAAACGGAAGTTCTAAATATGAACGCAGAGGGATAGATAATAACATCGCAATACCTCGAAAATAATAGTGATACTGGTGGTGCTGAAATACCGTTTTTTTGCATGTTGGAGGAAACTGGAGTACAGAAAAAAATATGGATAGTAGTATTCGTTAAGGAAGGTCCCCAACATTTCACAAACAGGGCTGCACCCTTCAGCCACAATCGGCTTATCTCTCTGTGTGTCATGCAGATGATTGGACTTGTACCAGCAAAAGGAAAGCATTAGCGGTGAACCGTGCCAGAACTGGGCTTGTTGGAATTCCACTGGGGGTATTTTGTTTTCAATGTCAGACTAAAGCTGCTGCCCCAGCATAATAAAGTAGCATTGCTGTTATCAGGAGTATTTCAAGCCCTTCTTGACATGTTTGGCATTGTGAGTTTTACTGCTACTTTACAAGGGAGGTTTTCAAAGCAGCCGGTGTCTTTCTTTGTTGACCTTGGCCTTCCGAGTCTTTCATAACACAGGTATCCGTGCAGTTTCACGCAAATGGCGCGACCATTCAGTCGTTTCTTTTTCAAGCAGGTGATTTTCAAGATCTTTGCAGCAAGGGAGACCTGGGAATTGTTCGATTGAGGATCGCTATTTGTTTTGTTTATCAAGGGCCGGGTGTAATGGCAGACGTTTGTGGTCCAGCACTTTGGATGCAAAGGTTTTTGTATCATGTCTGTTTATAAAATGCTGTAAATCAATGAGCTTGTAAGGTGGTTGGATAATAGTATTACAGCAAGTGGGTTCATGAATTCATCTGTGCGGTGCTTTGCGCGTTATGCCCCCGTATGCATTCGCATGGACTTGGTAAGTTACTTTGGTATTCTTCGACATGCAAAATCACTTCCTTAAACAGAACTGACTCCTGAAAAAGTATTTAGACTCCAATACTTTTTAGTTGAATTGATCAATGGTATTTTAGTAAATTCGTATAATGATTGTTGGCAGATATATGTACAGCATTTTCTGCAAATACTCATATAATTCCATAAGATTTGTTGATTAAACCATGTCAGCCATTATTATTACACTTTATTATGCAGATGTACACAATATGAATACACATATGCGGTTCTACCTCTGGGTGTAAGCGTGATGGCATACACGTGGGTGCAAAGTCAAGTGGCGACTCGTGTACCTTTTACCTTTACACTGCAAGCACCACGGTCAGAAGAACCTTGTGCGATGTATGAACCCTGCCTGCATTCAGGTATCGGCTTCTGCAAATCCAAATATAGATGGTGGGGGGCCGTCTCGACCAGGTTCGGAGCACAACCTGCGTCTGTGGTAAAGAGCAGGCAATGCCTCGTTCATCTGGCCTAGCGTCGTCCGCTCGAGGGGCCATGCAGAGCTGATAATTTTTGCTCCGTTCCCGACCTTACGGGAGCCTATGCCCACCCACCCCATGCCACTCCCCTGCCACCCCTGTGCCACAATGCACAAATTGTCATCATTGATGGACACGAAATCAATGCACCTGCAAGCTTGCGTAAACACGTTCGCTTGTCAGCTGCAATGATAAAAATAAATAAAATAAAATAGTCCTGACCTTGTGTTTGTTTACGCAACGGAAGTCTCATTAATATGCATTCATTAATGCATTTTCCTTAAAATAACCACACTAACAACCCACCACGTTGCATTGCATTATACTTAAAATACAAAGATTTTCCATATTCTTAAAGACTGTTGGAGCACGTCCTGTTACCGAGCTAAGGGGTGGTGTCGCTAGCATTATATCCAGCTGACTTTGTCTCCCCAGTTCTGATGTCAACACACCATATTAGGTTTCTTTTTTAAGGCTGAGTTGAACGAGGGGATGTCCAGAACAGATTATCCATGGCAATGGTATGGATCTCAGCTCGCCAGATTGATAATGCATTGCACAGACTACTGCACGACCGCTCCCCACAAAACCTGTCTGAACTGTTGTCAAGTACTTTTAGCTTGCACCATGCTTTCTGACATTGGATACATTTAATGCCAAATCTAATGCTGATTTAAGCTCGAGCAATTTCTACAGATACCGACTGCCCTCTGACCTGTTTTGACCCAGGAATGATTCCCCTGCTCTTGGTGCTATCGGTATGCACCGGCCACCATGCTGCCACTCCTTGTGCACTCCTTACATTTCACCTCCAGTAAAGTCCGCAAAGCAGTTGTGTAACCACACTCACGGTGGAGTCGCATTTCAAGGGCATTGGTGTGAGGCGGTGCCAGCTATCTCGTACACAGACGTTTACAAGGCCCATGCTTGCTCTCTCTCCTCCCTGGATCTGTTATCTGGAGAGTTCCAAAAGTCCCTACCGCTGCCGTGTGGGAACTGCGAGCAGCATCGTCTCCCAGTGCACACGACACGGTGCCCCCCCCCCCCCCCCGCGTTTGCTGTTGAAAAAAATAACTAATTGAGTTTAGTAACCTCGTGGCTGCAGGGATCATGTCAATCCATGATCTGAAATATATTCTTTGACAGTTCATTGGCTGCCATCTTCTCCATCCTACATTCTCTGCCCTTTCCTTCATTTCACATTTGCCCTTTCATTCATCACCTCCAGCATCCCAATACTTCGCCTTCCTCTTGTTCTTTTCCTTTCCACCCTACACGATATATGAATGAGAAATAATTGATTGTTCGACCGACCATTAGGTGCATGCACTGTCAGCAAAAGAATCTGCGATCACCGATGAATCAGTTGATCATCACACGCGTGACATACGAGCACATTCCTCTTTAAATGAGCAATGGGATGGTGGAGCTAACATCTGTTGGTAACCGAGATGTAAATTCCATGTTCCTGTGGTCGGGCCCAGTTTGGCTATTCCATTAATATCGTGCAGCTGTAGTTTATAGTAGAGGAAAAAAAGTTATATTTAAAGTGTAAGCTTGTAAAACTTTACATCCTCCATTCATTCACGTATAAGCTACGGCTCTGTTGCTTTTCGGCGTGCCTTATCCCGTGCTGGCCACATTCTAAAGCTCGGCCGATGGTGCACGCTTGGCTTCCGCAAGATCCGGAGAGAATGGCTCGTAAAGTCACCGTGTAAGAAGGGAGTATTTATGGCATCTAGCGCGCGCTTGCCCCGTGCTCGCACCGTGCTTGAACGTGAATGGGGATTCTTTTGGGGAAGGAGCGCCGTCGCGACAAAAGCGAGGGAAGTGGAAGCCGTGGCCGTTGCGCCGATTCACACGCGTTTGTGCGAGTTGTTTGCGAGACCGTGCCGCTGGCAGAGAGAGGGTTTCGGCGCAGGTTTCGGAGAAGAGCCAACCCCGGCGTAGCTGTTATCTTCTAGATATATACCTCGACCGAACGTTCCGGGCTGTTCTACAAAGCGTGAAGCTTCCGTTAGGAAAAAAAAAATATTTTTTAATCATGGTCACTTGCTCTTTCATCGCAGTGTAGTAACGTCCCCGCATTGACGTGTTAAAATGTATTGGAGAGACGTTGCAGTAACGTTACCAAAGTGTCGCGTTAATTCGCATGGCATTCATTGTAATGTCTTTTCCCATTCACCAATATTCAGACTCATTTTAGCACGTAGGCTTTAGCGACCAATATTATTCGTAATAAAGGTTTTTGGGTTACTAATCTACAACTCATTACTAATCATAACCATTGACTGATTACCAATCGATTATATAATTACAATTACCCCCCCTCCGCCTCAAATCACTACACCTGAATGAGTTCAATGATGACGTCACCCTGCTGCTGCTGCTCTATTTAAGACCGGGAGCAAGTGGAGAGGGCTTCACCATTCTGGCGAATTCCCCGATGATGCTGGATGTAATTACCAGTGAAACATCGTACTCAAACTGTAAATGTTGTGGATTCACTCTTCAACACACCGGTGTGCTAAAGTAGTGAACTATTTGTCTTTTGTCAACGTGACACTTTTTTGCTGATTGGCCGTGTCGGGTGGTGGAGGGTTACGACACATTTATAAATAACGCGATCTAACCCAAAAACCTTTATTATGAATTCAGACTCATGTTGACACAGTTTGGGGTGTGCAGCTTGTGTATTTGTTTGGTTGCATCTTCATGTTTGTTAGCAATGCAAAAAACCCTGCAAAAAAGCATGTGCCCAAAAGCCCTTGCTTAATCTCTGTCTCGGAACAGAATATTGTAAAATCAAAACAGGAAATTGAAACTGACTACAATCTGTTTTCAACTTTTGTTTATGCCCATGAATAAACTGTTTCCTTTATTTCATAGGAGATGTTAACTACCTCGCCTGGTGTCCAGGATGTCGTGGGTTTGATCCTGACCCTGACACCTGTATATTTGGAGTTTGCATGTTTTTCCTGTAGTCACGTGGATCTTTCTCCAGGTCTTTTCCTCCACATTTAGAAACATGCATTTTGAGTATTTGGCTGCTATACATTTACACATGATAAGCCAGTTTGTTGAGCTATCATTTGTGGCCAGGTCGCTTCTGAAAAAGAGATACATATTTCTCAGTGGTGCCTTGTTTGGTAATATAAAACAATATTTTGGTTCATAACCTTCCTACACAAAACGCTAAACAGTTTCATAATTTGGCGGGATGTTTTAACTTATTAAGACTAGCCGATTCCACTGTATTTTGTTTCCCATTTAATAATATTGTTTTTGTCTGAATTCAAAGCATTTGGTTCCATTCACAAATTCATAATATGCACATAGTTTTAAATGTATTTGGCAATAGCATAATTAATGTTCATGGCACCATTGTAATGTTTGCTGTGGGTACATGGGGAGAAGCGGTTTTGCAATGGTTAGTGTACTACACTGTGTAATTAGTGACTTGAATTCAATTCCTGGCCATGGCTAACATCAGTGGCTACTGCGATCTGAGCCAGTCCTAGGTGGCCCCTTCAGAGAGTAGCGTGGGGTGAAGCATCATCAAAACAACCCCCTGTGCTCGACTTGACTTGAGGAACCCTTCAACAGTGGATTGATAAAGAGATGAGAAGAAAAAATGTGTCCTCGAAGGCTGTAGCTCCTCTGGGAGGCCACCCGACATAAATAGGGCGCAAGTGAAAACTGACTCTGCACATATATGCATAGCTGCGAAGAACACACAATGGAGGATCACAGGTGATATCCCACGGACCCAAGGCAAACTGGAAAGCAATCGTACTTTATTGCGCTGCTCGTAAACTATGCCTCAGCGACTCCAAATCGTTGGATGCGGGAAGGTGCCTAGTGCTCATTTGGCTTGGAGCTTTTGAAAAGCTGTCGGAACACTGGGGATGCAAATGGTCGGTTAGCAGGAATGAAAATGCTGCTGGTTAAGACGGAACAGGGCGGCCATAAGAGGGTAATTAATGCTTAAAGGGTTTAAATTATATCCATCAGTTTTGAGCTTCGTAAATATAACTAATTCACACTCACGTTTAGTATGAAAATTGTATTGTGCGAGCCTCATCCCTCTAAAACAACGGTTTTATTAACAACTTTGTTGAGCTCACGATCGAGAAGTACGTCAGTGGCGCCTGAGACACGCGGCGCCTGCTTTTTGCGCGCGCCGATTCCGCGGTTTATGGACTGCGGCGTTTTTGACCTACACAAATATATATCTTACCTATAAACGTATTTTTTTGTCTATCTGTCTGTCCGTCCATCTGTCTATCTGCGTACGCGCGCTTGCGAAGGATTTGGCTCGCGAACCGTGGGGTTTACGTTTTAAAAAGGTAGCCGGGTACCACGCCGTAAGCCCCGTGGTGAGCCAGCGCTATTCCGTTTTGCCATCCATTACCTTTAAGTTTGTTAAAAGAGAGTTTTAGCGATTTCTCTTTATTTATTTATATAATTTAGCCACGCGGCGCGGGACAAAGTACGCAATTGCGCATGCGCGAAACGCTGACAGTAGTTGCCCCTAGCAACGCACACACAATCGCTAAAAATGTTCATTCGCGTTAACAATGCTTAAAAAATATATACACAACGCTGAGGTTCATTCTTCACAGTCTTATGTCCTCTTGTCCCCCCCCACCCAAATGCGTGCAGTTATTGATATAAAGGCCGTAGATATTAATATTATAGCGCTTACATAGCATTATTGCAGCGCGGGTGGGGAGAGCGGCTCAGCCCCCAGCCTGGGCAATCTAGGCGAGGCCGCGGGCTCTGCACGGGACTAGGCCTCACCACGGCAGTGTAAAGTACAATGTTATTGAATCTTTTCGCTAAGAACACAGGTTCATTGATTACTATTATCAAACAAATAAGTTGGCAAATATTACAATAATAATGTTTGTGTGCAGATGACAACTCAGGTTCATTGTTTACTATTATGAAACAAATAATTTGCCAGATATTATAATAAGAATGTTTGTGTGCAGAAAACAAATTTTTCATGATTAGGTTGCTAAATATTTACTTTTTTAAGTGTGTGTTTATGACGCTGCGATGGTGTACTGCCAGTCTGTGCTGTAGCCTGCTGCCTGCTCATTAATTGACGTCAGTGCACTGGCACTCTATTATCTACACTGCTAATTTTGCTTTTGGCCATTACGAGTGTATGCCAGTCTATAATCTCTTGCCAGCCTTTCATGTCGACTGTATCCTGCTTTTTCAGCTGCTGACCGTATTGCCAGCTTTTTATGTTGACTGTAGCAATGCTTATGTCATTGAGTCGGCGTACTGGCAGTCTATAATCTAGACTGTAGCCTGCTTAACTTACCCGTGCATACTGCTGCTCTTTAATGTACACTGAATTCAGCTTATTTCTTCAATGCATTTAAATTTTTTCGATTGCTCACGTCAAGCTATTTACTGATACGTAGTACTGCGATGCTGATAGCTGTGCCATCATCGGGGATTGCTGTGCACGTCGATGTGTGTGTGTGTGTGTCGATGTGTGTGTGTTTGAGTTCATTTGTGTTTGTAAGTCGATGTGTGTGTCTGTCTTTTTCGAACGGACAACCCCCGATATGTGTGTGTACGTCGATGTGTTTGTGTGTGTGTGTGTCAGTCCATGTGTGCGTGTTAGTCGATGTGTGTGTTTTAGTAGATGTGTGTGCATGGCTCCATGTGAGTGTGTAAGTCAATGTGCGTTTGTGTGTCTGTGTGTCAGTCGATGTGTGTGTGTACGTCGATGTGTATGTGTGTGTCAGTCCATATGTGTGTATATTAGTCCACGTGTGTGTGTAAGTCCATACATGTGTGCGTGTCACTCGGTAGGAGGCTGCTACATTTTTGTGCAGCCCATGGGCTTGTAATTACCAACACGCTGTTCCGGCATCGGCGCATCCACACAACATCATGGATGCATGCCGGGTCCAAGCAAGAACATCTGCTGGACTACATAGTGACGGACCAGCGGATGCGAGCCCATGTCCTTGACACCAGGACCTACCATGGAACTGATTTGCCCTCTGACCATCGACTTGTCATCTGTAAGATGCGCCTGCCATTCTTCCACTCCGGTGGTGGGTGTACACCCAGGACCCCATTCCAACCTAAAGTGGCCTGGTCTCAGTTATCTGATGAAAGTTGCAAGCGAGAATTTCATCATCGCTTGCCGCTGGGGTTGGCATCGTCCCCCACTCCTCCTGATGTCGAGGGTAAATGGGTGAGGTTTAGGACTGTGACTCATGCAGCTGCATTGGCTGCTTTGGGTATGCGGTCCAGACCTCCCCAGGGATCCTGGCTGACAAAGGAGGTGTTCAGGATAGTTGAGAAATAGCGACAGGCCCGCTGTCATCGGCTACAGAATCCCACGTCAGAGAAAGAGGAGGCTTACCGCAACCTTCGCTCGGAGGTTCGGAGAGCCGTGAGGCGCTGCAAGGATGGGTGGTGGTCGCGGGTTGCTGAGGAGATGGAGTCTGCCTCAGTGGCCCGCGATCACAAATCTCTATTTAACTCCATCAAAAAAGTAACCTGCAGCGCCAAACCTATTACCATCATTAGGGGAAAAAACAGTGATCCAATCTCCGACCCCCAGGAACAGGTTTGCAGATTTGCTGAGCATTTCTGTGAGGTCCTGGGGGAGGTAAAATCCCTCAGCCAGGAAAACATCGTGGCACAAAGTGAGGATGACCCTGCTGAGGCTGCGGTGCCTCAAATATTGGAAGAAGTCACCCCCTCTGAGTGGCTGGCTGAGGTGCCATCTGTTAAGGAAGTACTGAAGGCGATCCGGAGTCTGAGACCAGGAAAGGCAGCGGGCAGAGATGATCTCCTAAGCGAAATGCTGAGGGATGGTGGCGTTTGTGCACAGACTGCCCTATATGACATCATAACAACAGTCTGGACCACTGGACGGGTTCCGCAGGATTGGAAAGATGCCCTGGTGGTCTCCCTCTTTAAGAAGGGGGACCGCACAGACTGTAACAACTACAGGGGCATCTCACTCCTCAGTGTGCCGGGAAAGGTCCTGGCAAGGATTATTCAACATCGCCTTGCCAGGCACGCTGAGGAGAGGCTTGCGGAGCCCCAATGCGGTTTCAGGAAAGGGCGGTCCTGCACAGATGCCATATTTTCTGTCCGTCTGCTACAGCAGAGGTGTAGGGAATTCCAGCAAGACCTACATCTCTGCTTTATTGACCTGGTCAAGGCCTATGATACCATCAGTAGGCCTGGGCTTTGGGTTGTTATTCGTGCTTTTGGAGTCCCTGACCCTCTGCTCACGATCATTAAGGACCTTCATGATGGTGAGCAGGCCCGGGTAAAACTACGTGGCCGGGAGTCAGAGCCATTCCCTGTACACCTTGGGGTGCGACAGGGTGTCCTCTGGCTCCCACATTATTTAACATCTATTTTGACCACGTAGTTCGTGAAGCCTTCAATAGCTGTACCAGAGGAAACTCCATTTGGTACAGATATAATGGGAGGTTGATCGATGCCCGGGTGCGGTCAAGGGATGGCTCCCTATTGCTCAACCACGTTATGTATGCCGATGATTTGGTAATAGCTGCTCATTCAGAGGAGGAGTTGGAGACGCTGCTGCTGAGACTGGAGCGTGCCACTAAGAGATGGGGCCTTACCATCAGCCCCACAAAAACTAAGCACCTGGCTGGGTATTTTGTACTATCGGACACTCCACCCCCACAACTCCCAATCGGTGATAGGGCAGTTGTGGAGAGAGTGGAGAGTTTCCCATACCTGGGCAGTGTGCTTATGACCGGCTCCAGTTTAACAGCAGAGGTCTCACTCCGAATCAGTCGAGCGGCAATATCTTTTCATTGGTTGCGTAAAGCTGTGTGGAAGCTACCTGGTCTGTCGCTCTGCACTAAGCTTCAGGTCTTCTCGGCCACGGTCATTCCCTCCCTTCTCTACGCTTGCGAAACGTGGACCCCCCTAATGGAACATCTTCGCCGGTTAGAAACATTTAGGCTAGTCTGCCTACGATCCATCCTGGGTTTAAACAGGCTGGATTGTGTGAGGAGCTCACAAATCCCTTGAAAGATCTGGGCAAGGTCCCATCGGTGAGCTCCTCCGGCAGGCAAGGCTGCGTTGGCTGGGTCATGTAGCCCGCATGCCCAGCCACCGCATGCCGAAACAGCTTTTGTTCGGCCGGATCGAGGGGGCTAAACGGGCGCGGCACGGGCTAGAGAAGAGATGGAATGATGTGGTACAGGAGGACGTGGAACTAAGTGGACTTGCCGATGACTGGTACCAGCGGTGTCAAGATCGGCCTCTGTGGAGGAGGCTCGTGAAGGACGCTACTGGGCAGTTGGAGGCAGTCGCCCTCCAACAACAACGGAGGGCGGAGGAGCGATGCTCACAACAACGAGCGGAGTGCCGGGTGGCTAAAGCACAGCAGGTTGGCACAGTAGGGGGCATAGGTGGTGCATCAGCCAGCCATCTCAGTCATCTTAGTCAGTCGACCCATGGCACCTGGGTCTGCCCCGTGACCTCCTGCCAGCGGGCGTTTGACACTTCACGTGGTCTCAAGGTGCACATGGCCTGGCACAAGCGTCGTGGTGACGTCACCGCCACTTAGTGGCGAATGGCGGTTGTTGTCAGTCGATGTGTGTACGGCAATGTGACGTCACAATGATGGCACAGTAATGTCTGTGATGTAACTGTGTGTTCATTGTCATGTCACGTGATATGATGTCATAGTGCTGGTGCGCTCTTCTCACATTATTTCAATGCAATTACAGTTGACTGCATACCATTCAAACTGATAATTTGATGTTATAATGTAGTACAACTACAGGTGTACATTTTATGTTCATTATTATCATGTAAAATGTTGAGTAGTAATTGTGGGAATTTTGCCAAACTTGGTCGTAACTGGTTAGATTGACTGACTCTTGTTAAAACTGTCATGCTCCTTTTTATAATATCTCCAAAATTTTTACGTGTTAAAATTGTGAATGAGCTTTTACATTTTTTTCCACATGGTCAGCGTGCCACCATCAGAGACAACCACGTTGTTTTAGTGAGGTGACAATAAAAAAAAAGCCTTGGGAAATCTCTTGACAATCTATAATACGTTGACTTTGGGCATAATTTAGTCTTGATGTGGATCCTGAAGTGCAGCCAAATAACTTTGGAGGAGATATTTAACGCGGTGTATTTCCCCTGTGGGGGTGTGTCAATGAATCTGTCAGTTTCTATGCATGATTCACATACAGTGAGGGGAAAACGTATTTGATCCCCTGCTGATTTTGTACGTTTGCCCACTGACAAAGAAATGATCAGTCTATAATTTTAATGGTAGGTTTGAACATTGAGAGACAGAATCACAACAAAAACAATCCAGAAAAACGCATGTCAAAAATGTTATAAATTGATTTGCATTTTAATGAGGGAAATAAGTATTTGACCCCCTCTCAATCAGAAAGATTTCTGGCTCCCAGGTGTCTTTTATACAGGTAATGAGCTGATATTAGGAGCACACTCTTAAAGGGAGTGCTCCTAATCTCAGCTTGTTACCTGTATAAAAGACACCTGTCCACAGAAGCAATCAATCAATCAGATTCCAAACTCTCCACCATGGCCAAGATCAAAGAGCTCTCCAAGGATGTCAGGGACAAGATTGTAGACCTACACAAGGCTGGAATGGGCTACAAGACCATTGCCAAGCAGCTTGGTAAGAAGGTGACAACAGTTGGTGCGATTATTCGCAAATGGAAGAAACACAAAAGAACTGTCAATCTCCCTCGGCCTGGGGCTCCATGCAAGATCTCACCTCGTGGAGTTGCAATGATCATGAGAACGGTGAGGAATCAGCCCAGAACTACACGGGAGGATCTTGTCAATGATCTCAAGGCAGCTGGGACCATAGTCACCAAAGAAAACAATTGGTAACACACTACGCCGTGAAGGACTGAAATCCTGCAGCGCCCGCAAGGTCCCCCTGCTCAAGAAAGCACATATACATGCCCGTCTGAAGTTTGCCAATGAACATCTGAATGATGAAGAGGACATCTGGGTGAAAGTGTTGTGGTCAGATGAGACCAAAATGGAGCTCTTTGGCATCAACTCGTCGTGTTTGGAGGAAGAGGAATACTGCCTATGACCCCAAGAACACCATCCCCACCGTCAAACATTGAGGTGGAAACAATATGCTTTGGGGATATTTTTCTGCTAAGGGGATAGGACAACTTCACCGCATCAAAGGGACGATGGACGTGGCCATGTACCGTCAAATCTTGGGTGAGAACCTCCTTCCCTCAGCCAGGGCATTGAAAATGGGTCGTGGATGGGTATTCCAGCATGACAATCACCCAAAACACATGGCCAAGGCAACAAAAGAGTGGCTCAAGAAGAAGCGCATTAAGGTCCTGGAGTGGCCTAGCCAGTCTCCAGACCTTAATCCCATAGAAAATATGTGGAGGGAGCTGAAGGTTCGAGTGACCAAACGTCAGCCTCGAAACCTTAATGACTTGGAGAAGATCTGCAAAGAGGAGTGGGACAAAATCCCTCCTGAGATGTGTGCAAACCTTGTGGCCAACTACAAGAAACGTCTGACCTCTGTGATTGCCAACAAGGGTTTTGCCACCAAGTACTAAGTCATGTTTTGCAGAGGGGTCAAATACTTATTTCCCTAGTTAAAATGCAAATCAATTTATAACATTTTTGACATGCGTTTTTCTGGATTTTGTTATTGTTATTCTGTCTCTCACTGTTGAAATAAACCTACCATTAAAATCATAGACTGATCATTTCTTTGTCAGTGGGCAAACGTACAAAATCAGCAGGGGATCAAATACTTTTTTCCCTCACTGTACATGCAGCACAAGACTTAACTGCTGGCCATGTTGTGTTGGTTGATTTGGACGTTGCTGAGGAAAGATGGAGTCCATGGAGGCAATTCATGTTTTTTTCTCGCTCACTGTCGCCTCTTTCTGATACAATGGGGTGCACTGCATTGTGAGATTTTCGCACTGATTCTTTGTCTCGATTGATAGACGAAACAAGTGTAGTGTAAAGATGGAGACCCAGTCTTCTCTGGAGGCAACACGTTTATTTATAACAATTGTAACGGTAACACAAGGTCCCTGACACAAAGGGGTTATCGGCCCCTTCCACCCGATGTCCCTGGGGAGGTATAGCCTCCGGGCTAGCGTGTCCTAAGCACTGGGATTACTTCCTTGATATCAGCCCTCTGGCTAGGGGGACCTAGGGGATGCTAGCTGACCCGACCCATCCAAGGTCCTCGGGTCCCAGCCACTGGCCCACTCAGTCGCGGCCCTTAGAAGGACGTTGGGTCCGGGTTTTCCCAGGGTCCTAGTAAATAATAAGGCGTTCATTAAAAGTATTAATTGCTTAAAAGTAGCGAATTAATTGATTAATTTATGCCCATGTTGACACAGGCATGCATTGTCACCGGATCCGAGTACGTGTGCAAAATGTGGAATTGATTGGACAACGGGTAGTGGACGAAATTTTGAGGGGAACATTCAGCCCATGTCATCTCTCTGTGGTTGATAAAATTCGTACTGTTGTCCAACAGGCCAACAGTGCCTGTGCTACAGAGAGTCTGGCTCCCACCACAGAAATGTGGAATTTACACCGCTGGCTCGGGGATGTCTTTGTGGAGATGAGCGTGAAGACACCTGTTATATTCGAACATCACAAGAGTGTCATGTGGGTTGCGTGTGATTGCCTTCGCTCCCGGTTGAGCGGACTCATTCACCTTTCAAAAGGGCATGCACCAGGAATTAAGCTCGGTTAAAGTCTCGTTCCTCATTCAGCCCAGCCAGCAGCACTGGCCAGATGGCTAGGGGGAAATTGACACAGTAATCTCTGAGCGTTGCTTTGTGTTAGACTTAAGCGCTGTATGATGTCTGCTCTACTGAACACCATTATAGGTGCGCGCGAGAGATTCGCTGCGTTTCAGCGGAACGGAGGTATATTTTTTGCGTGCTCTGAATTGTAGCCGTACTTAAAGCCATTGCCCCCTCATTTACTCCCATTGCCCCCTTATTTACTCCCCCCCCCTTATGTTCTGGTCTCTCCTCCATTACCATCCAAAAAAATAAACATCCACCCTCTTCTCTCCGGTCTCATAATGCCCATGTCTCATTTCAAGGGCAGCCTCTTGAGGTGCAGTTGTGTTTAGGCACATTTTGTTAGCACATTGTGTCGTAACTTTATTTTATTTTGACCAGAAATCCACCCTTCAACTCCGAGCCAAGGTCTGAAACTGCTTGGCTCCTACTGCCGCATGCGAAGCTTTATTGTACCTCCAAAAAGGGGGCACGCCTACTTAGGGTTTGCGTAATCAGATGCAAGTTTTCATTGCACATTGGTGGGTGATCCTTGGCTTTTTTTTGCTTCAACCTGTCTTGTGATAGGATCATAAAAGTATCGAAGCGTAATGTTAGCAATCTTTGCCCCTGGTGGGTTATAAAGGCTTTATTAAGATGTTGGCACGGCAAACCAATGTGGCACACCGTCTTTTGGTCGAGGCAACCCTTTCCCTCGTGACGTTGATAATTTCGTTATAGTTTTGAAAGTTGGAGGAGGGGTACCCTTGGTATATATATAAAAAAACAAAACACATTTCCTCTGGCTAGTGAAGTGAGCTGCCCTGTGCGGCCGTTGCGGCGCCGTGCGTGTGCGCGATTGCTCGTGCCAGCTGCGGCACACTGTCCGCATTCGGCGCACGCACGCGGACACACGCTTGTGAAAAAAAAGCGCTGGGTGGTAAGCTCTGTGCATGCAAAAAGCATTTTCTGCAAGCAAGCTCCTTGGGCCCAAATGAATAAATGCATTTTTGTTTTATATTTACTTGATTCAAAATTGCAACGTTGCAGGATGGTGAGATATTGGCGATGGCTTTGGGGACACCTTCATCCAGATGTGGATTCATTGGTCATGGTTGATGGTAATGGTTCAAAAGTAAATATCTCTAACACAAGTGAGTGTGTGCGGAAGTAGTTGCTCATCTTTTTTGACAGTTTAGAGTCGGTGGTAGAAATTCCACATTCCCATGGTGGAAGTGAGTCGCTCTGTTAGGCTATTACTGTTGCCTTCAATAGGTTCTCATTTTATTGACCCCAAAGGCATGTTAGACTGAGCTGACATCCAGCCAGGGTTTGCTGTACTTATGAGCAACTGGCAGCAAACGGAGATCCATTCAATTGGTATACATTATTGACATATTTTTCAAAGTTTAGGAATATGGGATACAGCACCCTCAATTAAAATTACCCTTTCTTGAAAATGTTGATGTCCCTCTTTAATCACACTTGACAATTTGGTGGACTCCTGCATAAATAACTGGGCATTTACAGTGGGAATCAAACCTTCAACTCCAATAATTTGGCTCAGTCGTCAATGCGCTAACTGCTAAGTGACTTGGCTGCTATATAACTGGAATTCCCTTTTTGTGGTGTTTGATAGCCATTCAAAATAACTAACGTTTCCTTCAAAGCAGCCAAATGCAATTATCGCACAAGAGCAAAACACACACACACACTCGAGTGCTGTGGCTTTGAATCATGGAATGCCTGGAGTTTTTTTGTCATTACAGCATCATTTAAAGTTTAAATGTTCACCTTTTCTTTGCATCCTTTCAATGAGCCCACTCACAACTCTCAGAGAATTCTAGATTTGAAGCTTTCGTGACTGCAAGGATCCATACTCTTTGGTTCTATTCGGTAAAGTCACGTAGGTAAAAATAAAATAACAAAAATCACGACTTTTCGGCCACAACACAAGTGGCCTTCATCAGGTGAAGGGACCGTGCTGTCATGAGGACAGCGTTGGAGTGAAAACAGCCAAGCCCAGGTCGTGTCCTTTAAGCTGTGTGGGAGGAAGCAAAACGCTTGACAAAGGAATTCGTATAAAAATGAGCATGATGTACGTAGGAGGTGCATGGGCCATGATGGACCAGGAGCGGGTGGGGGCCATGACGGACCAGCAGCGGGTGGAGTGAGTGGAGTGAGTGAGTGGGGTGAGTGAGCCGGTGGAGTGAGCGGGTGGAGTGAGCGGGTGGAGTGAGCGGGTGGAGTGAGCGGGTGGAGTGAGCGGGTGGAGTGAGCGGGTGGAGTGAGCGGGTGGAGTGAGCGGGTGGAGTGAGCGGGTGGAGTGAGCGGGTGGAGTGAGCGGGTGGAGTGAGCGGGTGGAGTGAGCGGGTGGAGTGAGCGGGTGGAGTGAGCGGGTGGAGTGAGCGGGTGGAGTGAGCGGGTGGAGTGAGCGAGTGGAGTGGGTGGAGTGAGTGGGTGGAGTGAGTGGGTGGAGTGAGTGGGTGGAGTGAGTGGGTGGAGTGAGTGAGTGGAGTGGAGAGAAATAAGCAGCTGTGAAAGTTTGGGATATCACTACTTGAATTTTTTTTTACTGTACCATTGAAAATTAGTTTAATGTTTGGTTTGGTTTAGAACAACTTTCCAATGATTGCTTAATTTGAAACCATGCTCTCGGTTGAAATTGTGTCTGTGTTTGTAAATCTGAATTGCCTCGTGGACAAATCTCTGATAAAAACCCGTGGGTTTGCAGAGAACTTTGGTATCGGAGAAAACTATATTGTGATCACCCACAGCATTGTAACAGTGGTCAGCTACGGCAGAAGAATTCGTTCTGCCGTGTTTCAAATCTGATTTTGTGCTCGCTAATTCGGTCAGAGACATGTCGCTTCGTCTCCCCGATATAGCAATCACCACAAGTGCAGCTCAATTTGTAAACCCCGGGGTACTGTAAGTCTGGAACGACATCCTTCACGGATGGGATCAGGTCACAGATTTTGTGTACTGTATTGAACCGGACCAGGATCTTGTGTTTGTTTAGAATTTTGGAGATCTTTTTAGTAACGCCTGCTATATATGGTAGTGTGATGGTTTTGACCGGAGCATCAAGTGGTTGTTTCTGTATGGAGGGAGAAACAGCTTGGCGGATGGTACGGTCATAGTATCCTTTTCTGTTGAGTGCCAGGTGTACATGTTTTAATTCACTGGTCAGGTGGTGTTGGTCCGAAATGCAATTTACCCTGTGGTATAACGTTTTGATGAGAGAATTCTTTTGAGCTGGGTGGTGGTGGGAATCATGTTTCAAGTAGGAATCTGTGTGGGTGGGTTTCCTGTAGACAGAATGCCCCAGTGAGCCATCAGGTCTCCTCTCAAACAGAACATCTCAGAGAAATACGATCTGTAATGGGGGATAGGTGTTTGGTTAATGGTTAATGGGATGTATGGAGAACTACAGGAACACAGCTTGCAACCTCCCTTCGCTTCCACCCCTTGTTTAAACACCACAAGTCTTTTAGTCACGTGGTGACATGTCGAAGACTTTAATTTACCATTCGCGAGACGCACGTGAACATAAACCTGAGCGTTATTCAATTACAATGTGAAAAATAACATGGGACGAGATTTTATCTCCGTCGCCTGGTATGCAGGAGGTTGTGGGTTCGATCCCGACCCTGTCACCTGTATATTTGGAGTTTGCATGTTCTTTCTCCCTGTGGTCGCATGGATTTTTATCCGGGTCCTCACGGTTTTTCCCTTCACATTTAGAAACGTGTTTAGATTATTTGTATGCGATAGATTTACACATGATAAGGCAGTTAATTCAGCTGTTATTTGTGGTAAGGTCACTTTTGAAAAAGAGCTATATATCTCAGTGGGCTTTACCTGATGAATAAAATAGTTTTAGTTTAGTTCGTGTGGACTAAACGTGAAGAGACACTTGCAGTGACAGTGACTGAGCACACTGACATTAGAAACATAGCCTTACAGGGTCGAAATGCCTCCCCCTTTGTACCCGTTACGCAGCTGAGATGCCAGTGGTAACGGATAAGTCATGTTTGTGAGCCATATCAAATTGGTAGGCTTCATCGTTCTTCTTTTTTTATGGCAAGGTGAAATTTGCAACATTCTGTCTGTGTGTGTTGAGATTATTAATCCATTCAATAGCCTCTGGAGGCCTGGTGGATGTCGGTGATAATGCCCGCGAATCGGAGGTGCAGGCAGTATGGGAACGTGTGATCCATGGTGTGTGAATCGGCGGTGCGGGCAATGCTGGCTCTGAATCGATGTACTTGCTTTCAGTGAATTGGCTGTGTAGAGGGCAGTCAGACTGCGATTGATGGTCTGCCTCTCGCGACCGCAGCAGTCACATTGCAGAGGGCTCTTCGTTTTCCATGGATTAAGGAGGTGACCTTGTCTGCCATGCCTCATAGTGGCACGATGAAATGAAACGGATGTAACCAGCCCATGGGGCATAGGTTCCCCACCCCGAGTGTGTGCACTGACTCAACCCATGCAAACATACTTCCTCCCCCACGCCCTTTTTCACAGCCTGCTTCTTTTATTGTTGCGGATTTTTGTTGTTGTTTATAGCCCTGCAAGGACATTAGCCTGACCCCCAAGACCCATGTGTTTTTACCATTTTCTAAGCTCATGGGGCTGACTTGCATGAGGCGCATTCACTTTGCAAGCATAGGTACTGTCTTCTTTGGTTCGTTCGGTAAAGTCATGTAGAATGAGAATAAAATAATAAATTGATAAAATAAAATAACACAATAACACAATATTATTCTTTCGTACGGCCTATTAAGTGCAACAATGAGAGATTCAGTTGTATATGATTAAGCCATTTAACTTATTTTGTGTGGTCGTTTGTGAATTGCAGGTCCACCCAACCACCGCGTTCACATGTGTGTTTGGGGCATTGCGAGATTGTGCTCCATGGTTTGGAGTTTGTAGCCACAGCTCCATATCGGAGAGATAATATTTATTTTACACTTGTGAATAAAGTGTCTGCGTCTTCCGTTGTCTGTGCACATCTGGTTTAGTGCTGACTATTGTTCCCATGAGAGGTCGAAGCCAGGCAGTCTGGGAGTGGGGTCTCTACCGATCGAGTATAAGGCACTGATGAGAGAAGAGTATTGCTGGGAAAGTTAGCGCACAAAGTGTTGGGTGGTGTTGCATGGTTGTTTGTATACACATTACATAAAATCCATGATCTGGTTCCATCTCTAAAAGATGTGATTCCGGACATACAGTACCCTGGTGTCTACAAACTAAGTTGCCTCTGTGATAGTAGTTACATTGGAGAAAACAAACGACATGTCTCGGACCGCATTCGTGAACACAAAGCAGACCTTAAATCACGGTAGGACCAACACCTCGGCCGTGGCAGATCACTGTTATAATTCAGTAGGCTCACATGACATTGACTTCTCCAAGACAGAGGTTCTTTACAAGCCATCGGGCTACCATGAGAGATTCGTACATGAGGTTATCCACATATACAAACACAGAGACAATTTCAACCAAGAAGATGGATTCTGGCTTAGCAATGATTGGAAGGATTTGAAAAACCATTTCGGGTCTTAATTGATTGTTCACGCTTACGGTGGCTTTCAGACAGCATACATTAATTTTTCGTCTCCCCCCTCCTCTTTTCCGAACATAGATGAACTCGTCCTTTTAAACAAACTGGCAAATCGCTATCCGTGGCGCTAACGTTTAAAAATAAATAAATAAATACTAACCGCTACTTCTTTCAAATGTTCTTGCCGTTGGTTTTCACACCTGATGATGACTGTTTGTGTTACAGTCGAAACGTCGTGAGAATTTTATTGTTTTATATATATTTTATTGTTTCCCTTCAACGTGACTTTACCGAAAGAACCAATAATATGTTGTATACTTGTTTAGTGTGGCGATCAATTCAAAATTGGAATGGTTCCTAGAGGATCATTGGAATCTGTTAGGGTGAGCTTTGTTACAGGATGTAGTTATTGGGCATGCGGCGATTAAGGATTGTATAGCGTGTGGAATGTGTTACATATTATTTGTTAATGCTGGTGATAACCAAACTAAAACAAAGAGCCATTTCATTAGGCAGGCCTAACAGGACAACACGAGTGGTGAAAAATAACATAACAGGATCACGGGGCAGGTGGGGGCTGTATGTATGCATGTACGTTGCACTTTTTCGACACGGTACGTAGCCAACCGTGCTTTTAATCGGGCTCCGGATCATGCATGTCCCACACTGCGGCACTGGGAGGGAGGTGGGTGCTGGCGGGCATAGCGCAGAACTGCGGGTCCAGAATGATGGCTTTGTCTCTGGATTTATTGTTTGACCTGAGTCGCCATAGAGCCAACAATGCATTTGCATCAAATGTGGCAGAGCCAGCACTGCGTTTGGCAGGATGTTGCATTGCAGTGCTTTTTAATATTTATTGCTTAGTCAGGTGACATCCCATTGACTATCCTTGTATTATCGGCAAAAGAGGCTGAATATATTTAAAGTATATAATAAGTTACTGTATTGTGTGTTTTTTTCTCACAATTTCATTAATGCATATATTTGTAAAGATGCTTTTTGCAGGTTTGGTAATTGTATTTCGTGGTCTTCCTTGAGATTGCTGATGTTACATGGCCTTTAACGTCTGCTTAATTCAGACAGATGGTCTGTTTTGGCAGTTTCCTTCAGTATAAAGACCTCAATTTTGTGCAAGCAAATTACTTAACACCATGCGTGAATCACTGGATCGGGTATCATGGTTAGAAGGTCCCAAGTTCAAATCCTGGTTGGGGGCTGACGCAGCCCTCAATTGCTCCACGGTCAATAAAATTTAGTGCAATTTCAGGGAAGTATATAGTGGCTGTCTCATGGATTGACTTTCCTCCACCATCGTAATGTGTAACTTCTGCCACTGGTTCAGGGCTGTAGACAAGAGATGAGCACCACTGCATGCTCGTTTGGCCACTTGAACTTTATGACGAAAGCTACCTCGCCAGGTATACAGGAGGTTGTGGGTTCGATCCCGGACCCTGACACCTGTTGTATAATTGGAGTTTGCGTGTTCTCCCCATGGTCGAGTGAATTTTTCTCAGGGTCTTCCGGTTTTTCCCTCCACATTTAGAACCGTGTGTTTAGAGTATTTGGTTGCTATCAATTTCCAAATGATAAGTAACTTCATTGAACTATAATTTGTTGTGAGGTCGCTTCTGAAAAATAGCTATATAGCTCAGTGGGCCTTACCTGGTAAACTAAAAATAGTTTATAGTTTAGTTTTAAATATGAAGATCAATCTTGCAGCTTTCCTCGAAATAACTTTGTTGCCATCTTTGAATGTTACGCAACATCCTGCGTTAAGCAACACAAATTTATTATTCGGCTGCACTTTACCGAGTCGTTGGGAGTCTGTTACCGTCCGTGTCTAATCATTAATATATCATAGGCTGGTAGGCCTGAGGCTCGTGGCTCAGTTGGCCTACCCTCTTGCCCTGCCTGGATGGTTCTTGCAGAGATCAGATTGAGAAAATGTGCCTGTTTTTGTTAAAACAAAAACTAAAAATTACAATGCAATTTCGGGAAACTAAAGTGTAAATCAGAAGATACATATTCTTAGCTCTTTCGGTAAAGTCACGTTGAAGGGAAACAATAAAATATATATAAAACAATAAAAATTCTCACGACGTTTCGACCATAACGCAAACGGTCATCATCAGGTGTGAAAAACCAACGGCAAGAAACATTTGAAAGAAGTTGTTTTTTTCACACCTGATGATGACCGTTTGCATTATGGTCGAAACGTCGTGAGAATTTTTATTGTTTCATATATATTTTATTATTTTATTGTTTCCCTTCAACGTGACTTTACCGAAAGAGCTAAGAATATTAATTGCTGCAGTCACGAAAGCTTTAAATCAGAAGATACATGTGATATAACAAAGGTGACATTCACACGCAGAAATCTGTTGCGTTGAATATTTAGCGTCAGGTTGTTTGACGGCTATGAATACATCGGCTGGAATGTTTCAGCCCATAATAAGATGTTTTAGGTGGTCAAAGCACAACAGGAAGTCCCAGAATGCTGTGCATGTCAAGGTGACAATATAATTATTGTACACGTTCTGCACACAGCAAGAGGAGAAGTGATAGCTGTATTCTAACGATGAGTTCTAATAAGAGTTCAATCAGTCCATAGGTGGCTTTCTCATCCTATTGTTAACTAAAATAAAAGCGCTGCACTTTCAGCTCTTGTGCTCTTAGCCATCACAATCTATGCTGTGCAGGATATGATGTTTTCATCTTGACTTGCAAAGCATGCTGGGGCTTTCCATTTCGGCTTTTGCCATCTAAAATGTATGTTTGTCATGTACAGTCATTCCCCGATTTACGTCTCCCCCTTTTACGTCGTTTCGCAAATACGTCGTCACTTTGATTATTAATACCGCTACCTGTTTAGCGTCGCCTCAACCCCATACTTATGTCGCTGACAGCATCATTCGTCTTTGTCGTATCCGTCGCCTCTCAGCCTTCGCCTCCACCTACTTTGTACATGAACTGTATGTTATTGTACCTGCGTAATTCGTGTTAAAGTTTACTGCTGTACACGAGTGATGAGTACAGTGTTTTTAGTAATTTAATGTAATGTCGTGGGTACGTCTAGGATGAAGATGCATGGATGAACACAGCTTCATCAATACCCTCCGTTATTTTGGTTTCAGCTCTCGTGGTGTGCAGACTACTTGTGCTTTGATCTATGTCGTTTCGATATTCGACGCAGGAACGCACCCCCGGCGTAAGCTCGGTTACTGGAGTACCATTTTTTTTTACACTCTGCTGGTTGATGGGATTTATAATATGTGACATGAAGGTCTTACATTTGACTAAAATCTTGTTAGCAAAATTAATTGCTCAGCTTTAATTAAGAGTGTGGTTTTTCTCACTTCGACTTGGATGCTGCCGTAGTGAGCATGGTGATGTCACAACAAAGTCAAGTAGAAGTGTACCGATGCACCAGTTCACTGATTAATCATGGGACCTCCTTTGCCAGTACCAAAATATGAGAATAGGTTTTTTTTCCCCTTTTTTCTGGCAACAAAAAAAAAACCTTTTACAAGGAATCATGTCTGCATTAACCAGAATACGTGTGGTCAGAATGTAAACAAAAAGCATACTCTGGTAATATTATATGCATTGTCTTTGAAACCGATTGATCCACACCAGAGACAGCTTTCTTTTGAGCCTCGTCTCAAACGGTTGTTAGACCAAAGTCGACAGCACAAAGACAATGCACTATCAGAGTAATGAGAGCTCGGGGTGAGCATCTACATCATGGGACCTCCTTTGCAGTTTCAAAGACAATGTATATCCTATCAGAATGTTTTTTGTTTGCATTCTGACAAGTATTGTGGTTAATGCAGACATGATTCAATCTTGTTTGAAGTTTTCGTGACTGCAGAAATCTAAATAAATAATAAATCGCTATGATTTATTGTTTCTACCTACGTGACTTTACCGAAAGAACCAAAGAGTACAGATAATTCCTTGTAAAATGTTTTTTTGTTGCCAGAAAAAATGGGAAAAAACTGATTAATATTTATTTTTAAGATAAGAGAGTATACGTTTAAAATTTTGTGTTTGTTGTACAGGGTCGTACAGTGGTTCACGCACTGCACGATCAACTTCATCACCTGAGTTCAATTGCAGGCTGTGGCTAACATCGGTGGCAAGTGATATTATTTAGATTATTTTGCTACTCTAAATGTCCACTTGAAAAAGTCACTCATTGAGCTATAAATTGTTGCCAGGTCGCTTCTAAAGTAGAAGCTAATAGCTCAGTGGGCTTTACCTGGTAAGATAAAACAAGTTTAGTTTTGTAAAATCTTTTGAGTGATTTGTTTACCTTTCCTATACTCTGCACTTCTATCGTGTTTTTGTATTGTTTGTTGTTGTAACGTTCTGACCTGCTCATACTGGACATCTGTGAAAAAGAGGTTTATAGCTCATCAGATTGCTTCAGTATAACTAAATATTCTGATATCTGAGCCGGGGTCCTGGGCAGGTTCTCTTCACCAATCATAAACTGCCCAGTGTGGTGACATGATCATGCAACTCCCCCCCCCAATCCATGACCAACACGGCGTGGGGAGGCCTCCAGCCAACAGTGGATTAACAAAGGGCTAGGAAAATATATGCTATGTGTAATGGATTCATTGTGATCTCTGCCCACCACTAATATCCATGTTAAACAAATATCGATTCTTTAATCAAAATTACAACAACAGCGATTCTTCAAATCGCCAGCGAGTGAATAATGACGTGTCTGATACAAAGGGCACGTTTGTGCCTTGAGAAAGTTGTGCCTGCGTGGGCATTTTTTGGGTTGGGCGGTTGCACCGTCCTGTAAGCGCCGATGTGCACATGCGCTGGCGCGAGACTCGTCGCACCCTTTGTTGTGTACAAAGTGGGTCCAGGTCACTGCCTGGACAGGTCATTTCAAACATTGCATCACTGGCACCACTGTTCATCGTGTCACGGTGACCGTTATTGTTGGCGTTCCTTGTTAAAATTTGTCACGGTGTCGTATACCTGTGAGTCATTGTATTTATGAAAGATATCCTATATTAGAAAAAAAAGTTTTGCTGGCTGGCTGACCCTTCCCTGGCTGGCCTGGATGGCTGGCGTATGGGCAAGTGCGAGTTTCGTGATGGTGATGTTACCACGCTTACATCTCAGCATTGAGCCGGGTTCGTGCGTCGTGCCGACGTCACGCCTCCCTCTACTCACCCTCCAACCCCAGCTGTGGATCCCGTGCAAATGTACCGGATAAGCTATCGTACTATCATGCTATATCAGAAAAAGTTTTGCTAGCTGCATGTAGGGAGGGACGGCCGGACAGACGGTCACGTCCATAGGACGTGCGGGCTACTAGTTCCAGTAATTATAATGTGTGACCCTTTGTTAATCCACTGCTGAATGAAGGTTTCTTCATGCTGTGTCAGTCATGAGAGTTGTTTGACCGTACTTCGCCACACTGGTCAAGTGCAGGTTGGTCAAGTGGGGAGTATCGTAGGACCAGTTCAGATTTCACTCACCGCTGATGTTAGCGGCGGCTGGGAATTGAACTCTTTTCACCAGGTTCATAATTCTGCGTGTGAACCACTGCGTTACCGCTCCCCGTTAACAGTAATATTTGTGAGCTATAATTCTTCAGTTATTATCCATTCGTTTAACATCACAGTGAATATGATATGTTTTTACATGCACCTGTTATTATGACTTGTGATTAGCCATATGACAATTCATTGATTAAAATCAAATCTTTGCCTACGATATATGCTTCAACTCGTGCATTTAAAATAGTATTAACGATTTGTGCAAATTATTTGTATAAGCTACCTTTAGGCTCATGGACCAAATGAGATGGCACTTGCAAGGCAGGCAATATAAATGGACAGTACAAACATAATGTAAAAGAACCAACTGTTGGCTTGAATCTTGACCCTGCATTGCACCAGTTGGCCATTTATGTTTCGTGTGATTTACTGACAAGCGATGGACAGCATTCTCTATGAGTATTTGGCCATCCGAGCAAGAGTCAACTTACCCAACCTTTGTGATCCTCACTCCTTCAAAGTCTGTGAAAGGAATGCCAACTTCTGTGGCTGCACCACTTAGTGTGACATAAATATTGAATGGACCGGTCTCTGCCATATAGATGTGGAGTTTCCACCAGCGTATTTAGCCTCGCAACTATAGTTGCCACTGCTGAATACTCGTTCAAGCATTAGTGCACTTTGAGATTTGAATTTTATAGATCTCTGAAAACATCACAGGAATGCCATCTGTTGTTATAAAGCCACGTTTATCACGGTTGTTTTTTGCAGTGTGATAAAAAAAGTCCCTGGCCTTCCAAAGCAGTGGTGCTAGAACAGAGTGAAAGTTCATTTTTTGGAATGATGTTATTTTTAAACATGACCCAATATCATATTTGTAGATTTACGCGTGTTGTAAATCATTGTTAACTGAAAAAAAATGGATGTCTGAAAACCCTAAGAAATCTAGAGAAAAATATCTGATAACATTCAGAGAAATGTGGAGTAAACCCATACTAGCCAGGTCTGGCTGCCACTGACTTACGTGTTCAGACGCATAGCAATGTATATCTTCTTTGGTTCTTTCGGTGAAGTCACGTAGAAAGAAATTAAATAATAATAGAATACAATTTAATTTATTTCTACGTGACTTTACCGAAAGAATCAAAGAGCAATTCCTACAGTCACGAAAGCTTAGAATCTAGTTTTAATGTATATCCTTCCAACAAACCTAACCATGGTAAAAATGTTCACATTCTTTATGTTTTAGATCGAATGCGGTTGTGGCACCGCAGGTATTGTGGTCAATGTAAACATGACTCCTTGTAAAAAAAGGTGTCAGTTTTGTTGCCAGATAAAAGGGTAAAAAAACAATTATCATATTTTGTTACTGGCAAATGAGGTTTCCAATGGTGTAAATGCTTACCCCGAGCTCTCATACTCTGATTGTGCATTGTCTTTGAGTTGTGCGCCTTTTGGCGTCTTCTGGTCCAACACCATGTGAGACGAGGCTCTAAAGAATGCTGTCTCGGGTGTGGACCAATCAATTTCAAGGACAGTGCATACATTATCAGAGTTGCTGTTTTTTGTTTGCATTCCGACCGCAGGTGTTGTGGTCAATGTAAACATGACTCCTTGTAAAAAAAGGTGTCAGTTTTGTTGCCAGATAAAAGGGTAAAAAACCAATTATCAAAAGAGAAAAATATTATTGCACGTGAATATTTCGTCCTATCGGCAGCGCACCCGCTCTAATCGAGATGCCGCCTGCGAATACAATACTTTGTTCAACACATTAAACCCCTGCGAGCTGCCATACAAATAAACAGAAACGTGAGCATTTCGATTCAGCGCGGTGGTGATGGCTGTAGTTGAACGCCCTTCGTGTCTCCCCCCCCCCCGTGCACGCAGTCCTGCTGCTGGAGCGCATCGAGAACGACGACATCAGCAAGAAGACGCTGAAGATCACAGACTTTGGGCTGGCACGAGAGTGGCACCGCACCACCAAGATGAGCCAGGCCGGCACGTACGCGTGGATGGCGCCCGAGGTCATAAAGTTTTCAATGTTCTCCAAGGGCAGCGACATTTGGAGGTGAGCATGCGCACGCTGCTCGCTGGGAATGGCAAACTTATTTTTTAAATACATTTTACCAGCTAAGGCCCACTGAGCTATGTAGCTCTTTTTCAGAAGTGACCAGGTCCCAGACGATAGCTCAACGAAGTCGTTTATCCCATGGAAATGTATAGCAGTCAAATACTCTTAAACAAATGTTTCTAAATGTGTGGAGGGAGAAACCGGAGGACCTGGAGAAAATTTCACACGACCACTGGGAGAATATGCAAACTCCAAATATAGAGGCGTCAGGGTTGGGATTGAACCCATGTACCTCCTGTATACCATGCGAGGTAGTTAACATCTCACTACTACTGGGTCTCTGCCACTGCTGACATGTTGAGTGAATCCCAATAATAAGGGTTTTGCATGTGGGATACAGAGGTTGGGTACCTGGTGAATGTCCGTGCGTACAAGAGGATAGCACTCAAAACCCCACATAGACGGAATAATAGTTAATTGGTTTACTGTCCTTTCACCACCCTAGCATTATGTACGGTGAGTGCTGTATTCAAGATTGAATGTGAGTTGAAGAATGAGCAAGGATGAACGAGTGCAAATGAGTGTTAACTTGTGAGTGAGAGTGTGTACAAATTGGCACGTGACTGAAGGAGAGTCATCTTGTGAGTCAGTTTATGAGTCAGACTTCTTATCGAGTCAATAATTGACTGAACGTGTGAGTGTTCAAGTGTGTTCAAGGAATGTGCGCGTGTAGGGAGCGGTTGTGATAATGGTTAGCACGTTTCGCCAGTGTCGGATTATCCTAGTAGCAATAGTAGCATATGCTATGGGCCCCGCACTTTCAAGGGCCCCGCGCTAAATGCTTTGAAGCTATCAATTCCGGTTCAGTGATTCTGCAATTGCTATAGTACTATACTGCCTTAGACTTTTATGAACGACTGGGTGTTTAAGGTTAGCGATTTGCCGTATTATCTGGTTGTATAGGTAATGAAAAAATACAATTACTTTACGATGCGTTTTGATATTTTTAATATTTGTGCTTTATTTCTTTATTTAGGACCCCTTTATAACATATGCTACAGGCCCTGCACTAGCTTAATCCGGCACTGCGTTGCGCTATGAACCAGATGACCCGAGTTTGATTCCCACCCATGGTCAACGCCAGTGACGAATATTTGAACCGGTCCTGGCCCTCCCTTGGGTCGACTCGGCCTCAGTACCTGGTGCAGTATGTAAACATTGCCACTAGGAACACAAAGGCGGCTGGGTGTGGTGCTGTGACCACCCACCCCCTCTTGTGCCCTACTGGCCTTTATAGGTGCTCGCGAATAGCACTCACCCCAAAAGGTCTCTGAAGATTATACGGGGGGGGGGGGGGATCATTGTCTTGTCAAGGAATGTGTGTGAGTGCGAAAGCAAGCAAGCAAGTTGGCGAGCATCCGTATGAGTGAGCGAGGCGATTGTATGTATGGGCGAATGAGCAGCTCCTAACGCATGCCCGACTGCCCACCTACCCTTTGTCTGCCTCTCCTGCTCACGTCACTCCCCCAAGCTACGGTGTGCTGCTGTGGGAGCTGCTGACCGGCGAGGTGCCGTACCGCGGCATCGACGGCCTCACCGTGGCTTACGGCGTCGCCGTGAACAAGCTCACCCTGCCCATCCCCTCCACCTGCCCAGAGCCATTTGCCAAGCTCATGGCCGGTAAAGATGGCATTGCAACACAGTACAACACGGCACGTCATTTGGTCACAATACGGATTTTTTCCGTCCGTATCAGCTCCTGCACAACTTTTTATCCGGTCATTTGATTGGATGCTTTCAAATGCACTCCTGCGACCGTCTGGAACGGTGTTCTTTTCAAAATTAGGAAGCCGCTGGAGCTGTATGCACTTTTAAATAATCTAGATTGAAAACGCATTTCTTTAGAACTGCGTTTTCTTTTTAGTTTGTTGTATTTCCCCCGCACCTCCGATTAACACGGTTGGCTACGTACGGTGCGGAAAAGGTTCATACGTACATACATTTTCAATTCCTTGCAAGCATGGGCACTGAGTGAAGAGAAGAGTTTATTTTGAAATTCCTACTCTGCCCACGAGCTATCACCGCTGTGACCCTCAATTGATTATTCACTTCTCTGCACCTGGACTGCAGTGCAGCGCAGCCTTAGCCACCTAAGAATAATTATTTATAAAGATTATAAATGTCACCCTCAAAGCACCTGAACATATACAAGTGGACATGCGTATGTCGGGAAATAAAGGCGGTGGCTTTGGGTTGGAAATGTATCTTTGAAGTAGGAGTACACAAGGAAGTATGGGTGACAAACAAAGATCCCCCTTAACAGACTTTTGGGGCAAGTGCTGTTAGCGATCACCTATGAAGGCTGGCACGGCACACGAGCAGATGGGTGGCCAGCACCACGCCCGGCCACCTTTGTCTCCCTGGTGGCGATGTTAACGCACCGCACCAGGTACTCATTTGAGGTCGAGTCCTATACACGTACGTACATAGACACACACACACACACTGATCCCAGGCTGTAGGCACATTCAAAGCCACTTGTGTGTACAACCCTTTCACCCACATTTCTTACCACATTTCATATCTTCCATTTAATACCTTTAATTGCATTAACTTGTGTCATAAATTCCCTTGTTCCTTCTATGTGATGAGGTAGTTCATTGAGTTGACGATGGCCTGAGCTGCACAGTCTGTCCCATAGGTTATGATGGAGCCTGGCAATAGTTCACATTTTGTACATTACTGTTATAAGTTGTGCAATGTGTTTACATGCATTAAGCCAGAAAAACACTCTCAGAATTCAATGGAAACACGATTGTCTGTCAGCCCTCAATGTTCACCATCAGAGCCATGCCATTAAAGTTAGTAACCTAATTTGGCAAAGACCACCAATAACTGCGCAAAAGACTACACAATATAAAAAAAACATGATATAATTCGTCATATTACAGGTTCTGAATATAGTCAAACATATATGTTTAAAAAAATATTTTCAGAGCTGAAACCTAGCCGAATGCAGTGCAGAACCAAATTGAAAGTGTTTTTTTTTGTGCGCTGGTTGATTCCGTCTAAAAATCACCTGACTTGAGCACCCAGTTTAATGGCAGGTGGCTGCCTGCATTTTTGTGCCCGTCGCTGTAATCTCTGAGCCAAACAGGGGCACCCTGTTGGAAGGTGTCTCAAAGTGAAAGAGAAACGAGGAAATTGACACATCCGATACAAATGATGGCCATTTATTTGTGACACACCCACGGCAGACTGCTGGAAGGCAGACCCACACGCACGCCCCTCCTTCGCCTCCATCCTGGAGCAGCTCACAGCCATCGAAGAGTCCATTCTGCTCGAGATGCCCCCGGAGTCGTTCCACTCCATGCAGGAGGACTGGAAGGTGGAGATCCAGCACATGTTCGACGACCTCCGAGCCAAAGAGAAGGTGGCTTCCCTGTTCCATTTAATCCCGTCGCTTAGCTTGTCTGCATGCCTGCCTGCCTGCCTCGTGTGATAACTGAATTTACCCATTTCGTTATTTTGACTGAAAGCTATTCATTATTTCCCGATGGGCTGAGGACAAAAAAAAAGTTCTTCAATATATTTAACACTGGCATCGAGTCAAACTCGACAGGTCCTCACGGCCGGTTCTGCGTCTGCCATCCCACCTCACTTTGTCATCGCTTTTGCCAGGTACCTCTGATTTTCTGAGCCAATATCCAAGTTTGAAGGTCGACTTTTATCATGTACCGCACGTACTGGCGAAGCTGTACTGCCATCTCCCACCAGGCGTCCACGTATCATAACGTAGCCGTATTTTTCACTCCCGCTGTACACTATGCATTGTGACATAGTTGTAGCACTGACTTACACCTTGTCATGACGTGGGACATGGCTGTCGTGCGACTCGCAGCTTGCACTGCAGTTCGTGATGTCGCTGTGATGCCAGTTCTTGTCGTGCCCTGCGTGTCACAAAAATAACCATAGTGCCGGCTCCGTGACGTGGCTGTGTTTCCAGCTCCCGGCATGCATGGCAATGGTATTAACAATAAAGCTGAGCTGTCTGGCAAAATCGATGACCAAGCGAGGTAGGATGGCATAAACAGAACTGGCCATTGTGACCTTGAGTTTTGACCCGTAGAGTGTTCGCTCAGTATTCGCTCACTGCCGTAAGGAGGAACCGCAGCAGCGACGCGGCGAGGCAGCGCCAACAATTGGCCAAGCTCTGCGGTTCTCTAGGTAGGAGGAGCTGTCGGACGATTAATGAGTGTTCATACTTGTGGGAGGAAACAGGAGCGCCCTGAAAAAAACCCACACGTGCGAGGGGCCAACATACATTTTTCTGTCCTGCCTTCTGGCAAGCCTTAGGGTATGGCACCTCGTTGACGCCCACGAGATGGGAGTTTCACAACATTTGTGCGATCCACCGACCCCTCCGCCTCCGCGGTGGATTGTAGGACCTTTATTTTTGCTGGAAGAATCTGATGAGCAATGAAGCTCTTTCACAGATGTCCAGTAAATGGAGGAAGGGGAGCAGGGCAGGGCACAACTGGCCTCGGCCGGCTACCGCCGTGCGCCGCGTAAACGTAGGTCGCGGCGCGGGATCCCACCGTTCACGGCCGCTTGCTCGCGCGCCCCTCAGGAGCTTCGCAGCTGGGAGGAGGAACTGACGCGCGCGGCCGTGCAGCAAAAGACGCAGGAGGAGTGCCTGCGTCGGCGCGAGCAGGAGCTGGCGGAGCGTGAGATCGACGTGCTGGAGCGCGAGCTCAACATCCTCATCCACCAGCTTAACCAGGAGAAGCCGCGTGTCAAGAAGCGCAAGGGCAAGTTCAAGCGCAGTCGCCTCAAGCTCAAGGACTGCAACCGCATCAGCCTGCCGTCCGACTTCCAGCACAAGATCACGGTGCAGGCTTCGCCCACCGTCGAGAAGCGCCGCAGCCTCATCAACAGCAGCTCATCGAGCCCGCCGGGCAGCCCCACCATCAAGCCGCGGCTCAGGGCCATACAGCGTGAGTAGCCTTCCTTCCGCGACCGTGTTTTGCCCCGTCGTCTTAGCATTTTCGGGATTCGGTAAGATTCGTGAAGCACATTGTTTTTATTTCGATTTAAAGCTTTCGTGACTGCAAGGATTCATCTTCTTTGGTTCTTTCGGTAAAGTCACGTAGAATGAGAATAAAATCATACATTGATAAAATAAATAGACCTGATGAAGGCCGCTTGTGTTGTGGCCGAAACGTCGTGAAAATATTATTGTGTTATTTTATTTTATCAATTTATTATTTTATTCTCATTCTCCGTGACTTTACCGAAAGAACCAAAGAACACATTGTTTTTGTCTCTTACTCTGCGATGTAAGTCCCTCGTTTGCACGCCGGGCCTTGCATCCGGATGCCGCCGGTTGGATTTGATCTTCCGGATTGTGATCCCAAAAACTGTTATCGCGGTGAAATCGATCGATAAGTCGCGAGTGGTGTAGGGTAAAGTGTGGGTACTCCTAAGTCTTCCAAGACGACTGGTCATTGCGGAAGGGTAGGCCCTTCCACCAGCAGTAATTTAAGGACTGCACGTTGACTTTTTCACTGTCTCTATTGTATTGTTTAATTATTTGCTCAGTCTCATTTTCACCTCTTTGTTCACTCCATGAGCCTTAGTGTAACATCAGCATATGATCTGCGTAAAATGTAAAAGCGGCGATTCTTTCATACGCGATTCGCTGCTTGTATCAATATGAATCGATGAACATCTGTACATTCATACGTTTCAAGCATATGCATCAATTAACTTGCATTGCGTTTACTTTTTTTCTCTTCGTGTCTAATTCCGCACCATTCCCTTCTGCTTTCTCAAGTCACGGGATCCGAGGGGCAGTCAGGGTTTCCCAGCCCCCAGCGCAACAGCTACGTGTACCAGCAGGACGTTGACATCACCAGCGAGTGCGCTCTGTCTGATGGCGCTGCGAAAGGTGAGCCCCCCCCCACACAGCAGTTGCCATGTTGTCCATACCTTAACCCTTTCCCGTTCCAAGATGCCTGCAAGTTGCAGGGTGGGTCCCTGAATCTCGGAACGCGCAAGAAGTTTGCTTCGATTTTTTTTTGGAGAGGCGTAGCACTGCTGTTTTTAAATACATTTTACCGTACTCACCGCAGAGAACCGTAGCGACATGATCGCACTTGATGATGGCTGATTCCGTTCTGATGGCATAAATGCTCGGAATTGGAACGGAATCGGAAGAAAAACTGATCGGAACGCGAAATGATTAATTACCACCAGCTGCGGCATCTCAGGTATCGTGTCTCGCACCTCCTTAGTTGATCGTGCTCACCACGTGAATTCTGTGGCGGTTGCATCTCCCCCCCCCCCCCCCCCCGCCCCCCCCCGCTCTGGTCACTTCTGTGCAGGCATCTCATAGCTGAGTCCCAACGACGTCAAGTAGAGTTGGTGTGTAGGGCACGTCAATTAATTAATGGCTGGGCCATACAAAAACAAAACTCACTGCAAACTGATAGGGAAAATGTATTTTTAGTCGAAGAAATAAAGCCACGAGTCCATCAATGAGCGAGTCTTCTGGACCAATTTTTTTTTTCCAGCAGAATTTGTTTAATAGAAGATGCAACACAAATAACAAACAGGACTTAGTTTGGTACCTTGGCTCTGCGTCTTGAGAAAATAGACTCCAGAGTTCAATTCAAGCATGGCAGTGGCACTAGTGACATAATTCCGATAGCTTTTATTTCAACTTCATTGCACTCGGGTCAAAAAGGCAAACGTTGGACTGACTTTTATCCAGTAGTGAAATAAGAAAAGTGCTGCATACAATGAAACGCTCCTTCCCCATGTAGTGATTGATATATTTCTTGATTACCCACAATCCAATGAGATTGGACAATGACAGTTGTCAGTATATTTTTGGTCACGGAAAAAAAATTACCAGAACCATTAAACCCGCACCCCCAGCTGTGACATACAGCGACACACCACCTCCTAGTGTGTTTGTGTGTGTGAGAGTGGTAGTGTAGCGGTTAACGCGCTGTGCTACGAACCTGGTGACTTTGATTCCTGCTCACGGCCAACACCAGTGACGATTATCTGAACCGTTTCTGGGCTTCCCCTAGGTCGACTCAGCCTCAAATGAGTACCTGGTGCTGTGTGTAAAAATATCGCCACTGGGGGGATAAAGGTGGTTGTGCGTGTTGCTGGCCACTCGCTCCCTCGTGTACCGTGCCGTCCTTTATAGGTGCTGCTCGCGAACAGCACTTGCTCCAAACGTCTGTTAAGGCTACACGGGGGATCTGTCTGGATGTTGGTGGCCACGCACAGCAGAATCATAGGTGCCAGCAGCTCAAGAGTGGGCCTCTGACTCACATGAAAGAATGAGGCCGTATCAAATATCAGCTCGATTTGAAATTCCCATCACCATAACGTGATACGGAGGGGGATCTTTGTCTTTTTGCGTGCGTGCGTGCGTGCGCACGGACGACACAGCCGCGGTGGAGAAGCGCGAGGGGACCAGGACGTGGGCGCACGGGTCGGTGTGCTCGCGCCCTCGCTCGCAGCATGAGGAAGACGAGGCGGAGCGCAAGGGCCAGCGCAAGAAGGGTCGCACGTGGGGGCCCAGCACCATGCAGCAGCCACGCGAGAGGGGCTCCTGGGAGGACAGGTAAACTGTAAAAAAAAATAAACTTTTTTTTATTTTGCCAGGTTAAGGCCTCACTGAGCTAGGTAGCTCTTTTTCAGAAGCAACCTGGCTATCACAAATTATAGTTCACACGAAGTGGCTTATTGTCGCGTGGAAATTTTTAACGGCTAAATACTCTAAACGCGTGTTTTTATAAATGTGGAGGAAAAAACCCGGAGGACCCGCGGGAAAATTCACGCGACCACGGGGAGAGAACATGCAAACTTCAAATATACAGCAGGGTTGAGATCCAACCCACGATCTCTTGGATACCAGGCGAGGTAGTTGACATCTCGCCACCGTGGCACCACAAACAGTGAGACGGGGATTCATCCAGCTTCGAGGTGTGCTGATTTACCCCCTCCACGATTCCATGAGTTTTCATGGTTCGGGGTCATGACCTTGTTCACGAATCGATCGTTTTTCTTTTTATTTCCATGGCTTTCTGTGCTGGTGAATGTAGAATCGACAGTTGTCGCGTAAATCTCTTCTCCTGGTCTGAGCTCTCCCGGATTTTATCTCACAATGGTTTAAACCCATCGTGTGATTCCCTTGACCCGTCATGATTGTTTATAAAGCCGATAAAGAGACAGGTGTGCGACAAATAGGGACCCTGTCTCTATCCCTGCAAAAGGTAGCAAGATGTTACAGGCCCCTGCCCAAACCAGTCCGAATTAGTAGCAAGTCTGACGCTGGCATTTTGTGCTTCTGTAGTGCCCAGAAGCAGCATACTTTTATCATGTTTATATGAACATATATGCGTTCATTAATTATCCATACCAGGTTTTTTTGGGTTAGATCGCATGAATATGAATGTCGTTAAACCCTCCACCACCTGACACAGCCAATTAGCAAGGTTTGTCAAAGAAACAAAACATGCCGATTAGTCACTAGTTCAGCACTCCGATGTGTTGGAGAATAAACCCATAAACATTTACAATTCGAGTACGACATTTCGCTGGTAATTGCAGCCAGCTTGATTAGGTGATAGCCAGAATTGTGAAGAATTTTTCCTTTTTTGGTCTTAAATAGAATAAAGACAATGTCATCACAGTGAGCCTATCAGGTGCGAAGACCAGAGGGGGGTTAGTGTAACCCAAAATACACGTTTATTATGGATAATATTGGTTGCGAAAGCCTAACAATTTTGACAGTTTAAAAAAATCGTAAGGACGAGTGTGATGGCTTTGTGACCCCTGTAATAACTAAAGGCCACTATGTTACCACCAAAAATATGATAGATTTTTGCATTGCATCGTGACCCTGAATCGGGAAAGTAAGAATATATTTCAATGAGTGAACAGTTACATCCCTAGCTGGAACTTATTTGAAAGGTATTGATCTTGACGAAATTAAAGTACTATCGAGAGGGGCATTCAGACTTATTTCAATGGGAAAATAGTGGTCGAGTCTAATCAGGCTTGCCCATTTTACTCACCCCTATGTGGTGATGAAGGGCAAGCTGGGATTTTAATTTCACGTGCGACATTAATGGGGGAGCCCTGCTTAGCTATCAACTAACCTGCAGCATATCGTGCCCCATTTAATGTTTAGTTTTCTGTTATAATTTTGTGATTTAATTGCAATAGAAGCAAGCAATAGCTAACTTGTTGTGCAAGTACGATTAGTCGATCGACTGAAATTCCAACGAATTCCTACACCATAATGATGCCATTATCAGTATTAATTTTCATTGACCATATATATTTGGCTTTATTGTTTTCTTTTGCGGTCATTTTTGCATTGTCGTTTTGCGTGTGTGTTGTATCGTTGGACAGGTCGTGTGCGTCGGTGCTGGTCGCCATGTGTTTGTAATTCACGTTTGCTCTGCGTTGTCGTCGTGGTGCTGCCTTGCCCCGGGCTCGCCCCACCATAGGTTTGTTCCGGCTGCCGAACCCCTCATGGTGTCGCCCGAGCCCCAACGCCTGAATGGCAGTGACGAAAGGTTGGCCCGGTTAATTTTTTTAAACAAATTTTTTTTTTCCTCCTTTTCACCTTTTATTCTTGCTTCTCTCTGCAGCGGCCGCTTTCCTTTCTGATGCCGCCGTGCTGAGTTGAGCAGCTGGCTGGCGCGACCTCCTCACCGAACTTGATTTTGTTGCTTTGTTCCTGCCTCTTATTTCCGGGTGGTGTGTCTCATGTGTGTGTCTTTGTATCTTTGTGACTTAGTGTGTTTGTGTTCGACTTGGCCTCAAATGAGTACCTGGTGCGGTGTGTAAACACTGAAGCGATAAAGGCGGCCGGGCGCGGTAATGTCCATCCACCCCCGTCGTGTGTCGTGCAGGCATTCATAGGTGTTCACGAACGGTGCTTGCCACAACAGTCTGTTGAGGCTTTGTGGGGGTTCTTTGTCTTTTGTGTGTGCGGTTAATGTGGGGTGAGATGGCGCATTGGTTATCGATTGCATTTAGGATCTCGACAATCTGGGTTCAGTTTCCACCCGTAGGCTACATCCATGGCACATGGTATCCAAATCGGACTTGGGTCCCGTTTTGGTAAATTTTGCTTTAAATTAGCACCTTGTACAATGTATGAACGTTATCGCAGGGATATCTGTCTTGGTGCACGCCACACCTCTGATTATTTTGTGTCTTGTTCGCCTTACAAGATGCTCCATCGCAGACCTTTCTCCAATAGTCTTGTTTTGCTTAAATAATCATTCTTTGTGTGCTTCTGAATTCTTGTGTATTTGCCTAAGTCTGTACAAGCACAGATGGGAAACGCCTCACCACCACGTTGTGTTTTTTAGGAATGCATTCTGGGTGGATACTGGGGTATGCCTGTATTATATATTTTATGTACTTAGAGTCTGCAGATAAGCAACAAACTGAATGTAAAGTATTTTTCTTACTGCCTCTTCACTCACTAATGTTATATTGGGCGGCAGCTTGGCCTTTCATCTGGAGTTTGTAAAAACTGGGTATGCTCCGAGCTGTTCGGTTTCCTCCGATAGCTTAAAAAACACACGCATGCACTACGCGACTGATATTGGGCAAACATCCTAATGCTGAAAAATTACCTGCAAATTACTCAATTAAGATCACACACAGCAACTTTAACACCCCCCCCCCCCCCCACTTGAGAAAACTTGGCAGGACCCTCCTACAAAAGATACTTGAGACTGAATTTGAATGTGGACGTGGGCTATTGTTTTCAGGGACACCCCTCGATACAGGATGCATGACTTCCGGTGCTATCACCAGTCTGCTTTTACGCACATTATATTTGGATTCCTTCAAAATGTATTAATTCGCAACTGTGTATTCCGCAAGTGTATTAACCTATCCATGCGTGCCCCTTTGGCCCGTGACCATCCCCACTGTTTGTCCCGCACACCCCCCTCCTGTCGTTCCCCCCCCCCCGTCCCCATTGCCACCCACCCACAGGCTCACGCCGTTGTCGGATGAGAACAAGCAGTGGTCGTCGAGCACTCCCAACCTGGGCAAGACGCCGCAGCGAGCCGGTCTGCCCGCGGCTGTGGGCTTCTCATGCCTGCACGAGACGGGTGCGTGCCTTCTCCCCCACCCCCGTTCCACATGTGGAACTGGGCCTTGATTTCGCGTGGCTGAGTTGGACGCGGCTCCCCAATCTGTCCGCCTCTTGCGTGTCAACGCATCCAGATTTCGTGCAAAATTATAGATAGTATATGCCAGGTGGCGCTCGGTGATAGAGCGAGCGGCTTACAATGGGAATGTTGCGAGTTCAAATTCTGGTCGGGGGGGGGAGGGTTGACTGAGCGAATCACTCCTCCTGGGCACATTGTTTGGCCCTGAAGATGGCCTCTGGCGTGGCTTGTGTTGTTGCTCTGGAGACCAGCAGGTGGATGATCGGAAATTGTAGTTGTTGAAATTGTAGTTATTGCTCTGCATTAGCTATACAAAAGAAGAAGACTCCTCCTGAGTTGATAAAATGAGTGTGACCTTGTGGGGTTATCAACAGTTGTCCTTTGCCTAGACCTATCCCCACCATAGAAATGTGGAATTTCCCCCACTGGCTCATGGGTGTAAACCGGCGACGAGCACTGCCTTTGAATAAGAATATAGATCTGTTTTCGAGAGAGCATCACTGTGTCTGGATATATGTTTAGGAGGATTGTGTGCCAAATTCTTGTTGATTTGATTTATTTTTGATTACACTGTGAGGTCCATACAGTAGGATCACAAATTCACTTGCTTGTACTGCCATCTTCTGGCCATCTTTCAGGTCTGGTAAGTATAGGTTTGTCAAATCTACGTGGCTCATCGAGGGTCCCAGAGGACCCCATTCACTGGGGTCCTCAGGGGATTGGATGTTTATCCTAATTCCAGTCGTAAGTGGTGTGCCTGCGACAGGAAACTGGAGTACCCAGAGGATACCTACTGATGTGAGTGGGTCGGACTCAAATCAATGCACAGATATTTTCAAGAGTCCATTGCTGTTCTGCCATAGCCTGGTCATCTTACAGCTCGAGCCTACAAAGTGTATTATTCCCACAGTTTTCTTCTTTCGTATGGCCGATATAGTTGCACAGCAACAACTACAATTTCACATTCAGGTGGGTGGTCAAGTCAGATGACCGTGTCAGGAGCAGTGGAGTGTATGGCTGTGATGTCTCCGTCGTAATTGTGTATCGGGCATTTCGTTGTTGTAAGTTGTACGGTCTGTTCCGGGTGACCACAGTCGCACACAACTGGTGAGTTGTTAATATTCAATTTGTGCATCAGGTATCTGCATCTGTTGCCATGGTTTGTGCAGTGGGTTCGATTTAGAGTTCGATCATGAGCTTCATGGAAGATCAAACCCAGGGAGTGAGGTTTGATCTTCAAGTGGCCCCAGTTACAAATATTTACCAGGCTCAACTCTGTTTAGCCTTTTGAGATCTGACCAACTCTGGCGCGCGCTGTGTGGGCGACGCGACGTTGATGGGACCACAGGCGAGAGTGGCGACGCCGTGCCCTCGCCCGAGCCCCAGGCCAGCTCGGACCCCACGCCTCAGGCGACGGGTGCACAACTCGAGCTCCCGCTCACGGGCGCACGCAACTCGTGGCCTGGGAACGGCGCCATTGCCGCCATTGCCGTCGCCGCCGCTGTCGCCACCGCCTCCCCCGCCGTGGCGTGCGGACAAGGGAGCGACACCACCGAGGAGCCCACGCCCGTTAACTCGGCCTCCAGCACGCCGCAGGTTCCCGCTTGGCCTCTCGAAACAAACGTCGCGCGCAGAATTGTTGTGTCATGCATTCCGTCGAGCGTTTGTCCGCGGAAGTGTATTTAATCAGCGGGACGTAAGTCTATGGGAAGCTGTCTGCCGAAGGCGTCTGCGTATTTGCAATTAGTTCCATTATGCTCAGGTTAGTGTCTCGTTTTGGGAAACCATTGGGTCGGGTTTGACAGTTTTCGATAGGGTAAGGCCCTAAACACCAAGACGTCGTCCTAAAGTACCGTTCCTATTGTATTTTGGTTCGTGATAGTTATAGTGCCCCTCCTACTATGGATGAATGGACAGAGTGCATAAACGTTTTCAACCTTAGTTGCAAAAGCATTAAAGAGAGTGCGGCTGGAACGGCACACTAATTTTAAGTGGCATATTTATTAGTATCACATCATAATGGCACGATTGGGATGTGGTTGTTTACTTAAACATCTTGTAAAAATGCTAATTATGAATACTCAGTGTCCAAACGAAGCTTGGATCACACACCAAGTCTTTCATATTGTTCACAGACACTTTTCTTCGTGTCAATTCCACAGGTGACCCCGACAAACAGCCTGAAGCGGCAGCCTACCCAGCGCAAGCGCTGCGAGCTGGCGCTGCTGGACTGCGCCGCCGTGCTGGCATCGGTGGTGCTGGGCGTGGACATACGTGAGGTGTGGAAGCAGCAGGTGCTGGGCGGGCTTCCCGATGACCTTGAACCAGCGGAACGGGACCGCTCGGCGGACCGCGGTGTCGGGGTCGGCGTTGGGGTGGGCGTAGGCTCCACCAAAAAGAAGGAGGGCCTCTTCCAGCGCACGGGCCGCTTCCGCCGCAGCTCCAGCCCGCCGAGCCGCAAGCCCACCAAGAAGGAGGAGGCGGCGGCAGCGGCGCTGGCGGCGGCCGCGTCGGGGCCCGGCGGCGAGCCGCACGCGTCGGTCACGCTCGACTCGCTGTCGTCCATCTCCGAGTGCAACTCGACGCGCTCGCTGCTGCGCTCGGACAGCGACGAGATCGAGACTCCGCCGAGCGTCGACTCTCCGCCGACGCCGGGCGGCGGCGTGGCGCTGCGCGTGACGGCAGCTGCCCCCCGCTCGCCGTCTTCGTCGCCGTACGAGGACGCCGGGATGGCCGCGGCGGTGTCGCGCACGCGTAATCCGCTCGTGGACTGCCGCGTGGAGAGCTTCAAGCGCGAGCCGGGCCAGTCGCTCACGCCCACGCACGTGCTGCTCCCCGCGGCGGCCGGCGCCGTGGCCAGGAGGCACCGGAGGACTCCGTCGGACGGCGCGCTGCCGGGGCAGAACGGGCCGGCGCACCAGCGCACGCCATCGGACGGCAGCGATGGGGGTTTCCCTCCGACGAGTTAGTGCTGCCTCCTTCCTCCACTCCTTCATCCACAATTCCACTTCCTCTTGCCCCCGCGATCCCCTACTCATAAGGTCCCATTCGCATTTCATTTCCAACCTCCCACCTACCCACAATTTCTCTGTCCTTGTAACTTTTAATGCAGTTCCCTGAATATAAATAATTTATTGGCTACTGAAATCCCTCCCTCCTCTTAGAGTCCTCTCCCTCCTCTCTCACAAGGAGAGTGTGACCCACAATCCCATGCTCTTTGTAACCCTCAGATCCGTTCGTGCTCCGTTAAATGAGATGTGCGTATCTCTCGTCAGCAGGATGTCTCGAGTGAAGGAACAGAGATTTCTCTGTGATGTCAATTGTGCAGAAAAACCTTGAAAGGACAATCACAGAATCATCCATGAAATGTGGAATGCGGTAGTATTGGTGCACAGCACAGTAACATAGCAAATGAAAAGCAAACTTACGCGAGTTTAATTGAAACCTTATGCAGGGTTGTTGCTGTGTAATTTCAGCAGTGCAAAGCATTTAGCAAATTTTCACTGCTTAATTCAGGCAATAATTAATGATATTCTCCGGTGAGTTTTGTGATTCTTTATTCATAATTCCATTCTCGGTGTTGTTTTTAAGTAAAGTTAAGAGTGATTCCCATAACGTTCAAGCAATTTAGGTTCGGCTCGATGAGGCCCATGCTGGAAATTCCACATTCCCATGGTTGAGCGCCATCTTTGTTCAAAACATTTATCCCCTCGCAGCAGAAATCCCCCTCCGCCGTCACCGGCACGGTAGCGATCTAGCTCTTTTCGCCGCCCCTTTCCCTGTAGCCAACGGCGTGGGCGAGGGCCCATGCCACGGGCTCCCGCGCCTGCCGGATCCACGGTCGATGCTGGCGCCGGCCCCGCGGCGCCACCCATCAGACGACGCTTCTCACGACCCCGCGCTGGAGCGCCCCCGCACGCTCGAGTTCACGCCGCGGCCCCGACCCTCGCCCGGCGGCGGCACCGGCGGCTCGGCGTCAGGCGGGGCCGGCCCCGCGGCGGCGGGGACGGCACGCAGCCGCATCGACCCCTGGCGCTTCATGTCGCCGGGTGGCCGCCATGACGGCGGCACCGACTCCCCGGCCAGCAACTCCGGGACGGCCACACCGACAGGCAGTGCCGGCGACTTCGGCGCGCCCGCGCACCTCCGCGCCAGCTACTCTTCGCCGGCACACCACGCGCTGCCGCCCACCTTTCGGCAGTCGAGCTTCGACGGCGACGCGCAGCACCACTGCCATCGCCACCAGCACCAGCCGCATTGGCAGTTGGGTGCCGCCACCGGCGGCGATCACCACTTGGGCGTGGTGTTGCGCCAGCAGCATCATCGCGGGCTAGCGGGTGAAACGGAGGCCGAGGCGCACTCTCCGTTCCGTGCGTTGGGCGCCGTATCTCCGCAACACCTGCTGCTGGCGCGTCGCTCCACCGAGCCGGCGTTTAGTGTCGGCGGTCGTGGCGGCGCCTTATCGCCTGCCGCCGGAGACCCCTTCTGCACGTCGAGCAGCGTGGGCACCCTGCTCGACATGGACGTGGAAGGGCAGAGCCAGGACGGGACGGTGCCGCTGTGCGAGCCGAATTTGTGAATTTTCCCCGCCGGGTGGGCGAAGCGGCGGGAGGAGGGGCCTTTGGGCAAGAACTGTTTGCGCGTGAGGTGCGGTCGCTGTGGAGTGAGGGCGAAGCGAGCGGTGAGGTTTTGCCGGCCATGGGGCCGCACCCTGCTAGCATCCCTTGGAAAACTGTGATGGGAACTAAAAACAAAACAAGCGACAAACTCCCTCTGCCGACCCGCACGGAAATTACGGAATCGCTCAGTTGCCGCGTTGCCAATGGCGCAAAACATAAAATGACGAGAAACCTGATAATAAGTCAGTGATATTGATCGCAACCCAATGATAAGCAATGCGCGTGTTTAGTCGATTCTGCAAGAGCGGGTTACGTTATGGCCACAACGTTGGACTGCACTGCCATTCTTTTTGCCTTGAAAGTGCTGCTGCGGCGCCCGCGTGGAACGCGGCGAGCGGATCCCCCTTCCGCTTGTCTCGTGTGATGGCGCTTTCTCGCACGCTCACTCCGGGCTAGCTGGCGCAAGCTGCACTCACAGGTAGCTTGATTTGCACTGCTGTTTTGGGTTTTATCCCCTTTTTATTTCTATAAACAGAGGGGGGGGAGCATTTTAGCCGTGGCCATTTTAGGGTTGGCTAAACGTTTGAAAATAAAGTTGCCGAGACCGCTTCCAATGGTAGCATTCCTTGACATGTTAAGGGGGATAGTTTGCAGTTTCTTTAAGCCCATGAACCACTCTGGCAATTGCAGGGCGATCGTGGCCAGCAATCATCACCGGCAATACATTAACCATGAGCGACGATGGAAGCTTGGGTGGGCAATAGAATGGAGTGACAGAGCTTTCTCTAGCCAATCAAAGCAAGCCTAGATAATAAGTGTGTACGCCGAACAATGATTGATCTACTGACTGTAAATGAAACTGTTGATTGTGTATGGGGTAGGCCTAGTACTCGTCACTAGTTATGTAAACTGGTCATTCAGTAGCTTATGCAGTCCATTATTACTAGTCAGTTAGCCATTCACTTCGTCAATACAATGCATTACATACCAGATCAAATCATTTGGTCAGAAAGCGTTCTCTTTAATCTGTCCAGATCCCACTCATGCTGGATTTGGAAGCCCCACCATGTTTTGTCAGGCAAAGAAAGCACGACACTCTTCGGCAGTCACGTGTGCTCTTTCTCTGATCTGAATGGACATTGCCGCCCCGGCTGCCCGCTTTTAGGGGGCAGCTTGGTCAGAATTATTCAGACTTTGGGCAATTCGATTTTTACGCTGTGAAATGATTGTGCAACCAGTGCCGGTGGCGATTGCCGGCATCGATTGCCCGAGTGGATCACGGCCTTTAGGCTTTACACCAGACAAAAATTGGGTTCTAAATATTTTTGTTATTATCAATGGACCATTGCTCAAAGATAAAGTGAAGGTTTCCTCCCATGCAAGGCGCACAAGGCTTTTCCCACGAATGCCAGAAAAGCCTTGCTTCCACACGTGCATTCACGTGACACTGCTCACCCAGTCCCCCCAACTCATTCCAGCACAGCTCTCTTCTAAAGTCTTAAACTGCTCCCCTGGTCGATGCTGAAAGTTTAAGTTCAAGTGTTAAGTGTTTGTTTTGGGTGGTTTCAGTTTGGATAATTGTCGCATATGTCTCGGATCGTTCTTGTCCCCAACTGCTCCCCCCTCCTGTTTTGATCACGAACGTAGCAGCACCATCGTTGGTGGGCCTACAAAACGTCACGTGTCTAACTTTGCGCTTGACTGCAGCAGCGTGGACCGTGGATTTTTATCTGGTGCCTCGAACCGGACTTGATTGAGCTGAATTATACCACACGCTCTCTCACCATTCAAAGAGCTCGCTGTAGCAAAAAGATAGTGAATTTGAACGGACCCATTTTCGTTGTGGATTGGAACTGCTTGAAATACTAACTATCGCGATGGGTGTTTTGCCTACAACTGTGAACTGTTCCGCTGTGCTTCCCAGATCCCACCAATAGAGTGGTCAATTACAAATTCCTGTGTTGAAATGTCTGTTGAGGTTGTTTTCAGCGTTTTGTTATTGTCTTTCATCATTTAATCTGTCCGACAGTAAGATGTTATGCATAGTCGTGTGGCATAGGACAGCGTGTTAAGAAATGGGGCAATGTTTGAACCAACATCGTCACCCATGCTACTCAAGAATTCTTAAACTGGTCTGAGTCGCATCTATGCACTTTGTAGCAGCTTGCGTTCAATTTAATTTAATTTTCTCCTGCTCAGATTTTAAACTACTGAAACACTAAATTATTCCTAAAAAGGAACCTGACTGGGTCTGTAGCCTGTGACAAAACGTGTTTGTGCGTAAGATCCTGTCGTAAAAGATAATGTTATTTATTTTTCGTTTTTATTTAATTCCCTTCCCTGCCCACCTATTGGGCCCGTTCAATCCCCCGATGGGTAATGTTTTAACAAGTAAGCGATGGAGTACACCTTGCTGAGAATGCTGAAGAGTTTACACCTTCCTCTTAGCGATGCAGCCTCCTTCCTCCTTCGCAACCCCGCACTCCGTTGCTTCAGGTGTTGTTGTTCTGAAGGCAAATTTAGAATAGTCAGTACTTGCTCGTTTTGCTTGCGTCAAAATGACATTTTCACGTCTTAATGGGTACGACATGAGTTAAAGTAAATATTATGATGCCCACTGATAATTAATAGCTTCGCAAGTAGGTTAAGTTTTACGTATTTCTCGGACAAGACATGATAGGCGGTGATAATTTTACGAATAATTGTTGAAGCATGCCAAGGCATTCGTTAAAGGAGAAGATAGGAGACCCACGGGGCATGTGATGTAATACCTTCGTAAGAATGCCGGTTTATTCTGACAGTACCTTTCCTATCGCCGATGTGGTTTTTTTCCGATGGCACTGACCGATGGCTCGATGAACGGGGGTTCTGAAAGACACGGAGCGTGGCGCAACTCCGTGTGGTGCGTTTACAGCAGCTCACTTGCACGCACATGTCCGTCCACGTGTTCCACTTTGACCGTCTGCTTCCACTCGCCCCCTCCTTAAACACCACTCGCACACCGGACAAAGCACGCACGCACACTCCGCGACAGCTCATGCAGGGAGCGCGACGGAGACCTTACGGGCGGTTTAAGGACGAGCGTTTGTGTGCCCCGTCGTCATAATCTGTGCTGTCTCCCTTCCAGAAACCTATCACATCTTAATCACTTGGTTGCCGGTGAATAGCGTGGGGATCGCATGCAGTATTATGGATGGACATCGAGGATCCTGTGGCATCGTTTGCGGGAGTAGTCGGCTGTGTCGTTTACAGGCTTTAATCGCACTGCCGTCATTGGTTTTGTTACTGCGTTGCGTTCCTTTGCAGCTATATTTTACTGAGGTGTCTTTCACAAAAGAAGGTGCAAATCTCGGAGGGCTTTCACCTGGTTTAAATTAAGGAACGAATTGAACTTTGAATTGAATTTCGCGTAATTAATTGCATTACAAATAGATCACATTGATGTGATTTGGAAAAGTTGAACAAATGAGCAGATTAGAATATCTTGCCATTTCTCATAACCCCCAGATAGCCCCAAAACTCTCTCATCCTTTGAGCAATTCACACACCACTCATAGCAGGGCATTACAAATGGCCAAATCCGCTTAAGCTGTATTGTTCCTGTGTACCGCCGTCTGCATTCACTCGACTCAGTGGGATACATCGCAGTATTATCGCACGCAGTACGGCTTGTGAGCTGCCGTCCCAGGACGTTTTGTTAGAATTGTTGTTTAGAACCTGGCTTGACCCACTTTGCAGTGTGTGATCGTGTTGACAGTTTTAATTGGAGACAGGGGCAGATTATAGTCGAAGACCCATTTAAGCAACCATGAACGTGGCAGCGACCTTCCCAGATGGTCACGCCGTCAAGTCATATTTTACACATTACAATCCCCTTGCCTCATTGACGGAATTACAAAACGTAGTAAAAACCACAATTGCAGTTGTTTGTAAATGCAGTATGACACATCATTTAAATGAGATGGTAGGTTTTTCCCCTTTTTTCTGGCAACAAAACAGGTGTTAAGATCTTCTTGGTTCTTTCGATAAAGTGACTTTACCGAAAGAGCCAAGAATATGAATCCCTGCAGTCACGAAAGCTTTAAGTCAAAGGTGTTAAGATGTTTAAACACCAAACTGAAACCTTTTACAAGGAACCATAAGTATTGTGGTCAGAATGCAAACAAAAAACATACTGTGATAATATATGCATTGTCCTTGAAACTGATTGGTCCACACGAGAGACAGCTTTCTTTTGAGCCTCGTCTCAAACGGTGTTAGACCGGAGGATGCCAAAAGGCGTCAAGGACAATGCATATATTATCAGAGTATGTTTTTTGTTTGCATTCTGACCAGAAACATTGTGGTTAATGCAGACATGGTTCCTTGTAAAATGTTTTAGTTTGGTGTTTTAACATCTTAACACCTGTTTTGTTGTCAGAAAAAAGGGGAAAACCTACAATATTTTGGTACTGGCAAAGGAGGTCCCATGAAACATTTAAAGGATTTCTCTCATGGGGGAAATATTTTGTCACCAGCTGGCGGCAATGGTGTTGGTTTTGGGTTTTTTAAGATCCCAGAGGGTATGGACTTGCGTTGATGGGTTTGGGAAAATATCAAGTGTCGTGTTCATTTTTGCTGCATAAGCACATTTTAAGCATTATATTTTCAAATACGGTTTATGCCCAAAAAAAACCGAGACAAATTACAACAACAAACAACTCGCATTTACATTGCCCTCTTTGAGATATTTGACATGGGCATAACGTGAATGAATGGTGCTTGCATGTATGTTGCGCTTTCCCTATCACGTAATGAAACATCTCGGAGCCTGGAACCCCCTTTTTGACAGCTGCCCCTGTGCGGTAAAATGTGACTAAGCACCTGGGCTCAGAGATGGGTGTGAGTCAGCCCAGTAGGAGGTGGTGGGGCAAACTATTGGTATGAGAGTCGTTTTTGTCACAGTTTTAGCAAGTTTTAACCCAGATTGACATTGTTAGCCGAGAGTCAGTGATGCAGTACTGCCCCTCTTGATATTTGCCTGCAGTCACTGGCCACACGGGGTGTAAAATGTAATTTTAATGTGGCTCATTAAAATAGTATTGTTTGTGGAACAATTTCAGACGAGTGGATCTAAGGTGTGTTCAGCGGAAATATCTTATGAATGTGTCATAGTTGCTTCCCCTTTAGTAATTTTTTTGTGAATCGATGCCCTTCACAATGAGGCTCCAGTACACTTAATCGTTTGTCTCAGGCTGGCCAACTAAAGATTTTAACTCTTCACTCTGAGCTCTCTCAGCTTGATTGACGAGTGATGGCTGACAGTGCGCACTGTGTGTATACGTCCCGTATGTTGGACCCGATTTGTATCTTGGCATAAATAATTTTCATTCCAATTTGTGGCTGAAAAACTTCCGAATGTCGTAACGCAGTGGAAATTGACCATTTCCCACGAATTATTCGTGGGAAACTGCCTATTCTACCACAATAAACTAGGGTCCATCTGTGTGCCATAAATGTTCCAGACATGCATGGTTGAATAGTAAAAAAAAAACTAATGTATTATATTAGGATGTTCCATGAGAGTGAAATTGTTATCATGCCTGATGTTGCCAAAAAATATTTCGGGTTTTTCAGCTTAAAAAAAAGAAATGTGAAGTATAGGAGTGTACCCTTGCCCGTACATTGTCGCTTAACACTACTATGCAGACCTATTGTGTTTAATGTTTTTTTTGTCGTTGCCAGCGTCCACAGCATTTTCCTTATCCCATACGTTAGCATTACTGCGCAGGGTCACATTTCCATTTTTTTTAATTTGTCTTCATTCCTCTTGAACTCACCGAGTTACTGATTTGGGTCCAACCAATTGCTAGGGTGCAGGCAGGACCTCGCTTCGCGTGACCCTGGAGAACGCCGATTCGTTTTGGTGCTCTTTGTTCTGGAGAAATTTTGTAAAAAAAACAACAAAATGTGGGGGAAAAAAATATTCGAAGCCCTTCCGAGTGAGAACATGCAGCGCTGTCAGAGGAAACGTACCCGCCCCCCATTATTCGCTCAGCCAAAGAGAGCGACGTACGGCTCTGAACTATCCAAACCGCTCCCCCTGCGATTCAATTGCCACGATTCGTCATCACGATTGCGTAAGTAAAAAAAATATATTGTTAGCTGGGTGAAAGCTCACGAGACCAGGATAGAGTCTCAGGCTCCACGTAAAATTAACCTCGCCACAGAAATTGAGACCGAGGGCATCGCTAAGATCACTGAGGTTCTGGAGTTTTTTGGTGAGTGACCCGCATTTGGAGCGCCACAGCAGCTCCTCAAACCTCATCTCCCGCCGCTGCCTTGTCGGAGGAGTACAATAGAATGCACTCTTGAGTACAGTTACGTAATACCGATGTTATAAATTATTTTTATTTATTAAATAATGGTTACTATCTGTATTCATAATAGCGCTATTACTGATACCCCAATGAAGCCCACATATATTGCTCATACAAATGAAAATGCCGCCAGGAACGCATCCCCATATATGCAATGGTATAATGGCCCCTTTTAGTGCTGATTCGATTAGCGTTCACTTCTCCAGAAACGCATCTTGAGCTCTAAGCGAGGTCTGCCCTGTACTGTGTGCCAGAGAAAGGAGTAGATGTTGTGCCCTTTTTAGGAATGCCCTACAATTTCCCTGGACACCCTTTCAAGCAGAGATGTTCCATCTGGAGGGGATTTCCTAGGTGAAAATACATTTTGGAAAAAAAAAGAATACAAATTAAATGGAACATTCCAAGCCTTTGCGCTTGGGGCGCCAGGCTTGCAAGTTGCCACTTGGCGTGGCGATACTAAAACACCCACCACGAAAACTATACCCAATTGCATTCCTATTCTTTGCATCACCCGCGTATTGCTCCGTAGAATTTTGGAAACGTATGCGTTTGCATTTTAAATGTTGCTCGAGGTTTTTAAAGATGCAACTATTTTTCACATGGAACAACACCTTACGTCAACTTTTAATTTTGCAGTGGCCGTGCATGTGCACATGTACAATTGTATATTTCTGTATATGTGTACATGCAGATGTGTGTATATGTATATACTGTATATACGTACATGCGGAGTATGCATGCGTATGCTTCTGCATGTAATATATCGACACAGACAGCAAAGGGAGTGCCCTCTATATAATCTTAACATTCATACAGCCCTTTTAAAAAGCAAACAATGGTACATATGGCATACAAGTATAGTATATAGGTGGGCGTACATCTGTACACAAGCACGTATGCATTGTATCGATGTTTGGTTGTGTTCTTATTTGTTATCGGATGTAACGATTCACCTCTTAAACAAGTCGAGGAATTATAGATAACGCAACTCCACAGTTTTATTGTTGCGTTGATTGTCTTTACATGACATTTTGATCAATCTACGCTCTATAGCGGCACGGCTATAACAGCGGTATGACATTCCAGAATCTAATGGTACGAAGGACGGAACCATTGCAGATTTACATGGTCGAGCGGGGGTGTGTGTTGGTAGCTCATAGCAGAGGTTTGTAGTTCAAGACTGACGGACTGCCCTTGTTAATACCGCCGGTGTGTTAACCGTACAATACGTGGCGTCTGCTTCTCAGTGGACAGTAAAAATCCCGTAACGTCATTTAAATAGAGGCCATTGTGTGCCGGCATCACGGTCCAAATTTTCCGATAGAAATAATTAGAGCAAATTACTCGATCGGGATTGCGCGTAGCAGCATCGCCCCCTACTGTGAAACTACTGTTAAACATAGCACCTTCGTGATTGCCTTGCTCTAGAAGAATGGCACGGACACCGAACGTTCTAAAATATTACCTTTGTAAATCTTTGGTTGGATCAAAATTTTAATGGAACATTATAAAAATCCTTCTACGCAAGTTTTGTTGTGTGTAATGTGAGAGTAAGCTTCACCTTTAATCCGTTGAGTCGTTGCATTCGTATGACTTATGCAGTTAATACACACTAGTATACAGCCCATGCGGTCATACCGCGGAGTAATACCCTTCCTACAATTGAACACTTCTTATACGTTTTCCAAACGTATGCTTTTGTGTAAAAAAGACGTGTAATGCTGAGGCAAAGCTCTCCTTTTTACATTCTTACATTTTAACATTGGCGCAAATGTTTCGTTCTATCGTTTCGTCTCGTTTCACTGGTTGATGTGCGGGTTGCCCAATTGACCCCGTGCAATGTCACCAGGCCCGGCCTCGGCGTTCGCCCTGTTTTACACCACATGGTGGTCAGGCGTTCCCGTTGACTCGTGCACGCAATACGCATGCCACTGTTTGAACACGCGACGTTTCGTCTCATTCAACAAATTTTGAGCCAGTCCGACAGATGAAGAGGCTGGATGTCGTATTATCAGTAAATGTTATTTTTTTAAAAATTAATTTACAGAATACTGTGCTCAAGGTTACGATGCACGCAGTGTATACATTTGTTACAATCATAATAGTGCAGGAGAATTATTTAAACATGACCAATGTCTTAACAACACATGGGTATTTAAGTAAAGTCCAACTGGTAGCCAATCGGTTTGGTGGGGCAGGTGTTTCAGGACGCTATATAAATATATTATAAATATTACATTTTAGTGAGCGTTTCTCGTTCAGAAACGTGGCTCCTTGCAAGAGTTAGCTACTCTCCAATCATTCCCAATTTGACCATATAGGACCAACAGTGAAACGTTCGCGATTTGGTATTTTCGTTGCCACCGATTTAATTAATATTTGTGTACGTTCTGATTTACCATAGAACTCAAATTGTTTATTTGTTTGTTTTCATCATGAGCGTTATCCAGGACATGCTGCAAGAGCCATCTTTTGTTGGGCAGGCCTACGTTAATACACCCATAGGCAGAACCATTAGCGGGGGAGCGGCTAAGACGGGGAATTATACGGAGTGGTGGCGGGGTGGGTGGGGCGGCATCAAGAGTGGGGTTATCAGCGCAAACCTTGAAAAAGCAATAAACGTCTACTTTGTAAAATGTTCACTCGGTTAACTTCAAGTCTGCGTTGAAGAGTGGGCTGATTGCAATCCCTGCGTTTTCCTTTTTACGGCTGTAATCTTCGTGAAACGGCCGAAGTGGAACGGTTAAATTCCCGTCGCGCTTTTACGTTACCCAGAACGGTTCAAGCTCACGCCAAATTTCAGAATACTCAATATAACGCACAGCTGTAGGACTGTACTTTGTGTGTTCCTCGTTGTGTATATATATATAAAACGGAAGCAGTATATGGAGTATTGTATTTAAATGTATATTGTTGTATATAGTGTGTTTAACGTGCGGTTTAGTTGGAACGTTACATTTTTTTACGCACTGCGGGTCTTTGAACTGTGTTTTTTTTTTCCGCCAGAGGATAAAAAAAGTTAACCTCATGTTTATTGTTTGAAAGTTAGAAAGACGTCGTTATCTGTGGGAAACTGGTATTTAAACAGTGGAGTGTGATTGTGTGTCACTAGTAACTGGATCCACCTTTTAGCTGTCATCTCAAGTCTGGCATCTGAAACTTTCGGACCGTGATACGCTCGGGAAATGCCGTGGCAGTTAATGCCATAAATCTGACCTTGCAATACATTGACTGGGCAGCGATGGCAACTTGATATGACAACAGCACAAAGTCATGAAAGTTATGTCTAGCCAATGAAGACAGTTCGTAGATATTCAGTGAACAACCTTGGGTTGTCATGTGATTTCCCCCCCCCCCTCCCCCATCTCTAAGATATAATTGGAATTTGCCATCCTGTTTGCTTTTAGGGAAAGCAGCAATCGGATTTATTCAGATTTGCAAAACAAATAATACAAATTGTATGATCTTGCGGCAACTATTCCGCGTGATGAATGCTGGCCGACGATTGTGCCCCCAACTTATCCCGAGTGTGCGATGGACTTCGCACAATTGTGTGTTCACGTAACATTCGAGCAATGCTTCGGTTGATTACACTGTAACAATTTTTTTTGTTCCTGTGTTATTTCCTAATTGCTTATGCCTCAAAAGTTTCAGAAAATTGCTATTATTTCCCACAAACTTTGCTTTTGTGACCAGGACAGTGATATTTGGAAATTTACCTATTTTCAATGAGAAAACGGGCGAATTTGTGTCCTTTTGTTTACATAAAGTCAGAAAAAAACAACATGAATAAAAATGAACATGTATTTATACTAAAGTAATAAAAAATTACTACAAAAGATTTAGACACCAAGGCGCACGACCACAGGCGGGACTGGCCACAGCGGACCGAGTTCTCTGTGGGGAGGAACAACGTCAAGTGGGGGAGCCACTGGTGGACACCCGGAAGGTGCTGATGCCACCACTGCACATCAAATTGGGCCTTATGAAACAATTTGTCAGAGCTGTAGATAAGGAGTCGGCAGCCTTCAAGTACCTTCAAGACTTCTTCCCTAAGCTGTCTGAGGCAAGGTCAAAGCCGGTGTTTTCATCGGATCACGGATAAAGAAGATCCTGGAGTGCAATTAATTCCCCAAGAAGCTCACTAGTAAGGAGAAAGCAGCTTGGAACAGCTTTGTCGCAGTGGTTCGTGGCTTCCTGGGAAATCATAAGGTCGAAAACATGATTTGAGACGACATTTGGGGGCTGATTCGTGAAAGTTATTTACAGTATAATCGTTAATCTCGATAAACTATTCACTTATAAATCTTTTGTAGTAATTTTTCTACTCTTTATAAATACATGTTAATTTTGATTAATCAGTTTTTTTTCTAACTTTATGTGAACGAAAAGACCCGCTTTCTCATTGAAAATATGTACATTTCAAAATATCACTGTCCTGGTCACAAAATCAAAGTTTGTGGGGAATAATAGCCATTTTCTATACTTTTTAGGCATAAGCAATTACGAAATGACACTACCCAGGAACAAAAATTGTATTACATAGTGTTACGACTGCGTATGGCAAGGCCTACGTGTAACCGAACGCGTCCAATACGCGTAGTTGGCTGCTATTGAGTCTCCGCAGGGTTGTAGCTCCATAAAGCTGCGTACAGCTCGTTTACAATGAGGAGGGGGGGGGGGGGTGTTTGGGGGTCCTATTCCGCGTGTTGAGTTGATTGAGGGTAGAAAGATAGTCGCAAGCAGTACTGCGGTTTTTAGCACGCGCGCCTGCGTTTGCAAAAGAGCTCCGTGTGTGTTCCGTTGACCACGTTCGGTTTTGCTTTTTTTATTTTCAGCGGGTTGTGACGACGAGAACGCAGATCGCGTTGCGTGCACTCCCATGCGGGATTGCTGTCCCCGTTGGGAACCTTTGCTTTTGGTGTCTCTGCGTTACGGGTCGTGGTGCTCTCGGCTATCGATTCGCCAACAACCGTGTTTGGATATTTTGGGGGCAAGCCACAGTGGCTGCTGCCGAGCAGACATTAAAGACCACACATCCTCATTGGTACATGTAGGCTACCAAGGTAACGGTGTCCGAGTGACATTTTTTTCGAATAAAAAATTACCACGATTACTCTACATACAGCAGCAGCAAGACCACATTTTGTCGAGTTGCATTGTATGAACTATTTCGCTTTGCAGGCCTGCTGGCCCTCACCTGAAGCAGATCTCCCAAGCAAAATAGTGTGTCTCGATGGTGGGCTGTAACCTGGTTTTCAGTTCGTCGTCAATGTTTAAAGATAATTATTGTGAATGATGATTATGATAATGCTCATTTATCCAAGAAAGCCTGATTTGAGTCTTAAAGTTCAGGGTCCAGCATTTAGATTTTTTTGGCCAATTCCATTTATGTGTTTATGCTGAAAAAACGGAAGTGCTCAGAAAAAATGCACACAGACGAGGGACACTCAACACTCCCCTCTCCTGGCCACACGTCACATCTCCACGCCTCCCAACACGTGGCACAAGCCCTGGCGGTCACCCATCCAATTACTAACCAGGCTCTCACACCTGCTTAGTTCCTGAGATCTGATGAGAGCGGGTACAATTATTGGTTGATTTTGTTGGAGTTATCACGTACGTTGAAGTCTTCATCACCATACCATGGACTGTTTTGCAAAAGGCACAATAAAAAAACATTCCTTTGATTTATACTTTAGAAATATTTACGGCACTCTACGGTACAAGTCTTAATCAGCAGATACACTCTCGACCGATTCTGCGTTAAAGATGCTTTGAGCCCTGCAACGAGATTTCATCAACAAAGTTTATCAACATCCAACAAATGCTAACCTAGAATATTGCTGGGTTTTTACATTTCTGAAACTCTCTGCTGTCACTTTTCAGCCCTACTCATCTTGTGGCTCTCTCTCTCCATGCTGCCCGGCTGCTGCTACTCCCAATCCTCTCCCCTTCCACCAATTATCTTAAAATCCCCTCTGCACGATGCTATACAACAGCGGCACCCCGCGTGTTCATTTTCGATGGGGGAAGTACGATAAAAGTCATAGAACCTTAGTACGTCATGGCGTGTCGTGGTTACTGCCCAACGGGGCCAAGCTCGGCCAGCGGCCGTGCGTGTGAGGCGACTCGACGTGCGTGCTCAGTTCAGGCTTCCGTGAATTTTTTTAGCAAGCAGCACGCATGGATGCACGCACGGACGCACGCTCTTAGGAACGCACGCTCGGACGGACGTAAGAACGCACGTGCGTATGCATAGGCTCGTCTCGTTTTACCGCTTGCCTGCGCGCGATCACCGGCGTGCCGAAGAACTCGTCCCTGATCGTAGTTCTCCAGCCGCCAGCGGAGTTTGGCGCCCTGTTCGAATGCTCCCAAGTGTTCGTATCCTACATGGGTGTCCGGGGCGAGGGGGGGGGGGGGTTGGTAGGGGACCCTTGAATGGTGCTGTATGAAGAGCTGGGGGTGGTTGGGCGGTGATGCGACGTGATGTCATGCGTGCAATTTCACTTCTACCACCAGAGACGAGTGAAATTACGAGGGTGCGTTTTGTTTTGCTGCACTGTTAATGCAAATGAGTTACACTGGACTGTCTGCAGTAACTTGTTATTGTGTGCAACGTTATTGTCTTGTTGCCAACGTCAAAGTTACGACTTCCCTTGTGTCCGCATCGCCGCGTCGATGTTGTGCGCGCACTGGAAAATCGCGTTGAAGGTGCTTCCATGCCTGTGTAACTTGTCTCTTCCAATGCGATGGCCACTCTCACGAGCTCATCCAAAAAGGGACACACGGGGATGGGCTGAAACACCCCCCCCCCCCCCCCAATTGTCGCTTGGTATGAGCTATCGGGTATTACAGGAGCGCACCATACGCACTTGATGCTTATTGTTCTAGAACGATCCTTTTGCAAAAAAATAAATTTAGGTGTAAGCAAACTAACGGATATCGTAGTTGAACTGGACTTATTTATTGACGCAAAAATTACGATTATAAAGATATATTTACGATATTACAATTGCATGGAGAACATAATTGGTTTACAATTTGATGTGGGTCCCCCCCCCCCCCCCTTAAAGCTGACACAAAACTGGAATGTAACTCTGTTTACCGCTGATGAAAAGAGGGGGGAAAAACGTTTTTCTTGAAAAGTCGAAATCTTGCTTGGCCAATCGGCTCACGCCGGCATGACGGTGATCGGCGAATTAATTGTTTGGGGAATACATAAAAAAAACCCGCTGATTCTCTTGTCAGATTTTCGAGCCACCGCGGTCACCTGCTCGATCCTGACGATGCCCAATCCCACCGTTCAGTCATTTGTATTCCCTAGCGGGGTTCAACGTTTCCTCGCTTACTCGGTGCGATCTTGTCCAGGGTGCTGAAACTACCACTTCACTGTCTTGAATGTTGTCATCACTGCTGTTCTGTTTTGTTGTTGTTGCAGGTGCAGTTGTAAAACGACGTCAGTTGTGAGAATATTTTTTTCGATCGTTATTTTTTTAATCTCCACTCCCTCTCCACATGCTGTACAAAGTTGTGATTGTGCGCGTCAGTTGTCTTTGCCCGTACGTTGTAAAATCTACTTTCATCCTATTGTGGTTTAAAAAAATGAAAGAAAAAATATTAAAAAGCTATAAGGTGGTGTTCTTTTTTTGTAAACTTCATTTAGTTTCGTTGTTTCAAAAAGAACGCGTCATTTTGTTTTACACTGGAACTCTTGAGCTGATTCGGCTGAACGCGTCAGTTGGTACAATCCGGTTCACTTGACAGCGAAAACCACTGGACGGTCATGTGGGTGGTGGGGGATGGGGGGGGTGAAAGGTCACTGCACAGGCTGTTTCATTGGTTGAACTCTGGCACAATGTCATGATAAATTCTCACTCACGACCGGCCAATCGTTCGTTCCAATATATCACGAGAAATGCAAGGAACGAATTTGTCATTACAAATTAGGCGTCCAATTTACCAGTTTATGGCGGTGGTCGTCCTTTTAAAAAGTAAAATGATGCCGTTGCATTAATTGGCCAAACTCTCGTTATTTTTTGCTCATTGTTCTTTTTCGTTCAGTGCTTATTTGAATTATTTCCCTGCACGGCATCCTTTACTTAGACGCTGCATAAATTAAACTTCAAATTTATTGCATTCAATATCCCAACTCGTGTCCAGTGTGTGTGTCACTTGATAGTGCACGGATTTTTCCAGCTGCCGCTCGGCTGGTGCTCTTAGTCAAATTGTTCTTTGCACGTAAGCGCCGCGGTTAAAAAATGTTTTCGGTATAAGTGTAAACATTTTTTTACGTGACCACTTTTTTTTTGGAGCTCTTGTCTTGGCATTTCATTCGGCGTGCGCGCGCGCGCACTGAGAGAGCATTCAAAGCGATGCCGCTCGTGTCCGCACGAGCTAGCGGGGACGTTTGTACAATAGACAGCGCGACAGAGAGAGAGGGTAAGAGGTGAATAAATGGACAATTTTCATACAAACCTGGATGGCCGCGTGCATCCTTGTACAATTGCTTGATCATCGTGTCAAAGGTGGTTGCGGTTCATAACGGTTAGCATAGATTGCTAACTTACGGATGATGTGTGGTGTGTGTCTGTCGATCGGCCTTATTCATAGTTGCTCACTAACTATCTGTAGGTGCTATTAAAGGAAGATTCAGTGTAAAAATGTTTTTTTTATTGTAGATAAATGCCTAGGCTGCGCGTCCCGGGCCGTTGAAGCTTCATTATCAAGTATGCTGACGTCGGCAGTGTATAAAAGTTGACGTGATGGTTGCATCTCTTCACATTCCCCGCACGCACCCATGTTGAGGAACCAACCAGTCTCGCAGACTGACTGTTTAATCTCGTCCACACTGTTCAACCGCCACGCTACCAGTCACCTCACTTCTCTTTCTGCTTATTCCCTCGCACCGCTCGACTCAAGAATTCCCTCCCCCTATCTCTCCCCCCCCGCCCCCCAGTTTTATTGTAAGATAATTTGTATGCATTGAAGAAACCTTCCAACTATTTTTGACTTAACTTTCGTGACTGCAGGAATTCATGTTCTTTGGTTCTTTCGGTAAAGTCACGTGGATAAAAAATAATAATAAAAAATTAAGTGAAAAAATACAAACAAAAACCACGGCGTTTCGATCGCAACACAAGCGGTCGTCATCAGGAAAAGAGGGGTTAGCCTCTAAAAGCAAACTTTATAAAGGTTTAGAGATGGGCGTGGCCTAAGTGTGTCAGCAGCATGGGGGGGGGGGGGGGGGTAGCTAATGTTAATGTAGGAGAAAGCAACGCCAATGCAGTGGGTCTACACCAATCAAAAGGCCACCAGGCAATCATTGCACCTCACTCCACACACCCACACTGCTGACGGTGGAGGTTGAGAAGAAAACACAAATCAAGTCATGACCCAAAGTGGTTGATGACATTTCCAATGATTGCTGAACTTATAACCATCCTCTCGATTGAAATTGTCTGTAAAAATGGATGGCATCATGAATGAATCTTTGTTGATAGCCAGTAGGCTTGCAAAGAACCATCGTCTTAGAAAAATCTATTTCGTGTGAGCCAGCCGCATTAAAATAATGATCAGCCACGACAGAAGTATTGGTCCTACCATGTTTCAAATCTGCCTTATGTTCACGAACACGGTCCGAGACATGTCGCTTAGTTTCCCCAATGTAACTGCTGCCGCAGATACAGCTTAGTTTGTAGACGCCGGGATATTGCATGTCAGCAATCTTGTGCTTCACAGATGGGATCAGATCACGAATTTTATGCACTGTGTTAAATCGGACCTGGATCGTGTGTTCATGATTTTGGATATATTTTTGGTTACCCCTACTATGTATGGCAAGGTGATGGTTTTGATTGGATCTTCAGATGGCTCCTTCCTCTCGGTTGGGGTGATGGCTTTGCGGATTGTGTAGTCAGAATATTCATTCACCTTGAGAGCATGGTGTACGTGTTTGAGTTCACTGGCTAGGTGTTCATGGTCGCAGATACATTGAGCTCTATGGTGTAGCGTTTTGATCAGGGGATTCTTCTGGGATGGATGGTGGTGGGAATCAGGTTTTATGTAGGCATCAGTATGGGTTACTTTCCTGTAGACCGAATGGCTCATTGTGCCATCTGGTCTCTTTGATAAGGACATCTAAGAAAGGTAGCATTCCATCCTTTTCTACCAACATGGTGAATTTGATTGCTGGGTGGATGGAATTGATGTGATTAAGGAATTGGTTCAGAGCCGGTTGGCCATGTGGCCAGATGACAAACGTGTCACCCACGTACCTCTTATTACACGTTCGATAGAGTGCTGTTTGATGCTGGCCGTTTGATGTTTTGCTCCTTTTGGGCTTTGTGCTCAGCAACTCTAAAAAAACAATGAGTGCAGCGTCATATTTATAATTAACGACAATTCAAACGCACAGCCCAGTTGCGTATCTAGAAGGTATTAAAGCTCTTAGTGTTTTCTTTTTGGTAGCATTTTATTGGATTGCCTGCAGGTAAGGACCAATCCTGGTAATGTGGGTACGCAGTGTCACTTAAATGGATTGCACATCACTGCCGAGATCACCCCCCCCCACAGACAATTGCGATGGGAGGTCGCTTGAGTGATTGGACCGGTAAAAGAAAGATACAAGCAGCGTTCCCGTCTGTGTCCACATGAATAAAAAATGTATAGTCCATTGGCCCATTGCCTTTCCAGATCAAAATCCGGAGGAATTTGTTTAAGCGGTGGCAGCGAGATGTTAACTCCCTCGCCTTGTATGCAGGAGGTCGTGGGTTCGATACCGACCTTGATGCCCGTATATTTGGAGTTTGCATGTTCTCCCCATGGTCTCCGGGTTCTTCGGTTTTTCCCTCCACATTTAGAAAAATACGCGTTTAGAGTATTTGACTGCTATACATTTTCACGCGATAAGCCACTTCGTTGAGCTATCATTTGTGATAGCCAGGTGGCTTCTGTAAAAAAAAAAGCTATATAGCTCAGTGGGCCTTGCGTGGTAAAATAAAAAAAATCTAGTTTAGTTTTCAAATAATAAGCAAGCAAACTCTCCGGTCCGATTTCGACCTTCCATTCAGTGTTACGAGCACGTGTCTGCGCTAGGGGGCGCTAAGCAAGCACGGTTCTTGACATAGCCCCCTTTGCAAACCACACCACACCGCCGCTACCACGTACATATTATATATCCCTTGACTTCACAAAACAAATCAACACATTCGTCAAAAACACCGTGGCCTTGAAAGGAGGGGGGGGGGGGGAATGTACATACTAGTTGGCGTATGGCAAATAGGCGAGAGGAGACGGTGGGTAATCAGGAGCCAAATGAGAATACAGTTTTTCTTTTTTTTATGATTTCTGACGACCGGTTGTTTAACTGGCGCGTGAATAGTCACACGAAGAGTGGCGATTGGCTCAAGGACAGACCTTTCCACGACAATTGTACCATCAAGCGGCCGGCAGTAAACAGCACTCGGAGTTAAATTTTGATTTAAAGCTTTCGTGACTGCAGGGATATTTTTTTTATTACTTTATTGTTTCCCTTCTACGTGACTTTACCGAAAGAACCAAGAATATACAGCACTCAGAGTTGTAATAGGCAGGAGGTGACACGTTTCTTGATTTGGGCAGGGTTCAACGAGCTTGGCGAAAGAGGAGGGTGGTGGCGAATGTCAAAGAGTCGAGCGGTGCGAGGGAAGGGGCAGAAAGAGAAAAGTTTCGATTTTGCAGTGTCGTTTTATGCATTTCCTACTTTAATTCTTTAAAATAGAAACACGACCACAAGTTGTATTCGTAATAATAATAATGTCAACTTGTAGCGCGCCACCACACAGTTTCCGCTCGCGCTCCGAGAGCGAGAGAGCGAGCGACACCGAGGTGCGAGGAACCACAGATGACTTGGAAGGGCAGCAGCCAGGCGGTGAGCCGGCCACTGCCAACAATTGCCAAAGCTCTGCGGTCCTCTATTAAGATGTTCCACCAATTACACGTATTTTTTTTTTACATCTGGGAGGATACGCATGCGAGATGGCAACACACTATCCCATGCAGATGTGACAGAAATGAGTCCACATTTTCCCCTGCCACCGGCACCCCTTCCCCTGTCCCTTTGTGAATGAAAATAAACAAGCCCGTTCAGAGAGAGAGAGAGATGCGTTACTGAAAACATTGCAGGAAAACTATCGTCATGTAGCAAGGGAGGGAAAAAAAGGTGTTTCCAAACATGTGAAACGTCTTCATCACCATTGCCATTGATGACTATTGCTTTATTCTCTAAACGTACAATAAGCTCGTGCATTGGCAATTGCCCTTCTTAAATGCAGAGGTGGCACAATGTCGACATCGGCCTCCAACGATGTCGCAATCTTTGGCCGGCCCTCTGCTCCGCAGAAGGGCCGTTGTTGCCATTGCATTCGGTTATTTCAGTTCATTCATTAGGCAATTATCAGCCAGTTGAGCTATTAGGCGGACATTCCAGTACTGAATTAGTGTTTGTGCAGTGTTTGTTATAAATAGATAGACGGATAACAGACTTAAAGTGAGGTGGCGGGAGACTGTCAGAGTATACCTGAAGAGGGCTGATTCCAACTCTGCAATAAGTTCAGAACCTAGCGGAAGGAAGGAAGTGAAGGCGCCGTATGGAAGCATCTAGCTTTGATGACCTCTTGACCTTTGCAATTATTGAAAGTGCAGTCTCCAACTCTTATAATCCACTCGATCTCTCGAGGCATTATTTGATGTGCTATGACGAAGAGCCATGGCCCATACTCTCGCCTCTTATATTTGTTTTTTTTTCCTTTTAAGGCCACGGTGTTATTGAAGAATATGAGTGTTTCCTGTTAATTGTACTTGTACACCACTGCCAACGCAGCAGCATCGCCGAATAATTTGTTTTAATTGGCTGTGGCAGTAATAGTATTTTGAGTCTCGTTTCTCCACCACGGCAAAACACGGCCCGTGAAATGCAACAGCTGTCGTGCGTTATCTCCGTCCCATGTTGCGTTATCTCGGCTAAGAAGAAACTCGGGGGCAGGGCAACACCCCAATGGGTGTCCCGTGCCACTTGGTCCTTCCCAAATATTTAACGGGGTTCTAATAATAGGGAGTTTTGCGCCGTCTCCCGTGTCATTAACTACGCACTCGGAGCGTTGTGAATTGCATCGGATCTCAAAAAACCCATTCCTGGCATCCGTGCCTGCCGAGGCTCCAGATGCCCATGTTTTGTCTGCAATGATGGCAGCTGACGGTTTTTTTTATTGATACGTTTACCCGGGGAACTTTACAGTACACTGTATGAAATGTGTCTGCCCATCCGAGGACATTGCACTTATTTTCAATAAATATACAAACCCACTAAACCAATCCCTATGACATCTACCACTTCAAGTCATTTCCAGATCTGTGCTTGTTGGGGGTGGGGGGGGGTGTAAGATTTGGGAGGAGTGATACTTGGGAGGTTTTTTCTTTCTTCAACATTTAATGTTCCACGGGAGCGAGCAGTGGATCAGTGGCTCGGGAGCTGCACTCATGAACCCAGCTCGCATGGTATACAGGAGGTCGTGGGTTCGATCCCGATCCTGACGCCTGCTGTCTGTCTAGTTGGAGTTTGTATGTCTCTCTCTCTCCGTCCTCGTGTGGATTTATCTCCGGGTCCACCCGTCTTTCCTCTCCACATTTAGAATCAGCAATCCGAGTATTCGGCTGCTGTACACGATAAGCCACTTCGTCGAGATATAATTTGTGGCCAGGTCGCTTCTGAAAAAGAGCGAAATAGCTTAGTGGCCCTTACCTCGTAAAATAAAAATGTGTTTCGTTTTGCTTCAGTTTAGTGTAGATTGATTCGTGGTGATAGCCAACATCAGTGGCGAGCGATGCAAGAGCACCTCCACGTCAACAACAACAACAATCTTTAATAATAGGGGTTTTCCCCTTTTTTCTGGAAACAAAGCTGAAACCTTTTTACAAGGATTCATGTATGCATTAACCACAATACCTGCAGTCAAAATGCAAACAAAAAAATACTATGATAATATATTGTCATTGTCCTTGAAACTGATTGGTCCACACCAAAGGACGGCTTTCTTTTGAGCCTCGACCCATTTGGTGCTCGACCAGATGACGCCTTTTGGCCTTTTGGCGTCATCTGGTCGAGCACCAATTGGGTCGAGGCTCAAAAGAAAGCCGTCCCTTGGTGTGGACCAATCAGTTTCAAGGACAATGCCACATATATTATCATAGTATGTTTTTTGCATTTTAACTGCAGGTATTGTGGTTAATGCAGACATGAATCCTCGTAAAAAAGGTTTGTTGCCAGAAAAAAAAGGGGAAAAACCCTATTATTACATTTTGGTACTGGCAAAGAAGGTCTAACGATGATGAAACAACAATCTTATTAACCAAGTGAGAGTTCAACAATAAGTGAGAGCTCATTAAGACTTCGAGTCTCCGTTTTCCAGGGAGACCTTTATTACGTAAAGCGAATGCAATAAATAATTGTCCGATATATACATTTCACAAATGCACACGTTCAGGTCGAGACACTGGCTGAACGTTTAAGACGGTGGAAATGTTTTCACACGTCTGAAACATAACGCACCAAATGTAGGTGAGACGGCAAAAAGAAACACACACGCGCATTGGTATGTATTTGTGTCCCAAGCAAACGCGCACGGATAAGCCGGCGACCTACTTGCTGCACTGCCTCGTGCAAACGCGTAGCTGCTGGACGTGCAGGTGGCTGCCCCCTACTCGTGCTCCTGTCCGCCTTGCCCGGCCTCCGTGCTACCGCACCCGAGGAATGCTAAGGACCCTTCGTCAACAATATTGACAACAAATTGACAACCAAGTACATTGTTTGGACTTGCGTAAATCATCCGAATGGAACTGCATCTCAAGACCCTGAGGTTGTTTCCATTTACACACGGATTTTAGTTTTTATTCTCACGGTCTGAGCCGAGTTTCTCCTTGGATACATGGGCTGTTCGGACTGTGTATGTTGTGTGCACTTACACACAGTGTGTAAGGGGCCGTCCATAAATTACGTCATGCACCTAGGGGGGGGGGGGGGGGGGTCAGACATTTGTGACGATGTGTGACGAGGGGGGGGGGGTGTTTGAGAAATGTGACGTCACATCAAAATGCGCAAATATAGACAACACGTTCTACTTAATTAAATAGACTTTTTAATAAATGTTTTCTCCTACAACATCAGAGTGCAGCGCCACATTAAATACGCACTACAATGACAATAATTTGGAGGGGGGGGGGGGGTGGCAGAGCTTTGTGACGTCATTTTAGGGGGGAGTCTGACGTTTTGTGACGCCGTGTGACGAAGGAGGGGGGGGGTCAAAAATCGTCCAAAATCGCGTGACGTCATTCATGGACGGCCCCTATGTGTGGCTATCAAGCTACATGCCCTGCGTGTGTGGTACAGAACTTTGAATTTAGCAAAATATATAAGCAGATGGTATCCATAATCGTTTGTTCGGGTTATATCTCGTAAATATAAATGTATCGTTCAACCCGCCACCACCCGAAAGCGCCAATTAGTAAGGATTGTCTAGCAAACAAAACATGCCAACGATTTACTAGTTCAGCACATCGGGTGTGTCGGAAAGTAAACCCACCATATTTACAAATCAAGTACGACGTTTCGCCGGTAATTACAACCAGCCTCATCAGGCGACACCCAGAATTGTGTAGAAATCATGTTTCGCTCTTCGAGGGGCTAAAAAACAAGACAGTTTATCTCCACATATCTGCCGCTCCATATATATTAAATAAATAAAAGTATTTCTTACAGCACCCGTCAGCTGCATGACGTTCTGGGAGTTGATTCTCTTCCCCAGAGCTTAATCTTCAAGCCCCCCCCCCCCCCCCTCAGGGAGCGTCCGATTTGTTCAGGGACTCGAGATAGATCGGGAACGCGAAATGAACTCTGCAAAGTGCCACGTGCGTTTGACACGTTCTCCCACGTGTTGTGTCAGCGCTGGCACCGGGGCGGGGCAAGTGCGGGATCATCCTAGCAGCAAAAGTAGCTACGCATGTAGTAGCTACTACACATGTTGTAGTAGTAGCTAACACTACAACACGTGTAGTAGTAGCTACGGGCCCCGCACTTTCAAGGGCCCGCGCTAAAATGCTTTCGAGCTATCAATTCCGGTTCAGTGATTCTGCACTTGCTCTATCACTATAGTACTATACCGCCTTCAACTTTTGCGAACGACTGGGTGTTTAAGGTTAGCGATTTGTCGTATTTATCTAAGGCTGTATAGCAAATGAAAAAATACAATTACTTTACTATGCAAGTAAAAAAATGTTGTGTTTTAATATGTACATGTTTTTTTTAATTTAGGATCCCTTTATAACAACATATGCTACAGGCCCCCGCACTAGCTTAATCCGGCACTGTATGTTTGTTGAACTTCTTTCTCACCATACGTAGCCAACCGCGCTTATCGGAGATGCGGGAAATTAATGCTGCTTTTCGTGATACTGATTCTGAAGTAACTAATCCTGCTGCTGCTATTAACATTCATGATGCCCGTTCTGCTGTTGCTTATTGTTGTGCAGATACATTTATATACAGTAGTACATTCCTGCAGCTGCTGATGGCGCTGGTGATGATAATGCATTACTCATGTTCCTGCCGCTGTAAATACTGATGATGCCCCATACTGCTGTTGGTTTTTGTTATGATGTTGCCTATATATGAATGCTGATTCTGCTGCTTCTATAATGAATGAGATTTTATTGATGAGGATGCCTATTTCGATGCTGCTCCTGCTGATCATGATCATTATACCTGCTGATCATGATCATTATACCAATACTGTTTACTTTGCTGCAGGTGATGATGATACCTATAAGTAGTATACTGCTGCTACTACTGCTGCTGCTGCCTTCCCTGATTACGTTGTTACTGCTGCTGGTGACAATGACGATGCCTGTATGATTATTATTTTGTTGTTGATGATACCAATGTGATTATTATTAAGCTGCTGCTGTTGATGACGATGCCAATGCTGCTGGTGCATTCGCTGCGATTGCTGCTGCTGCTGCTGCAGATTCTGACGCAGTGACGTCGATTCTCGGGAAAAGATTAACTCCCGTTGATGCCGAATGCGTACGTGATATATATAACAAGGCACGACGATGCCGCTCTTTCTGTTCGGCATGCTCCAGACTATACCCACTGCAAGCGAACTGCACTACCCTTCACTTAAGGTGCCCATCTCGACGCATAACTCACCGTCATCCCCCCCCCCACCCCTTTTCATTCATTCGCCCGGCTCGCTCCCTCGCTCGTCAAGCTGCGTGGTAAGAGCCTTTGCTTTCCAAACGCTTAGCTCGGCGAAACGCGAGTCACTCGCCCTGCCGATGTCAGCGGTTTCGTCCCTTCGCGCGGTCAATAATTAATGCCCAATCCTGCGATTATTAGGATGCTCATTGCCGTCGTACAGCCGGCTAATAAAGTCCGCGCCGCATTTTTACTGGCGAACGTCCCAGCGATACCGCAGTGACCCTTTGCGGAACACCGGATGATGGGGTGGACGAGTCGATGGCTGGGTGCCTGGCTGGGTGGCTGGGTGGGTAGATGGATGCATTGTTGGGTGGCTGCGTGGAGAAGTGATTGAATGGGTGGGTGCCTGGCTGGCTGGGCAGATGAGAGGGTATGAGTGGATGATTTTGGTGGGTGGATGGTAAGGTGGATGGCTGGTTGGCTGGGTGGATGAGAGGGTGTGAGTGGATAATTTTGGTGGGTGGATGGTAAGGTGGATGGCTGGCTGGCTGGGTGGATGAGAGGGTGTGAGTGGATGATTTTGGTGGGTGGATGGTAAGGTGGATGGCTGGCTGGCTGGATGAGTGGCGAGCTGGGTAGATTGCTGGCTGTGTGGATGGGAAAGTGGATGATTGCATGAGTGGCTGGCTGACTGAGTGGATCAGTGGGTATGAGTGGGTGGATGGTTAGGTGGGTGGATGGTTGGCTGGGTGGATGATTTGTTTGGTGGGTGGGTGGATGGTTTATGTAGCTGGCTGGCGAGCAGGGTGGAGGAGTGGTTCGATGGGTGGATAGCTGAATGGGTGAAATGTTGACTGAGTGGATGAGTGTTTGGGTGGTTGGATGAGTGGGTGTGTGGATGAGTGGGTGGGTAAATGAGTTGGTGGGTGAGTGTGTGGGTGAATGAGTTGGTGGGTGGATGGGTGGTTGGATGGGTGGGTGGACGAGTGGGTGGGTGGGTGGACGAGTGGGTGGACGAGTGGGTGAGCGGGTGGACGAGTGGGTGATTGGGTGGACGAGTGGATGATTGGGTGGATGAGTGGGTGGGTGGGTGGACGAGTGGGTGGGTAAACGGGTAGGTGGGTGGATGGATGGATGAGTGGATGGATGGATGAGTGGATGAGTGGGTGGGTGGGTGGATGAATGAGTGGGTGGGTGGGTGGATGGATGAGTGGATGAATGGGTGTGGGTGGGTGGATGATTGGGTGGGTGGGTGACTGGCTGGAGAGCAAGGCTGACGGAGGAGGCGCCTGACACTGCGTTTTGCTGTAATGCGGCCCAGGACGACCACGCCCAGCGTGGGCGAGGGAGCGTGCAACGTGCACTGATAACATCGCATCCCCTTGCGCGGTGAACACCGATGATGCGTCTGATGTGAACGCAGGACTTAACTTCAGCCGGAGCTGTCTTGGGCTGAGCTCCTGAAAATATTTTCCAACTGTCAGAGACATTTTTGGGGGGTGGGGGGGTGTCTCAGCAAATATCCCGTGCGTGTGTGTCTGTGTGTGTGTCTGTGTGTGTGTGTCTGTGTGTACCCTGCCTGGGTATTTTGTACCATCGGACACTCCACCCCCACAACTCCCAATCGGTGATGGGGCAGTTGTGGAGAGAGTGGAGAGTTTCCCATACCTGGGCAGTGTGCTTATGACTGGCTCCAGTTTAACAGCAGAGGTCTCACTCCGAATCAGTCGAGCGGCAATATCTTTTCATCGGTTGCGTAACGCTGTGTGGAAGCTACCTGGTCTGTCGCTCCGCACTAAGCTTCAGGTCTTCTCGGCCACGGTCATTCCCTCCCTTCTCTACACTTGCGAAACGTGGACCCCCCTAATGGAACATCTTCGCCGGTTAGAAACATTTAGGCTGGCCTGCCTACGATCCATCCTGGGTTTAACCAGACTGGATTGTGTGAGGAGCTCACAAATCCTTGAAAGATCTGGGCAAGGTCCCATCGGTGAGCTCCTCCGGCGGGCAAGGCTGCGATGGCTGGGTCATGTAGCCCGCATGCCCAGCCACCGCATGCCGAAACAGCTTTTGTTCGGCCGGATTGAGGGGGCTAAGCGGGCGCGGCACGGGCTAGAGAAGAGATGGAGTGATGTGGTACAGGAGGACGTGGAGCTGAGTGGACTTGCCGATGACTGGTACCAGCGGTGTCAAGATCGGCCTCTGTGGAGGAGGCTCGTGAAGGATGGTACTGGGCAGTTGGAGGTAGTCGCCCTCCAACAACAACGGAGGGCGGAGGAGCGACGCTCAGAACAACGAGCGGAGCGCCGGGTGGCTAAAGCACAGCAGGTTGGCACAGTAGGGGGCACAGGTGGTGCATCAGCCAGTCATCTCAGTCAGTCGACCCGTGGCACCTGGGTCTGCCCCGTGACCTCCTGCCAGCGGGCGTTCGACACTTCACGTGGCCTCAGGGTGCACATAGCCTGGCACAAGCGTCGTGGTGACGTCACCGCCACTTAGTGGCGAATGGCGGTTGTTATTGTTGTTGTGTCTGTGTGTGTGTCTGTGTGTGTGTGTGTCTGTTAGAAACATTTAGGCTAGCCTACCTACGATCCTTCCTGGGTTTAACCAGGCTGGATTGTGTGAGGAGCTCACAAATCTTTGAAAGGTCTGGGCAAGGTCCCATCGGTGAGCTCCTCCGGCAGGCAAGGCTGCGTTGGCTGGGTCATGTAGCACGCATGCCCAGCCACCGCATGCCGAAACAGCTTTTGTTCGGCCGGATCGAGGGGGCTAAACGGGCGCGGCACAGGCTAGAGAAGAGATGGAGTGATGTGGTACAGGAGGACGTGGAGCTGAGTGGACTTGCCGATGACTGGTACCAGCGGTGTCAAGATCGGCGTCTGTGGAGGAGGCACGTGAAGGACGCTGCCGGGCAGTTGGAGGCAGTCGCCCTCCAGCAACAACGGAGGGCGGAGTAGCGACGCTCACAACAACGAGCGGAGCGCCGGGCTGACTAAAGCATCACAAGTTGGCACAGTAGGGGGCACAGGTGGTGCATCGGCCAGCAGTCATCTCAGTCAGTCGACACCCGTGGCACCTGGGTCTGCCCCGTGACCTCCTGTCAGCGGGCGTTCGACACTCCACGTGGCTTCAACGTGCACCTAGCCTGGCACAAGCGCCGTGGTGACGTCACCGCCACTTAGTGGCGAATGGCGGTTGTTGTGTGCGTGTCTCGTGGTGGTGGTGCGATACCTTTCGAGCCGTGGGGTTAGTGATTGCTATGAATTCAGTGACCTGAGTTCGATTCCCGGTTCTGGGCAGCCCCTAGGTAGACTCGGCCTTCAAGGGTGTGGCGCAGATACATCGCCTCTGGGGTGAAGACAATCAAGTCGACAGAGTGCGGTGCTGGCCACACCATCGCCTCGTTTACTGTGCCGGCCTGCAGAGGTGCTCGCGACACAGCACTTGTCTATAAAGGCCACACGTGCATTTTTATTTATCATAATTATTTTAGCTTTGTGTGGTGGTGTAAAAGTTAGAGCACTGTGCTACCAACCTGGTGACCGGAGTTCGATTGACGCACCACCAATTACCGCGGTTGATATACGTAGGGTGCGAAAGAAGTTCAACATGCGTACATGCAGCCATAGATCACACCAGTGGCGAGTTGTGTCAGGACGTCTTGAACCTCCTTTAGGTGGACTCAGCCCTCAACGAGAACCCGGTCCACTTTGTGAACAAGGCCCCCCCCCCCCCCCCTTGCTCGTCCAAGACGCCTGTGATGGAGGGAGTCACATCTTTGTGCGTGAACCTGCAGTTCATGTTTGGACAATAACGTGCGTGCTTATTTGTGATTAGCTAATGGTCGAACAGTTATCGTTAACATTGCAGCAAAAAAACATTGCACCAACGTATACAAATCTTTTTTTTTTAATCCGGCATCGAGCATCGTGACTCCATTGTTAGGAGGGTTTTCCTTTGGGACGTTTGGCCATTTCAACTTTCATCATTTCAATGTGGGAGGAAAACAAAGTGCCCAGAGAAAACCCCGCACGTGTGAAGGGGACAACGTCTGGCTGCACATATCGGTGGTAAACTGGGCAATGATTGTGATGCGGATTAACGGGTCCCTTCCGTCGTGCCAATGTGGAATTACCACCACTGGCTGGGGACTTATCATGGAGGTGAACACCACCTAATTGTTAATTTTGGTAGAGGACACGTGTGTCCTTGATTAGACGAACCCCCCTCCGCCCCCCCCCCCCGTTCATGGTTAATGATTCGCAATCTGCTCGAATGAGTGATAGAACATTTAACATCTATCACCGGAGTGTGGAATTAATGCATAGTTGGTGATGCTGCTGCTGCAGCGTTGGCGGTGGTGCACAAGCACAATTAACAACAAAAAACTGAACTCATACCAAACTTTGGTAACAGGTAAGGTCCACTGAGCTGTATAGCTCTTTTTCAGAAGCGACCTGGCCACAAATGATAGCTTAAGGAAGCAGCTTGTCACATGGAAATTTACAGCAGCCAAATACTCTAGATGCACGTTGATTTTAAATGTGACTACGGGGTCGGGATCGAATCACGACTTCACGTAAACCAGGCGAGGTTGTTGACATCTCGCCACCATAGCACCCCAATAATAACAGTGCGTGTGTGTGGCCTTAACATACAAAAAAATATATGCGACATTTCGGGTAATGGCCGTTCGTCGTCACACGAAAAGCGTGGAACTCGCTTCCCGCAGCAATCCGCGCTGTCAGTTGCCTGCCGCCTATTCATGTCCAGCGTAAGACCTTCATGTTGTCCTCCACCTATCAATGTCTCTGCCCCTTTCTCTACAAAAACAAAATAAATGCCCACCGTTTCTGTACAGCATCTCGAGATGCGGGTCACGTGTTGACGCCACGCACTATCTGAATCCACGTAGTTTTTTGTATTGTATCTGCAAGCACAAATACGCAATTATATATAAAAAAAACATTGAGATAGGGGTATCAGTGGAACTGCGTGCCTGTGATTGTGGAAGGTCCCGGGTTGACATGGATGCTCGCGTTTTTTTTATTGTTCTCAGAATGAAGAACATTCCTGCTCGGTCTATAGTTTCCTGGCAATTGTGGGTCCTTCCTTCCGACCATTGTGATACCTCGCCGTGACGAAACGCAGGGGGAGAGGAAGCTTCGGTCTCACGGGGGCATTGCGGGGGGCCGGTGGGGCGGGGGGGGGGGAGATTGAGAGCGGCCCAGCGGCGTGAGCCGTGACCGCCACGATCGTGACCGCAGTGTCCACGCGTAGTGTGCCGACTGTTTGCCCTGACTGGCTGCACGACGCTAATAAGGAAACCAGTGCCCGCATTCGCTTGCTGTCCCTCCACCCGCACCTCCGATTTGGCACGGCGCGAAATATGTTCAACGTTGCAGTGCATTACCCGGCCTCGAGCCTGCTTAGCTTCCGACGTCTCGGATTCAGACTCTGTCTTCATTTCAACTGTTCAGGCCCCATTGAGCTAAGCAGATTTTTGTTGTTGTTTTGTTTTTGTTACAAGGACGACCGCAGCCACCGCGGACCGCCGACCATAGTGGTGGTGGTGGCATTTGCAGGACATCGCCGAGTGGGAACGTGGAAACTTGACAAAAGCACGAGGACACATCGGGCAAGACGCGACTCATCCACGCGGTCACTTGGTTCGCGACGTGCAGATGCCGCATGATGAGTTTTACATTTTTTTAAGGGCGCCACAGGTGGTGAAATGTTAACTACCTCGCAGCTTGGTATACAGGAGGTCGTGGATTAATTCCCGAACCTGACGCCTGTACATTTGGGGTTTGCATGTCTCTCTCCCCCGTGGTCGCGTGCGGACCTCTCTCCCGGTTCCCCGGTTTTCCCCTCCAAATGTAGAATCGACATTAGGCGTTTAGAGTCTTTGACTGCTATAAATGTCCACATTGAAATAAGCCACTTCGTTGCGCTATGTATGTTGAACTTCTGTCGCACCGTACGTAGGCAACCACTGAGCTATATAGCTCTGCAATAGAGCTGTATAGCTCAGTTGGCCTTACTTGGTAACATACAAGTTCAATTTAGTTCATGAACTGCAGGATGGTGGCCAGATTGATCACGTGTCTATAAAACTTGGCATGGAGTTGGATTTTTCAATAAAAACACGAGAGGTGTGGATGAAGGTCCTCGCGTCTCATTGTAGTCGTGGCGAGGGCATAACCAGCGACGTTCTTTCTCAGTGGGGGGGGGGGGGGGGGGTGTAATAGATATTGTGGACTTTTCTGTCAATGGGAAATGTGGAAACTTGGCATCACAATGGCATTCAAGAGGCGCGGTTTGTTCGCTGCAGAATTTGCACCCACTGGTCTTGAGCTCGTGCGTTTGCTCTCCGTGTGTCTAACGTTGTTACCAATGTTCAACACTTATCAAGGGTGAGGTCAGCAGTTTATCGTGGCAATGCAGTTGATGTCACCATGGCTCACCATCACTTCCGGAATAATAGTCTAGCAATACCGCCCCGGTTTGCGCCGGGGATGCGTTCCTGTACGGTGCGACGACGACGAATATCGAAACGACGTCAATCGAAGCGACTCGCAGGGTAGTCAGGTGGTGCAGGTGAAGGCTGAGAGGCGACGGATAACGAGAAAGGACGAACGACGGTGCTGTCAGCGACGTGAGCGTGGGGTTGAGGCGAATGCAAATCGGGTGGCGGTGTTCGTAATAAAGTGACGACGGGTTTGCAAGGCGACGTTAAAGACGTGAATCGGGGTGTTACTGTAATGCTCTTTCAGAATATGTATGTTTCATTAGAATCAGAATATTTATACTGGAGGAATCTGATGAGCTATAAAGCTTTTTTTTTCACAGATGTGTATCTGGGCAAGCCTCACGGAGTCCCAGCTTGGCCGATTACGAAGACGACGCCGGCGACGATGATGCAACGGAGTGGTAAAGAAAGGAGATTGCGGCATCTGGGCGGCGGTAACGTGGACGCAATGCGCGGCGCGGATTCTCCCCGCCGGTCGCGGTGGACGGCGCCTCGCCGGCTCCGAGGGCCTCCGCCGACTCCATCAGCGGCACGGCCCAAGCCGCCCTGGGGGGTGCCGCGACTTGTCAGGCGCTTCGCTCATTGTCGCAGTCACCCGTCAGGCGCTCCCCGTCCCACCCCCACTCAGCGAGGGATGTTCTCAATGCGTCCTCGACAACAACAACAGCAGCAGCCGACATTGGGGGTGACGTCACTACGTCGCTTGTGCCAAGCTAGGTGCACGTTAAGGCCGCGGGAAGTGTTGAGCGCCCGCTCGCAGGAGGTCACGGGGCAGACCCAGCAGGTGCCAGGGGTCGACTGACTGAGATGACTGAGATGACAGGTTGATGCACCACCTGACTGAGATGACTGGCTGAGATGACTGAGATGTCTGGCTGATGCACCACCTGACTGAGATGACTGGCTAAGATGACTGAGATGACTGGCTGATGCACCACCTGACTGAGATGACTGGCTGAGATGACTGAGATGACTGGCTGATGCACCACCTGACTGAGATGACTGGCTGAGATGACTGAGATGACTGGCTGATGCACCACCTGACTGAGATGACTGGCTGAGATGACTGAGATGTCTGGCTGATGCACCACCTGACTGAGACGACTGGCTGAGATGACTGAGATGACTGGCTGATGCACCACCTGACTGAGACGACTGGCTGAGATGACTGAGATGACTGGCTGATGCACCACCTAACTGAGATCACTGGCTGATGCACCACCTGACTGAGATGACTGGCTGATGCACCACCTGAGATGACTGGCTAAGATGACTGAGATGACTGGCTGATGCACCACCTGACTGAGATAACTGGCTGAGATGACTGAGATGACTGGCTGATGCACCATCTGACTGAGGTGACTAAGATGACTGAGATGACTGGCTGATGCACCACCTGACTGAGATGACTGAGATGACTGAGATGTCTGGCTGATACACCACCTGACTGAGATGACTGAGATGACTGGCTGATACACCACCTGACTGAGATGACTGGCTGATGGACCACCTGACTGAGATGACTGGCTGAGATGACTGAGATGACTGGCTGATGCACCACCTGACTGAGATGACTGAGATGACTGAGATGTCTGGCTGATGCACCACCTGCACCGCTTCCCCCCTCACTGTGCCAGCCAACTCGCTGCGTTTTAGCCACCGGGTGCTCCGCTCGTTGTTGTGAGCGTCGCTCCTCTGCCCTCCGTTGTTGCTGGAGGGGCAACTGCCTCCCAACTGCCCAGCAGCAGCAGCGTCCTTCACGAGCCTCCTCCTCGCACAGAGGCGACGGCGAAGTTCACCAAAAGGTCGCCCCCGATGTTTGGGTGCCTTGAGTGGAGTGGGCCCCACTGAAGCCCTCTGTGTTGACTTATTCAACGTGAAACCGCACGAGCAGAGAGGGGGGCCTCTTTTAGATTTGAAGCTTTCGTGACTGCAAGGATCCATACTCTTTTGTTCTATTCGGTAAAGTCACGTAAAAGTATAAAACAACAAAAAATAAAAAAATGAAAATAAAAAATATAAAAAATTCACGACTTTTCGGCCACTTGTGTTGTGGCCGAAACGTCGTGAATTTTTTTTCATTTTTTTTGTTGTTTTATACTTTTACGTGACTTTACCGAATAGAACCAAAGAGTAGGGGGGCCTCTGTTACAATGGAGAGGTGTAAATTGTCACCGCGAGCGGAGCGTTGTACTTTTGAAGCGTCTAGATTCGAAAACTCGTTTGATCTGGAACCGATTTTCGCGTTCCATTTGTTGTCCTTCCCCGCACCTACGGAGCAGTGCGAAAGAAGTTCAACAGAACGCACGCATCTGCTGCGGCCGCCTTGATCGCAGAGCGCGTCTCAGAATCGGAATCTTTTATTCTGCCCTGGAGAAATCCGATGAACCATGATTCTCTTTTTCGCAGACGTCCCAGCAGTCGTGAGTGTAGCGATCAGCGCTCCGCGCTAAGACGCGACTTCGATTGCCGCTCCCACGGCCAACACCACCAGTGACGATTGTCCGAACCGGTCCCTGGGCCTCCGCCAAGGTTGACGCAGCCTCAAATGTGTACCTGGTGCGCGTGTGTGGTAAACATCGCCACTGGGGAGACAAAGGCGGCCGGGCGTGGTGTTGGCCAACCGCCGCCTCGTGTGCCGCGCCTGCCTTTGTAGGTGCTCGCTAACAGCACTTGCCCATAAATGTCTGTCAAGGCTACACGGGGGAATCTTTGTCTGGATATTGCTGGCCACGCGCTGCAGAATCGTAGGTGCCTAGCAGAATATCAGCTCGACTTTAAAACCCAATCAATAACGCGAGCATTACCGTGATAATAGCCAACTTCAAAATCTGTCTCCTCTCCCTATCATTGGCTGGGGTCTATCTTCTCTCACGCCACTACGTCTCTCTATTATTGTTGCCCACATTCGTCTTACTTTGACCACACCTGACGTCTCAGGGCCTCTCTGTGGGCACGCGCGCTTTGTTTACCCAAGGCAAGCCTCACGGAGTCTCCTTTTTTCAGGACGGTCCTGCCAAGTTTTCACCTAAGGGAAGCGACGCTTCTGCTGCTGTGTAATTTGCGGGTGAAAAAAGTCAGCATTGGGATGTTTGGCCAATGCCATTTACGTTGTATTTTGTTGAACATTTTTTTACGTTTTACTTTGGCAGGAAAGCAAAGAGGCCGGAGGAAAACCATGCAGGAAAGAGGGAGACGCTCCACACTCCGCACGGAAAAGGGATGCCCTAGTCGGGAATCGAACCCTAGAAGAAGGCCTTTGTTGTCGTGCGGCACGAGCGTGACAAATTGACGTGTCGAATTAAGACGAGGCAGACAAGACCGACACCTGCAGACGGATTGTGTAAGTCAACGTGACATAACGACACACGGCGGACAGACAATACAGACGAGATAGCGCAGATGAGACAGCACAAACGGGACACAGATAATTGATTCGCACATCGATCCATGACTCCACAATTGTGGCAACTAATTGAATTGCGAAGGGGAATGAATCATTACGTGTCTAGTTGGTCGTGACTTCCAGGTGATTTTGCTTGACAGTTGACACCAGTATCTTCACAAAGACAAAGTGCGTGTCCGTGACTCTTAATGTGTGCAGCTCAGAACACGAATGTCCACGAAGCACTATATTGTGTTCCTTGAATCATTCACTTTTTAAAGCATTAACTCGTTTTGGTAATTTCCCCTGCGGTAGTAACCAGATTGTACCACTTGGCGTCACGGCGTGAGATTAATTATTTACTCGGATCTCTGTCACAGAGCGGTGCAACCCTCAGTGTCGGAGTACGGCCCGCGTAAGCGGATACTACAGAGCTACCCCTGAGATTCCTTCAAGTGACCTCCGGTTCAACACGGTAGAAGGCAGACAACACTTTCCCAGCCGCCCGGCATATGAGAGCAATGCCCATCCCGGTCAAGGTCAAGTTGCCACCGTGTCCAATGCCGTTGATGCCACCCACAGCTCGCCATCGCTTCCTCCCGTCTGCCAGGTCCCCCCTCTTCTGTTGCGCAGTCGACAGCCCGCACTTCGAGGATCCGTGCTGCAGTCACATCCCCGTGGCATCGATTACTGCAGCCGTACAATGCAGCGCTTGGGCGGCGTCCCTACAGCGGCACTCGCAGTCAATTTTAAGTCCATTTTCTCTCATCAAAGCAGCCACTCAAGCTTGCGTGGGCCACATAGCAGTGTCCGCACAAGCTCGACGCCTAGCTACAAGGGACGCCTCTTACCCGCTGCGTCTTTCTCCACAGCAAAGCAAACCGGGCAGCAGAGCGCTCGGCATTAGTCTGCTCGCGCGGCAGACGCGGGACGCCTTGATCTTGCCGAGGCTCCGATTTGGACGTTGAGTACATCCGACAGGCAACGCAGCAGCAACGACAACAACAGCAGCCGCTAAGCGGCGGTGACGTCACCACGGCGCCTGTCTGTGCCAGGCCAGGTGCACTTTGAGGCCACGTGAAGTGTCCGAAGGCTCGCTGACAGGAGGTCACGGAACACACCCAGCAGGTGCCATGGGTTGTATGACTGAGATGACTGGCAAATTCTACCCGCTGTGCCCCCTACCGTGCCAACTTGCTGCGTTTTAGCCGCCCGGCGCTCCACTCGTTGTTGTGAGCGTCGCTCCTCTGCTTTCCGTTGTTGTTGGAAGGCGAATGCCTTCAAACTGACGGGCCCCACACACACAAAACAGCCGCCATTCGCCACTAAGTGGCGTCGTTATAACGTTATGGTCTGTTCCGGCTCCCGCCTAATGATGCTAGTTGTCATTACTGGCGAAACGTCGTGCTCAGATAGTAAATGTTGTGGCTTTGCTCTCCAACACACCGGTGTGCTGTACTAGTAACGAATTGGCACGTTTTGTTAACGTGACAAACCTTACTAATTGGCTGTGTCGGGTGGTGGCGGGTTTAACGACACATTTATATTTTCGCCATCTAACCCAAAACACCTGTATTATGGTCTGTTCTGGATGACCACAGTCGCACACTACTACTGGAGAGTTTTTCATTGTTCCACTTGTGCATCAGGTATCTGCATCTGCTGCCATGGTTTGTGCAGTGGCAGTGGTTTAGAGTTGGACCGCGAGCTTTGTGGAAGGTCAAACCCAGGGATCTTCTGTGTTGGGTCTTTCACAAGGTGGTGCTTGCGAGTTCTTTTGTACTCAATTAGGCTCTCCAATCTTCATCGGGGTTGAAGGCACCTTGTTGCAAGCTAAGCGCACGGGTTGAAAAGAGGCTTGCGCGGGGGGGCCGATGGAGTCGGAGGGGGGCGACGGAGCCGGGGGGGGGGCGACGGAGCCGGGGGGGGGGGGCGACGGCGCGAGCAGAGGAAGCCGACACTGACTCACTCACACATCATACACTGACTCACTCACACATCATACACTGACTCACTCACACATCATACACTGACTCACTCACACACCATACACTGACTCACTCACACATCATACACTGACTCACTCACACACCATACACTGACTCACTCACACATCATGCACTGACTCACTCACACACCATGCACTGACTCACTCACACATCATGCACTGACTCACTCACACATCATACACTGACTCACTCACACATCATACACTGACTCACACCATGCACTGACTCACTTACATATCATACACTGACTTTCTCATACATCATACACTAACTCACTCACACCATGCACTGACTCACTCACACATCATACACTCACTCACTCACACATCATACACTGACTCACTCACACCATGCACTGACTCACACATCATGCACTGACTCACTCACACACCATGCACTGACTCGCTCATCATGCGCTTACTCACTCACACATCATACACTCGCACAACCACTGACCCATTCACTCATCATACACAGGTTCACTCATCGTGTGCTGGCTCACTCGCACATCATACACTGACTCACGCTGCCGCTGACTCGCTCACATATCATACAATCACTCATCATGCGCTGACTAACACATCGTGCGCTGACTCACACATCATACACTCACACTGCCGCTGACTCGCTCACACATCATACACTGACTCACACATCATACACTGACTCACACATCATACACTGACTCACACTGCTGCTGACTCACTCACACACCATACACTCACTCACTCTGCTGCTGACTCACTCACACATCATACACTGACTCACTCTGCTGCTGACTCACTCACACATCATACACTTGGGTCTTGGAGTGTCGTGCTGCCAGCTATGGCTGCAGGTTTTTGTCGTACGTGTTATGTATATCGTTTATTGTTAAATTTAAAATGACAGTTCCTATGATTACTGTTGTTACATTGTTTTTATAGCTTTATTTGGTGATTCGAAAACATATGATTAATCTAAATTGTCTTATGGTTGTTGTTGTTGGCTTGCACCACATTGTGATTTTTGCACACAGCGTTTTAATAAGTTTTTTTTGTGTGTGTGGAATATTTGCTGGTTTATTCCAGGATGTTTCTGTTACGCGTTGTCGCTTTAAGATGTTCTGTGTTCAAATTGTGTTTGTTGCGGTTGCACCCGACTTAAGAGCCGCATGGCTCACAGGGCTATGCCTAATAAATGAAACGTGAAAAACAAATAAACTTGCGTGACTTCAAGTATATAAGGGTGGGGGGGGGGGGGGGACGTTATTGAGGTCCTGATGGATTGGGAAGGCGAATTCTGAGTGTTCGAAATTAAGTCGCGGGCCCTTACCCAGCCGCCCCAACGGGAACACCACACACATAGCCGTGGCAAACGCGGGTCGTATGGAACAATTGCGCGTCTCACAATCGCGGGCGAGACTCAACACCGCCAACAGCATTCCCTCTGGACATTGGCATTTTAGCTCCTCCTAACACGCTGCCGCAGTCAGCAAGGGAACTTGATAAGCACGACTGCTGGACCACTTGCGCGCGCGGTGATGCAGCAGCTGTAAAAGCAGCGAGCCCCGCCATCTGTGGCGTGCGATGCAAGCCCGAATGAGCGGAGTTTCACTTCGTGTCAAGTTGCCTGGCACAACTGTTTCTCAACTAGCCATCCGACGCGCGCGTTGCCCGTGAGATGAAGCCACTTGCTCTGGAATTCGCGTGACCTCATTTTTGGGTAATTAATGAAATTGCGTAATTAAGCGTGCTGCCTCCCTCCTCCTCCTCCGCCGCCAGCAGACGTCAGCACCGCCGTCACCAACTAACTGCGCGCGTGTTTATCCTTGTGCAAGCAATTTGAAAATGATGTCGTTTGTTTTCCACCATTTAGGAGCCGCATACAGAGACGGCGGGGTGGGTGGGTGGGGGTGGAAGGGGTTTACAAAAAAAAAACCCGAACCACATTCAATACATCGTGCGGGCGCGCGCGCGTGTGGTTGTTGTTGTTGTTACACGTGTCACCAATTGGCCGTTGACGAATTGAACCGATGTGTGGCAGGGCAAGCGATAGTCTGGAAGGCATTCCCACAACGTTGCTCTGCGCTCCTCGCAAAGGCAATGGACGGATGAATGACCTCCCGAGTCTCGGGCGCGGAGACTCAGCTGGAGCCGCTGAGCACTTCCTAGCGGAGGGGGTTGGTGGATCACACACAGACGTTGTGAAGCTCCCTTCCCGTGTGGCGTCGGGTGGGAGGTGACGTACCCTGGGCTTGCCAGAAGACGATACAGCAAATGTGGACTCTAATTTATCTAACCCCACCTCTCTCTCTACCTATTTAAGGCCACGACACAGAGGCGTTGTTTTTTCTGTGTGACCATGCTTGTGTGTCTCTCTCTCTCTGTGTCCGTGTTAACTCTCTCTGCTATGTGTCTGTATATGTGTCTCCGGTTCTGTGTTTTTATCTCGCTCTTAAATTTAGCAATCTTTAGAAGAGTGTAATCAATCAGGTAAGGTGTTAACTGTAATATTAGTCGACTATATGAGCTTACTGCATTATATTTCTAAGTTTGCCAGGTTTGTTTCTCTTTCATTTATACCTGATGATGATCGCTTGCTTTGCAGTCGAAACGTCGTATGATATTATGCAATTATTATTTTCTATTTCTACGTGACTTTACCGAAAGAAACCAAAGATAAATGTGGACTCATTGATTAGTTTGTTATCTTACTCCCGCGCCTCTGATTAACACGGTTGGCTACGTACGGTTCGAAATAAGATCTACATACATACATAATCTCCATCTGTTCCAACGTCATTCCCATGGGCTTCGGCGAGGTGGCATACCCTGCCTGTACTTGCCAGGAGAAGACGATGCTGTACAGCACATGTGGACTAATACCCAGGAGGTGCAGTACCCTGGACTTGCCAAGGAGAACGCGGTACAGCAAAAATGTTTGACCCCCTGCCTGTTTGTTCCATCAGTATGGGATAGAGCGTTGTCCCCTCACGCTCGTGTGGGTTTTCTCCAGGTGCCCATGTTTCCTTTCACATGCAAGCCTTCAGAAATTGTCCGATAAACATCTTAATATATACAGGACCGCGGAGCTCGGAGGGGGATTTGGTGCCGGCTCAACGCCTGCCTGCATCACGTGTGTGGTTCCTCCTCGGGCCTCCAAGTCGTTCTCTCTCTCTCTCTCACTATCTCCGGGAGAGCGAGCGCGTTCAAAGTTGACATTCCAGTAGCAGTATTATTATTATTGCTGTATCATTATTATTATTTGGAGTCTCGCCCACTGCGGAGAGCCAGCGGGAGAAATTCCTGGAAACTTCCGAGCTTCGAGGGGGCTCCTTTGGGGGGGGGGGGGGGTTCCTAAAAACTCACGCTCGCTCCCTGCCCGGAAGTGCCATCCACCGCTTCGCTTGCATCTCCTACACGTGTAGGAGGTACTCTCTTTTATTCCAGGCCTTGACAGCCTTAGGGGATAACCACATGCTGGGTCGGGACAGCCAACATGCTGCCTGACACACAGCTTGAAGAGGGCGAAGATCACGACGACGACTATTTAAAAGTTTTATTATTGTCTCAACCATGGATAGTCCACTGTCACGGACAGCCGAAAAAACCTCGTGACAGCAACCACAACCCGCACAAGGGACCTTTCTGCGATATCAGGATCCCATACCACAACCCCCACACATCAAGTGCACCGATAACGAAAAAAAACGCCTTTAAAAAAGTGTTTTTTTTAAACAACGCTTTTATTTTGATTTAAAGCTTTCGTGACTGCAGTAATTCATATTCTTAGTTTTTTCGGTAAAGTCACGTTGAAGAGAAACAACAAAATAACAAAATATATATAAAACAATAATAAAAAAAAAAAAATTCTCACGACGTTTCGACCATAACTCAAACGGTCATCATCAGGTGTGTCGGTTTGCATAAATTTATTTTGAAATAAATTTATGCAAACCGACACACCTGATGATGACCGTTTGAGTTATGGTCGAAACGTCGTGAGAATTTTTTTTTTATTGTTTTATATATATTTTGTTATTTTGTTGTTTCTCTTCAACGTGACTTTACCGAAAAAACTAAGAATATGAACGCTTTTATTATTAACAACTTGGTTAAACTCCCGGTCGAGAAGTACGTCAGTGGCGCCTGAGACACGCGGCGCCTGCTTTTTGTGCGAGCCGATTCCACAGTTTGACCTACACAAATATATATAAATAATAAGGCGTCCATACAAAATGTTAATTGCTTTAAAGTAGCGAATTAATTGATGCCGATTTTGATACAGGCATGCATTGTCACCGGATCTGAGTACGTGTGCAAAATGTGGAATTGATTGGACAACGGGAAGTGGACGAAATGTTGATTACAAGATTTGACCACGACAAACAGAGGAATCAAGTTAAGCAAAACCGTTGAAAAAGACGAAACTTTGCCGATCCAACCACTACATTTTGAAACAAGAGTCCGCGGCTGTCGAATAAATTAAACACTCGTTCCTCTTCCCAGTGCCGTGGCGGAGAACTTTCCCAAGCACTGCTTACTTTACCCCACGCCACATGGAGATGGAGGTTACCGCCATTTCGCTTTTGCATCTTTGCTGCCTATTTCTACTCTTACAACCTCCACCACCCTGTCGATCAGCCTCCAGACTAGGTGGTATACCTCGGATGGTGTCATATACAGTGAGGGAAACAAGTATTTGATCCCCTGCTGATTTTGTACGTTTGCCCACTGACAAAGAAATGATCAGTCTATAATTTTAATGGTAGGTTTATTTGAACAGTGAGAGACAGAATAACAACAAATATCCAGAAAAACGCATGTCAAAAATGTTATGAAATTATTGGCATTTTAATGAGGGGAATAAGTATTTGACCCCCTCTCAATCAGAAAGATTTCTGGCTTCCAGGTGTCTTTTATACAGGTAACGAGCTGAGATTAGGAGCACACTCTTAAAGGGAGTGCTCCTAATCTCAGCTTGTTGCCTGTATAAAAGACACCTATCCACAGAAGCAATCAATCAATCAGATTCCAAACTCTCCACCATGGCCAAGACCAAAGAGCTCTCCAAGGATGTCAGGGACAAGATTGTAGACATAAAAAAGGCTGGAATGGGCTACAAGACAATTGCCAAGCAGCTTGGTGAGAAGGTGACAACAGTTGGTGCGATTATTCGCAAATGGAAGAAACATAAAAGAACTGTCAATCTCCCTCGGCCTGGGGCTCCATGCAAGATCTCACCTCGTGGAGTTACAATGATCATGAGAACGGTGAGGAATCAGCCCAGAACTACACGGGAGGATCTTGTCAATGATCTCAAGGCAGCTGGGACGATAGTCACCAAGAAAACAATTGGTAACACACTACGCCGTGAAGGACTGAAATCCTGCAGCGCCCGCAAGGTCCCCCTGCTCAAGAAAGCACATACGTGCCCGTCTGAAGTTTGACAATGAACATCTGAATGATTCAGAGGACAACTGGGTGAAAGTGTTGTGGTCAGATGAGACCAAAATGGAGCTCTTTGGCATCAACTTAACTCGCCGTGTTTGGAGGAGGAATGCTGCCTATGACCCCAAGAACACCATCCCCACCGTCAAACATGGAGATGGAAACATTATGCTTTGGGGGTGTTTTTCTGCTAAGGGAACAGGACAACTTCACCGCATCAAAGGGACGATGGACGGGGCCATGTACCGTAAAATCTTTGGTGAGAACCTCCTTCCCTCAGCCAGGGCATTGAAAATGGGTCGTGGATGGGTATTCCAGCATGACAATGACCCAAAACACACGGCCAATGCAACAAAGGAGTGGCTCAAGAAGAAGCATATTAAGGTCCTGGAGTGGCCTAGCCAGTCTCCAGACCTTAATCCCATAGAAAATCTGTGGAGGGAGCTGAAGGTTCGAGTTGCCAAACGTCAGCCTCGAAACCTTAATGACTTGGAGAAGATCTGCAAAGAGGAGTGGGACAAAATCCCTCCTGAGATGTGTGCAAACCTGGTGGCCAACTACAAGAAACGTCTGACCTCTGTGATTGCCAACAATGGTTTTTGCCAACAAGTACTAAGTCATGTTTTGCAAAGGGGTCAAATACTTATTTCCCTCATTAAAATGCGAATCAATCCATAACATTTTTGACATGCGTTTTTCTGGATTTTGTTGTTGTTATTCTGTCTCTCACTGTTCAAATAAACCTACCATTAAAATTATAGACGGATAATTTCTTTGTCAGTGGGCAAACGTACAAAATCAGCAGGGGATCAAATACTTTTTTCCCTCACTGTAGGCACCCTTAATCATCCATCCACGCGCCTTCCACAGGGCTTCCTTTATGGCCCCTACGACGGCTCATGTCTGAGCCCAAGCCCCTCCTGCCTTCCATCGGAATAACCCCCAAATAATATTTGGCATTGTAGCCTTGACCGAATAGAAACGAGCCAGCACAGGCTGGCATAGCTCCCACACGCCTCCTACACAAAGGGGCATTGCACAAGGACGTGAGTCGTACACTCATCCGAATCGCAGCCTCTCGGGCATTTAGGGGTGTGGCCCATATTGCTGGAATACATGAACTTCCTGCATGCCAACCTGTCCCAGACTGCCAGCCAGGATAAGTCCCTTTGCCTTTTGGTTAAGGCCCCAGATGACACGTTCTCCCATGCTCTTTAGTTCTATTCGGTAAAGTCACGTAAAAAAAAAAAACACAACAAAAAATAAAAAAAATTCACGACGTTTCGGACACAACACAAGTGGCCTTCATCAGGTGAAGGGAGCAGACTGTCTAGAGGACAGCGCTGGAGTGAACACAGCCAAGCTCAGACCGCGACCTTTAAGCTGTGTGAGAGGAAGCAGAGCGCCTTGACAAAGGAATTAGCATAAAATTAGCATTTAATTGGCGGACTTAGCATGATGAGCGATGTATAGGGGGGGAGCAAGTGCAGACCGGCGAGGGGAGGAGGGGGGAGGGAGTTTACATATTGATGGTGTGAAAAGGGAATTTAAGCAGCTGCAAAAGTTTGGGATACCACTACTTCAAAAAATATACTGTACCATTGAAAATTAGTTTAATGTTTGGTTTGATTCAGAACATCTTTCCAATGGTTGCTTAATTTGAAACCATCCTCTCGGTTGAAATTGTGTCTGTGTTTGTAAATCTGAATTGCCTCGTGAACAAATCTCTGATAAAAACCCGTGGGTTTGCAAAGAACCTTGGTATCAGAGAAAATTATATCGTGATCACCCACAGTGTTGTAACAGTGATCAGCTACGGCAGAAGAATTCGTTCTGCCGTGTTTCAAATCTGATTTGTGCTCGTGAATTCGGTCAGAGACATGTCGTTTCGTCTCCCCGGTATAGCAGTCACCACAGGTGCAGATCAATTTGTAAACTCCGGGGTACTGTAAGTCAGGAATGACATCCTTCACGGAAAGGATCAGGTCACGGATTTTGTGTACTGTATTGAACCGGACCAGGATCTCTCTCTCACGCAGCTTAAAGGTTGCGTTCTGAGCTTGGCTGTGTTCACTCCAGCGCTGTCCTCTAGACAGTCTGCTCCCTTCACCTGATGAAGGCCACTTGTGTTGTGGCCGAAACGTCGTGAATTTTTGTATTTTTTGTTGTTTTTTTTGCGTGACTTTACCGAATAGAACCAAAGAGTATGGATCCTTGCAGTCACGAAAGCTTTAAATCTAGAAACGTTCTCCCATATTTGTTGGTGTACGGCACTTCGTGCACCTGGCAGCTTTGCACAGGCATCCCTCTTTCCCATCTCAGCAAGGGCTCCTCGTGGGCACCACGACTCTCTTACCCGGGCAGGCTCATATTCTGTAATGTATTTGTTGACCACGGCACACAAGCGAGGGGTGTGCTGTGCGGAAGCAAAGATTACACTGAGGGACGTCACACTCTTCCACTACGTGGTCCAGCGCTTTGCAGCGGTAGCACACCCGCGCCTCGCACGCTGCTGCCAGATGACCTCTTCCCCCACATCTCCTGCAGAGTTTGGGTTGCCCCTCGTACACTATGTAGCCCCTACTACCGCCAATTTAAGGGCGTTCGGGACATGCTGCATGGCCCCGTCCGCCGCTTTCAGCCTCACTCGCCACTGTCTGGCACCCATCCAGATGCCTAACGAGTCTTGTGTCCGCTTGCAACTCGACAACAGTTGGCAGTGTTGTCGCAACCACACTTCTACATCGTGATTTGGCAGTGCCTCATTGTACAGGAAACCCGTCACTATTTTCGTGTCCAGTTCTGCAATAGTTGTAGCTTAAGCAGCGACTCTCTCCTGCCTTTTCCTCAAAACGAGTCAGGAAATTCTGCAATAGGTTACTCGTCCAAAAGCTAACGCCAAAAGCCCTGCCGCCCAGCAAGGTTATCAAACAAAACAGGTCAATTGGTTCGACTTGTAGCATCCTCACCATTACTGTTTGTACAAAAATCGAACGGCCCATGGTCACTTCATCTGGCACATTCTCCTTGAAGGCCACCCATATGCAGTTGTGCCGCCTAGCATGGACCGGTGTGAAGCTCACCCCCAGTCCACCGCGCCAATGCCCCGCTCGTTCCTGGTTCCGTCCTGCCCCCACAGGTCCAACATCTACCTAAATGGCCTCGCTCAGATTGCCTTGCGTCCGCTGGCCAGCAGAGGCCTCAGTTTCCGGAGCATTCTCGCTCAGCCTGTCAGAGACCACCCCCTCTGTGCCGGTGCCTCCGTCCTCTCTGGCAGCTGCCTCCAGGCGTCCCCCCCCCCCCCCCCCCGCTGCCTACCGGTCGGGGTTGCCACCTGGGCTGCATCGCCCTCCTCCACTGACCTCCGTCCTCCAGGTAGTCGCGTCGCAGCCGTTTCCGCCTTGGCAGCAGTCGACCCGGTCACCTTGGCTCTTCCTGACAGCACGGTCGGTCTCCATACCCCCCGGAATTGGCGAGGCAACCTCTTGCCCGATGGCCAGGGTCCCTCGCAAGTACTCGGGCAGGTATGCAGACAGGTACGCAGGCAAGCTCGGCTCGCAAGATGAGATCAGGACGGTATTTAAAAGTTTATTCCAACTATGTACGATCCACTGTATCGATCCATTTCCGAAACAATAACAACAACCCGCACGAGGGACATTGCCGCGAACACAGGGTCACTTACAACACCTTGGTGCATGGAGTGTACCGATCGTGGAGAAAAACCTTTGCCGGTACATCCACTATATTTCAAAGTAAAAGGTCCGCAGCCACCGAACCTAGTCTCGATTACTCAATTCCCGGTGCTGCGAGTGAGGACTTTTCCTAGTGCTGCTTGTGTTAACCCGTGCTACATGGGGGTGGAGGCCATTTCTTTCTTGCTGTGTCGCAGCCCAATTTTGCCCCGTCTACCTCTACCACCCGGCCGATCAGCTTACAGGTTTGGTGGTAATCCTCGGCCAGCGTCATGTAGGTGCCTTGGAGCATCAGACCCCTCGCCTTCTACAAGGCTTCTTTTATAGCCCCCACAACGGTCCGTGCCTGGGCCCAAGCCCTTCCCACTTTCCGCCGAAAGAATCCCCAAATAATATTTGGCATCGTGACCTCGACTGGATGGAAACGGGCTAGCAAAGGCCGGCACATCTCCCACACCTCCAGTGCAAAGGGACATTGCACAAAAATATGGCTTGTGTACTCATCCGAATTACAGCCCTTTGGGAATTTAGGGGTGCGGGCCATACGGCGAGAGTGCATAAATGCCCTACATGGCAACCTGTCCCAGGCCGCTAACCAAGATATGACCCTATGCGTCTTAGTTAAGACCTCAGACGTTACGTTCTCCCATATTTGATGGTGGCGGGTACTCCGTTCGCCAGGTACTTCTGCACAGGTTTCCCTCTTGCCCATTTCGACAAGGACTTCTCGTGGGCGCCACGACTCCCTTGCCAGGGTCGGCACGTATTCCGCAATGTGCTTGTCCACCGTGGCACACAGCCACCTTTGCGTCCAGGCCATGGGCTTGCTGTGAGGCAGCAGAGACATCCCTAACCTACGAAGGAGCCACGCCAGCCTATATTGTAAAAAAAAATATGAGGCCTTTGCCTGGGACCCATCTGAAAAAAGATAAGCGGAGTGCATTACAGACAAAGATCATAGTCAGGATACGCGCGGCGTTAGGGGCTCCCCTCCCACCATTCGCCGGGTGTTTGTAGACGGTCTCCCTCTTTACCCGGTCCATCCCGCCTCCCAAAATGAACTTGAAAAACGTCTCCATAGAATGCAACATTTCGCATCTGGCGGGAAGATGTGCGCCAGATAGCTGAGTGCAGGTAGGGTTTCTGCCTTCAGCACCAATACCCTCCCGTCCATGGCGAGGCGTCTGGCCGACCATCTGGCCAGCCTGCCCTCCACATCCTTTATTCTCCCCTCCCAGTTATTATCTGCAGATTCCTGTCGATAGAAGGGGACCCCCAGGATCTTGATCCCCTCTACCTGCACTCTCAATTGTGTTGGCCAACCTTCAAACAGCCTTGGGTCCCCAAAAATCATGATCTCACTCTTACGCAGGTTAACCCTGGATCCTGAGGCAAAATAAAAAAGTCGTGCAAGTTCCAGTACCTCCCAAACCGAGGAGACATTCCTGCAGAAGACCACAATATCATCCATATACATTGCTATCTTTGCCTGTTCTCCACACCTCAGAATGTGCACCCCCTGCATTTTATGATTAGCTCTGACCGCCTGGACAAACGGGACCATGCACATGACAAAAAGGACTGGCGACATGGGGCACCCCTGTCTCACGCCCGATCTGACTGGGATTGCTGTGGAAATGACTCCATTTATCAAACGCCTGCTGGAGATATTACTATATAGCTTTTATATGCACCCACCCAGAATCTTTCCTATCCCCATGCATGCGAAAACCGAGAACAAATAATCATGCGATAGGTTTTTTCTTGGTCTGAACTAATGAGCCCCAGTGGCCCTCCCATCTATTGTGGTCTCCAGGACCTCCTTCAGTAAGACAAGGCTGTCCGAAATATGCCTACCTGGGACTGCAAATGTATGGTATGCATGTATTAGTTCCTCACCACTTTCTCTAGTCGTGCTGCAATGGATTTGGCCAGGATATTGTAGTTGGTGTTTAGCAGGGTGATTGGGTGCCAGCTCCCAAGTAACCCTGCAGGCTCTGCCATTCCTCGTACCTCCTGACAAAATCCCCGATCACTTTCCCATCCTTTAGAAGGCTTATATTCATTTTCCAGATCCCCCTCCCCAACCTCAGGCCACCCGGGATTCGAAGTTTCATGGTCGTCAACTTGTGATCAGAAAAAGAAAAGGGCTCTATCCCTGCACTCTCCATCTTGACTTTGGCGGAAACGAAAAGAAAATCTATTCTCAATTGCGATGTACCAGTGCTGCTAGACCAAGTATACCCTGCCCGTGTTGGGTGCATCAATCTAAAGATATCAGTCAGTTTGAAATCCTGAATCAGCTTGTTCAGTTTCCTGGTGGAGGGGTCAAGTCTCCTGCTTCCGGATGCCTGTATGACATCTGCCAGGCAGAGCGGGCAGTTAAAATCCCCGCCCAAGATAACGGGCCTCCACGTCACCAGCAGGGCCGCTACATTATCCAACAGTTCATCCCACTCAGTGTACCGTGAAGGGGCGTATACGTTGATCAATCGGAGTTCTGTGCCATCGTATGAAACGTCAACGTAGTGGAGTCGGCCGGGGGCCACATCTTGGGTCTCCAGCATCTCCACCTTTCTGCTGCCTAGGAGTATGACGACACCGATGTTTTTACTTGCGTTACTCACTGACCAAAAGCAATGACCATCCCAGGGCTCTATCAATTCCACCCGGCCGAGGGAATATGACAGGTGGCACTCTTGCAGGAATATTATGTCCTTTTTCCTGGTTTGCAAGTATTGTATTACCACCGGTCGTCTGGCCCTGCCCCAGATACCTCTCACATTTACTTACGTCACCGTAAGTTCCATGCCCTGTGGTGTCTAATCTGATTCCGATACGTCTTCCAGTACTTGGTAACAGTTTTGATCCCCTAGGTAGAGCAATTATCCCTTGTTCCCTAACTTCGGAGGGGTTCCTCTTCCTTGGCCCACCTTTGCCGCCACCACGTCCTCCTCCGATGTCATTGTGTCCGGCGAAGAGCCAGCCGGTTTCGGACCACGTGCGGGAGTAGATCTCCTCGAGGGCATCGGCGCCCTCCACTTTCTTTTCCTCACTTTCTCCAAAGTCCCACTCCCATCGTCCCCCATACTCCGCTCCCCGCTGCTCCTTCCCGCCCTCTCTTGCCTCTACCTCCTCCGCCCATTCGGCCATGGTTGATCCAGGGGCCTCCACCTCCTCATTGTCTCCGTGGCCTTACGGCTACTGGCTCGTGGGTGTTTCCTCTTCTTCTGTTGATATTTCCCCCTCCTCCCTTTCACCCTGCCTGGCCATCCCTCCGCCACTGCCATCCGTCGCCCGGCTGGTCGGCGCTTGTTGCGGCTCTGTCTCAGTCACCTCTCCCTCGCCGCCCTCCGTTTCCCGATCCGTGTGCGCCCGGACCATGTTCGCTGAGAACTCTGGGCAGCTTCTATATAAATGGTCCCCACTGCCACAAAGGTTGCACTGTGCCAGGGCGCCGCTGCAGTCCTCCACGACATGGTCCTGCACCTTGCAGCGTTAACACACCCGTGCTTCGCATGCTGCGGCCAGGCGTCCTCTACACCCACATCTCCTGTAGAGCTTGGGCTGCCCCGCACAGACCACATAGCCTCTACTGCCCCCGATATTAAAGGCGTTTGGGATGTGCCGCAGGGCCCCTTCCACCAGTCTTCATCTTATCCGCCATTGTCTGGCGCCCTAATTCCATTGTCTACCAATCTCCCAGCGGCACGCGCTACAGTGACTAATTCAATGTCACTATATATACACGGGCTGGTCGCGTGTGGTGGGGTAAAGTGTGGGTACTCTTACTTCTTCCAAGACGTCTGAGCAGTGTGGAAGAGTCGGCTCTCTCTAGAGCGCTCTCTCTCGTGGAGGGCCTTCCGCCAGCAGTGGCGTGAGAGAGATATTGCAGGGCTGCGCCTTTACCGTTTACAACTGCTGCTCCTCACGACCCGTGAGCTTTTGGGGTTGGCCACTGGCCCGCGCTCAGGTTCACGTCGGGTCGTTACGCGCTGCACACGCCTGATGATGCGAAACGCATTCCGCGCGACGTCGACTAAGCTGATTCGTGTCGATCAGCCCTCCATGTGTCACGTGGGACACAACACAGATGCACACGTGGGATCGCTATGTTAATTTGCAGAGCCACTGTGCTCATCATTTGGAACACACACGTACGTACACACACACATACTTTATCACTCTTATGTGGTTTATAACATGGTTACTGTTCTCGTGGACTTCACTCGTTGATTCCTCAACCCATCAGAATAAGAATATTTATACTGGAGAAATCTGATGAGCTATTAAGCTCTTTTTTCACGGATGTCCAGTCGGAGCAGGTCAGAACTTTACAACAACAAAAAAAACAATACAAATACACAAGAGAAGTGCACATTATTGGAACGCCAAACAAATCACTTACAAAAATATACAAATAAAAATAAACAATGTTTTATCTTGAGCTATTAGCTTATTTTCAGAAGCAATGTGTCCACAAATGATCGCTCAACGAAGTGGCTTATCACGTGGAAATTTATAGCAGCAACATTATCGAAATAATCTGGACGCATGTTTATAAATGGGGAGGGAAAACGCAGGGTCGGTATCGAACCCATGTTTTAGGACTTGGTGCCTACCAGACACTGACTGTTTCGTCTGATCCGTCATACTGCAGGTCACAATAACACAATTACTCAAAAATGTATTCATTTACTAACTCACATTCCCACCGAGACACGTATCCACCCACTCACCCAATCACTCACCCACCCACACACTCTTTCAAAAAGTGTATTCACTCACCCACACAAAGACTCACCCACCTACAGACTCACCCCTTCACCCATCCACTCACTCACCCAATCACCCACACACTCAAAAAGTGTATTCACTCACCCACTCTTAGATTCACTCACCCACCTACAGACTCACCCCCTCACCACCCACTCACCCACCCATTCCCCCAATAACCCACACACACACTCTTTCAAAAAGTGTATTCACTCACCCACTCAAAGACTCACTCACCCACCTACAGACTCAGCCCACTCACCCACACACACTCTTTAAAAAAGTGTATTCACTCACTCACTCAACCGCTCACTCACCACACTGCAAGCTCACAACACTTCTCTCTCTCTCTGTTTCTCCCCGAGCACTGCTCCACTATGGAATTCCCTCCTACCACCGTCGTCTCTGTTTACCCAACCTCGCGTAATAACATACTCTTTGGTTCTATTCGGTAAAGTCACGTAGGTAAAAAATAAAACAACAAAAATTACGACGTTTCGGCCACAACACAAGTGGCCTTTATCAGGTGAAGGGACCAGACTGTCTAGAGGACAACGCTGGAGTGAACACAGCCAAGCTCAGACCGCGACCTTTAAGCTGTGTGAGAAGAAACAGAGCGCCTTGACAAAGGAATTAGCATAAAAATTAGCATTTAATTAGCGGACTTAGCGTGATGAAAGGTGTAGAGGGGGTGAACATGTGCAGGTCGGCGAGGGGGGGAGGGGAGGGGGGAGTTTACATATTGATGGTGTGAAAAGGGAATTTAAGCAGCTGCGAAAGTTTGGGATACCACTACTTGAAAAAATATACTGTACCATTGAAAATTTGTTTAATGTTTGGTTTGATTCAGAACATCTTTCCAATGGTTGCTTAATTTGAAACCATCCTCTCGGTTGAAATTGTGTCTGTGTTTGTAAATCTGAATTGCCTCGTGAACGCGTAATAACCCCGCTCAATTAAATAATCACGTTAACTCTACTCTCTTAGAACTTTAATAATAGTGCCGTTTGTTGCCGGCCGCTTGAACCTTTGGGCCTGTGGTCAGGGATTGTGTTAAATATATAGAGGTTGACCCAAAACTCATGACAAAGGGTTATGATATTTATTTTGACAAATGTCCAAATTGACCACCATTAACATTAACGTATGTACAAATAAACTTTTTCAATTTTAAGAAAGACAAAGATCCCCCGTGTAGCCTCAACAGACTTATGGGGCAAGTGCTGTTAGCGAGCACCTATTAAGGCCGGGGCGGCACACCAAGGGGGTGGGTGGCCAACAGCACACCCGGCCGCCTTTGTCTCCCCAGTGGCGATGTTTACTACACACCGCACCGGGTACTCGTTTGAGGCGGAGTGGACCTACGGGGAGCCCTACCACCAGTTCAGATAATCGTCTTCTTGAGCACACGCAGGGATGGATGACGATGTTGATGATGAGACCTCGCTTGACGAACGCGGTGATGATGATGGCGGCAATAATTTAAGCTTGAGCCTCAATGGTGACGACGATGATAATTATGAAACAATATTATAATGTGGATTATTGATGTTCTAGTGGGAAATAGAATCACAGCCCCTGGATGATGATGCTGAAGATGGCACGTTTGACCAACCGCGCTATCTTCTCTGCCCTCTCAAACGTGCTGTGAAGAAGGGCCATTGCCCGAAACGTCGCCGATGACATATCTTCTTGTTTTATAAGGCAGTGTTGCTGACGAATGTGTTGCATATAATCTTTTGGCCTGTTTTGTGAATGACTAGCAACTCCCATTCCCGTGGCGCACCACGGGAATGGGAGTATGGAGTGGAGGATGTAATGGATGGACAACAGAAAAAGGGAACGGGAAAGAGACGAAAGCAGAGAAAAGAGTGGGGAATGGGAGGCAAATTAATGTAAACACGGGAGGAACGAGGAATGTTGATGGGGAGGGAGAGGAGGCGACGCGGTGAGGGCCTCGACGCTGCTGCACGGAGCGGCGTCTGTTTTCACAGGGGGCGGCAGGGAGAGCAAGATGATCGATGCAGAGTCACGTGATTTACGGGAGGCTTGAACTGATTTCGAGAGATGGTATGTGGATTCTAGGAGTGAAGTGACGGTTGTAGGACTGAATGCACGATTAATTGAGTGATCTGGGTTCGATTCCAGGCCACGGCGAACATCAACGCTGAGTTATATCTGAACTAATCCTAGGGCACCCCCTGACCGGCGTTGTGAAGTACAGGGTGTTTTGAAAGACATGGACCCGATTTGAAATCGCTATATCTCTGCAACCACGAACCGCCCATGAATGAAACTCTTACCACTTGAAAGGGCGAGACATAGAGTTTCACATGATTACCGCTAGATGCCTCTCCCGGCGTACAAACAGCCCCTAGCCTCAGTCATTCGCAAGACAACACCGCCTCAACGTTGGATAGGTCGCATGGGACCCCAAGACTTAGCGCTACACTCTTGGCCCCCAAGATCCACCTGCGACTTTTTATTGTGGGGATACGTCAAAGACCCGTGGTGTTTTTGTGCCTTGTGGGGATACGTCAAAGACCCGTGGTGTTTTTGTGCCACCGTTAGCGACTAATCCTGATGACCTCAAACAGAATCACGGCAGCGGTGACTTCAGTGGAAGAAGACTTCACTTTGAGAGGCGTTTGGGACGAATTAAACTATCGTCTCGATGTTGTCCTACAGCAGGTGAAAGGCACATGGAGCATTTATAAAATGGTTTGTAAAACTTGGTAACTCATTAAACCGTTTGTAACTTTTTGTGTAATTGTAACATGTTGCCATCGTGAAATATACTGCTTTGAAATTGGGTCCATCTCTTTAAAACACCCTGTATAGTAAAACAGTCCCCATTCATCAAACAGTGGGTTAGCACACGTTTGTACTTTACTATTAATATGAACGATAACTGAACCTGGTATATGGCTTATGCTGATGATTTACCATTACACCAATGAAACAAATTGTACGACTATGGTGACGATTCAAAGGATGTGAATTATACAGTATTCGTGCGCATTTGTTATATATTTGTGTGTTCAGGAGCCAAATGCCAATGGCGAGGTCTGCTTGCCACGACGAGAGGGCTTCAGGAGGGAGAGAGAGAGTTCGTTCGTGTCGTTTTGCTCTTCCTCGTCCGTTGAAGGGGCGCAGGCTACAGTGGTTTACTGCACGGTCCACAATTTGGGTTGCATGGCCACGGTCACGCGACTCTGGCGCGTGTCTTTAATTTTCTGTGATGTATTTCTCGTAATGGGAATATTAAAATGAATTTAGGGATGCACTTGGTTTAAATATAAGCTTATTACAGGATTATATTCACATTTGCCATTGTTCCAATAAGTGATTGTGTATTGTATACTTGTTAAGGTCATACCAATTCATATGGAACAGATATTGTACACATTTCCGTTGTATAATTAAATTGGGATCGTGATGACGATTGTGGTTAAGGATTTAGTGATGCTACTGATGGCAGTAATGATTCTGTGACTACTGATGATAATGGTTATGCTGCTGATGATTTGTGGTGATGATCATTTTTGCGTGCGATGATGGTGCTGATGCTAATTATTGTGGTGATAATGAGTGTGGCATTGATGATGCTGTTGTTGCTGATGATGATAATTGTGGTGGTAATGATTGTGGTGTTTATTAAAATTATTGTGATGATGCTAGTAATGCTGCTGCTGATGATAATTCTGGTGATAATTGTGGTGGTAATAGTAGTGATGCTGCTGCTGCTGATAATTACAGTGGTCGTAGTAATACTGCTGCTGATAATAATGTGCCACACACCCAACACTGCCCACCATCTCACATTCCACACACGCGCTAGCCTCGCCCCATCACAACCCTCCGACGATGGATATCCTTCCGCGCGTGAAAACAATGAACTTTTTTTGTAGTTGCTTTTTTTTCTCTCTCTCTCAATGCTCCATCCTGCACCCTCCCACCCCTTTCCTCCTCCCACGCCTCACAACCTCCACATGTGAACACAAAGCGGCGAACATCAACACACGCACATCTTCTGGTAGGGGCAGCAGCAGCAGCAGCTGTGGTTCGGTTAAAAAACAAACCACCACCACCAAATGAAGCCTCCTGCCTGAAGCGCTGTGATGACACCAATACTGCACGATCACCGCGTGCGTCCATGGCAGGGAGTGGTGACGCAGTGGTGAGCCCACTGTGCTGTGAAATGGGCCACCTGGGTTTGATTCCCGGATCCTGGCTCACTTACATCTGCGGCGAGTGATATATGTATCTGCCCTGATGATAACCTAAGTTGTGCAACCACCCCCCACCTGCATTCACAAATCCGCACTGACCAGAGTGGTGAATTCTGGACCAACAACCACCCATGACCGTGTACCGTTCCGGCCTTCATTAGGTGCCCACGAACAGCACTTGCCCCAACAGGCTGTTAAGGCTACACGAGGGGAGGATCTTTGTCTTTGGTGGTTCATAGTTTCATAGTTCCATTTATTTTGGTATAGCCCTGTGAGCCATTCGGCTCTTGAATCGGGTGCAACCGCAACAAACAAAAAAACAAAAACATTTAACAAGAAAACATCTTACAGTGACTATGTGTGACTGTGCAAACAGAAAATCCAGGAAAAAAAAACAGCAAAATATTCCTGAAATAGCACCGTACACCAACGCTGTGTGCAACAATCCCAGTGGGATGCAAGTCAAACAACAACAACAACCACAAGACAGCTAAGATTAAGGCCATCACTCCGTACTACAATAAACAAACACATGGCCAAACCCAGAAACGTTTTCGAAATCACCAAAATAAAGCCATAAATGCAATGTAACAATGATCATAGGGACTGTGACCGAATGGAGGAACTACAGGGCGCAGAACTTCTGAGGGTGAAGGTTTGGGTCAGGAGAGGGGAAAGCAATAAAATGCTGTTGTTATTTCTGTTGTCGTTGTAATGGTTAAACTTGATTGCTGAGCGCAGGCCTATAGGTGCTCGCTCAGAGCACTTGCCCAACAAGCCTGTTCAATGCTATACGGGTCACCTTTATCTTTTGTGTGAGTCTGTAAGTATGGGGCCACTGCCCGTGTGTGTGTGTTCATGATGTTACACGTTACAGCTCAGCCTCTGCGATACGCCATACGAGGGGGATCTTTTGTATTTTTTGCGTGCGTGTGTGAGTGGGGAGCGGTGGCGCAGCGGTTAACGCACTGCGCGACGAACCCCCCCCCACCCCCACCCCCACCGCCGCCGCCAAGTTCACGGTCAACACCTGTGACGATTCATGATCTGAACCGGTTCCTCGGCCTTCCCGAGATCATCACTGGGCCTCAAACGAGCGCCCGGCGTGGGTGGGTGAACCATCCGGACCGGGAAGACAAAAACGTTGACCAGGTGCGGGGTCACACCGCCTCTGCGCGTGCCCGGGACGGCCATCGTAGTTGCTCGCTGAACAGCAACTCGCCCGGTGTCAAGTTCCCATACACGCCCTCTGTGTGTGCATGAATAGTTTATTCAGTGGCATTATGTTGTGAGGGGGTGGGGGGGAGGGGGGGTTTAACAATATTTGAGACCCAATGGAGTTTTCCTGAATGAACAGGCATACTAGGACAGCAATAGTAACATCAGCACAACTTTAGACTATCATACATTTCTCCGTAACATATTTTAAGGAAACGTTGTTGGCGGAGAAGGGCCATTGCCCGAAACGTCGCCTCTTATCAATTTTCCTTCTGAGGCCACAGTGTTATCGAATAAGTGCCGTTCAAGTAAAACATAGCTTTCGGCAAAATTGATTTGGGTTGGGGGGTGGTGAAAAAATATCAAACCTCCTTAAAAAATATCTCTCGCTCAACAACAGTTAGTGGCCAGCTGACAGACAAGAGCCCGAGTGAACACATTCCCTGAGCGACGAAGATAAAATAATCAATCAAGCGGCATTTGTATACAACAAGATACAATCATCATCATCATCAGTCGTCATCCCATCGCAATCCATCCATCCCTGGCTGTGCATGGGGCTGTTGTTTTCATCGTCGCTTCATCTCGGCGCGCTAAACGCCCTGGACGGGTGTGTGTGTCTTGTGTGTCTGTGTGTGTGTCTGTGTGTGTGTCTGTGTGTGTGTCTGTGTGTGTTGTGTGTCTGTGTGTGTGTGTGTCTGTGTGTGTCTGTGTGTGTGTCTGTGTGTGTGTCTTGTGTGTCTGTGTGTGTGTCTGTGTGTGTGTCTGTGTGTGTGTGTCTGTGTGTGTTGTGTGTCTGTGTGTGTGTGTGTCTGTGTGTGTCTGTGTGTGTGTCTGTGTGTGTGTCTTGTGTGTCTGTGTGTGTGTCTGTGTGTGTGTCTGTGTGTGTGTGTCTGTGTGTGTTGTGTGTCTGTGTGTGTGTGTGTCTGTGTGTGTCTGTGTGGCTGTGTGTCTGTGTGGCTGTGTGTATGTGTGTGTTGTGTGTCTGTGTGTGTGTGTCTGTGTGTGTCTGTGTGTGTTGTGTGTCTGTGTATGTTGTGTGTCTGTGTGTGTTGTGTGTCTGTGTGGGGAGCGGTAGTGTAGCGGTTAGCGCGCTGCGCTATGAACCTGGCGACCCGGGTTCGATTCCCGCTCATCGGCCAACACCAGTGGCGATTATCTGAACCGGTCCCGGGCCTCCCCTAGGTCGACTCAGCCTCAAATGAGTACCTGGTGCGGTGTGTAAACATCGCGACTAGGGAGACAAAGGCGGTCGGGCGTGGTGCTGGCCACCCACCCCCTCGTGTACCGTTCCGGCCTTCATAGGTGCTCGCTAACAGCACTTGCCCCTACAGTCTGTTAAGGCTACACGGGGGATCTTTGTTATCTTTGTGGCAGTATGTACTGTACGCGTGCATGTTGAATTTCTTTCGCACCGTACGTAGCCAACCGTGCTCACCGGTGGTGCGGGCGAAGGACAACGAACTAAACACAACACGCAGTTCTAAAGAAATGAGTTTTACCATCTACATTTAAAGGTGACTTGTCAACCACTTAACTTTTCCCTAATAACCGCCATGATGATGATGATGATAACTTGTAACGCGTAGACGCTGCACAGCACCCGCCGACTCTCAGAGACAGAGAGAGAAGACGAGGCAGAGGCGCGTGGAGGAACCGCACGAAGTCAGCAGTCAGGCGGCGAAGCGGCGCCAACAATTGTTCGAGCTCTGCGGTCCTCGATATATGATGGCGTTATCGGCCGAGTCAATGTGTTTGCGTATCAGAAGAAAACCCAGAGCACCCGGAGAAAACCGATGCGTGCACTGGGGAGGGGGGAGGGGGAGAAACACTCGATCCCAAGCCATCACGTGGCACCTCCTCGACCGCCCACGAGAAATATCACAACAATTCGGGATGTTTTTATTTTTATTTTTAATCTTGACTTAAAGCTTTCGTGACTGCAGTAATTCATATTCTTTGGGTCTGTCGGTAAAGTCACGTAGATAGGTTCAGGGAGAGCCCAGAACCGGTTGTGTTGCGATCGAAACGTAGTTTTTGTTATTTTATTTGAACCTATCTACGTGACTTTACCGAAAGACCCAAAGAATATGTTTTATTGATTTACTTTAAGGCGCTTCCAGCCAATGAACAAGGAGTGATTACGGTACAAGTAAGTTCAGCGCCCGGAGAAACCCCACGCCACGCGCGCGAGGTGACAACGCTCCATCACCGTACAGATGGACACAGATGGCGATTGGCACAACGGCTGCACCGCCCTCTCCTGGCCAGCCAGGGTATGGCACCTCGAAGTCCTCGGGACGGCGGTTTCGCAACATTCCTGCGATCCACCAACCTTCGCCTAAGCGGTGCTGGATTACAGACCGCGTGCAGATAGCCACCACCACCACCCGGCCATGCCGTGGCCTGCGAATGTTCCCCGATCAATGTGTGGCGACTCTTGCAGAGTCTCTCAGTGCAGTTCCCTCGCATGCACTTCTCCACGACTCTTTCCGCACTTCCCAGCAGAGGAGTAGCCATTGGCGCACTGCCCTACGAGCCCGCCGGACCCGAGTTCGATACCCGATCAGAGTTCTTTACCAGTGGCGATCGACATCTGAACCGGTTGTGGGCCCTCGCTGAGGTCGACTCATCCGCGAATGTGTACAATGCCTGGTGCGGTGTCTACATATCAGCATTGGGGATACAAAGGCGGCCGGGCATGTGATGTACTGGTCGTACCACCTCTTAAAAACAGCATTTGCCCCAACAGTCTGTTAAGGCTATAAGGGGGATCCTTGCTTTGTGTGTACTGCTCTACTGTAAAAAAGCAAGTACTGGAGTAGAACTGCTTCTTGTGTTTAGTTTTCTGTCCTCCCCACGCACCTCCGATGAGCACGGTTGCCGACGTACGCTGCGAAAGAAGTCCAACGTGCATACAACACACACGCACACGCGCGCGCAGAGTCGGGGATTCGTATCTCGTTAAATATTTTTTTTTTCCCGGAAAACTTCCAAAACCAACAACAAAACTCCCCAAATCCCTGCGCCCACCAGCTGCGTTGGGATGGGTGGCCAGCGGAAGCCGCATCGCCGTGAGAGCCCCCGGCTGAAGTGAACCCCGGCATGCACAGTCCTGCGGGACCAGGCAGGAGTCTGCAGGGGTCGTAGCGCGACCCTCGCTCGCTCGATCATCACCACCACCACCGCTGCCGCCGCAAGCGCATCGCGTGGAAGGCGGAGCCTCAGCTCGGGCTCAGTGATACGGGAGGGGGCAGGAGGAGGAGGGAGAGAGATCGACACCACCACCACCACCAACACACGCACGCGTGCGGAGACGGAGAGGCGCATACGGGCTCGGACGGAGACTCACAGCAGCGGGAGCAGCAGCACGAGCGGGGGCGCGCAGCCTGAGAAGGACTGCCCTTGCCCGCCTTGGACAATCACCCCGGTAAACGCAGCACGCAACGCGCAGACTGCGAGGCGTATGAGAGCGAGAGGACCCGTCTCTCCGTGTGTGTGTCAGCGGCGCATGCATGGTGCCCGCGTGTGCCTAGCAGCAAGTCCGCGTGGTGTGTGATGCATTGCCAGGGCGTGTTGTCTCTGTTGGTGGGAGGTAGCGGTGATGGTGGCGTCGCGCGTGGGGTGCTGCTCCCTAGCAGCACTTGCCCCCAACAGTCTGCGCAGGCTATACGGGGGAGCTTTGTCTTTGTTCAGGTTAGTGTAGCGGTTAGCGCGCTGCGGTGACCCGAGTTCGAATCCCGTTCACGGTCAACGCCAGTGACGATTATTATCTGAACTGGTTCTGGGTCTCCCCGTAGGTCGACTCAGCCTCAAACGAGTACCCGGGCGTGGTGCTGGTCACCCACCCAGCCTTACCCACCTTCATAGGTGCTCGCTAATAGCAACTTGCCCCAACAGTCTGTTCACGCTATACGGGGGATCTTTGTCTTTGATGGCGGTGCTGTGGTTGGCGCACCGCGCTGCAAACCCGTTGCAACCCGAATTCGATTCCTCTTTTTTTTCGAACCGGTCGTGGGCCTCCCTTAGGTCGACTCAACCTTAAACGGGTATCCTTGGTGCGGTGTGCGGTGAACATCGGCGTTGGGCAGACGAACGAGGCGGCCGGGCGTGGCGCTGACCACGCCACCCCCTTGTGACGCGCCGCCCTTAAGAGGCGCACGCTCACAGCACTCGTTTTACGAGGGCTGAACGATTAATCGATTTAAAATCGAAATCGCTATTTGAAACAATGCGATTAGCAGATCGCAAAGGCTCAGATTTTTTGCGATTTGAAAAGTCCTGTTACTTTCTTATTGGAATTGTTATATAAATATATTATATTATAACTTCATTTATTTAACTTAACAATTGTTCTATGTTTGATTGTTCTATTTCAATTACAATTTTTCATAAAGACATGTTGGAAGCAATTCATATCTTTTAAGTTCTCATCCTTGCATGAGAATATATAGAGCAGTTCATACTTTGATGGTATCACGTGGTAATGCTCCATCACGTGGTTTTACATCTATTACGCAGTGAATATTGAACTGAAGCTTGACTTAAAAAAAATGCGATCGCAAATCAAATCGCAATGTCAGAAAAATCTCAATTAGAAATGTTCCCCAAATCGTTCAGCCCTACTTGTTACCATCCAACGGGCTACATGGTCTTTGCCTTCATTGCCATTATAGTTCAAGAACACACACCTGTGCGCATCTCCCCGTCGGGCGCGCGACATTGGTTGTTTATTTAGCCGTCTTGTGCGTGTGACCGGCAGTACATCGGAGTTGACCAGCCTGGAGTGTGTCAGCTTAATGTATTGCATAACGCACAGCGCAAGCTCCGCGGTCTGTGTGGGATAGAGGCATTGGATTGTAACGGAACATCGCTCGCGCGTGCGCGTGCATGCGTGCGGAGCGGTGGCGCAACGGTTAGCGCGCTGCGCTATGAACCCCCGCTCACCCGAGTTCGATTCTCGCACGCGGCCAACGCCATCGGCGACGATTATCCCAACCGGCCCCAGGCGTCCGCCTACGAGTACCCAGCGCCGTGTGAACAAGTATCAGGCGTGGGGAGACATCGGCGACTGGGCGTGGTGCTTGGCCACCCACTCTGTCGCGCGCCGTGCCGGCCTCCACAGGGTGCTCGCGAGCAGCACTTGCCCCGACCGTCTGTTCGATCCTATAGGGTGATCTTTATCTTTTGTGTGAGTCTGTCGGTATGGGGCCACCGCCCTGTGCGCATGTTGATGATGGCACACGTTGCGGCTCAGCCTCTGCGATACGCGGCGTGGAGCGGTGGTGTGTGATGACGAACTCCAGTTTGACACGTTAGGTGGAGGCTACTATGTATGGAACACAGGAGCGTGTGTGCGTCTGTGTGTGTCAATCACAGTGGGGAGCGGTGGTGTAGCGGTTAGCGCTACGCTGCGCTACGAATCTGGCGACCCGAGTTCGATTTCACGGCCAACTGCCGGTGACGATTATCTGTACCGGTCACGGGCCTCCCCCAGGTCGACTCAACCTCAAATGAGTACCCGGCGCGGTGTGTAAACATCGCCACTGGGAAGACAAAGGCGGCCGGGCGTGGTGTTGGCCACCCACTCCCTCGTGTTTCCGTGCCGGCCTTTGTAGGTGCTCGCTAACAGCACTTGCCCGAACAGTCTGTTAAGGCTATACGGGGGATCTTTGTCTTTGTCAATGACACCGCGTTACATTGGTGAACAGCGCAGCGTCTGTGTGTCTCAGATGAGCATGCCGGATTCTCCGGATTATAAGACGCACCCTCAACTTGATTTATCTATACTCAGTCGTGTTCGGGGGAACGAAAATGTGTCTGACGATCCAGATAATACGGAAATGCACGGCAAATTATAAAACGCAGCACGTATGGGATGAGTAATCCATGATACATCGCTTGCACCGTGATAGAGCACAGCACGTGTGTGTGATGGGCATACCATAATAGCCTACACGTGTACAGGGCACAGGATGTGTGATGATGTCGCATTGCGTTTACGTGCGTCGCATCATTCAATACACAGCAAAGATTTATAGGGTACGGCGTGTTTGTGTGTTGAATATAGGACATGACATGGTGCTGTGGATCGGGTGGCATGGGGCATACGAGAGCATAGCAACGTGTGATGATCATTGTGCAACACGGTACGTACATAGCATAGGGAATAGAACACAGCATGGGAGTGCAATACACAGCAGAGGATTTGTAACACAGGATATGTGTGCGCGATGAGCATAATGAAGGAGGTGAACCTTTCAAGGGCGTAGCCTCAGTACTGTTTAGCGCGACAGAGTTCCGTAAAGAAGGATAGGGCAACCAACAGCCTGTGCGTGATGGTGCAGTGGTTAGCGCACTGCCAATATCAGTGGTGAATATGAGAACCGGTCCAGGGACTCGCCAAGGTCGACTCAACCGTAAAATCGTACCCGGTGCGGTGTGTAGCACTGGGGAGACAAAGGTGGCCGTGTGTGATGCTGGCCTCCCCACGCTCATCCTCGTGTGCCGTGCCGGCCTTCATAGCACGTGCCCCCCAAACAGTTCGTGAGAGGCTATACGGGGTGGGGGTGTTGAGTATAACACATACTGTGATCAAGTTCACTTACACGGAAAAATCAATAGCAGCTTCGTGATAGGCTTTGTGCTGCTATACGAATGGCGTGAACACCCAAGGCTCGTTGTGACGTGCAGAGTGCACATGTAGCACAGAGGTGTAGGAGATCAGCCCCTGTGTACATTTCTGGGAAGCCTCAAAGTACTTTAGACGCGCATCTCAGCCTCTGCGTTTCAACATGTTCTGTTGTTGTACGTTTTGCTTGTTTACACGGGAAAGCCTCGCTGAGTCTCAGAACACTTTTTTTTCAAATTAGGTGTCCTGCCACGTGCTTTCTCAGCGACGATGGCTTGCGTGCGTTCCGCTCGAGTAATGTGCGGTGTAAGTTTTGTTGTTGTAATATTTGGCCAAACTGCGAATGACGTCGCGGCGATTTGTGACGTCCGCTGTGAAGCAAACGGACGCGTTGTTCGGGATATTTCATTTGCGGTTCATACCCCACCGTAGTAATAACCAGGGCGGCCGCTCGAATCCAACCGGTAACCTCTGCAACACGGCCCCACCGTAGTCCATAGCAGAGACAATATATCGGTGGCGAGCAGGGCCATCCAAGAGAGGGTGTGGGTCCCCAGGGCAAATCCCACCGTGTGCTCCCCACCCTCGACGTCTTCAAACCAAACCGAAGGCGTCCATCGAATTTCCTTTTAACTATCCCAAGAACGAGAATTGGAATGGGTGACACAAAGCTTTTTGCCATTGCAGCGCCAACGTTTTGGAACAACATTGTTTCAGAAAATTATTCTGAAGCAGAAGGTTAGTGCTGAATGCAGCCACATTTTTTGCAACGTGATTTGTAAATGTGTTCCTTAGCAATATGTCGATAGTTACATTTGAGCGTACAATTTTATTTTAATTTTAATGACTGTGTGTTGTCTGGGTGTTGTCGGGAACTGTATTTGCTGTTGTTTTACTGCCTTTTTCAAGCTTGGGAATTGATGATGCAATTTGAACGCACTTAATTTATTTTTTGAAGGGGCGTCACAGTGGTGAGATGTTATCTTCCTCGCCTGATATGCAGGAGGTCGGGGGTTTGATCCTGACGCAGGCAGCGGTATATTTGGAGTTTGTGTGTCTCTCTCCCCGTGGTCGCGTGGATTTTTTCTCTGGGTCCTCCGGTTTTTCCCTCTACATTTAGAATCAACAACGTGCGTTTTAGAGTATTTGGCCGCTATACATTTCCACGTGATAAGCCACTTCGTTGAGCTGTCATTTGTGATGGCCAGGTCGCTTCTGAAAAAGAGCTACATAGCTCAGTGGGCCTTACCTGGTAACAATAAAACAAATAGGTTATTAGTTTTAGTAAAATTGGACACGAAGGCAATGATCGTAAGCGCTATTCGCGAGCACATATGAAGACCAGCACGGCACACTAGGGGGTGGGTGGTCAGTACACACACACACGCACGTGTGTGAGTGACGGACCGTTATCAATCAGTGCTGTGCTCACTTTTCCAGTGTTTGGGCTTAGAGAGAGGTCACCCCTCCCCTTCCCCCACGGCCGATTAAGCACGAAAGAAGTTCAACGTAAGTACGTTAACCGCCAGTGTGCTACTCAGTGTCCGCAACGTGTCGATGCATCCGCTGCCTTTCTCTCTCACTTCCCATTTGGTCACTAAGCATCTCACGGCGAATCGTTCTTGTAAATCAGCCGACGGCTGAATGCTTCTTAAGCCGCGTAAACAAATACAATCAATCAAAAATAAAATCAATAAAGCAGGGGTGAGTGTGTGTGAACGAAGGGACGTTGTTTCCAGTTTTTGGCAACGGACACATTATGGCGAGATTATTGTTGCTATTAGCTAATACTTTAAAGCAATTATATTATTTGTAATTAAATGTGCATCAGCCTTGGGAAGGCTTTAATCCAGCGTCATGTTATAAATAATGATGATGGTGATGATGACAGCAATGATGTTGATACTGATACTCATGATACTGATGAGGCTGATGATGAAGATGTTGGCAGGACATCAGAGAGTCCGGTAGGAACGGGAGAGAAAAAAAACCCCACAAACAACCACGTGAAACGCAACAAAGAATTCAAGAAGGAACAAATCGCGCGCGTGTTTATTTATTTTTTTCAAATGATCACGGTTGCCTAGCACGGGGCCCCAAAGGCCGAGCAACCTCGAGCGGCCAGCAAACAACAGCCACCGATTGAAGTTGGAGTCAGCAAGAGATGAGCGTCGATGCGTTGCCATCGACCGTGGCCGAGAACTTCCCGAGACCCACGACGCCGTGGCGGGAGGGTCGGATACCGTGGTGGGGAGGAGGGGGCGTTGTGAGCCAGCCGTCGGTACTCCCATCACTGTGATTTAGCACGGTTAGCGGACGTGGTGGCGGGCGGCCATTCTACTCACCCCCCTCCACCGCCTCTTGAGAGCCCAGCACTTGGACCATTCATCGCCACCCCCCCCCCCCCCTCGGCCCGAGTGCTGCAGTTGCACCGCCTGCACACTCCACAGCTGCGAACATTCGTCCTTCACTATTAATCCTCGTTAAGCGTCGACTCTGCCCCCATCACGTCTCCGCGAGCGATTAGAAAAAAATGCCTGCTGCTTCGTGCAAAAAAAAAACAAGGCAACAGTGTGGTGCTTTCTGTGGATGAACACGGTCCTCGGAACAGCAATGGGGAATTTCCTCCGCCGGCTTCGGCGGGGCGAGGCGAGCGCCGTCGCGTTTGCTCATCCGGGCCGAGGGGACGTTGTGGAGTTGAGCCACGGCTGCGTGTGAGGCCCCCCACTGAGCTACGTAGATATTTTGTTCAGAAGCGAACCTGGCCACGCAAATGATAGCCCAACGAAGTGGCGTATCACGTGGACACTTACACCAGCCAAATACTCTGAACGCGTGACGTTGTTTCTAAACGTGGAGGGAAATAAACCCGAGGATCTCTCCACGCGACCACGTGGAGAGAGAGAGAAACATGCAAACTCGAAATATACAGCAGCAGCAGCAGCAGGCGTCAAGGGTCGGAATCGAACCCACGACCCCTCCTGTGTACCCAGGCGAGGTGGTCGACATCTCGCCGCCGTGGAGAGCGCGGCCGGCCAGGCTTTATTGGACATGGCCTCGCGTCCCAAATGCTTTTACAAGCCACCGCAAAGCAATCGGAGGGCAGAGGCACGAGCAGTCGTTCGCTTGTTGTCGTGGGGTTGCTGCCAACGCGCTTACACATCTGTCCTTGCTACGAAACTGTGCAAGCTGCAGGCCCAAGAATTGTGCTCCCAAAAGTCCGAGCAGTTTCAGTGAGCGTTTGTCTTCACGGGGACGCTGGAATCGTGCGTCGGACTGAAATGTTACTATGAAAGGGCAAAACATGCAGACATGCTCTGATAATTATATGCGCATTCTCTTTGAAACATATATTATCAACGCATATTTGTTTGCATGTTCACCGCAAAGTCCGTGTGGTCAATGCAGACTTGATTGGTTACAAAATGTATCTATTTGGTGTTTGAGCATTTCAACACCTGTTCTATTCTAGATTTGAAGCTTTCGTGACTGCAAGGATCCATACTCTTTGGTTCTATTCGGTAAAGTCACGTGGGTAAGATTCATGTTTTCATACTTTGATACTGGCAAAACAAATGTCCCACGGGTATTGAAAAGCCTTGTTGGTTGATGTGGAGTTGAGCCACCACGTTCGGACTGACACTTTTGCGGGGGAACACCTGCCTCGATATGAAGGAGGACATTTGCCAGAAATGTCACACTGTGATATCTAAATTGTTTTGCTTTGAAGGCCACAATGACATACACAAATGTATTGAGTGTTTTGTTATTATTACGTGTGCTTGTGCACCACTTACAATGCAGCACCACCACCACCAAATAATTTGACACAATCTAAGCAAATTCGTTTGAACGTCATTTTTTTTTTTATAAAGAAAACAAACACAACACTTGGACGTTTCCTGCCCACCGTGGCGATGCGCGGTGAAACAGCCTGCACGACCACCACTGCGCGTCAATGAGCCGTCCCCCCAGCAGCGTATTAACCATGGCTCACGACGACGACATCGAGGAGGAGGAGGGGGAGGGAGCAGGGAGATGTATCTGCCAGGGCACGGCGCTTTCTGCAAGCAAGACATTCTCGTCGCCTTCGCCCGAACATCTGGCAAACACCACTCACGCGGGCCGCGCCCCACGCCGCGAGCCGAACGGGTTGACGGCGAAAAATCGCCACAGGCCCAATGGCCTCAGCTGTCTGTCCTCGTGCCTGAGAACCCAGCGGGGTTGGGTTTTATGACCCCCCCTACCACCACCACCACCCTACGCCCCCCCCAAAGCGGCCGTGCTCACATGGTGGCGGTGGTGTCCAAACCGTCGCTTTCCCCCCCCACCACCACCACCACCAACCCCGTTCCCGAAATTGCGAAACATTTTTTTGAGTAGGGAGATTTGCGGAGAGGAGAGTGGCAGGGTGAGGAGGAGGAGGAGGAGGGGGTGGCGTGCTGCGTTGACACACACTGAGCCGTTTGTAGCAAAGTGTCGCAGAGTTGTCGTAATCTCCGGGCCGGCTGAAGCAATTGTCGCGTCTCCTCGACTGAGCTTGCCCTTGAACGGGATGGGACACGCCGACATGGAAGGGTGCTGCGGTCGTGGTTGTTAGCGGGGAGCGGCAGTGCAGCGGTAGGCGCGCTCACGGTCAACACCGGTCCTGGACCCTCCCCTAGGGTCGACTCAGCCTCAAATGAGCACCCGGTGCCGGTCACCCACCCACCTCCTTCGTGTGCCGTGCCGGGCCTTCATAGGCCCTAGCTGACAGCACTTGCCCCAACAGTCTGTTGAGGTTATAGGGGTGATATTTGTCATTGTGGGAACGTTGGCGGTGGTGGGGGGAGGGGGGTAACGGAACCTCCTCGACGCCCAAGGCTAGAAGGGAGTTTCACAGCAACATCTGCGCGGTGATCCACCAACCCTTGGTTGCTGCCCTCCGCAGTGCCGGATTGCAGGCCACTGCCGCTCAGCCATGACAAAAAAAAATGTCTTACCTAATTAAATTTATATTTTCTCATGATAATTTTTCTTCTTCTTCCATGATGATCTCCCAGCATGTGGAGGGAAACGATCGTGCCGGACAAGACGCAGTCCAGCCGGCGCTCATCGTGACAGAGCCACGCAGCAGAATCACAATAATTCTCAACATTATTTGGCGATGCTGCTGCGTTGGCGGTGGTGCACAAGCACAAATGATAACAACAACAACAGCTCAACACATTCGTCAATAACGCCGTGGCTTTCAAAGGAAATAAATATATTTAGAGGCGACGTTTTGGGAAACGGCTTTTCGATATTGGGCATTCATTTTGTCAATGAATGGTTTCCTGGCTTGCGTGAGGAGTTCGGATTGTGCTCTGGGATGTCACTTAGTGGACTGATTGCTCTTGCTGGTGTCAGGAGCTTAGAGCCAGACCTTTGTACCATAAACAATTTTCTGTACCTCTGTTGTGATAACTTTGTTGCTTATACCTTTGGTTTTTATGCCACTTCTTGATCTGTTTACTAACTTGTATCTTCTGAGGCTTTTCATTGATTCCAAGTCATTATTGTACATTTTTTTATTTTACCAGGTAAGGCCCATTCAGCTATATAGCTCTGTTTTTCAGAAGCGACCTGGTTATCACAGATGATTGCTCAACGAAGTGGCTTATCACATTGACATTTATAGCAACAGCCAAATGCTCTAAACGCAGGTTTCTAAATGTGGAGGGAAAAACCGGAGGACCCTGAGAAAAATCCGCGTGACCGTGGGGAGAACATGCAAACTCCAAATATACAATAGGCATAAGGGTCGGAATCGAAACCACGACCTCCTGAACACCAGGCAAGGTAGTCAACACCTCGCTACCGTGGCGCTCCACGAATGACGCGATTTAAAACTGAAATAATGATACAGCAAAAAAAAAAATCGGTCATTATTTACTTCCTTATAAACGTTTGCCGAATGTAAAAAGTTAAGTTTTTACTCGTCGTGGGTTCGATTCCATTTTCACCGCCTCGCAAACCCAAGACGCTTTACGGGGGGGGGGGAGACGCATGATTCACGGCGCCTCCAGCTGTCCTCTGCGTGAACAGAGCGCGTCTATTTCCACCCCTTGTCGCCGCGGAGGATTTATCGCCACCAAGAAGCAGGAGGCTCGATCGTTGGGGAAGGGGTGCCCGGCTTGCACGCGAATTATCCCCCCCCCCCCTCCCCCCAGTTGTTACCGGATATCGCACGCATTGCGGTAATGAAATACTCCACTTGAGTGAATTTACAAAAACAAAAAAATAACATAAAAATTGGAAACAAACCGTTCGACGCTGTGCACGGGGCGTCGAGGGGGCCTCCTGCAGAGGAAGCGGAGAAGAAAATAAGGCGATTTGGCGATGATGCTTCTGCTGGCAATATTATGTACGTTGAACTTCTTTCGCACCGTACGTTAGCCAACCGTTCTAATCGGAGGTGCGGGTTAAGGACAACCGACTAAACACAAAAAAAACACAGTTCTAAAGAGATTAGTTTAGCAGTCAATCGAGACGATGCTTTAAAAGTGCATAGCTCCAGTGGCTTCCGAATATCGGAAGGAAGAGCGTTCCAGACGGCCGCAAGAAGCGCAACTGAAAGCGCGCGATGCGGTGTTGGACAAATAACAACAATACACAAACGTAGCACGCTCCATCAAAGACGCTGTGGCCTGAAAATGACAACGAAATCATAGACGACGTTTCGGGTAATGGTCCTTTTTCATAGGACGAGTTTTTATTTTATTTCAGGTAATACAGAAAATAGGTTGCTGACACATCCGTAGGCGTTCAGATGTAAGCGTGGACAGAATCAGAATCTCTATTAATACCGGTGACCAGTTTAAAAGTGCAGTGCACTAACCATTGCAACCATCGCTCATCCCTCAATACTGTAATGTCATTAGTGAAATACGTGTATTCATGTCTTCGGTTGTAGCATTAAGAAGTAATGCAAATAATAATATTGTTTAGGATTGTGCGCGTATGTGTATGTGTGTTTATTCATATGGTGTTCACTGACGCATGAGGTGCTAAGTTAAAATATGAAATAAATAAAAACTTCTTAAAATATTTCTGGGTGTTCAGCAAAGAGATGGAGTTCATCTTCACCTTAACCGGAGCGTGTCGGTGACGACCTATGAACACCTCGTGGTACGCGCGTGCCGTGTGGTTCCGTGCGTATCATGTGGTACCACGCGTGCCATGCGGTACGCATGTACCTTGTGGTTACCTTGTGGTGCGCGCGTACGTTGTGGTACGCACGTACCGTTCGGCACGTGCGTTGCGCCCACGTGTGAGATGCTGCGAGGTCTTCCATCGCGGGCTTTAGTCACGGGCTTAGTCAAAGCTTACACGGGAAAGAAACAAAATCAAAGCGAATCCATTCACAGGGGGTCTGTGGGCGTTCTTAATGAACGGATGAGCTGTCCGTGTCCCCGCTGTCAGAGCGCCGCGTGTTTTCGCCGTTTTGCGCGCTGTGCGCAGCTGTGCAAGTAATAGCTGCTGCGGATTACATTAGCGTCCCAGCTGCTATAAATGTTGATTTATTAAATCCTGAAATAGTGTTTCGCCGTTACATCTAATTCCCACCGCGTCGTTAAAAAGAAAAAAAAGCCCGCTGAATGAAAACGAAACTGTGTGGAATAAAAAAAAAATATCCCAAAATGAATTCGCGATGAAGTCATACGTCACACCTCGATATTGAAGAGGCGAATGCCGCAGTTTGTTGGACTGAGCTTCATCCTGGGAGATCGTACGATGAAAAGTCAAACGGAATTATATATATAAAAATATCTAAAGTTCCGACGTTGGTTATTAAAACCTGAAAGAAATGTTTGTATACATTTCGCACCGGCGTAGAGTCATTCGAACTCGTTGAAAAATGAATGCGGCCACATGAAACAGAACCGCCGCGCGCGTCACCGAAGTTTAAATTTGGTTTCTCTGCATAATGACGGCCTGTGGATTTTGCTGTGATTCACATTTTCATCGTGGCAATGTCATCATTTTATTTGGCCACCATGTATGCTTGTGTTCCTGCCTGCGTTACACAGTGGCACATGGTTACGTGTGAGCCGGCTATACGGTAAGTCCTCGCTTAACACGTGCCAACGCGTCGCGTTTTCGCGAGAACACGTTACCACGGGGAAAGCGCACCGCTGTAACGCGGCTTCTGAGCGGTTGACGACGAACTACTTTCTTGAACTGCGTGACTGGGCGGTGTGGGAATTCTGGGTATACGGTACGCGGAAGGTTACGGTACGCGGCGGCGTACCCACATCTCGGTTCTCTGTGCCGCCACGGGATGACCGCGGGCTGATTTGAAAGTGCCAAATGTGATTCAGTGAACAGTAATTGCCATGCTATCTCGTGTACTGTGCAAATGAAACTAAACCATCCCCATCCTACCAGGCAAAACCCATCTAGGTATTAACTTGTTTGTCAAAGCGACCTGGCTACCGCAAACGATAGCTCAACACAGTGGCTTATCATTTCGACAATTGCAGCAGCAAAATTACCTAAATAGTCCTAAATTATATTCTTGGCGGTTTTTAAAAATAAAAAACGCCACTTTTTTTCAAATTTCCTTGCTGTGGTTTTCACACCTGATGATGATTGCTTGTGTTGCAGTCGAAACGTCGTGAGAATTGTATTGTTTTATATTTTTATTATTTTATTGTTTCCCTTCTACGTGACTTTACCGAAAGAACCAAGAATATGAATCCCTGCAGTCACGAAAGCTTTAAATCAAAATTGAGTCCTAAATTGTGGTGACGCCCAGGTGCTTCTGTGTGACACGTCTGGTCAGCGTGGAGGAGGAGACCGAAATTCCTTCCATAGTTTGCTCTGGTGGAGGCTCTTCCATCAGCGGTGGCCTAAGCGAGCGGCTGCAGGGCTGCACCTTTATCTTTTCTTACGAAGCTTCATCCTTGCACCGGACTGCTCATGCGCTTGTTTTCTTTTTGTGCGCGTGCATGCATGTAAACTATTTGTATTTTGGTTTAACACGTAGGCTTTCGCGACCAATATTATTCATAATAAAGGTTTTTTGGGTTAGATCGCGTTTATTTATAAATGTGTCGTAACCCTCCACCACCCGACATGGCCAATCAGCAAAAAAAGTGTCACGTTGACAAAAGACAATTAGTTCACTACTTTAGCCCACCGGTGTGTTGAAGAGTGAATCCACAACATTTACAGTTTGAGTACGACGTTTCGCTGGTAAATACATCCAGCATCATCGGGCAATGTGGATTCACTCTTCAACACACCGGTGGGCTAAAGTAGTGAATTGTCTTTTGTCAACGTGACACTTTTTTGCTGATTGGCCGTGTCGGGTGGTGGAGGGCTAAAGTAGTGAATTGTCTTTTGTCAACGTGACACTTTTTTTGCTGATTGGCCGTGTCGGGTGGTGGAGGGCTAAACTAGTGAATTGTCTTTTGTCAACGTGACACTTTTTTTGCTGATTGGCCGTGTCGGGTGGTGGAGGGTTACGACACATTTATAAATAAACGCGATCTAACCCAAAAACCTTTATTATGAATATTTGTATTTTACCGGGTAAGGACCCCTGATCTATGTGGCTATTTTTCAGAAGCGACCCGGCCGCAAATGATGGCTCAGCGAGGTGGCTTATCATCACGTGGAAATGTATAGCTTCCAAATACTCGCGCGATGGTGATTCTAAATGTAGAGAGAAAAACCGAAGGACCCGCAGAACAATCCACACGACCACGGGGAGAACATGCAAACTCCAAATATGGAGCAGGCGCCAGGATCAGCATTGAACCCGCGACCTCCTGTCTACCAGGCGAGGCAGTTAACATATCACCACTGCATCCTCCTTTAAGAAACACAAAATCGGTGAACGTGCCGACGTTGGGGCCATGTCGGCATGCGGTGGGCACGCAGCGCCCTGAGAACGATTGTCGAATGGTGCTTTCTACATTTAAATTATCGTCATTATTTATTTTATCACGCGGATGGGCATGTGTTGGGAAAACGTCGTGGGCCCAAATGTTCCATCACTGCCGGGAACACGGCGAGAGCCCCGACTGCGGCTGGACGCTGCACGGGGGGGGGGGAGGGGGGGAGGGACGTCGCTACCACACGTGTCGCGGCTTGCGCTTTTCCCTCTCGCTCGCGACCGACCCCGCAACCTTTATTGTATTTATTTTGTTTTATTTATTTTTAATTTGACAAGAGCCCGGTAAAAAGCACGGAGCGTAACAAGGGAAGTGGGTGGCGAGTGGTGGGACAGAGATATCCGTGGGCCGAAGCCTGACCTCGGTTGTGGTGCCGGATGAAGCTAGTGCGGGGCCTGATAGCATACGTTATAAAGGGTGCCATAAATATAAAAAAAACACGTAAAGATTAAAACACAAATTTTTTACTTGCATAATAAAGTAATTGTATTTTTTCATTTGCTATACAGCCGGATAATACGACAAATCGCTAACTTTAAACATCCCAGTCGTTCATAAAAGTTGAAGGCGGTATAGTACTATAGTAATAGAGCAAGTGCAGAATCACTGAACCGGAATTTATATCTCGAAAGCATTTAGCGCGGGGCCCTTGGAAGTGCGGGGCCCATAGCCACATATGTAGTAGCTACTACGTACATATGTAGATACTCTTGCTGCTAGGATAATTATCCGGCACTGCCTCGGTGCTCCTGGGTTCAGGGCAAGGAGAAGAAGGTTTGGGGCCCACTTGGCCCACTCGAGTAGGTGACTCCGAGCGGGAACGTGAAATTGTTTTGTATATGGGGAAGTGAAGAGAAGGGAAGAGGAATGAAAGCAAAAGGGAAAATTGGGGTGGCGGAGGAGAGGAGGAGGGTGGGTGGGGTGGGGGCGGGGGATCGGCTTGCAACCTTCACGAGTACATTTATCAGCGGCTTGAACGTTTTTCTTCTCCGTATTTCGTTTTCTCCGACGCAGCCCTCGCCTTGCGGCGGCGTCCGTGACCGTGGCGGGGAATCGGTAATGCGGTTTCGGATGGAGTGCTCCGCTCTCCCGGGGACCGGCTGGTGCCATTTGCGGATTAGGCATCGAGATCTTCCCACCCCCCTCCCCCCCATGGGACCGGGCTAATGGCCGGAAATGATCCACACACATCCACGTCCACGAAAGCAAAGACAAAGATCCCCCCTATGGGATTCAACAGAATATTGGGGCAAGTGCTGTTAGCGAGCAGCACCTATGAAGGCCGGCACGGCACTAGAAGAGGGTGGGTGGCTAACACCACGCCCGGGCCGCCTTTGTATCCCCAGTGGCGATGTTTACACACCACACCATGACCGGTTCGGATAATCGTCACCGGTGTTGGACCGTGAGCGGGAATTGAACTCGGGTCGCCGGGTTCGTAGCGCGGCGCGCTGACCCGCTGCACCACCCACGTCCACCACACCACCCACGTCCACCACCACACCACCCACGTCCACCACCACACCACCCACGTCCACCACCCACGTCCACCACCACCCGCAGTCACTCACCCCTCTCCTCCCCGCCCCATTTATTCTCAAGCGAAGTGATGTCCGCTTGCCACAGGAGCCCCGCAGTGATGTAATTGCTACAGTATTCCGTTAGATTTCACTTCTCGTGATCAGTGAGGGGGGTTATTCCCCCCGGTATGTGAGCAGGACGCGAGGGCCTCCCCTAGATCGACTCAGCCTCAAATGAGTACCTGGTGCGGTTGTGTAAACATCGGCACCGTGGAGACAAATGCTGCCCGGCGTGGTGCTGAACCACGCCACCAGCTGACGTGCCGTTTCCAGCCCCACGAGCACTTGACCCAACAGTCTATGTGGGCTATGTGGGGGATCTTTGTCTTTGTGTGCATTCCTGACCATGTACGCCATTGTACCGAGGACTCTGGAACCTGAGCCGGCTCTCTTCTAGGTTGATTCAGCATGAAATGTAAACTATTGGTAACAGTTTTGTTTCAGCCGGTGGCGAGAACTGAAGAGACAAGGATGACTCTCACCGACAAGAGGGACCTGGGGCATTCGTCTGCCAGTATAGGGGGGGGGGGGGGTGTTGCGGTGATCGTTGCCGTGTACAAGCCTAATTGAGTAATTTGCGGTGTCATTTTTGAATTTGGCTAATTGGGATCGTGGCGCCGGCAACACAACGCCCCCCCCACCCCCCAACTCTTGCGAATGACGTCAGGGGGTCTTTAACGTCCACTGTGACGCGGACGGCGCGCTGCAATTTTTATTTTACCAGGAAAGGCCCACTGAGCCGTAGTGGCTTATCACGCGGGTGGAAATGTACAGCAGCCAAATGCTCTAAACGCGTGATGTAGATTCTAAATGCGCAGTGAAAAACCCGCAGCTACCCGGAGAAAAATCCACGTGGTCGCGGGGCGAGAGACACGCAAACTCAAAAAAATGCAGGCGTCAGAGTCGGGATCGAACCCACGACCTCCTGTATACCAGGCGAGGAAGTTAACATCTCGCCACGTGGCGTATTGATCAGGGCGGCCGCTGCAAATCGGACCGCTAACCTCAGCAACGAGTGGCGAACGGCGCTGCCGCTGGGCCGCGTCACCGCCCCGGACAGAGGTGGCTGGGTACGGTGCTGGATCCGCTGTCTTCTTATCTCTTACCATGCCGGCCTTAATAGGTGCTCGCTAACCAACAGCACCCCTCTTCCGCAGTCTAATCGCGGGCGTCGGCGTGCGGTCGTTGTGTTTGCGTGTACACGAGAGTGCGTGTGTCTGTGTGTGTGTGTGCACGTGTGGGGAGCCGCAGTGTAGCGGTGGGCGCGCCGCTCTACGAACCCGGCCACCCGAGTTCGATTCCCGCTCACGGCCAACTACCGGTGACGATGATCTGAACCGGGTCCTGGGCCACCCGTTGGTCGACGAGGCCTCAAATGAGTACCCGGTGCTGTGTGTAGACATCGCCACTGGGGAGACAAATGCGGCCTGGCGTGGTGCTGGATACATTAACCCCCCCCCCTCGCCGCCCCATTTGCCATGCCGGCCTGCATAGGTGCTCGCTAACAGCACTTTCCCCCACAGTCTGTTTTGGCTATACGGTGGGCGGTGGGGGGTGGGGGGAATCTGTGTTTGGAGTTAGAGTTCGTAGTGAGTTGATTCGCAAAAGCAAAACCAAAAAAGCGTGATATCTACGCGGGGGCTTCGTCCGTGGGACACGACACTGTGAAATATTGCTCCCGATAAGAGTCTGGCTTCAACGCCGGCTCGTATAAATGTAAATACGCGTGCGTGCGTGTACGTAAGTGATCGCCGTGATTTGTTAGCTTGCTCATTTCGCCGTGCACATCTGCAATGCGGTCATCAATTGAGTCGCGTGTGTAAATGTCTTGGGGGTTTCATGGCATTCACGGACATTCCGTTGTTAATTTAAACGAGCCGTGTGTGTGTGTGTGTATATGTAGAGATAGGTGTATACAAATACACCATGTGGTTTTTGTATACTCATATTCTTTGGTTCTTTCGGTAAAGTCACGTAGGTGAAAAAGTGATAAAATAAAACATAAAAAATAAATAAGGCATAATTTTTTATTTATTTATTCTTTTTTCATCCACGTGACTTTACCGAAAGAACCAAAGAATATGGATCCTTGCACTCACGAAAACTTCAAATTTATGTATACTCGTCAAGAACTTGTGTACACGACGAGTGGAGTATTACCGTGGTTTAGGTTGGTTCAGCAGCAGGGGTTCCTTAGCAATGAAGTTCTGAGTTGATTCCCCCTCCGGATGTGAGCACAGTTTCTTCGTCATCATCATCAGCAGCAGCAACACTGTTGGTGGCACCACTGGGACAATCACTCATCATCGTAATCGTCGATCTTGATTCATCCCACCACCTGGTCTTAGACTCACACAGAGACCCATAGACCTACATAGATAGATATCCATGGACCTACACGGACAGCGATCCATAGAGCTGACCTGAGAGTGTCCCCACCACCTGATCTTAGACTCACACAGACACCCATAGACTCACACACAGAGAGATCCATTGACTCGCACAGAGACCACCAACTGATCTCAGATAGCAGCGAATGGACACCCATTGACTCACACAGAGAGATCCATTGACTCACACAGATACCCACCACCTGATCTCAGATAGCAGCGAATGGACACCCATAGACTCACACACAGAGATCCATGGACTCGCACAGATACCCACCACCTGATCTCAGATAGCAGCGAATGGACACCCATAGACTCACACACAGAGATCCATGGACTCGCACAGATACCCACCACCTGATCTCAGATAGCAGCGAATGGACACCCATAGACTCACACACAGAGATCCATTGACTCGCACAGATACCCACCACCTGATCTCAGATAGCAGCGAATGGACACCCATAGACTCACACACAGAGAGATCCATGGACTCGCACAGAGATCCACCACCTGATCTCAGATAGCAGCGAATGGATACCCATAGACTCCCACACAGAGATCCATGGACTCGCACAGATACCCACCACATGATCTCAGATAGCAGCGAATGGACACCAATAGACTCACACACAGAGATCCATTGACTCGCACAGATACCCACCACCTGATCTCAGATAGCAGCGAATGGACACCCATAGACTCACACACAGAGAGATCCATGGACTCGCACAGAGATCCACCACCTGATCTCAGATAGCAGCGAATGGACACCCATAGACTCACACACAGAGAGATCCATGGACTCGCACAGAGATCCACCACCTGATCTCAGATAGCAGCGAATGGATACCCATAGACTCCCACACAGAGATCCATGGACTCGCACAGATACCCACCACCTGATCTCAGATAGCAGCGAATGGACACCCATAGACTCACACACAGAGAGATCCATGGACTCGCACAGAGATCCACCACCTGATCTCAGATAGCAGCGAATGGATACCCATAGACTCCCACACAGAGATCCATGGACTCGCACAGATACCCACCACCTGATCTCAGATAGCAGCGAATGGACACCCATAGACTCACACACAGAGATCCATTGACTCGCACAGATACCCACCACCTGATCTCAGATAGCAGCGAATGGACACCCATAGACTCACACACAGAGAGATCCATAGACTCGCACAGAGATCCACCACCTGATCTCAGATAGCAGCGAATGGACACCCATAGACTCACACACAGAGAGATCCATTGACTCGCAAAGAGACTACCACCTGATCTCAGATAGCAGCGAATGGACACCCATTGACTCACACACAGAGAGATCCATGGACTCGCACAGAGATCCACCACCTGATCTCAGATAGCAGCGAATGGACACCCATAGACTCACACACAGAGAGATCCATGGACTCGCACAGAGATCCACCACCTGATCTCAGATAGCAGCGAATGGATACCCATAGACTCCCACACAGAGATCCATGGACTCGCACAGATACCCACCACCTGATCTCAGATAGCAGCGAATGGACACCCATAGACTCACACACAGAGATCCATTGACTCGCACAGATACCCACCACCTGATCTCAGATAGCAGCGAATGGACACCCATAGACTCACACACAGAGAGATCCATGGACTCGCACAGAGATCCACCACCTGATCTCAGATAGCAGCGAATGGACACCCATAGACTCACACACAGAGAGGTCCATTGACTCGCAAAGAGACTACCACCTGATCTCAGATAGAAGCGAATGGACACCCATAGACTCACACACAGAGAGATCCATGGACTCGCACAGAGATCCACCACCTGATCTCAGATAGCAGCGAATGGACACCCATAGACTCACACACAGAGATCCATTGACTCGCACAGATACCCACCACCTGATCTCAGATAGCAGCGAATGGACACCCATAGACTCACACACAGAGAGATCCATGGACTCGCACAGAGATCCACCACCTGATCTCAGATAGCAGCGAATGGATACCCATAGACTCCCACACAGAGATCCATGGACTCGCACAGATACCCACCACATGATCTCAGATAGCAGCGAATGGACACCAATAGACTCACACACAGAGATCCATTGACTCGCACAGATACCCACCACCTGATCTCAGATAGCAGCGAATGGACACCCATAGACTCACACACAGAGAGATCCATGGACTCGCACAGAGATCCACCACCTGATCTCAGATAGCAGCGAATGGACACCCATAGACTCACACACAGAGAGATCCATTGACTCGCACAGAGACTACCACCTGATCTCAGATAGCAGCGAATGGACACCCATAGACTCACACACAGAGAGATCCATGGACTCGCACAGAGATCCACCACCTGATCTCAGATAGCAGCGAATGGACACCCATAGACTCACACACAGAGAGATCCATGGACTGGCACAGAGATCCACCACCTGATCTCAGATAGCAGCGAATGGATACCCATAGACTCCCACACAGAGATCCATGGACTCGCACAGATACCCACCACCTGATCTCAGATAGCAGCGAATGGACACCCATAGACTCACACACAGAGATCCATTGACTCGCACAGATACCCACCACCTGATCTCAGATAGCAGCGAATGGACACCCATAGACTCACACACAGAGAGATCCATGGACTCGCACAGAGATCCACCACCTGATCTCAGATAGCAGCGAATGGACACCCATAGACTCACACACAGAGAGATCCATTGACTCGCACAGAGACTACCACCTGATCTCAGATAGAAGCGAATGGACACCCATAGACTCACACACAGAGAGATCCATGGACTCGCACAGAGATCCACCACCTGATCTCAGATAGCAGCGAATGGACACCCATAGACTCACACACAGAGATCCATTGACTCGCACAGATACCCACCACCTGCTCTCAGATAGCAGCGAATGGACATCCATAGACTCACACACAGAGAGATCCACGGACTCGCACAGAGATCCACCACCTGATCTCAGATAGCAGCGAATGGACACCCATAGACTCCCACACAGAGATCCATGGACTCGCACAGATACCCACCACCTGATCTCAGATAGCAGCGAATGGACACCCATAGACTCACACACAGAGAGATCCATGGACTCGCACAGAGATCCACCACCTGATCTCAGATAGCAGCGAATGGACACCCATAGACTCACACACAGAGAGATCCATTGACTCGCACAGAGACTACCACCTGCTCTCAGATAGCAGCGAATGGACATCCATAGACTCACACACAGAGAGATCCATGGACTCGCACAGAGATCCACCACCTGATCTCAGATAGCAGCGAATGGACACCCATAGGCTCACACACAGAGAGATACATGGACTCGCACAGATACCCACCACCTGATCTCAGATAGCAGCGAATGGACACCCATAGACTCACACACAGAGAGATCCATGGACTCGCACAGAGGCCCATCGATCTGGCCTGACAGCTCCCCACCATTATCGTCTTAGGCGTCATCGTGTTCTAGGTGGAGACCCTTCCAATGCCCGTCTCGGTAACCGGGCCCTCTTCCTCACATCCCACCCCGCGGCAAACGTCTCGGCCCCGGACTCCAAAGGTCTCCTCCGGCGTCTCCCGTCGCTTGTCCCTCCCGCCTTGCCACTAACATCGCCGGCGTCTCTCTCAAGAGGACACCTGTGCCCCGAGGATGACGAGGATGATGAAGATGATGAAGATGGAGTTGGCATGCCCAGCCGGGGAGTGTTGATGGCAGCCCTCTCGAGTCGATGAAGCGAGGAGCAAAGTGGCGCTTCGCGGGAGGTCCGCGGTGTTCATCCTGTGTGTGTGTGTGGGAGGGGTTCTAACCGTTCCCCGCCATAGGAATGTGGAATGAGCTCGAGTGGCTCGTGGCTGTAAACGGGAGGTTGGGGGCTCCCCTGAGCTCGTGTGAGCAGGGAACACCTTTGGCATCTCTCGTGGGTTTCACAGCCGAGGTTCATAAAGCCACGCGTGTGTGTGTGTGTCTGTTGTCTTTGTGTGGACGTGTGTGTGTGTGTCTGTTGTCTTTGTGTGGACGTGTGTGTGTGTGTGTCTGTTGTCTTTGTGTGGACGTGTGTGTGTGTCTGTTGTCTTTGTGTGGACGTGTGTGTGTCTGTTGTCTTTGTGTGGACGTGTGTGTGTGTCTGTTGTCTTTGTGTGGAAGTGTGTGTGTGTCTGTTGTATTTGTGTGGACGTGTGTGTGTGTCTGTTGTCTTTGTGTGGACGTGTGTGTGTGTGTGTCTGTTGTCTTTGTGTGGACGTGTGTGTGTGTCTGTTGTCTTTGTGTGGACGTGTGTGTGTGTGTCTGTTGTCTTTGTGTGGACGTGTGTGTGTGTCTGTTGTCTTTGTGTGGACGTGTGTGTGTGTGTCTGGCCAGCACCACGCCCGGCCGCCTTTGTCTCCGCCCTAGCGGCGATGTTTACACACCGCACCGGGTACTAATTTGAGGCTGGGTCGACCTAGGGGAGGCCCACGACCGGTTCAGATAATTGTCACCGGTAGTTGGCCGCGAGCGGGAATGGAACTCGGCGTGCCGGATTGCCACCGCGCGGCTGCGCTGCACCGGCTCCCTCCTCCACCACCACCACCACCACCTTCCCCCCACCACCACCACCTCCCCCCCACCACCACCACCTCCCCCCCACCAGCGGGGTCAGAACTCTCAAATGTCACGTTGCGGGGCCCCCTCGCTGCGGTGCGGCCTCCGCTTCGGACGACCCCGGGGCGCTCCTCTCGGTGGCGCGGCGCCCCGGGGGGGTCAAGAATGCGGAGCGTGCGAGGGTTAAAGGCGCCCGTACCCACCCCACCCACACACCTCCCCCCCACACACACACCCCCACACACCCACACACACACCCCCCACACACACACCTCCCCCCCACACACCCACACGCCCACACACACACCCCCCCACACACACACACTCACACACCCCCACACACACCCACACACGCGCAACTCGCACGCCATCGACACCATCGGACGAATCCTCCGCGTACGGCCAGAGGATAGAGGACGGGGGAGGGGGGGGGGCAGCGCCGGGTTCAGCTCAGCTAGTGCGGGGACTGTCGCACGTGTTGTTATAAAGGGGGCCCTAAATAAAATTCCATAAATGTTAAAAAACATTTTTTTACTTTTATAGTAAAGTTTTTGTATTTTTTCAGCCGGATAATACGACAATCGCTAACCTTGTGGTGGTGGGTGGTGGTGGGTGGTGGTGGTGGGTGACGGTGGTGGTGGGTGGGTGGTGGTGGTGGGTGGGTGTTGGTGGGTGGTGATGGTGGGTGGTGGTGGGTGACGGTGGTGGTGGGTGGGTGGTGGTGGGTGGGTGTTGGTGGGTGGTGGTGGTGGGTGGTGGTGGGTGCTGTTGGTGGCGGGTGGTGGGTCAACCGTGGCGGGCGCAGGCAGGCACGCGCCCCGTCCGTGCGTGCGTTGTGGAATGCGTCCGCGGCGCGATATTTATAGGGCTCCGGGGCGCACGAGACAAGGAGCGACTTTTCCGAACGGATTCCACCTTCCCGTGAGCCAAGAACATCCCTCGTCCCCGTCACTTCGAGCACGCGAGCTGCGCGCGCGCACCACCGCCCGGACAAATCTCCCTGCCCCCGCCGCCTTCCACGGTCACATCTCACCTCTTCATTGACCCCCCCCCACCACCGCTTACCCCCTCCACCCACCACCACCACTATAATCCGACAAAAGAGAAGATGTGGGTGGGTGGGGGTCTCTATCTCTCGCACGTCAAGGTTCTCTTCCTTTTGCTCGTGGAGTTTTGCCTCTCCCTTCCTGTGAGCTCTTCCGTCTTTTGTCTTCACGTTTTTCTTCCTACCCCCTTCCCCCCAAAAAAGCGTCCGGGTCTAAGTGTTTAAACATTTACACGTGTAGTTGATTCCTTTTTTTTAAGCATTTTTTACTTTACTTGCCTTTTTTATCCGGGTGATGGTGAGAGGCTCACCGATCGGGTCGCGAGCGAGGGGAGCTTCACGCCAGGGCTCCACGCGCGCTGGGACGCGTGGCGAATCTTTTCTTTGAGTTTTGCCAAGTAAATTCGCGTCGCGCGCGGGGATCAAAAAAGCAGGAGCCCACAGAGGGGATTCATTGCTCACGGGGGCTCGCCGATGCGCCGCTGTAGCTGTCGCCGTGCGGCCCCAGGCAATCCTCCCATCAGCCGCGCCAGGCGGGCCCAGCGCCTGCTTCGTGTCTAAAGTGCGATGACATCCAGAGCATTCGGGGTCGCGTGGTCGTAGGCAAAACGCGAGCAACGAAATTCATCGCCCTTTTGGTCGATTATCACGGTAGCGGTTAAGCTGCGTGCGGTGGATGACGGTGTGGTGGTGCACCGCGCCATTAGACCTGGTCACCTAAGTTTGATGCCTGGTCACGGCTAATATCGGTGGCGAGTGATATCCAAATTCGGTGATTCTCCCCTCCTCTTCACCAAGCCGGCACTGACAAACGTGGCGAAGTGCGGTCAGACAACCCCTGTGACTAAAACAGTGTAGCAAGGCCATGATATATATTCGCGGATCTACTGGGGGGCTGTAATTTATTTATTTTGATTTATACGCTGGAAAACCAACCACAATCTTTCGCTTTGGTTTTATTGATGTGTGTGTGTGTGTTACTTCACTATGGGCAGCGGTACTGTAGTGGTTGGCGCTACGCTGTGCTACGAACCAGGGGGACCATTTCTGCTCATGGCTACCAACACCAGGGATGATTATCTAAACCGGTCGTGGGCCTCTCCTAGGTCGACTCAGCCTCAAATGAGTACCTGGTGCGGTGTGTAAAAACATCGCCACTGGGGAGACAAAGGCGGCCGGGCGTGGTGTTGGCCACCCAACCCCTCGTGTGCCACAGCGCCGGCCTTCGTAGGTGCTGCTCGCTAAGAGCAATTGCCCCAACAGTTTGTTGAGGCTACACGGGGGAGCTTTGCCTTTGTTACTTCACAGGTCACTAACCGTCTCATTCTTCGAATACTTGGACTGCTCAGCGCATCGGCTATTTATAAAACAAGGACAGATGATCCCCGAATAGCAGATGACCCCCAAAACGATCAGACCGCCAGGGCAAGTTGCTCCTAGCCTGCGCCTGTTAACGCTGACACTCCAATGACGAGGGCCAATGCGTCGCATAGGACACCCACTTTTGATTACTCCAACAGACCGCTACTGATTTTATACGGCCTACAGCGTCGTGGTTGGTATGGGGCCTTGGCGGAATCAATTCATTAAAATAGGCCCCCTGTCCTCGGTATCTGACCTCCACGTAGCCAGGTGCCTTGCCCATCGTCATTCCAACGTTGGCCCAACGTTGCACATTTACTGGGCGTGACCCCCCTCCGACCCCCCTCCGACCCCCCCTACCCCCCGGTGCAGTTGCACCGCCTGCACGCTACGTCGCCGCCGCAGTGCCGTGCGCGTTCGCTCGCTCGCTCGCTCGCGCGGGCAACGGCTCTCGTCTCATCAATTTTCTACCCAGGTGTTAAAATATTCATCGGCCATTACGTTCACCCGGGTGTTCGCCCGCGCGTCCGCTCGCCTGGTACACAATTCTGATTAATATTGGAGTGGCGGCGGCGGTGGCGTGGGGAGGAAATGTGTTCGCCGGACGATGGCTCCGGCGCGTCTCGAGCGTGGCCAGGCTGCTCCGGTAGATACCGAGCCCACCTGCGTTATCTCTGCAGGCAGCCGTCCCCGCGCTCCTGCTGTGAAATTTCCCTCCCTACACGCGCGCCCTAAGCAACCCTGCCACGGGTGTGCGCGCGTGTGTATGGAGTGAGGGGCGATGGAGCAGTGGTTGTCGCTATGTGCTGCGGACCCAGCGACCTGATTTCACTTCCCGCTCACATGGCCAGCACCGGTGACGATTATCAGAACCGGTCCCGGACCTCCCCTAAGTCGACTCAGCCTTGAATGAGTACCTGATGTGGTGTGTAAACATTAGCAGGGCGGGGGTGGGGGTGCTGGCCACCCACCCCCTCGTGTGCCGTGGCGGCCTTCATAGGTGCTTGCTAACAGCACTTGCCCCTACAGTCTGTTACAGGCTATAGGGGGATCTCTGTTTTTGTCTTGTGTGTATAGGGGGGAGCGGTGGTGTAATGGTTAGTGCATTGCGCTTCAAGCCCTACAACCCGAGTTCGACCTTCGTTAAAGCTAACGTTGATGTCGAGCAACAATTTATATTTTTACGTTGATGTGGTTGGGCCAGAGTAGCGGAATGTATCGCTGTTATGTATTTGTGAATCGGACATTGAGATCTTATGCGTTCCATGGTCTATTCTAGGAAACCGCGACCAATAACATTGCCGAATATTTGAACTGTTACTGGCCCTCCCCTAGGTCGACTGAGCTTAAAATTAGCACCAGGTGCAGCGAGTGAACAGCAGCACTGGAGAGACAAAAGCGGCTGGGCGTGGTGTTGGCCACACCCACCCCCCATTCTAACATTCACAGTTGCTTGCTAACATCACTTACCCCAATATTCTGTTAGAGGCTACACGGGGGTCTTTGTTGTATACATGTGTACCGTATAAACAATGGCACAGTGGTTAATACATGGCGTTGCGAACCCAGAGACTTGAGTTCGTGGGCATGGCTAACGTCAGCGGTGAGTGATATCTGAATTGGTCCTGCATGTCCTCTAGGTCGACTCAGCCTTAAATGAGCACCTGCTATGGTGTGCAAACATTAGCACTGGTGTCGTGGGCTCGGCCATACCACGCCCTCTCCATGTTGCCATGCTGGCCTTACTAGGGGCTCGCTAACAATGCCTGCCCCCCCAACACTCTATAGAGGCTTGCATGTTGACAGTGCTCATCGCAATCGGTGGCCCCCTAGCTGTGGTGGAAATTCCACATTTCCATGACGGGGGGCCCAGTCTGTTTACAGGGCGGGGGGGGGGGGGGGCGCAGTTGCGCTCCTTTAAATGACCACGGCAGTAAGATGGGATGAGTTGACACTCAGCCGAGATTTGTAGTAAATTCCGGGAAATATCTAACTTCAAATAAGAAGCTTCAGGTTTGGGTATCAACACATAGTTTAGACAAAGGCACTCCCTTGATGATGAACAAATAAGAATCGGTTTGACCCTTTCTGACAATACAGCAGGTGTTAAGATGTTCAAACACGAAATAGATATGAACATAATAATAATAATAGGTTTTACCAAATATAAACCTTTTGCAAGGCATCACGTCTGCATTAACCACGCATGCTTGTGGCAAAACATGCAAACGAACATGCTCTGATAATAATATATAATTATTTATGCATTGTCGTTGAAACTGATTGGCCTTCACCAGAGACGCACTTCTGTATGACCTCTAGTCTCAGCACGAGTGTTAGGCCAGAGAATGCCAAAATGTGAACACTACAAAGACAATGCAAGTATCGGAACAAGTTTTGCTCAGGTCGAGCAGTTATATCTATGGGACTTTTTTTGGATACTGGCAAAAAGGTCCCATCGATAAAGGCGCCCTTATTAGCAGTTTAAGTCATATAACCAAGTGCTGTTAGCGAGCACCTATTAAGGCCACCACTCTTATTTTATATTCGTAGAACGCATTAGTTCAAGGCGCTTAAGATAGTAATAAAAAAAACACGGCGAAAGGAAGAAATGATTTAGATGTTAGAGGCGTGCAAGCGATGAGGAATGGGTGACCCCAATCGGGGGGTGTGTGGAGACGAGGTTGGGACAGGGGAGCGGAGGGGCGGGAGGAGGGAAGAGAATGGGCAAGGGTGAAGAGGTGAAATTTTGACTTAAAACTTTCGTGACCACAGGAATTCATGTTCTTCTGTTCTTTCAGTAAAGTCACGTAGATAGAAAAAAGAAAAAAAGTAATAATACATTTAAAAAATGTTTTTATTATTATAAAATAAAAAATATATTTTTAAAAAAATTATTTTTATTCTCTTTCTTTTTTCTATCTACGTGACTTTACCGAAAGAACCAAAGAATATGAGAAGAGGTGAGTTCATGTGGCTGAGCCCGTGCGTGGCCGAAAAATGTCATCCTGGCGCTGATGATCACCACGCCGCACCTCCGTGTCTAAGGGAGAGGTTCGCGTGCCGCTTGCCATGACCGGGTGTCGAACCCATGCACGCCCAGGGTTGTGCCACAGATGTTCCCACAACTGCCCCTGCACGCTCGCCGGCACTTGACCGCTAAAACAAGCGGCTCTCGCCACGCGCGCTGTTCGGAGACGAGAAAGTTATAATTAATAATGAATGTGAAGCAGAACAGGGAAACTCGTGTTCGTGAAAGCGGAGGTTTTAGCGGCAATGGCTTCAAGCGGCTGGCTCATGGGTTATCATTATTATTATTCTTGCTATTCCCCTTGTTTGCTCGGGAAAGCCTCGCTGATTCTCACGACTCTTTTCTCAGTAAAGTTCTGCCAATTTTTTTTAAAGGTGGTGGGGTGGAGTGGGGGGGGGGGGAATTGTTGGGGGGATCGGGGGCGGTCAATGGTGCTCTGTGTCATCCCAATTTAGTCATTTTCGGTGGAATATTTTTCACATTGTTTGGCAAACTCGGATCGTGACGGCTTACTCTTGCGAATTACGTCGGGGGGGCGGGTAGGGGGGGGGCGACGGGGGGGGAGGTGAAGGGGGGGGCGGCAGGGGGGGGCGGTGAGGGGGGGGGGCGGCGGGGGGGGGCTCTTTAACGACCCCCGCCGGTGGCTCCAACCTTTCTCTTTTAAGGGTCTCGTCCCCGACAAAGACGATGATGCCTTTGGTTCGCCGCGCGTCTGGTTTTCACGTGTGCCTCGTGAAAGGGACTCTACGGTTGGGTTCTTATAAAATAAAAATTAAAACGACAACAACAATCACTATGAAGCGGTACGGCTCGTGGATTTTTTTGTTGGTTTCAACTTATTTTGCACCGTACGTAGCCAAGCGCACTCACCGAAGGTGCGGGGGAAGGACAACAAACTAAACACAACAAAAACAGTTGTAAAGTAATTCGTTTCCAATCTAAATTATTTAAAAGTGCATAGCCCCAGTGGCTTGCTAATATCGGAAGGAAGAGCGTTCCAGACGGCCACAGAAGCGCATGTGAAAGCGCAGCGCGATGCGGTGAGATCGTCTTTGTTCGATGGTCGGTCAGAATCCGCTGCTGCCAGGATGACCGGGAGTGTTCACGTGGTGATGGTTTATGTTCCTTGACGATATCAGCAAGGCATTGTGGTTAATTTGTGGCAAGCACTTTGTGTGTAACGAGTGCGACCTTACAATGCGTTCGTTCGGCAAACCAGAAGCCAACGCAGCTCGGGGAGCACCGGACGGACGCGGTCGGATCTTGCAGTACCCGTCACGACACGTGCCACATAATACACGCTGCAGCCTAGTCACGGCTAATACGGTTGATCCGTCCGCAATAGTAACTTTGGGCGGCCCGCTGGATTTGAATTCTGCGAACCTCTCTAACAATAGCGCGGCCAAACGCGCCGTCGCTGAAGTCTCGTCACAGCCGCAGCCACGGGGACCGTCGTTCCCGTCCCGAGGTTTTTGTTGTTTGGAAACCTGATCCCCGTTCCCGGCGTTGTGTCACGCACCACAGTCTCACGTGGGATGTGTGATTATAGTGGAGCTCGCAGCACCAACAATAACAAACGACAGCTGAGCGACGTTTTTTTTTGTCAACCGGCGATGACCCGGTGACGCGGGTTCCATTTTTTTTTTAAATATTTGAATCTGACCTATGCCTTCTCCAGGTCGACTGAGCCTTACATGAGAAATGTACTAGGGCCCATTGTGTAAACATCAGTGCTTGGGCGATTATAAACTATGTACTTTGCCAGGTAAGGCCCAACGAGCTATATAGCTCTTTTTCAGCAGCGACCTGGCCACAAATGATAGCTCAACAAAGTGGCTTATCGTGTGGAAATTTATAGCAGGCAAATACCCTCAACGCATGTTGATTCTAAATGCGAAGCGAAAGAAATCCACGCGACCACGGGGAGAGCATGAAAACTCAAAATATACAGCAGGCGTCAGGGTTAATAGACGCTTGCTAACAGCTCTTGCCCCCAAACAGTTAGCAAAGTTGGATGTTTGTTGCGTAGTCGTTCTTGCGTTTGATTGTGACCATGCTGTAAATTGTCATAATTTTAATGGGATGGTCCCCCCTCCCCCGCTCCCCCTCTAATGTCAGCTGACCTTGGGATTGAAGAGTTGCGGATCTCCGCGTCCGCGAACCGGCATCAACGCGTTCAACGTCTTGAGATAAATGTACAGCTGGGACCCTAATGACGGTTACAGTCGGTGGTGAGGTGTTCACCGGGGGACTACGCCACCCATTTCACAACCGGTCGCGGGGGGCATCAACAACGGCTCTCCGATGCGTTTTCGGGCTTGTGCCGCCCCTGCCGCCGCGTGGGTGCTGTTCGGCGAGGCTGCCCTACGTTCCCCGTTCCGGGCGCGCGGAGCGAAACGTCGGACGCCGTGCCGAGCGACGCGCGGCACAAAGCCGAGCGACCACGTCGGAGAGCCGCACGGCACGACCGCGGAGAACGTAAGCGGTGGGTAGGGTGGGGGACTACGTCACTCCGTGATGGGAGTGACTTAGCACGGTAGGGGGTACATCTCAGTCAGCCAACCCCATGGCACCTGCTGGGTCCGTCCACTGACCTCCTGCCAGCGAGGCCTTCGACACTTAACGTGACCTCAAAGTGCACCTGGCCTGGCACAGGCGCCGTGGTGACGTCACCGTCACTTAGTGGCGAATGGCGGTTGTTGGTATGTTGAACTTCTTTCGCACCATACCGTAGCCAACCGTGCTGATCGGAGCTGCGGGGTGAAGGACAACAAAATAAATACAAAAAAGCAGTTCTAAAGAAATTTGTTTTCAACCTAGATGACTTTAAAGTGCATAGCTCCCAGTGGCTTCGTCATATTGGAAGGAAGAGCGTTCCAGACGGCCGCACAAGCGCATCTGAAACCGTCTTTGGTCGATGGCGAGCCAAAAGCGGCTGCGAGGGTGACTGGAGTTCACGTGGTGGTTTATGCTCCTTAACCGCTATGCTGAGTTAAGTACCACAAAAAAAAAAACATTTGGACAAACCTGGGTCGTGGAAAGTTATCTGGATTATCAATTTTGTCTTGAGTACATGCGGAACCGTATTTTAAATATTTTGTTAACATTTCCAAACATTCCACGGATATTCACTCCCGTTTTTCCAGAGGTGATTAAATGTTTTTTTCTCCCAAAAAATATTATTAAATTCCAAGGCAGCTCTCTCCGATCGAGGCGTTTTCTCGCGATGGAAGGCACCACGTCCGACGTTTCGCTCCCCGTTTGCCGAGAGCTCCTCCAGGAACCGATCGTTAGCTTCCCAAAAGCCTCGCGATCGTATCGTCCCCCCGAGGGTGCCAAAGTGTTTGGATGGTGCATCGTTTGCGTCGGCCTGTAACAGCTCTCGTACAGTCGTATCGTGTTTTGGGTGGAAGTCGCTCAAACATATGCATGTCGTTAGCCGAGTTTGGCACTCCGCTCGATCGCACGTGCCCAGATTGTCCTTTGCCTCATTGTTCGCTGACTCAGACGGGAGAGTTGTTGACGATGGTCACGTGACGGGGTGAAACCCAGGCGAGTGTCCGTACACGCATTGCTTGCGCTTGAATTTTGCCACCTTTGGCGATGCGCGCGTCTTTCTTTTTCAGATCGTCTGGGTAGGTAAATGGATGGACGGCATTGATTGAGTTTTCTTGTATCATCTCCTCCACGGTGGCGAGATGTTAACTACCTCGCCTGGTATGCAGGAGGCCGTGGGTTCAATTCCGACTCCTGACGCCTGCTGCTGTATATTTGGAGTTTGCATGTCTCTCTCTCTCCCCGTGGTCGCGTGGATTATTCTCCAGGGTCCTCTAGTTTTTCCCTCCACAATTATAATCAACCTCACGCGTTTAGAGTCTTTGGCAGCTATACATTTCCACATGATACGCCACTTCGTTGAGTTATCAATTGTGATAGCCAAGCTCGCTTCTGACAAAGAGCTACATCGGTCAGTGGGCCTTAGCTGGTAAAATAAAAAAAAATAGTTTAGTTTATAGTTTTAAGTTTCACCCCCAATACACCCTATCTCGTCAAATCTCGGAAGCTAAGCAGCGCTGGTCCCGGTTAGTACTTAGGTGGGAGACAGCGCAGGGAAAATCGGGTGTTGTAGGTTTGGGATGTGCAATGACAAGATGCCAGTACAGCGATGGATTCTTGACTCTATCTGTGCAGCCCCCTTTAATGTGTGGTGGACATTTTCCGGGTACTTCCTCAAGATCCTCATGGATCGGGACCCACCTCGTGAAAGAGAGCCGTGGGACTTCAGCTTAACGCTCTGCCGCGTTCATCAAGGGGCATTACAACTTTCCGTAGGTAAATGTTTTTTTTTTAAAGTGCAGCCGCCACACGTAGATTGGCAGACACAAGTGCCCAGGGTTCAAAAGTTTTACATTTTTTACAACCAGCACGATATAAATATGGAAATTATGAAAACGACAACTGCATGAAATAAGCTTGCAAAGACAAAGTCAAGGATATTTTTTTTTGCTCTCCAAATAAGCATTGAGGCAATGATGATCTGCTGTTTGCGGCCCTGGACCGGTGGTGGATATTCCGCATTCCCATGGCAGGGAGAAGGCTCCTACATAGATACAACGACCGTTGACTTCTCCCACAAAGTGGTTGCCGCATTTTATCGACCCCACCATCCCCGGAGGGAGGAACGTTGGTGCCGACTCAACCGCCAACCAACGAGGATTTGACTCTCGCGAGTAGCCTCGCTCCGCCACTGAAGCCATCCTGGCCGGTTGCATAAAAAAAACCCACAAACAAACTAAATTGGGCGAGCGTCCCAATGAATTGGGCGAGCGTCCCAATTAATTGGGCGATGTTAACGGCAAACCGCCTGCCTGGAGCGCGTTTGGTTGCCTCGCTGCGTCTCACCCCTGCACGTGGATGACCTCACGCCAGGAGTTGCTCCGCTTCCTGGGCGGAATTTTTTTTTGTTAAAACATAAAAACAATGACTCAAGTTGTGTTCCCATGACGACGCTCCCTTGGCAGGGCAAACAATGCACTGGGGATATGCCCCCCCTCTCCTCCTCCTCCTGCCCCCTCCCTCCTTCTCACAGACCACTCACTCGCTGCCCTCAACATCCACCCATGGAGCCCCCTCCCTCCCTCGCTCCCTCCCCCTAGCCCCCTCCCTCCAACAACGCCACCACTTCTCCTGCCTCGCAGCAATTGGCAAACATAAATCATCATCACCATCATGTATGCGTATGTACGTTGAACTTCTTTCGCACCGTACCTAGTCAACCGTGCTAATCGGAGGTGCGGGGGATAGGAGGACATCAACATCATCATCGGCCATGATCAATCCACTGCTGGATGAAGGCCTACCCCCCTCCTATATGTCGCCATCACTTACAATCCTGAGGTGCGGCGGTACACGGAGGACCTGCACGTGAGCTGGATTTCATCGCTCCGTCTCCCGCGGTGCACTTCTTGTCGGACGCGTTCCACGGTGGCCAGGAGATGTTAACTGCCTCGCCTGGTACACAGGAGGTCGTGGGTTCGATTCCGACCCTGACGCCTGCTGCTGCTGTATATTTGGAGTTTGCGTGTCTCTCTCTCATCATCATCACGGTGGCTAGGAGATGTTAACTGCCTCGCCTGGTACACAGGAGGTCGTGGGTTCGATTCCGACCCTGCTGCTGCTGCATATTTGGAGTTTGCGTGTCTCCCTCTCATCATCATCATCACGGTGGCTAGGAGATGTTAACTATCTCGCCTGGTACACAGGAGGTCGTGGGCTCGATTCCGACCCTGACGCCTGCTGCTGCTGTATATTTGGAGTTTGCGTGTCTCTCTCTCCACGTGGTCGCGTGGATTTTTCTCCGGGTCCTCCGGTTTTTTTTCCTCCACGTTTTCGAATCAACGTCACAGCGTTCAGAATATTTGGCTGCTGTATACATTTCCACACGAACGACAAGCCACTTCGTTGAGCCGTCATTTGCGACCGTGTTGCTTCTCCCTCTCTCGCCATTCCGTCTCTCGCGGGAGTGTCACTCCCGCGAGAGACGGAAGTGTGAAGACGAAAATTGTGAGGAGGCGTCTCGCGGGCTCTCTGCCCACGGGAGCGAGGATTTACGAACGCGAATCGACGCTCGCTGCCTGCCGAGCGGTGGCAACGGTCTCTGGGTCGAGTTATCCCCCGCCCCCTCCTCCCCCCGCTGCCCCCCCCCCGCCCGCCCCCCACGATTGTTGCCATGTGTTCCGCTGAAGCTCGGGCGTTTTGCCGGGAAATGTTTTTTTCTCCACCCTCCCCCCCCCCCAACGTTGCCGCCAAACACGGGGCGAGAGAGAGAGAGAGTGGGGGTGGTGGTCGTGGTGGTGGTGGGGGCGTAAGAGGTTCGCCGATCATGATGTGTGTGTGTGTTCGGGTGGAGGAGCACTCTAAAAGGGCGGTGGGGTGGGAGGCATGGACGCTAACAATCTCCCTGCCGAGGTGGCAGGGAGATTTTTTTATCTCGCTCGCCTGGTAAGCAGGAGGCCGTGGGTTCGATCTCGACCCTGACCGATGCTTGTTGTATATTTTGGAGGGCCCGTTGTTCGCTCTCTCCCCGTGTTCGCGTGGATTTTGCTCCGGGTTCGTCCGGTTATTTGCCCTCGACATTTCGCACTTGAGATGTTTTGGCTGCTGCTGTAAATTCCCACGTGTGATGATGATGTGAGGCACTTCGATGAGCCATCATTTGTGACCAGATCACACATCTAAAAAAAGAGCTTATAGCTCAGTGGACTTTACCAGGTCAATAAGGTAGTTTATAAATAAAATAAACATTAAGCAGATACCCAAAAGGATTGAATTTACCCAGCGAAATGAATCGACTTTTCATCCATCGATTGATGGGCCATTCCAGATCAATGTATCCGGCTAGAATTTGTTTAAACATTGCCGTCAGGATACATCGATCTCGGTTAGGCTTGACCAGTTTCGACTTCGTAAAATCTCATCAGCAAAGCGTTCAACCAATTCTACTGGCATTGGCCGATGTGTTTTTTTGGGGCACGTTTAGCGCGCTAGGCGTTCGAACTACCGGCGCGCCAGTTGATACAACAGCGCACGTTTCTTAAAAACGAAACTGTATAAACTAAAAACTATTTTTTTTATTTTACCAGCTATATAGGTATTTTTTAGAAGCGACCTGGTCACACACAAATGATAGCTCAACGATAGTGGCTTATCGCGTGGAAATTTAGATCAGCCAAATACTCAAACGCACGCTGATTCTAAATGTGGAGGGAAAAAGCTGAGGACACGGAGAAAAATTACACGCGACCACTTGGAGAGGGGACACGCAAACTCCAAATATACAGCAGGCGTCAGGGTCGGGATCGAACGTAAGACCTCCTGCATGCCAGGCGAGGTAGTACATATCTCACCACCGCAGCGCCCCTAAATCCCCCACCCCCACCTCTCCAGCCGGCATCATAAACACAAGCACCGCAGTCAGTCGATCGGCAGGGCAGGTCGCGTGTGGCAGGAGCAAAGTGTGGGCCCTCTAATTTCTTACAAGACGTCTTGGAAGAAATGGGAGATTGACGGGCGGGTTGGTTGGCGCCAGCGAGCAAGCGACACCCCCCCCACCCCCCGAATCCATCCCCGCTCCTCACCCGGACCCCTGGTCCCTTGACACAGGCCACAATCTGGGTTTGCTTTGGCGCTGACACCGCGGCCGGATGTTTCCGAGTGCTGCCCGTGGCGGGGTGGAGTCTGCGGAGCTGACATTAAAACAAATTTGAAATAAAAATGCATTCCGAAAGCCTAAGAAGTCCGCAGTCGACGGCTGCGCGTGTTGCACCGTCCGCGTAACGAGCCCCTTGCCTGGTTCATCGCGCGCGACGCGTTCTCCGCAATGGTGGCGCGAGGCATCGGTAGTCCGTGCGTTTCGTGTTTTCCTCGTCAAATTCTGGTCTTCCGGCCCGCACTAGCACGGTTGGAGTTTTTTTTTTTTAAATAATTTCTATATAAAATAGAACGTACGCCGATTCTCACGTAATTCTACGCGCTCATCGTAATATTAATCGGTCAGAGGTAAGGGCGCCGTGTTGTGAGCCACCATCTAGGTCACCTCAGCCTTAAATGAGTACTATCTCCTGCAGTCGCGTGGTCAGTCATAAGCACTGGGAGACAACGGTGGAAGGGAACGCATGTTTCTGGCCACGCCGCCACTCACATTACGTTGTTTTGTGTACGTATCCCATACGCCTGTGCGGGGGAATCCGACATCCAACGTGGTTGTTCAATACTCTTTGGTTCTGTTCGGTAAAGTCACGTAGGTAAAAATAAAATAACAAAAAATCACGACGTTTCGGCCACAACACAAGTGGCCTTCGTCAGGTGAAGGGACTGGACTGTCCAGAGGACAGCGTTGGAGTGAAGACAGCCAAGCCCAGGTCCCGTCCTTTGTTTCCTCCCACACAGCTTAAAGGACGCGACCTGGGCTTGGCTGTTTTCACTCCAACGCTGTCCTCATGACAGCACGGTCCCTTCACCTGATGAAGGCCACTTGTGTTGTGGCCGAAACGTCGTGATTTTTTTTGTTATATTTTTTTACCTACGTGACTTTACCGAATAGAACCAAAGAGTGTGGATCATTGCAGTCACGAAAGCTTCAAATCTGGTTGTTCATTGTTTAAAATGTTCCCCAATAAAATCGATATACTTTATATCAGCGTTCTTCACTCATTTTCAGAGGGGGAACGCTTTCGCCGATAAGGCATCATCAGTGTGAGGGCCGCCGCAGATTTGTAACCATTGGGGGTTTGACAGCGCGATGATGATGGGGGGTGTTGTCACGTGTTGTTGTTGTGTATTGTGGGGGGGGGGGGGGGGGCGCACTTCAGGGGCTGCTCTAAAGGCCACCAGGGGCTGCCAGTCGCCCGCGGGCCTTGCAATGAACACCGCTCTATACTACAGTGGTAGGGGATCAGGGGTGGTGCAGTGGTTAGCACTCTGCACCGTTAACCTGGCACCCTGAGTTTAAATTCCGGCTCCAGTTAACGTCAGTGGGAGGGCGATATCGTAAGCCGTTCTGACGCCCACCCACACTTCACTAACGCACATTGACCAGCGTGGTGAAGTATGGTTTAACAACCCCCAGCTGCCAACGCAGCATCGTATGGAAGCGTTCATCCAGCAGCGGATTGAGAAGGGTCAAAAAACAATTATCGTAAATGGTTATGTTTTGCAATTTATTTTACGGTGCTAGTTATAGCCGTGAATCTAAATTACAGCACCGACTTTGCCCTACACAAACCTAGCAGAAGCCCAGGACAGGTTCAGATAACCACCGTCACCGTCAGTGGTCGCGAGCGAGAATCGAACTCGGGTGGCCGGGTTCGTAGCGCGGCGTAGCGCTAAAACCGCTGCACCGCCGCCGCTCCCCCAACGACTCGCGAACGACCTACGCAGTGCGTCAAACGATAAATCCATGCCGGTGGGTTTTGCCCTCGGCCGGCTCCTCGGAGCCCCCAAACCGGAGAGGCGCGGCCGTTGTGTGCGCTCGACAAAGTCGGCTGCCGAGGCGCCGGGGCTTCCCACGCTGCCCTGGGACACGCGCGCGCGTCCACAGCGCAGCGCGGCCAAGTTTATTGATTTCACTGCGGCACCGGCACGAGCCGCAGACGACGCAGCGGGTGATGTACGCTTTTATACTTGGACACGGTCGCTTCTGGGACGCGCGCGCGCGTGTGTGCGTCCGTGTGCAGTGGTGGTGTAGCGGTTAGCGCTACGCTGCGCTACGAACCTGGCGACCCCAGTTCGATTCCCGCTCACGGCCAACATCAGTGACGATTATCTGAACCGGTCCTGGGCCTCCCTTAGGTCGACTTAGTCTCAAACGAGTACCTGGTGCTGTGCGTAAAAACATCGCCGCTGGGGAGACAAAAGCGGCCGGGCGTGGTGCTGGCCACCCACCCTCTCGTGCGCCGTGCTGGCCTTCATAGGTGCTCGCTAACAGCACTTCCCCCAATAATCTGTTTAGGCTATAAGGGGGATCTTTGTCTTTTTGTGTTGTTGCATGGCTGTGTGTGGGTTGGGGAGCGGCGTCGCAGCATTTAGCGTGCCGCGCTATGAACCCCCTCATGGTCAATACCAGTGGTGAATATTTTAACCCTGGGCCTCCTGTAGGTTGACTCAGCCTGAAATTAGCACCTGGTGTGGTGTGTAAACAGCACTGCGGAGGCAAAGGCGTGGTGCTGGCCACCCACCGCCTCGCGTACAGTGCCGGCCTTCATAGGCGCTCGCCCAATGTGCCATCGCAGTCTTTTTGCAGAGGGAGGCTCTGAATTCGCGTCCTGAAAGCAGAGCAACAAAGAGGGGCGCAGGGCTTTCGCGGCTGCGCTGCATGGCTCTCTGATTGGGTGTTCGGGTTGTACCCGCACGTGATTTCACGTGGAGCGAAACGTCGGACATCGTGCCCTGACAAGACGCGGATGGGGCTAATCGGGGCCTCGGATTTAACGGGACGAAGGGACTTCTTGGCGATCGTTGTAAACAAAAATAAAAGGTGCTCATTACAAACCTCGAGGCAAATGCACGCCGCGTCCGCGTCTTTTGCGGCGCCGCTGCCAATGTCTGCACCTTCAGAGCAGGGTCCGGTCAAGTCAGGTGGAGCTATCGGTTTACGGACAACGTCACTTTCCTTCCCCATTGACAACGGGGGAACATTTTTCAACGCTCAAGGTCAACTTGGCTCTGGGCACTGCCCTTAGCCTCCCCACACGAGAGGATGGGCTGAGACGCCCAGCCCCACAAGGGGCTTGAACCTTGAACCCCGGACACAGGAATTAGTCCCTTGAGGCACACGGCAAGTGAGAAGATGAATGATACCCAAGCACGTGCGTGTGGCTGGCGTGGCCGTGCAGTGGTAAGCACAACTCCGCTGTGTACCCAGCGTCCTGAGAGTGATTCCCGGTCACGGCCAACTCATAACATAAAGTAATAATCTTACTACTGTTTAATTATTGAAGGTTTTTGTCTGCCACTCAATGGCTACTGTGTACTGTATGTATGTTGAACTTCTTTCGCACCATACGTAGCCAACCGTGCTGATTGGAGCTGCGGGGGAAGGACAACAAACTAAACAAAAAGAGGTTCTAAAGACATGAGTTTTCAATCTATATGATTTAAAAGTGGCTTCCTAACATCGGAAGGAAGAGCGTTCCAGACGGCTGCAGAGCGCTCCAGACGATTCACATGACAATTTAAAAACGAATCACCAGAACACACTTTTTTAAGATTTAATTCTCATTCGGCTCCAAAGTTTCAGTAAGGTGCAGTCTCCGACCCTTTATTATCCACTCTGTCTCTCTGGCGTCTCGACTTAAGCAGCATCGCCAAATAATGCATTCAATGACAGAACCGGTAAACGTAAAGTTTTATATTTACTTAACAAAAGATTCCAACAAAAGAAAATCCACAAGCAGGGTTAATATCCGCAACGCGGGTAATGCTCCCAACGGATAAATCGAGTCACTTGCATAACGAAATCAATAACAACGTGCACAAACGGGATCACTTAAAAGCGGGAGCTTCCGACACAATTTCATGAAACCGCGGATGTCTTCGGCGCAGACGACCGGGTAGCCCAGAAGATCCGCGCGGCGTTCGCGTTGAAAATTAAGCGCTTAACGCACTGCACGCTCCAGCGAGTTTCGAGGGCGTGGCGGGGTGGGGGTGGCCTGGCTCCAGATCGTCACCCTGCGCGTCAAACGTGGCCCCGGGCGAGCTGTTCTGGCGTCTCTCTCTTTTTTTCCTGCTCTCGTCAAATTTCACTGCCAGTGGCCCTGCCCGGCACGATTTTGTCTTTGCCTGGGATGCCCCCGTCGCCCGCGCCTGCGAGCGAGGCTTTTGATCGGCTCGCCTTGGTCGATGGTGCTTTTCTCCCCGCCCTTTCACCGCCACGGAAGCCGCGCTTTGCCAAAGCGACGTCGAGGAGCTTCCTCGGCCTTCGTGAGCTTTTGCTGTTTCCGAATTTGTGCCCGAATAATGTTGCGGACTTTCTTCCTCTGTGTTTCTCCCTGTGCGTGTCTGCGTGTGGGGAGCGGTGGTGTAGCGGTTAGCGCGCCGCGCTATGAACCAAGCGACCCGGGTTCGGCCAACACCGGTGACGATTATCTGAACCGGTCCCTGGGCATCCCCTAGGTCGACTCGGCCTCAAATGAGTACCCGGTGCGATGTGTAAACATCGCCACTGGGGAGACAAAGGCATCCGGGCGTGGTGCTGGCCACCCACGCCCTTGTGTGCCGTGCCGGCCTTCATAGGTGCTCGCTACCAGCAATTGCCCTAAGTCTATAGGGCAATTGCTATAATGGGGATCTTTGTCTTTGTTTCTGTGCGTATGTAGCTCTGTGCCCATGTGGGCGTGCGTCGTCTGGTTCTGAAGCGTTCGTGAAATCAAACGCCGCGTTGGACAAAGAGACGAGTCAGATCGTGAGATGTTATTTATTTCGCTGACGACTTCCACACCTGGTCAGTTTAAGCTTCGAGCAAAAACGGCTATGCATCGCCATCATTCTAAATAAAGGTTTTTGGGTTAGATCGCGTAAATATTAATGTCGTAACCCTCCACCTCCCGACACAGCCAATTAGTAAGCGTTTTGTCACAATTAGTTACGACTTCAGCCCACCGGTGTGTTGGAGAGTAAATCCACAACATTTACAATTTGAGTAGTACGACGTTTCGCTGGTAATTACATCAACCAGCATCAAGGGACACTTTGCCAGCGTCATCATCAGCAACAGTCTTTCTTATTATCGTCGTACGTCATCATTTTCTGAAGCGGCGCTGCTGAGCTGAATGAGTCGTCGTTATTTATTCATGAATATATATTAAAAGGGACATTTGTGAATATGCGTGTTTGTTCAAAATGTTAGGCATACTTCCCGACATGCAACAAACGTGACATTTGGCATGTGGGTAGCTTCCAGACTGTACACAATGCAATAAGTATAAAAATAGACTTTTGTATTTTGGGGGGCGGGGGGGGGGGCGCAATAATGGATATATTTTGCACGGAAAGTGAGCGGTGACGTCACATCTGTGATGTCACCCGCATGCGGTAGCGTCACGCAGTGTGCCTGCTGACGTCACGCATCCCCCCACCCTCTACGTAGGCCGTGAATTAATCCAAGACAAGAATCCACGTCTCGGGCGAAGCCGGGTAGTAAAGCTAGTGATGTAATAATATAATATTCGTCGTCGTCATCATCCCTCCACCGCGAGGGCCGTGCTCAGCTCCCCAGTCGTTGTGTTCATGAAAATATTTCTCCCGCCATAGGAATGTGGAATCTCCGCTTCCTGGCTTTGGGACCAGCAAAACGAAGATGAGCTCCACACATAAAACGACGCAAAAGGCAGCAGTGGGGACACTAGGAACCCCTTTATATATTTATTATTTAGCACATTTTATTAAAGGCGGTTTAATAAATTCGTCCACGAAAGTTAAAAGACGAGGGTGGGGTGAGTGGGGGAGGAGGTCAAGGCAGGGTCGGCGCTGGTTGTGGGGGAGTGGAATGAGAGAATGAAAGAGGCTTCTGTTTACCCTCGGTCTCAACACCAAGCGCACCATCTCCCCATTGTCAGCGCGATGATTCGTCGAGCCCCCGCCCGCTGGGATCGCTGCTTTCCGCCCAGTGTCCTTGAGTGGTCACGGTATGAAGTGTCTTCTCCGCACACCCACCCACCCCCCGTGTAATCGGCTGCGTTTGTGTACGGCTGAGAAAAAAAAATTAGCGCCGCGTCTGCTTCGGCCAGCGATGCTGTGAAGTTGCAGTGGGACGCCGTCGAGTCGATAGCAAAGTCTGGCGGGCAGTTTGTGCAGAGAGGTCTCAGTTCCCATTCCCAATTGCCCGTACGGCCGATGGCGATTTTTCTACGTCGTACGACCGGAGCGTAATTTTTGTGTTTTTTTTTCATTCAATGGCCCATTGCGCTGCAATGTGGTGGACGCTGCAAACGTCGCTCGCGAGCGCGTGGCGTCGTGAGCCCGGGTCTGATTTTCAATCCGCTGCTGGATGAAAGCCTCAATCATCACGTCGTGACGGGGGTGGGGGAGGGGGGGTTGTTTGACCAAGCTTCGCCATGTTCGCCAGTACGGGCTACTGACAGGGGAGCCCAGGACCAAATTCAGATATCACTCGCCACTGATGTTAGCGGTGGGCATTTAATCAATTCATAGAACTCGGGTCGCTCGGTTCGGTGCAGTAGGCTTCCTGTCATCACTATCTACCACTGCTCCCAGTCGTCTAAATCTGCTGCTACATAATATTCTTGGGCCACTACGATTTTGAAAACTATTTTGTTGTTTTACTGATTTATCAAACTGTTGCCTTTTTCAGCGACTTGACATTGCAGATGGGGAACAAAACATATAAATGTATTTAGCCAATCTATAAACACTTTCCATCACTGACAATCCTCTATTCAAACCACGTGAGAGCTCATTACGATCGCGCGTCTCGCTCAAGTAAGACGCGAGGGAAAACAATGTTAACTCAAGGATTCGGATTCCATTTGCATGGAATTGCAATGATCCCTTTTGCAGAAATGCCAACCGCAAAACTGAACACATTCGCCAATAACACTGCTCTCATATGATATACTGTAACAGGCGACGTTTCAGGCAATGCCCCTTCTTCATAGCACAGGGATCTCTCTGCTATGAGAGAGATACAACGGTGGTTGCCAACCGTTCAGGACCCGCAGACCATGGACTGTCAACCCTCACAAATATTTTTTGCGGTCCAACACGCAGCATTAACGTGGCTTTTGTGTTTCATCGTGTAAATGTGTTGTTAACCCACCACCACCCGACACAGCCAATAAGTAAGGGTTGTCACGAAGCAAAACGTGTCAATTAGTCATTGCTTCAGCACACCGGCGTGTTGGAGAGTAAACCCACAACGGTGATTACGACCAACCTTCATCAGGTATCTTTTTTTTTTCTAAACCAAAATCGACTTCAAATCGTAGCGTCCAGCAGCGTTTTCCGCTTCCCACGGCCTTCGCAATCCCCGACGGATGGGTCCCGGTCGAAACCACGTCGCTGGGAGCCACCGTAAGAGAGGAGGGTGCGTCGCAACAACGGGGGAGATCTCTCCATCGTGAAGAAGAAGAAGTCCCGCTGGTCCGCTGGCCCGAATCGTCGCCTCTTGTATATTTAGGCCTCTTCGCGAGCGCGATTTTTCGTGAGTGCCGCCCGGTGCAATCGCGCAAGGGCGGCGGGAGCCATCGGCGTCGGCACGTTCCGCGCGCGGACCTAACCGAGGAGACGGAGCGACCGCTCGTACGCGCACGTGCGCTGACTCGCCCGCCCGCTCGCTCGCGCGCGCACAGTGCTCCGAGGCTTTTGACAGCCGTTGCCATGGCTCAGGATTACGGCAGCGGCTAAGTTTAGCTTGGGCTATATACAGAGATCGGCTTCTCCAATGATTGCCCGGCACCCCGGTCGGTACCGGCGCGTGGAGGCGAGGCGTTTCGCGGGACGGTGCTCGGCCGTTTTGTTTTTAATTCAATTCCGTAAAAAAAAAACGCGTTGTGTCACAGCGATTTTTCGGCTTGAGATGACACCGATTTGCGCAAATCGCTCTGTGCGTCCCCCTTGAAGCGGCTGTGTGCGTGTAGTTTCACGTAAATGTGCCGGATTGCGTGGATTTGACGTTTTTATTTAACATTTGCATGCACGGCGCACATCTGCTGCCAGTTCAAATCGTGGCCTTCGAGCGCCGTTGTGCCCATCATCACCCCCTGGCGTGGGCTAAAATGAGTACCACCTGGTGGAGCTACGACACCTCTGGGTAGAAAGTCAACAGGAGCTGTGCTATGGAGCAGGCATTTCCCTTCCATGGGAATGTGAAATTATCTCCACGGCTTGGCAGTAAGCATGAGCATCCAGAATGTTTTGATTGAAGCATGGGGACAGTTGGGACGTCATTGACGGGTCTCCATTGCGGTCCATCACCGACCTTCACTGACCGGCGCGGTGAAGTATGGTCAAGCAGCCCACGTTGCCCGCACGGCGTGGAGGGAGCCAAAAGTAAAGTAGCTTTTAACAACAAAAATAAACCCGAATATATAAACTATAATTATTTTCTTGCTAGATAATGCCCACTGAGCTATATAGCTCTTTTCAGAAGCGGCATGGCCACAAATGATAGCTCAACGAAGTGGCTTGTCACGTGGACATTTATAGCAGCCAAATACTCTAAACGCGTGGTGATGTTGATTCTAAGTGTGGAAGGAAAACCGGAGAACCCGGAGAAGATCCCACGCGATCACTGGGAGAGAAAAACGCAAACTCCAAATATACAACGGGCGTCAGGGTGTCGGGATCGAACTCACGATCTCCTGCATACCTGGCGAGGTAGTTAACATCTCGCCACCACGGTCGTAGAGGTTTGAAACTCTCGCACATTTCCCGCGGGGGGGGGGGAGGGGAGACTCCCAAGCGCCGAAGAACCGCGGAGAACGTGGTAACGAGGCAGGACCCGGATTTGTAAATTACAATGCTGAGTTCTGACATTTGCCCAGCACACAAAGTGCCGGGTAAATTTGACAAGAAGTCTAGATTGTTTCCCCCCCCACCCCCACCACTCCATGTCAGTGATTGTGAATGCCTCTGTGTACTGTCCAAGGCCGTTGCTACGGAGACGAAGATAATTGCTCGAGATTGAGCCGGGCCCGCATTTAGCCACGCGCGCGGCTCGTGAAAAAAAAAAACCTCAGATCCTCGCGTGTCGTGGAAGAGGACGGTGGAGGCGGTGCTGCGGTGGTCAGAGACGTTCATAATCCAGGGGTCAGTTACGTAAAACAATCTACGTGAGTACGAAGTTCACCTTTTTTTAAAAAAAATGTTTGCGTCTAACGCGGGGTTTGGTGGAGCACCCAGAGATGGAGCCTGTATGAAAGCTTCATTTGCAGGGGAAGCAATGCAATGCCAGTAAGAAGCATTAGGTTATTGTATCGATAGATATTTTAAGAGGCAGAGGCTTAGTTTTTGCATTAAATTGGTCGCAGCATTTCAAAGTAGGATCTAATTTTAAATTAGGCTGGGCAATGCTTTGTTTTTGCAAATAAAATCACCACGATAATCATTTGCAATGATGCATACAGTCAATATTTTTCGATTGGAAACTTGCTCCCCGTTAACAAAATGAACTTTCCGCTAGAACTGCGACAATCATCGTGGAGTCGTTAATTTCCCCAAATGTGGATAGATTTTCGCCCCCGCCGACGACGCGAGAGACGCACCGCGGGTAAAAACCGGGAGAGAATAATCGGCGCCGCGAGCGGCTTGCCGGGCGGTCGTCCTGTCGCGTTGCGGCAAAAAAAAAAACAACCGAAGTCCTCTCTGCCCGCTTTACGGAACCGCCCCTGCGCTCTGATGAAACAAAAAAAAATTCATCATCCTCCAAAGCGGCTCTGCGGTGGGGTCCGCACTGGCACGCGCGCGTGGGCGGCGTCCGCGTGCCCGTGCGTCGTGCGCGTGCCGACGCGTCCCAATCAATCACGCCGCACGCGGAACACTGTACCGCCAGGCGCTGGCACCCTGATGAACCCCTCGCAGACTCCGCGAGTCGACCGCGGGGGTTGTTCAGCGGTGCCCAGCCATGGTGGTGGGGGCGAGGGGGGGGGGGATTGTTGGTGCAGCGCTGACATGGCAGTGGCTCCTCCTCCTCCAGCGTCGGCGAACGCTGGCGATACGGGGAGAGCTCCTCTTGTCCGCGGTGACGTGGGGGGGGGGATGGGAGTCGCCGATAGTATTGTCCCTCCATCCGCTCCACTGACCTGCAGATACAAGATACGCGGACAATAGGCGTCATGGGTGATAGTGTCGCGGAATAGAGGAGTTCACCGGTGTTAAATATTCATCTGGCCCGCTATCGGTGAGTCGATAAATACGTCGCGATTCAATGGAAGTGCTTTTTCAAATTATGATTGCAGTGAATGTTGTGCCAAACGGTGGCTGCAGTCGTCACGTGAACTAATTATATAAAACATATACTAGTCAAAGCATATAGTCGTCAAAACACTGCAGGTATAATGAGATTAAGAATGAACGATAATCATTGAATCGATGCGTCACTTATTCACCCCAGTGAATGCCACTGCCAACCTCAAGGTGCCTCTGACCGGATGATGCAGTTAACCCATGTTCAGCGGCTTTAACAGCATATGGCCAAGATGACCTCTTGACCTTTGGATGATGGTACATCCACTCGGTGATCCTTTTGAGAGACTGCCACCTAACCATGGAAATGTGGAATTCCCGTCACTAGCTCGAGGCCGTTGCCGGAGACGAGTGTTGGACGTTTGCCAGTCCATTTATATCTCATCTTGCCATGAGGGGGAGGCACCATGTGCTGATAAACAAAAAAAACATTCTCAAAAAAAATATCCACTCAACTGCCGCAAAGGTGACCTCAGCGAAAGCACTCTTGCATTCCACTGATTATATGCCAGTGGTGTCGAACAAAGGGACAATACATTTAAAATCTATGCATTGGCTGTTTTTAACCAACAAATTTTGGCTTTGTGAGACAATGCACTGTCACTGGACAAACCAGCTGGCGCATCAGTGAGGGCTTGTTTGTATATTTCATCTGTCAGCAAACGCAGTCCTTTTTAGGAGGCAGTAGAGCAAGTAGGTCTAACTGCTCGCACTGGGCCGCCCGATCGAGTGATCGATAACTCTGCCGATTATCGTTCTATTGCGCGACCAATCGGATTGCACGGAAATAGTTTGGGCAATACAATTCTCGCCTCTGTTCCCACGTGTGCCGCTGGACGGGAGGTAATGGGCAGGGCTCGGTGATGGCAATGGCCTCCTCAGTCGTGGGCGTGGTTTGCAGGGGCAGCTGCCGTTTTTAAAGTGGCCTATTTAATCAACCATAAAAATTTGTTGATTATAAAATGCAGTCCCATCAATTGATCTGATCGACAAATCGTCCCAGCCTTTCAGTGTTATTCCTCACATATGGCAGATGCCAAATATTTACTCAGGTGTCTTCTTCAGGATGAGCTCTGTAGAGGGATGTTTAGCCAATGTCCATGAACGAGTGTTTGTCGTGCGCAAGGCGATTGGAGTACCTGGAGACAACCCATACGTAAGAGAGGGCGACTCTCATTGTTACAGTCACCTCGTAGCCCCGCGCCTACGACACCTAGCAATCCCCGGTGGTGGTCACCCATCCAAGTGCTAACCAGATCTAAACCTTGCTTCGCTTTTGGGATCTGACGAGACAGCGTGGCTTTAAGGTGATTTGGTTTTACGTTGCGGGTCTTTTAGGGAGATTTCGTTGCACGTTGTGCGTATTTTAGGGTAAGTTTGTGGGTTTTTGAGGGTGATTTGGTCGTAAGTTGTGGGTTTTTTGGATTGATTTGGTCATAGGATGTGGATTTTTGAAGGTTATTTGGTTGTACATTGTGGGTTGCCTCCGGGCACTCCGGTTCGATTGCAAACAGGATCTTCCCCGAGTCTGTGGGGCTAACTGCGTAAATAGCGCATTGCGTCCAAGTGGATGGGAAAAAAAATAGATTTGACAACACTGGTCTCGGGGAGGCATGCTCGGATCATTGTTCATCCGTCTCGGTGGACGTCAAGTGGCCACTCCTTGTGTGCATTACTTGAGAATTATGAAATTGTGTGCAACGGCGGATTGGCATCACTCTGTTTGTATAGTTGAAGCACTTACAGAAACTCTACAAATAGCCACTTGTAAACCGGTGTGTGGGGGGGGGGGGGGGGGGGCGGTGGTGGTGGAACAGTGCATCGATTTACGATGCACGCATTAAATCGCCTAACAAAAAACATCTAGGTTTTTTTTTTGTATTTTGGGTTGGCGCAATGGTGGAGCGGTTTGATTACTGGCCACGGTTAACGTCGGTGGCGAGTGGTTCATGAACCGATCCTGGGTACCCGACTTTGCCAACTCACACTAACGAGGGTGGTGAAGTATGGTTAAACAATCCCCGTGGACCAACACTGCGCAGGGAGGCATTTGTCCAATCAGCGGATTGATGAAGGCCTGTAAATGCATTCATTGTTTCGTCTTAATGGGTTACCATCACCACTGCAGCCACTAGAGGCCGCTATATGCACAATACAGATTTTTATTGTTTTACCGCAGCCCTAAATCGCAACAATTTGTTGTATTGTGGGGTCAGGTGGGGAATGTTTCTACCCCATAATAAATCCATTTTGAAGTTCGGGCTTTCAATAGGTATGGGCACTGCCCACCAGCCTCACAAGTTTACGTTAATTTTATTCCTTACCCAGATGAGTTTTCCCAGTTATTTTACACGTGTGGTCCGTGGTGCTGCGTGGGCCACAGCAACAATTCGGATCGTTGACCTGTACGTGCGTACGTATGTTGAACTTCTTCAGCACCGTGCGTTGCCAAACGCGCGGATCGTAGTCAACCCGAACGCATCCCCTCCCGTGGCTGCAGGCGACCGAATTTTTCGACTGAGAATCCGCGGCTGTGGAATGCGGTGTCGCCTAACGTGTCTCGGTTCCGCGCCGCGACGCGGCTACTCCAGAGTCCGCCTGGTATCGGTTTTCTGCATTCTGCTTTGCGTTGTATGAGAGGGGTGTGGGGACACACACACACACAAAGCAATACGAATTTCACTTGCGAATGGATAACAACTTGCGCAGATGCCATCACGGCGTACGCATTGCAGCGTGGGCAGACGCAGCAATACGGTGGCGCAGTGGTGAACGCGCCGCACTACGAACCTGGAAATCCTTAGGTTCGATTCCGGGCTAGCATCAGGGGCGAGCGATAATCTCAACGGTCCGCTGGGCACCCACACACTTTGACAAACCGCACTGATGATGGTGGTGGTGGTGAAGTCCGGTCTGACGACCCTCGTGATCGACATGGCATGGGGTGGGGCCCTTTGTCCGTTAGTTGATTGGCAAAGTTAATTTTTTGTTAAATTATTTTTTGCTTTTCTGCCCTCCTCCGCTGGTCACCATGTAGTCCCGCAGCAGTCGATAGCAACCTGCCATGCATTGTGTAGTCGCCCATCCAAGCACTAACCAGTCTCAACACAAGTTGGCTTCCGAAATATCTCCATATATGTAAAAGGCAAAGTTGTGAATATGTGTCTGTTCAAAATGTTTAGCGTACATCCCGACATGCAACAAACTTCAAATTTGCAATGTGGGTACTTTCCAGACTGTACACCATGCAACAATAAAAAAATACACTTTTGTGTTTGTTTTTACGGGGGGGGGGGGGGGTAGCTCAATAATGCATTTATTTTTTTTGCACGGCAAGTGAACTGTGACGTCAAATCTGTCACGTGCCCCGCGCATGTGGAAGCGTAACGCATTGTAGTGTAGTGGTTAGCGCGCTGCGCTACGAACCCGGCGACCCCAGTTCGACTCCCGGTGACGGTTATTTTAACCGGTCCTGGGCCTCCCCTAGGTCGACTCAGCATCAAACGAGTAACAGCTGTGGTGTGTGAACATCGCCACTGGGGAGACAAAGGCGGCCGGGCGTGGTGAATCCAAGTCCCGGGCGAAGCCGGGTAGTAAAGCTCGTACAATATTTAAGATAGTGTGCATTCTGGGTTATTTGGCCAAAGGCAAATCACATTACAGGACGCTGGTTAATGTATTTCCCAGTTTTAGTGTCCAGTATTTATTTGGTATAGCAATGAAGAAGGGCCATTGCCCGAAACGTCGTCTATTACAGTGTATACATTACCAGTGCAGAGGGCGTGTGGGTGGGGGTGTACACGGACGGCAAGGTTCGAGGGAGGTGGATGGGGGGGGGGTCACTCAAGGGACAAGGGAACACGCCCAGAGAAATAATGAAGTAAGTGAATGAAGCAAACAATGAAATAATAAATTAATGAAACAATCGCACAAGTAATTTAAGGAACGCAGCGAAAAACAAAAATAATATTTAAATAACCAATTGAATAAATATTACTATTAATTACAATAAATAATTAGACAAATAGCACAACTGCAGAAAGAATCAAATGAATACCAAAACAAATATTTAAAGAAACAACGATTTAAATAAATAATCAAAATAATTATGAAAGAAGGGCGCTGGGGAAGGAAGGTGCGGAAAAGGGAATTGGGGGAAACCCCCAAAAGGAAATGAATTGGCGGGAAGGAAGAGAGGGGGGGGGGGGGGATAATGGGGGGTGGAGTGGGGGGGAAAGGTGGGAGGCTCCGGGGGAAGATAAAAAAACTACAAATTCATAGTCTTGGTTCTTTCGCTAAAGTCGCGTAAGATAGAAAACAAGACCGCTTGTGTTGCGATCGAAACGTCGTGGGGTTTTTATTTGCTTTAATTCTTTTCAATTTTTTAAAAATTTTATTTAACTATTTTTATTGTGGGTTTTTTGCTTTAATTATTTCATAATTTTAATGATTTTTATTATTTATGTTTTTTTTTCTATCTACGTGACTTTACCGAAAGAACCAAGAATATGAATTCCCGCAGTCACGGAAGTTTCCAGTACAAATATTTTTTTTGTTTAACCAGGTAAGTCCCACTGGCGCGATATAGCTCTTTTTATTGATCAGACGCGACCTGGCCACAAATGATAGCTCAACGAAGTTGGCTTATCACGTGGAAAATGTATCGCAGCCAAATATTCTAAATGGCACGTCGAGTACAGTGGACGTGTGAAGGGAAGAAAAACACCCGGAGGATCCGGAGAGAAATCCACGCGACCACGGGGAGAGAACCACGGGGAGAGAACCACGGGGAGAGAACCACGGGCAGAGAACGACGGGGAGAGAACCACGGGGAGAGAACCACGGGGAGAGAACCACGGGAAGAGAACCACGGGGAGAGAACCACGGGGAGAGACCCACGGGGAGAGAACCACGGGGAGAGAACCACGGGGAGAGAACCACGGGGAGAGGACCACGGGGAGAGACCCACGGGGAGAGAGCCACGGGGAGAGACCCACGGGGAGAGAACCACGGGGAGAGAACCACGGGGAGAGGACCACAGGGAGAGAACCACGGGGAGAGAACCACGGGGACAGAACCACGGGGAGAGAACCACGGGGAGAGAACCACGGGGAGAGAACCACGGGGAGAGACCCACGGGAGAGAACCACGGGCAGAGGACCACGGGCAGAGAACCACGGGGACAGAACCACGGGGACAGAACCACGGGGAGAGAACCACGGGGAGAGAACCACGGGGAGAGAACCACGGGGAGAGAACCACGGGGAGAGAACCACGGGGAGAGAACCACGGGGACAGAACCACGGGGAGAGAACCACGGGGAGAGAACCACGGGGAGAGAAACACGGGGAGAGAACCACGACAAACTCCCAAATATAGAACAGCAGCAGCAAGCAGCAGCAGGCGTCGGGGTCGGGATCCAACCCACGACCTCCTGTATACCTGGCGATGACCTCCTGTATACCTGGCGATGACCGCCTGTATACCTGGCGAGGTCCTCCTGTATACCTGGCGATGACCTCCTGTATACCTGGTGATGACCTCCTGTATACCTGGTGATGACCTCCTGCATACCTGGCGAGGTGATGGCTGGAGTTTGCGGGGGAGGCACGGGGGGGGGGGGCAGCGTCTCTCCCAAACTGAACACTTTCATTAATTCATTTTCAGAAGTTTACAATATAGAAACATTCTTAGTTTTTTCGGTAAAGTCACGTTGAAGGGAAACAACAAAATAATAAAAAATATATAAAACAATAAAAAATTCTCACGACGTTTCGACCATAACTCAAACGGTCGTCTTCACCTGAAGACTCAAACGGTCGTCTTCACCTGAAGACGACCGTTTGAGATATGGTCGAAACGTCGTGAGAATTTTTTATTGTTTTATATATATTTTATTATTTTGTTGTTTCCCTTCAACGTGACTTTACCGAAAAAACTAAGAATATGAATTACTGCAGTCACGAAAGCTTTAAATCAAAATTTAATATAGAAACATAATATATATATGAGCCTTATGGCTACACCCCGGGGTCCCATAGTACCCCGGCTCTCGCACAATTGTCCGTGACGCAGTAATTTTGAGTCTGTTGATGGTCGACGATGCGCCAATGGACTCATCTCGACGAGCTGCATTCACGACGATGCACCACCACTTACGGTGCGTGCCGCGAGCGTTCAGGGCTTCGGCGCGATCGTCCTCGCTGCGTTTCGACATCGTGGAGTGGCACCGATTTCGGATCGATTGGTTAACACCCCTGGAAAAAAGTGTCCCAGAAATAAAATATTTAGTTGCCTCGGTACCCCGGGGTACCGCCATAAGGATCATATGCACTCGCGATTCTTGAAGTGAGGGACAAAGCCAACCCCTGCCGCCGCCTCCCCCGCCAACCCCAAAATATCGAAGTGCAAACGACTCCGTGAGCGAGGTCGTTAACGTCTCTCCAACGCGGCGCCCTGCGGCTGTTGACGGTCAGAAGGCGGGCGGGCTTGTTGGCCGTGTCCTGCCAGTGTTGTTGGCGTCGGTGTTGATCGGAACGGCGGCGTTCCCCGTCGCAGGAACGACTCGCGTCGACTCGTTGTCACCCGCACGATGCCTGCAGGCAGCGGAGGGAACGTTGCGGTTGAAGTGACTGGCACAAGGGAAGCTTCCATCAGGCGGAGCTCCGGTGCAGATTTTTGTTGTTCTGCCGCATGCGAAGCCATGGGGGAGAGAAGCCGAAACTGAACGCCAGTCTAAATTTTGATTTAAAGCTTTCGTGACTGCAGGGATTCATATTCTTGTTTTTTTTATTGTTTTGTATTTTTATTATTTTATTGTTTCCCTTCTACGTGACTTTACCGAAAGAACCAAGAATATGAACGCCAGCTACCACCCATTCTCACCTTCCACTAACAGCTGCGCTAAGGGGGCGTCCATAAATGACGTCACGCACCTAGGCGGGGAGGGGGCTCAGACATTTGTGACGATGTGTGACGATGGGGGGGGGGTGAGAGATGTGACGTCACATCAAAATGCGCAACTTTAAATAAATATAGACAACACGTTCTACTTAAATTTTGATTTAAAGCTTTCGTGACTGCAGTGATTCATATTCTTGGACCTTTCGGTAAAGTCACGTTGAAGGGAAACAATAAAATAATGAAATATATATTAAACAATAAAATTCTCACGACGTTTCGACTGAAACACAGGCAGTCATCATCAGGTGTGAAAACCAACGGCAAGAACATTCTTTCAAATGTCGTTGGTTTTCACACCTGATGAACATTTGAAAGAATGTTCTTGCCGTTGGTTTTCACACCTGATGATGACTGCTTGTGTTGCAGTCGAAACGTCGTGAGAATGGTATTGTTTTATATATATTGTATTATTTTATTGTTTCCTTTCCACGTGACTTTACCGTTCTACTTAATTGAATAGACTTTTTAATAAATGTTTTCTCCTACAACATCAGAGTGCAGCGCCACATTAAATACGCTTTACAATGACAATAGTTTAAAGCGATTTGAGGCATTTTAAATATATTTTTTGGGGGGGGGCAGAGTTTTGTGACGTCATATTTGAGGGGGGTCTGACTTTTTGTGACGCCGTGTGACGAGGGGGGGGGTCGTCCAAAATCGCTTGACGTCATTTATGGATGGAGTTAGACTGATGGCCTTAATCTTAGTTGTCTTGTGGTTGTTGTTGTTTGACTTGCATCCCACTGGGATTTTTGCACACAACGTTGGTGTACGGTGCTATTTCAGGAATATTTAGCTGTTTTTTTTCCTGGATTTTCTGTTTGCACAGTCACGCACAGTCACTTTAAGATGTTTTCTTGTTCATGTTTTTGTTTTTTGTTTGTTGCGGTTGCACCCGATTCAAGAGCCGAATGGCTCACAGGGCTATACCAAAATAAATGGAACTATGAAATAAATGGAACTATGGAGCGGGAGACTCAATTGGTGTTTAAAAAAAAATCTTATTATAGTTCAACATTTGAACCTTGTCACGGTCCCTCTGAGCCTCCGCGTTGACATTATTTTTTGCCCGGTTGAAGCAATTCCTGACTCTTCCTGACATTGCATTGACCGTCAAGGATTAGTTATAGTGGAGCTTACTGGGGGCTTGGCCATACATACATACTACCAAGTATAATCTGGACATTGTGTTCATTCCATGGGTGGAATTCAGATGGTACAGGACCATTTATTTCCCTACCCGTCTAGCCCCTTTACAGAGGCCACCGTGTCGACAAGCCTCTGGCTGCAGTTCCCCACACTTGGCAATCATCCTTTTGTTGCCATCTCTGACCCGATGTTTCCATCTCGTCAGGATCAGAATATTCATTTGTGCTGGAGGAATCCGATGAGCTAAGAAGCTCTTTATTTCACAGATGTCTAGTAGGGGCACGGGGTCAGAACGTTACAGCAACAAACAGTACAAAAACACGATAGGAGTGCAAAATGTAGGAAAGGTATTCAAATCATGACTAAATAAAACAATATTAAACTAGACTATTTTTATTTCACTAGGTAATGCCCACTGATACATTAGCTTATTTTTCAGATACGACCTGGCTATCACAAATGATAGCTCAACGAAGTGGCTCATCATCACGTGGACATTTATAGCAGCCAAATCATCCAAATCAGTGTTCATCTTCTGGGTTCTTTCGGTAAAGTCACGTAGAATGGAGATAAAATAATAAATAATAATAATAACAATTAAATTCTCACGACCTTTCGGCCACAACACAAGTAGCCTTCCTCAGGTGAAGAAACAGGACTCACTCAAGCGCTGTCTTCTGGACAGTCCTGTTTCTTCACCTGAGGAAGGCTACTTGTGTTGTGGCCGAAACGTCGTGAGAATTTTATTCTGTTATTATTTTTATTATTTTATCTCCATTCTACGTGGCTTTAGCGAAAGAACCCAGAAGTCACGAAAGTTTTAAATCGAAAATCCAAATCAGTGTTCTTCACTCATTTTCAGAGGGGGAACACTTTCGCCGATAAGGCATCATGAGTGTGAGGGCCGCCGCACATTTGTAACCATTGGGGGTTTGACAGCGCGATGATGATGGGGGGTGTTGTCACGTGGTGTTGTCACGTGGTGTTGTTGTGTATTGTGGTGGGGGGCCGCACTTCAGGGGCCGCACTAAAGGCCGCCAGGGGCCGCCAGTGGCCCGCGGGCCTTGCAATGAAGAACACCGCTCGAAATAGTCATAGTACCACTTATGGAATGGGTTGCGGGGGTGGAGGGGGTACAAGGCAGAGCGTTGGAGATTCAAGATCAGCTCAAGTGCCACACCATCTGGGTTCAGCTGCACGACGCACAATAGACCAACAGTTTCCAGCTGCTTTGCTGGTAATTCGGTAAATTCGCTGGCAGAATGCGGACCCCAGTTCTCCCATCTCAATGGGCCCCCTCACAAGTTTAACAATGAATGAATCCACTGACATTGTTTGGCCATCTATGCGCGCCGCACTAATAATAAAATGCGCACGAGTGGAGAGAGCAGTGTTTGCATTTTACGAACGTGGCTATGGTGACGGTAACATGGGTCGGTGTCACGTGCCCTGCGGTACAGATGTGTGGTTCGGCATAACTTAAGGATGACATAATTAGCTTAGCGATTAACACGTGTTTTACATCAAAGTGACGTTTGGAGGAAAAAAAAATATTCGGGACATTTCAGGTCATGGAACTGTGGCGAATTCAGTATTGTAAAATAAACAAAACCATGCAAATATGGTCTATGACGGAATATTATTAATGTTGATCAAGTAGCGTGTAGTTATGAGTTGTAACGAAAAGGAACAATGAGCCAGCATTGCTGACGAGATCCTGGGTTTGATGCCAGTTTTCAACCACCCAAGAAGTTAAACGGAGTTCACAAGCGTTTGTGCGTTGAACGTCTCACCCTGGTCACCCAGTTACTGCGTGTAGAAAAAAACAAAATAATAATGATGTCAAATTCGGTTTAACACTTCATTTATTTAAATTCCAGCTCTGAAGATGTAGTATTCATCAATTAATATTATCGGTTTGATTAGTTCACGAATCGGAAGACCCAAAAATAGTTGGGCGGAGGGGGGGGGGGAAATATCTCACCTCTACTTCTTCGTGTGCCGCTGGACGGGCGGTGATGGGAGACGTCAACGGCAATCATCATGGCTGTGTGGGTGGGGGTGAGGGGGGGTAATCAATCACAACTACAGTCGGCGATTGCAAATTTCTCGTCGGTAATTTGACATACAATCATTGACTAATTGTCCAACCTCCGCTGAGAGTGAAAAGTTTTTCCGCCGCCAAGAGACGAATCGTCTTTCGCAGGGCCCATCAAAGGTGCGCGCCCGCAGTGTGGGCTAAGGCGGTGCATGGGAGTGACGAACGCGAGGACGGTTGCGACGGGTGATTTGCGAGCCGTTGTGAGGGTTCCGTGCAAGAGCACGTGTCTCCGCGTCGCGATACGACGCCAATTAGCACGACCGCGTTATATCGGCATGCGTGACCCCCTCGGCAGCGGTCCACTGGCAGCGCGCGTGCACACGGTGATTTCTCATGGATCGCTTGCTCTCCCCGCGGCACCCCTCTTGGCCCCACCGCCCAACTCTCTGCAGACCGGCGGATGAGGGTGCGTGTCTCGTGAAGTAAGGGTCACGCAACAAAAAGCAGGCAGCCATGATGTCGGCCACGGCGGAACCGCAGTACGACAATGTGGAGAGCAGCCAGCACCAGCAGCAGCACCAGCAGCAGCAGCAGTTTGTCGAGGCGAACAATCGCTGGGACCTCATGGAGGAGGACTGGGACAACGAGAACAGCTCGGCGAGGCTGTTCGAGCGCTCGCGCATCAAGGCCCTCGCAGGTGAGCAATGCACGCCATGGGGGGGGGGGGGGGGCGATTGTAAACCTGGGCCCGTTGTCCATTTGTTTCCCCCTTTGATTCTCCGGAAGATGATGTACGTGTACGTATGTACGTTGAACTTCTTTTGCACCGTATGTAGTCAACCGTGCTAATTGGCAGTGGGTGGGGGGGGGGTACTAAGTGACCTCTAAGCCCAAACACAGGAAAAGTAAGCACAGCACTGACCGATGACGATCCATTACTCACACCTGTGTGTATGTATGTATGTTGAACTTCTTTCACAAAAATCAGTTCTAAAGAAATTAGTTTTAAAATGTTTATTTAATAGTGTATAGTTCCAGTGGATTCCTAATATCGGAAGGAAGAGCGTTCCAGACGCCCGAAGAAAGCCCATTTGAAAGTGCGCGATGCGGTGACTGTCATTGTTCGATGGTTAGCCAAAAGACGCTGCCGTGAGGATGACCGTAGTTCGTGTGATGGTGGTTTATGCTTCTTGGCGCAATCAGCAGCAAGGTATTGTGGTTCATTTGTGGAAATCAATTTGTGCGTAATGATGACGATGATGATGATGATGATGCGAGTGTTGTCCCAGTAAACGTGCAACGTTGGCTTGTGGTTGGAACTGTTGGCCCAACATTGGCCCAGCGTTCCATGGTTACTGGGGTATTATCGGATTCTTCAGGTGTGTTTCTTTTGATGCCACTTAAAATTGTGACTCGTTTTCTGCTCCGTAAACGTCATACACCTGTGTAAGGCAGTATCACCTGTTTTCAGGTCTACGGAACATGTCTGTAAGTATTATGTTGTATGTACAGGGACTCCTCTACTTACGATCACTCGACTTACGAATTGTCCGTATGTCCAGTTGCCTTTTCGGACCAAGAGTCGTCGTAAGTTCAAACCACCGCGCAAATAGATGGTGGTGGTGGCATCTGCATCTGCAGAACATGAAGAACCAGTGGCATCTACATCTACAGGAGTTTATACAGCTTAGTGTCCATGCCGTACAACACGTTTGGAATCGACAGGAGTAATGGTGGACTTACAAACAAATCGACTTCCGTACAGACCTCTGGAACCTAACTCATTCGTACGTAGAGGAGTCCCTGTATGTTGAACTTCTTTCGCACTGTACATAGCCAACCGTGCTAATTGGAGGTGCGGGGGAAGGACAACAAACTAAACACAAAAAGCATTTCGAAAGAAATAAATAGCAGAGGATATGAAGCCTTCCTTAGGCCTAACACAGGTTTGCAGAGGTCATTGTCGCATGATTAAATGTCGGAGGGCAGCTATTTAGATACAATTTTTCTTGAAACAAATCATCTTTCAGAGATAAACAAACATTTATTTTGAGACTGACATAAATAACTTATTGGAAAATCTCCAGCTACAAATATCCAGCACACTGACCATCGCATCTGATGCAGGAGTTTGGATCTGTTAATTAAATGACTGAAGTTTTTACAAGTTAGATACACATTACCATAACATCTAAATATTTGAGATACCAGCAGCAGCAATTGAGTTATCGCTATTTTACATAACATCGTGTTTCCCTTGGCAAAGTACAAAATACAAATTTTCTTTCGTTGCCAGCGTTTTTCTTTGTTCACAAAATCTTTTTTCCCCACTTAAAAAATAATATACGTTAAACGAAGGTTATACTTCGGCAGACATTTGGCAGCCTGCGATGTGAAGCTAATGCCTTTAGTTTAGCTAATGGAGACCTTGAGATAATGGAAAGCAAAAACAATACGGTCCTTCCCAGCTGATGTCAAGATGCTATCCGCTCGCTCTCAACTCGCACAGACTTCCATTACCAGTAAATGTCATTCGCTCCCATGGGACAGGCAAGAGCCGTGGGCATTTTTTTTATCAGCCACCCAGTTTTAAACGCGACAAACCAAGTAAGAACACTCTGAGGCCATCTGCCAACTTCCAACGGGGAGGAAGCGGTAACATCAGAATCAGAATCTTGATTTAGACTGGAGGAGGAATCCAATGAACATTGAAGCTCTCTTTCACAGATGTCCAGTATGGGCGGGTCAGCAAGTTGCAACAGCAAAAATTACAAGAACGTAGTGGTTAGCGCACTGCGCCAAAAACCCAGCGACCCCAGTTCCATTTCCGCTCACGTCTAACATCAGTGGCGATTATCAGAACCCATCCTGGGGTCTTCCCCTAGGTTGACTCCGCCATAAATTAGGACCTGGTGTGGCATGTTTTTACATCAGCAATGGTGAGACAAAGCCGGCCGGGGTGTGGTGCTGGTCACAAACATCCCGCCGTGCTCCTGCCTTCCTTCGTAGGTGCTACTCGTTCACTGCACTTGCCCCAACATTCTGCGTGGGCTATATGGGGGAATCTTTGTCTTTTTTCTGTTCGCTTTAACGTCTGAGATTCGTGCCCCTTTCTGTGCCGACGTTTACAAATATAATGCATCAGTTTCTGAAATTGTATCCGTTGAAGGAGGATGAAATGTCACGCTGGCGAGAAGCACACAGAGCCTCTTCAGTTCCGGTGTTCAACGCCCGACTTGGCACACCGGTGAAATTCGAAGCATATAATTTACGGAGCATAACCCCTGTTATTGCAACTGTGGGTCTGTCAACCTCTTCTATGTATGTATGTTGAGCTTCTTTCGCACCGTACATAGCCACCCATGCTAACCGGAGGTGCGGGGTAAGCACAATAAACTAAACACAAAAAGCAGTTCTAAAGAAATTAGTTTTCAATCTATATTTATCAGTGCATAGCTCCAGTGGCTTCCTGATGTCGGAAGAAAAAGCGTTCCAGACGGCTGCAGAAGCACACCTGAAGGTGCGCGATGCGGTGGCCGTCTTTGTTTGATGGCCAGCCAAAAGCTGCAGCTATGAGGATGACCGGAGTTTGCGTGATGATGGTCTATGCTTCTTGACCAGATCAGCAAGGCATTGTGGTTCATTTGTGGCAAGCACTTTGTGTGTGTAATGAGTGTATATCTTGTTACCCAGGAAAGCCTAAATTGAGTCTCAGAGACCTTGTCAGGAGGTTCCTGCTTGGGATGGAGTCGGTGTTCAGATGCTGAGCGATGTGCATGCAGCTTTTCCAAGCACATGATCGTGACCCGGAAGTGGATTTAAAACGCGGATAAATAACCACGCAACTACAGGGAGAGAGAGACACCGCTAACTCCAAATATACAGCAGGCGTCAGGGTCGGGATCGAACCCCCGACCTCTTGTATACCGGGCGAGGGAGATAACATCTCGCCACCTCGGCATTCTCTTCATCTTCAAGAGCAAACGACTGCTATGCAGCAGTGGCACGTGACACGTTGAATTAGTATTATTATATTATTATTACACCGCAGCACCATCCAATCACACGGATAACCGGAGTAATTTCCGCTGGTTACAAGATTCATCAACGTGACCACCGGCCGCCGCCACTATGAATAATTAGAGCGGTTTCTTGGTCACGTTACAGACCAGTGGGGGCACTGCTCAGTGTGCGGCTGTGAGGGCGTGCGGTGTGGCGCAAGCGGCTCAGGAATGCCGAGCCCGAGACCGTCGCCGGTGAAGTCACGGCGCTTGCTCCGTGGCATTTAGGGCATAAAATTGCGGGCAAGATTCCTCGGTGGATAATGCAATTTATTTCTCGCTTGTTCGTGCCTGGTTTTTTTTCTTCCCCCATATCTTAATTTCCTCCCGCCCCCTCCCCACCGCGCATTCTCGTTTTGCGAGTTGGCGACATCATGTGGCTGCGCTTGGCAGAGAGGGCTTTTTGTTTTCCACTCTGATCTAAGTCACTGTGGCGTGTGGCTTTGGCAGGCTCGTTGAAAATGCATCAGTGGTATTTGAGATGGAATAAAAATGAAAGGAAAAGGGATTAGTAGTTTATCAAATAAATGCAATGCACTTTGGATTTCCGATACTGCAGTGCAGTATTGAAAAAAACACCATGAATCTCAATGGCAATCTTAACAATATTCTATGCAGAAGTATTGAATAATGATGATGCAATATTGCGAATGAGAAATTAGATTCATTTAAAATATTACATCGTCATATATAAATCCGTCTTGTCGAATTCCACTCTCTTGCGACAATCTTCTTTAGGGCAATGAGACAATGCATCATTGGATCTAGAGTGGGCCGCAAACACTCCGGAGTAGTCAGTTCACTATGCAGGAGTAGTCCACTATGTTATGGTCCAAAATCGCCCTGCCACAGCTACTTGCAGTAACGACCCTCAGCTGATGCGATGCAAACTGCTGCCCCCTCCCTGCTCTACTCAGCGGCAGAGTCACTGCGCTCCGGCCCGGCCCAGAAGCTCGTTCACAACACTGCCGAATGTACAATGAAATAACGCGATGCGCATCATCACCGGAACACTAAAACCGACACCAATTCCCTGGCTCCCTGTTCTGGCAAACATTCTGCCGCCAGATATCTGCAGAGGCATGCAAACGGCAAGGTCGTTAACACGTCTTCTTGCCAATGGCAACCTACCCACCAACCAAGACCTCTGCAATGCACCTCGCCTCCAACTCAAGTCCCGATCCCCCCTCCTGGGATTGCGCTGGCACCATCATGGAATCTCACCTAGATCTTGAAGAACGTTGGCGGACAGAGTGGAACAACGCGGACCGTCCATGAATGAACACCTCATTTGAGACCCAAACATCGCACCTGTTAAAGGAGTGGGCAAATAATTCCAAAACTGGGACCCTCCTGCAATAAAGTCTCTCCTTTAGGCTTTCCTGGGTAAATAAAAGGCATTACGGAATTATTTTAATTATCAGCAATCTTAAAATTATCTCCAAAGTCCCCCCTATTTTTTTTATTAACCTATATCCATTTGTCAATCCACTGCTACATGAAGACTTCCCCACACTATGCCTTTCATGGAGGTTGTTTGACCATACTTCACCACGTTGGTCAGTGCGTGTTTGTGCAGCAGGGGGAAGAGCCTAGGACATTATCGGATTTCTCTTGAACGGGGGTCAAACGCGGGTAGCAGGGTTCATAGTGCAGTGCGCTAACCGCTGCACAGCCACACCCATTGCCTATTAATTAATTTGCTGAAAAGCAACATGGTCATTTGCATACAGGAGCGCCGCGGTGGCGAGATGTTAAGTCCATCACCTGGTATACAGGAGGTTGTGGGTTCGACCCCGACCCTGACGCCTGTTGTATATTTGGAGTTGGCATGTTTTCCCCATGGTTTCGTGGATTTTTCTCCGGATCCTCCGGTTTTCCCCTCCATATTTAAAATCAACATGCGTTCAGAGTGTTTAGCTGTTATATATGTCCACATGATAAGCCACTTAATTTGGCTATCTTTTTTGGCCAGGTTGCTTCTGAAAAAGAGCTATACAGCCGAGTGGGCCTTACCTGGGAAAAAAATGGTTTAGTTTATTACGTGGTATGCATTGACAGATGTTCTTTTTTTAAAGATGCTAAGTCCTACTTAGATTATTTTTACCATTTACATGAGAATTAAATTACTGATTTTTTTAAAATTAATGTGTGTGTTCTGCGCATCTGTGCGAGTGAAATATAATTCACTTTAGCCTCTTGAAACGAAACAGCCTCCAACGTTGGCTGCATTCCAGCAGGAGGTGGTAATCCCTCTTTGCCAGTTACATTTGGCTGATTAATGTGGATGGGTTCAGCGGGAGTCGTAATAATCACTTTCGTTGAGTGTACAAGTAGTCCTAATTTTTGTTGCTCTCATATTTAAATCAAGTGATATTTATGATTAACACGGCAATGTATTTATTGGGATTATTTCAAAAGCCTCCCAAAGCATAACTGGTCTCCCACTTTAACAAATAAACTTGACAACCACATAAAAAAAAATCAAATGTGGTTTCCCACTCAAGAGAGCATGGGGGCAAGCCCTCATCCTCCTGTTTACAGCCCTCAGCCAGTCCTGGAAACTCCACGCTCCTATGGTGGGGACTTAATCTATGTGCAGTATAGCACAAGTCAGAGACGAGGCAGTTGCAGGAGGCACCTTCTTTATTGACACTCTTAGGTTCACAGGTTCTTTCCGATGTCAAATAGCCTAGCCTGGACGCAGCCCTGACCGTGTTACACTGACGGCATCGACCCAGACAGCCAACAACTATCCAGCCGCCCAATGATCTAGTGAAGACGGCAGCAGCGAAGGCGGCGAAGACGACAGTGACGACGAGACGAGTCCACTCCCAGAACCGGCAGCCCGGAGCTCCTCGCTCTCCGCTGCTTTTATTCTACTCGGCGCGGGCCTGGCTCCGCCCTAGCAACGCCTCCCTTCTCGAACCCGCTAGCGGGTTCCAGGGGCTTCCCGATGAGGTCTTCCATGACCCTTGCCCCAGTTCCTCCACCCTGCCGGCAAACACACCGTGTTTTACGCTCGACGGCGTGTGCGCTGTCCACCGCAGTTGCGGCTGCTGGACAGCAGTCGGCGCTATGCCACTACATATGTACAGGGACGACCACCGCTGTTGCATAAAGTGATACTCAATTTATTTACTTGGCAGGGATGCTGGGGCTCAGTTTGACCCTCTGAACATTTTTTTTTTATTGCAAGCCATGCACCGTGCCACTGTGACAACCATTTGGTTGTAAAATATATATAAATTTTCACCCATTTGTCATGTAATTAATTGAATTAGATGTCATTAAAATTTGCAATCTGAATGAAGGCCTCTTAGGCACCTTTTGGTTATGCGAGTTGTTTGATCACCATTGACCATGCAGGTCATTACAGCTTGGTACAATGGGGGGAAGACCCAGGCAGGACCGGTTCAGATATCACTCGCCATCGATGTTAGCCGTGGCTGGTAATCGAACTCAGGTATATAGGAGGGTCGTGGGTTCGATCCGGAACCTGAGTTTGCATGTTTTCCCCATGATTGCGTGGATTTTTCTCCGGATCCTCCGGTTTTCCCCTCCATATTTAAAATCAACATGCGTTTTGAGTATTTGTCTGCGATAAATTTCCACGTGACAAGCCACTTTGTTGAGTAATCCTTTTTGGCCAGGTCGCGTCTGAAAAAGAGGCATATAGCTCAGTGCGCCTTACCTCGTAAAATAAAAAAAATAGTTTCGTTTAACGGCAGTGCCACCAGCTACGAAAGATGCTTGGTTATGTTTTTGTAGCTTTGTGCTACCTTTGACCCCCTCGGTGAAAGGAAGGTTTGTGCTCTGCGTGAGTTTGCCATGCAAGATTTAGAGGATTCGGCAACGATGCCTCTACGGCACTGGCGAGCCCGAATCTTCCTCGCCAGCCACCGTCCGTCTGTCGCTATCGCTCACGATTCCGCGGTGCAACGGTCCAATCTGGCTCTGGCACACGAGCAGAACTCACGACTCCACCTCCACAGTGGATGCACTCTCATGCCATTAAAATGCACACATCACGGTTGGCTACGTGCTATGCGAAAGAAGTTCAACATACATAAGTACATTATCATTGGCCGGAGCAGCGGTTAATACACTGCTCTCCACAAACCCACCCGTATACCCGAGTTCTATTTCCGGCCAACCCTACCACCATCAGCAGCAGGTAATATCTGAACTAGTCCTGGGCACCCCATTCACTAACGTACGTATGTATGTTGAAATGATTTAGAACCGTACATAGCCAACCGTGCTCATTGGAGCAGTGAAACCTGCACCGCGTAACGTGTTTGAAGTCAAATAATCGCCGCGACCAAAAGGTGTTGGGCGGGGTGGGGGGGGGGGGACTTCATCCATCAGTGGATTGAAGGAAAATAAATAAATAAATGAATATTATTATGCAGTAAGTGGAAATTGGGATCGACTCTCGTGTCTCTCTCGCCTGCGTCTCCTGCCTCCATCTAAACCGTCTCTCACTCTTGTTTATCTCTCACCTGTCTCTATATAATAGTAATAATACTACAACTCGCGATTCATTCACAGCCCTCTATCAATCCACTGCTGGACGAAGGCCTCCCAATGCTGCGTTGGTCACGGGGGTTGTTTGAGTGTCACTAAGTACGTAAAAAAACAGCATAATCATGACGGTACAGGCTATATGCATCGTGCGTGTCACTGGCTGTCCAGCAAGGTGGCCTCATAGAAACATTCAACCTTCATCCGGCCAGGTGGCTCAGCGGTCGGAATGGTTGCAAGTGTCGAATTCCTGGTCGGGGATTGACTCAGCCCATCGTCACCTCCGAACGGTTGGTGGCGCCACGGCTGTTACCCAGCACCGTTGTGTGGAGGCAGCAGCGAACAACGTTCGCGTGCTGGATCACCGAACGCGAACGTTGTGGAACTCCCTACTAACCGTGCGCATCGAGGATGTGCCATACCCTCTCGCCTGAAGACGGTCGCCTGTGTTGCGATCGAAACGTCGTGATCTATTATTTTTCTATCTGGTTGACTCGACCGAAAGAACCAAAGAGTATGGATTCCTGCAGTCACGAAAGCTTCACGTCAAGATAGTAAACCGAATACTCTAAGACGCATGTTGCCAAATGTGGAGGGACAAACCGGAGAAGAATCCACGTGACCACAGAGAGAGACGCGCGAACTCCACGTATACTGCAGACGTCAGGGTCGGGATCGAACCCACGACCTTCTGTACACCAGGCGAGGTGGTTAACATCTCTCCACAACGTGAATTCGCGGTGGCAGTACCACCCCACCACGCACACAGCTCGCTTCTTAAAACAAAGGGCAAGTGCGTTTGGTGGACGCGGCGTTGCCACCTCCAACGTTGGAGGAGTTGCGCCTCTGATCCGTGTTCAGAGCGCGCCCTAAAATTAACAAACCTCGCCGATTGGCGAGCGTCAAACCGAGTGCGACTCCCAAAAGCCAGCGAATTGTGGGGCATGGCGTGACTGTAGTTATTATATCCCCGCCCGTTGTTCCCGTGGCCTGTGATGGAGAGAGAGAGAAAAAAATAATGTTTTTTTGCTTCACCAGAGCTTTCCAGAACCCTTTGTGTGTGTGTGTGTGTTTTTTTTAAATCCTTTTTTTTGTTACAAGCCCGAATGCGGGCAAGCATTGTGGCAGAGTTCTCAAAAGGCCGAACCAATTTCACCCCCACAGCCCCGTGCCCCCCCCCCCATCGCCCCAACCACTGTCACGCGAAATGTGCAACGTCGAAAAAAAAAGTCTTCAAAAGCAATCAACCAAAATCCGTGGCGGTCGTGCCGCCGACGTCGGCGCGGAGGGGCGGAGGCGAGCCGCCTTCAATTACCTCCGACTCGCTCGTCGCAAAATTGTTGGCGCGCAAAAGATCATTAAGAGTGCATTTTTATTTCACCGTTTAAATCTGTCGACGTTTCATACTGCCACCCTCGCTGCCTCCCCCCCCCCTCGTGCCAATGGACACAACTCCTCCCCCCCCCCCAGAGCTGCGGGAGTGGTTTGCTCCGAGGTGCCGCTCGCTCTCCCCTTAAAGCGTCGTCGTCACATCACTTGCTCTCTCACGCTGCCACCGCGTGGGGCTTTTGAAAGTCTGCGGCGGCGGCTGGTGGCTGGTGGTGGTGCCGTCGGCGGCAGTAGCGGTGGTGGTGGTTGTCGGTGGTGGTGGTGGCTGGTGGTGGTGGTTGTCGGTGGTGGTGGTGGTTGTCGGTGGTGGTGGTTGTCGGTGGTGGTGGCGGTGGTTGTCGGTGGTGGCGGTGGTTGTCGGTGGTGGTGGTTGTCGGTGGTGGCTGGTGGTGGTGGTTGTCGGTGGCGGCGGTGGTTGTCGGTGGTGGCGGTGGTTGTCGGTGGTGGTGGTGGCTGGTGGTGGTGGTTGTCGGTGGTGGCGGTGGTTGTCGGTGGTGGCGGTGGTTGTCGGTGCGTCTCGCGAGGCGGTTTTCCGGCTCCGCGTCGCGCTCTGCACCATGGGGCTGGCGCTCTGCTGTAGCAGCAGCGGCGGCGGCGGCGGCTGCAGTAGCAGCAGCAGCTTGCCACCGACTGTACGCATTAATTTTTTAACAAACGCCGTGGAAATTGCCTCTGCTTAACAGCAACAACAAAACCCACCGGCACCTGCGGAGCATCTGCGTCGTTTTTTTTTTCCTCTTTCCCCGAGGAAACCGCCGTGGTCGTGCTAAGGGAAGAATTCGAAATCGGCTCCCAATTTGAATCACTCGAGGTTTCTGCGTTTTCCAATCGACCGTGGGGGTTTTCGTTCGGGAAGAAAGAGAGTGAGCGAGGGAGAGAGAGAGTGCGGGGGAGCTGTGAGTTTGGTGGTCACGCCAGTATCCTACCCCCCACCCCCACCTCCTCACTGCCAGCGGAATATTGTGACCCAGCATTTTGCATCTTGCGAAATGTGGCTTTGAACGGAGGAGGACCCCTTTCCAAGCGAGATAGTTGAACAACTATTATAATTTTCCTTGCCTCGTGATCAACAAGAAGAGGGTACTTGATTCTCGCGGCAGCCCCCCACCGCTTGGAAGAGTCGATCGAAAACATCAGAAGGAGGTTGTTTGCGTGGGGGAGGAAAGACAGCCGTTCCCGATGGCTCTCACGGAGACCCTCCTGCAGAACTTTGAGTTTGAGTTTTCGCCGGCGCAGTACACGACGTCTCCCTTGGACGGACGAGTCCGCCGCTTGCAAGGTACGCAGCTGCGGCTCCTCTAAAGGTCAAGCGAGTTGTCCAGGGGGTTAAGCCTCGCGTTCCAGCTCAAAACAAATAAAAAAAATCCCGTGCAGGCGGGAAGAAAAAAAAAACTCTTGACCCGTTATCCCGAGCGACGTGCCTGATGCGCACGGGGCTGGGCTGGATTAGACGTCTAACTGGCCGTCGTGTTTTTACCAAGTGGTGTTTTTTTACTTGCGCGTGTCCTTCCGTGCGGAGCCTGACGCTCACGGACAAAGTCGCTGCTTCACCTGATGCGGTGGGGCGATGCCTGTGGTAGATATTCCACATTTTCATTGCGGGAGCTTTGTACGTCCCACAGGACGACCGTTGTCGACTTCCCACAAAGTGGTTTACTCGTTTTGTCCGCTCCGGAGGGATGATGAGCCGAGTTGGAACCTGGGACATGAATTGAACTTGAACGCATTCTGACAGTGAGCTGAGAGCCGCTGCATCTTCAGCAGCATCGAGCGAATGTTGCAAGCATAGCCCATAGAGAGCAGTGCTGATAATCGCTTTAAGAGATGGCTCTGGGTGCCGAAAATTGATTGCTGCTCAGGGCCTCTCATTTCATAATCCCCCCCTGTGTTTAAATCATGTATCCAGGTTTATTTAAAATATGTTGAATAAGATCAAGTATTGTATTGGTGCTACAGCACCCTCCACCCCCCACCCCCCCCCCCCCCCATCATTGACTACCTCGTCTGGTATACAGGAGGTCGTGGGTTCGATCCTGACGCCTGCTGCTGTATATTTGGAGTTTACATGTTTTCCCCTTAGCGTCGGTTTTTCTCCGGGTCCTCCGGTTTTTCCCTCCACATTTAGAAACATGTATTTAGAGTACTTGACTGCTATTATTCTCTTGATGATAAGCCACTTTGTTGAGCTATCATTTGTGGCCAGGTCACTTCTGAAAAAGAGCTATAGAGCTCAGTTGCCCTTAAATGGTAAAATAAAAAATTAGGTTAAATTAATTTCATACTTTGCTTGCTTCAACAATTGCTGCTAGTAACACAAATCAACAAAGCTACTAGGCCGCTAGACTTTAAAAAAGTTAATCATAATGCAGAGACAGAACAGAGGGCCATGTATTAATCACACTGTTGATCCTTTTCCCAAACAGTTTCTGTTGTCTAAAGTTAAACCTCTACAAATTATTGTTTAAATCACTAACTCGCCGGCTTGGTCTGCGTGGAATATTATTTATTCTTCTCATTATTACGTTTAAGTGGTTACATTCATCAATAAGTCACCGTCCTGTCTGGTTTCCCTCTTCTCGGGTTCTAACCAGTGGGGCAACGACGTCGGTTCAATTATTTTGGAGAAAAATAATTGCAGGAAATGTCGATGATGCGCTTGTAAAAGCGATCGAGACTTAACAATACACGAACCCAACCGCCAATACCAAAACGTAACCCGTATGAATCCTCAATTTGAAGAAAGCAGAAAACACGAGCTAAATTTAACTTTCTAAAAAGTACAATTTAGCGTGGTCGTTGTTGTGGTTGGCCCTGTGCTAGAGTTGTGGCCTCCGAGCCTGAATTTTCAGGGAGTCGCAGCGATGTGCAGCTCGTATTGAATTTTTGCGGCCCATGAATTCCTCACATCGGCCAGTTACAGGGATAACTTAAGCCACTGTGTGTGGGGCCACACCGTACTTCTCCCCGGCTATTAATCGTGCTTTCGCGATTTCAGAACTTTACAGGAGGTCCTGGAGCGTCAATTTGTTGAACGGGGTGGGGGGGAGTGGTGTATACAAAGTCGGAGGGAAGGGGAACTTGACACACTCATTGTAAAGCAAATTTTAAACGACTGCATTATTACTTCATTGGACCTCCTTTGCCAGTACCAAATTATGAGAATAGGGTTTCCCCTTTTTCTCACAACAAAACAGGTGTTAAGATATTAAAACACAAAACTAAAACCTTTTTACAAGGAATCATGTCTGCATTAACCACAATACTTGTGGTCAGAATGAGCCTCAGAGTACGTTTTTTGTTTGCATTCTGACCAGAAGCATTGCGGTTAATGCAGACATGATTCCTTGTAAAAGGGTTCAGTTTGGTATTTTAACATCTGAACACGACTGTTTTGTTGCCAGAAAAAAGGGGAAAACCTATTCTCATGCTTTATTACTGTTTACTTGTTTAATTTTACATGGTAAGGCCAACTGAGCCATATAAGCTCTTTTTCAGAAGCGACTTGGCGATGACAAATGATATCCCAACGAAGTTAATTTTCTCGCAAGTGTAAATTTACAACAGCCAAATACTTTAAAATGCACGTTTCTGAACGTGGACCCGGAGAAAAATCCACGAACCCACGATCTCCTGTATACCAAGCGAGGTAGTTAACATCTCGGCCACAGCGGCGCCCTGTAAAAACTGTCTAACGCGGAACAGAATTTTCTCAGTGAAATTAATGCGTGCTGTTCCCACGTCTTCGTGGGGTTTCTCCAGGCACTCTGGTTTCCTTCCACCTGCAAAAACATTCTTTTATTGGCCAAACATCTCGATCAAGAACCCTTCTGGATTAAAAAAAAAATCATATAATAATGTTATAACATTTGTAATGTTATTATTTCTTGACTTAAAGCTTTCGTGACTGCAGGAATTCATACTCTCTGGGTCTTTCGGTAAAGTCACGTAGATAGAAAAATTATAAAATAATAAAAAATCGCGACGTTTCGATCCCAACCTAAGCAATCGTCTTCAGGTGAAAAAATACAGCAGGCAGATTGCTGAGGCAGGAGGATGTTTTATTACTTTATTATTTTTATATTTACGTGACTCTACCGAAAGACCCAATGAGTATGATGATTATAATATTACTGTAACAAATAATTTATGCCTCGAGTTTCCTGGCTGGCTGCTGGCTGGGCTCCTCTCTACCCCAACAATAACTCGATCGGTAGTGGCTGCTGCGGGCCATTGGCACCGAAACTATCTGGGTAACTGGCTGAACAGGATTTTGTTGTGTAACAAATTCACATTTTAAAAGGCGCCAAAGAAGTTGGTAAGGTGTATAATAGATATCGACACCGAAGAGGTGGGAGTAACAAAGGCAGAGGACTGAGGCGGTTCATTCAAAATGTCTCCAACTTCTCAATGCGTGCTTCTGTGAATAGAATTACTTTGCCAGAAAATTATTAAAATCTCGGAGAACGTAAAAAAAATAAACGCCATCCGTATTATCTTGCCATTTGAAAATGACAGTTGTCTGCCAATGCTCTGCTCGTAATCGTAAAAAGAGTATTTTTTTATTATTATTATTATGACCGAGGATAGAACGGAGGCCTGGCCACGTGGGAAGCGAGCACGCAGCAGCCGATGGAATTTTTTGTAATTTTAAAAATGTTTCAAATAAATTATGGACGCGCTTTTACGAAGAGGACAGGGTTCGAGATGGCGAGGGTGCGCGTGCGACGTCTGTTTTTACGTAGTGCACGCTCTTTAATGTATCATAACGGTTAACCTCTTCCAATGTTACTCACTCACTCATCGCTGTTCGACAAGGCTGCCAAGAGCAACTTGGTTGTGCGGTGGTGAGGGTCCGTTGTGAACGGTGTTCCGTTCACATTTTGATTTGAAGCTTTCGGGACTGCAGGGATTTATATTCTTGGTTCTTTCGGTAAATTCACGTAGAAGGGAAACACTAAAATGATAAAAATATAAAACAATAAAATTCTCACGACGTTTCGACTGCAACACAAGCAATCATCATCATCATCAGGTGTGAAAACCACAGCAAGAAAATTTGAAAAAAGTGGCGTTTTTTTTTAGCGAAAAGGGCAGCGGCTCATCTATGAGCTCTTGGTGGAAATTCCACGTTCCCATGGAAGGTGGTGAGAAATTCAATAGTAAACAAATTATTTTGGCGACACTGCTGCTGTTGTGGTGGCAGTGGTCCACAAGCATGATTGACAAAAAAAAAAACCGCAACACACTCGTCAACAATACTGGGGCCTTGAATAGAAAATCATAAATAAAGTAACTCCCCGATTTACGTCTCCCCCTTTAACGTCCTTTTGCAAACACGTCGTCACTTTATTACGAACACCGCCACCCGATTTGCATCGCCTCAACCCCACGCTCACGTCGCTGGCAGCAACGTCGTTCGTCCTTTCTCGTTATCCGTCGCCTCTCAGCCTTCACCTGCACCACCTGACTACCCTGCGAGTCGCTTCGATGGACGTCGTTTCGATATTCGCCGTCGTCGCAACCGTTCAGGAACGCATCCCCGTTGTAGACGCGAACTATTGTAGTTCCTCACAGAACTGCTTTTTGTGCAAAGTTTGCTGTCCGTCACCCGCACCTCAGATTAGCATGCTTGGCTACGTACGGTGCGAAAGAAGTTCAACGTACGTACGTACATGACTGTAGCAGGTGAGAATTGTGGGCCGTGGCCCTGTGCAATGAAGAAGGCCATTGCCGATTTAAGGCGATGTTTTACAGGAGGTCGTGGGTTTGATTCCGACCCTGACGCCTGATGTTTATTTGGAGTTTGCATATTCCCCGTGGTCGCTTGGCTTTTTCTCCGGGTCCTCTTGTTTTTCCCTCCACATTTAGAAACACGTGTTTAGAGTATTTGGGTGCTATACATTTACACATAACGGTCAGCCACTTCGTTGGAGCTATCATTTGTGGCCAGGTCGCTTCCGGAAAAGAGCTGTATAGCTCGGTGGGTCTTACCTGGTAACAAAAAAAAATGGTACATTTTTTGTTGTTTTATAATGATCATCAGCACGGGTTCTCAATCACGTGGCAATTGCAGTTGATTTAAAACAGATTTTACGGAGACTATTCAGTGCAATGAAACCAAGACGGATCGAGATTGGAATTATTAATGCCGGGGTCAAAAAACATCGAATCAAAGATAGCCCTCTTCATCTTCTTTGGTTCTTTCGGTAAAGTCACGTAGAATGAGAATAAAATAATAAATTGATTAAATAAAATAACACAATAATGTTCTCACGACGTTTCGCCGCTTGTGTTGTGGCCGAAACGTCGTGAGAATATTATTGTGTTATTTTATTTTATCAATTTATGATTTTATTCTCATTCTACGTGACTTTACCGAAAGAACCAAAGAAGATGAATCCTCGCGGTCACGAAAGCTTTAAATCGAAAGATAGCCCTTTTGCGAAAGTTGATAGCCCAGGGAAAACGTCGGCAGCCTTTCAAAGAAAAACGAGCGCAACGCGTGTTTTTACCTAATTTTATTCTCCAAATGAAAAAAAACTTCGGCCACGAAAGCGAGTCGAGCACACCCTAGGATGGGCCTGTCCGCGAACACGACAGGCGTCACAATTTCCAACCCGCGATGTGCTTTTCTCAGAGCGAGGCCTCTCGCTTACTCAGAGGACGGGTGTTTTTACCTCGGCCGTCGCGTCTGCTCACAGATTCGGTGGGAAACGAAGTGGAGAAAATATCACAGGACAGGCGTAATGTACGGGTCGGCCACCGTGAGCGAGTGTGAATGCCTGAATGCGCGTCTGTGGGTGTGTGTCTGTGTGCGTGTCTGTGGGTGTGTGTCTGTTATAGGTGGGGAGCGGTAGTGTAGCGGTTATAGCGTTGCGCTACGAATCCGGCGACCCGAGTTCGATTCACGCTCACGGCCAACACCGCTGACAATTATCTGAACCGGTCCTGGGCCTCCCCTAGGTTGACTCAGCCTCAAATGAGTACCTGGTGCGGTGTGTAAACATCGCCACTGGGGAGACAAAGGCGGCTGCGTGTGGTACTGGCCACCCACCACCTCGTGTGCCATTTGCTGGCCTTCATAGGTGCTGCTCGCTAACAGCACTTGCCCCAACAGTCTGTTGAGGCTACACGGGGCGTCTTTGTGCGACCCTGCTTCTGTGAGCGAGGCAGGCATCTCCCTTCCACCTGAGAGACTGTGCTGCTTGTGAAATAAGTCCTCTCCTCTCTTGCTTCACTGAGCCAATGAGCAGTGGAGGCCTGTGGAGAGACAAAAACAAGAGAATAACCGTAGGGAAATAATAAATAAATAAATAGACTCAGAAGCATCTCGGCTGCATGATGAATTTTTCATTGCAGACGTTACGAGCATTAACCCTTTGTTAGCCAGCTCGGTTTAATTTCTTAATTCGTTCTTTGTAAAGGAGCAGTGGTTCCCAACCTTTCTGCACGTATGTACGTCGACTTCTTTCACACCTTCTTTGGTTCTTTCGGTAAAGTCACGTAGAATGAGAATAAAATAACAAAATAAAATAAGACAGTGAGAATTTTATTGTCTTGTTTTATTTTATTATTTTATTCTCATTCTACGTGACTTTACCGAAAGAACCAAAGAAGATGAATCCTTGCAGTCGCGAAAGCTTTAAATCGAAATTCTTTGACACCGTACGTAGGCAGCCGTGCTAATCGGAGGCGCGGCGCTTTTTCCCTGGTCTCAGACTCTGGATCGGTTTTCGCACTTCGGGGCAGACGGCAACCTCAGTCACTCACAACGCGGTGGGCTACTTCTTCCACTAGTTGAGGCACCGCGGTCGCAGGGGGGGCCCCTCCCCGCGGGCAGTGAGCGAACCCTCAAAAACGTTTCGCGGACAATTTATTCAAATCGTCGTAGTACCGCAACAGTTTCTGCGGTGCCCCTGGGCAGTGCCTTGCGGAACCCGCAGGCTGAGAGAACCACTGCTCACTGTCGAAGGTGAAACTTGCGAGTCGGCGGGCGACTCGCAAGTGGCGGCGGACGCGTGTCATTTGACCTTGTTAGGGTCACGGCTGACCGCACCGAAGCGGAGGAAGCGTTAGGAGGATTGAGGGTCCAAACGCAGCAGCGGCAGCGGCAGTGCCACGGCTTTTCCCCGCCCCTACAGGACCACTGTGAAAACGTGCTTTATACCTCATCGGATTCTTCCAGCATGAATAAATATTTTGATTCTGCTATTCCTTCACACCGCCACCGCCCGCTTCTGCGCACGATTGCACGCGCGCGCGACCTCCACCGACGGAGTTAACTTTGGCGGAAAAAAACATTTCTTGTGACATCCTCGTTGGGCATTTCCCTAACGAGAGAGGAGCACGCGTGCCAGGCCACGTGTGCTCGCACACTGTGATGGTTACCGATGATAAAGCCTTGGCATTGGGCAGTGGCGGCGTCAGCAGTGACCGGATTAATCGATAAGCTGCGCTCTAAGAGGCCCTCTGTCCTCAGAGGACAAAAGGTGGCCGGGCCCATATTATTTAGCCGGTTGTTGTGTGTTTTTTTGCGGGGGGGGGGCAGGGGGGGCAGTGCTTCTGGTTTGTGTCTCGACTCAGGAAACGTAATTGATTTATTAATATGGAATGTTAAAGAATTTATGGGGTTATGGATTGAATGTCAAAGCAATTACGGTTAACAACGGACATGCCCTGCAATTCCTTCTCGGTGTGCTTTGAGACTCTGGTGAAAGATGTTTTAAAAAAAATATATAAATAACACAAAAACGATAGCATGGGTGATATGACCTTGTGGGAATACCTTCAGGTATTTTAAAGCCATCGCAACGGAACACGACACACATAAGTAGTGTAGAGCATAATTTAAGCTGTATTTACGTTACACAGAGAATGTACACTCCACAGACATTAAGAGAAAATACGTGGCCGGCTGGCAATGTGGTTGAAGTGCGTGACATACGAGTGGAAAGGTCCGAGTTTAATTCCCAGTCGGCCGGAGGTTCTCTTCGTCTGGGGTTGATGAAACGAGTGCTGCATTGTGGGCACTCAGAAATGGGATTGTTATTGGGTGGCCCCTGCCTTTGCCATAGGAATGTGGAATGTCCACCATTGGCCGAGGGCTGTAAAACATGACATCCACTCTTCCTCGTGCTCATTTGAAAGGGAAACCACTTTGGGTTGAACAATAAGACGTATTAAAATGTTTCACCACTGATGTATGACTCATTCAAGAATTTAATAATTCAGGTATTTATTTAATTGATTTATCTGGGGGTGATGTGCTGTGCCTAAGAGCAGCGGTGGCATGGTTGTTTGCACACTGCACAATGAACTGAGTCACCTAAGTTCGATTCCCAGGTGTGGCTAACGTTAGCAGTGAGTGACGCTTAACTGGCCCTGGACTCCCTTTTCAACCAACCCACACAGACCAGCGTGGTAAAATTACTCCCTCGGTCAAAATATGCGGCGAGGCCTCTATCCAGCAGTGGATAGACACGTTCTCTAAATTACTGTTATTTTTTTAAAGTCTGGTGCATAAATCATTCCACAAGTGTTAATTGCTTTCTCAGTATTAACCGTGAACACTTCACTGCAACGAGTCCAGTGTTGCTGGCTCATTCCCGAGACCTGCTTGTGTGTGTGTCTCATATGTGCGGCTGGAAGCGGTCGCCCTACAGCAACAACGGAGGGCAGAGGAGCGACGCTCACAACAACGAGCGGAGCTCCGGCTGGCAAACACACAGCAAGTTAGCACGGTAGTGGTGCACAGGTGGTGCATCGGCCAGTCATCTCAGTCATTCGACCCATGGCACCTGGGTCTGTCCCGTGACCTGCCAGCGGGCGTTCGACACTTCACGTGGCCTTAACGTGCATATAGCCCGGCACGAGCGCCGTGGTGACGTCACCGCCACTTAGTGGCGAATGGCGGTTCTTGGTGGCACAATGGTGGCACAATGGTCAGCGGTAGTGGAGCATTTGGCGTGCTGCGCTACGAACCCGGCGACCCGAATTCGATTTCTGCTCATGACAAATAACAGCGGCGAATATTTCAACTGGTCCTGGGTCTCCCCAAGGTCGACTCAGACTAAAATGGGTACCTGGTGTGCTGTGTAAAAACATCGCCATCGGGTGTGGTGCTGGCCACCCGCCCCCTCGTTGTCCATGCCAGCCTACATCTTACTCGAATTGTAAATGTTGTGGGTTTACTTTCCAACACACCGGTGTGCTGAACCAGTAACTAATTGGAATCTTTTGTTTACCTGACAAACCTTACTGATTGGCAGTGTCCGGTAGTGGTGGGTTTAACGACACTTTTATATTTACGTCCCTAATTTCGCCAATAAAATGAACACTGGTTCTAAGCGGACCTCTGTCGTGTATTGGTAGCACGCCCCGCGGAGGACTGGGCTGTCTGACCGAACGTGCCGTCGACCCGAGGACGCCAACAGTCATCGCCGTGCTTCTCGCGTGCCAGAAACAGGCCCTCCGGACTTCGTAGCCGTTTGGGGGGGGGCAGACACGTAACGCACCACTGCCGTCGCTCAGACCGCGGAGACGAGGCCGCTGTCGCTCAGCATCGAGGCGGCGCCGCCGCGCTCTCGTGCCAGGAAACCCGAGCCGAGGATCCGTCCGCCCGCGCTCCCAAACGGTCGATGCCGCGGCCCTCTTTTTAGCTTAGCAGAGGCCAATATTTCTGAATTAGCAACGCGTGAAAAAAAATTGATGGAATGTCCCTCAACTGTGATGGATGCATCCGACACAATCTGGTTATACAAAATTAAATTAAAAAAACGAGCAAACTACTATTCCACAGGCCTTATCCCACCACTCTAATTTAAGTAAAATATCGATTTATTATGGTAACATTGGCAACCTACCTGCTGTTTTTTTTTCCATATTGAGGATACTTGACAACCCTGCAAGTGTATGTCACAAATAGAAATAGGTCGCGAAAGCCTACGTGTTAAACTGAAATTAGGGATGTCAAATATGTGCCATAACCTCTCCTCCACCTGAAGCGTCCAATTGATAACTATCTCGCCTGGTTCTCAGGTAGGGTGAGGGATCGATCCTGAGTTTTCATGTTCTCCCCCATGGTCACATGGATTTTTCTCCGCGTCTTTTGGTCTTTTTCCTCCGCATTTAGAAACATGCTTACCGTCCATAGCTTATACGGAGTGCTCTAGCCAATAACATCTGGTAAGCCAGCGACATTTTGTTTTGCTTGCTTAAACAAATGCTCATGGATAATTGTTTGTCAAATGGAAAATAAAAAAAACGCTCTCTCGTCATGTGCGACTGTGGTCATCCAGAACAAACCGTACAATGTCTATCGACGCAATGCCCCGGTCCACATATACGAAGGAGACATCACAGTGATGCCACTCCGCTGCTGGCTTGATCACCTGAATGGGAAATTTGTAGTCGTTGCTCTGCATCTATATCAGCAGCCATGGGAAAGAAGAAGATTCCTTGTCCAGAAATACAATAGGCCGATGACTAAACATATTTCATTTGTTTTTGGAAGTCTGATCATTTTTCTCGTTACCCATAATGCCATGAAACAATGCATAATGAGTTTCTTGTATGCTCTTCAGTTTGAAAGGAGCGGGATGGGCGGTGGTGAGTGACGTTGCCACTGCTGTATTTGGCCACTGCATTACGGTTGTGACACAGGAACACAATGGCCAAACTTTTGGGAGCGCTCTTTGTGGCCACGCTGTTCGGAGGAGGATGGCACCTACAACGCGCGCCATCTGGATGTTTACATTGGGGCCAAAGTCAGCCGCTACGTTCCAGGTTCAACCGCCATAATTTGTCCCCGATGGAAATGTTTGCCCAACATTAATAATAATCACAACAACAAAAAATTGCAGCAATGGGATAACAACATCAGGAAAAAGTTCAGTGGATTGCTGCATCTGTCAAGACTCTTGAGAGAGATGGCGACAGCTTGAGGCGGGTGGGCAGGGGTGGGGGGGGGGGGAGTCTTTCATCCAGCAGTGGATAAGATGATGGCTGGTGATCACGATGAGTCTTTCGAGCACTGGGTGGCACTCGGGGTTCGCCGTCGAGCTGACGGTTCCCTCGGTGCCGTTTGCGCCTCTGTCTCGGTGCCGTGCCGATTTACAAACCTTGGGATGGATACATCGATCGTTAGTCCCCTGGCCAGAGGTGGAAATTCCACATTCACATGACACGGGAAGGGGTGGGGGCGGGGCGTTAGGATTACCATAACCCTTAGCCCACGTTGACCTCTCACAAACGCGTGCAGCCGAATCAGGTGGTGCTCATTTTATTGGGGGGGGCGGGGGGGGGGTGTAGTGGGGGTGGGTGTGGAGTGGTACGCTGAACTATGATCCCCGGCGACCTGAGTTGGCTTGCTGGACGTGGCTAACGTCGATGGCGAGGGATATCTTAACTAATCTTGCCCCCCCCAAGCCTGCACTGACCAGCGTGATGAAGAACAGCAACAACCAGTTCTATATATATATTGCGCCCGTAATTGTCACGAACGTGCCAGGGTTGGGTTAGATCGCTGAAATATAAATGTGTCGTTAAACCCGCCACCAGCCGACACAGCCAATTAGTAAGGTGTGTCACGTAAACAGAACGTGGCCAATTCGTTGCGAGTACAGCGCAACGGTGTGCTGGAGAGTAAACCCACAACATTTACAATTCGAGTACGACGTTTCGCCAGTAATTACAACCAGCATCGTCAGGCAACAGCCAGAGTTGTGGAGACGACGTCACATTTATCCCCCGCACCCCACCGTGGCCGACCGTATCGCGGCGCCCAGGCAGTGGATCGACACGGAGTGCCCCTAAATTACAACAACTTAACGACGAATTTTGATTTAAAGCTTTCGTGACTGCAGGGATTGATACGTTTTATATTTTTTATTATTTTATTGTTTCTCTTCTACGTGACTCTACCGAGAGAACCAATAATTTTAATAATAAAAAATAATTAAAAATAATTAACTGAACGACAGCTGACCTGAGTGCCGCAATAGAGAGAGGCGCTCTGACATTGGACGTGGAACTGAGTCCTAATGGCCCGCCCCGTAATGATAAGCACCCCCACCCCCCCCCCCCACAAGCACGCCACGTCAGTGTCGTGCGGAGTTTGTTTTGACCATACTTCTCCGCGCTGGTTCAGCGCGCCGTTGGCGAAGGGGCCAGCCTCAGGTATCGCCGCTGGTGCTATCCCACGGCCAGGGGTTGAACTCGGTTCTCGCCGGGTTCGTAGTGCCAACCCCCCCCCGGCATACAGCAAACATGACTGGAGGAATGAATTCTCAACGTGTGTATGTCTTGCGCATGGGAATCGATGTTGATCGGCGAATCGACGAATCGTCACGTCGCGTGCTCACCGCAAGCAATCCGCTGGTGCTAGGCACTTTTAAATCTTCGATTGAGGCCTCATTTCTTGAGAACTGCTTTCTCTGTTCGGTTTGTCGGCCTTCCCCCCCTGCACCTCCGGTTGGCTACGTACGGCGCGAAAGAAGTTCAGCGTGCATGCGCGCAAATGCTGTTAGACAGCAATGCCCATTGGAATGCGCCTGCCCGCGTTCGTACCGCGCACCGCGCGTGTGACGCACGCCGTTCTCGTCGCCGTCGTCGCCGCCGTCGCTCCACGGTGGCGCTCCCAAATGGCAGGGAATAAAAAAACAAACAGCAACACGCAGAGAGCGGCACGTGCTGTGCCAGCCAACTGCGCATGGGTTGCCCACGCCGCCGGTTGCGCGGTACGGGTGAAGTGATACCGCCCGTGCGCCCGCCAAGCGCACCGCCCGTGCGCCCGGGTAGCCACCTCCCCCCCCCCCCCCAGCTCGCCGCTCCAAGGCGTCGTGCACGCCCGATACGCCCTCCTCATCCTCCTCCTCCGCCACCCCCTGCCACCCTGCAGCACCTTCACCGCAGAGAAGCGCAGCGCTGCATTGCAGTGGAGCTCGCGGGCGCGGTTGCGATCTCCTCTTCCCCCTGACGCCGCCCACCACCACCCCCCCCCTACCTCTCCGCCCGACCCATTGAACGCGCAACGTTGTGCCAACGTTGGGTCAACGTTGGAATGCGGTTGGATCAGTGGACGGGTGACCTAACGTTGGTTCCGTGTTCACTGGGAGACGCGCTGCTCGGCTGCACCCGTCATTCGGCACCTCGCGTTGCCCTCTCTGAACCCCCTCCCCATCCCCTCCGTTCTCTGTTTCCATTCCCCATGCGCAGGGCTGGCAAAGAGCTCGATGTTGACCATTGTATTGCACCATTAATCCGGTCGTGTGAGCTCGCTTTAGGACTTGCATCACAGGCCGATAGAAATCTGCGGAATCCGTGCCCGCGTGACAACAATGTTTTTTCACCTTGTCGTGGATTTCATTTTTCCTCCTCTTCCTCCTCCGGCCAATTGGAATTTGTTATCCTCGGCCATCGTAAAAACCAACGAATCTGCTTGGCACAGCCATCTCAGCTGAGCTGCCACGGAATGGTTATGGTTACCAATCTGGTGCAGGGGGCATCGAAGAAGCTTGGCTTTATTTCGATTTAAAGCTTTCGTGACTGCAAGGATTCATCTTCTTTGGTTCTTTGGGTGAAGTCACGTAGAATGAGAATAAAATAATAAAATAAAACAATATTCTCACGACGTTTCGGCCACAACACAAGTGGCCTTCTTCAGGTGAAAGGAACAAACCTGTAGCTCTGTCGTCCCGACAGGTTTGTTCCTTTCACCTGAAGAAGGCCACTTGTGTTGTGGCCGAAACGTCGTGAGAATTTTATTGTGCTATTTTATTCTCATTCTACGTGGTGACTTTACCGAGAGAACCAAAGAAGAAGAAGAAGCTTGGCTTTCTTTTCCACGCCAAAGCCTTCTCTGACTCCGTGTGACCATTACTACGACCATACAAACTACAGAGCCAAACGCTGGAATACTGTGGTGTCGCCAGCATCACGTGACATCCACCCTAGTCGTTCACATCTGGGGTGGAGGCGCCCTACTTCCTAACCTCGCTGCGCTGCATAGAATTTAAGGCCAAGCGGCGGTCAGGGTGAGCGGCGACCCCCGGGGTCACTCGCTCACTGGCGGTCAGTCGCCTCCTCGTGACCCCTCTACCGTCACGACCGTGGTTTGGGTCACCCCGTGAACTTCACTCTTTGTTTTCTGGTCACCGATGTTGAGGTTTCACTTTTCCGGACTGTTTTGGTGGAGGTGGGATTGCGAGGGGGAGGGGGGGGGTTGTGAGATGGTGGGGGGGAGGGGGGAGTCGAGTGGGAGGGAGACAAGGGGGTAACCCCCCCCCCCCCTTTGCCGAGTTTCGATTGGTAAAATTGATTTAAGGTCTAAAATTAAAACATTGATCACAATGATGTTGAGGATAATCATTATTCCGACGATGATCATTATAAAACGATGTTGTTCACAGCGATGGATATGACGATGATGACGTTGGTATGACTACAATGATATGATTATGAATAAGGTCTTGTATGTATGTTGAGCTTCTTTCGCACTGTACGTAGCCAACCGTGCTAATCATCACCCGTTATCTTGATAATAATCGCTGATGGTGATATTAACCGCGAACAAAATTGTTAACATGTCCAGCAATAACGCGGTGGCCTTAAAATAAACAAAATAAATACAAACGGTGACATTAGGCAATGGTCAACGGCCCTCCTTTTTAACGCGTTGGGTTATTTTGTTATTAGTGCCCGTGCACCACGGCTGACGCAGGATCATCGCCAGGCATTCACCGTCAAGCATGCAACGATGATTCACTTCGCAATAGACGCGTCGTGCTGCGTAATGACCCATCACGTCGATTACGTTCACGACGCATACGCCGTACGTCATCGGCTCGCTTACAGCCCACGTCCACTAGAGGGCGCCACATTTCACGGTTGTCCGATCATCACGGTTGGCTACGTGCAGTGCGAAAGGAGTTAAACGTGCGTGCGTAGAATGGTAACCGATATATTGTTTTTAAATGGTCAATTCACGAGCCCTATTATTTCATAACAATTCATCGAATCGCGAGGAGGGCAGCTCGCTGGGAGCTTAACAACCGAGGTGACGATGACGGTGTTGCCGACAGTATCGTCGACGGTGATGGTGATGCCAACAGTATCCATAACGGTGATGGTGATGAGGACGGTGATGACGATGGTGTCGGCGACGATGATGGTGATGGCGAATATTATGGCGACGGTGACGGTGGCGGTGATGGCGACAATGACGGTGATGTTGACGGTGATGTGCGAATGCCCCCCCCCCCCACACTCCCCCGCCCTCTCTGTGCCTTTGCCCCAGACGAGCGCGAGGTCGTGCAGAAGAAGACCTTCACCAAGTGGGTGAACTCGCACCTGGCCCGCGTCTCGTGCCGCATCAGCGACCTGTACCTGGACCTGCGCGATGGACGCATGCTCATCAAGCTCCTCGAAGTTCTGTCCGGGGAGAGGCTGGTGAGACGGCTCGCTCGCTCGCTCGCTCGGTCGTTCATCGTGACTCGGCGCCAGTGTGACCTCCGCTGGGCTAGGCTAAAGCGGCTCTGTTACGAGGACGGCCACAGCCCAACACCGCCGGCAGTGGCCTGCAGTTACAGGAGCATTGCAGTTCCGTGGAGTTACATGGAGATCCGCCGAGTTGCACAGAGATCCCGCGGAGTTACGCAGAGATGCATTGAGTCCACGGAGAGACTCAAAGACTGAAATTTTGACTTTATTTCAGCTGGTGAGACCCATTGAGCTAAACGGCTCTGTTATCTTTGTTCTACTGGAAATCTGTGACAAAAACAGAGATGCATAACTCAACGGATTCCTCCAGTCGAAATAAGGAATCTGATTCCGATGCAAGGTTGATCACAGCCCGGCAACATTGGCAGTGGTGGCAGTTACAGAACACTGCAGGGTGGCAATGTGCAAACAAAAAAGAGGAATAACAGAATAGTATCTTCATGAGATTGAGTCCACATAGGTATAAAATAAAATAAATCACGACGTTTCGGGCACAACACAAGCGTCCGTCATCAGGTGAGAAAGCCATGGTCTGCTGCTGAGGCAGACTGTTTTAAAAGATTTGAAATGGGTGTAGCCCAAGGGTCATAAAGAAGTGGCCGGGGCTAGTGATGTTAATGTGAGAAATTAGCGTGTAACTGTAAGATAGGAGAGCGGCCCCCTCAACGAGGGAGTGCAACCCAATGGGGGCAATCCAAAGGGCCTGTGAGTATGAGAGTGCATTATAAAGCGCCTTTACCTAGGCGCTTTACAGCAACTATAGCATTGTTCATAACATGATAATGAATTTAAATTAAGAATTGTGTCATTGTAAGTGGTGGTGTAGTTTTGATGCAGTAAAACAAGAGGGATTGATAAGGAGGGGTTGGGATAGGCCTGGTCGTACTTGGGGGGGCGACAGAGAGCTGGTGGGCTGAAAAGTAATCAGGGGACATTGCATTGGGAAGACAAAGGGGGACGGGGCGGGGCTGGAGCCATGAGGTTGAAGGGGGGCCACCGAATGATTCACCTTCATTCGTTTTATATTTTATCAAATGCATTCCAACTAAAGTTGAAAGCGTTGATCCATTCGCGCTTTCTGTCTGTCTATCTATCCATCTGCTCTTCTGTTCGTGAAGATGAGCCAAGTGTGAACAAAAACTCGGCTAATGAAGGTTGCGTTGCTACATGGTTCTTGTCCTGTCGAAAACTGACCGGGTTTATCAAGAGGGTTGCACAGACAAAATAAAAATCACTGAAGGTAACCCCCACTTTGCCATCCTGGTCCATGCCAGCCACGGCAAAGTCCTCTCGACCGGAGCCACCAGGGGAGCCGTGGTGGCAAGATGTTAACTGCCTCGCCCTGTACGCAGGAGGTCCTGGGTTCGATCACCAAGCCTGACGCATGTTGTATATTTGGAGTTTGCGTGTCTCTCTCTCACCGTGGTCACGTAGATTTTTATCTGGGTCCTCCAGTTTTTCCCTCCCCATTTGGAAATGTGCGTTTGGAGCATTTGGCCGCTATAGATGAGCCACTTAGCCGAGCTATCATTTGTGATGGCCTGGTCGCTTCTGAAGAAGAGCTACGTAGCTCAGTGGGACCCTTACCTGGTAAAATAAAAAAGTAAGTAGTTGAAGAGAGTAGTTTCGCTCATTAAACCATTCCGGAGACAAGCCCGTGCTGGAAGGAGCTACGCAATCCATGTGCAATGCTTGGCTTTTTATTTCCTCGTTGATTTGTTATCAAACAATGAACGTCTGTACATCGTGCCCAAGGAACCGAACCGTGTGGCTCTTTTTTAACTTTCATTGACCTTGGAGATTTTTTTCTCGGGGTGTGGAATAAATAAAAAATAATAATGTATTAATGCTGCGAATAGTTAGCATTGCTGAAAATTTTGATTACGGATGGTGGCTCTATATTTGTCGTGGGTGGTGGCGGCAACTATGCGGATGCTTTAAATGGGATAAATTTGGAGATGTGTATTCTTGAAGTGGGCTGGCATTCCGTGGCATTACTTTTCCAGATAGGAGATGGGCCGTGCTGCTGTGTGCACGTGTGTTTACGTGTGCATGTCTGTGTGCGTGTCTGTGTGCGTGTCTGTGCGCGTGTCTGTGTGCGTGTCTGTGTGCGTGTACGCGTGCGTGTACGCGTGCGTGTCTGTGTGCGTGTCTGTGTGCGTGTCTGTGTGCGTGTACGCGTGCGTGTCTGCGTGCGTGTCTGCACGTGTGTTTACGTGTGCGTGTCTGTGTGCGTGTCTGTGTGCGTGTACGCGTGCGTGTCAATGTGCGTGTCTGTGTGCGTGTACGCGTGCGTGTCTGTGTGCGTGTACGCGTGCGTGTCTGTGCGTGTCTGTGTGCGTGTCTGTGTGCGTGTCTGTGTACGCGTGCGTGTCTGTGTGCGTGTCTGTGTGCGTGTCTGTGTGCGTGTACGCGCGCGTGTCTTTGTGCGTGTCTGTGTGCGTGTCTGTGTACGCGTGCGTGTCTGTGTGCGTGTGTTTCTGTGTGTGGGGCGCGGTTAGCACCGCCCTCTGAACCCAGAAACCCGGGGGTTGATTCCTGCTCGCGGCCAACATTGACGACGATTATCTGAACCACTCCTGGGTCTCCTCTAGGTCGACTCAGCCGTAAATGGGTATACCTGGTATAGGGTGTACAATATCAGAACTGAGGAGACAAAGGCGACCGGGCGTGGTGCTGGCCTCCCAATCCCTCGTGTGCCGTGCCAGCCTGAATAGGTGCTCGCTAACGGCACTCGCAACAACCCGGCCACCCGAGTTCGATTCCCACTTACAGCTATGGCAGATTGATAAGCACACAGCCTCATGAACTCTGTGGTCTGAGTTGCATTCCTCGCCTTGACTCGCAGTGACAAGTGGGATCAGAACTTGTTCTCATCCTCGCCTAGGTGTGTTAGCAACAAAATCTCACAAAGGGTGTGGTTATGATCACACTACCATTGTTACTCTTCCCATGGACTCTGGTCGTGGATTTCTCCACTCGCGGTGAAGACCTGGACTACCACACTGAAAGTTTCGTCTCATCCACCACACTGTCTTTAACCACCACCATCACCACACTGCGGGTCACAACAACACACTCGCTCACTAACCCCCTCACTAACCCACTCACTCATCCACTCACTCACCCCACTGCAGGTCACATAACATACTCACTAACCCCCTCACTAACCCACTCACTCACCGCACTGCAGGTCACAACATAACACTCACTAACCCACTCACTCATCCACTCACTCACCCACTGCAGGTCACAACAACACACTCACTCACCCCACTGCAGGTTACAACAACACACTCACTCACCCACTCACTCACCCCACTGCAGGTTACAACAACACACTCACTCACCTACTCACTCACCCACTCACCACACTGCAGCAAAAAGAACAACCGCCATTCGCCACCAAGTGGCGGTGACGTCACCACGGCACCAGTGCCAGATCAGGCGCACTTTGAGGCCACGTGAAGTGTCGAAGGCTCGCTGATATGGGCTGACCGACTGAGACGGCTGGCAGACCCACCAGCTGTGACCTCCCACTGTGCCAACTTGCTGCATTTTAGCCGCCTCCAATTGCCCAGTAGCATCCTTCACGAGCCTCCTCCACGGATGCCGACTTGAATCATCATCACGACACATGGGCAGAGAGCCGGTCGGTGTCCACTGCACACTTCGTCATTTTATATTCACTCTCCTCTGTCTTGTGCCAATGTGCTCAAGCAGTGCACATCTTTTTTTCCGGCACCCAATCTCTCGTATCCGTCAAGACATCCTCTGTCCGGTCTTCCTCTCTTTCCGGTTCCTTCCATTTTTACGAACAACACAATTTTCAGACTTGAATACAAGCCATATACAGTACTGTACTGAAGCTTTACTAGCCGGCTTCGCCCGGCCGCCTTTGTCTTCCCAGTGGCGATGTTGACACACCACACCAGTTACTCGTTTGAGGCTGAGTCGACCTAGGGGAGGCTCAGGACCGGTTCAAATAATCGTCACCGGTGGTTGCCGTGAGCGGGAATCGGAACTCGGGTCACCGGGTTCGTAGCGCAGCGCACATGGTGTACAGTCTGGAAAGTACCCACGTGGCAAATTTCAAATTTGTTGCATGTCAGAAAGTACGCTAAACATTTTGAACAGACACACACATTCACGATTTTCCCTTTTATATATATAGATAAACATCAAGTGTGGCTAGGATGAAAACCCAGCATGGGCCTCTTTTTAGATCAACTCAGACTAAAATGAATTTACTACTGCATGCTGTACACCTCAGGGGTCTACGCATTGCTTAGTGCTGACCACACCGTCCCTGCCTCAATAGGTGCTCGCTAACAGGACAGGACCCAGGAATGCACGTGGCCTCACGGGAGGTTTATTTCGCTGTGCGTACAGAAACAAATATTGAAGTTTAAGAATGCATACGTATATACTCACAATCCCCGGGGAAATGGTATATTCAATACGCATTTAAATTGTATACATTTAAAATGCCAAAAGGATTTAACGTAAATAGCTTGAGTGAGAAAATAAATGCAGTTGATGTCTTTGACAGAAATGAAACGCTTCAGTCGGTAAAGGCGCAGCCCTGCAATATCCGTCTCACGCCACTGCTGGCAGAAGGGCCTCCACTTAGAGAGAGCTCTGGAGAAGCTTTCGGGGATATTTTGGCCTACTCCTTCACGCTCGTCATTAGGACCGTTCAGCAAAGCCCGGGAAGCCGAAGCATTAACTTGTTTTTATTTGCTTTAACACGTAGGCTTTCACGACCAATAACCCAACGACCTTTAATTTTGCTTGTTTTATTTGACGCTGCAGACATCAAATCGGCGTTCTCCTCCCATCGTGCCTTAAATAAACGAGCGGCCTTTCGTAAGCAGGCGAGTGTAAAATTCCTCTCCTGTGCCTCCTCTGACCTCTACCTGGCGTGTGGCCCTCTCGCTGCCCTCTCCCTTGCATCGCACAAACTTCCAGGCCATTAATTTTTTTCTCTCAGATGTATTTGTGTTGGACGTGTTTAGCCACCGCTCGTGAAATGTGGCGCACGCCGAGGGAACGTCTTTCTTTCCTCGCCACGGTGGCGAGATGTTAACTTCCTCGCCTGGTATGGGAGGAGGTTGTGGGTTCGATCCCGATCCTGGTGCCTGTATGTTTGGAGTTTGCATGTCTTTCTACCTGTGGAGGCGTGGATTTTATCTCTGGGTCCTCCGGGTTTTCCTTCCACATTGAGAAACACGCATTTGGAGTATTTGGCTGCTATAAATTTCCACGTGATAAGCCACTTTGTTGAGCTGTCATTTGTGATGGCCAGGTCGCTTCTGAAAAAAAGAGCTACATAGCTCAGTGGGCCTTACCTGGTAAAATAAAAACTAGTTGAGTTTTTGATTCGCCACCAGCTGTGTGACTTCACTTAATCAGTATGCTGATCGTGGCGCTCTGTTAAATGGATACAAATTTTGGTTAAATGTTTTGGGGTTTTCTTATCACGACGTCCTGCCATATTTTCATAGGTCACCTTGAGACCAGAACAATGTGTGTGGTTTGTGAATCGCACCCTCGTAGGACATTGAGTCCTGTGTCTGCTTTAATGAATTGAACATTAAAAAAAAAGAACCTCTTAGAGAAATTGAAAAGCTGACATTTCACGAATGACATTCAAAATGTGTTTTTTTTTTTAAGTCGATGCAGACTCTGTGAAATCATGTTTAGATTATCTTTTTTTGTGCGCGTGTGTATGCATGTTTTTTTTTTTAAGATTCATATTACACGGTCCATGATGGATTCTTCTCAATGAGTTTGATTTTTTTTACGGCATTGCTTTCATGCCAGATACCTTTTAAAGTCTTTAATCGCGGCGCAACTCTCGCGTTCAAACATTACCGAACGACCAACGGACACATTAGCGCCCGTAACACAAACATCGACGGGGTAAATACATTCCACTGGACAAATCTCGGGGTGGTGATTTTTTTTCTTCGGAGTGTCATTTTCTGCCAGAATAAAAACCGTTACTGCCACTGTCTTTCTCTTCCGTAACGGTCGGTGGCAGTGAATCGTGGATTACTGTGGCGTAACTGTCAGTGTAGTGCAGGGAGGGGGGGGGGGGGGGGTCCCTTGTGTTTTAATGAAGCCCGCTGGTTGGTACGAGTGTCTGCGTGCCTGACGAAGGGATTTCTCAAGGCCCTACTGCTGCGCCCCTTTGGTTGGTTTTACCGAGTAACCGATTTCTCCATCGTTCGAGATAGCGATCGAGGTTGCCACATTATCCCAGATAAGATTATTTCCAAACTGTCCATCCGTTGGACATGCGTAGAGAGGGGTAGAGGACCACGTGGAGTTGATGTCATAGTTCAAATTGTATGAGCAATCTCCCCTCCTCCTCCTTCCACCCCCCCCCCCCCCATCTCAACTTATCTATGAATTGGAACATTCCAAACCGTTCGGCACCAACTTGTAGTGCCGACGGGTCAGTTGCGGCATGGGGGGGGGGGGTGGGGAACTCGGAATGTTCCACTCTTGTGCAGGGTTGTGGTCTTGCAATGATAAGCCATCTTCGACACAGAGCCTGTTCTTGGAAAGGGTAAATTAACTGCTTTTAAAAAAAGAGAGACATTGCCTGGAAGAAAAGAGATCGCTCGTAGCCGTTGCCCATGACTAAATCGACAATTATTGCGTGCCGTAGAAGAACTAAACATTCGTCGTGCCAATATAACTGTTTGTCTGGAAGTTACAAATCCCATTGGGATGTTGTTATAAGTGGTGCTTCATTTTGCTGGTGTCAAGGCCAGTCAACCTAACATCACTACATTCACCCCCCCCCCCCCCCGCTTTGTTAAAATTCATGGACTCGTGCGGACTAAAAATAACTCCAATCAAGGAATAACTCCTGCTTATTTGAGTGTACGTGTGTTGTTTGTGTTTTTTGTTGTTCATGTAAGTTGGCTAACTTGCCGTTTTTCCATCGGGGAACGTTTCCCCTTTGAAACGGCTGCCGCTGGCTCGCCGCCGTGCGCGTGCCGGCGAAGTTCGCCGTTTTCGCAACGGCATCGCGATTGGAACAACAGCAGCAACAACAACAATAATAATAATCATCGTCCACCGCTTGCCGATGAACACCTGTCCGCCGTTGTTTGACCATGCTTCTCCACGCTGGTCAGTGTGCGTTGGTGAAGGGTCGAGCGATTTGTTTGCCGTGAGCCGTGAAGCCGGGACTCGGCGTAGCCTGCCGGGCCCCCCCCCCCACCGCCCCCGTTCGTAGCGCAGCGCCGCCAACCAACGGTGCCCCTCGCCGCTCTTAAGCCCCCGCACGTAATTTTTTTTGTATTTGGGTAGAATCTGTCACGTGTAGCTTATTAAAAAAAAACTAAAATGTCCAGTCAATTCGCCCGAATGGTATTTTGTAATTTATTTTTTCGTATACCGGCACCTCCGATTTCCCGCACCTCCGATTCGTGCAGTTGGCTACGTATGGTGCAAAACAGGTTCTACATACTGTACATTCATATCAAAAATAACCTGTTTGTAATCGTGACAAGATTTTTTTGGGAAGGACATTTTCCAAAGAGCTTTGTCCGAATAAAATACATTTTACTCAACTGAAGAAAGGGAATTGGAAACCCAGCAATTGTGCTACTTAACTGTGGCGACTGTGGCGAGATCTCGCCTGATGTACAGGAGGTCTTGGGTTTGATCCTGAATCTGACGACTGTGTATTTGGGGTCTGCGTGTTCTCCCCGTGGTCGTGTGAATTTTTCTCCGGGTCCTCTGGTTTTTCCCTCCAGATTTAGAAACACGCGTTTAGAGTATTTCGCTGCTATACATTTCTACACGATAAGCCACTTCGTTGAGCTATCATTTGTGGCCAGATTTGGTTTTGAAAAAACACGATGTAGCTCAGTGTGCCTTACCTGGTTAAGTAAAAATAGTTTGGTTTATAGTTTAGTTTATGATGACCACCATCGGCACGGCGATAACAGTAATCATAATACCACAGGTTAACTTTTGTGGGTTCATTATCCATACACACACCACTCTTCCTTTTCACATGGCACTCTGTAGGCTCGGCTCACTGATGATCCAACAAAGGGTGGAAAGGCTTGAGCTGTATTTGTTGCTGGATAAATAATTGACATTACCATTGCTTTTATTATCACCGAGTACAATTTATTCTTAAACGGTATCTCAAAAAGTATATATATAAATACAGCTCGTGTGTGTAAACCGCATTCAAAACAACTTTAACAACATTAATTTACATATGTAGGTTCATAACGGTGTTCATGAAGGCATTGATGTTGATGATGGATCCTCATGATTAGAATGGTGATGTTGGAAATCCCAACGACGATCTTTAAAATAGCAGTATTGGTGATAAAATTGAAAACAATCGTCACCTTGATATTCATAACAGTGAAGATAATGTTTCTTGGTGTTTCGTGATAATGTGATGATGAAGATGATGTTGATAATGATTTAGCGATGATGATCATGATAGTGATGATGACGGTGTTGGTGATGGTGGCTGTATCAGGGGGAGCGGTAGTGCAGCCGTGAACATATTGCGCTATGAACCCAGCGAGCCGAGTTCGATTCCCGCTCAAGTCTAACACCAGTGACGATTATCTGAACCGATCCTAGGCCTCTCCTAGGTCGACTCGGCCTCAAATGAGTACCCGGTGCGGTGACCTGTATACCTTGCCTGGTATACAGGAGGTCGTAGGTTCCATCCCGACCCCGGCGCATGTATATTTGGAGTTTGCATGTCTCTCTCCCCCATGGTCGCATAGATCTTTCTCCGGGTCTTCTGGTTGTTCCCTCCACATTTAGAAACATGCGTTGCGAGTATATGGCTGCTGCTATAAGTTTCCACGTAATTCGCCACTTCGTTGAGCTACCATTTGTGGGCAGGTCGCTTCTGAAAAAAATAAGCTAATAGCTCAGTGGGCTTTAGCTGGTAAAATAAAAAAAGTGTAAAAATCGCAACTCGAGAGACAAAGGCGGTCGGGTGTGGTGCTGGCCACCCACGCCCCTCTCGTGTGCCGTGACGGCCTTCACAGGCAGGTGCTCGCTCACAGCACTTTCCCCCAAAAAGTTTTTTGTTAAGGCTATACGGGGTGGGGGATCTTTTGTCTTTGTCACGGAACTTTAGCCGAAGCCGACCAAGGGCAAGATGCGGATCCACTGCCTGGAGAACGTGGACAAGTCCCTGCAGTTCCTCAAGGAGCAGAAGGTCCACCTGGAGAACATGGGCTCACACGACATCGTGGACGGCAATCACCGCCTCATCCTGGGCCTCATCTGGACCATCATCCTCCGCTTCCAGGTCTTCCTAACATGCCTCCTCCTCTTCCTCGCTGCACACACGCGTCCTTCACACGTCACGTGGTCGCGCTATTTTCGCACCCGTGGTTGCGAACGAGCAAGTTGAGACTGTTCCCGGCCGTCGCTTGTGACGTTGATGCGGGGGGACCAGGCCACGGATGGTGGCGATGGCCTGAGAGAACGTGGACGGACGGACGGACGACATCATCGGAGACGGATCGCGCATATCGCCTTCTGACGTTACTCCCAAAGCAATTAACATTTCTTTCATTTTGCTGTATCAATTTGCTTGTTCGATGATAGAGAGAGAGAAAATAAATCGATAGACTTTTCATAGTTTGCCTTTATTAGCCTTTACAGCGCAATGTAAGTCACTTCAAAGCGAGACCCGTCATTTATAATTTTGGGTCAGATCACTGCGTGAGCGGAAATACCAATTTATGTCATACACCCTCCTCCTTCCAACACAGCCAAATAAACGAACACAGTCGTCACGTCAACAAACGTGTAAATATATGATTGCTTCAGCACGTCGGTCTGCTTGAGAGCGATCTGCAGACATTTAACAATTTGTTTCATTTAAGAACATTTAAAAAAGCATCTAAATGCGATCGCAACTCAAGGAGCTTTGCAAAGCCTTCGATATTTTAACTTATTCTTCTTCATGTGGCTGATGTTGATGGAGACCAACAACTATAATATTACATTGAAGTGGTTGAGCCAGATATTGGTATCAGGAGTAGCGGAGCGTATGATCGTGATGATGCCTCCTTTGTATTTGTGAATCGGACATAGAGTCGTAATACGTCCCACGGTCTGTTCTGGGTGCCCACAGTAGCACACCGGAGAGTTGCTAATTTTCCACGTGCGCTTCAACTAACCGTTATCTGCTGCCGTGGTTTGTGTGTGGGTTTGTGTGCGCCAGAAGCTTCGTGGAAGATCGAAGCCAGGTTTCCTCTGCGTTGTTGGTTCTTTCACGAGGAGTTTGTGACTTACGTATCGACTGCTAAGTGGGATTATGGTTTGCCTGGCTTTGTGGGAACAGATCCAGGACATTCACGTTGAGACCGAGGACAACAGAGAGACCAAGTCAGCCAAGGACGCTCTGCTGCTGTGGTGTCAGATGAAAACGGCCGGGTAAGTGGGGCAGGTGACAAACGTCCATGGTCTGGTGGCATCTTGCAGCTGAGGGCCCGATCTCCGCATGATCAACAACGTCAGGCCCTCGCAAGACATCTGATATTTTTGCCGGCTGTTGTGGCAAATGTGCCTATTATTATTATTATTATTAAAAAAAAGGCAAAGATCATCCGTGTAGCTTTAACAGAATGTTGGGGCAAGTGCTGTTAGCGAGCGGCACACGATGGGGTGGGTGGCCAACACCACGCCTGGCTGCCTTAGTCTCCCCAGTGCTGATGTTTTACACATTGCACCAGGTACTCTTGTAAGGATGAGTCGACCTAGGGGAGGCCCAGCACCGATTAATATATTTGCCACTGTTTTTGATCGTGAGCGGGAATTGAACTCGGGTCGCCGGGTTCGTAGCGTAGCGTGCTCACCCCTGCAGTACCGCTCCCCGCTTAATTCAGCAACACAGGTAAACATAAACACACAATTGCACATATCCACAAGCATACAACACTTGCAATTACGCACTCAAAGTCAGGATTGGGGTTCGTGTTATGCTTATGGTTGATGTTAGTGTCAAGGTTAGCGTCAAGGTTGGTGTTATTGAGTGTTGCTGAGTACCAAGTATGCTAGACTCTCATCTGCGACGGTTGATAAAGTGGCTATAAGATGCGATGGAGAAAGTAGGTTGCTGACCGCGCTGTGTGGAATTCTGAGTGTTTCTGCCCTCGCATCTATGGATTTTCTGTAGGCACTCCACCGTCCTTTCACACACGGATGACTCGAGCAGCAATTTTTCAAGCTTCCTGCACAGATCCATTCCGCAAAAGGCCGTCCCAAGATCGAGTCGTTGAGGCCTCATAGATTGAGAGCGTTTTAAGTCCCCAAAATGCATTTTTTTCTGCGGCGGTTAAAATATCAGTGAACATCCGTCAAAAACATGAATGCGTAAAAAGCCCTTTCATCTTCGCGCAAAATAATTTGGGAGGAATGCAATGCTCACTCAACCCCAATCTAAGTAAGCCTCACTGCCCCCACGTACAGTGCTTGCACCTTCAAGCGACCCAGGAAAAGCTTTGTTCACAATCGCATTCCAGAGAATTTGGCAGGCACGGTTTGTTTGGAGGGCGATTAAGCCAGCACAATAATTGCCAGAAGGCATCTCTGCCAGACTGAGTCATTGCCAGCCAATTCTTCTCAACAGCTGCATCCTGTGGAATGAAAAAAAACCCCCACACACATGCTCTGTCCTGAATTTTTATTTTTTAGAGGGAATTTATTATTTGCGAGGGGGTAGATGTAATCTCCCAGCCTCTCCCTCGTGAGCTCTCAGCTCTTCTCTGGCAGTGGGGCCTCAGTAGACAAGACGAACGCCTTTTTTGCTGCTGCTGCTAATTTTTATGAATATCATCATCATCATTATATTTGTATTTTAGGAGTTAAAGAGCAGACATGGGGGGGGGGTGTTATACGTTTGGATTTACGCCCATAAACATTGACCCCCCACCCCCCCAACTGCTATGCAGGCGCTCCCTCGGAGCTGTGGAATATTCTGCGTGCCACACCCTCGTGAGCCATGCGCCCAGTGTACTTGACGCTTCTCAATTAAATTACGCAGGAGCTCTTCCTAAAGTACATGCCGTACTCCCGTCGTTATCACAAGGGTCACGGGGGGGGGGTGTCGATGCAGTGGTGGCCGGCCTGTACCCTAGCACTGGTGCGGCTGGGACCTCACCTGCCTCAAGATTTCCTTTAAGAAATGTTTTTGTTATGTAAAAAAAAAAATATTTGAACACGTAGGTTTTTGCAGCCAATGTTACGACTCACGGTTGATCTTTGGGTTAGGGCCACGTCAATGTGGCCAAATTTACGCTTGAAAAGCCCTCCACCACCTTGCAGAACTCAGTAAATTAGATTCAAGTGAAATGTCGTAGCTTATTGCTGCTTAATATGGGTTGTGAGAATTGTATTTCAACTTTCCAGTGAGCTGATGCACTATTAATTGGCGCATTGCTAAATGCTTGCACATCGCGTGATAATTTTATTTGCTTGACTATGTCAAGTGGTGGACAGGTCATTCTTTGTTCTAACACAAAAATAATTATGCATGAAAACATAAAATGGTTAAAACTGCAAAAAAATACAATTATGTATTTTAATTAGTGATTACTTTTGATTTGTACGCATTCCCAAAGTCCTTTTGAGCAGTACATAAGGACTTCAATTGGTACTCAATCTCTGAGACTCGGTGAGGCTTTACTGTAATGTACTTTATTATTATTTTATTATTATTATTAATTCATGGCACTTAAAATACTTGGGATCAAGGACGGTGGATGGATCAGCATTATTGAGGAATCTCAGCTGAGCTGTTTCGCTTTCAAAGAAAGGACATCGATGAATAGGTGTCACGCTGATTGATATCAGGCGATGATATCTGAGCATGGCTTACCATGGAACAAAGATGGTCACCGCATTGCTCTCTTTCAGATGTCCTTCTGCGGCCGTCTAGAACTCTCCTCCTGATATTAGGAAGCCATTGGAGCTATGCATTTTTAAATAATTTAGATTGAAAACTCATTTCTTAAGAACTGCTTTTTTGTGTTTAGTTTGTTGTCCTTCCCCGCACCTCCGATTAGCTCGGTTGGCGACGTACGGTGCACAAGAAGTTCAACGTACATACATGGGAGGAAGCGAAAATGTTGATATGCACAGTGCAGAGCAGATGAACAGATCCCCCCCCCCCCCTTGTGAACGTGTTTTTTTCCTCTGGTACTCTGCGTGTCTTCCCCCACGCGAGAAGAATACACAAGGGCTTGGCCAAACTTCCTGGGCAGGACGCTCATGAAACTCAGCAGGGCTTTCCTGGAATTACTGAGACGTGGATGGGGGGGGTTGAGGATGTCGGATGGATCAGCGGCTCGGCGCATTTTGTTTCTGCAAACGGTGAAAACGGGCGACGGAGCGTTGCCGCCGTTGAGGGTCGTGCCGTTGACGCGACCGCCATTGTCTTTCCCCGCAGGTACCCCAACGTGAACATCCACAACTTCAGCACGAGCTGGAGGGACGGCCTGGCCTTCAACGCGCTCATCCACAAGCACCGGTGCGTCGTCCCTCCCCCCCCACCCCCCCCCCCCGACACCTCCTCCGCACGCTCCACATCAGAATCGTCAGAATCAATATTTATACTGGAGGAATCTGATGAGCTGTCAAGCTCTTTTTGCGCAGATGTCGAGTCACGGGGTCGGAACGTGACAACAACAAGCAACACAAACACACGATAGGAGTGCAAAGTATAGGAGAGGTAAACAAATCACTTGAAAAAATAGAAAAACAAAGCTCCGATATTTTTTTATCTTACCAGGTAAAGCCCACTGAGGTATTAGCTTCATCGCAGCATCAGCTGCGTCTCAGTAATTATGATAATACAACTCCGAATGTATCTGCAATCCTGTGTAATATCACGACTGCTACTATGGTTAGTAAAACAATTTACTTAACACATTCGTCGACAATCCTGTGTGCCTTTACAAGGAAGAGCATACAACAGGCGACGTTTGGGACAATGGCCCCTTAATCATAGCACACAAATGGAGAGGCCCGAGAGACCGAGGTGGATAATTCGAGTTGGAGATTGCACTTCATGTCATGGGGCCTCTTGAGAATTTAACGTGAAAATTTTCTGGTGACCACTTTTGCGACCACTATGATTGTATCCGCCACTCCCCCACCTCTGGCCTTCGCACCTGATTGGCCCGCAAGTGACGACATCACATTTACCGCACTCTTATTTAAGACCGAAACAGGAGGGGGATTTCTCCACAATTCTGGCTGTTGCCTGATGATGCTGGCTTTTAATTACTGGTGAAACATCGTACTCAGATTGTAAATGTTGTGGGTTTACTCTCCAACACACCGGTGTGCTGCACTAGCAACGAATTGGCATGTTTTATTTACGTTACAAAGCTGACTATTTGGCTGTGTCGGGTGGTGGAGGGTTTAACGACACATTTATATTTTACGCGTTCTAACCCAAAAAAAAACTCTAATATGGATAATATTGGTCGCGAAAGCCTACATGTCAAACTAAATCGCATCTTCTTGTGAGGGAACATTGCCAATCATGCAGGATCTCGAAATACGGTTGTTTATAAAAGCCGTATAAATCCAGATTGTAATTGCAATACGTCATTTTGGCTGAGGAAGACAGGTTCGGTGGGGGGGGGGACATTCGGGTTAGGGGTCCGGTGTCTCACAAAAAGTTAAGTGCGCGATTTAAAATAAATTACCCTGCACACGTGGGTGGGTGGTTGATTGCGCGTGTGTGTGTGTGGGTGGCTGGAGCCAGGAATAATCAGATTTACTTCATACGGGGTGATTATTGAGGAAGCAGCTGAAAGGTTAGAATGCGTTTATAGTTTGGTAACGTGAGTACGTGCCATCGGGCTCACCCGTAGCTTTGACTAAATGGGTTACAGGCCATCGACCTCGTGTCGACGAGGTGTTTGCCCGAGCGCAATTGGCACGGAGAGTTGATCGTCTCGGAGTGAAAGGCTCAACACTCGCCGATTATGCATAGTTCATTCTAAGGCAGTGTTATTCACTAATGTGAGCTTTGATTTTGGTTGTTTGTGCTTGCGCACCGCTGCCAATGTGTAACAGCGTGACCAAATAATGTGTATAAAGGTTTACACTGTCACGTGATTGGTAGGGAGATTTGGTTGTTCAACAGACTGTCCTTCTTGTGGATATGAGATCGGTTTGATCGCGTAAATATACATTTGTCGTTAACCCACCACCACCCGATACAGCCTATTAGTAAGCCTTGTCATATAAACAAAACGTGCTAATTAGTTACTAATTCAGCACACCGGTGGGTTGGAGAGTAAACCCACAACATTTACAATTTGGGTACGATGTTTCGCTGGTGATTACAACCAGCTTCATCAGGTGATTTGCCAGAATTCTGAATGTCTTACTGCTTCCGGTCTTAAATAAAGTAAGGGGAAGGTCATCACCATGGTCCTATCAGGTGCGAACATCAGAGGGGGAGTTAATATAGTCGTATAAATGACAATGGATTACCGTAATTTGAAAACATTCAGTACATATTACCGATTGGCTCGTCACAGTTAATCAATATGAGAGTTGTAGTGGGGTTCTTATATCGAGAGAGATTTGCGATGATGTCAGCGGCGTGGAGAGTTGTTTGTCTGCAACGCAGAGGAATTACTCATAGATAATAGATATAGCATAACGCAAATGGGGTGCATAGTTGATCGTGTGCAATGGAGTGGATTACTCGTGGACAAGAGATTACTACAAATTGAATGGTTTCGAGTAATTGTTTGCCTGCTTAGCAGTGGGGCACTGTTTCTTGGGGAGATTCACGCCAAGAGCCATCTTGACGATGCAGTGAAGTTTACGCATGGATATGGAATTGACTCCACGGGCGGTACAGACGGTTGCTCGTGAACAATGCAGTGGATTTTGAATCATTAACTTAGCCCCACACCCCATCAATGTCCCCCACTTGGCCCCGCCCTCCTTCCCCCCCCCCCACCTCTTTAACCTGTATTTAAGCTCGAGGCTCTCAGAGCCTCCCCACTTGATCAGCGATCTTGCTGTGACTGTCCCACCTGAAGACGGAAGCTTGTGTTGCCTCCGAAACGTCGTGAGAATTTTTATTTTTATTATTTTATCCCCATTCTACGTGGTGACTTTACCGAAAGAACCAAGAAAATGCAGTTGGATGTGTCGCGTGTAGAGAATGCGCCAGCGTGAGCGGTATGGAGAGTTGGTAATCGTCCGCAAATGAAACAGAAACAAGCGATCTTCTTTGGTTCTTTCGGTAAAGTCACGTAGAATGAGAATAAAATAATAAATTGATAAAATAAAATAACACAATAATATTCTCACGACGAAACAAGCGAGCGGAGCTCTTTGTTCCGAGCGAGAGATCCTACAGCGCTGGCGATTGCCGCCACCCCCCTCGCCCCCCCCCCCGCAGGCCCGACCTGATTGACTACGAGCGGCTCAAGAAGTCCAACGCTCACCACAACCTGCAGAATGCCTTCAACCTCGCCGAGCAGAAGCTGGGGCTCACGAAGCTGCTCGATCCCGAAGGTATCGGTGGGGGGGGGGGGGGGAGGTAGGGACGACGACGATCCCCGGAGCGCGCTCCCGGGCAACTCGTTCACTCGCCGGTGTCATACTTCTCAGTAGACGTGCAACCGTTGGGCCAACGTCGGCCGAACATTGACCCAACGTCGGAGCAACATGCACGTGCAAACACTGGGTCGACATCGGTCCGACGTCAAACAACGTTGCTCCGGTGTTGGGTCAACGTTAGGCGAACTTTGCACCAAAAGTTGGTTCGCCGTTCACCAACGTTGGTGGCCACGTTGGGTCAACGTCAACCAACGTTGAGCCAACGTTGGTCCAACGTGAGCTAACATTAGCCCAAAGTGTGCATGTTTACTGCGAGAAAAGATTAAACGTCACCGTCAGTAGTTGTAAGAGCAGTATAGGTGTTAGCATCAGCAGCAAGAATAAAAGCAGTGGTAGGAGCAGCAGTGCCATTAAAGCAACTGTCATCATCGTCATCAGGCGTAGTAACATTAGTATAACATCTTTATCATGATCATTAGTAGTAGGAGTAGCAGCAGTATCCGCAACAGCATTGTCGGTAAATAATCATCATTATCTTCATCCGTAGTTGCAGTAGTAGGAGGGGCAGTAGCATTATCATTGTCATCATCATCGTAACCTTTTAGCTAAAGGTGCCACCATTTATACCACCGTAAGCAATGATATTAACACATTTTCACGACTGTCATCATCGTCACCACTTGTATGAAGCTGATTGTGACGATGATGCTGCTGCTGCTGACGATGACAACAATGTCCCACAGATATCAACGTGGACCAACCGGACGAGAAGTCCATCATCACCTATGTCGTCACCTTCTACCACTACTTCTCCAAGATGAAGGCCCTGGCCGTCGAGGGCAAACGCATCGGCAAGGTGAGCAAAGGAAATTCTAAAGAGAAAACTAAACTCTCAACTATTTTTTTATTTTACCAGGTGAGCCCCTTTTTCAGAAGCGACCTGGCCACAAATGATAGCCCAACGAAGTGGCTTATCGCGTGGAAATTTCTAGCAGCCAAATATTCCAAACGCACGTTTCTAAATGTGGAGGCAAAAACCGGAGGACCCGGAAGAAAAATCCACACGACCAGAGGAAGAACATGCAAACTACAAATATACAGCCTGTGAAACTGAGCGATATTGGAGGTAAATCGGTACATTGTGGTCACCGACACACTCCAGTTGAGATACCACCAATGCGGAGCGTATTGGTGACCACCTATGAGGACCAGACCTAACTCGGGCACTAATATCCAGCATTCAGTGTGTGTTGTACTCTTATGCCAGGAGTACCGATTCTCGCACCTCCGATTCGCACGGTTGGCTTCGCACGGTGTGAAATAACTTCACCAAACATGCACGCATGTTGCGGGCCTGACAATTGGTCATTTTCCTCTATCCAATGTGAACACTGCGCGTGGTATTACCCGATGTTTTCACGCTGCAGTCAACGTGATGCCACCCTATTGGACACACTCTCGCCCATGACGCATCTCCCAACGGGGAGAGATCGGCAAAAAACGAATCTCCGCACGATTTGTGTTGCGCAATGTATCTGAATGGTATCTGGTACACATTGTGGAAGTTGAATATTGTGATAAATTCTTTGCATGCGCTCTCTGTGCGCGCACCGAAACGTCAGCGTGGGCAGCGAGGAGGCGCCATACCGTGGCTTACCAGGAGTAGGCGGGAGAACAAGATGCGGACTCCGTTTATTCCATCTGTGTGGGATAGAGTGTTGCCTCCTTGGCACGTGTTGGTTTTCACGGAGTGTCCGGTTTCCCCCCCCCCACCCCCCCCACATGTGAACACTCATTAATTCGAGTTTAACACGTAGGCTTTTATCGACCAGTAGTATCCATAAGAGGGTGTTTATTTGTGTTAGATCACGTAAATATTAATGCGTAATGTTTTTGGTTTACTCTCCAACACACCCGGGTGTGCCGGAGTAGGCTCTAATTGGTGTGTTTTGTTTACGTGGCAAACTTCACTGATTGGCTATATTTACACGATCTAACCCAAACAACCTCTATTATGTATCCACAAAAACCTGAGTGATACTCCTACTACTGCAATCTGAAACTCTGTGAATGTCGTATATGCCGATATCTCTTGCCATACGAGTGAAGCCAACGTGGGGAGCGGTGGCACAGTTGATTTGAGTTTGATTCCAGGACGTGGCTAACACCGGTGGCGAGCGACATCTAGGTTGGTGAAAAATGGAACCTGCTTAATTATTGTAAGAAAAATGTAGTGGCAGCCTACCGCGTGGCTGCTGCTGCCTTTCTGCTCGTCTGTGTTTCCTCCTGTCTGCGACAGCGAGCGAATACTGTGGCTGTACATTACAAGTTGAAACCATTGTTGTAATTATTAGGGCGCCACGGTGGCGAGATGTTAACTCCCTCGCCTGGTATGCGGGAGCACGTGAGTTAGATCCCGACCCTGACGTCTGTTGTATATTTGAAGTTTGCGTGTTCTCTCTCTCCCCGTGGTCGCGTGGATTTTTCTTCCGGGTCCTCCAGTTTTTTTCCCTCCACATTTAGAAACGCGCGTTTCGAGTATTTGGGAGCAATACATTTCCACGTGATGAGCAACTTCGTTGAGCTTTCATTTATGATTTGCACAGGTTGCTTATGAAAAAGAGCTATATAGCTCAGTGGGCCTTACCTTGCACAATAAAAATTAGTTTTTAATTCCCCTCATCCCCCATAATTTGCAAATGCTCTGCACGTTGACCGGCGTCTGACCCGCAAAGGTTTTGGACAACGCTATCGAGACGGACAAGATGATCACCAAGTACGAGTCGCTGGCCTCCGAGCTGCTGCAGTGGATCGAGCAGACCATCATGGTGCTCAACAATCGCAAGTTCGTCAACTCCCTGACGGGAGTGCAGCAGCAGCTACAGGCCTTCAACACCTACCGCACGGTGGAGAAGCCGCCCAAGTAAGCTCGGCTACTCATCCACGAAGAGAAAGATCCCCCCCCCCCCCCCCCCCCGTGTAGCCTTAACAGACTTTTTGGGGAAATTGCTGTTGGCGAGCACCTTTGAAGGCCGGCACGGCACACGAGGGGGTGGGTGGCCAGCACCACGCCCGGCCCGCCTTTGCCTCCGCAGTGGCGATGTTTACACACCGCACCAGGTACTCATTCGAGGCTGAGTCGACCTAGGGGAGGCCCGGGACCGGTTCAGATAATCGTCACTGGTGTTGGCCGTGAGCGGGAATCGAACTCGGGTCTCCGGGTTCGTAGCGCAGCGCGCTGACCACTACACTACCGCTCCCCAAACACATACACACGCACGCACGCGCCAAGCGCAACGCACGCTTTCCAGGCTCGTCTTGTTTAACGAGCGTTCTTCCTACGAGAATTCCGCTATAACGATCTTTGTGAATTTAGACCCATTTGTTCCCAAAACGGCGCTAATTGATTGCAGATCCTAGAGGCCAGGAAATCGCGCTGCATTTCGTATCACCGCATCGTGGCTATGAGCCCACCAACCCTGGTTCGATTCCCAGCCATCAGTGACGAGTGATATTTGAACCAGCGGTCCTGCATGTGGCCCCTGCTGCTCCCTCCACCCACTAACACCATCTACCCTTCAAACAGCAAATGCCAGGCACCTGCAAGCACTGTGGTTCTTCATGGGTGGCAAGTGTTACATTTGATGTTTTATTCATTTAAAAAGTATAATTTGCATTTCTAATGTCAAAAAAGTTGTTCGAGGGTGGATAAATGCTGGGTGCTGAAACGTATCTCGGCTGATAAACGTGGGAGTGAGTCAGTGGGAAAGCGACGATACGTTTTTTTCGCTTACCGAGCAGTTTTCATGGAAATGTTTTTCGCTCGTTAAGCGAGACGCTGCTGCGTTCTTGTGGTGACTGCTCCACCGGAATAGGCGGGGCTGTGTTATGCACGTTGAACTTCTTTCGCGCCGTACGTAGCCAACCGTGCTAATCAGAGGTGCGGGCGAAGGACAACAGACTAAACAAAAGAGCGGTTCTAAAGAAATGAGTCATCAATCTAGATGATGATGATGATGACGATTTCAAAGTGGCATAGCTCCCAGTGGCTTCCTAACATCGGAAGGAAGAGCGTTCCAGACGGCCGCAGAAGCGCACCCGAAAGCGCGCGATGCGGTGAGACCGTCTTGGTTCGATGGCTGCACAAAAGGGATCGTGGGGGGGGGGGGGGTTGACTGGGGGACCGAGTAGAGGGGATGTGGGGGACTGAGGGGAGGGGCTACGGGTAATCGAGGGGAGGGGCTGTGGGGGGACTGAGGGGAGGGGCTACGGTTAATCGAGGGGAGGGGCTGTGGACAATCGACCAAATCTTGATGTGAAGCTTTCGTGACTGCAGGAATCCATACTCTTTGGTTCTTTCGGTAAAGTCACGTAGGTACAAAATAAAAATGATCTATCATTTGCTACCTACGTGATTTTACCGAGAGAACCAACGGCGATGAATAGACCAAATGTGCAGGGCCCCGCAGCCGCTGTGCTTGGCACCGAGGAGTTGAGGCGTGCGCGAGCGGCGTCGCGACGCCGGCCTCCGGAGTTTGCGTGGGGCGCTCACGCGGGGAGGGTGGCGGTGCGCGGCGCAGGTTCATGGAGAAGGGCAACCTGGAGGTGCAGCTGTTCACGATCCAGAGCAAGATGAGGGCCAACAACCAGATCGTGTACACGCCGCGCGACGGCAAGCTCATCTCCGACATCAACAAGGTGAGGTCACAACGGCAAGGCGGCGTCGCCGCTCCCCCGCTGAGCCGTGGCATCTCCGCTCAGCGCGGTTTGCTACGTGCGGTTGCGAAAGACTTGCAACGCGCGTACATGGTGGGGGAGAATTCGGGCCCGTGACGCTTGCCTCGTGAGATAGTTTAAAAAAAACATGAGAGAGAGAGAAAAGGCTGTAGCCTTTCTGGCAATGGAATACAGGAGGCGTGAAGGTGTTCAAACACGAAATACACTCATTACAAGGCGTAAAAATGACCACCGGTGGTGGTGCGCGTGGCCTCCGCTGTCCAGGCGTGGGAGCGGCTGGAGAAGGCGGAGCACGAGCGGGAGCTGGCGCTGCGCGACGAGCTCATCCGCCAGGAGAAGCTCGAGCAGCTGGCGCGGCGCTTCGACCGCAAGGCGGCGATGCGCGAGGCCTGGCTCAGCGAGAACCAGCGGCTCGTCGCGCAGGTGAGCGCCGCGAGGGGCCATGCAAGGGGGGGTTGGGTGGGTGGGGGGGTGGGTGGGTGGGCGGGCGGCGTGGCGCGGTGGGCACGGGGGTGCGTCGTCGGGGCCGGCCTAACTGATTGAAATGGGGTGCAGAATCTGAATATTTGTTTATACCGGAGAAAATCCGATGAGCTGTGAAGCTCTTTTTTCACAGATGCGCAGTAGGGGCGGGTTTAGAACGTTACAACTACAAACGATACAAAAATACGCTAGGAGTGCAAAGCATAGGAAAGGTAAATAAAAAAAATGATACAAATTAAACTAAATTACCTTTTATCTTACTAGGTATAGCCCACCGAGGTTTTAACTCGGTACATATGTTGCCCACCCTCTCGCTTGTGCGACCCCTAACGATTTAAGTGGTGGGCCACCGATATTTTAATCCTTTCAACCGATGCCGATCGTTCAAAGCTAATTGTACCGCTTCATCCAATTATAGAAGGAAAGAAATGTGATTCAGTTTGTGCTTTGAATATCGGTATTCTGTAAAAGGTTATTTAGTTTTTGTTAGGAGGCAGTCTACCGTGTACAAATCGATAGAGCTGGCAGGTATACCCCCTGTTCAATTTCGCCTCCCATCTCCCCTTAGCCTGGCATCTGGACACCTCCGGCCCCCTGTTCAATTTCCCCTCCCATTTCCCCTTAGCCTGGCATCTGGACGCCTCCGTCCCATGGGGCTGTGACACTGCTGCTCGGGGAATGGAGCTGTTTGTGCAGGATGTCAGATTGGATGGCAACGGGTGGCAGGTTTTAGCCATCATCATCGTCGTCGTCGTCTGTTCACGTGCAGGAGTGAAGTGGATCGCGACATTGCAGGGATGGCGATGGCACAGCGAGCGATCTTCAGATCAACAACGGCTGATGGCGACAACGACGATGACGACGATATAGATTCCAAACTCACTTCTATAAAACGTATTTTTGGTGTTTAGTTGCCATTCCCCCGCCCCCCCCCCCCCCCACGACGGTGCGAAAGAAGTTTTAACAAACATACGTACGAGGGATGAAAGTTGGCGACGAAAGCTGACGCATCCCCTCCGCCCTTCCCGACGGGCCCTCGCAGGACAACTTCGGCTTCGACCTGCCGGCGGTGGAGGCGGCCACGAAGAAGCACGAGGCGATCGAGACGGACATCGCGGCCTACGAGGAGCGCGTGCTCACCGTGGTGGACGTGGCACGCGAGCTGGAGGCGGAGGACTACCATGACGTGCGGCGCATCACGGCCCGCCGGGACAACGTCCTCCGCCTCTGGGACTACTTGCTGGAGCTGCTGCGTGCCCGGCGCCGCCGGCTCGAAGTCAACTTGGCGCTACAGCGAGTCTTCCAGGAGATGCTGCACATCATGGACTGGATGGACGAGATGAAGGTGCTGTTGAAGGCAGAGCTCCCTGTTATCCGTCGCCATTATTTTATATATATAGCCGCGATTGTCTAATAATATCCAGCCTCGCTATCCATGGCCTCTGGCGTGTCTGGCAATCGGAAATAAAAGGAACTCTCCGTTGGCGAGATGTTAACTACCTCGCATGGTATGCAGAAGGTTGTGACGGTTCCATCCCAACTCTGTCCCCTGTTGTATATTTGGAGTTTGCGTGTCTCTCTCTCCCCTCATGGTAGCGTGGATTTTTCTCTAGAGGCGTATAGCTCAGCGGGCCTTACCTGGTTTAATAAAAATAGTTTATAGTAGTTTTTAGTTTGAAAGCAGGTTAAAGCTTTGGCTCACAGCATTTACCTAACAGTCCCAAGGATTCTAGGTTTGAAGCTTTCGTGACTGCAAGGATCTATACTCTTTGGTTCTATTCGGTAAAGTCACGTAGGTAAACAACAAAAATCACGACGTTTCGGCCACTTGTGTTGTGGCCGAAACGTCGTGATTTTCGTTGTTTTGTTTTTTACCTACGTGACTTTATCGAATAGAACCAAAGAGTAAAGTCCCAAGAATAATAAGGATGGAAGAGTAGGCCAAATACCCTACGGAAGGCGTCCGTTTCATCTCCCTCCCCTCCCCTCCTTCTGCGTCTTGTTCCCTCCCTCCCCCCTCCCCCACCGGGTGTCTGTCCCACCACCAGGTGCGGCTGCTGTCCCAGGACTACGGCAAGCACCTGCTGGGCGTGGAGGACCTCCTGCAGAAGCACGCTCTTGTCGAGTCGGACATCGGCGTGCAGGCGGAGCGCGTGCGCTCCGTCAATGCCACCGCGTACAAGTTCGCCGACAACGACGAGGGTAACGACGAGGGTACCATCGCAGGGTGGGGGGGGGGGGGCGGGAGGTGGGCGGACCACGGCTGGGTCCGAATGTCCTTCGGTGGCGATTGGTCGATTGTAAAATAAGCAATCCAGCCTCGCTATCCAGGCCCTTCAGGCATGTGCTAAAGGGATGACTATGGCGTCGAGCCACTTCTCGTCGATCCACACAGCTTGCGGGCGTCCGCCTCGCTGTGTGATAGATGATGTGTGTGTGTGTTGAGTTTTTTTGTTATCAAAAGATGTATAAAGTGAAAAACTCCTTAAAAAAAGTTTTTTTTTAAAAACAACGGTTTTATTAACAACTTAGTTTAACTCACGGTCAAGAAGTACGTCAATGATGCGGCGCCTGCTCCCACATCAACGCTTACTTAAATTAATTGATTACTTTATAAATGAATCTTCAATGTACAACTTTTGTTTGTGTGGAGTGAGGGTGCCCGTAACTCGTTCACACGGAGCAGGCGTGCCTGAGACGCGTGGCGCCTGAGACGCGTGGCTCCTGAGACACGTGGCAGCCTGTGACACGTGGCCCCTGAGACACGTGGCAGCCTGTGACACGTGGCAGCCTGTGACACGTGGCCCCTGAGACACGTGGCAGCCTGAGACACGTGGCAGCCTGTGACACGTGGCAGCCTGTGACACGTGGCCCCTGAGACACGTGGCAGCCTGTGACACGTGGCAGCCTGTGACACGTGGCAGCCTGAGACACGTGGCCCCTGAGACACGTGGCAGCCTGTGACACGTGGCAGCCTGAGACACGTGGCAGCCTGAGACACGTGGCCCCTGAGACACGTGGCAGCCTGTGACACGTGGCAGCCTGTGACACGTGGCAGCCTGAGACACGTGGCAGCCTGAGACACGTGGCGCCTGAGACACGTGGCGCCTGCTTCTTGGGCGAGGCGATTCCAGAGTTTAGGGACCGCGGCGTTATTTACTTACACGAATATATAAATAATATGGCGTCCATACAAAATGTTCATTGCTTTATGAGAGCCAATTTAATTAACAATTGATGCCGATTTTGATACAGGCATGCATTGTCACCGCATCTGAGTACGTGCGCAAAATTTGAAATTCATTGGACAACAGGAAGTGGACAAAATTTTGATTACAAGATTTGACCACGACGCAGGAATCAAGCTAAGTAAAGCCGTTGAAAAAAGGAAGTGTGCAGAGGTAAATTCAGGAGCTCTGTGTAAACATATCTCCCCTCCCTCCCTCTCTCCCCCTCTTCCTCGCCTCCCTCGCTCCCTCCAATCCCTCCACTCCCTCCCTCTCTCCACACCCCCCCCCCCCACATTCCCACCAATCCCTCCACTCCCTCCCTCCCTCCACACCCCCCCCACATTCCCACCAATCCCTCCGCTCCCTCCACACCCCCCCCCCCCCCCCACACATTCCCACCAATCCCTCCGCTCCCTCCCGCGCAGCGTACAAGCCGTGCGACCCGCAGATCATCCTGGAGCGCGTGGGCCACCTCGAGTACTGCTACCGGGAGCTGGCGGCGCTGGCGGCGGAGCGGCGCGCCCGCCTCGAGGACTCCCGCCGCCTCTGGCAGCACCTGTGGGAGCTGGAGGAGGACGAGGCGTGGATGCGCGAGCAGGAGCCGGCGCTCGCCTCCGCCGAGCTGGGGCGCGACCTCACGTCCACGCTGCGGCTGGCGGCGGCGCAGCGCGCCCTCGAGGACGAGATGGGCGGGCGGCGCGCCCGGCTGTCGCTCACCGTGGCCGGCGGGGAGGAGCTGGCGCGCCAGGGCCACCCGGGCGCCGACCGCATCCGGGCGCGCTCCGCCGAGGTGCAGGAGCAGTGGGCGCGCCTCGAGGACCTCGCCAGGCTGCGGCGCGAGCGGCTTCAGGTGCGGTGCGGGGGGGGGGGGGGGGGGAAGGTTGCTGTGGTGGTGGCCGTGGGGGCCCGTGGTGGCCGTGTCTTCACACCGGTGGTGGTGGTGGTGGTGGATCGGAAGGGGCGTGGCAGTGTAGCGGTCAGCGTGCTGCTCAAGGTGCCCTGCGAAGCGAGTTGATTTCCACTCGCGACGAATATCTGAGCCGGTTCCTGCGCCTGCCCTAGGTCGACTCAGCCTCAAATTAGTACCTGGTAAGGTGTGTGAACATCGCCACTTTGGAGACAAAGGCGGCCGGGCGTGGCGCTGGCCACCCACCCCCTCGTGTGCCGTGCCGGCCTTCATAGGTGGTGCTCGCTAACAGCACTTGCCCCTACAGTCTGTTAAGGCTATATGGGGATCTTTGTCTCTGTGTGTTACGTGTGTGTATTAATACGCGTGTGTGTGTGTGCACGTGGCTGACGCGACGCAGGAGGCGCTAGCGCTCTACCAGTTCCAGGCGGACGCCGACGACATGGAGGCGTGGATCGCCGAGGTGTTCCGCCTCGTGTCGAGCGACGAGGTGGGCACGGACGAGTACTCGACGCAGGCGCTCGTCAAGAAGCACCGTGACGTCACCGAGGAGATCGCGCAGCACCGGTAGAGTTCCATCGTTCCATTGATTTGGTATAGCCCTGTGAGCCATTCGGCTCTTGAATCGGGTGCAACCGCAACAAACAAAAGACAAAAACACGAACAAGAAAACATCTTAAAGTGACTATGTGTGACTGTGCAAACAGAAAATCCTGGAAAAAAAACCATCAAAATATTCCTGAAATAGCACCGTACACCAACGCTGTGTGCTAAAAATCCCAGTGGGATGCAAGTCAAACAACAACAACAACAAGACAACTAAGATTAAGGCCATCAGTCTAACTCCGTACTACAATAAACAAAAACATGGCCAAACCAAAAAAAACTTTTCGAAATCACCAAAATAAAAGCCATAAATGCAATGTAAATGCAATGGTGGCGAAAGAGGGAGGGAGGGAGGGACTAGAGGCTGGCGTCCAGCACTGCACACGCAGCACGAACGCCGCACGACCAACGCACGAGGGGGTGTTGTGGCGAGCACTACGGCCGGCCGCCTTTGTCTCCCCAGCGTCGACCCTTACGTGCCCGGCACCAAGTTGATAATTTTTAAGGTCGAGTCGACCTATGGGGAGGTCCGCGACAGGGTTCAGATATTCGTCAGTGATTGTTGGCCGTGAGCGGGAATCGAATCACCACCACTCCCCAGGCGCACACGCACGCACCCTCGCACGCTCGCTCCGCAGGTGTGCACGCTGCACAGGTGTGCACGCTGCACAGGTGTGCACGCTGCACAGGTGCGCTCGCTGCACAGGTGTGCACGCTGCACAGGTGCGCTCGCTCCGCAGGTGCGCTCGCTGCACAGCGGTCACTTGAAGAGGTCTCGGAGGTAGCTCTTGCGATGTCCGCTTCCGCGGGCCGCTCTCTTGACGCGAAATTTTGCACGGCTCCGCGAGAGTCCCCCGCACGGGCACCGTGGCTCGTGACGTGACGCCGACAGCGCAGTCGTGAAAAGAATCCTCTGTAAAACGCGAACAAAGCACACGCGCCACCACCACTGCTCCCGACGATGACGACGCCCCCCCCCCCCCCCGACCCTCCAGGTCGGCGCTGGACGGCCTCTACGAGATGACGCAATCGCTGCCGGCCGAGGCGGCCAACTCCCCCGAGATCCGCGACCGCCTGGAGACGATCGAGGGCGAGTACCGCGACCTCGTGGAGTTGGTGCTCGTGCGCAAGCAGCGGCTGCAGGACGCGCTGGCGCTCTACACCATGTACAGCGAGGCGGACGCCTGCGAGCTGTGGATCGACGAGAAGGAGAAGTGGCTCGACGCCATAGTCATCCCCGAGCGCCTGGAGGACCTGGAGGTGGTGCAGCACAGGTGCGGTCGCGGGCTCGTCGCGGGGGAGGGGATGCTGCGGTAGTGAGGCGTTGTCCCTCTCGCCTGGTATGCCGGAGGTCCGATCCCAACCTTGACGACGCCTTTTGTATATTTGGAGTTTTCATGTTTTCTCTCTCTCTCTCCCCGTGGTCGCGTGGATTTTTCTCCAGGTCCTCCGGTTGTTCCATGCGCATTTAGAATAATGCGTTTAGAGTATTTGGCCGCGATGAATTCCCACGCGATAACCCACTTCGTTGAGCTATCATTTGTGATAGCCAGGTCGCTTATGAAAAAGAGCCACGTAGTTTAGTGGGCTTAAACCACCTGGTAAATAAAATAAATTAAGTTTATTTTAGAGGAGCCACTTTCCTCGTTTCACCCCTGGGATCTTGGGTGCACTGGGGTTTGTTTAACCCTTTCACAGTCGGGATCCCCGTCTGTTCTCGCGAACCTTGCGAAGCCCTCCTGTGGTGCCCGGTCCCGATGTTACGCGTGAGCGAGCTATGAATGTGGGTTTGGTTTGCAGGCCAAGCACGCGGTACGTCTGTTGCTGCCATCTAGTGGCAAAATCTGGAAAGGTAGATTACAGGGACTCCTCTACCTACGAACATTTGACTTTTGAAACTTTCAGGGATAAGAACAAACCTGTCCGTATGCCCAGTTTCCTGTTCGAACCGAGAGTCGTAAGTTCAACCGCCACGCAATAGATGGCGGTAGTGGGATCTACATTTGTAGAACGTGAAGAACCAGTGGCATCCACATCTACAGGAGATTATACAACTTTTAAAGCCATTTCCCGTGTTTAGTGTACATGCCGTACAACATGTTTGTAAAACACAGAGGTAAAGTTGGACTTATGAACAAATCGACTTACGAACAGACCTCTCTGGCACCTAACCCATGCATAAGTAGAGGAGTCCCTGTACTGCAAATAGGGACCACGGGTCAAAATACGACAAATTTACACTGGCCGAGTTCATAGGTGGCTGGCTGCTTCGTGACGTACAGTCAGAAAGCACGTGGCCGTGATGGGGTTCAGGGATTTGTCCCCGCGAGGATGCCCCGGGACTCATTGGTGCTGCCCTGGCTGATCCGGCTGTCCCTGGGGATCATTGTCATTCCTGTTGCTGGAAATAGATTTTAAAAAGTGTAATTCTTTTCAGCCTCCATGGTATGAACAAGTTGCAGTCTCCAACTCCAATTCACTCTATTTCGCTGGCCTTAACATGTGCTTACAATCAATTGCCCGGGACCATTGCCTGTCATGTATTTTGACTCTTAAGGCGTTATTGATGAACGTGTTGACCATCATGACAATTGAGAAAGGCGGTTGCACGTCCCGCCGCATGCTTTGACTTCAACAAATCCTCGTCATACGTCCGTTGTGCTGGTAATAACAACAGCGCTGTGGTCAGAGCACCGTCGGGGTGAAAGGTCGCGGATGCCGGTTGGCCGTCGACTCAGCCCGTCGTCCCTCCGTTGGCCGTTCCCTGTCCGCCGACGCGCGCAGGTTCGATAGCTTGGAGCCGGAGATGAACGGGCAAGCGTCGCGCGTCGCCACGGTAAACGACATCGCTCAGCAGCTCGCCAACACGGGTCACCCGAGCGAGGGCGACGTCCGCCAACGCCAGGACAACCTCAACAAGCGGTGAGCAACGAGCGGCTGCCCCTCCGGATGAGGCGGGGTCACCGAACTTGTCTGGGAGGCTCAACCCAGGCGTGTAGCGAGCTGCTGGCGGCGCCTCCCTCTGTCGGCCCCGCCCACTTTTAAACATCCCCCCGCCCACTCAGTCACTAGCCCCGCCCACTCCAAATAGCCCTCCGCCCACTCACCCACTAGCCCCACCCACGCAGTAAGTGGCCACCTCGTTCTTTCTCACGTTGGCTCATGCTCTTTCTTTGTAAATCCCTAGCTTTGCGTCGACCCAAACCATCGTTCCCCCGGAGTTTATAAAATGAGTACCAATTGTGGGAAGTCAAGAGTGGTAAGGAAAGACTGGTCCCTGTCATAGAAATGGGGAATTTGCACCATGGCTCAGAGCCACCAATGAAGTAGAGCAATGCCTAATGGGGTGACCGAAATGTTAAAATAAAATTTCATTTGCATGAAACTCGTTTTCTCGGTGGTAAATAAAATCCACCGATCGGTGTCTTTGTCCACCACCTACGAATCTCAAAAACATCTGCCGTCTCAATTAGCTCTTCAACAAAAAAAAAACTTTTTCCCAAAAAACTCTCTTCCCCTCCGGGCTGCGGTTTATTTTTATTTCGTTCGACGGGCCCCCCCCCCCTCCCGCCCCCCCCCCCCCCCCGCGTTGCGGGATGGCGTGTCGCACCGCAGGTGGGCGCTCTTCCGCGAGCTGGTGGAGAGGAAGAAGGGCGGTCTCTACTCGGTGCTGAGCGTCCAGAATTACTTCTTCGAAGTGACCGAGACCATGGCCTGGATCCGTGAGAAGACCAAGGTTTGTCCTCCGATCCCACGAATGAGCGATCGAGCGAACGAGCGAGTGAATGCCCGCCCACGGCTCAAATCGGATAACCGGACAACCTGACGGTTTCCCTCTAAATTTCGATTTAAAGCTTTCGTGACTGCAAGGATTCATCTTCTTTAGTTCTTTCGGTAAAGTCACGTAGAATGAGAATAAAATTATAAAATTGATAAAATAAAATAACACAATAAAATTCTCACGACATTTCGGCCACAACACAAGCGGCCTTCATCAGGTGAAGTCCCTTCATCAGGTGAAGTCCCTTCAGGCCGCTTGTGCTGTGGCCGAAATGTCCTGAGAATTTTATTGTGTTAGTTTATTTTATCAATTGTATTATTTTATTCTCATTCTACGTGACTTTACCGAAAGAACCAAAGAAGAAGGTTTCCCTCTACTTTGTCGTGTGGCCGATGTTGGTGTAGAGCAACAACTGAGCGAGATGAATTGCGTCAGGAGTAGCGGAGCGGTGGCTTCGCTGTGGGTGATGCCTCCTCCTCCTTCGCTTGTTTGAATGCCGCGGGTATTTGAGTCGTCGTTTCACGTTGCACAATGCCGGAGTCGTTTTTGGTTGCCCATTTGCCCATCATCGAGTAACGGCGCGTGCCATGGTTTGTGCGGATGCAGTTACTTCACACCAGATACAGCCCAACAAGCGCCTGGTAATAATAGACAGTCACTTACCACCTGGCACGGGCTGATAAGATACTCTTATATTTTTATTTCATTTTAAAAGATTACAAATTCAAATCCTGGTCATAGCCCTTTATCCCTCCAGGGAACATACAATTAGTATCACATTCATGGGATGTCGGCATAGGAGTGACTGGCCCCCGCCATAGGAATGCAGAGTTGCTGTCAGTTTCTCACATTTTGAGCAGGGAAGAGATGACTTTGACCCGATTGAGCCTGAATCTTTTTCCACTGTGACACAAATGTTCCTCGGAGTAAAGTTCACGCCTGTGGCCGAGGTCAGCCCAGAAGGCTCGCGGTCTCATCACATCTCGGCCACTACGTAGGGTTGAGCCCTGAGTAGCATCCCCATGGGCTAACGCCGTGATTCAAAGGCGACAGAGGCTGCTGTGGGGGGGGGCCTACGTTGTGGGCAGCGGAGAGCAGTTCGTAAAAACAAATGCGTTGTTGCACTGCACTTCAACGCTCCCACACCGACGCTCCCCGCTTTCGCCGACCCGCAACCGATGAGCACGTTGAAGCACGGCCAAGTATCCCCCCCCACGGAGATGCCCTCGCCCAACTGTGGATCGACGCCAGGCGCCCGACACGGGCAACGCACGCGTCAAAACGAGCGCTGATTCGCGCGCGATCGACTCGAACGCGCAGCCCCGCACGCCGAGCTCGCGCCGTTGGGAGCCGATCTCGAGCCGATCTCGAGCCGATCTCCAGCCGATCTCGAGCCGATCTCGAGCCGATCTCGAGCCGATCTCGAGCCGATCTCGAGCCGATCTCGAGCCGATCTCGAGCCGATCTCGAGCCGATCTCGAGCCGATCTCGAGCCGATCTCGAGCCGATCTCGAGCCGATCTCGAGCCGATCTCGAGCGTGTCTCCATCGCGGCACCGTCCCGTCGGATCGTCGTGAACCCAGGGGGCCTAACCTCGCGGGAAGCCTCCTTTCTGCAACGCATTTGGAGCGCGGTGGATGCTGCGGGCGGCGCGTTCGTTCCCCGCGCGTTCCTGATGAGGGCGGTGATGGACGATTGGCCGACGACCGACTCGGCAGGGGCTCTGAATCCGACTGCGTGCTTCGTTTGGGCCCCCAGGTGATCGAGCTGACCGCCGAGCCGGGGAGCGACCTCGCGGCAGTCATGGCCCTGCAGCGCAAGCTCACGGGGATGGAGCGTGACCTCACCGCCATCCAGGTGCGACGGGGGGGAAGGCGGGGCCTGTTGGGGGGGGAGTTGGGGGGAAGGGGGGCGGAGTTGGGAGGAAGGGGGGGGCAGTTGGGGGGAAGGTGGGGGGAGTTGGGGGGAAGGGGGGGGGAGTTGGGGGGAAGGGGGGGGGAGTTGGGGGGAAGGTGGGGGGAGTTGGGGGGAAGGTGGGGGGAGTTGGGGGGAAGGGGGGGGGAGTTGGGGGGAAGGGGGGGGGGAGTTGGGGGGAAGGTGGGGGCAGTTGGGGGGGGGAAGGTGGGGGGAGTTGGGGGGTTTGGGGGGGGGAATGTGGGGGGAGTTGGGGGGAAGGTGGGGGGAGTTGGGGGGAAGGTGGGGGGAGTTGGGGGGAGTTGGGGGGAGTTGGGGGGGGAAGTTGGGGGGAAGGTGGGGGGAGTTGGGGGGAAGGCGGGGAGAGTTGGGGGGAAGGTGGGGGGAGTTGGGGGGAAGGGGGGGGGAGTTGAGGGGAAGGTGGGGGGAGTTGGGGGGAAGGTGGGGGGAGTTGGGGGGAAGGTGGGGGGGAGTTGGGGGGAGTTGGGGGGGGGGAAGGTGGGGGGAGTTGGGGGGAAGGTGGGGGGAGTTAGGGGGAAGGCGGGGAGAGTTGGGGGGAAGGTGGGGGGAGTTGGGGGGAGTTCGGGGGAAGGCGGGGGGAGTTGGGGGGCAGATGGGGGGAGTTGGGGGGAAGGGGGGGCAGTTGGGGGGGGGAAGGTGGGGGGAGTTGGGGGGAAGGTGGGGGGAGTTGGGGGGAAGGTGGGGGGAGTTGGGGGGAAGGTGGGGGTAGTTGGTGGGGAGTTGGGGGGAAGGTGGGGGGAAGGCGGGGAGAGTTGGGGGGAAGGTGGGGGGAGTTGGGGGGAAGGGGGGGGAGTTGGGGGGAAGGCGGGGGGAGTTGGGGGGGGCAGGGGGGAAATTGGGGGGGGGGGGGGTGAGGTGTTTTCTACCTCGCCTGGTATGCAGGAGATCGGAGGTTCGATCCTCACCATTGTCTATTTGGAGTTTGCGTGTCTCTCTCCCCGTGGTCGCGAGGCTTATTCTCCGGTTGTTCCCTCCACATTTATAAACGTGTGTTCAGAGTATTTGGCTGCTATGAATTCCCACGCGATAAGCCACTTCATTGAGCTATCATTTGTGGTGGCCAGGTCGCTTCTGAAAAAAAGAGCTGTGAGGTTTACCTGGTAAAATAAAAAATAGTTCAGTTTAGGGGCTTTCAAAGTGGAATTTGGGGTTCGTCCTCTTTGTAATGATCTTTGTAACGGTCTCTGGCCAAATTTGTGTCATCAAACCCCCCCTAATACCCGACACAAGCGTTTCGCAGCGCGCCGATTATTATTGCTTAAGTTCACTGGCCGGGTGAGTTGGGGAACACATTCTGAAAATCATATTCAGCAGTTAGATAAAATGGCAAATTCGTTTCTTAATTACTGAATGTGGCTGTGAGAAGCTTGTTCAAACTCCTTTGCATCACTTGATAATTTTAATTTAATTTGGCTACATGTCAGGTGGTGGAGGGTCTTCTGACACATATTTGGCCATATCATTAAGTGGCCGGACCAAAGCAAGTTCTGAATCGTAATATTATTGGCTGTGAAAACCTGCGTGGTAATTCGTGTCTTTGTCAGTGGTAGTAATTGTATGTGCGACAGTTGGATCACCATCATTTTATCAGTAAAGCAATCATCATCATCATCATAGATTGTAGGAATCCGATGAGCTATGAAGCTCTTTTTCACAGATGTCCAGTATGTCACCACTATAATTATGAAAGCGTAGTTGTAGCTGTCGTAGTGTCAAGAGGAGCAGTCGCATCACTATGATCATCATTATCAGTAATAGCGACAGCAACCATCAAACGTATCACAATTTAGAATCAATGCAGACATTGTCACCAGCAGCAACATTGACAGCATCACACCATCATGCACGTCATCTGCAGTAACGTCGGCATCACCTCCGATTCGCACAACTGGCTATCCACGATGCGAAAGAAGTTTGACATAGATGCCTACAGAAAGGTTGGGAACCGCTGCTCCTTTACTACGAACGAATTCAGAAATTTAACTGAACTGGCAAACAAAAGGTTAATGCTCAAAAGGTCTACAATAAAAAAAATGCACCCTGTAGCCTGAGTTGCTTCTCAGGCAATATTTATTTACTTTTTTTTTATTTCACCGCGGTTATTATTGCAACTATAATTATCAGTCATCATCGTCAACAGCAGCCGTTCCATCACCATCATTACCACCATCATCGTTATCAATAACTCCACCACCATCGTCGGTGGGATTCACGCCGCCACATTGACGCTCGACAGGCGAAGATGGGCGACCTGCAGACGGAGTCGGAGCGCCTCATTGTGGAGCATCCGGAGCAGGCGGACGCCATCCGCCAGCGCCTCAACGACAACCTGGAGGTGGGAGGCATGGCCAGGCCGCTGGGCCTCTCACCTGACACCTGTCCCGCTCACCTACCCCTGGCCCCTCTCACCACACACCGGCCCCTCTCACCACAAAACACGCACCGCAGTCGTATTTGCCTGCATTCTGTAGTTTGCACAAATTGCATCAAGTCAAATTCATGCGCACACGACTCCGTGCGTCAGTTGTCAGCATAACGACAGCGCGGCTACCCCGCTGGCTACGACACCGGCGGTCGTTGCCCAACCTTAACTTTGACCCTTGACCCCGACCTCTACCCCGACCCCGCTAAGTTCAGTTCCGTGGTGTCGCTTGATCCCCCCGTGGTGTGTGCTAGACGCGTTTATTCAGGCTTGCCTTCCCATCACGTAAAAAACAATTAAAAGGGGGAAAAAAAGTTTATTTGCATTTTATTTATTTATTTGAATTACTACTTACTTTCCCTATGCCATTCGTTTCGCGCGGTTGCAATTCACTCCGCTCAGTCGGTGTCAACCGCTGAGGTCTCGACGGGGTCTCTTTTCTCATTTCTGTTTGCCCTGGGTGCTCCCGGTACCGCCCCAGTTCCGCTGCGACGCGCACCGGTGCCCAATCCACCGAGGGCGACGTTGGCACGCAAAAAACCAACGATGACCACCCCGCTCCACCGCGCGCGTGCAGGTGTGGGACGAGCTGCAGCGCACGCTGCGCTCGCGCGAGGCTTCGCTGGGCGAGACGAGCAAGCTGCAGCAGTTCCTGCAGGCGCTCGACGACTTCCAGGCGTGGCTGTCGCGCACGCAGATGGCCATCGCCAGCGACGAGCTGCCCTCCAGCCTGCCCGAGGCCGAGACGCAGCTGGCGCAGCTCGAGGGCCTGCGCAACGAGATCGACAACAACCAGGTGCGGCGCACGCACCCCCACTGCTCCCCCCCGCCCCCCCTCCCCAGCTGCCAGGTGACAGCACCCACATTACATTTCTGCTTAGGATCTCCAACGGGACTGGCGGCACCGCCGGCCTTCGCTCGATAACCACGCCGCTGGTGTACGATTAACCTTGTGCTTAGCGACCCCGTGTCCCTGACGACCTCGCTCCCTCCCTCCCTCCCTCCCTCCCTCCCTCCCTCCCTCCCTCCCTCCCTCCCTCCCTCCCTCCCTCCCTCCCTCCCTCCCTCCCTCCCTCCCTCCCTCCCTCCCTCCCTCCCTCCCTTCCTCCCTCCCTCCCTCCTTCCCTCCCTCCCTCCCTCCCCCCTCCTCCTCCCCTCCCCTCCCCCCCTCCCTCCCTGTCACCGCTGCGTGCCGCGCAGGAGGAGTTCCAGCGGGTGAGGGACATGGGCGCGCTGCTCACGCAAGACCCGAGCGACCCGCAGCACGGGCAGCTGCAGGAGCAGCTGCAGTCGCTCGACGCCGGCTGGGACGACGTCCAGGCGCTGTGGGAGAGCCGCCACCGGCAGCTCACGCAGGCGCACGGCTTCCAGACGTTCCTGCGCGATGCCAAGCAGACCGAGGTGTTCCTCACCAACCAGGTGAGCGAAATGTCTGTCTTGAGATGGAGAGCGTCCAGGATCGGTGTTTGTTACAGGAGTTACGCAACGACCCATGTGCTCGTTCCCTTCCCTCCCTCCCACCGCGACGTGGCGCTCCTCGCGCAGGAGTACGCGCTGAGCCACGCGGAGATGCCGCGGACGCTGGAGGGCGCCGAGGCGGCCATCAAGAAGCACGACAACTTCATGAACAGCATGGACGCCAACGACGAGCGCATCCACGGCGTCACCGAGCTGGGCGCTCGCCTCGTCGGTGACGGCAACGTTAACGCGGACAAGGTCTCCGACAAGGTGGACACCATCCAGGAATGGTACGGAGCACGCACGCACGCACGTACGCATGCACGGCTGCTGCCTGCCTGCGTGGGTGTGGGTGTGTGTGCATGGAGGAGGCTCGTGAAGGACGCTGCTTCTGGACAGTTGGAGTCAGTCGCCCTCCAACAATAACAGAGGGCAGAGGAGCGACGCTCGCAACATCGAGCAGAGCGCCGGGCGGCTAAAATACAGGAAGCTGGCACAGTAGGGGGGGCACAGCTGGTGTGCATCTGCCAGTCATCTCAGTCAGCCCATGGCACCTGGGTCTGTCCTGTGACCTCCTGTCAGCGAGCCTTCGGACACTTCACGCGACCTCAAAGTGCACCTGGCCTGGGACAGGCGCCTTGGTGACGTCACCGTCACTTCGTGGCGAATGGCGAGTATTGATAATGGTGTTGGTGTGCAGTTTGTAAATATCGCCACTCGGGAGACAAAGGTGGCTGGGCGTGGTGCTGGCCACCCACCCCCTTATGTAAAAGGCCTTCATAGGTGCTACTCGCTAACAGCACTTGGCCCAGTGGCCTGCTCAGGCTATCGGAGGTTACAGCTTGTCTTCGTTGCCCTATGCATCCTGGTGGGGAGCAGGAGTGCAGTGATTAGCGCCACAAGCCACAAGCCTCGCGATTTGGGTTCGATTTTCGCTCGCGGCCAACATCAGTGGCGAATATGTGATTTACCGCTGGCGCATATTTGTCACTGTATGACATTAATATTCACGACATGACAATTATCGCGATATGAGTTTCCCATAACTTCGCAATTGCGTTTCACATTTCTACTGCATGGGTTTCTGTGCTTTGCTCTACTTCTGTACCAAACATGTTGCCCAAAAGTGTCCTTCAACTGCAGTCCCATTCGACATGTTGCTGCGAAGCACCGGTGGCATGTTGGTAGTAGCCACCATATCACTTTAGATATTGCAACTATTGCGATATTTCGTAAATATTTGTCCGGAAGAACGAGCGATCATTGTGATCGTAGGGACGGCACGCGTGGCGTCTCTTACTCCCAAAAAAATAATTAGCAACTATGTGATGATTAACGACGATTACATTCGCCATGAAAGTAACGGTATATAATCGCCACGCCCTCAATTACTGTGGAGAACATTTACAGGGGCATTCATTGAATGGACGATGCCGCCGACTTGCTCACCGCATTGGCGGACCCGGGGGACAGATCCTCCGAGACGTGGCCGATGGCGCCCACCATCACCGTGATCCGAGGTCCCCTCGTCCGGTTGGATCCAACGTCAACCGAATGACTCTTGACGACAATGACGTTAGTGATGATGATGATGATGAGATCACCATTGACGATTGGTGTCTGATGAATGCCCGGCGTTGGTTCTCAGGGCGAGGAGGAACCGTGAGGTGGCTGGGGACGTCCTGTTGAGGCTCAGGGACAACAGGGACCTCCAGAAGTTCCTTCAGGAGTGCCGCGAGGTGAGATTTGGACAGGAGACCTCCCTTATTTGCTAACTCGCTCGCTCATTTACTCATCCACTATCCCACCCAACCAACTCACTCACAAACCCACTCACCCAATGAGTCACTCATCCACCCACCCACTCACTCATCCACTCACCCACTCACTCATCCACTCAATCACGCCCTGACGTACTCACCCATTCACCTATTCACCCACATTGTCCACTCACTCACCCACTCACCCATTTACCCACTCACCTACTCACTCACCCACTCGCTCACATTGTCCACTCACTCACACACTCACTCACCCACTCATCAACTCATCCACTCACATCGCCCACTCACCGGCTCTTCCACTCGCCTCCTCTTCATCCCCGCCTCCGACCCGCTCGCCCACTCACCCCGCTCCTCCGGTGTGCGTGTGCGTGGTCGTCGCCACAGCTGACGTTCTGGGTGAACGAGAAGATGCTGACGGCGCAGGACACGTCGTACGACGAGGCCAGGAACCTCCACTCCAAGTGGCTCAAGCACCAGGCCTTCATGGCTGAGCTGGCCTCCAACAAGGAGTGGCTGGAGAAGATCAAGAAGGTTCGTGCGCCGTGCGGCGCTCGTCCGTGTGTGCTCGCGAGCGCGCGTTCACCTGTGTGCGAGCGGTAGCGTTGGTGGTTGGTGGTGGTCAGCTCACTGCGCTACGAACCCCGGCGGCCCGAGTTCCACTTCCGCTCCCGACCGATAATAGCGGCGGCGAACATTTGAACCGGTCCCGGGCCTCGCCTACGTCGGCTCGGCCTCAAATGAGTACCTGGTGCAGTGCGTGAACATCGCTGCTGGGGAGACAAAGCCGGCTGCGCGTGGCGTTGGATCGCTATCACCAATCCCGGATCCGCTCTCTCCCCGCCCTTCGTTTCCCCCGCGCGGCAGGACGGCGAAGCGCTGATGACGGAGAAGCCTGAGACGGAGCCCGTCGTGCGGCGGGAGCTCGCAGAGCTGCAGCGGCTGTGGCGAGAGCTCGAGTCCACCACGCAGGCCAAGGCGCAGCGCCTCTTCGACGCCAACAAGGCGGAGCTGTTCACGCAGAGCTGCGCCGACCTCGACAAGTGGATCGGGGAGCTCGAGTCGCACACGCAGTCGGACGAGTACGGGAAGGACCTCACCGGCGTCAACATCCTGCTCAAGAAGCACCAGGTGGATGCGGGCGTCGCGGTGGGTGGGCCCGTGGGGGCGAGGTGGGGGCTAGGGACTCGGTAAGGTGGCCCCCCGCCTCTCACCCTCGTCGGCCGAGGCTTTGGTTCGGAATCCAGGATTGTGAAGCTGTATGTACGTTGAACTTCTCTCGCACCGTACGTAGCCAACTCTGCTAATCGGAGGTGCTGGGGAAGGACAACAAGCCTAGTGGGTGAGCTGATGATGGTCTCCAAAGAGTCCATTCCGTAATGGATATGCAATGTTCTTTTTTCGAAGTTAGTTCCTCAGCCGATACATGTTTACGCTCGGCATCCAGTCCGTTTCACCGCAGCAAAAATATTAAAGTGACTTTTCATTCCGTTGGCCTATAGACATTTCCGGGGCAACATTTGTTGCTCTTGAGAACCAGTCCGTTTTACCTCGGGGGTCTCCTAATTCTTGGGGTGCCGACAATGGGACCCCAAGTCGATGAAATAAAAACGTGCTTTTTTCAAACACGTACTTCAACGTCGCTAAACTCGGCTGACTTGGTTGACTTCACGCGGCTGCGGCAGGCCCCCGTCCACGGCGTCCCGCCGGGCGTGCGCGGGGATAGCGGTGAAGCTTTCACTCCTCCTTCGAGTAATTTTCCGTGGCGCTGCGTGAGCACATCAGGAGTAGCAACAACAAAACAGAAACGTCAATGTTTTCACGGAGCGAGTACAGCAGGGTCCTTAAGGAATATTGCACAGCCAGCAAACCGGGGAGGCCAGTGCGTGAGAGACCGGCAACCCGGGGTCCATTCCTGGCCACGGGCACGAACATCAGCGTCCAGTGATATTTGAACCCGATGATGCTAGACCACTCCGCACTTCTTTTTCCTTTCTTTCCAAACCCGCACTGACCAGAATGGTGAAGTATGCCCAAACAACCGGGCGCACTTTATTCAACCTAAGGGTGAGAACTCAAGAGACCCACCCGGACGAGTCTCATTTGCGAGGGGTGTGACCTTGGCTCGATGACTGGGGAACGGAGGAAGAAGACCCGAGCCGGGTCGGCTTTGGCGCGGGGGGAGAAACCGCGAAGCTCGATCTGACCGCGTGCGGTGGGGTGCGCGTTGTTTCCCGTCCTCCGCGGCAGATGATCGAGAACCAGATGGAGGTGCGCAAGCGCGAGGTGGAGGAGCTGCAGACGCAGGCGTCGGCGCTGCGCCAGGAGGGCCAGAGCCCCGACGAAGCGGACGGCCTGGAGCGCGTGGTGGTGGTGCGGCTCCACCAGGTCATGCAGCCCCTGCAGCAGAGGAAGGGCAAGCTGCTCGCATCGAAGGAGGTCCACCAGTTCAACCGCGACCTGGAGGACGAGATTGTGAGTGGGTGCATTGTTCGAAATGAAATGTTTTCAGAACGCGAATTTGATATGGGAAGTGACGAATGTGTTAGGGGATGCATTTTTTTTTTAATATATATAACGTGGACGCGGATTGGATGTAACGCGATCGAGTGAACGGAACCACGTCGCGCAAGTGGGATTGGGCAGTTGTACGGCTGCCTCGGCGAAGCTTCACACAAAGCGGGATGCTGCTGGATGCTTTTAGACGCTACCCACACGCCCTCCCTCTTTGTTCAGCCTGCGTACCCATCTCACGTGTTATCGCGGACTGTGCTTTACCCTATATAATATATTATTTATTATAACGCCATTTTTCCAAAACGCGATGCTCTTCAGGAACGCAGCTACCGCTTTATAGGAGAACAGACTGTATGTGCTTTTCGATCATCGATATCATCATCATCATCGTCAGCCATGATCTATCCACTGCTTTATGAAGGTCTCCCCTTAAAAATACATTGTTAGATTGCCAGGCGAGGTGGTGGACACATCTGTTCCAGCAAAATGGATGCACGCATGCTAGACTATGCAGAGGTGAAGCAACGGTGCCCAACGCTCCCGCGTCGCCAATGACGACCGTACAGTGCTGAAGAGTCCTAATCATCCCCCCCCCGACCGTCTCTCGCAGCCGCGCGGCGCGACAGCCCTCCTCGCCGCCGCTGCACGCGAGCCGATTTCAGTTCCCCACCCGCGAGGGTGGACGTCCGCTTACGCGCGTTCCCAACCTGTGGCTCTCACCACCTTCGGTGGTTTCCACTGCCAGCAATCCTCCCTTCTAGCGACTTCCAGTCCGCGTGGCTCATGCAGATTTGGATGCCTTGCAAAGGGTGTCCAATTGGTGTTCGGACATCTTAACAACTCCTGTTGTATTGCTAGAAAGGGTACACACCTATTACTATTTTTCATACTTTGATGCCGGCAAGGAGGTCCCATGATGTAGCTGCTCACCCCGAGCTATAAATGATTTGATTGTGCATTGTCCTTGTACTGTTCGCCTTTAGCCGTTCTCTGGCCTGACACTGGTGACACTAGGCCATAAAGAAGCCTGTCTCTGGTGCAGGCCAATCCGTTTCAAAGGCAACACGTGTATTATCAGAGCATGTTTGTTTGTATGCATGTTCACCACAAGTACGTGGGCCTAGCGCGGGCGTTGTTTTGGCGAAGGTTTTTCATCGCAACGTTTCCCCCCTTCGTCTTTCGCCCTCGCCCCGTCGCAGCTCTGGATAGATGATCACATGCCCCTGGCGTCGTCGACCGACCACGGGCACAACCTCCAGACCGTGCAGCTGCTCATGAAGAAAAACCAGGTAAAGCGTGACATCGATAGCGCACACCCAGCATCCTCCCTTACACGATGGGGAGGTTTGGAATCAGGGCCCGCTTGAAGTGGCACAGGTGCGTCAAGAGGTTCAGAGCGCTAAGCTGGCAGTGATGAAGTCCTGGGTTTGAATCCAGGCCCGTGATTAAACTAGGTTCTCAAGTGCAGTTAGTTGATGGTCTCAGCCTGGTCACCAATGACTCCATGACAATTTATTTTATTCTGCACTTCCACTTGGCTCAATTCCAGCTCGGAAAAAGTAAAAATTGCTTTGGCATGCGACGGACGGTACTTTCATGTGCAGAGTAGGTGGGAAAGTGCTGCCCTCTATTGGCTGGATCAGAGCATCACTTGAAGGGATTTCAAAGGTAGCTCTGTGATATCCACTTCCGTGGGCCGTTCTCTAACATGAAGGGGGATGCACCGTTCGCGATGGACTTTCCGTCTCGTGAAGACGCGATGCCGATAACGCGATCGAGATAAAGCTCGGGTGGGGGGGGGGGCGGAGAAGACAAAGGCGACATATTGACTGTTCACCTAGCCCACCGGACTGTACCAGGTCAAGACGAATTGTTGAGGTCACAGTTCACGTGCGTAAATGGAACCCACGATATCCCCCCCCCCCCCCCCCCCGCTTGTGTTTGCATTCACGTTCGTAGTGGCGTGATGGCCTAGGCCTGGTTCCTGCCCCTATTGTGAGCTCTCCGCGATGGCTCGCACGCTCACAATCGCGTGACTCCTTCATCCCCCACCTGCGGAGGAGAGGAGCCGCCCCCTCTCTTGGGGCATTGCACCTCCGATTGGCTACGTACGTTGCGAAATAAATTCACTGTACGTGCATAAATCTGCATGTATGATGAACCTCTTTCGCACCGTATGTATGTATGTATCTTGAAGAAGTTCGACATACATAGCTCTGCTTGTATGTATGTTGAACCTCTTTCGCACCGTACGTAGCCAACCGCGCTAATCGGAGGTGCGGGGAAGGACAACAAATTAAACTAACGCAGCTAAGTTCCGTCCAGTGCCTACAGGACAAGGGGACGCCAGCTCGCTGCCGCGTCAGATCCTCTGACAGGTATCTCCTCGATGGGTCGGCGGGGGGGGGGGTGGGGACATCGCAGCGGCATACCTGACCGCGGGTATCTCCCCCCCATCGCCGCTGTCGGTGCGCGCCAGACCCTGCAGAAGGAGATGCAGGGCCACGAGCCGTGGGTGCACGACGTGTGCGAGCGCGGGGAGCGGCTGGCCGCGGACGGCGGGCCTGACGCGGCCGAGGTGCGCGCGCGCATCGGCACGCTGCGCGACCTCTGGGCCAGGCTGGCGACGGAGGCCGAGCGGCGGCAGGGCCGCCTGCAGGAGGCCCTGCAGGCGCAGCAGTACTACTTCGACGCGGCCGAGGCGGAGGCGTGGATGAGCGAGCAGGAGCTGTACATGATGGGCGACGAGAAGGCCAAGGTGAGGACGGGAAGAGAGATTTGGCAGGTTTTTTTTTTTAACCCCCAAGGTCAAATGTTTCATTGAGTTGGGGCAACTTATAGGGGCCGGATAACAATGGCCGTGTCAGTGGTGCCGTCAAGAGCCTCTGTTCCAATCCTGATGTCCGCCTGCTTGGTGAGATTAAAGCAGCTGTATCGGGGTGGAGCGAGTTAATAATAATAATAGCTTCACAAACACTGTAGTGATGTCACTGCAGTGGCTGTGCCAGGTTTGCTGCAAAGCGACACTTTGTAGAGTTCCAAAAGCCCAATTATAGGAGGTCACATGACATACCTAAGCATTATGGGTAGTTAAGTCTCGCCATCAAAAGGCAACAGGACAGGTCCAGGTAACATGTGAGGAGTGCCAAAAGCTCATTGGCTGCACATCACAGGAGAGACCCAGGTGCTGCGGGTTAAATGGTGACGAGATACACTCCGGTAGTTGTGGAAAGACAGACATTGTCATATCCACAACTCTTACTCTCCGCCATAACAATCGTGATCGTGATAATCTTAGCTTGTAATGCACCGCCACTCGCAGCATTCGTAGAGAGAGAACGACTCGGAAGAGCGAGGAGGAACCGCGGACAAGCGGGAAGGCAGCCACGCGCTGAGGAGTCGGTGCCAACAATTCCCCAAGCTCTGCGGTCCTCTCTATATAGAGGTGTTATCGGCCAATGAATGATACTAACGAGTTGAGTGTATCAGCCCAGGTACTGTTGACGATCCATGCGATAATGCAACGGTTGAATAATTTAAATGCATTGTTATGTTCACGTATCAGAGCGCGTGTGGGAGAACCTGTCATTTTACAGATGCTTCACGTGATCCCCGCCACTTGCAGACACTACCACATTCACCACAATGCAACGTTAAAAATATATATTTTTCATTTGAATCGCAAACACGAATCGTAGCATTTCATCAATTATGAGGAGGAGGGGGCAAATGCCTTGTTTACATGCCTTCCAATCACAAAAATCCCACGCTAAATGGTAACATTGTATTTTTCAGCTAATTTGGTTCTGTAAAGTATGTAAGTGTGGTTTAGGATCCTCAGCCTGCGTGGCAAGGGGAGTCCCTCATCCAGCAGATTGACACGATGGATATTCACGCGCATGTGTTTATATCCTTTGTGTGTTTATGGTATTTAACTGCTATGAATTTCGACTTGATAAGTCACTTCGTTGAGCTATCATTTGTGGCCAGGTCGCTTCTGAGAAAGAGCTACAGGGTCTCCTCTATTTACGAACGGGTTAGGTTCCAGAGGTCTGTTTGTAAGTCGATTTGTTCGTAAGTCAAACTTTACTCCTGTCGATTCCAAACATGTTGTATGGCATGGACACTAAGTTGTATAATCTCCTGTAGATGTAGATGCCACTAGTTCTTCATGTTCTGCAGACTTAGACATATGAACAAGTTTGTTCGTATCTCTGAAAGTTTGTAAGTCGAATGTTCGTAAGTAGGTGAGTCTCCTCCATCTCGGCGTCATCAGTTTAGTTTTAACATCTTGCCACCGTAACGTGCGGGTGAGCAATGTTGAGGGCACCCGAGAGAGGGTGTCTTCCCGATGCCTCTGGCTAGGAGATGGCTCACGCGCCAGGGCCGTCGTCCGCGCGGTGCCTCGTGTGAGAGAGCAGGACGAGCAGAGCGCCGTGGCCATGATCAAGAAGCACCAGAACCTGGAGCAGGCCGTGGAGAACTATGCAGAGAACGTGCACCAGCTGTCGGAGATCTCGCGGAGACTCATCTCCGACGGGCACCCCGAGAGGTAGGAGTTGGGGGGTGGGGGGGGGGCACACGCCTGGCAGGCCGCCCACCGAGACGGTGTCGACAACTCGTTTCACAATCTCACGGAGCATTGCATTATGGGTAACGCAATCGATAAACACTTCCCCTCAAGGAGATTAAACAGTCACGCAAATTCCGGTAATCCTTGCAGCAGTGTAGCGGCTTTTGGCTCGCCATTGCTGCATCGCCCGCTTTCAGATGTGCTTCTGCGGCCCTCTGGAACGATATTCGGAAGCCACTGGAGCAACGCACTTTCAAATCTAGATTGAAAAAAACTGATTTATGTGTTTAGTTTGTTGTCCTTCCCCTGCACCTCCGATTAGCATGTGTAGTGATTTCGATTTGGTGACTTATCAGAATAGCGCTGGTTGCTGGCAGGGAAGGGGATCTGCAGCTACAGCAGCCTTGACTGACAGCAGGTCACGTGATAGACCAGAGAGGGATGTAGGGGAAGGGTCACGGAAGGGGCATATCGGGAACCCGCTAGTAGGTTCCAGAAGGGGGGCGTGGCCGGGGGTGGAGCCAGGCCACGCTGACAGTAAAAGAGGGGCCCTGGGAAGGGACCTGGGGCTGTCGTGTGGAGTGGGATTCCCATCGTGCTGCTGCTGCTGCAGTCTTCACCATCTCAGTCAGGCAGTCTGACAGCTGTCCTGACTGGGAACCGTAGTTACTAAAGTGTGAACTGTTAAGGCTTCATACTTTTTGTTTTTTCCGGTAACGTCACGCAGGTAAAATAAATAAAATAGAACAATTAAATCACGACGTTTCGGAGGCAACACAAGCTTCCGTCTTCAGGTGGAACAGTCACAGCATAATATCTGTGTCAAGTGCACAGTGCAGAGACGTCTCGGAACTGTGCACTTGACACTGTTCCACCTGAAGACGGAAGCTTGTGTTGCCTCTGAAACGTCGTGATTTAATTGTCGGGGCAAGTGCTGTTAGGCCCAGGACCGGTTAAGGTATTCCTCAATGGTGTTGGCCGAGAGCGGGAATCACACTCGGGGCCGTGACACCACCGCTCCCCATTTATGCATGCACACACACACACACGCAATTGCACACGGGATCCGGTGAGGCAATTGATTTTTCTCCGCTCGAATAACCGACGCGCCCTTTGACGACGCGACCTTCCCGTCGCCCCCCCCCCCCGCCCCCCCCCTCCGGCGTCGGCGCGGCCAGCGAACGGATCGGCCTTCGACAGTCGCAAGTGGACCGGCTGTACGCGGGCCTCAAGGACCTGGCGGAGGAGCGGCGCGGCCGCCTGGAGGAGTGGCAGAAGCTGTTCGTGCTCAACCGCGAGGTGGACGACCTGGAGCAGTGGATCGCCGAGCGCGAGGTGGTGGCCGGCTCGCACGAGCTCGGCCAGGACTACGACCACGTGACGGTGAGGCTCGCCCGCCGCTCCGCTATCGCAGCGCGTTCACGCGAGCGCACACACGCGAAGGCAGAGACATCGCCCGTATAGATTGAACGGACTTTTGCGGCAAGTGCTGTTAGCGAGCACCCATGACGGCCGGAAACGGCACACGAGGGGGTGGGCGGTCAGCACTCAAAGACAAAGATCTGCCCCGTATAGCCTGAACAGACTGTTGGGGCAAGTGCTGTTGGCAAGCACCAATGAAGGCATGCACGGTTACACGAGGGGATGGGTGACCAGCACCACACCCGGCCGCCTTTATCCCCCAAGTGGTGAAGTCTAAACACTGCACCTGGTACTCATTTGAAGCTGAGGCGACCTCGGGTATGCCCAGGACTAATCTGGATAATCGCCACTGCTGTTAGCCGAGAGCGGGAATCGAACTCGATTCGCTGGGTTTGTGGCGCAGCACGCTGACCGCTGCGCCACCACTCCCAAAAGCACGCTCACCCACACTAACCCAGAGCACCCGGATGAAAATACATGCGCGTGAGGGGGGCAACACTTAATTCCCGTACAGATTAGTCCAGTCGCTGTACCGCCTTCTCCTGGCGAGCCAGGGTACACGATGCCTCCTGGACGCCCACGGGTAGAAGGGAGTTTCACAACATTTGCACAATGATGCACCAACCCTTGCTGCCTCCGCAGTGCTGGATTGCAGGCCACGTGCAGCAGCGTAACCTCCACCGTCCGGCCTGTCTTCATCTTTCTTTTTATTTGGAATTTGCATGCTCCTCTCCCTGTGGTCGCGTGGATTTTTCTCCGGGTCCTCCGGTGTCTCCCTCCGCATTTAGAATCAACGTCACGCCTTCGGAGTATTTGGCCGCCGTAAATCTCCACGCGACAAGCCACTCCGTTGGGCTCTCATTTGTGATAGCCAAGTCGCTTCTGAACAAGAGCTGTACAGCTCGGTGGGCCTCACCTGCTGAAAATAATTTTTCGTTGCGTGTGTGCCCGCGCGCGTTTCCCCGCCCGGGACAGATGCTGCAGGACCGCTTCCGCGTGTTCGCGCGCGACACGGTGCTCATCGGCCAGGAGCGCGTGCAGGCCGCCAACGAGATGGTGGACGAGATGATCGACAGCGGCCACCCCGACGCCGCCTCCATCGCCGATTGGAAGGACGGCCTCAACGAGGCGTGGGCCGACCTCCTGGAGCTCATCGACACTCGCACGCAGGTACGATGTGCCATGGTAGGGCAGTGAGGACGATTAATTGAGCCATGATGGATTAATTCACTCCGTCTGGTCACCCATTGTCGGTGGTCAGTCGCCTCCCAATCACTCTTGAATTGCTACCTACCACGGCTGTTTTAATTTGAAGTTCGCTCGTTGATTTCCCTCCAATCTTGTTGAGTACTCGGGCTACGAGACACTGACGGTTTCGTCCCATCCATCACACTGTATTCAACCACTGCAGATCACAACAACACGCCCCCTAACTCACTCACACACTGAACAATTCACTAATTTCCTCACCTACTCCCTCAGGCACTCACTCACCCAACTACTCACCCTCTCACCCACTCACCCATCCACTCACTCACCCACACATCACACTGCAGGTCACGACCCTTCTCTGTCCGCTTCTTTCTTCTGACTGCTCCACTTTGGAATTCGCTCCCATCTCCTCTTTTCAAAAGTGCTTATGTAACCTCGCTCAGTTCAATAAAGCCACAAACTTTTGGCGTAGTACCGTTTGTGACTGGACGCTTGGTAATCTGGGCTCTTGGTGCCTGTCCTAAGCAACGGTATAACAACAAACGCCCACACACATCCTTGCTCCCTCCCCCACTCCCCGTGCTACCGTGCACTTGCAAGAGCACCGCGGTGGCGAGATGTTGACTACCTCGCCTGTTATACAGGAGGTCGTGGGTTCAATTCCAACCCTGACGCTTGTTGTATATATGGAGTTTGCGCGTCTCTCTCTCTCTCACCGTGGTTGCGTGGAATTTTTTTCCGGGTTCTCCGATTTTTCCCTCCACATTTAGAAACATGCGCTTAGGGTATTTAGCTGTTATAAATTCCCCACGTGATAAGCCACTTCGTTGGGCTATCATTTGTGGCCAGGTCGCTTCTGAAAAAGAACTACGTAGTTCAGTGAGCCTTACCTGGTAAAATAAAAATAGTTTCAGGAGTTATAAATGGTGGGTGTTTATATTTCTGCAAATAGATTGCTAAAGGACTGAGATTAACCGAGAAAATCATCGTTTAACTCCTTTTGCAGCAATATAAATGGGCCGGTACACGACGGTTCCCCCCCCCCCCACACACATTTAAAAATACGAGTACAGTAAAACCTTGGATTGGGAGCATAATTCGTTCCAGAAACGTGTTTGTAATCCAAAGCACTCGTATATCAGTTGTGATCACGTGACGCTCGGCAGACAAAGCGTATATACTTGCTACTCTTATTGCAAGACCTCACTCGTTTATCAAATTAATATTTACATAAAAATTTTTGCTCGTCTTGCAAAACACTCGCAGACCAAGCTACTCGCAATCCAAGGTTTTACTGTACTTTGCTGCTATAAATGTCCACACGGCGGTAGCGTCACTTTGTTGCGCTATCATTTGTGGCCACGTCGCTGCTGAAAGAGGGCCCTGCAGCTCATTGGGCCTTACCTGTCCTCTGTCTCTCCCCCGCCCCCCTCCCCACGGCCGCCCATCGTCCTCCGCCGCAGGTGCTGGCGGCGTCGTTCGAGCTGCACCGGTTCCTGCAGCAGGCGCGCGAGGTGCTCGGTCGCGTCACCGAGAAGCACCAGCAGCTGTCGGACGACCTGGGCCGCGACCAGCACTTGGTGGAGAGCCTCCAACGCATGCACGCCGCCTTCGAGCACGACATACAGACGCTCGGCTCGCAGGTGCGCGCGTGCACGTGCGTGTGTGTGTGGGTGCGCGCGCGTGTGTGAAGGGGGGCGGTGGTGTAGCGGTTAGCGCTGCGCTGCGCTGCGAATCCGGCAGCCCGAGTTCGATTCCCGCTCACGGCCAACACCCAGTGACGATTATCTGAACCGGTCCCGGGCCTCCCTGAGGTCGGGTCAGCCTCAAATGAGTAACCTGGTGCGGTGTGTGAACATCAGCAATTGGGAGACAAAGGCGGCCGGGCGTGGTGCTGGCCACTCACCCACTCCCGTCGTGTTCCGAGGGGGTTGGTAGCGAGCTCCCATAGGTGCTACCCACTAACAGCACTTGCCCCGACAGTCCATCAAGGCGTGTGATGCCGTGGGCTGGACCAGGGACCGGTTTCGTGGAAGACAATTTTTTTTCACGGACCTGGGGGGGGGGGGGTTCATCTTTGGGTCTTTCCCCCTTTTCAAAGAAGCTCTCCAGCGACGTTTGTTTTTTAACTCATGTTGGCTACTAGGGGTTAGAGCTTGTGGGCTTACCAACACTGTGACTGAGACAAGTGCGCAGTGCGGGAAAGAGGCGCGGATGGAAGTGGTAAATAATAAAATAATGGGGCGGGCCACGCACGGACTCACCGCTCTCACCTCCTGCTGTGCGGCCCGGTTCTTAACAGGCCACGGACCGGTACCTCCATCCTCCTAACCCACGGACCGGTACCGGTCCGCGGCCTGAGGGGTTGGGGACCCCTGGGCTGAACTATTTGGGTCTAGCAGGCTGACTTCAACTTGAGACCATCCACACGTTACGTTTGAGACCCAGATTTGCTCACGGGTGGCTGACAGTCGATTCCCAACGCAGGAGAGCAGTGGTGCCGGCTGCTCGTCTCTGACATTGTACGCGCTCAATCGGAGACATTCTTCCATCTTCGCGCCTGTGACCCTCCACGGCCCGTCCGTCTGCCAACCCCGCTTACGACCTCCATCCTCCTAACCCCGCCACACCCACCACCCTCCCCTCCGTTCCCCCTTGGCCCCCCGCCCCGTCGCTCGCTTCCCGGGCTCGGCGCTCGAGCAGGTGAAGCAGATCGAGGAGGACGCGGCGCGGCTGCAGACGGCGTACGCGGGCGAGAAGGCGGAGGACATCGCGCGGCGCGAGCGCGAGGTGGCGGAGGCGTGGCGGGCGCTGCTGGACGCGTGCGGCGAGCGGCGCGTGCGCCTCGTGGACACGTCGGACAAGCTGCGCTTCTTCCGCATGGTGCGCGACCTCCTGCTCTGGATGGAGGGCGTGCGGCGACAGATCGACGCGCAGGAGAGCCCCCGGTCAGTGCGGCGGGCGGGCACGTGCGCGTGTGTGTGCGCGCGGGTGCGTGTGTGTGTGTGTGTGAGCGAGCGTTTGCGTGTGTGGTGGCGCTGGCCACCCACCCTCTTCGTGTCCCGTGACGGCCTTCATCGGTGCTCGCTAACAGCACCTGCCCTAAAAGTCTGTTAAGGCTATACGAGGGGGGGGGGATCTTTGTCTTTGTTGTACAAGCGCCGTAGCGACTTCACCACCGCAACAACCACCACTTAGTGGTGAATGGCAGTGGTTGTTGTGTGTGCGTGCGTACGTGTGTGTGAGCAAGTGAGCGTGTGTGTCTGTGCGTGCGTGCGTGCGTACGCGTGTGTGTGTGAGCGTGCGGAACTTTGTTGTGGAGAGTGTCAGTCGCGTTTGCGTGTTTGCTATTGTTCCATCGTGTGAGTCGTGGGTTTTCACGGTTGTGCTCAATCGCTCAGGTCCAATTCAATTTGAGTCTCACCAATTTGAGTCGCATCAAGAGGCCACTCTGACCCAGAATTAAGCGGTGTCCCTTCACGGTCTGTAAATCTGCCAAGTGAAATTAATATTGTTAATAGTTTACATTCCAACCTTTTTAAACTTTGCTGGAGGCTCGCAATTGGACAGGCCTGTATAGCAAGTCTTACATTTTGTAAGATATTTTTTTGTCTCTTTCCTCAATTGTATCCTGCTTTTGTATCCTTATCCTGATTGTGCAATTGCGACAAAGAATCTACTTGGAACTTTCAAAGAGGAGGCGCATCACCCCGCATTAGAGAATGGCCTGCGGAAGCAGATGATACAGAACTACTCGTGAAATCTCTAGAAGTGGCCTTTTATCCATGCTTGGGGGGCAGCACTTTCTTACCAGCCCTGCTGTAGAGATAAACATTCCATCCGATAATTTAAAATCGCAGAGCTGAAATCTACCCAAATTATGCGCAAAACCAACTTTTTTTTCCCCGTTAAGTCATTGATGTCCGACCCAAGACCATCATCTCACGGATACTAGAGAATCCGGTTTAATCACAAGCGGCTGATACCCGGACTTGAACCCAGCATCTTGGCGGTGCCGGTTCAACCCCGTGACCTCCGATAACAAATACGACAACGATAATAGCGACGACGATGGCGACGATGGCGACGATGACGCCGACGACGATGAAAATTACAACGCTGATTTACGGAGACGGCGATGGGTGACCGGTGGCGTTGGTGGCGGTGGCCGTGCCCATCGTCCTTCCCAGGGATGTGTCGTCCGTGGAGCTGCTCATGAACAGCCACCAGGGCATCAAGGCCGAGATCGACACTCGCAACGACAGCTTCGCCGCCTGCGTCGAGCTGGGCCAGGCTCTGCTGCAGCGCCAGCACTTCGCTTCCGCAGAGGTGAACCCCCTACCCCCACCCCCTACCCCCACCTCCCACCTCCCACCCCCTACCCCCACCTCCCACCCCCACTACCCACTTCCCACTTCCCACTCCCACCTCCCACCCCCACCTCCCACTCCCACCCCCACCTCCCACTCCCACCCCCACCTCCCATCCCCACCCCCACCTCCCACCCCCACTACCCACCTCCCACCCCCACCCCCCACTTCCCACCCTCTGCCACCCCCTTGTGAGCCGGCGCCGCCCCCCCCCCCGTCCCATCGGTGGGACTGCTGCTCCGTCCCGACTGGAGGCGTCTGTTCCGGCGCTAGATGCTTCGTCCGCACACCCAGGGCCGGTGCTCGTTAAGCCAGCGATGATGAGTGTCTGTGTGCTCATGGTTTTTTTTTTAATCTTTGCAGCTGTTAGTGCGCTGCTCTATGAACCCGGCGACCCCAGTTCGATTCTCACTCACAGCCAACACCAGTGTTGACTCGGCTTCAAATGAGTACCTGGTGCGATGCCAAGACAACGGTGGCCGGGCGTGGTTGTCTCTCAAATTAACTTTTCTACATGATGGAACGCACTTCAATTGACTAGGGTGAAATGCGTGCCACCCCCGACCCTTCCTTGGGTGAATCCAGATCAATGATAAACTGATCGAGCTGACGGAGAAGAGGAAGGAGATGATTGACAAGTGGGAGGAGCGATGGGAGTGGCTGAAGCTCAGTAAGTGCTCGCCGCGTTGGTCGCGATCTCACCTCGGCGCTCCGGTTATGATCCTCACTTGACATTTCTTACATGACCCATCAGCCGGGAGTGCATTAATTCAACAGCATCGACTCAAGACGAGCCAACTCTGAACCTGTTTCGAGTCCGGCTTGCTTGCATCAATTCTGGTAAACTGTCGATCTAAGAGGCTAGACCAGGGGTCCCCAACCCCCGGGCCGCGGACCGGTACCGGCCCGTGGCCTGTTATGAACCAGGCCGCACAGCAGGAAGTGAGAGCGGTGAGTCCGCACGTGGCCCGCCCATTGTTTTATTATTTACCACTTCCGTCCGCGCCTCTTTCCCGCACTGCGCACTCAGTCTCGGTCACGGTGTGTGGTAAGCCCACAAGCTCTAACCCCTAGTAGCCAAAATGAGTTAAAAAAACTAAATTTCGCTGGAGAGCTTCTTTGAAAAGGGGGAAAGGCCCAATGATGAACCCCCACCCCCCTCCCCCGGGGTCCGTGAAAAAATTGTCTTCCACGAATCTGGTCCCTGGTGCCAAAAAGGTTGTGGACCGCTGGGCCAAAGGACTCCCTCTCTCCTCCCTCTATGATGTGGCCGTGCGGCTGATGGATGGTTATATATTTGACGTGGAGAGACGGATGTGTGAAGGAGACGTGTCACGTCGGATTATTTATGTCCTTGTTGAGTTCTTCGTGGCTTGTGTCAGTAACCCAAAGTCGGTGCCACTGCTTTTCACGTCTGCCAGTACAATTTTTTTTTATTTTTTCCTTTTTACCAGGTAAGGCCCACTGAGCTATGTAGCTTTTTTTCAGAAACGACCTGGCCACAAATGATAGCCCAACGAAGTTGCTTTTCGTCTTGTGGAAATTTATAGCGGCCAAATACTCTGAACGCGTGACGTAGATTCTGAATCTGGAGTGAAAAAACTGAAGGACCCCCGAGAAAAATCCCACGTGACCACGGGGAGAGAGAACACACTGACTCCAAATACCCAGGCGCCGGGGGTCGGGATCGAACCCGCGGTCTCCTGCATACCAGGCGAGGTAGTTTACATCTCCTAGCCACCGTGGCCGCTCAATACTCTTGGATATACAGTGAGAGGCATGAAGGGGAACACGCGGCGCTAAACGTGGACGCGACCAATAGCACGAGGGAAAGTGAGTGGGCTTCGTTACTGGGCACGGTGTGCGAGTCACGGTCGACACCAGTGGTCACAACCAACGAGGAAGTGGCCGCCTGCAGGAAGTGGATTCAGGTCATGCGCGTGCGGAAGCCAAATGGAACGTTTGCATTGCCCTCCCGTGAGAGATGGCAACGGCTTGGGGCGGTGTGGAGGGAGGTCTTCACCCAGCAGTGGGTAGATCACAGCTGCTGATGGTGATTGTGAAGGATTTGTCTTGACCTTATGTTGCGACTTCACGATGATACAAACAAATGCAGTGATACCCCGATTCGCGTCTCCCCCTTTTTTACATCGTTTCACAAGTACGTCGTCACTTCATCATTAGCGCCGCCACTCGACGTGCGTAGCCTCAACCCCACGCTCACGTCGCTGACGGCAACGTCGTCCGTCCTTTTCTCGTTGTCCGTCGCCTCTCAGCCTTCGCCTCCACCACCTGACTACCCCGTGAATCGCTCAGATTTGACATCGTTCCGGATATATTCATCCTCGCACCTTTTCAGGAACGCATTCACCGATGTAAACCGGGGTAAAAGCGGCTCGTTTTTTAAACATGCCTTCGTGCCTCCGGCTCACAGTTGGCGACTTGCCGCGTGCATTCTGCGCGTGCTGCAAATCGGACTTGTCGCCACGTTATTCTTTTTTTTATTAATGCCACGTTATTTCCATTGTTGTCTTCGCTGTCGCTGTTGAACGCGCGTCCCGTCGCGGGCCACGCCAGTCCTGGAGGTGCACCAGTTTGCCCGCGACGCGTCTGTGGCTGAGGCGTGGCTGCTGAGCCAGGAGCCGTACCTGTCGAGCCGCGAGATTGGCCTCAGCGTGGACGACGTGGAGAAGCTCATCAAGCGGCACGAGGCCTTCGACAAGTCGGCGCTCACTTGGGACGAGCGCTTCGGGGCGCTGCAGAAGCTCACGACGGTGGGTGCGCGATCGCGCGCTCAAGCTTGCGCGAACGCTCACAATCTCGTGCGCAATCCCGCGCAAATTCCGTGCAATGTCGTGCAATCCCGTGCAATCTCGTGCAATCCTGAGCAATCCCGAGAAATCCCGTGCAGTCCCGCGCAATCTTGTGAAATCCCATGCTAATCCCATTAAGTCTCGTGCAAATCCCACACAATTGCGCGCAATCCTGCGCAATTAAGTGGAATAGCGCGCAATTGCGCGGTCTCGCTGCTCACACGCAACACATACATACTCTCACGGTTCGATGCGTCTGGCGTGAGCATGAGAATCAACTTTAATGGACAAATCGATGCACCGCCATTTTTTTTCTCCGATTGATGCTGAAGGCTTGCAATCTGGCAACATGCCAGTGGGGTTGGTGGATCACGTAGAAACGGAGGATGCCATCCACAGTGATTACATTCCTGCAGAGTGCTTACTCGGGGACCCTGTCTCTCTTCTGTCCCCTCTTCAGCTGGAGCTGCTGGAGTTGCGTCGTCGGCAGGAGGAGGAGGATGACCTGGAGAGGAAGAGACTCTCACCTCCTCAACCCAGCGAGGAATTCCAGACCAGGTAAGCAGAAGAAGAACATCATACTGTGCGCGTTTACACGCTTAAATTATTAATATTGCATCATTATTATTCTACTGCTGGATGAAGGCCTCCCCCACTCTGTATCGGTCATGGGGTCATGTTTGGCCATACGTCACGCTTGTCAGTCTCTACCGGTGATGGGCGGAACCCAGACCCTATTCAGATATCACTCGAAACGAATTTACCCAAGCACGGCAATCCAACTCAGGTGGCCGTGTTCATAGCGCAGTGCGCGAACCAATGCACCATCCCTCCACCCTCCCCCCCCCCCCGTCCCACTGCGATTTTTTACCCATTTATTATTATGTTCTTTTGAATTATGAAAGGGAGCTGATGTGGTGGAAAAAAAAAACATACACACACGCACATGAGGCTAAAACGCCCAAAAATCTGCATATGTTGGCAAAGAACCTACTTCCTGTGCTGCCACATAAGGCCATCTCGTAGGTGGGTGATGACCTCTGCATGAACCATGAACCCCACCCTCCAGAGCGCCAGATTAGAGATGTACGCTGTACGCACGACAAGCCACAACCACGACACACGCACACAGGCACAACCACAACACACCACAATACAGGCTCAACCACAACACACCACAACACACACACGACCAAAACACAACCACAACACACGCACAACTATAACACACCACAACACACACGCACACGACCACAACCACAACACACGTCCAACCACACTACAATACACACACGACCACAATACAACCACAACACACCAAAGGTCCCCATGATATAGCCTTAAGCTCTGTAAAACAGAGCTTCATTAGCTCATCGCGGTTATTCCAGCTTGGACCGAATGCCTGTGACTGTCTTGTCTGTTACTGTCTCTCTGTGTCTGCGGGTCACGCCGTTTGCTCGCCCATTAATCGGCGGACCAGAAGAGCCGGAAACCCTGCGTCAGTCGACAAAATCGGCGCGGTTGAAAGCTGGCCCGCCGGGCAGCCATGCCCACCGCGCGCTGCTTTGTCGACGCGCCTGACGGAAAGCGCTCGCGCGTAACTCATCGCGTCGTGTTGACAGCAGTTGATTAATCAATGCGTGGGAAAACACGAGGGCACAACACGGACGTGCCGCACGCGTCGAAACGACATCGTCGCGTGCGGTACGATGGTGTCCGTTGTTTGGATTTGTATTCACTCGCAAGGCCGTGGATTGGACATCTCTGAAAGACTGGGAAACTGCGAATAAGAGCTTTAAAGTTCATCGGATTCCTCCAGTATAAATACAAGTAAGTATTCTGAACGCCCTGATTCTGGATTTCGATTAATTACATTGTTCATTCGTTTTTTTTTCCCATCAAAAACACAGAGAGGCTGGAGATGCGCATGCCGTGCAAAACGGAGTCGCGGCGGCCGAAGTCGAGTCGGCGGCAAAGGTGAGAGCTTCGTGGCGGTTGGTCACGGCCCCCCCAAAAAAACACAATAACCCTGCCGTGCGCGTCCAACACCCTCACGGACATTTTCTGTGATCATATCGTTTTCTTGTTCACGAGGCGGCGCCGATCGTAGGCGCAGCAAGCGGTTCGATCCTGGCTCTCCTTCTCCTACTCCCAGCCCCACTCGCTGCCCAGCCCCGGCGTCGTCGTCGTGGGCTCCATTCACCCTACCCCACACTCCCACCCTCTCTATCTCTCCTCCCTGGCTCCGCCCTCTCCCTCCCTCAATTACCAATATAGCCTCTTGATACAAGCAGCCCTCTTGCCCACTTCAGCAATTGTTTTTTGCTGTGGTTGTCACACCTGAGGACGGACGCTTGTGTTGCGCCCGAAACGTCGTGATTTCATTGATTTTATTTTACTTTTATACCTACGTGACTTTACCGAAAGAACCAAAGAGTATAGATTATTTACTTATTTCACGATCACGTGAACAACGCTTCCCAACGAAGCCTGGCAGCGTTCTTGCAATAGCTGTCCCATCTGTCCGTCTGTCATGGGGACATCCAAATTAAACTAAACAATCTTGATTTGAAGCTTTCGTGACTGCAGGAATCCATACTCTTTGGTTATTTCGGTAAAGTCACGTAGGTAGAAATAAAAAATCATATATCACGACATTTCAATCACAACACAAGCGGAAAAACAATAATAATATTTTTTTTTATCTAGCAGTGGAGCTGCTGAACCAGCTGAGGACGACCGCTTGTGTTGCGATCGAAACGTCGCGATGTATTATTTTTAGTTTTATTTTATTTTTCTACCTACGTGACTTTACCGAAAGAACCAAAGAATATCAACTAAGCAATGTTTTTTTTTATTTTACCAGCTAAGGCCCACTGAGCTATATATATATTTTTCAGTCGTGGGATGGCCACAATCGACGGCTCAGCAAAGTGGCTTATCACGCAGAAATGTATAGCAGCCACATACTCCGAACGAATGTTTCTAAATGCGGAGGAAAGAAATCGGAGGAGAGAGACACACGATTTCCAAATGTACAACAGGCGTCAGGGTCTGCATGTAACCCAGGACCGCCTGCATACCAGGCGATGTGGTTAACATCTCGCCTACCGCGAGCCTATGATGGGAGCTTGCCTGAAACTCGGTAGCAAACACCAGCGGTGGTGAATGCCGATTGCCACGCGTGGCTACGTACGGCTCGAGTTCAGCGTACACGCATGCACACGCACGTTCGGTGGAAAAATCCTTTCCGGCCGCGAGAATGACGTCGCAAGCCACGCCGCCTCAGTAACACACCCCCCCCTCCCTGCCCGCCCGCGCTTCCCCGTGTCGGGCCCAGGCGGCCGCGGAGGGTGCGGACGGGCTGGCCAACGGCTCCGAAGGCCGGGCGCGGCGGGCGAGGGAGAGCCCCCCGCCATCGCCCGAGGGGGAGAGGAGGGGCCTCGCGTCGCCGCCGCTGGCGCCGCACACCTCGGCGAGCCTCCCGGCCAAGCCCAGCGAGGTGCTCATGCTGCCCACGGAGGGCTTCCTGCACCGTAAGCACGAGTGGGAGGCGAGCAACAAGAAGGCCAACAGCAGGTGCGGGCGTTGCGCGCGCGTGTGTCTGTGTGTGTGTGTGTCTGTGTGTGTGTGTGTCTGTGTGTGTGTGGGGCGCGGTAGTGTAGCGGTTAGCGCTACGCTGCGCTATGAGCCTGGCGACCCGGGTTCGATTCCCGCTCACGGCCAACACCAGTGACGATTATCTGAACCGGTCCCGGGCCTCCCCTAGGTCGACTCAGCCTCAAATGAGTACCTGGTGCAGTGTGTAAACATTGCCACTAGGGAGACAAAGGCGGTCGGGCGTGGTGCTGGCCACCCACCCCCTCGTGTACTGTTCCGGCCTTCATAGGTGCTCGCTAACAGCACTTGCCCCTACAGTCTGTTAAGGCTATATGGGGGATCTTTGTTTTGTGTGGGGAGCGGTAGTGTAGCGGTTAGCGCGCTGCGCTATGAACCCGGCGACCCGAGTTCGATTCCTGCTCACGGCCAACACCAGTGACGATTATCTGAACCGGTCCTGGGCCTCCCCTAGGTCGACTCAGCCTCAAATGAGTACCTGGTGCGGTGTGTAAACATCGCCACTGGGGAGACAAAGGCGGTCGGGCGTGGTGCTGGCCACCCACCCCCTCGTGTGCCGTTCTGGCCTTCATAGGTGCTCGCTAACAGCACTTGCCCTAGCAGTCTGTTACAGGCTATACGGGGGATCTTTGTCTTTGTTATGGGAAGTGGTGGTGTAGCGGTTAGCGCCTTGTGCAGCAATTACGGCGGCCCGGGTTATCTGAACCGGTGCTGGTCCTTCCTGATGTCGACTCAGCCTCAAGTGAGTAGCTGCTCCTCTGTGTAAACATTTCCACAAAGGCGGCCGGGTGTGGCGCTGGCCACGAACCCCGTCGTGTGCCATGATAGCCTTCTTAGGCGCTTGCTAACAGCACTCTTGAGGCTATGCGGGGGTGTTTGTCTTGTGTGTGTGTGTGTGCGTGTGCCTGTTGGCGTGCGTGCATGCTCATGGGCACGCATGCGTGTATGAGAGCGTTCTTTTGGGGGAGTGGCGGCGTAGTGGTTAGCGCACTGCGCTACAAACCCAGCGACCAAGAGTGTTGATTCCCATCAGTGACAAATATCTGGACCGGTCCTGGGCCTCCGCTCGGTTGACTCAGCCTTAAATCAGTACGTTCTATGGTGTGTAGACCAAAGGTGGCCAGGCGTGGTGCTGGCCACATCACTCCCTCATGTGCCATGCTCGCCTTAAATCTAAACTACACTATTTTTTTATATTTTACCAGGTAAGGCCGTCTTGAGCTGTATAGCTCTTTTTCAGAAGTGACCTGGTCACAAATGATATATCAACGAAGTGGCTTACCATGTGGTATTTTACAGCAGCCAAATTCTCTAATTGCATGTTTCTAAATGTGGGGGGAAAAATTGGAGGACCCAGAGAAAAATCCACGTGACCACGGGAGAGAGAGACACCCAAACTCCAAATATACAGGTGTCAGGGTCGGAATCGAAACCACGACCTCCTGCATACCAGTCGAGGAAGTTAACATCTCGCCACCCACCGTGACGCCCCTTAAAAGCACTGGCCCCAACAATCTATGTAGACCAAACAAGGGACCTTTTTTATTTTCAACGTTAATAGGAACTATCCGTGGGCAGGCGATGCGTAAAGTGAAATAAATTCCACTGTTGCTATTATTATTGTAAAGGGGATGTTGCCATGATGTAATGTTGAGCCCACTGAACTTGCAATCCTTGGGGTCGCCGGTTCTATCTCCCGGCGTGGAAGTTGAAACGACGGTGCCGGTATCTTAAATCCCCCTCCGCCTCTGGCCACCCAGAGTATGAACGCTTACCCCACGGTTCGTGGAAAGCCAGTTCACCTGTGGCTCCCACGTCTTCAAAGGCCAAAAACATCACGAGAGCTTCCTCCAGTGAAAGTCCTTCCACCAGTCAGTGGCATGAGTGAGACACTTCAAGGCAGCTAATAATTAGATTTTTTCCACTTCTGCATGATCCACCAACTCCCATCTCCGCGTCTCTGGCTTCTATTCTATCCTTGCGCATGATGGTAATGCATGCGTTTGGAGTATTTGGCTGCGATATATTTTCACGTGATAGGCCACTGCGTTGAGCTATCATTTGTGGCCAGGTTGCTTATGAAAAAGAGCTACATAGCTCAGTGGGCCTTACCTGGTAAAATTAGTTTAGTTTTAATAATAGGGTTTTTCCCCTTTTTTCTGGCAACAAAACTGAAACCTTTTTACAAGTATTCATGTCTGCATTAACCACAATACCTGCATTCAAAATGCACGTCCCTTGGTGTGGACCGATCAGTTTCAAGGACAATGCATATATTATCAGAGTATGTTTTTTGTTTGCATTTTGACTGCAGGTATTGTGGTTAATGCAGACATGAATCCTTGTAAAAAGGTTTCAGTTTTGTTGCCAGAAAAAAGGGGAAAACCCTATTATTATATTTTGGTACTGGCAAAGGAGGTCTAATGATAGTTTAGTTTTGTTTAAATGTCAATGTCGAGGTCTGCTAGCCACGAAAGGGCTTTGTGGCTAGTCGTGATGCCTGCACACGCTTCGATTTCTCTACTCGAATGACGTCTGGCGAGAGAGTTCATGCAGTGTTCCTCCTCCATTGGATGAGCGTAGACTACAGTGGTTTACTACAGTGGTTTACTACAGTGGTTTACTACAGTGGTTTACTACAGTGGTTTACTACAGTGGTTTACTACAGTGGTCCATAGTTTTGGTTGCATGGCCCCAAGCACACTCCTGTGGCTTGTGTCTTTAATTTTCCGTTCATGATGGAGATGTACATATCGGTCTGCTGACGTTTCTGATGCGGGGAGGCGGTAGCCTTCCAGCGGTGCCCCGTCTCTCACGGGTTTTCATGTTACCTTAAAGACAACTAATACCGGCATCTAGTTGAAACTGACTTAATTAATTTGAATCCAGTGTCTGGATGAGACACGAAGGTCATCCTAACCCTAACTTTTGATTTGTAATATTTACCAGGTAAAGCTCACTGAACTATTAGCTCTTTTTCAGAGGCTACCTGGCCACACTTGATGATAGCTCATCATCGAAGTGGCTTATATCATCGTCAGCATCATCGCACGTGGGAATTCATAGTGGTTGTCCAATAATCTAAACGAATCTGTTATAAACGTGGAGGGCAAACTCCAAATAATCCACGCGATCACCACGGGTAGAGTGTGCAAACTCCAAATACACAGCAGGCATCGTCAGGGTCGGGATCGAACCCACGACCTCCTGCATATCAGGCGAGGGAGAAAACATCTCGCCACCGCGGCGCCCCTGACCCTGTCCCGCAGGTCATGGAACAACGTGTACTGCGTGCTGAGCACCGGTCACATGGCTTTTTACAAGGACCCCAAGAGCGCCAGCACGGGGGTCACGTTCCACAGCGAGATCCCCCTGCCTCTGTCGGGCTCCTCGTGCGAGGTGGCGTCCGACTACAAGAAGCGCAAGCATGTCTTCAAGCTGCGGTGAGCGCCGCCACGGCTTCCGGGCCCTCGGGCCCACGGGCCCGGTAACCTGGACACACGCACGACGATCGAGCGCGCTCGGGCGTCCGCGCCGTCGTTCCCACGGCGCGGGGGGCCACCGTCGTCACGTCGGACGGCGCTGCCGTGTCTCGCAGGCACGGTCTGCGGCAGTTTCACTGTCGGGGTCGATGTCGCTGCTGCCGCTGCTGCCGTGTGTAACCCCAATTGCGGTGTCATTTTCCTTTTTTATTTTGACAAACCGTCAGACTGAGAATGTTTTTAAATGTAGACGGGGGGAAATCCGATGAGCAACCAAGCTCTTTTTCCCAGTTTTTCCAGTAAGGGGTGGGTCAGCAAGTTACAGCTTCGGCCATTCTGTTCTTGCACATGATGGCAGCAGCAATACGCTCAGCAGCTAGATGCCAATGTCGAGGCCAGCTGGCCACGAGGCGGCTTCCTGGCTCGCCACGACGCCCGGCACGCACTTGGCTTACCCTGTTCGAATGACGTCTGGCGATCTTTAACGTCTGCCACCGACGAAGAGGATTGAATGTTATTATTTTTTTGTTTCGCGCGTGCAAATTGTTGGTGACCGGGCTGAAGCCATTGACTCGGTTTACAACTCGGTTTAATCGCGGGCGGCAACAAAAAGCCGGCTTCGAACCCAGGATCTCGGTAGTGCTGGCTCCGACCCCCTTCGAGCTGCCTGGCCACCTCAAGCATTGATTATTTAGGGTTTATTTAGTTATATGTGTGTATATAATTCTCTGTAAGGCGCGATATGAATTACATTAAGATAAGATGTTGAACCTCGATTTAAAGCTTTCGTGACTGCAAGGATTCATCTTCTTGGTTCTTTCGGTAAAGTCACGTAGAATGAGAATAACACAATAAAACAAAATAAGACAATAAAATTCTCACGACGTTTCGGCCACAACACAAGTAGCCTTCTTCAAGTGAAGGAACAGAACTGTCGTCCCGACAGTTCAGTTGAAGCGCTGTCGTCCCGACAGTTCTGTTCCTTCACCTGAAGAAGGCTACTTGTGTTGTGGCCAAAACGTCGTGAGAATTTAATCGTCTTATTTTGTTTCATTGTTTCATTCGCATTCTACGTGACTTTACCGAAAGAACCAAGAAGATGTTGAACCTCTTTAACACCGCACGCAGCCAACCATGCTAATTGGAGGTGCGGGGGTAGGGTAACAAACTAAACACAAAAAGCAGTTCTAAAAAAACTAAAATTCCAATATATTCTTTTTAAAGTGCAGAGTTCCAGTGGCTTCCTAATGTGCCGCAGAAGCGCATCTGAAAGCCCGCGATGCGGTTGACCGTTTTTGTTCGATGGCTCACCTAAAGCCGCTATAGTTGCATGCTAATGTTACACTTTGGCTGACAGCCGTGAACCAGTCTGCGCAAATGATACTGGACAGTGGTACACGAGAAACTTTTTGTACAGCAATTATTGAGGTAAATTTAAATTCGTAGAAATTCCTCATCACTTGTATTCCTCTCTGCCACCTACCGTCCACAAAGTGTTAACTGGGTTGCCTGCCATAGAAACGTGGGATTTCCTGACAATGTCCAGGGCTCGCATTGTGCACACGAGCACCACACGAGTATCTACGATCACGTGGTTCAATGGGCAACGAGAGACCGAGGAAGGATGGTGAAACACGCACACGGCTGGCGAAGTAACGAATGCACGCGTTATTTTGTCACTCGCAGGCTCGAGGATGGAAATGAATTCCTGTTCCAAGCCAAGGATGATGTAAGTTCACATTGCTGACGTGTTGTTGATGTGAGCCTTTAAAATACTTTTTTTTAAATGTCCATACTCTAGTTTTCACTGGTTGGCCTTTCGAGTCATATTTAAACAAATTTCTACTTGTAATGTGGTCCCAAGATTTCGCACACTGGTTGTTGACCTTACAGGTAAAGTGTGGATCATACCGATGGTTGAGTTTCAAACTTACAACACGGCACGATGCCCCCTCGCACGCATGAGTTTTTTTTTTCCGGGCGCTCCGGTTTCCTTCCCACATGCATGCGCGCCCATTGAATTGCTGACAAATGTCCTCATATATAGAGGACTGCAGAGCATGGGGAACAGTTGGTGTCGCCGGCTCCTCGCGTGGCTGCTGCTGCCCCTTCCCGCTCGTCTGTGGTCCCCTGCCCCTCGGGGTCGTTCTCCCCCTTAGAGGGCGAGCGTAGGCTGTGCCGCCGCGGCGGTGCGTTGCAAGTTTACATTATCACAATTATAATTGTTACGGCGGAGAGTAAGAGCTGCGGACATGACTACCGGGGTGTATCCACGCGGCAGCTCCTCGCCGCTTAACCCAGGGGGGTCGGCAACCTGCGGCTTCGGAGCCGCGTGCGCCTCTTTTAAGGACTTTTTCCTGTCGTTATTTTATCGAGGACCGCCGTCTGCTTATTCACCACGTGCATCGCGGCTCTTGAAATATTGGTTTTTAGTTGACCGAATTCGAAAAAGAAAATGGCTCCATTGTTATTTTGGTTGCTGAGCCCCCAACTTAACCCAGAGCACCGGGGCCTCTCCTGTGATGTGCAGTGAATGAGCCTCCACACATGTGCAGTGTGCTCATTCACAGACACTAGTAGGAGGCACTCTCTCGCTCTCTTTTATTCCGGCCTTCACAGCCTTAGGGGGTAACCACACACCGGGTCGGGACAGCCAACATGCTGCCAGACCCACAGCTTGAAGAGGGCGAAGATCACGACGAGTTCCATCACAGATCGCAGCAGCCTCGACTGTCAGTCGGAGCTCGTCCTTTTATCCTGCCCAGCGTGGCGAGGCTCCGCCCTCGGCCCCGCACCCCTCTGGATCCCCCAGAGGGCTCCGTGCCTTGCCCACATGTCCAAGTGGTAGAACGCGCTGCTACCCCTAACTCCATTGTCTACCAATCTCCCAGCGGCACGCGCTACAGTGACTCATTCAATGGCGCTACACGTGTTACCTGGACTTGGTCCTGTTGCCTTTTGATGGCAAGACTTTACCACGCATAATGCTTAGGTATGTCATGTGACCTCCTATAATTTGGCTTTTGGAGCTCCACGCAGTGTCGCTTTGCAGCAAGCCTTGCATAGACACCACGGTGACATCATTGCGGTGTTTGTGTGCGTATGTGTGAGTGTGTGTGTGCACGTTTGTTTGTATTTGCATGTATGTATGTATGTATACACATCTGGTCGTGTCTGTGTACATATTTGAATGTCTCTGTTGTCCGTGTGTTTGTGTGCACATATCCACGTCCACATTTGTGGGGAGCGGTAGTGCTATGGTTAGCGTGCTGCGCTACGAACCCGGCGACCCGGGTTCGGTTCCCGCTCATGGCCACCAACGCCAGTGACGAATATCATCTCAACTGGTTCTGGGCCTCCCCTAAGGCAACTCAGCCCTAAATGAGCACGTGTTGCGGCGTGTAATCATCGCCGCTGGGTAGGCAAAGGGAGGTGGTCGGGCGCGGTGCAGGCCACACCGCGGTCTCGAGTGCGGTGTTGGCCGTACGGAATCAGAATATTTATTGATGCCGGAGGAAATCCGATGAGCTGTGAAGCTCTTTTTCACAGATGTCCACCATTAGCGGCAGGTGGTCGCTAACCGCACTTGACAGTCTGTTAAAGGCCACACGGTTGGCGTGGGGGGTGGGGGGCGTCTCTGCCTCTCGTGCGATCGCAGGACGAGATGAACGGCTGGATCAACAGTGTGAGCAGCGCCATCGTCGGGGTGCGGGCGGAGGCGAGCGGCGGCCCTGGCGGCGGCGCTGGCGGCGGCGCTGGCGGTGCAGGCGACGTGGCACGGGCGCAGACGCTGCCTGCGACGGCCGTGAGCGGCGCCGGCGACGCCAGCCCCGGCAAGCGCGAGAAGGACAAGGAGAAGCGCTTCAGCCTGTTCGGCAAGAAGAAATGAAAACGAAACGGATTGTACAAACCCACACCCACCCACCGACCCACCGACCCACCAACCCCTCACCCCCAACTCGTCCCCGCTCACCCCTCCCCCCATAATGACGGTGCTCTCTGTGTAACGCGCGCACCCGGAACGTTTCATGCTGCACTGCACGCCCGGCGCTCTGTAAATCCACCGCAAGCCGGCAAAAAGAAAAAAAACAAAAACCTTCCCAGCCGGCCGCGAAAAAAAAAGCCAAATTATTCTCGTTTTTTTTCTAAGTTTTTATTAATCGAAACACTCTGGCGGGACGCGGCTAGCGGTGACTGTGTGTGGGGGAGGGCCTCGGCGGTGGCGCGCCGGTGAGATGCCTTACAGTGACGGTCGCGCATCTGCCCCTGCGGCGTTGTTTTTTCGTGCTTCGCGCTGCTCCTCGTGTTTCGTCCACCGCCTCGAGCGCCGATTGGCGACGTCCCTCGCCCCCACGTGCCACCCCCCCCCCCCGTCCCCCGTCCTCCTCCGTCTTCCGTCGATGATTCCTCCGTTGAGCCCTGGCGCTTGACTTTCACGCCTGCCCCCCCTCCCCCCCCCCCCGTACACCTGCGCGCGTGCCCACGTGCGTACGTGCGCGTGTTTAACCCTCGTGCCTACCTACGTGCCCCTTGCGGCCAAACGTGGATGGCGGTTGAAAGGCACCGCGGTCGCCCCCCGCCCTGCTTTGATCGCGCTGGCCCTGTGGTTCGCCGCCAACCGGCGACGTCGGGATTTGAGCTTGGCGGCGATCGTCCTGTGGCTTAGTCTGCCCCCTCCTGCAGGCGCTCCCCGTTGAAGTCAGCTGCACTTGGGGGAGATTCTCCCCTACGCTGTCCGTTCAGGGGAAGGCGGGCCCCCCCTTCTCTCCCAGAGCGGTCGCTCGGTTTGGGGAAACCTTGACCAATCCCGATCTACTACTCACTCCCGGCCTTCCCCAGGTCCGCTACAAGCTCCTGCACGAGGTTGAGTCGGCGACCGAGTGAAACGACAACAACAACAACAACAACAAAAAGACTCGCGTGTGCGCGTGCGCGTTTGATGCAATTTTGTTAACTCTGAGCTTTGTCCAAATTGTGTCACAGATTGTGGCAGTTGGCACAGAGAGTGGATGCAGTGTGTTTCAGTGTGGTGCTCTCAGCAGATGGCAGTGTCGCTGTCCACACAGTTTCTGCACTGCCGTCGATGATGTGTGCGGGACTTTTTCCTCTTGTGTTTGGGTTTTTTTTTTCCCCCTTGTTTTTGTGCCAGAAGTGTGCGACGGTGTAGATACAAAATGACTGGAAGACGATGCCAGGGGGCGGGGAAGCTCGCGGGGAGATTTGAGACGAGAGAAGGTGTAGGATGTGTACAGGAAAGTGGAATTTGTGGTCTGTGTTGGGTCGATTGAATTTGGATTAAGAGAATAGCCGTGTGTCATGAAGATGCGCAGGTTAGACCGGAAAGCTTTGGAAGGTGTTTTTTTTCTTTTATACAAATGTTTTTAAAAGCATATGGCCTATATTAGAGTAGGCGATACGCCAAACTGAACAGCTCTCAATTGCGTTAGAGCATTGCTTTTCGAACTTAATGGCCGGGAGTTCGTATTTTCTTTTGCACCATTTAATCTTGTGAAGGGCCCCGTGTATTTCCCCTTTCATGTGTTTGACCTCTCTTCTCAAGACTGAACTCTCCTCTTGAGCACGATTAGGTTGTGCGTGTGCCTGAGCCCTGTGCCTCTTGATTTATACATTGAAACTGGCAGGTTGGTGGAATTGCGACGCATGGAAATATTTCTAATTTTTTTCCGCGTAGCCGTGAAATATCTTGAGTCTCACGAAGGGGCGGCTGGGGGCGGCAGGGCATCTAACATCGCCCTGATGACGCCACGGTGGCGAGATGTTAACTACCTAGCCTGGTACACAGGAGGTTGTGAGTTCGATCCTGGACCCTGACGCCTGTTGTATATTTGGAGTTTTCATTGTTCTCTCCGTGGCCGCGTGGACTTTTCTACCGGTCCCTCTGGGTTTTCCCTCCACGTTTAGATCAACATGCGTTTAGAACAATTGGCTGCAGTGAATGTCCGCATGGTGATAAGCCACTTCGTCGAGCTATCACTTTGTGATCGCCAGGTCGCTTCCGAGAAAGAGCTACATAGCTCAGGTGCGTCTTCTTTCCTGGTCAAAGAAAATATTTTGAGATTGATGACAACGACGCGAGTGGGAACCACGCGATTATCTTCGCCCCCAACCTCCCCCCCCCCACCTCCCCGCTCGACACGAGGAGGAGGAACGTCCTCGGATTGTACACATACTTGCCGTGGGCTCGCACACTACAGCACTCGGCGATGGGCCAGCGGCGGCCGCGCGTTTATCATCCCCGTCCGTAGAGCTTTCAAGTCTTCTCTCTCCGCTTGAGTGCGGCCGCCGCCTTTCGGTTCGACGCTGACGGTGAGCCATCGGCCGCGGCGCTCGTTGAGAAACGGTCGCCCTTTTCGCCGCCCTTGCATTTGATGTCGTTTTTACTCGTGCCGTACCATTGCTGTTACCGTTCACGTTAGCGTTGGGGGGGTTTTATTTTGTTTTAAACGGACGTCAAGTTTTATCGCTGCATGTTCCTCTGATTTGTCTTCACGGGGGGAGCGTCCCGGAACGTCTGTGTCCGTGCGTCGCACGCGGACGCGCGGGCGTTAACGTTCGCAGGTCGCCGACTGATATCCCACCGGGCACATCGCCGATATGTATGTACGCATGTTTGAACTTATTTCGCACCGTACGTAGCCAACCGCGTTAATCGGAGGTGTGGAATATCCCACCACAGCCAAACTGACATCGCACCAGAACGATACTGATATCCTAATAGAATACCACCGACATCTCACCATAACCACACTGTTATCCAACCACAACATCACTGATATTTCACCGGAACGTCGCTGATATCCCACCAGAACCTCATCAACATCCCACCAGGACATCACACTCAGAACGCAAGCCCTCGAGAGTGAAAGTGCGGTCGTGTTATTTTATTCTTCCAGTAAACTGACCACTTTAGTTTCACAGAGCGGTGATGTTAAAGATATATGTATTAACTTAGATAAATATATTAAATGTGAAGGCATTTATTAGACACAGTACTCGATATTTTTTTTGTTGGGATAGTGGGGTGTGGGTGGGGGGTAGACACTCTGCAGAGCTTTAGTAGAGGGTGGGGGGGGGGGGCTAGGTTACTTGCTTTATGGATGGCCGAATGGTAAGAAGTTATTGCCTTGTATGCTTGCTTGCTTGCTCGCTTACAGACTCGACAAAATATAGATATAGATATAACAACAACAGAAACAAACACAACCGTTTCCTTTTTGTAATTATGTCGGTGAGAATGTGGAGAACGATGCCCGGCCCGGTGACCCAGGGAGCGCAACGCTCGCCGGCGTCCGGGTTCCCCAACCAGGCGGCTCCGTCCGGCTCTCTCCAACGGTGCGCGCCTTCGCCAAGCGCCGGGCCCTCCGAGCCCAGTGTCCTGACCCACGGTGGGACGGATCGCTTTGAAAAGAGAGAGAGAGAGATGGGAGTGAGTGTGTGTATGTAAGTGGGAGAGAGAAAAATAACGCACGGGGCCGCCGAATATTTCCAAAGCTCGCGAAGCGGCTCGCTGCAGGAAGATGATGCCCGCTTGCGGCTGCCATGAAAAACCTCCCTTTACCCTGCACGCGTCTCTCTCCAAGCCGCTAGCAGCGGGGAGCGGTGGCGCAGCGGTTAGCGCGCTGCGCTGCGAACCCGTGCGACCCCGAGTTTGATTCTCGCTCGTGGGCCAACATCGGTGACGAAACATCTGAACCGGTACCTCGCCTCTCCCAGGTCGACTCGGTCTCAAATGAGTACCTGGTGTAGCGGTGTGTAGTAAACGTCGCCACTGGGGAGACAAAGGCGGCCTGGCGTGGTGTTGGCAGCCACCCCCCTCGTACGCCGTGCCGGCCTTAATAGGTGCTCGCTAACCGCTCTTGCCCCAACAGTCTGTTAAAGGCTATACTGAGTGGGGGGTGGGATCTTTGTCTAAGGTCTGCCGAATAACTCGCAGAGCGCTCTGCGACTGCATGCTCAACGCACACCGAGGAGCCACGGATGATGTATTGTGACACACGCCGTGAACTTTGTTGGACAGTGGGTGAAGAGATGTTAAATGAAACAAACATAGGAATGATAGCGGTGTTTAGGTAATGCTAACGACACACACACACACACTCATAACCTACTAAGCAAAAAGGGTGGTAGTATATTTAATCAAGCTATTCCATTATGCATGGTATTGGGCTTTTAACTCTTACAAGTTTTCCCAGGTGGGACGTTTAGGCCGACGACAAAGTACTTTTTTTCCTCTTTTAGAACGACGTCTCACTCTAGCTATTGTTTAATTCCCTCTCTCTCCCACTGACCCTGCCCCCCAACCACCGGTGTCTCCCGAGTCGTGCGCGCCTGGCGGCCACATCACTCTGCCAGCTCATCCCAGACACGCGCGCGCTGGGGACGCGGGGAGTTGCGCGCATGTTTAAAGGGGTGGAACGCGCGTTCTGGTGGAATCGTCACGTGAGCCACACCGAGCATTCCAATGCGGCGAGTGATGAACACCACCTAAAGTCCAATTTTGACTTTAAACTTTCGTGACTTGCCGGGATTCATAGTCTTGGTTCTCTCGGTAAAGTCACGTAGATAGAAAAAGAAGAAAGAAATCAAAGCAAAAAACCCACGACGTTTTGATCGCAACACAAGCGGTCTTCTTCATGTTGTGTTGCGATCGAAAGGGCGTGGGTTTTTTGCTTTGATTTTAGATTTATTTAGACATTTTAATTATTTTTTTCATATTTACGTGACTTTACCGAAAGAACCAAGAATACCAGCGAGAGTCGTCACTTCCGACCCAGGCGCGCCACCCCCCCCCCCCCCTTTGTAATGCGGAGCACACGGAGGCATTTCAAACATTCTCCGCATTTGTAAAACCGGGGGGGGGGGGGGGGGAGCCGAGGAGTGGTTGAGGTCGACACTCCCAATCTGGTCACAGGACTCGGGAGATGAATTTTGAAATTGTAAACGCGCGTTCGTAGCGTGGGCAGCGTCGACCACCCCCCACTCCCTTTCTCCCGTCGGGATGAGCTGACGGAATGAGCGCTGACGAAAACTGGAAGCCCCCTGTACGTGTATACTTACTACCCTTTGAGTCTAATAAAGCATTACCATTATGTACTTTTAATCACGGGCATCCCTGAATTTGTGTCTCGCGTGTCGCGGTGTGTAAAAAAATAAAAAATCGCCGCTGGGGGAGACAAAGGCGGTCGGGCCACTCCACCCCGTCGTGTGCCGTCTTGGCCTTCGTCAGACGCTCTCTAATAGCACTTTGCCCCCAGCGGTCGATTCCGGCTACACGTGGGAATCTCCGCTTTTGTTGCCGATGGTGGTGATTTCATTTGCCGCACAGGCCAGATATATCACAACATAATTAAGCGTTAAACCACGTGGTTTTTTTTCGTACGTGGATTCTCCTATGACTTATTGTGACCCAAGTGTTTTTTTTTTTTTAAAAGGCTCCTCTACTGCTGCCTTGTGCCTCGGCGGCTCCACATGGCGCTGTCGTCATTTTGACGTTCGCGTTGGCTTTCTGGGCCCGGCAGAGGTGGTGCGTTCGCCTGCGTTTATTGGTGAGCGTTCCGATATGGGGCTGTGGTTGAGGACATAGAGCCGACTCAATCAAAAGGATCTATCGCACGCTTTCACTGTAGCTGCCGAGTGCGCAAATGGCATCAACGCAAGCTGATGTCATCGTGCACGTCCGTATGTTGAACTTCTTTCGCAACCGTGCTCATTGGAGGTGCGGGGAAAGGGCAGAAAAATAATAAACACGAAAAGCAGTTTGGAAGAAGCGAGTTTTCAATCGAGACGATTTAAAAGTACACAGGCCCAGTGGCTTCCTGATATCGGAAGGAAGAGCGTTATAAGACGGCCGCAGACGCGCATCTGAAAGCGCGCGATGCTGCGACATTTTGGCTCAAACGGCAATAGCAATTCTAGATTTGAAGCTTTCGTGACTGCAAGGATCCATACTCTTTGGTTCTATTCGGTAAAGTCACGTAGGTAAAAAAAAAAAAAACAAAAATCACGACGTTTCGGCCACAACACAAGCGGCCTTCATCAGGTGAAGGGACCAGACTGTCTCGAAGACTGCGCTGGAGTGAAACAGAGCCAAGCTCAGCTTAAAGGCTGAGAGCTGAAACAGAGCCAAGCTCAGCTTAAAGGCTGAGAGCTTGGCTCTGTTTCACTCCAACGCAGTCTTCGATACAGTCTGGTCCCTTCACCTGATGAAGGCCGCTTGTGTTGTGGCCGAAACGTCGTGATTTTTGTTGTTTTATTTTTTACCTACGTGACTTTACCGAATAGAACCAAAGAGTATGGCAATAGCAATGCCACCCCACACCGCTCTAAATAATGGACCAAGCAAACTTGTCTTGCAGCTGACTAAGAGACATTGAAGCAACTGAAGCCATATCCTGGCGACCTTATCTGGACTTAGACGTTAAAGGATTCGAGGAGCAGTTTCGCAGTAATTGGCATGCTGCCGCTGTGAACCCGCTTTCCTGGGTTCGACTCCCGGCCAACTGCTATGTATGTAAAGCAGCTTTCGCACCGTACATAGCCAACCGTGCTAATCGGACGTGCTAACTCGAGTCACGAGTGATATTTTAAGGGGCCATACCGCTTAACCAGTCAACGCTGACCAGCGTGGTGAAGTATGGTAAAAACAACCTACATGACCCACACGGCTCGCGGAAGCTTTCATCCAACATTACATCAATTGAAGGACGTAAATTAATTGTCCTCCTTGCCACACGCAACAAGAATGATACAAATTGGGCGGCTGACGGTAATGAAACATCAGCTCCGCAAGGTTGCCAATTTTAAATCCCACAATAGCCCATCCGTGAAGCCCTGCAGCTGCAGTTCGTAGGTCGTCCAGTGGGAGGCACTGTTGAATGTTTAAACAACAACACAAAATTAAACGTTCCACATCCCCGAACAAAGATCCCCCGTATAGCCTTGACAGACTGTTGGGGCAAGTGCTCTTAGCGAGCACCTTTGAAGGTCTGCACGGCACGCGAGGGGGTGGGTGGCCAACACCACGCCCGGCCGCCTTTGTCTCCCCAGTGGCGATGTTTACACATCGCAACCAGGTACTCATTTGAGGCTGAGTCGACCTAGGGGAGGCCCAGGACCGGTTCAAATAATCGTCACCGGTGTTGACCGTGAGCGGAAATCGAACACGTGTGATCAGGTTCGTAGCGCAGCGCCCTAACCGCTACACTACCCCCACCATACACAAACGCGCGCGCGTGCACACACACACGGGTATGTATACATTTATAGACATCATCTGCTTCATTATTTTATTGTGTTTTGTGATGCAGGTGTAAAACGCCCACCGACCACAGCTCCCTTTTTTCCCTGGTGGCAAACATTTTTACTTTCGTAGATTTTTTTGTTCCACCGCCGACGGACGGGATGGGGGGGGGGTGGGTGGGGTGGAAGAAAAAAATTTCCACGCATGTTTCCAAAACATAAAAAACCCATGAAAGAGCAAACAGGACCCTTGTCTGATATTGAAATGAAGGCGCTTGAAACGCCCATGCAAATTGTCTGGCACGTTCTGACTTTGACGCGCTTTCCGCGGTAGGTGGTGGTGCGATGGTGGTTTGATTCCTGGCACAGGTGGCGCAAATAATGAACCCGAAACATGGTTCTCTAAAGTCTCGAACATTGCTTGCCTCTATATCTACCGGCAGGAAAAGAAAATGTGCCCCGGCGGCGAGATGTTAACTGCCTCGCCTCGTGTACAGGAGAGCGTGGGTTCAATCCCGACCCTGACTCCTGTTGTATATTTGGAGTTTGGCATGTCTCTCTCTCTCGGTGGGCGCGTGGATTTTTATCCGGGTACTCCGGAGTTTCTCTCCACATTTAGAAACATGCGTTTAGAGTAGTTGATTGCTATAAATGCCCACCAGACAAGCCACTTCGTTGAGCTATCGATTGTGGCCAGGGCCTTACCTCGTAAAATAAAAAATATAGCTTTAGTAGTTATACATGGTGGGTGTTTATATTTCCGCAAGTATATTACCAAAGGACTGAGATTAACCGAGACAATCATCGTTTGTAGCCTTCTGCAGCTGTCGAATTGGGCCGGTAACACGACGGTTTCACGCCACAACACCCACCCAATGCATGCCGGCAATATTCAGAACGACGGTTTCCCACACAGTTTTCCCTTCCTACGATGTTTCCACACATGGTGCCACACAGCAGTGTGCGCGCGATGCTGCAGCACGAAGAGGCTTCATACTGGGCACCGTCTACATTTACAACGTTGGCCACTGATTGGACGAAGGCTTCATCCATCCAATGCTGTGTTGGTTATGGGGGGGGGGGGGGAGGCGTGGTGTTTGACCATATTTCACCACGCCAGTCGAGTGTGGGTTGGTGAAGGGGGGTCCAGGACCGGTTCACAGGTATCACTCACGTGGAATCACGTGTGGGTACCCTACCGTTACACCTAGCTAGCGTGCGTTAAAGTGTTTAAAATATTTTTTTTACAAAGAGACGCCTCTGACAGGATCTGAGCAGTTGTGGGGACCTGGACATTTACTCGACATTAGTGGCGTAAGCAAAGCCATAGATTTGATACACACACAGATCGAGCTATACGTGTGTAACTCTATCATGTCCGTTTCATATACGTTGTATGTAATTAGTTCACGTAACGCTACAAAATTGTATAAATACGAGCGAAATTGTTTTAGTTTACAAGGTAAGGCCCTCTGGAGCTACAGTGAGGGAAAAAAAGTATTTGATCCCCTGATGATTTTGTAGGTTTGCCCATTGACAAAGAAATGATCAGTCTGTAATTTTAATGGTGGGTTTATTTGAACAGTGAGAGACAGAATAACAACAAAATCCATAAAAACGCATGTCAAAAATGTTCTAAATTTCTTATTGTTTTTTTCGGTAAAGTCACGTTTGTAGAAATACAATACAATTATATTAAAACAAAAAACAATCACGACGTTTCGATCACAACGCAAGCGATCTTCATCAGGTGTCAAGAACAAATCACGGAGGTAAATGCAACAAAAAGATGAGAGACGAGACAACAAACCTGAAAAAACATTATGTGAAGCACATCCGGTCAGGCCAACAACACAGATAGACACTTCCTGGCGGACCACTCTTCTGAAATTCGTGGTCCGTCAGGAAGTGTCTAACTGTGTTGTTGGCCTGACTGGATGTGCTTCACTAAATGTTTTTTCAGGTTTGTTGAATTCTCGTCTCTCATCTTTTTGTTGTATTTACCTCCGTGATTTGTTCTTGACACCTGATGAAGATCGCTTGGGTTGTGATCGAAACGTCGTGATTGTTTTTTGTTTTAATATAATTTTATTGTATTTCTACAAACGTGACTTTACCGAAAAAACCAATGAGTAATTTTATGCAGTCACGAAAGCTTTAATACTTTATTATGTTCTAAATTGATTTGCATTTTAATGAGGGAAATAAGCATTTGACCCCCTCTCAATCAGAAAGATTTCTGGCTCATTTTCAGAAGTGACCTGGCCACAAATTATAGCTCAACGAAGTGGCTTATCGTGTGGAAATGGATAGTAGGAAAATACTCTAAATTCGTGTTGATTCTAAACGTGGAGGTAAAACCCGGAGGACCCGGAGAAAAATCCACACCAACCACGGGTAGAACACAACAAACTCCAAATATACAGGCGTCAGGGTCGGGATTGAACCCATGACTTCCTGCATACTTGGAAAGGGAGTTAACAACTCGCCACCACGGCACCCATCTCGAGGGCTCTGTACACAACAGTGACCATCTCTATTTGGAAGACAGAGGTGATCAATCATGGGACGGAGAAAAAATATGTATAGCCTTTGCTAGTGGTTCTTAACCTGGGGTGCAAGATGCCCTTTCTAGGGGGTGCGAGGCCCACCCAATATCATCCCTCCTCAACTTGAACCACGACCCAGCGAGGCCCACGCAATATCATCCCTCTTCAACTTGAATCACGACCCAGCGAGGCCCACTCAATATCATCCCTCCTCAACTTGAACCACTACTCAGCGAGGCCCACACAATATCATCCTTCCTCAACTTGAACCACGACCCAGCAAGGCCCACCCAATATCATCCCTCTTCAACTTGAACCACGACCCAGCGAGGCCCACGCAATATCATCCCTCCTCAACTTGAATCACGACCCAGTGAGGCCCACCCAATATCATCGCTCCTCAACTTGAATCACGACCCAGCGAGGCCCACCCAATATCATCCCTCCTCAACTTGAATCAAGACTCAGCGAGGCCCACCCAATATCATCGCTCCTCAACTTGAATCACGACCCAGCGAGGCCCACCCAATATCATCGCTCCTCAACTTGAATCAAGACCCAGCGAGGCCCACCCAATATCATCGCTCCTCAACTTGAACCACGACCCAGCGAGGCCCACGTAATATTATCCCTCCTCAACTTGAATCACGACCCAGCGAGACCCACGCAATATCATCCCTCCTCAACTTGAACCACAACCCAGCGAGGCCCACCCAATATCATCGCTCCTCAACTTGAATCACGACCCAGCGAGGCCCACCCAATATCATCCCTCCTCAACTTGAATCACGACCCAGCGAGGCCCACGCAATATCATCCCTCCTCAACTTGAATCACGACCCAGCGAGGCCCACCCAATATCATCCCTCCTCAACTTGAATCACGACCCAGCGAGGCCCACCCAATATCATCCCTCCTCAACTTGAATCACGACCCAGCGAGGCCCACCCAATATCATCGCTCCTCAACTTGAATCACGACTCAGCGAGGCCCGCCCAATCCCCGCACTTCTGAAATCGCATCGGTCGTCTCACCAAGGGCTCAGTGCCTGTCGACCGTCTTAAGATTCGCTTGGTCACTTCTGACGGAACGCTGCATGTTCCGTCAAGATAGCACGAGGACCTTGGCAGTGTCGAAAGAGCCCTCGGAGCCCCATGTGCGCTGTGGTGCCACACGCTGAGAACATAGCGATGTGTGCATTACCCCCGAAGTAGTGCCGGATCATCCTCGTAGCAAAAGTAGCTACCGTATATGTAGTAACTACGAGCCCCGCAATTTCAAGGGTCCCGCGCTAAATACTTTCGAGCTATCAATTCCGGTTCAGTGATTCTGCACTTGCTTTATTACTCTAGTCCTATACCGCCTTCAACTTTTATGAACGACTGGGTGTTTAAGGTTAGCGATTTGTCGTATTATCTGGCTGTATAGCAAATGAAAACATACAATTACCTTACTATGCAAGTAAAAATGTTGTGTTTTCATATTTATGTGTTTTTTTTTTTATTGAGGGCTCCTTTATAATATATGCTACAAACCCCGCACTAGCTTAATCCGGCACTGCGCTGCACTATCAGACAGAGGAATTGTAGTCCAATCCATTGTACTGTACTATGCGTCCCACCACAATCCATGCTGCCCTTGCATTCAACAGCCTGCACTGACCAGTGTGGTGAAGCGTGGTCAAACAGCCCCCGTGATGTGGGGGAGTATCCTCGTCCAGCAGTGGATTGACGATAAGTACAACGCTGGTACAATGTTGTTTCACCAAGATGGCCAACAACTGTTGCGTGTGTGTAGTGTGGAGCGGTAGTGTAGCGGTTACGAACCCACTCACTTCACGCTCACTGCCAACACAAGTGGAAAATATTTGAATGGGTCTTGGGCCTCCCCTAGGTCGACTCAGCCACATATGAGTACCTGGTGCGGTGTGAAAAATCATCTCCACAGGGGAGACAAACGGGGTCGGAAGTGATGCTGGCCACCCACCCCTTGTGTCCCGTGCCGGCCTTCATAGGTGCTCGCTAACAGCATTTGACCCAATACTATATTAAGGCTATACGGGGGATCTTTGTATATGGTAGGGTCATATACGTTTTAGGGTTTTTTTCCCCTTTCAGCGTGTGAGCACGTGACGGAGCTTTTTGCTCCCCACTCAATTTGTTTTGTGTCGCCGGCCCACAATTGTGGTGGAGAGCATTAGATCATTCGATAAACATCACCGAGTACAACATGATAAATATTTATTTTTAAAGGCTTAGTATATTGAGCCATTTGAAACTTAAAATCTAAGCTTTTTTATTTTAACAGGTAAGGCCGACTGAGTTATATGGCTCAGAAGTGACCTGGTCAGCACAAATAGCTCCAGCGGCTTACCGTGTGGAAATGTATTGAAGTCAAATACTGTTTTTTAGTATCTTGTATTCGTGCGCGAATATTTACCACTGCTTCTGAGACAATCAAAAGAGGAAGCAGCCAGTGGTCAGGTATCTGTCAGATTCCAGATGAAATACGCTGGTGCACCCAGTAACTGTTTTATCGATCCTGGTCTATTGCAGTGATGGGGGCTTAGTTTTGACCCTGCACCAGGATTTGAACTCTTGGTCATGACACGGAGACTCTGCTGCTGCATCAACGCAGCCTGTATCACAACCATAATGATAAGAATGTCGTGCCAATAACAATAATTTCAAATTGGTCTAAACATGAAAGTCTATAGATGCACGTGGAGGTACGTTTTCTTACGTCGAACTAATTGTGAGCTTTGTTGACACAAAAGTCAGTTGCAAGAGAGATGTGGATTACAGAGTGAAATATGAGCATTAGGAGAGTGTCAGTCTTCATTGGTGGGACTAAACCAGTGGTGGGAATTCCACATTTCTTTGGCAGGAGCCAGTCTATCCATAAGACAACAACTGTTGGCTACGATTCTGGGATCAGATCCATGTTTTAGCTGCCCGTGGTTATACCAGGTTCTCAGGTGTATAAAGTTGCACAAAACACACCCATCACGTTCATAAATGTTGCTAAATTCCAGGTCTGAGAATTAAATAATGTCAATGGAACCGTCATATGACAATCTAACAGCATAGTGTATGGGGAAGTGTGGCCCCTTACTGCGCAAAGGATAAAAAGAGCGCGTTGAACAATGTTCACATGTCTTGTGCAAAATCTCTTATTCTGCAGTGCTCTTTCATAAATGGTTCTCAAGGTGGAATAAATTTGGAAAGAAAAAACCCTCGGACAAAAAATGAACGCGATACCTTCAATTCTGTGGTGAAATTCAGCTTTGTTGATTTTATAAGGGTTGCTAATGGAGAGGAAAATGAGAGATTTATTTTTATATACTAGTAAACGAATGGCTGTGGCTGGAGGATCCTACAATTATTCCCACTGGGGACTTCTAAGCACCCAGAAAGCCATGCGCCTTGATGTTAATTGTAATCCCTTCGGCTTATTACCGACCTCCTGCAACCTCCGTTTATGAATGCAGCACCGGCATAATTTACTTGAAGGCGCGGGAATTTATGTAAAGCCGGCTGTTTTGGTTAACAGCAAATATTTGCGTATATATTTTTTTGTTGGCAGACATAGGGACTGTTTATTGTTATCTCGATGAATGCTAACTTGTTAGATATTTGGTGAAAATGAACAACCTGGAATCGAAATTCCAAAGCAATTAATTTGGCCTATTTATTAAAGAAATGTGGTTCCATCTGATGACATGTGTATGGCCAACGTTGCTAATACTTTGACAATGTTCTTACATTTACTAGAATTACTCCATTATACAGGGTGGCCCAAACGTGATTTTTTTTTCTCCAAGGGATACGCATTATTATACACATTTGATTTATTATTCACATTTAAGGACAGCACCCCCCTATTATTATCGTCATCCATTTCCCCATATTCACTTTTAACAAAAAAAATAACAGTGAAGAATATCTAAACTATTAACAAAACAATAGAAATGTTACCAACAAATTACACTTTATTGTATTGTCCGCTTAGGTATTTAGTTAAGTCTTTATTGGCATTATTGTGCGCGCGTGTTCTACATTATTTAACTTGTGTTTTATGGTGTCTGCATGGAATTGCGTCGAGGGTGTTTCGCCTGTTGCAGTGTGATTGATATGAAGGTCATGGAATAATTAACTCAGTGTAGTCCAAATCTGTCTGATCGTTTGTGATCAATCGCTTTGTGATCAGAAACGACTTTTGATGAGCGTGTTGCTGCAGCACGACTAGAATCACCCACTCCAGATAAATGTCCCTTGCCCATTAAAGCTGTCTAGTTTTGTAATATAGTTGTTTACGTAATTGTTGTTGAAATGTCAAGTCGTTATTGGTGCTGATGTTGTTTTTGATATGTCATATTATTGCTGCTGCTGATGTTGTTGATTGAATGTAGGCCCGCAAAGTGTCACTGGGAAATTAACAGCAATAAATCCATGTCGTTGCAGTATACCATCGGTGGTTTAAGTACGGTATATACGTACGTGTGTTGAACTTCTTTCGCGCCGTACGTAGCCAACCGTGGAAATCGGAGGTGCTGATTCGTGTAGGGAGTAAGTGCGGTATAACATACTTACCGGCAAGGATACGGACGGAATGATAAACCGACGAAATATTTGAAAAACACATTAACGTGAAAAGCAGATTGTGTTGCCACAGTTGATAAATGCTAAGGCCACGATAACACTTAAGAGCCCCCCCCCCCCCACCTTTTATCTTTTAAAACGGTTGGGACAAGTGCTGTCAGTGAGTATTAAGGCTGCAACGTCGCATAAGAGCGGTTGGTATGGTCGGTACCATGCCCGGCCGTCTTTGTTTCCCCAGTGCTGAATTTTTTTCACACACAGTCCTCGATGCTCATTTAAGGCTGAGTCAACCTAGGCGAACAACGACCTAGGTCACTCCAGGCCTCGCTTGCCGCTGTTTTTTAGCCGTGGAATTGAACTCAGGTACGCCGCATTCGAAAAGTGACCAACCAATGAATCACCGCTCCCCATACTAAAGGCAAAGGATCCGCCGTGTATCCTTGCGCGGAATGTTGGGGCAAGTGCTCTTAGCGAGGTGCCCATGCCAAGGAAGACGCACACAGAACCGCACGTGTACATATGTGTGTGTGTGTCCTGGGCCTCCCGTAGGTGTGCTGAGCCTTGAATGAGTACTGCGACTGGTGCTGTGCGTAAAACATCGGCGCGGTGAAGGTGCTGGCCACCCTGAACCTCTCGCATGTGCCTTCGTAGGTGCTCGCTGACACCACTTGCCTCAACGGCCTCTGAAAGGCTATACGGGAGGGGAGATAATATTTTACCTTTCGTGTTCGTGAGCAATGCATTTGTTATATCGCAGCCCGCGGTGCGTGTTAATTTGCAATTTCCCAACTCCTTAAAGGGATTGCTATTCATGTAGGAAATACCCAAATTCATATGTTAATGCGGCGAGGCCGCATTGTACTAACGATGTGGCTTGTTTATCTGCTGCTGAGCTCCACAGGGACCCCACCGCCTCCCCCCCCCGCATCAATACGGCTTCGTATATTAAAACGCCACTGCGACTGGATTCGTGAGGACCATGGGATGACTATTAAGAAAATAAAAGGTGACCCCCTGTACTTTTGGTGTGTGCGGTTGAGTATTGGTTGTTTGTGTACGCGTTCGGTGCAGTCTGTGGGCTTGTCTGTGTGTGTGCGTGCACTTGCCCCAACAGTATGTTAAGGCTATACTGGGGGGGGGGTCTTTGTTTTTGTTGTGGGGGGCGGTGGCGTAGTGGTTAGCGCACTCCGTTCGCGGCCAACACCAGTGGCAAATATTTGAATGGGTCCTGGGCTTCCCCTAGGTCGACTCAGCCACATATGAGTACCTGGTGCGGTGTGAAAAATCATCTCCACAGGGGAGACAAACGGGGTCGGAAGTGATGCTGGCCACCCACCCCCTTGTGTGCCGTGCCGAGCTTCACAGCTGCTCGTAGGTGGCAAGGCCCATTTTTTGTAAAACATGCGAATGTCGTTAACCTGTTCTCTAACAACAACAAAAACCTGCCCAATTGGAACGATTGTGTTGTTAATGTCAGAAGAGGCAAGACATCAGTACCGAGGTGATTGTGGTGGAAATTCCACAGTGCTATGCCAGGGACATCCGTTGAATTCCCACAAACCAAGCAGTGCGATCTCACACAGCGGTGCTCAGTTTATTGGCCACAGGAGAATGATCATACTGAGGATGATGATGATGATGATCGTCCTTATCTTCGAATGTTGACCTTGGGCCAGGAATTGAACTTTGCAATCTCACCGTGCTTGGATGAATCTTAAGGAACAACGCCAAACTAAATTAAACCAATTTTGATCATCCAACATTTCGATGAAAAACAAGTTTCCTAATTTGGGTTTTTATGTATTTTTGGAAACGACAACTCTGAAATACAACGCGCCAGTGTTGGCCTGACTCTGACGTGGATCATTATTTTCCGCTAGTTCGGTGCGATTAGGCGCCCGGTGGAGTCCCCTTTTTTCATTATCAAACAAACACAATCAAACAAACAAAAACCAGGGCGATGTAGTCACAAGTTTATTTTCTGACACCGCTTCTGTGGGCTTTGCGGTATTCGTGTTGGTTTTTTTTTTAATTAACAAACGGTGGAATTTCAAAGATCATGATAACCGAGTGCGTTACGCGACCACGGTCTCCCGACCAGCCAATGAGTAACCGTGCGAATGCAGTAACCCCTCCACGGTGTGCTCTGGCGACCATTTACAGGAAGAACAGCGACGACACCTGGTCGCCTTTCCTCGCCGGAGAGGCACCAGGCGAGCGTGGCTCTCCGTGCCGTCGCCATCACTCCACCACCACCCACCCAGCCCTTGGGTCATTCTCGCAGCTCAAAATGTCTCTTCGCGTTGCCCGCGCTCCTTCCTCGAAGGCAGTGCCCCCCCCCCCCACCACCCCGGGTGTTGGCCAGTTGGAGTGAGGTGGCTGGGGGTGGCTGTGGGTGGCTGGGGGTGGCTGGGGGTGACTGGGGGTGGCTGCGGGTGGCTGCGGGTGGCTGCGGGTGACTGGGGGTGGCTGCGGGTGGCTGCGGGTGACTGGGGGTGGCTGCGGGTGACTGGGGGTCGCTGGGGGTGGCTGGGGGTGACTGGGGGTGGCTGCGGGTGACTGGGGGTGACTGGGGGTGGCTGGGGGTGGCTGGGGGTGCCTGGGGTGGCTGCTGGTGGCTGCGGGTGGCTGCGGGTGACTGGGGGTGGCTGCGGGTGACTGGGGGTGGCTGCGGGTGGCTGCGGGTGACTGGGGGTGACTGGGGGTGGCTGCGGGTGACTGGGGGTGGCTGCGGGTGACTGGGGGTGGCTGCGGGTGACTGGGGGTGGCTGCGGGTGGCTGCGGGTGACTGGGGGTGACTGGGGGTGGCTGCGGGTGACTGGGGGTGGCTGCGGGTGACTGGGGGTGGATGGGGGTGACTGGGGGTGGCTGCGGGTGACTGGGGGTGGCTGCGGGTGGCTGCGGGTGACTGGGGGTGACTGGGGGTGGCTGCGGGTGACTGGGGGTGGCTGGGGGTGGCTGGGGGTGACTGGGGGTGGCTGGGGGTGGCTTCTTTCGGTGCCCTCTAAACTCGGCCGTGATGATTCTCAACCCCATTTTTGTGGCTATTCACGGGCGGAGTTTGCGGGGGGGGGGGGGGGGGCACGGGGGTGGGGGTCACCCCCCTCTCAAACTGGACACCTTCATGAATTTATTTTCAGTAGTTTACAATTAATTATATGCACCCGCGATTCGTAATGTGAGGGACAAAGTGAGCTCCTGCCCCTCAACATTTAGAAGTCAAACTCCGCCTGTGTGGCTACAGTGCCCCCCCCCCCCCCTCAATCGCCTGAACCCCGACACGGTTCTGAGACATAAACGTCAAATGAACATCAGCATTTTAACACAATTGTACCTTTTTTGTGAGGTTTATCCTAACTTGGCTAGTAACTGCAAGCGAATTATACAAAAAATAATTGTAATTCAACGGGACGCCGCTTTGTGCTTTCCCGCGCTCGCTGGTTGCTCTTGGCAACCACATGGTCTACAATCACTGAGTTTTGAAAGGGTTACCGCATTGACATCGCCACGTGCCACCAGGGGTCTGCATACCCCGGGTTGAGAAACACATTCCTGCGGAGGGAGCTGGTAGGAACGTTGGGTTGCTCGGTCAATGGCCAGGGTCAACAACGGCGGCACCACGTGGTGTATTCCGCAAATATGCCCGACTGTGAGGGCGGGCACAAGCCGGCGTGAGTAGGTTAAACGTTGAGTTTTATAAGGGCACCACGGGGTGACCAGCCCCTCCCCAGCCCCACCCTCACCACCCAGCCCCTACCCCACCCAGCCCCTCCCCACCCTCCCCACCCAGCCCCTCCCCACCCAGCCCCTCCCCACCCAGCCCCTCCCACCCTCCTCTCCCCACCCAGCCCCTCCCCACCCAGCCCCTCCCCACCCAGCCCCTCCCCACCCAGCCCCACCCCTCCCATTTTTGGATGCACGGACGGACACAATAATCCCCTGTGGGCTGGTGTAACCAGGAGGTTCTTACCAGTATTACTGGTGTAGTGTATAGTGTATTGTATAGTGTATAGCATGTCATGACTCTGACGTATGATACAATCTTACACATTTACAAATGACCTCACGTGACCCCCAGGGGTCCACTGCTCTAACTCTGCCACTGAGGTTAGAGTGCAAAGGGCACGGACGCAGCCGCCCTCACAGACCCGAAGCAGAAATTCGTTTCACCATCCCCGGCTTCCCTCCTTACAACAATGTATAAACTCCGAGCGATATGACAGAAGAGGCATACACGAGAGAGTGAGAGTGATGTTGAAAATATCCAGATGCAGATACAAGATAGGGGCGTGATGATGTGAAATAAGATCATGGACGTGGCATGTGAGTGATGTAGACAACATACGTGCTTATGCTAAAGAGCTGCGAGAAAGGGTAGAGGTGAAATCGATTGTTTGGCATCATCGTCTGTTCTCCAATGACGCCGTAGTAGTTGCGCTCCGGAAGAACACAAAGTTGTGGAGATATCGCGTTATAATCTCAATATATATAAAAGGAAAAAAGTTGTGATTATGCGTGTCTGTTCAAAATGTTTAGCGTACTTCCCGACTTGCAACAAACTTGAAATTTGCCATGTGGGTACTTTCCAGACTGTACACCATGCAAAAATTATAAAAATACACTTTTGTTTTCGGGGGGGAGGGGAGCTCAATAATGCATTTATTTTTTGCACGGCAAGTGAGCTGTGACGTCAAATCTGTCACTGACCCGCGCACGTGGAAGCGTAACGCATTGTAGTGTAGTGGTTAGCGCTACGCTGCGCTACGAACCCGGCGACCCGAGTTTCTATTCCCGCTCACGGCCACCACCGGTGACGATAATTTTTTACCGGTCCTGGGCCTCCCCTAGGTCGACTCAGCCTCAAACGAGTAATTGGTGTGGTGTGTGAACATTGCTACTGGGGAGACAAAGGCGGCCGGGCGTGGTGAATCCAAGTCCCGGACGAAGCCGGGTAGTGAAGCTAGTGAATAATATATAATGTAGGGCAAAGCACAATCCGCGATAACGCGTGAGAGGCAAACGCGGGTTGAGACAAAGACGGAGTCGCGTGGGTAGCATCCAGAAGCATCCAGCAGCATCCCGACGCCTTGTTGTTCACGTCCCTCGTACATTCATCGCGTTCTATGAAATTCGCGTCATGAAAACATGCGGCATTAAAGGAGAACAAACTGTATATGTTAATTGTATTATGTTTATTGGGAGCTGAATGTTCGGTTCCTACATTTTCATGAACGTGCACGTGAATATATATACACACACACACGTGCATGTGTGTGTGTATACAGTCCACTGCTGTATGAGCGCATCTCCCCATGCCACCATGTCTGTCGTAAGAGATATTTTTAGGGACTGCAGGCTTGTGAAGACAGAGAGCGTGGAAGTGGGAGCGTGGAACTAAAGTACAACGATCAATTATTTTTCACTGCCCTCTGTTGCCGGTTAGCGCACGGCGCTACGAACCCGGCGGACCCGAGTTCGAATCCCGCTCACGTGCAACAACATTGGCAATTATCTGAACCGTTCCTGGGCTTCCCCTAGGTCGACTCAGCCTCAAATGAGTACCGGGTGCGGTGTGTAGTAAACATCGCCACTGGGGAGACAAAGGCGGCCGGGCATGGTGATGGCCACCCACCCCCTTGATAGGCGCTCGCTAACGGCACTTGCCCCAACAGTCTGTTAAGGCTACACGGGTGATCTTTGTCTGTTGCCCACCTGTTGTGCATGGTGGTCACCTATCCAAGCGCCATCCGGGCTCAACTGGGTAACTTCCGAGATCTGATGAGATCGGCCACATTCTGAGCGAGGATTCTGAGTAATGAATTAATAATTGATCAATGATTATTAAATAAACGGAAAGCCGTCTGTGAAAAATAAAATGTTATTCAATCAGCCTTCTTGACTCCAGCAGCATTTGTTTAAGGAGACAAACTCCGGTTGCAACTTGTTTGAGACTCATCAGCTCATCGGATGTAGTGCTGTTTTTGGAAATCTTTTCATATTGTTTTCTATTTTACGTGCTATGAAAGTAGGGCAATTGCTCAAAACGTTGCCTGTTATAAACGTTTCCTTTTAAGGCCGCAGTGTTATTAAAGAATGTGAGTTTTCATTTTATTTTGCATTGTCATTTCATCAGCAGGGTGCCGAAGAGACTGCTGATGGGGAGACTCTACAACAACATTGGTGCAGAGGACTATAGATTGATGGACTAACATATTCATTCAATTTGGTGTGGAGGGTCATACTCTTGGATGCTTATTTATTCGTTTGAATACGCCCAAATAAGTAATCGGAAGTCACGTTGCAAGTTCGCTAATGTGGCCTCAAAGCACTCTTGTACAACGACATTTTTTTAAACGCTTAAATAAGCCATCTGTGTCAGGAGAAAAAAGGAGTCATTTTGCATCATACTTTACTGGCTGGATTAGTTGTGCAGTGGTTAGCGAGCTGCACTATGAACCCCGAGTAGTGACCTGAGTTTGATTCCCATCCAAGGCTTACAAGTGGCAAGTGATATATCTGAACAAGTTTCCGGTCACCACTACTTCGCCAAACAGCGCTCACTAAACCAGTGTGGCGAAGTATGGTCCAACAACCCCCCTTGATCGACACAGCGAAGGGAGATCTCCATCAGTTGGATGGACGACGGTGCTTTGAGTGATGATCTGTGGATTACAATTTAATGATTTGTGGAGGCAAATTCATTTTTCTACTGACGGTGCATGCGGAGTATTGAATGCTTGTCGAGTTGTTGTGTTTGCTCTGTAATGCGTGTCTCATCTACGGGTCATGTAGACCACTGCACTTGCTCTGGTCTCTCTTAATTAATCGGTGTCTACACCCCCCGTGCAGGATGTACATGTGGAGAGACGACAAGAGTCCTTTCTGTATCTCATCCGGCCTGTCTCTGAATTCCGTCTCGTATCCACATTGGTCCATTTACGTCCCCGTTCGAGGAGCAGTTCACAACCTCGTTACGTTTTTATTGGACCGCGTCTCATCATTTCCCTCCAACCCAACCACCTTGCCACCGCGCCTGTGGAACACAACCACGAGAGAGAGAGAACAGCAAACTGCACCCTGATCGGTCGCTTCATCATCCAGCCGGGCTGAGCACAGCGGAGGCACTCATCCCGCCAGTCAGGATACCAGTTAAAAAAAAATCTCCTTGTTCGGGAGGAAATCGACCCGGACATTCATCCCTTTATCACACACAGAATGAGGACCGCCTGGTAGGGATTTCAGTATTGGTTGTCTTATGGCTCGACGTCGACCCCCCCCCCCCCCCAGCTCCCTGCCATACCCACGTGGCGTGTAGCATCCCGATGGTTCATCTGGCGATCTGATTTTCCACGGATTGCGGTGTTCTCTGCATCGCGAGGAAGAGACATCGCTCCGGAGAGGTCGTGTGCCCCCCCCCCCCCCGCCCAAGGCCGTTTCCGTCACTCTGGGCCCTGTCGATGTTTTTCTAAGTCACGACTCAAAACTCGCGTCCATGCCTACGCCCGTGGAGCCACGAGCCCAGTGACTGTGCAGTCTGTTCACCCTCATTCTGTTGTCTCGGGAAAGCACTTTGTGTGTGTTTGTATTTACGGAGTGTTGAAATGTTCACGTGTGATTTTCCAATGAAAGGCACTGTGTGTATATATGTATATAAGAAAAAATAGATATAGAATTATATAAAAAAAAAACAATTACTCGTGGAATTTTCACTGGTTCGGGGCTGTGAAAAGGAGGTCCTTTAGAGTGGTGACTTATTTTATCTTAATGATACTCATAGAGCGCCTTTACCAAGGCGCTTTACAGCAATCATACATTTCGATTTAAAGCTTTCCTGACTGCAAGGATTCATCTTCTTTGGTTCTTTCGGTAAAGTCACGTAGAATGAGAATAAAATAATAAATTGATAAAATAAAATAACACAATAAAATTCTCACGATGTTTCGGCCACAACACAAGTGGCCTTCATCAGGTGAAGGGACGTATAACTTTAAATGAAGAATTGAGTTCTTGTAAGGTGGTGTAGTTTTAATGCAGTAGCGCAAGATGGATTGATAAGGAGAGGGTGGGACAGGCCTGCTCGTAGTTGGGGGGGGGGCGACAGAAAGCTGGGGGGCTGAAAGGCAATGCGGCAACAATGAATTGGGAAGACAAAGGGGGGGGGGGGGGTGGCCAGGAGGGAGAAGGGGGCCCTTTATTTTTTTTTACTTTGACGCATTAGTTTGTTCGCCTTTTCCAGCAAACAACAGCAACGTTTCCATTGATTTACGAGTTGCGGTTTAACGCTCCTCGCCAGTCGTGTTCGAGGGTTGTCTTGGCACAGCTATCGAGTGTGCAGGCGGTGTAACTGCACCGGGGACCTTGGGTTGGAAGAGCCCGGATGCCGGGGGAAATTGGCGGAAGTGGCGCCGGGGGGGGGGGGGGTAGAGGTGGGGGGTAGAGGTGGGGGGTAGAGGTGGGAGGCAGAAGTGGGGGGTAGAGGTGGGGGGTAGAGGTGGGAGGGGAATCTTGCATCTTGGCCCGTGGTTACGACAACTGTGCCTGTGATAACAATTTTAACGCAACGCGTCCGTCCTGCAACACTTCCCCTAAATGAAAACGAGATAACGGGCGACGTTCCCACCAACTGTCCCTTCTCATTGCCCCCGCCCCCCCCCCAAAAAAAAAACGACCTCACCTCGTCACATCTTCTCGGGCAGGGTGATGGACGAACATGCAGCTCCTCAGCACGTTGCTACCGTTACGCAAGAAGTAGACACGAGCACGTGGGTTGCGCACCGCTGCCAGATTTGCGGCGTCGCGACAGCATGCGGGCGAGCGCTGCGCCCGTGGCGACCGGCGGTGTGACACGTGGCCGTGTTGGGCCGCTCGTTTGCTCGCGGGCGCTCGAGTACTCACGCGGTGGCATTCGTGGACGTATGTCGGCACTTCTTTCTGGCCCTACGGAGCCGAACGTGCTAACCGGCGACGCCGTTCCTGATCTCTCTCGACCCAGGATCCGGTTGTTGTGGCTTCTAAACTCAACGGGCCCGGAGCCTGTTTGTGGGGGCAGGGGGGGTGTTGAAATAAAAATATATTTTTTTAATCGACATGTCTCTTAAACTGTCTGGAAGCGCGTCTTGCGTGTATGCGTGTGCGTTTTTTTCAGGGTGTTTCAATTTGTTTTTACACTTCTGAGAATTCGCAACAATAACCAAAGAAACGTGCCCTCCGGGATATGGAGAACACCTGGAGAATTCCAGGCACGTGTTGACAACGATGGCGAACAAGTGGAGACTCTTTGACTTTTTGAAGCTATTAACATACATTTGTTATCATGTTACAGTGTATTATCCGTTATTTTTTCCATTAAAAAACAATAGTCCCATATGAGTGTTAACGTTTTTTGAAGCGCTCTGTAAAGTACCATCTGCGTACGTCAGTTACATTTTGAGATGTTAACTACCTCGCCTGGTATACAGGAGGTTCGTGGGTTCTATCTCGATCCTGACGCCCGTAAATTTGGTGTTTGCATGTCTCTCTCTCCCAGTCGACGCGTGGGTTTTTCTCCGGGTCCTCTGGTTTTTTCCCTCCACATTTAGAATCAACGTGTGTGTTTAGAGTTTTTGGCCGCTATAAATGCCCACGTGATAAACCACTTCGTTGAGCTATCATTTGTGGCCAGGTCGCTTCTGAAAAAGAGCTATATATAGCTGTGGGCCTAACCTGGTAAAATAAAATATAGTAACATAGTTTGTATTCAGCAAGCTGGCTAAAAGGTACGTGGAAAAGAAATATTTTGAGGAATTAATGAGCGCAGAGGTAAATAAAAGAGCTATCGAGTGGATACCGAGAAAGGGCGAGACGAAGCAGCATCAGCAGCAGAAGGCAAACAGCAGAAGATACGAACGCAAGATGAACAATTCGGAGGCCACTACTTGACAACAACAACAACATCAATAATAACCAAGCAGAGGAAGGGATGGGATATAATGGGGGAGGCCTTTGCCCAGCAGTGGGAAGTTACAGGCTGAACACAACAACAACAACATCATCATCGTGTACACAATCTGCCCCCCTCTCTCCCCGCAGCCACTGGAGAAATCACAATGCACCACAACAACACAACGACACATTCTTGGATTGAATCGCGCTACGGTCGTAGTCGTTAGCTATATAGATCAGTGGGGCCTTGCCTGCTAAAATGAAAAATAGTTTAGTTGTATAGTTAATACACAGGCTGCCCTGCAGTGTTTGGAGGGGGGCAGTAGCGTAACTGGAGGGGGGTGGTATGGCAGCGTTATGCGACGCATAGGGAGCCCAGTCGGCCACAAAGGGGGGGGGGGTCCCGAATCCACAGATACAACAACAATGTTCAAGAAATGTTATTCAACAAAAAATATTCCAACAATTAAGCATGAATGCCTAAAAAACAACAACATTGTTACAAATGAACAAAAATAAGATTTCCGAAAAATGCACACACGACGTAAAATATAGGAGAAGATCTGCTGCTGGGTGTTTGTTCCTGAACACCGGGATTTGTTAAGCTGACATGCGCATGGAAGTAAGACGCACGGTAACTTAACACTGTCACTGTGAGACTGTCTTCCTCGAAACCCAATGCGCAATGCAACAAGCATAAATATTCTAGATTTGAAGCTTTCGTGACTGCAAGGATTCATGCTCTTTGGTTTTTTCGGTAAAGTCACGGAGGCAAAACAAAATTAAAATAAAATAAAAGAAAACAACTAAATCAAATCACGACGTTTCGGAGGCAACACAAGCTTCCGTCTTCAGGTGGAACAGTCACAGCAAGATAGCTGCACCAAGTGGTGAGCTCTGAGACCATCGAGCTTATATACAGGTTAAGGTGGGGGGGGGGGGGGAGGAGCCAAGCAAGGAGCCACGTGACTCCCTGCTTGGCTCCTCCCCCCCCCCACCTTAACCTGTATATAAGCTCGAGGCTCTCAGAGCTCCCCACTTGATGCAGCTATCTTGCTGTGACTGTTCCACCTGAAGACGGAAGCTTGTGTTGCCTCCGAAACGTCGTGATTTGATTTAGTTGTTTTCATTTATTTTAAGCATAAATATATACGGAGTTATAGCCTCACAGCTCATTGTTGTATACGGGGTTAATATACATCCCAGTAAAAGTGAGTCGGGATGTTGGAGGGGGGCCCACAATCATATCTTGTTTATATGGGGGGGGGGGGGGGGGGGTGGGACCGGAGTCGACTGAACCACCCCCACACCCACCACCCTCTGTTGAAGGCGCTGCCCTCTCCACTCAATAATGTCCTGCCGTCGCTCAGTCGCTCATTCTGTTTCGCGGTCAACATCGGTATACAATTCGTTTGACACGGATTGTGTCGTCACCCCCACCATGCGTGTTGTATGCGCCCCCCCCCCCCCACACTACTGAATATATATAACATAGATTATTGCACCTAACCATTACTTGAAACATCGACAGATGGCAAAACATTTTTTCGTAGAAAAAAATGTTTCTCGCTTTTTCGTTGCAACGCTTATGCTGCAGTCACTTTAAAACGTCAATTTAAAACATCACCAAAGTCATCTGACGTTTCCCTTGATTTCCGCGGGACAGCTATCGGCCATCCAAAGCACGATTGAAGAATAACGCACGCGTCCTGCCTGCCCTCATTCACGCCTGGTGCCGTAGAGCAGGCGTTTATCTTGTTCGCAGTAACCTCTTGCCTCTGCCGTTGCGACATCTCCTGTACCCGGCCACCTCCGCGCTCCATACCTTGCCTGCTGGGAAGTTGCACGATTTCGGGCGTACATTGCGGACACTTCAAAGATTTGCGCGATCATTCGCGTTGTCACGAAGCGCCTCTTTTGCTTGATACATTCATTTTAAATATTTGACTGAGGTTGCATAATTTTTGTGGAATGTCCGTGCTTGTGAGACCCTGACCCATGCTTTTCACCACATCTTGGCTGGACTACAGCAAGTCTCTCCTTTACAGCACCCGCAAAATCACTCACTGGAATACTCGACATCATGGAAGATGTCAGTCATGCTCCCCACCGGCATATAAGACCACGTTACCCCCGTCTTCAAGCCCCCTCCAAAACCTCTCAATACAGTTCTGTATCAAGTTCAGTGTCGTTCTCAACATCTTCAAATTTCTCCGTGGACTACCGAGTACACATGCAAATGTTGGGCCAAAAGTGGCTTATGTTGGACCAACGTTCGTGGACTGTTGGGGCAAGTGCTGTTAGCGAGCACTTGTGAAGGCCGGCACGGCACACGAAGGGGTGGGTGACCAGCACCACGCCCGGCCGACTTTGTTTCCTCAGTGGTACTAAGTACTCATTGTAGGCTGAGTAGACATAGGGGAGGCCCAGGACCCGTTCAGATAATTGTCAATGTTGTTGGCTGTGAGCGGGAATCGAACTCGGGTCCGCCGGGTTCGTAGCGCCGCGCGCTAATCATGTGATTACATTTACATGATTTATACATGCAAATGCTGTGTAAGTATAATTCTCTTATCCCTTGCAACGTGGAGGATGCGCTGGTTGTGGCGTGACTGCCCATGCTTATGGCTTTCAGATGCTCAGCGGCATCTCACTGCAGTCCAGAATGTTTAGGGTTCACGTTAAATGTCCCTCTTCACCATTTGTCCAGCAATTGTCGGCGCATACACAGCAGAAGTAGTATCTTTTAAATTACGAGCGTATATACATCCACAATAGAGGTTTTTGGGATAGATCGCGTAAATATAAATGTGTCATTAAACCCGCCACCACCCGACACAGCCAATTAGTGAGGTGTGTCACGTGAACAAAACATGCCAGTTCGTTACTAGTACAGCACACCGGTGTGTTGGAGAGTAAACACACAACATTGACAATTCGAGTACGACGTTTCGCCAGTAGTTACAACCAGCCTTATCAGGCGACAGCCAGCAGAGCTGTGGAGAAGGCCTCCATGTGATGTCGTCACTTGTGACCCAATCAGGTGCGAAGATCAGAGGAGGAGTGGGGGGGGGAGATAATATTGGTCGCGAATGCCTATGTGTTATATAGATGTGTATATATATTTTTAAAATAGTATTTTCTATTTTAAAGCATCGATGTGAAACATCTGCGAGGCTTGGCCTACCAGTAGCAAGGGCGCAGCCAACACTCTGCAAGTTTTTTTGGTGGGGTGGCGGGGGGGGGTACCCTCCAAGGGAATGCTTCCTGGTGGTTATTGGTCAGATCACTGATAGGATCCAAGAAGTCCGACCCTCCACATCGACGCGAGATAAGAGAGGGATCTACTGTACTATGAACACATTCCTGCGGAGGGGGCTGGTAGGAAATTTTGAAGTAATTATGTACAGATATTCAAGCCAAATATGTTGGGGTCGTGCGCAGAAGAAAGCAAAATGAAAAGCGAGCAGAATTATAAAACGACGCCAGAAAGTGCAGTGTAAAAGAGGTCGCACCAGAAAGTGCAGTGTATAATCCCCTGCCTCCTGTGAATTAATCCCTGTTGGGCTTCCAGTTCATATAAGGGCACCACGGGGTGACCAGCCCCACCCCTCCCACCCCCCACCCAGCCCCACCCAGCCCCACCCCACCCTCCCCTCCCCACCCAGCCCTTGCCTACCCTCCCCTCTCCACCCAGCCCCACCTCTCCGACGTGGACAGACATCCACAGACATACACAATTAATCCCCTGCCTCCTGCGAATTAATCCCGGTTGGGCTTCCAGTCCACTAGGTTTCCTACCAGTATTATGCTCGGTTTAATATCCGCGCAAATGCCGTCCGTTTGACTCAACACGCCCGAGTGCCGACTTACCGTTCACGCGCTTGCCGTGCGCGTCAAGGCACCCTCAGCTAAGGAACAATCGGCATTTCACGGTCACCTGGCCGAAGGGGCGAGAAAATCAAGAGGACTATCCAAGAAAAGAAAAAAAAACACGCAAACAAAGATACACGGTGACATTTGTATCCACCTTTGTTCGTGGGTGTCTCAAACGATTGCGATTTTTTTTTGGCCCAAAGCCTGCGAGCAAAGCTTCCGCGCCGTCGCCACAGCCACGCTTGTGTGGGGACGTCTGCAAATTCCGACAGACCGGCTCAGAAATAAAGAAAGGTCTCTCCATGCTCCCCCCCATCAAAACGCGAGCGACGTTGCCTCCCGCAAGATTGTGGATGCAATTGATGCCATCATCAATTGCATCCACAATCTTGGGAAACAATGACGGGCAAGTAGAACGCAAACCAAATGAGGAAGAGGGCCCTAACCTGCGCTCAACCTATCCGACCAAACGGCATAATGTTTCGTGTGTGTGTGTGTGTCGGGTGTTCGCAACTCTGTGGCGATTGAGCGGAAAGCTGTGTTCTGGCTCAACCACTGTGGCTTTTCGAAGTCGGGCATGCTGCAGATAAGGCCCACATTGTCCACTTGGCTGTGGGAATTCGCCTGCAAATGTGACTCTCCCAACAGTTTATTTCCCCCCTCTCGTACTTTTTTTTCCCTCTCTCATCCACTTAGAAGCAGCAGCAGCACCGCCTTTGTATTTTAATATAAAACATAAACTACTTGTCGCTAGGGTTCACATGAGGCGACCATGTAAGTCCTTTGCCTTGTGTTTTGTATTGTTTTGTTTTTATGCTGAAGGTCTTTGTTGTTTTTTTAATTAAATAAATGGCAAGTTGTTAACGAGTGCGCCTGTAGCGCGATTCGATTCAAGAATGTGTAGTTGTGTTGTTGTGGTGCATTGTGGTTTCTCCAGTGGCTGCGGGGGGAGGGGGGGGGCAGTAAACTAATTGTGTACACGATGTTGTTGTTGCAGCCAGTGCCGGATTAAGCTTGTTATAAAGAGGCCCTACCTAAAAAACACACGTAAATATTAAAACACATAAATGTTTAACTTGCACAGTAAAGTAACTGTAGTTTTTCATTTGCTGTACAGCAAGATAATACGACAAAATCGCTAACCCTAAACACTCGGTCGTTCGTAAAAGCTGAAGGCAGTATAGCACTATAGTAATAGAGTAAGTGCAGAATCACTGAACCGGAATTGATAGCTTGAAAGCATTTAGCGCGGGGCCCTTGAAAGTGCGGGGCCCGTAGCTACTACATACAGTGAGGGAAAAAAGTATTTGATCCCCTGCTGATTTTGTACGTTTGCCCACTGACAAAGAAATGATCAGTCTATTATTTTAATGGTAGGTTTATTTGAACAGTGAGAGACAGAATAACAACAAAAATCCAGAAAAACGCATGTCAAAAATGTTATAAATTGATTTGCATTTTAATGAGGGAAATAAATATTTGACCCTCTCTCAATCAGAAAGATTTCTGGCTCCCAGGTGTATTTTATACAGGTAACGAGCTGAGATTAGGAGCACACTCTTAAACGGAGTGCTCCTAATCTCAGCTTGTTACCTGTATAAAAGGCACCTGTCGACAGAAGCAATCAATCAATCAATCAGATTCCAAACTCTCCACCATGGCCAAGACCAAAGAGCTCTCCAAGGATGTCAGGGACAAGATTGTAGACCTACACAAGGCTGGAATGGGCTACAAGACCATTGCCAAGCAGCTTGGTGAGAAGGTGACAACAGTTGGTGCGTTTATTCGCAAATGGAAGAAACACAAAAGAACTGTCAATCTCCTTCGGCCTGGGGCTCTACGCAAGATCTCACCTCGTGGAGTTGCAATGATCATGAGAACGGTGAGGAATCAGCCCAGAACTACACGGGAGGATCTTGTCAATGATCTCAAGGCAGCTGGGACCATAGTCACCAAGAAAACAATTGGTAAAACACTACACCGTGAAGGACTGAAATCCTGCAGCGCCCGCAAGGTCCCCCTGCTCAAGAAAGCACATATACATGCCCGTCTGAAGTTTGCCAATGAACATCTGAATGATTCAGAAGACAACTGGGTGAAAGTGTTGTGGTCAGATGAGACCAAAATGGAGCTCTTTGGCATCAATTCAACTCGCCGTGTTTGGCGGAGGAGGAATGCTGCCTATGACCCCAAGAACACCATCCCCACCGTCAAACATGGAGGTGGAAACATTATGCTTTGGGGGTGTTTTTCTGCTAAGGGGACAGGACAACTTCACCGCATCAAAGGGACGATGGACGGGGCCATGTACCGTCAAATTTTGGGTGAGAACCTCCTTCCCTCAGCCAGGGCATTGAAAATGGGTCGTGGATGCGTATTCCAGCATGACAGTGACCCAAAACACACGGCCAAGGCAACAAAGGAGTGGGTCAAGAAGAAGCATATTAAGGTCCTGGAGTGGCCTAGCCAGTCTCCAGACCTTAATCTCATAGAAAATCTGTGGAGGGAGCTGAAGGTTCGAGTTGCCAAACGTCAGCCTCGAAACCTTAATGACTTGGAGAATATCTGCAAAGAGAAGTGGGACAAAATCCCTCCTGAGATGTGTGCAAACCTGGTGGCCAACTACAAGAAACGTCTGACCTCTGTGATTGCCAATAAGGGTTTTGCCACCAAGTACTAAGTCATGTTTTGCAGAGGGGTCAAATACTTATTTCCCTCATTAAAATGCAAATCAATTTATAACATTTTTGACATGCGTTTTTCTGGATTTTGTTGTTGTTATTGTCTCTCACTGTTCAAATAAACCTACCATTAAAATTATAGACTGATCATTTCTTTGTCAGTGTGCAAACGTACAAAAACAGCAGGGGATCAAATACTTTTTTCCCTCACTGTATGTAGTAGCTACTCTTGCTACTAGGATTATAATCCGGCACTGGGCGGCAGTGCTGTTCAGGGGCTCGACGTCGACGCCGCGGTCTGCTGCTGGCCACGGCGAGAGGGCTTCCGGCGAGAGTTGGAGACTTCTCGTGGCTTTGCCGTTCCTCCGCCGTTGCAGGAGCGCAGATTGTTCAATGTTCTTCTCTTTTTTAACGTGGCTTTCATCTAAGCCCGCTTGGCTTTACAACCTCGCCTGCACACCTTTTTGCCTTGTTGATTTTAAATTTGCACTGTTTGTCTTTCACTTGTCTTTTTTATTCCTGATAATAAATTAAATTAAATAAGATTACAGTGGTGTACTATATGATGCATATAGGTTGGGTTGCATGGCCACAATCGCACTACTGTGGCTAGTCTGTAATTTATATTTTCGAGTCTATTTGGGTTTCTGTGTGTCCCAATAGGTATCTGCGCATCTGTGTCTTTTTGTATTTGTACGAGTCGAAACGTATCTCTGTTGTCTATATTTATCGCCATAGGTCTCTATGTATCTCTATGTGTCTCTATGTGCCTCTCTGTGTCTATGTATCGCTATGTATCTCTATGTGTCTCTATGTGCCTCTCTGTGTCTATGTATCGCTATGTATCTCTATGTGTCTCTATGTGCCTCTCTGTGTCTATGTATCGCTATGTATCTCTATGTGTCTCTATGTGCCTCTCTGTGTCTATGTATCGCTATGTATCTCTATGTGTCTCTATGTGCCTCTCTGTGTCTATGTATCGCTATGTATCTCTATGTGTCTCTATGTGCCCCTCTGTGTCTATGTATCGCTATGTATCTCTATGTGTCTCTATGTGCCTCTCTGTGTCTATGTATCGCTATGTATCTCTATGTGTCTCTATGTGCCTCTCTGTGTCAGCGTATCGCTATGTATCTCTATGTGTCTCTATGTGCCTCTCTGTGTCTGCGTATCGCTATGTATCTCTATGGGTTTCACTGCATGGTCCCTGGGTTGGGATGTACGGCCACAATCGCGCAACCTGTACTGCGGCTTGCTCTCTTCCAATTTTTCATTCATGAAGGAGATGCGCGCAACGGCCCGTAGTTGATGATCGGATGCGGTCCACGGTTCTAGCGGTGTCTGCGCGGAGGAGAAATGTCAAAGCCAGGAGGGTGTGCGATGGACAAACGGGCTTAGATGAAAGCCACGTAAAAAAAAAGAGAAGAACATTGAACAATCTGCGCTCCTTCAACGGCGGAGGAACGGCAAAGCCACGAGAAGTCTCCAACTCTCGCCGGAAGCCCTCTCGCCGTGGCCAGCAGCAGACCGCGGCGTCGGCGTCGAGCTCCTGAACATCACTGCCGCCCAGTGCCGGATTATAATCCTAGTAGCAAGAGTAGCTACTACATATGTAGTAGCTACGGGCCCCGCACTTTCAAGGGCCCCGTGCTAAATGCTTTCAAGCTATCAATTCCGGTTGAGTGATTCTGCACTTGCTCTATTACTATAGTGCTATACTGCCTTCAACTTTTACGAACGCGGACGGCTGGACGTCGGAGAGTCGAAGGACAGCACGGCCGACGGAACGCATCCACGCAGCAGAATTGACACCGTTCAAGCCATTCTCGGCTACTGCGGGCAGGACGAATACAACATTGTGAAGAGGACCATTACGCGGTTTCTGTTTACGGCAAAAATTAATTACTATAATCTCTTACCTGGTGGGTTCATTAGAGGGGAAAAAAACAAAAAAAGTTAAATTATTGCAACAAAATCACACTTAGATTAGCGGTTTTTTTCATTTTCACACCCATATCCGCGTACTGATTGATTTTTTCCTACAATACACGGGAATTCGCGTCGATCTGGGAGGCGCGATAATACCGATAAGACACGCTGGCCCGTCCGCTTGCGGTTCACGCGTGCTTGTGTGTGTGTGTGTGCGAGCGAATGGGCGCGTGTGTGTGTGTGAGCGCGCAAACCCACAACGCTAAGAGGCCACCTGCGTTTGGGAACGCTGCCACGGTTACTTTCCCTCCCGGAGAGCGTCAGTTACTGTAAGCGACGTGGAGGCCCTCGCCGCGTCCAGCTTACAGCTGATAAATGACGACGTCGCGTGTGTTTCAGAGAAATTGGTGCTAATTACTGCCCACCACCCCCACCACCACCACCCCCCCCCATCACAATCATCCCCCTCCACAAACCCCCCCATCCTCCAAACCGTGCTCCATCATCGGGCTTGCCACCTCACCCACCCTGGCTGTGGTTTTAGCGTTAGTTCCCTTTTTGTTAATGATGCTCGGATGAATATTTTCAGCCTTTGACCTTTTTGAAAAGCCACTGGCTGGCAATGTGTGTGGCCCATTCCGACCGTTTTAATCTCACCCCGTTTGCTCGTCGACACCGCAGACTTCGGAAAAGCGATCGCCCTGAACGTTTTGCCCTGTGTTTATACACATATATTTTATTTTATGTTGTTGTTGTCGCTACGTTTTCGCTTTAGACTGACAGCTCGTATCCCCAAGGAGGAAGCGGCCATTTTTCCTCACCGAACGTTTTGTTGTTGTTGTTGGTTAATTCACGGACGTGATGCAAATGAAACCGTTCAACAAAACGTTACGCATTCCTGTGACACGCGTATTGATGAAGGCTCATTCTCAAGAGGAGCAATCGCCGGACCATGCCGATTCTCCTCGACGTGTCGGCGATGAGAGGCAGCGCGCAATAAGAAAGTGCGCGACTTCGACTTCGTCGTCGTCGGTGTTGTCAGCCATTGCGAGCTCATTTTTATTTTCATTTCCTGGTATTTAGTAATTTGTCACTGAAAACCAAACACTGCGATGTACGCGGAAGCCCGCATCGGGATTGATTTTAGATTATATTTTTGCACGTGAATATTTTTTGGGAGCGATAGGTTGTTAAACACTTCGGGATATTGACCGCTCTCAGCCAACATTGGTCCGTCTAGGCCACCCACTTAGCTACCTCCATCACCTTTTTGTTCATTGCAACACGCCAGATATTAATGTCGTTCGCACATCCCATGCCACAGGTGCACTTCAGAGCCTCCAGTTCACTTGCAGGACAAACGCAAATGCTCGTGAGTGCCAGGTTTTATTGGAATATTCAGCTACAACCAAAAAAAAAAGGGCACACAACGATGACAGAAAATAATCTCTTAAAGGTAACAATAAAATGTTTTCGCGTCTAAAACACAAACTCTATTTAAGCAATTGTCACGGTAGCTAGGGGCTCTGTAAGGCAACGCATTCATTTTTTTTTTACACGAAATAAAGCGACAGCGTTTTAACAAAAGCAATAACGGACAGTGGTCAGATTTTATTTTGAAACATCACCTTTTCACTACCGTGATAATTATAATGATAATAAAAGTAAAAACTACTTTCAAACAGTTTCAGCACTGAAAAATACATTGTACAAAAATACCTTCCAAAAGTTTGTACCGAACAAACGGTACTTTTTCACCGTATAATTAAATAATATTAAAATAAAATGTATCTGTGGAAGCACCATCGTTCTTACATATATTATTGAAGTCGTAGAAGCGTTTCACTGATCAGGGCTTCAATTCGGCTGAACGAATGCAATTTTCCTCACGCTTTTTAGCGATAAATATTTAAACGATGCAGACATTTGCTGGTGCTCCTGCATATATATGTAATTTGTTTAGCAGCTAAAGTGGAGAGGTTGTTGTCCACAGATTTGTTTTCGTTCATCACCTACTTTTTTTTATTCCGTAGGTACGTTTAATCGGTGGCGTCCGGCTTAACGTGCTCGATTAATTTTCGGCGGCTCTTAAATGTGCGTTCACAGAAATAAAGGAAAATTCGGCGTGAGGACGATGTGCAACTCGCGTTGGTGCAATGGAAGGGTTGGAAAATTGTGTAAACAATGGCAAAGTCATTTGCATCGATCGTGCCGATCGCGCTCACCTAAAACGTGTAAATATTAACAAATGAATGCGTAAAGATGTGTTTGTATTTTAACACGTAGGCTTTCGCGACCAATATTATTCATAATAAAGGTTTTTGGGTTAGATCGCGTTATTTATAAATGTGGCGTAACCCTCCACCACCATTCTGGCGAATTGCTCGATGATGCTGGATGTAATTACCAGCGAAACGTCGTACTCAAACTGTAAATGTTGTGGATTCACTCTTCAACACACCGGTGTGCTAAAGTAGTGAACTAATTGTCTTTTGTCAACGTGACACTTTTTGTTGCTGATTGGCCGTGTCGGGTGGTGGAGGGTTACGACACATTTATAAATAACGCGATCTAACCCAAAAACCTTTATTATGAATGTGTTTGTGTTTGCTGCATCGCAGGGTTGAAGGTCATTGAACGGCGAATGTCCCCGCCACTGCCCCATCCCACACTCCACAGGCTTCTATGCCACGTGAAATGATACAACGGTAACAGCTCCGGGTTAAGCCAAATCATCCTACCCCTCCATTGGCATTGAGTAAACCGAGCCTTTCTAGATATACATTTTTTGTGCGTAGAATTTATCTTTCTATTTTGCCCCAATTTTATCCTGATTTGTGCGAACAGCGTCCAGTCGCGAGTTGAATTAATTCCGAAATCTCTTCGAGGAGTGCAGCCCCTCCCCTGTGATAGATGACGGCCCGCAGAAGCAGATGTCACAGACCTACTTCTGAAATCCCTTTGACTGAATTTCCATCGGCACCAGGAGGCACCAGTTTCCTATCAGCCCTGTACGGAGTAACGGATGTTCACCAACAGTTAAACCTCAGGGCTGAAATTTCGCCAAAGTAAGTGCAGAGTCGCATTTTTTTTGTTCGTGGTTTTTATCCAATTTAAGTGCAAATCCAAATTTAAACATGATGGGTTTTTTTTTTTTGGTACAGTCATTGGTGACTCGGCTCAGACGATCAACTTTGCTTCAACTGAGAACGAGATGCAATCACAGGCGGCCGTCTGAATACGAAGCCAGGGGTCCCTCAGGGGTACCAGCTCCAGTGCTCTTACCTCGTGATCTGTCCGGCCACCTATTCCTTTATCTAGTATTTACAGTTTTCATGTGTGGTGTGTGTTGTTCTCTAAGCCAATGCGGGTCTCTCGTGGGACATTTGCACTCGACAAAATCTACAATTCTAACTTAGCCACTATGAACAAGAACAAAAAGGACGGCCAATTATATCTTTGCTTTTTGACTTTTATTTGTGTGGGCAGACACACACACACACGAACAAATGGTACACTACGTGCCACTATAGGCCAGTGTACGGACGTGCGATTGGTTGACCCAGTCTGTAAGGCCGAAAAACTTCAAGCTCAGCTCCCGAGCTGCTCTTGCGTGATGAAAACAAAAAGTAACCGAAAGAAGATTTCCGTCAGGAACCCTAGTCTGGTTGGGGTACAGCTGCTGGTGAAAGTGCCAAAGCAGTTGTTGAATTTGAAAGCAGCCACACTTGGGTAAAACTGTGGCGGCATGACCAAGCATAACAACTCCAGAGTGCGACCAGAAGTGTTTATTCATTTGAGGCTTCTTTTATAAATCGGGCTCAGATTTGTGTGACACTTGGGCACAATACAAAGCATCCCTTCTGAGGTACGATCTCCTGCAACCCTAACGCTGACAGCTTCTGTGCCCGCCGCTCTTTCATGAAAGGAAGAAAGATAATGAATGAGAAGCTTTATGAGAAAGGGAGAGTCTATTGAGACGGAGTGTCTGTTGTGCACGCATTATGCGCAGAGTAAATTGAAGAAATCCATTTATTTGGCTGGGTTTTTTCTCTCTCTCCGTAATCAGCATCGCTCCATCGGGACCTTGGGTAGCAGTGAAATCTGCAGATGCAAATCCTTCCTGGAAGCAGAACGTGCGTCCTTATGGCGTGTACCTTAACAACTGAGCACTTGAAATGCCTCTCTTGTGCCTCGTGGCGTCAAACGAGCGCCGAGAAAAACAGATAGACTCGTGCCAATGTACGTGGCCGTTACGTTGATGTTACGCAGATGTTCCACGTGCTAAGGTTGGGGCAGGATCCTGACCAATTGCTGCTGTGCCCATAGCAGCCTCTTCAGGACAGGGATTTTCACTCCGCGCCAGTGAGGGATGTGACAATGAACGTAACGACAGCCTCTTGTCCCCAGCTCCTACCCCACTACGTGCATGCGTGTCTCATATAAACTATAAACGTTTTTTTTTATTTTACTAGGTAAGGGCCCACTGAGCTGTATAGCTCTTTTTCAGAAGCGACCTGGCCACAATTGATAGCTCCACGAAGTGGCTCATCATCGCGTGGACATTTATAGCAGCCAAATACTCTTAAGCGCGCGTTTGTAAGTGTGGAATGGAAAATTGGAGGACCCGCAGATCAGTGCCGGATGAAGCTCGTGCGAGGCCTCTAGAATATATGTTATAAAGGGGCTCTAAATGAAAAAAAACCTAAATATTAAAACACTAAAATTGTAACTTGCATAGTAAAGTAATTATATTTTTTCATTTGCTATACAGCCAGATAATACGACAAATCGCTAACCTTAAACACCCAATCGTTCATAAAAGTTGAAGGCAGTCTTGTACTATAGTGATAGAGCAAGTGCAGAATCACTGAACCGGAATTGATAGCTTGAAAGCATTTAGCGCGGGGCCCTTGAAAGTGCGGGGCCCGTAGTTACTACATGTGTAGTGGCTACTACATGTGTAGTAGCTACGACTACATGTGTAGTAGCTACGACTACATTTGTAGTAGCTACTACATATGTAGCTACATATGTAGCTACTTCGGGGATAATCCGGTACTGCCGCAGATTAAAATCCACGCGACCACGGCGAGAGAGACAGAGAGAGAGACACTCAATCCACAAAAATATCCAACAGGCGTCAGGGTCGGGATCGAATTCACGATTCTCCTGTATACACCAGGCGAATAAAAGACAAACATCTCGCCACCGTGGCGCCCATGCGGTGCGCAAGTTTCCCGATGTACGTGGCCGTCGGGTTGGAATCGGCCGACGTGGAGCACGCAGGCGATCTCGCGATCTCGTCTTGCGTGCCCCGAAGGGAGCCGTCCGGTGTGCGCGGCACCGGCCGCTGAATTCCCCTCGGTGAGTTTCGAGGGGGCAATTGGAGGGGTCGGGCCTCGGGCGCTCGACGGTTGTTTACGGCGTCGTGCCCGATGGTCCGACGGTTCAGTTCGGTGGTCGGGCCCTGGGGCTGGCTCTTCCGTCGCTTTTGTGCACTTGTTAAACGTAAGATTGAAAAGTCATTCCTTTGGGGACTGCCCTTTAGTTTGCTGTCCTTCCGCCGTACGGCGCAAAAGACGTTACACACACGTACATACGAGACCCTGTCAGAGGGGTCGGTCGGTCTGCTCCAGGATCAGTTTGAAGCTCGGCCACAGTGTGGGTCGGACACGTTCGTTTCAAACGTTCACGAGCGTAGCGATGGCCAACATTGGGACTGTTTGTAGTTTTGAGGGGTACGTGCTATAATGGCACCGCTTCACCAGATCGATGACCGTGTCCCTGGGTCAACTGTTCGTAGCACTGTGGCATCAATATGCAGTGTAGTTGGCTGGCATTGCCTGTTGGGCATTCTTGGAATCATGCGGTGCAATGGCTGACTCATTCCAGCAGCATGTTCAGTGCATAGTTGCGACTCGGGGTTGCAATTTGATTCCAGACTAAATCATTTCTATTTTGTACCGCGCTGGGTTGTGTGAGTAGTTGCGTAAAAAATGAGACCGGTGTTGACAAACGGGTCTGAGGGTTTGGACCAGCGAGGGAGCAGGCGTTGTGCACCGCAGGAATGAGGACGAGACGCTGGATATCGGGCATCGTAAGAAGAATCGATCTGGGTGAGATATTGAGAAGGTGAAGAAGAAGAAGAAGAAGGTGGAGAAGACGAAGAAGAAAAAGAAGAAGAAAAAGAAGAGGAAGAAGGTGAAGAGGAAGAAGAAGAATAAGGTGAAGAAGAAGGTGAAGAAGAAGATGAAGAAGAAGGTGAAGAAGATGAAGAAGACGAAGAAGAAGATGAAGAAGACGAAGAAGAAGGTGAAGAAGATGAAGAAGAAGAGGAAGAAGAAGAAGGTGAAGAAGAAGAAGGTGAAGAAGATGGAGAAGAGGAAGAAGAGGAAGAAGAAGGTGAAGAAGATGAAGAAGAAGATGAAGAAGAAGAAGAGGAAGAAGAAGGTGAAGAAGAAGATGAAGAAGAAGGTGAAGAAGATGGAGAAGATGAAGAAGAGGAAGAAGAAGGTGAAGAAGAAGGTGAAGAAGATGAAGAAGAAGAGGAAGAAGAAGGTGAAGAAGAAGGTGAAGAAGATGAAGAAGATGAAGAAGAAGATGAAGAAGACGAAGAAGAAGGTGAAGAAGATGAAGAAGAAGAGGAAGAAGAAGAAGGTGAAGAAGAAGAAGGTGAAGAAGATGGAGAAGAGGAAGAAGAGGAAGAAGAAGGTGAAGAAGAAGGTGAAGAAGATGAAGAAGAAGATGAAGAAGACGAAGAAGAAGGTGAAGAAGATGAAGAAGAAGAGGAAGAAGAAGAAGGTGAAGAAGAAGAAGGTGAAGAAGATGGAGAAGAAGAGGAAGAAGAGGAAGAAGAAGGTGAAGAAGATGAAGAAGAAGAGGAAGAAGAAGAAGGTGAAGAAGAAGAAGGTGAAGAAGATGGAGAAGAGGAAGAAGAGGAAGAAGAAGGTGAAGAAGATGAAGAAGAAGATGAAGAAGAAGATGAAGAAGAGGAAGAAGAAGGTGAAGAAGAAGGTGAAGAAGACGAAAAAGAAAAAGAAGAGGAAGAAGAAGAAGGTGAAGAGGAAGAAGAAGAGGAAGAATAAGGTGAAGAAGAAGAAGAGGAAGAAGAAGGTGAAGAAGATGGAGAAGATGAAGAAGAAGATGAAGAAGACGAAGAAGAAGGTGAAGAAGATGAAGAAGAAGAGGAAGAAGAAGAAGGTGAAGAAGAAGAAGGTGAAGAAGATGGAGAAGAGGAAGAAGAGGAAGAAGAAGGTGAAGAAGAAGGTGAAGAAGATGAAGAAGAAGATGAAGAAGACGAAGAAGAAGGTGAAGAAGATGAAGAAGAAGAGGAAGAAGAAGAAGGTGAAGAAGAAGAAGGTGAAGAAGATGGAGAAGAGGAAGAAGAAGAAGAAGGTGAAGAAGATGAAGAAGAAGATGAAGAAGAAGGTGAAGAAGATGGAGAAGATGAAGAAGAGGAAGAAGAAGGTGAAGAAGAAGGTGAAGAAGATGAAGAAGAAGAGGAAGAAGAAGGTGAAGAAGACGAAGAAGAAGGTGAAGAAGATGAAGAAGAAGAGGAAGAAGAAGAAGGTGAAGAAGAAGAAGGTGAAGAAGATGGAGAAGAGGAAGAAGAGGAAGAAGAAGGTGAAGAAGATGAAGAAGAAGATGAAGAAGAAGGTGAAGAAGATGGAGAAGATGAAGAAGAGGAAGAAGAAGGTGAAGAAGAAGGTGAAGAAGATGAAGAAGAAGGTGAAGAAGATGAAGAAGAAGAGGAAGAAGATGAAGAAGAAGAGGAAGAAGAAGAAGGTGAAGAAGAAGAAGGTGAAGAAGATGGAGAAGAGGAAGAAGAGGAAGAAGAAGGTGAAGAAGATGAAGAAGAAGATGAAGAAGAAGGTGAAGAAGACGAAGAAGAAGGTGAAGAAGATGAAGAAGAAGAGGAAGAAGATGAAGAAGAAGAGGAAGAAGAAGAAGGTGAAGAAGAAGAAGGTGAAGAAGATGGAGAAGAGGAAGAAGAGGAAGAAGAAGGTGAAGAAGATGAAGAAGAAGATGAAGAAGAAGGTGAAGAAGATGGAGAAGATGAAGAAGAGGAAGAAGAAGGTGAAGAAGATGAAGAAGAAGATGAAGAAGACGAAGAAGAAGGTGAAGAAGATGAAGAAGAAGAGGAAGAAGAAGAAGGTGAAGAAGAAGAAGGTGAAGAAGATGGAGAAGAGGAAGAAGAGGAAGAAGAAGGTGAAGAAGAAGGTGAAGAAGATGGAGAAGATGAAGAAGAGGAAGAAGAAGGTGAAGAAGAAGGTGACGAAGACGAAGAAGAAAAAGAAGAAGATGAAGAAGAAGGTGAAGAAGATGGAGAAGATGAAGAAGAGGAAGAAGAAGGTGAAGAAGAAGGTGACGAAGACGAAGAAGAAAAAGAAGAAGATGAAGAAGAAGGTGAAGAAGATGGAGAAGATGAAGAAGAGGAAGAAGAAGGTGAAGAAGATGAAGAAGAAGACGAAGAAGAAGAAGAAGGTGAAGAAGAAGGTGAAGAAGAAGGTGAAGAGGAAGAAGGTGAAGAAGAAGGTGAAGAGGAAGAAGGTGAAGAAGGTGAAGAAGAAGGTGATGAAGAAGATGAAGAAGAAGGTGAAGTAGAAGGTGATGAAGGTGAAGTAGAAGGTGATGAAGAAGAAGAAGGTGATGGGCATGCTAGCACCGTGGTGGAGACCCAGGGGCAGGCCTAGAGAAGACAAAAGGGCCAAAGTGGTGAACTCAGAAGGGCTGCTTTGTGGACGTGCAGATGATGGCCCAGCGCAGGAATATGTGGAGGAAGAGGAGCAGGAATGCAGATCCCATCACGCGAGTGGGGATCATTCCAGGTGGAGGAGGCGTACAGCTGTTATAGTGACACCAGTCAGTGCAGGGGGAACGCAGGCGCATTAGCCAGATCAGTCGCGAAGTTAACACCAACCGGCGGTGGTGGAGGGAACAAGCGGCACTTGCCGGATAGGCCATCCCCTCCTCCGATGCAACATTTTAATTTCATCGACTGCGCTCTGCAAATTACAGAAGCCGCCCCCCCCCCCCCCCAAAGTCCGGTCTCGAGACTCTAACCGACTTCGTTTCCACGGCGAGAGTCACGTGTTGCACTGATGGCATCACAGCCGGGCGAGAAATCGACGCACGCTGACACGGAGCGTTTGTTCTTCGGCCCTGGCTGCAAGGTCCTCTATCGAGACGAGTTAGGCTTTATAAGTGACAAGTAAACATCAGCTTACAAAAAAAAACCCAACGCTTTTGTGTGTTTTTTAAAGTAAATTCAAATTCTTAGCTTTGTTCGAGATACGTGACTGTCCACACAATAACGCGTTAATCCAAATGCAAATTAAATTCACACTTTTGACATGTTCCTTTTTTTTAATACAAATTCTTATTACTTTTTTTCCATCACAGTTTTATCAACTTTCTTTTGTACAAAATGTTTCTTTACATATTATTTGAAAAAAAAAAAACGTTCTCAATTTTAAACAGTTTTAATACAGGAATCATAAAAGATACTTCGACACATCCACCAGTGCTCAAGAGTACAGTGCTGTGTTGCTCATCGCGCGCCACTCCTTCTAACCCCGACACATCAGCGCCACCCTCGCCCCATTCCTCCAGGAACAAACCGACCAATTTATTCTTAACTTTATTTTTTCGTATTTTTTTTTTGGTCTAACGTCGTTGGGCCACGCAAATTGAACATTGGACGGCTGGTTCCCCGAAGGGGGTGGCTGATTAAAATCAAGTCTCTGAGCGATTCTCAAGCGATGCAAACTCAACGTTCGGATTTGATATTTGCGATCCGTCGGAATAACATTTGCATTTCAAATTGTCCCCCCCCCCCTCCCACCGCCTGCAGTCATCGGCCGTGACGAGATGAAGTGAATTAAAAGCGTTTGCCTTGTCTTTTTTGTTTGTTTGTCGGCTACGCTACGAAGCAACATTGCCTCTGCTAGGAGGTCCACCTATGCGGTGTCCAGTGTACCGCTCTTACTGCGAGGGAACGCCTCAATTCAGGCGTTTGGGATCGTCGTACGCAGTGCTTCGACAGAAAGTTTGTTGAACCGGCTCACCGCGGCGTGTGAGGGTGATGATGAAAACTCGATTCTCGGGACGGCAGCGAAGGCCTATACGTGGGTAGCAAGCCACGGTTTTTTTTTGTACACGTCGATTTGTTACGTTTTTAACATCACCGTGGTGACTAAAACAAAATCGAGTTGGATGCACACTTCAAAGTAACTATTTTGATGATCGTTTCACTGCCAGGTCTTGAAGGTTACGGTGTGTTGTTTAAAGTTAATTTTACAGCCAGCAGCTGCGTTAGATGTCTTTCCGGGAAAATCCTCGTTGTAAAGTTACGTGTTCGGTGTAGCATAGACTAAGAATTTTAATCTAAATTGTATTATGATTCTTATTGTGATCTTACATCAAAATGGGATTTTTTTTGCACATTTTTGTACGCAGCATAAACAAATTGGGGTTTTTTTTCTGGAAAATTGTATTGTTTTGTAGGGGATGTTTCAATTTACGTACAGTAAATTTTAAATGTATCTTGAAATTGTATTGTTTGTTGCGGTTGCACCCGAATCAAGAGCCGAATGGCTCACAGGGTTATTCCAAATAAATGAAACTGAAACTGACTGCACGCATTCACAATTAGTCCGTATTCATGCGACCTGACCCTACACAACCAACCGATTTGCACGACGTTCATCATCGACAATTTGAAAATAAACGACGGACGTGACTCCACCCACGCAAATTTTATTTTGCAAAGTGGTCCTGCGAATCGAGTTATCCCGTCGTTGAACACGTAGCCGGCTTTCGCGACTGATGTTATCCATAATAGAGGGTTTTTTTTTTTTGGGTGAGATCGCATACATTGTGTATGTTGATTAACTGTGAATAACCCAACCCATTAATAGATATCCATTGTAATTTACGTGACTACATTAACCACCACCCCCACTCTGGTCTTCGCACCTGATTGGCTCACGAGTGGCGACATCACATTTAGCCCCTCCTCGATTTAAGGCCGAAACAGGAGGGAGGATTTCTCCACAACTCTCTGGCAGTCGCCTGATGAGGCTGACTGCTGCTGCTGCTGTTGTTTTTGTAATGGCCGGTGCAACGTCACGGTACTCGAATGGTAAATGTCGTGGTGGGTTTAACTCCACAACACACAACCGGCGTGCTAAACTCGCAACTAATTGCGAGTTTAGGGGATCTAACCCCTCCCCCCCTCTCCCCACCCTCAAAAAACATATTTTATGGATATCCCATTGTTAATTTTTTCTCTTGTATCAAAACACTTACAAGCAGCGCAGTCCCAATTAGTCGCCCAGGCGATCCCCAGAGTCCAGTGTTAATGCTTTACGTTCGGTGCGCGTCGTGGCGTTCCCGCGTCAAGTCGGGCAACGAAAAGGGAGTGGAGTTGGGGAGCCTCTCGAAAATCAAGTAACAGAATACTGGACGCGTCTTTCCGAGTCGTTGTTGGGGTTTGGGGGTGATGGTGGGAAGGACGAGCAGGCTGCATCGCGTTTACATCATTGTCCATAACAGAGGGTTTTTTTTTTGGGGGGGGGGGGGGTAAGATCGTGTAAATATAAAGGTTTGTCACGTAAACAGAACGTGCCGATTCGTTACTAGTACAGCAGACCGGTGTGTTGGAGAGCAAAGCCACCAAATTTACAACATTTACAATGTTTACACAACATTTACATTGTTGCGGATTCGCTCTCCAGCACACCGGTGTGTTGTACGCGTCACGAATTGGCACGTTCTGTTTACGTGACAAACTTTACTAGTTGGCCGTGTTGGGTTTGTGGCGGGTCTCGCAACACATTTTTACGCGATCTCGCCAAAAAAAGCTGTATCGTGGACGATATTGGTCGCGAAAGCCTCCTGCGTCTTATAGACATCATTGCCACGGTCTGTCTCTCTCTTCGCGAGCAGCTTTGGCGATGCAACGCAAGGCCCCCCCCCCCCCCCGAGTGGTTTTGTCCAAAAAAGTAAAATGCTTTTTTATACAAGCTGACCAGCAACGACAATAATAATAATGGTGATGATGATGACCACACAAACAACAACAACACCAGCTTGGCACTCGCGTAAGCACTCTGTATTACCAATCCACTTTGGGGGGGTGGGGGTTAAGAAGCCATTTGTGTGCCACTAGATGGCACGCGAGGATAGCGGGTTTCAACAACGTTGACAAAGAATTCGACGTCGATAACATTGCAACATCACCGGTAAACGGACCCCAAGGCCAACCACCGATAGTTTTTTTCGTGGTGTTCTTCTTCTTCCTGAAACATTTTTTTGTAACGTTTCAACAGGCACAAGGGTTTAAACCTACCCCCTCCCCCGCCCCAAGATCGATACAAAAACAAGAAAATACCAGAAAATGAATACAGTAGGAGGGTAATCGAATGGGAGCAAGTAGAAAAAAAAGATGGCTGCAGGTAATGATTGAAAACTTTCAGGATCGCGCTATAATTTATTTTGCAACTGCTGAGGTGCCGGGGGGGTGTTCAACGTTGGAAACGAGGTTTGTCACTTCCCCCCCTCCTCCTCCTCCTCCCCCCACTGCCACGTCGGTTACAAACGACGAGCGAAGGACACGTTTCACGCAAAGAAGCCACCCCCCAGGCCAGCCGTGGAAGCACCAAGGATTTTACACAATCCGTGCTATAGCACGCCCGGTCGCTGAGCCATTGTGCAAGTTTCTCAACGCCTATATTCACCCTCCCCCGCCGCCTTCCCCAATTGATCCCGTCGATTCTTTCTAGCGACGGACGACGGGTCAGTTCAAGGCCTGCGGAGATGTGCCATGATGTTGGAGGAGGGAAGGAGGCGTGTGTGGGTGGTTGGGGGGGGGGAAGAGGGGATGTGCAGAGTGAGAGAACGGTCACTCTCTCGTGTGTGTGTGGCGGTGGCTCCAGGTTGTGGGAGAGGAGGCGACAAAGTCCAGCTCGGGTTTTCCCATCTCAGGTGGGCGACCGCCACGCCGGTGGCTTCATTGAGAATGCGTTGGCAAGTAGCTTCGTCACCACCGCTTCCACCCAGCGCTGGTTGCAAATCGACACCGCACACCGACGACGCCCTTCGTGATCCAAACTCTCGATCAGACCCATCGACTTCTTACACAGGGGAGCCAGGCAGGCATTTCAACGCAGACACTGCTCCGGTGGGGGAAGCCCACCAATGGCTCGCCATCATTATGATCACGGCCATGCATTTGCCACTGCGTTTCAATCGCCGGTTGGTCCATCACCTGAGCCTGGACAAAGAAAAGCCCAAAGGTGGGCCACGCCGAACTCCGCAGTCTAGAGAAACAACAACCGCCGAGTGGTCATTTTGGGTGTCTTGATTCCGAGGTCGATGCGAGATAAGAGTCTCACTGCCGTGATGTTGGACATCGCCGTGATGCGCAGCCGATCGCTCCCGTGAGCCCAGCGTTGACACGAGCCCCTCGTCGACATTCAGGTGCGGCATAGGTGCAGCAGTTTGGAATGTACCGATCGGTTAAAAGGTAGCGTTTTGTTTCTTCTTCTTCAATTCATTAGGCGTGTAACAGTGCTCCGATTCATTATTCTCAGCCGGACTCTACCATTCTTAAACCACCCTCCTCCCCTGCTCAACGTAACTTTTACCCCTTATTTTAGTTGTTGGTTGTTAGGCAGCTTCTATGCACAGTGTCACGTTTCTGGGTTTGTTATTTACTCGTTGGCCCATGGTCAATTCCTTTGCAAAAAGAATATAGTTGTAGTTACCGTGGGTTCTCAGCGGGTAAAGGTAAATTGACTGAAATCTGGCACTCACAACCGCAAGCGCTGAGTCGCGAGAATATAACCGAGTCGCGCGGCTAAGAATGTAATGACCGTATCCCCGGAAAATGCCTCACTGAGGTCTCAATACTATTTTCCAGGAGGGTGCCTGCCAAGTGGTCACATTAGGGGCGACAGTGCACAATCCCAAATCGAGTAATTTGCAGGAGCTGTGATTTTTTTAGTTTGTCAGCATGTGGGGATGTTTGTCCAAGACCAAGTTACATCGTCTGTTTTTTTTTAGCCATTGCAGGAAACTGCAGAACCCCGGAGGAAACCCATGCAGAACACGGGGAGAACATACTAACTCCACGCAGACACGAATCGAACCGGGGGTCGTCTTGCTGTAGGTCGCGAGTGTTAGCGCTGGGCCACCCTGCCACCCTTATAGATTGTGTGTGTTGTGTGACGGGTTCACATGATCCCTGCAGCCAGTAGAAATTCCGTACGATCCACAATGGCAAAACAAATCTTCTCGGTTCATAATTTCAAAGTGGGAATCACGAATCTGAGTCACGCCAATTCATCGAATCATCGGGGAGTGAATGTTTGTCACGCCTAAATTATTCACCCGGGTTGTGGGCAAAGTGGATCATTGCTCGTAACTTGCAACAAAAGAAAAATGTGGTTGTACAGAGTGCATGTCGTTAGACACAAGCCGTATGTTTACACGGGTGTGAGTTTCTCTGCTGAGGTCAACCCAACGACATTTTGTAACGATGGAGAAAATGAGGTAGGGACAGAAACAGATAAAGTATTCATATTCTTGGTTCTTTCGGTAAAGTCATGTAGAAGGGAAACAATAAAATACATTTTCTTGCTATGGGTTTCACACCTGATGATGATTGCTTGTGTTGCAGTCGAAACGTCGTGAGAATTTAATTGTTTTATATTTTTATTATTTTATTGTTTCCCTTCTACGTGACTTTGCCGAAAGAACCAAGAATATGAATCCCTGCAGTCACGAAAGCTTTAAATCAAGATAAAGTATTATTCAAAAGGGCCTAAGAACAATGACGATGGTTCAAGAAAAGCATGCAAAGGTTTATCGTGGCCTTGTTTGTGTGTGTGTGGGGGGGGGGGGGGGGGGGGTAGATTGCTCACAAAAAATATCATCAAAATAACATTGCATTGTGTAAATGAAAAAAACAAAAGGTGCAAGATAATTTCCACGGAAATTTGTTCAAAGGCGATAGCGGTCACCCGAGGATATGTATGCTTCATCTGTAACGAACACGATTGCTTCGTGTCCTCGAGCTAAAGAGACCGTTACATGTACGCACGTGCACAGTGATAGGGTAGCGACGTCGCTACTCTGTCACGCAGGATAGCGATGTAGCTACTCTGTCACACAGCGTGACAGAGTAGCTACATCACTAACCTGTGTGACAGAGTAGCTACCTCACTACCCTGTATGACAAAGTAGCTATGTCGCGACCTTTTATGTCAGAGTAGCTACGTCGCTACCCTGTGTGACAGAGTAGCTACGTCACTACCATGCGTGACGGAGTAGCTACGTCGCTACCCTGCGTGACGGAGTAGCTACGTCACTACCCTGTGTGACAGAGTAGCGACGTCACTACCCTGTGTCACAGAGTAGCTACGTCACCACCCTGCGTGACGGAGTAGCGACGTCGCTACCCTGCGTGACAGAGTAGCTACGTCACTACTTTGCGTGACAGAGTAGCGACGTCGCTACCCTGTGTGACAGAGTAGCTACGTCACTACCCTGTGTGATAGAGTAGCTACGTCACAACCCTGTGTGACAGCGTAGCTACGTCACTACCCTGCATGACAGAGTAGCTACGTCACTACCCTGCGTGACGGAGTAGCGACGTCGCTACCCTGCGTGACAGAGTAGCCACGTCACTACCCTGTGTGACAGAGTAGCGACGTCGCTACCCTGCGTGACAGAGTAGCTACGTCACTACCCTGCGTGACAGAGTAGCTACGTCACTACCCTGCGTGACAGAGTAGCTACGTCACTACCCTGTGTGACAGAGTAGCTACGTCACTACCCTGCGTGACAGAGTAGCTACGTCACTACCCTGCGTGACGGAGTAGCGACGTCGCTACCCTGCGTGACAGAGTAGCTACGTCACTACCCTGTGTGACAGAGTAGCGACGTCGCTACCCTGTGTGACAGAGTAGCTACGTCGCTACCCTGCGTGACAGAGTAGCTACGTCACTACCCTGCGTGACAGAGTAGCTACGTCACTACCCTGCGTGACAGAGTAGCTACGTCACTACCCTGCGTGACAGAGTAGCTACGTCACTACCCTGTGTGACAGAGTAGCTACGTCACTACCCTGCGTGACAGAGTAGCTACGTCGCTATCCTGCGTGACAGAGTAGCTACGTCACTACCCTGTGTGACAGAGTAGCTACGTCACTACCCTGCGTGGCGGAGTAGCTATGTCGCTACCCTGCGTGACGGAGTAGCGACGTCACTACCCTGTGTGACAGGTTAGCTATGTCCCTACCCTGCGTGACAGAGTAGCGACGTCGCTATCCTGTGTGACAGAGTAGCTACGTCACTACCCTGCATGACAGAGTAGCTACGTCGCTACCCTGCATGACAGAGTAGCTACGTCGCTACCCTGCGTGACAGAGTAGCTACGTCGCTACCCTGCGTGACAGAGTAGCTACGTCGCTACCCTGTTTGACAGAGTAGCTACGTCACTACCCTGCGTGACAGAGTAGCTACGTCACTACCCTGCGTGACAGAGTAGCTACGTCACTACCCTGCGTGACAGAGCAGCTACGTCGCTATCCTGCGTGACAGAGTAGCTACGTCACTACCCTGTGTGACAGAGTAGCTACGTCACTACCCTGCATGGCGGAGTAGCTATTTCGCTACCCTGCATGACGGAGTAGCGACGTCACTACCCTATGTGACAGGTTAGCTACGTCACTACCCTGCGTGACAGAGTAACGACGTCGCTATCCTGTGTGACAGAGTAGCTACGTCACTACCCTGCATGACAGAGTAGCTACGTCGCTACCCTGCGTGACAGAGTAGCTACGTCGCTACCCTGCGTGACAGGGTAGCTACGTTGCTACCCTGCGTGACAGAGTAGCTACGTCACTACCCTGTGTGACAGAGTAGCTACGTCACTACCCTGTGTGACGGAGTAGCTACGTCACTATCCTGCGTGACAGAGTAGCTGCATCGCTACTCTGCGTGACAGAGTAGCTACGTCACTATTCTGCGTGACGGAGTAGCTACGTCGCTACCCTGCGTGACAGGTTAGCTACGTCACTACCCTGCGTGACAGAGTAGCAACGTCGCAACGTACCGGTAGACATTCAGTCCCACGGCCCAGTGTTCATTGCTCTATACCTTTTATTTTCTTAGCAAATAACTGTTTTGCTTAATTATTTTCGCGCTTTTTTACGTTTGTGAGATAAATATGTTCACTGACAGTGTCCAAAGATCGTCCTGTGCCACCGTCTCATGTCATTTAGATTCGTAGGCTCAGAAACGTCGAGATTTTTTTACAGTATTTTTTTTTGAAAATAAATACATGTACAGGTGCCTTTTTTCGATCCACTACTGGATGAAGGCAGCCTCCCTCACCAAATAGTGTGTTGGAGAAAGCGGCCAGTTCAGATATTGCTCACCACTCTATGTTGGCCATGGCTCTGAAATTTAACTCAGGTTATCCGGTTTAAAGCACAGTGCACCGACCAATGCATTTCCACTTCCACCTCCCCTGACGTCCTGTTATTACCGATTGCCTTATAAAAAAAAAAAAACCCTTAATCATCATTCTTTTAATATCTTAAATAAAATAGAGAAAGGTAAGTGAAGTCCACTTAGGCCTTGGACCGTAGGCACCGAAGGAAACGCCACCAAAGCTGTCGTGAAGCTGCCACATTTCACATTGAACATTTATAGGAAAAAAAAAACCTATCACAAACGACGTGCAGGAGGCATCATTAAATGTGCTTCAGGGAGATACCGCAACATGTAAAACTAGAGGATAAAACATATACAGATCAACAAAATAAAGCCTCAATACTTATTATATCCGGCTATCTTACAAATACAGTGCTCTCATTTTTTTTAATATATATAAACTATTGCCAGTTTAATCGGCTACATTGAGTGCGTGAAAACTGTCACAAAGTGTGGGGGGGGGATTTTGTTCCCTCATGTGAACAAAGTCATCGTGACACTTTATTTACTGTGTTGTGTTTTGTATCCTCCCCTTTAATGTGTGTTTATGTGTTTTTAAAATAGCGAAGTGGTTCCTGCACCGAACTGCGGAACCCGGCGACCGAAGATACCCGAACCAGGTCCTGGGCCTCCCCTTGGTCGACTCAGCCTCAAATAAGTAGCTTGTGAAGTATGAGTACTGGAGAGACAAAGGCGGCTGGGCGTGGATTCCAGCCACAGAACTCCCTCGTGCGCCCTATCAGACTTAATAGGTGTTCTCTAACAGTGCTCACTTCAACAATATATAAGGCTACGTGGGGGAAGGGGGCTGCCTTTGTTGTTTCGTTTCCCATTGGAAGGTTCCGATTTGGAAATTAATTGGACGGAAATTTTTTTAATACAAATATGAACAAAAAATGTGTTTACTTTTCATGTTTGGGTTTAAGCTGTATAATAGTTGGAAAATAACTTGTGGAAGTTGCGTGATATGTTACTGAATCTTTAAATTGTTTTGTTCAAAGTCGAAAACCGAGCCATATGCATTGGACAACGTTCTACAAAGACACAGCCCTGTAGTATCTAGTCTCGCTATGATTTTGCACATTCGGCAAATGAGCCATTTGAGGGTGGGAGGAAAAAAACGGAGCGCTCGGAGAAAACCCAACGCATGCGAGGAGGGATAATGGAAATCCATACAGATAGTTGAGGGAACCTACTTGCTGTGCCATTTAACTGGTCACCGGTGGTTTGTAACACGTACAGACGAACCAAAGTGCTCCATTCACAGGCGTACGCCACCACTACACTCACACACACAAAGACAAAGATCCCCCGTGTAGCCTTAACAGACGGTAGGTGCATGCGCTGTTAGCGAGCAGCACCTATGAAGGCCGTCACGGCACACCAGGGGGTGGGTTGCCAGTACCAAGCCCGGTCACCTTTGTCTCCCTGGCGGTGATGTTTACACATCGCATCAGGTACTCAGTTGAGGCTGAGTCAACCTAGGGGAGGCCCAGGACCGGTTCAGATAATCGTCACTGGGTGTTGACCGTGAGCGTAAATCAAACACGAGTCGCCGGGTTCGAAGCGCGCTAACCACTACACCACCTCTCCCCAAACACATACACAAAGAACACACACACGCACGCACGCACGCGTGCGTTTTGTTCTCAAAACAAACGCGTCACAATTAACCGGTGAATGCGAGCGCGTGGACTTTACCGGCCGTGCGCGCGCGCGCGTGCGTGTGCTGCCTTCCGAACTTTGCGAAAGAAATAACAACATAAATACGATGACGGCTACCGCACTACCGGCGTGCTCGCCGCTTGCATACGTACACCGCACCGGCGCGCGTACGCGGTGCACGACGCTCAACCGCTCTCACTGCGCCGCGGCGACGCTCGACAGCAGGTTGCAGTGGAACTTGCGGATGTGGCGGTAGAGATCGCCCGACTGCGTGAAGCGCCGCTCGCACCACTTGCAGGCGTGCGGCTTCTCGCGCGTGTGCACCACGGCGTGCCGGCTCAGGTTGTGCGAGTACTGGAAGCTCTTGCCGCACGTGGCGCACGTGTACGGCTTCTCGCCCGAGTGCGTACGCTCGTGCCGCCGCAGCGTGTATGCGCACGAGAACGTCTTGCCGCACTGCGAGCACGTGGGCGTCCCCACACCGGATCCGGATGCGCCGACGCCACTCGCCCCGTTTCCCGACGCTCCCCCTCCACCGCCACCGAAGCCGAACTGGCCGCCGCCGCGTGGCAGCGACGCCGCCTTCCCGCAGCGCCGGGCGTCCGTGTCGCAGAAGTGGGCACTCAGGTGCATCTGCAGCAGCTGCGGCGCCGGGAAGATGCAGCTGCAGAGGGGGCAGGCGAACACGCCGGCCGCGGCGGCCGCGGCCGCGGCCGCGGCGGATACGAACGGCAGGGCGTAGGCAAACGCCTCCGCAGGCGCCCCTCCCGCCGCCACCAGTTCGTGGCTCTGTCTGCCGATCCCTGCCGCGCAGGGCCCGCCGCCGCCGCCGCCGACGCTGCTGGCGTCGGAGCGGGGGCTGCCATCCGTCTCCGTCGGCGAGGAGCCACGCTCGTCACCACTGCCGCCACCGTCGCCGCCAATGCTGCCTCCGAGTGGCGCGGCGGGTCCGGCCTTCCTCACCACGCTCTCGTACCGCGGCGGATGTGGATGCAGCCCCTCCTCATCCTCCTCGGGCTCGGCGGCCTCCCGGTCCAGTTTGACGGCGCATGGCAGTGGCTTGCGGCGCCGCTCGGCCTCCACGTGCCACGCAGGGGAGGGGAAGCGGGTGGGCAGCACCGGCCTGAAGGACAAGTCCAGCGCGTGGTCGCTCTCCACGTCGCTGCCGTTGCTCGTCGCCGGAGAAGCCTTGGCCCAGCGCTCCACATCGTTCCGGCTTCCCCCAGGAAACTTCCCGTTGAAGACCTTGTCCGGCTCCTCCATCCTCCTGGATGGCGGAGCCTCTGCCTTGATATCCACGCCCTTGTGTAGCAGGTGGAGATGGTGGTGATGGTGGAGGTGGTGGTAGGACCCGCTCTCCGCTTCCCCCTTGAAGCCGTCCTCCTCAAAGCCCCGGCCATTTCTGCTTGACCAGCGGCTACCGCCTCCACCCCTGCCATTGTCGTCTTCACGGCAGGTGCCGTCCGGCCCGGAGAGGTGACTCTCACCCGCCGGCTGGCCTACATGCTGGTAGGCCAGCTGCTGGCTGCACGCCTTCACCACGTCGTACATGTGCAGGTAGCTGGCGGCCGCCAGCAGGTCCTCGGGCGGCAGGGCGTCCACCCTGAGGCTGCCCTGGTACATGAAGTCGAGGAGGATCGCAAACGCCGAGGGCGTCACCATTTCCGGGTTGAGGTCGATGACGCAGGCGTGGTCTGGGTTGCCCTCCGAGCCGGCGACGGGCCGGCGCTCCCCCGTCACGCCGTCGCCGTGCTCCGATTCATGTGGCGTCCCACCACCCCGATGGCGGGGCGTGTCTCGCTGCCCCGCCGTCTCCCTTGACGGCCGATCCGTCGGCCCGCAGCCGTTGACGAGGCGGGCGTCGTCAGGAACGACGCTGCTCGGCGCGTCTCCGTCGCCGCCTCGGAGGCACGGGGACCTTTCGCCCACGCCGCCCCCGTCCCCGCGGCCGTTGCCGCCTTCCTCCCCGCCGCGCCTCTCGCTGCCGTTCTGCCACTCGCGTTTGGCCACCCTGCCGCCCGGGAGGCGCTCCTCTCTGAAGCGCTCGTGCCTCGGTCCGCGCTCCGCCTCGTCTCGCCTGCGGCAGCTCTCGCCAGCGCTCTCCGCGCTGCCGAGACGCTCGTCCTCTAGGCGCACCCGAAACGCCGCTGCCGTGTCGTCGATGCCGTCGCTAACGGCGTGTGGCCGCTGGTTCCCTCCGCCGGCCCCGTGCAGGAGAAAGCCGTCGCTCCGTCGAGGCCACGCACCTTGGCAGCCATACCCCTCGTCAACGGGGGGGCGGCGGCGGCAGCGATTTTGGACGTCGTGGTCCAGCTCCGCCCTCTCCCATTTCACTCTGCGCCTCTCGCCGGTTGCCACCACCTTCTCGTCCACCCCCGCGCCGAGGCCGCCGTCACCGCCGCCGTCACTGTCCCCGTCGAAGCGCTCGCGTTTGGCAGAACGATCGGTGGGCCCGGGGCCGGGCACCGCGCGGTGCCCGGCGCGGCACGACAGCTGGAAGTGGAGGCTGCAGGCGGCGAGGACGGCTCGATGGGCGCGGAAGTGCGCGGGCCCCACGCGGACCGTCACGTCGCACAGGAAGCCGCGCAGCAGCTGTTGCCTCAGGCCCCGCAGCAGCCGCTCGCCGTGGCCCGGGAACTCCATCCTCCACTGCTCATAGCCTGCGGCAAGAGGGCAGGAGGAGGGCAGAGGTCAGCACGGGGCGAGCGGGTCGGGCGTGCTGGGGGTCATTCGAGACGACGTTCACTACAGACAATGTCTGGCTGTCCGTCTGTCCGGACCGGCGGGCTGCGAGGGGTGAAATTTCTGCCGATGACTCAAACCCGGAGCATAGTCTTGTCCACGCAAATGTCGTTAAGTACGCATGACCACGCAAACCTCGCCCGCTCAGTGGTTTACAATTTTGTGCTTTTGCTCAAATCAGTGGTGGTTTGCGTAAGTAAAAATAGTTGAGAAAGTGATGGAAAAAAACCTTAAACATTTCCTCGTTTGGAAACGCATATAGCAGTTTAGACCAGGATGTATATTGAAAAAAGAAAGGTGTATGGAAAAAGTTAAAGAGAATTGCGTTGTTGTTTGAACAAAAATTGGCACTGGCAGTGCCCAATCCACAAACCCATGCTGACCAGTGTGATGTGAAATCAGATATCTAAACCCACCCACACAACTGACCGTGGCAATGGGGACGAGGCCTTCATCCAGCAGTGGATTGACAATGGCTATAAAATACCTGCAATGATTGCGGTACGTAAAGTAGGCCTGAATTGTTCGTACTTCTAATTGGCTGCCAACGTCATTTTATGGTCAAACATTCCAAGTAGGGCCCTCTTGAAAACAGCTTTGAGGCTCAGTGAGGCTGCCATGGACTATTTAGTCAACATTATTTGGATTTCCTTGGGAAATATATTTTTCTTGTTTTTACCAACTATAGCCCCTGTATCCTCTTTTCTCTCCCCCCCCCCCCCCCCGCATATTATCAGATTGTCCTTTGAATAAAAAAAACGACGTGACTATTTAAGCTATACATCATCAGCCATGATCTATCCACTGCTGCATGAAGAGCTCTCCAAGCCATCTCCATTTGCCACGGTCTTGATGGAACGATCCATCTACTGTAGCTCCTGCACATGAACTGATTTAACTGCTCCATCTTGGCAGTGAGCGTGCTACGGCGGGGTATTTTCCTTCCATAATAGAGGTTTTGGGTTAGAGGGCTGTAAATATATAAATGTGTTGTAACCCTCCACCACCCAACACAGCCAGTAAGGTTTGTCACGTAAACAAAACGCGCCAATTAGTTACTACTTCAACCCACCGGTGTGTTGGAGAGTAAATCCACATTTAGAATTTGAGTACGACGTTTCGGTGGTAATTACATCCATGTCGGGTGGTGGAGGGTTGCGACACATTTATTTACGCGTAACAACCCAAAAACCTTTATTATGAATAATATTGGTCGCGAAAGCCTACGTGTTCAACTCACATCAATAAAACTATGACGTCAAAAGTAAAAAAAAGTGTAACGGCGACGTTTCAGGCAATGTCCTTCTGAATTGTGTGATTTTCGTCGCTACAAAAGCAGTTTAGCCAAATCATTTGTTTCATAATTTTAACGTAAATATGTTTAACACGTCTGGCTGGTTGGAATCACCAGCGAAGCATCACAGTACTGAAATTGTAAATGTTGCGGGTTTACTCTTCAACACACCGGTGGTGCTGAAGTAGTAACTAATTGGCATCTTTTGTTTACGTGATAAACCTTACCAATTGGCTGTGTCAGGTGGTGATGGGTTAAAGGCACATTTATATTTACACGATCTAACCTAAAAAAAACCCGTTATTATTAAATATTTTGTGCATATTTTGTGATGCTAAAATGCATCACGGGAGCACACGCCATTGGCTTAATAGTGTATAATAAAATACATTTTGACTTAAAACTTTCGTCACTACAGGAATTAATAGTCTTTGGTTCTTTCGGTAAAGCGACGTCTATAATTTAAAAAACATTTTCATAATTTTTATTAACTTTATTTGTATTTTTTTCCACGTGACTTTACCGAAAGAACCAAGGAATATTATAAAACACTTTCAACAGTGAGGAGTCGAGTAGAGTTGCTCATGTAAAGTAACCAATACGAGCCGTGAAGAAGGGCCATTGCCTGAAACGTCGACCGTTATATATTATTTTCATTTTAATTCCACGGTTTTATCTACGGGTTTGCTGAGTGTTTTTTTTTTGGTGAAGAAATCCACTCTCAGGCGTCCTTTGACGCCATTTGTGTGTGTGCGCGTTCTAAAGGTTACTTCCAAGAATTATTGCCTTCCCGCAGAATATTTGCGATAAGCAGCGTGGAACACAAGACCATTAAGCTGGAAGCTAAATGCCATTTTAGTTTAACATGCTGTAAATCCATTGAGTGGAAACTACCAATTAATTTATAACATTAACACTGCTCGCTATACCACACACCTGAACGCCAAGGAATCTCAATGTGTCAGTCAACTCACTTTATTCATATTCTTGGTTCTGTCGGTAAGCGTGAACAATCAATTAAGACCCGAAATGGTTTATCAAATCCTTCCAATGATTGCTAAGCCAGAATCCATCTTCTCGGTTGAAATTGTCTCTGTGTTTCTATATGTGGATAGCCTCATGAACGAATCTCTCATGGTAGCCAGATGGCCTGCAAAGAACCTCTGTCTTGGAGAAGTCAATGTCATGTGAGCCTACTGAATTATAACAGTGATCTGCCACGGCCGAGGTGTTGGTCCTACCGTGTTTAAGGTCTGCTTTGTGTTCACGAATGCGGTCCGAGACATGTCGTTTGGTTTCTCCAATGTAACTACTACCACAGATTGATTGTTCACGCTTACGGTGGCTTTCAGACAGCATACAGTAATTTTTCGTCTCCCCCCTCCTCTTTTCCGAACATAGATGGACTCGTCCATCTAAACAAACTGTCAAATCGCTATCCGTGGTGCTAACGTTTAAAGATAAATAAATAAATACAAACCGCCACTTCTTTCAAATGTTCTTGCCGTTGGTTTTCACACCTGATGATGACTGCTTGTGTTGCAGTCGAAACGTCGTGAGAATTTTATTGTTTTATATATATTTTATTACTTTATTGTTTCCCTTCAACGTGACTTTACCGAAAGAACCTATAATATGAATCACTGCAGTCATGAAAGCTTTAAATCAAAATTTAACCTTGTTCAGTGAAATATTACAACGTTTACGATAAATGATGCTCCCATCCTGCTATACATTTCCACGTGATAAGCCACTTTGTTGAGCGATCATCGGTGATGGCCAGGTCGCTTCTGAAAAATAACGAATAGCTCAGTGGGCCCTACCTGGTCAAATAAAAAATAGTTTAGTTTTAGTTGAATTATTGTTAGTTACTTACCTTTCCTATACTTTGCACTCCAATCGTTTAAAAAAAAGAAAATGTTGTTTGCTGTTGTGACTTTCTGACCCGCCCCTACTGGACATTCGTGAAAAAAAGAGCTTCACACAGCATCGGATTTTGTCCGGGATAGGTACAGGCTTCCGATTGACTCTCTCACTCGTTCCTGCTTGTACATCCCTGCTCCCTCAATCACCACTGGAGTTCTCTACGATCGCGAGCGCGTGGGCTTCGGGGTCCCGTGGAGCCATGAGTTACTGAGATTGAGCTATCGTCACGTGTGGCCAGGTCGCTTCTGAAACAAAAACAAAGCTATATAGCCAGTGGGCCTTACCTGCTGCTTTTAAAACATAGTTTAGTTTATAATGCCCATAATAGACAATGACCATGTTTGGTCTTCATCGGTGCGCTGCAGTCTCTCGTGATGCTACGAGTTTCTATGCAAGCCCACTAGTTTGGTCTCGTCATGGTCATCAGGCTCCGTGATTCTCGACCACTCACGGTCGAGTTTAGAGTAACCTCGCTTATTTGTATCTTTGTTGACAGCATATTGAAGTAAAACGCTTCAAGATAAGTTAAATTCAGCACATAGTAGTTGGTTTTCCACCACAGCCATTATTATGAATCGTCAGTTGATGTCTGGTTTAGGCCACATAGTAATGATCTGGTAAAATGTAATCTGTTTTGACAGAGCAAAAACAGATTACATTGTCACGCGATGTACGGGCATTTAACGATGCGCCAATTATGATTGTTTTCGCTCACTCCCCTGGTAAGTTGAGCAATTCTCACAACCACATTTGGCGATGCTGGCCCTCGATTAATTCTGCGGACTAACCCAAAAAAAAAGATTTTGATCAAAGTCCATAATATTTAGCTGACATACGCTCAGTGGTGGATTATCCGAGTAGCAAAAGTACCATATGCTACGGGCCCCGCACTTTGAAGGGCGCCGCGCTCTAAAACTTTCGTACTATACTGCCTTCAACTTTTATGAACGACTGGGTGTTCAAGGTTCGCGATTTGTCGTATTATCTGTCTGTATAGGGCCCCTTTATAACATATGTGCTACCGGCACCGCACTAGCTTCATCCGGCAGTGTCTGCAGGGCGTGGCTGCGGGGAACGTGGAGCGTGGCTGCTGTCTAATTGCGTGCTCGCTCTCTCGCTCTCGTTATCTCTCTCTCTCTCTCGCTCTCTCTCTCTTTTTTTACGATCAGAGGAAACAAGAAGATGCTCGGTGTATGCTTTGCTTTATGTAATGAAAGACCCAACTAAATATATTTTTTATTCTTTTTTTATGCTCCTCTCTTTCTACCCCCCTCTCTGCCCCCCCCCCCCCTCTCTCTCTCTCACTGCCCCCTCTCTTCCTACTCCATTTCGCTCTCTCTCGCTCTCTCTCTCTCTCAGGGACATCGGGATCTGATATCGGCCGCCGCACTCTGGCACCAAGGGCAAGCTGCAAGCGAAGTTCGACCGAATCGTGCCGACTCGCCCCGGTCGGCTTCGGAAAATCTGTCCCGACGGCGTTCCCGAAGCGTTCGTATATATGCACGTACGCCGAACTTCTGTCCCAATTGTACGTAGCCAAACGCGCTAATCGGAGGTGCGGTGGAAGCACAACAACCGAAAGAACCAAGAATATGAATCCGTGCAGTCACGAAAGCTTTAAATCAAAACAAATCAAGTAGTTCTAAAGAAATTCGTTTTTAATGTCGATGATGATTTAAAAGTGCATGGCTGCGGGTGTCTCCCCTAATATCGGAAGGAAGAGCGTTCCAGACGGCCGCAGAAGCGCATCTGAATGCGCGCGACGCGGTGACCGCCTTTGTTCGAAGGCCGGCCGGAAGCCGCTGCTGCCAGGATGATCGGAGTTTGCGTGATGATGGTTTATGCTAATTGACGAGATCAGCAGCGAGGTATTGTGGTTCATTTGTGAAAAGCCCTTTGGTGTGTAACGAGTGCAACCTCACAATTGTATTCGTTCGGCAACCGGAAGCCAACGCAGCTCAGCGGGACGCCGGACAGATGTGGTCGGATATTGCAGTACCCGTCACGACACGTGCCAAAGAATGTTGTACATGCTGCAGCTTGGTAAAAAAAGTTTTGTTGCCAGACGTCCTCGTGCTTTTTGTTTACGTTTAACTCACTGTGCAGGGCAAAAGGGCTACCTGAACGGCGGGATGTCGCGTGGCACAATCTACCGGGGGTTAGGATGTACCGGGTACCCCCCTGTGCTCTTTGAAAAAAGGTACGCCCATAATGGGCATTTGCCCCAATGAGCCCTTCAGTACCTCCGCCCCTTCGTTGCAATTGTCTTGCGACAGCGGGAGTTGTGGGGAGGAGTCGGGTGGGAAAGGGGGCCCCTGTGCGCGGTGCGTCGGGTGGCGCCAATGTTGGCAAAGAGCGAATCCACTCCACTGCGCGGGAGCGGCAGCTAGCGCCTGAGTGGGTGTGGCTAGTGAAAAGTGGGCGGTGGCCGAACGAGACAGGTTGCGGTCGGCTCATGGCTGTGACCTCCACACCGCCCCCCCCCCCCCCCCCCCCCCACACTTGGCTGAGCCTCCCAGAATTTTTTGTCGGCTTTTAGTTCACGAACGAAGAAAAAAACGGCAGCAGCAACGGCGGTCTCTGTAGTCGGTGCCTGAAGGCGGTGCATCTCGTTTCGGCACGGCCAAAAAAACTGCCGGACAAAGCGCATGATCCAAATGCCACCGCGGATTGCCCTGATTAGTTTTACATGGGGGGGGGGGGGGGGATTACCAAAGCGAGCTTTCTGCAGTATGGTGGCTGAAAATCCCATCGTTGGCGGTCGGCTAGTTCCACCAACCCCCAATAGGAAATTGGGGTCTCATTCGGTTCTCAACCTGGTGCAATCAAGGATCTTGATTTGGGCCACCGCTGCCGTAGCTCAGCGAAACCCAACAACCGCCAAAAAGGTTGCTGATAAACTGATGGTTTTTAGCCTCAGGGGGGTCCATGGAACGGCTTCGTGAGCATGCCGTGTAGCACACGTAGAGCAAGTATCTTTTCGTGAGAATGTCCGGTTCACCTTGCGAGGACGCTCGGTGAGAGGTGAAGGCGCGGGTCGTGAGGCTGGGGTCAGTGGCGTGGCTAAGGGGCGCAATCGAGAATGTTTGCCCACAGCAGCGATGTTAATGCCCTCTGTCTCCGCCTTTAGCCACGGGGGAGCTCACGGATGATGAGCGATCACACTGAGCAGCGCCGGGATTTGGGATGCAGAGAGAAAGCGTAGATTAGACGGATAAGACGAAGGGGGGAAACTTGGAAAAAGAGAAGCTCATTATCCCAGGCAAGGGTTTAAAAAAAAAAATATTACATTTTGTCAGCTGCAGATGATGATGGGTTATCGTGAACATTTTACGTACAATATGCTGCGAGTTAGTAATGGATTAAGAAAAACAAAGCGCCTTCGTCCGTAAACAATTCTGCAACAATCCGGCACGTGTTCTGCAATTGTCGCACCCTTCCATCTCGATCGGCCTTGTCTGGACAAACAGGATTAATGGCTGGGAAGAATTTCAGCGCAAATGCCCTTGATTGCTGGTTTTATCTCATTTGGTCGGCATCGGTTCATTTCGATTTGTGTTCGGTTCCCCCCCCCCCCCCCTCGCGCTGTAGATTTACCAATTTGGTTAAATTCCTGCGCTGATTTGTTTTGACTTGCGCCTAACTTTGTCATGCAGTTGCCTCTCCTCCAGGTCGTTCGGCTTTGGCTCTCTGTACTCTGTACGCCAGTCCTGCGTCGAACTGCAATGTTTAACGCCACCTTTGTTGACCCAAGTTACCCATGCCAAAGACACGTGGGGTTCTCATCTGGTGAAATAAAATAAATAGTACACCGAGCGATACAAACTGATACACCACAGTCAACCGACATGAAAGAGTAGGCCAAACACCCTCTATAGGGAGCTCTCTAGATCTGCCTCGAGTGGAGGCCCTTCCCACCAGCAGTGGCGTCAACCAGAAATTGCAGGGCTGTGCCTTTACCTTTCTACCGTGAACAGTTGCCACGGTTTAAAGCTTTCGTGACTGCAATAATTCATATTCTTAGCTCTTTCGGTAAAGTCACGTTATATGTTTTATATATTTTATTATTTTATTGTTTCCCTTCAACGTGACTTTACCGAAAGAGCTAAGAATATAGTTGCCACGGTGGTGAGATGTTAACGCCCTCGCCTTGTATGCAGTAGGTCACGGGTTCGATTCCGACCCTGACGTCTGTATATTTGGAGTTTGCATGTTCTCCCCGTGGTCGCGTGAACTTTTCTCCGGGCCCCCCCGGTTTTTTCCTCGACATTTAAAATCAACGATGCGTTTACAGCATTCGTCCACTACAAATGTCCACGTGATAAACCACTTCCGATTAGCACGGTTGGCCACGTACGGTGCGGAAGAAGTTCAACACACAGTACATACGTACACTTCGTTGAGCTATCATTTGTGGTCAGGTCGCTTCTGAAAAAGAGCTGTATCGCTCATTGGTGCCTTACCTGATCAAATAATTAGGTAAGGCACTTGTTATAACGAGCAGTTTAGTTTTAGTTTAGGTATGGGGAGAGCATGGGCCCATGAGGCCCACGGCAACCAAAGCCATGGGGCTTTGGAATGGCCGAGCCTTTGCAGGAACACCACAGTGTTTGCTAACTCACTCAACAAACGAAAGTATTTGTATGCCTACAGGGAATGGACGGGAGGAGTTAGGGGTGGGCCGGGCGGAGCGGGTGGGCAGGGTGGTGGCGGTGGAGGGGATTGAGACGAGAGGGGTTACCGATGGCTGTATCACCACAAATAGATGGACTCGCGCTGTCCATGGCCCGTGAGAAATGAAATTGAGAACATTTCTCGAGAGGCACGGAATATATATAAAAAAATGGTTAGACGCGATGTGGGACTGTGAATGTATGTCTGTCTATTTTTCGGCATTAAACGTGAGTGTCTGCTGCTGGGTGAAAGCCTCCTCCCCATGGTGTGTGTTGATCATGAGGGCTGTTTGACCACATTGCACCTCACCGGTCAGTGTGGGTTGGTGAGGAGGACGATGTGGGGGGTTCAGGACCGGTATAGGGTGTCTCTTGCCACTGATGCCATCTGTGGTCAATAATCGAATTCGGGCGGATGGGCATGTAACGTAGTGCGCTAACTGCTGCGCCACCGGTCCCCAAAGATTTACTTTATACATTGAAAGGTTGCGGGTTTCTCCAGGAGTCAATGGGTCTACAATGGTGGCCATAACGCAGCGTGGAAAGGCCCAGTCTATCCATAGCAGAACTGAGAATTCAATGTCTTATGTGCCATGAACCACTATTGCCTTAAACGTCACAGATTTTATATATGTATTTTTTCATTTAAAGGCACTATTGCTGACAAGTGTGATGAGTATTTTTATTAATTGTGCTTCTGCACCAGTGCCAACCCAGCAGCAGCATCGCCAAGTAATTTGTTTTCAAAGGAGAACTGTTTTTGTCTTCCCCGCAAAGTGATACCCATTTTAGTGCCCCGGGAGGGATGATGGGATGAGTCCACCTCGGCCGATAAAATTCGAACTTACGACCTTCTGAATGAGAACCAATCAATCCGCCACTTCTTATTAACACACGCCGTCCACATCAAAGGTTCATAGCACAATTGTGGGATTTTGGTAGGGTCAAATTTCCCCAATACATCTCGATTACTAAATAGGGAAGTTTTTTTTATAACAAAAATTTGCGAACTTAATCATCACTGTTTGGATTCTTATACATGCTGGGTCACGTTTTATTTGTATTCTTCAAATCTGAATGCTGTACACACACACATGCTCGCAGATTACCACTGCTGGTAGCGGTAGCGATCAAAACACTTGGCTTCACAAATTCAACGATAGTTTCAGGAAACGGTCTGGTATAGCCTATGACCAAATCAACCGGAATGCCCCCCCAATCTCAACACATCTCAGAAGCTAAGCAAGTGAGGTTTGAGCCCGTATAGTTACTTGCATTGGGTGACCTTTGCCATGCAAAAAATATGCAGGTGTAGTAGGTCTTGTGGGCAGTAGAGGGCAGTGGTGCACAATACATTGTTGCTCTGCACTGCATTCTCCCACGAACCATCACAAACCCGCAGTGCCCAGCCTGGTGAAGTATGGTCAAAGACACTTCACGACAGCCAACAAGGCGTGGATAGATAGGCGGCCACAGTGCCGGGAAACGAAATCGCTGTGGGCCTAGGTTGGGGAGTTGAGGGGAGGGCCGGGGTGGAGGTTAAGGGCGGCCTGCTGCCGTACTGCCCGCCACGACCCAAGGAGAGTCGGGGGGGGGAGGGGGCGGATCAGCCGATGAACGGCATGGTGGGGAGTTCTTCCTGTCCCAGCTTGAGGAGCAGTGAGGTTTAGAACACATGCGGTCAGAGTATTTGGCTAACTGCTATAAATTTCCACACGAGAAGCCCCCCCATCGTTGAGCTTATGATGGCCAGGTCGCCTCTGGAAAATAGCGAATATAGCTCAGAGGGCCTTACCTGACAAAATAAATAAAACCTAGCTTAATGGTCTAGTGTTTTCCTTCGGCCGATAATTCATAAAACACCGCGGCACACCTTGCTGGGACCGGTAGCGACGCACGGGCTCCAAGCTACACGGTCTCTTCTGGCACCGTGAAGATGTTATTTCAGTCGGTGTCATAACACAGCACCTGCTGTGAACACACATCGTCAATTTAGAGACGCTTTCCGTTCGCGTGCGACAAGATCGTGTATTAATTCCCCCAAGTGCTGGATTAATGGGGGTTCACCACTCTGCCCAACTAATTTGGTGCAATTCATACTTTGAAAAAGAACACAGGCACATGTAAAACAGCATAGAATGTGCATGCTATTAACTCAAGAATGAGAAAGCAAGAGACTGAGTAGAATGTTCTGACTGGGACCATTATACCTACAAGAAGCCGGGCAAGACAGAGAAATAGGTGGCACGCGTGGTTTTGACGATTGGATGCGACTGGAAGGAGCGTCTGGTGCAAAGTTGTTGAGCAAACATCACGGACCTAAGCTCAATGGAAGGAAGGCTGTGATCGGATTGCCGGCGTCTTTGAGAAAGGACGCGGCTCACAGAGCGAGAGAGGCAGATTCTGAAAAAAGTCTCAACTTTCAAAACAACGACGAACCGCGCCTCCAAAGAAATGCGTGAATTCCACATTGTAACGTTCACTGGTAATTGTGCCGAAACAGTTTAAAAGAAGTCTGTCTTTTGGCGGCCTGGAAAGCAAAGTAATCTTTTTTTTTTGTTCATCCACAGCCCCTTTGCCAACCCACTGCTGGATGAAGGCCGCCCCACGCCATGTCGGTCACGAGGGGTTTCTTTGCCCATACTTCACCACGCTGATCAGTGCAGGTTGGTGAAGGGGTGGGTGGGTGGCTGGGATACTAGGACCGGTTCCGATAGCACCCGACGCTGGCGTTGGCCGTGAGCGGCGATCGAATTCGGGTCGCAGAGTTCGTGAGCACAAGAGTGCGCTCAGTAACTCTAAACAGAGTAATGTCGTCGTCGTAATAATAATAATTATGATGATACGCTCAGATAAAACAACCACATAGAAAATGAGTTCAAGACAAATGCATCATCGTCATCGTCGACAACACCAACAAACGAGTCGATCAACTGATGCGATACGGTGTGCGTATGCTTGTTGAACTTCTTACGCACCGTACGTAGCCAACCGTGGCTAATCGGGTAGGCGGCGGTGTCAGGGTTGTGTCAAAAATAATAATAATAATAACACCATGAAGCCCAGCAGACATTGCCAAATGCTTCTGCTGGTTGCTCGCATACCCCGTGCCGGGAGTTGGCATCTGCGAGCAGAGCTCTGCAGTTTAATCTCAAGTCATCCGCAAGTTAAACGCTGTCAGACGTACCTTTGTTGACAGTGTTGCCAGGTTATTTGTAGGGGAGGGAGGGAGCGAGCCAGAGAGAGCAGAGAGGGCTATGACGGATGACGATTGGCCGTGGTGGGTGCATGTGCAGGGGTTTATGAGCAACAGGTCTCCACGACTCTTATCGCTCACCCCCGCCGCCCGCCCCCCTTAGCTATCTTGGCTGCAGCGAACCGGCTCAAAATGTTGGTGTTAGCATCTTCAAGGAACATTTGAAGGCGATTGTGCGGGACGATTGTAGGATCTGGCACGTTTCCACAGGCGTGTGTGATTTGGCTCGGCGAGCAATACAAGTGGCTCGATTGCAGAGGTTGTTGGTGGGGTTGGCTTGGGTTGGGTCAGTGGATGGGTGTGGGTTGATGGGTGGGTGGCAGAGTGGGTAAGGCGTAGAGGGTGAAGAGGGGTGGGGGGTGCGGCGGCGGCGGCGGGGAACTCCGCAAAGTAGGGGGCACATTCTCTGCCCAATAGTAAAAACCAGCGTGGAGGCTGTAAATAATTTACAGCTGATCATCAAACCTACGGTGGTGGTGTTACCCCCCACCCCCCCAGCCTTACTCAAACACGTGTCGGCGTTGGCAACAGCTGACTCGAGCAATGCTGTGTGTACCCTTCAAGCACGGAGAGACCTACACAGTTGTTCACCTAAATGGCCAAATGAGGAATGTGTTTTGTTGTTGAGCTAAGAGTTGACGACAAAATAATGGCGAGTTGATCGGTTGTGTTCACCGCTACATCGCGTTTCGGCGTGTGTTTTACACAACCGCGGATGTTATAGGCGGAATGATGTTGAAGCTTGTGTTACGGTAATGGAACACGAGGCCGAAAAGCGCACGAAGAAAAGCGGAGATTTGCACGCTTTGCACTCATTAGGGGGTGAGGCCAAATAGCGATTGCAAGAGCTTCATCCAGCAGTTGATTTTTTTTTTCCTGGCTGATGATGAGACGGTAATATTTTTGGATTTTACTTGTGAGTAACTTCAGGCCGATGCAATAATGTAAAAAAGCACGTCTTTAAACACGAGGCAAAACTCCTACTGCTTAACCAGTTGGAACAGCTTGAGGCGCTGGTGGGCTCAGGCAGATGGATGAATTTTAAAAATAAAATAAAAAAGACGCGTTCACATTTGTTTATTATTATTATCGTTGTGTGTGGTGTGAGAGAGAACCAGACAAACACGAACAATCTTCTTTGGTTCTTTCGGTAAAGTCACGTAGAATGAGAATAAAATAATAAATTGATAAAATAAAATAACACAATAATATTCTCACGACGTTTCGGCCACAACACAAGCGGCCTTCATCAGGTGAAGGGACGAGACTGTCTGGTAGGACAGCGCTGTCCTACCAGACAGTCTCGTCCCTTCACCTGATGAAGGCCGCTTGTCCTACCAGACAGTCTCGTCCCTTCACCTGATGAAGGCCGCTTGTGTTGTGGCCGAAACGTCGTGAGAATATTATTGTGTTATTTTATTTTATCAATTTATTATTTTATTCTCATTCTACGTGACTTTACCGAAAGAACCAAAGAAGATGAATCCTTGCAGTCACGAAAGCTTTAAATCGAAATTTAAACACGAACAAGTCAACAAGATCCAGAGTACGGGCTGTGTACCTATACCACATTCAAGTTTTTCCCATTTCAGGTGTACTTATACATGGTGGCCCAAAAGTCAGGACACATGATTAGGTCATTATTTTGTCACTGGCATTCAAACATTTTAATAGTTTATCATTTGCTATCATTATTTAAAAAAAAACTATTTTTCCTGTGGGTGGCCACCTCAAATCCGTAGGTTTACAAAACTCGACCCAAGAACACCGAAATAATTGATTCAACAATGATGATTATTGAACGATAAAGTGATCAATTAATTTCAAAAGAGAATGCAGCCATGCATTCATGTCAATGGAAGTCAGTTTAAACGCTAGTTAACATAACTGACATAAGCCGATATGATTTGTTAAAATAAATACCACCTGCTTCATTCCTTATATAGTGGCATAGATGTTGTGACCACGCTTCTGCGCTCTTGCCACACCTCAATGGTTGCTCTATTAAGAGGGTTGTTCTTCCTGCATCGTTGTCGCTCGCGTTGAAGAGTACACGGTATTCACGACACGCGATCCTCACTTTTGATTCCGATGAATTGCCGCTTCACAGATACCACTCTGGCTGCATCGTATCCTTCCATAAAATAACATTCCCCCCCCTCCCCCCCCCGTAAATGCAACATTAATTCTATTTGAAACCGCCTTTCATTTCTGTTTTGCTGGTCCAAGTCGAGAGACCTTAAAAGTCGATTGCCGTAAACTAGTTACACTTTCAAGCCACGAACGAGTTCCCGGTGCACAAACGACTGTGGCGTCAATGTAGGACTGATAATAGATCAACAATGCTCTATCGACACGACGAGAAGGAGTGCAGCAGCATTCAGCAAACTCGGAGCTGCCACAAATGATTGTAATGGTCAGAAAACTGGACTTTTAATCCCAGAGGGTCACGGGTTCGATTCCATCTCCCGGTGTTGCAGTTATTTTTTTACGCGCTTTTATTTAACTCACTCTGTCTGTTGTTGTATCCTCAAATCTTGTAACTCAATGTTAACCCATTTCCCAATGTGGTATCGACTGCAAACTTGGTATACTTATGTCATACTGATGACAATACTATATTCTATCATTAAAATAAAAAAAACGCATATTTTAAAACATTATTTTTTATGTTGTGTTTCGGCTTGAGTCTAATTGCCCACGCTCAACTAACGTTGCATGTAAATCACCACGGTCCCCTTACGTTGTGGCAAGCTTCGGGGCCACTTCCTGGAGTCGTGGAGTTCTTCCATTACTAGCACGGTACATTTCATGAAAGCGTGGTTTTTTAACAAGTTTTTTTTTAATATAACTTATTTAAATGCCTCACCCCGCCACTCCTGCACACCGATCGTGCTTCTGTATTGTTTGTGGTTGTGACTTTCTAACGCACCCCTCCCGACTGGTCCATCTGTGAAAAAAGAGCTTCACAGCCCATCGGATTTTGTCCAGGAAGGTCCCAAACGTTCCGATTCTCATCCAGAAGTTTGAATGGGTGGGTGTAACATGTGGACACGTGCACCTCTTAGAACACGCCTGATCGTCGTGGAGGAGTAGACCAAATGCCCTGCAGAGTTCGCTCTTGTGGAGGCCCTCCCGACAGCAGTTGCATGAGCGATGCCATCGTCAGAGCTGCACACCTTTACCGCACTGTTCTTGAACTTTGGACTGAGAAATGAGTTGATCATATTTCCTTCGTTGTGACCATTCCTAGTCCCGCTCTTTTTAATGCCCGCAAAAATGTGCTAATGTTTAAAGGTACGCAATTGCCTTTGTTTCCTTTATGTGCAGGCGTATGTGCGCGTGTATGGGTACAGTATTCTAAATGCGACGGTGTTCTGAGTCGCTTAAAATCTCGCGACAAGCAAGTGGAGGTCCCCACACTTAACCCCCATCACACGTGACCCGCCGATCAACAATCTAACTGTGGATTAATTCCGAAAATATCCAAACAGCTAAATTAAAGTTGCCAGTGTGGATAAACGTTTCGTACAAATTACAAAATCTCTGAGAAACTAACGTGCCCGTAATATATATGCATACATATATATAGCTTATTTCAAATACGTTTAGTGGCTTTTTAATTGGTGCCAAAGGCAACAAGTAAGCTTGGAAAAGAGCCCCCCCCTCCCCCACCACTTGGACTTGTAAGCTCAGCCATCGAGCATTAAAACTGTGAATAATTTTAGGTTCATCACAATTCGTGGCTGGATGAGGGCCTTCCCAAATCTGTTGCCATCTACATTATGAGACCTCCTTTGCCAGTAACAAGATATACAAAAACTGACACCTTTATTCCAGGCATCATGTTTGCAATAACCACAACACAAGCAGTCAAAATGCAGACAAAAGAGACAACTCTGATAATAATATGCACTGTCCTTGAATTTGATTGGTCCACACCTGAGACGGCTTTTCTTAGAGCCTAGGCTCAAGCAACTACGATGTCGCAACTCCACCCGGCACACCAGCACGCCAGCTGATCGCATCGCTTCCACCTTTCCCTGGTGGCCACCTTTTGGGAACGCGTTCTGTTCCATGGTTGCCACCCTATTGTTACCCTTGATAGTGGTGGGCCATCGATCGTCCCTTCCTGCCCAGGGCGACTCATCTTACCCGTTCTTAACGGACATGATTGAACGTCTTAATTTGTATTTTTTTTAGATAAGTGCAGTCTGAAAAAGTAAAAAAAAATGAACTTGAACAGTAAAACTGTTAATAATACTCTCGGAAGTGATGCGATATAGTAATAGGTTTTTACCATTTTACCTGGCACCAAAACTGACACCTTTATACAAGGCATCATGTTTGCAATAACCACAACACAAGCAGTCAAAATGCAAACAAAAACAGACAACTCTGATAATATGCACTGTCCTTGAATTTGATTGGTCCACACCCGAGACGGCTTTTCTTAGAGCCTAGTCTCCACTGGTGTTGGACCAGATGACGCCAAAAGGCGATGCGATAGTTCCACTTCCTTAAAAAAAAATTTGATATAAAAAAATGCACGTGTGTATGTTATTTTTTTTACTTTTGTTTAATATTCAAGTGGTAAAATGCCATCGTAAACGAGAAACGATACCACAAACTACTTATTGGGCGCTGTTTAATTGTATTCCATGATATATATATAATTGGGCAACATCCTGAAGGCATCATTACAGTTATACTAATGAACGCTGCAATGCACACAGAAAATAGTGTGGAGCTTTTCAGGAAACTTCGATGTTTTTCTTTTTAGAGATAATTCAATTTTAGAACTCAAGGACAAAGGACACATTCTGGCAAATACAAATAAAATGCCTGGATTGTAGAAGGTTTTAATGAGTTACGGAGTATTTGAGCTGAATTAGTTTTATTATTCGTGGTACTATTATTCTGCTTGTTTACCCAGGAAAACCTCAATGAGTCTCTCTTTAATTAGGGAAGGGGGGGGGGGGGGTCTTGCCAAGTTATTTTTTTTTGGGGGGGGGTGCGGGAGGGGGAGCAATGTTTTATGATGCACAATTCGAATTGCGTGATTTGCAAGGAATTTTTTCAGCATTTGGATGGGTTTTTTACGATACCAGTGTCAAGTTGCGTTTTAATTTAGTTTAAAGTGGAGAGCGGCAGGAATGAGCCCAGCTACAGATTTTCAGAACCAGACTATTTATTTACTCTCCAACACACCGGTGGAGCTGACATGGTAACGAATTGTCATGTTTTGTTTACGTGACACACCTTACTCATTGGCTGTGTCAGGTAACGGCGGGTTTTACGGCACATTTATATTTACGTGATCTAGACCAAAAAATAAAACCTCTATTATGGATAATATTTTTGTTCATACTAGAGGAATCCAATGCGCTTTAAAGCTCTTTTTCGCAGATGTCCGGTAGCTGTTAGTAGTCCAGATTCTCCTGTGGAGCGGCACGATGTAATCTGAGTGTGCCGAGTTTGCTTAAGCGGTGGCGCAGTGGTGAGTGCACCGCGCTTTCAGAATCTTTATTCATCCTGGAGAAATCCGACGAGCTATGAAGCTCCTTTCCACAGATGTCCGGTATGAACCCGCACGAGCCAATATTATCATCAGTGGTGGGCGACAGCTGAACCGATCCAGGGCATCTCCCTTTACCAACCCGGAGCTGTACTGACCGGCACGGTGAAGTATGGTCAAACGACCATTATGATCGACGCGGCATGGGGGAGGCATTCATCCAGTATTGGAATGATTAATGGCTGTAAACATTCAAAACTGATTTTTAAAAATATATATTTGCAACAAACAAACACGCTACTGGCATGACAGATGACCCAGTGTGTGTCTTACTTTGCATGCTAATGCACATCCTTTTTTTTTGAGTATTTACCAGAATAACAAGAGGCAACAATGATGGGGTTGGGGTTGTGGTGCGTTGTGTGTGTGTGTGCGCGTGTGGTGCGCGTGTGGGCATTGGAATGCTGTGTGTCCAGTAGGCACACATCAGACCCACACAGGGCCCACACCACCGCCATGGCCAGGATGGATTGGGATCTGAACGACGACGTGAGTTTGGAGGAGGGCCGGGATTTCAAACGCTTGACCTGTGTCACTTAAGAAGTTGCACATGTTGACACGTGCCACTTTATAGATGAGGGTGATTGTAATCAGTCGAGATGATGGTGATTGTAATCAGTGTAGATGATGGCGATTGTAATCAGTGTAGATGATGGTGATTGTAATCAGTCTAGATGATGGTGATTGTAATCAGTCTAGATGATGGTGATTGTAATCAGTCTCGCCTGGCAGAGTTGGCATGGGCAACGTGCAAGCCATGAATTTGGATGCCCCTCATCACGGCCAATTTCTCCCCCTCCCCCACTTCTTGGTAGCCAATCGCCTGGGGACCCAGGTGGCGGCTCCACCACCTGCACAACTCGATGGCTGTACGCATTCGTCTAAAGTCACACAGCAGCGATGATGATTGTACAGCGTGGTCCAGATGTCTCGTGACCACCCCCCCCGCCACCCCCCCCCCCCCCCATTTAATTATCTAAAACTTAATAAATATTTTTAAGTAAGGTTTATTTCAAACAGAAAAGGAAAACAATATTTAGGGGTCAATTAATTGGGAGTCACAAGACATCTGAACCACCCTGTACAGTTTTCCAAGTAGCAGCAGTAGCGGTTTCTTTCACTGATCTTGGTGTCGGTAATCTCAGAGGCCACGGTAATAACCATTCGTAGTGTATTGTGTAACAACTCATCGTGCGCTTTTGTGGATCTTTCTGAGTTTTAAAATAATAATAACAAATACGCACTGTTCCTGTCTTGACATATAAATAAAACTTTTTGAAAAAAATATATAACTCTGAGCCCATGGACTTTCCAGACCAATATTATCCATCAGCATTTGTTTAAACAACACAACTGTTCACCGGTTTTAACCTTTTGAGGTCTCATCGGCAGAACAAGGCTTACTAGACAAATATCGCTGGGTTGCCAGATGTTAGTGGCAAGGACACCACGTGTTACACAATGGGACTCTTTTCAGCGCGCACAGCAATGATGCATCAGAGTTCACGACGCAGGGTTGTGGACTACTATGGCGTTCAATATTGCGTTCGCTTGAACAGCCTTTATTTAAAGCGAGCGGCATCCCAATGGAGACATATTTGGTGGAAAGCGGGAAGAGCTGGATTAGGTACAGGAACGATCAGAGCCAGATGGGTGCACAAGTTCACTTTAATATTCGCCATTGCCAGAAACCTAAATGAACTGCACCGTTAGTAAATTAGCGAAATAATAAAATCCATTAGCAACCAGGTGAGAACCCCGGGGACACAACGCTTCGATTTTGTACCGGAGGCAGCGGTGGGGTGGGGGGGGGGCAGTGATGATGATAAGGACGATGATTGTTATTCCGCACGCGATGATGTGTTACGAGCGTAATTAAGCGTCGGCTTTGCATTGCGTACTGCAGGAGGGTGCCATCTCCCGTTGGGGGGGGGGGGGGGGGGGGGTGGGAAGGGAAAATAATTTAAAATTAAAACTCCCAACCAGACCCGCAAGCCAGCGCCTTTGCGCGAGTAGAAATGCCCAAAGCCGCAGCTGATCGGGAGAGCCACCGCGTCGATGCCGTGAAGCAGCGTGGCTTTGCCGCTGTGCGCCGCGAGTGAAGGCCCTGATGCTTGCCATATGGCGGGGAGTAATGGGGGTGGGTTAGCGGGGTGGGGTGAGGGTGGGGGGCTGAATGGAGCCGCGTGAGCCAGGTGGGGGCAAGTGGCGGGTGGTGGTGGTGGTGGGGGAGTGGAGAGAGCGTCCACCGCTTCACAGCAGCGGTGGACGCGGGCGATGGCTTTGCACAACCGCGAGACGCGACGAGCGAAATGCGTCTCGGTGCACGCCGGGCAGACGCGGCGCTTAGAGAGCGCCATCCTCGACCTGTGACCCGATGTCCCTTGTCAGAGCTGGGTTCGTTTGTTTGTGTTTTTCCTTCCCCTCCCCTTCCTCCAGAGAGAACGCTAAGCAGGTTTAGTCTTTTGATGTGTACGCGCCAATTGGTGCCGCTCCACGCTATGGTCGAGTGGCGAGTGTCCAGTGAAATGAACTACGAATGTTGTTCGTAAAGCAAAAAAACAAAAACCAAAAAAATCCCGTGACGATACAAAGACAACGGTCCACCGTATAGCCTCAACAGGCTGTTGGAACCAAGTGCTGTTAGCGAGCACCTATTAAGGGTGGCACGGCACACGAGATAAGGGAGAGGTCAGCACTACAACCGGCCGCCTTTGTCTCCCCGGTGCTGATGTTTACGCACAATGTCAGGTCAGGGGCGGAGCCAGGATTTTCAGCCCGGGGTGACATTCAACAAATTTTAATTTCGAGAATGATTGAATGAGAAATCGGCTATACCCCACGCCATCGGTTGGCGACACGCTCTGACAATGCAGTTGCACGGAGTCCGCCAGACCGAGTGTCGTACACTTTATACGCAGAATGTTTCAGATTTTCGATTTTTTTATTTTTTTTCGGGGGTGACAATTGTCTACCCTGTCACCGCCCCTGCGTCAGGTGATGATTTTAATGCTGAGTCGACATAGAGGAGGCCCAAGACCAGTTGGAATATTCACCACTGTTATTGGTTCGTGAGGAGGAATGTAGCTCGGGTCGCCGGGTTCCTAGCGGAGTGTGCTAACCACTGCACCAGCACTTCCCACGATAAGATATGATGCACACACACACGCGAACTCGACTTATCTCACCAACCATTACCAACTCTTTTTTTTAATATTGCCATTCGATGTTGCAGGAGATGGCACATTGAGATAGCAACGTCAACTTTCTCTAACGAGGAAAGAGCTGCATTCGAACCACGGAACTCTCGCAGTCTGCCTCCTAAAACGGCAAGTGAGTTTTAAGCGATGTGCTGCCCACATTCAACGCGTTGAGTGAATCAGAAGTAAAAACAAGCAGGACCGAAGTGTTTTTCTCAGTTGCGTACCGCCTCCCAACATATTCAGATCTACTACGATCCGCGGCTGCTGCTGTTGCTGATCCGCGGCTGCTGCTGCTGCTGCTGTACCCACCGCGTGCAAACCTCGCTAGCGACATGGCCAGCGACGCAGTTTCGGGGTCTCCGGCCCCAAAGACCTGGAACTCCGCTACCAGATCACGCTCGGCATCTATCCCCCGGAGCCAGTTCCGCAACAGACTCAAGACCGGTGTCGTTTCAGAGAGCCTACTTCAACGTGTGATCAATGGACTTCAACGTGTGATCAATGGACTTTCGACGTGTGATCAATGGATTTCAACGTGTGACCAATGGACTTCAACGTGTGATCAATGGATTTCAACGTGTGATCATTGGACTTTCGACGTGTGATCAATGGACTTTCGACGTGTGATCAATGGACTTTCGAAGTGTGATCAATGGACTTCGACGTGTGATCAATGCACTTCCGACGTGTGATCAATGGACTTTGGACGTGTGATCAATGCACTTCCGACGTGTGATCAATGGACTTCAACGTGTGATCAATGGACTTTCGACGTGTGATCAATGGACTTTCGACGTGTGATCAATGGACTTTCGATGTGTGATCAATGGACTTTCGATGTGTGATCAATGGACTTCAACGTGTGATCAATGGGCTTCAACGTGTGATCAATGGACTTCAACGTGTGATCAATGAACTTCGACGTGTGATCAATGCACATTCGTGATGGACTGGACTCGTAAGAGTGCGTAGTATAAAATGTTCTTACTTACTCGGAGTATGTGGAAAGGGCACTGAATTTCCCGCACCTCTGATGAGCACGGTTTGCTACGTACGGTGCGAAAAGAAGTTCAGCACACACACCTACACACGTACCTACAATTCATTCTCGTGGTTCTAATGATATAGGTGGGAATTTTTCACACCTGATGATGATTGCTTGTGTTGCAGTCGAAACGTCGTGAGAATTTTATAGTTTTATATTTTTATTATTTTATTGTTTCCCTTCTACGTGACTTTACCGAAAGAACCAAGAATATAATATAGGTGGGGTTAACTGCCCGCTATAGATCGAGGGCAAATGTATTTCTCCCCGATTTGTTTTCACCTTTGCTGCACACTCACTCAGTCGGTGTGTTCCTATCAAGATCTGCTTTGCGGGAGAGATGGGTATCAATCGGCTTCCACCTGTTTCAATAATAATCATTCTAGACGAGTATAATATTTTACAGCTCACTCGTGAACGATTGACTCTGTATGTATGTTACCGTACGTAGCCAACAATGCGAATCGGAGGTGCGGCGAGAAGGACAACAAACTAAACTAAACACAACAAGCAACTCTAGCAAGTCGAAGGCCAAAATATGTCGCCAATTACTTCTTTTGAATGTATACACCACGAGTGATGTAGGTCGCGAACACAAATTGCTCGGTGCGATTCCGTTCTAATCTTGCGCGCGGCAGCAGCAATGTGGTTCATGAGCTCGATGCCAATGTCGAGGTCTGCTGCTGGCCACAAAGAGAGGGCTTCAGGAGAGAGTTCTGCTCTCGATTTTCTGTTCCTCCTCCTCCTCCTCCTCCATTGAAGGAGCGCAGACGACAGTCCGTTCTATAACGAAGTTGCGTTCCCGAAGAACACCGCTTTACGGCAAAATCGCGTTACAGTGAATAATACATAACACGGGGTAAATCACAGTCCGCGTGAGATGCGTACGCAGGCTGAACAAAGACGGAGTCGCGTGGGCAGCATCTAGAAGCATCCAGCAGCATCCCAAACGCCTTGTTGCTATGCTCCGCCGAGGCAGCCGTGCAACCGCAGATTCCTGCTCGCGCGACGCAGTTCTGTCAGCTCGATCGCGTTATTGCCAATTCGCAACCGCGTCATTAAAAAAAAGAGTTGCGTTCCACAACACATTCATCACGTTATATACAATTCGACGTGATGAAAAGACACGGCGTTCTAAGAGAATGGAATCTACCGCAGTGGTTCACGATACGGGACGCGGCTTGGTGAGCACTGGCAGTGGCGCACCCCGTTTGCGTGTCTCCGTGTTACCCTTGAACACAAAATGAGCCGCACCTCCCACGTAGCACGGTGGGCTACGTACGGTGCGAAAGAAGTTCAGCCCACGTCCGTGCAAATGATACCGTCACCGAGGGCGAAAATTCACACGGGTCACTCGAATCCGGCTATGATCGGTGGAGCACCTGGCCGACAGATCCATGGGGAAGATCGGGCTGCTCCCGTATTTACCAGCCACTAAACGTGCACGTTTAAAGGCTCGACGCCAACGTTGAATGGGAACTAATGCGCCTCTGCAATAGCCAGAGACAGACGTATTGACTACTGACAGCTGTCTGAAGTGCGTGATGCTTATCATGATAACTTACAACACATTCTCATTCCACCGCTTGATTAAGCCGTCTCTCCCCTCTACCCCCCCCCCCAACGCCATGTCGGTTGTTGCGAGGTTGTTTGACCATGCTTCACCACACTGGAGGGTGTCAGGAGCGGTTCCAGGCATCACTCGCCACTGACGTTAGCCCTGGCCGGGAATGCAACTCAGGTGCGCGGGTTCCCGGCAAAGCGGTGCCCCCCCCCCCCGCCCGTCCTTGTTTACTCATTGGCTTTATTAATACCTTGCGTGTCAAAACTACTATGAATTGCAGCACGCAGTGATTTTATTTGCACGTCCAAAAACGCGCCTGGAAATTGCACGTGGGTGTGATGCGGCATTGTTCGGCGGTTACTCAACAGTTTGTGAAATACCATTTACCCTGGCGACTTGGTTGACGTGACGGTGGGGGGGGGGGATACCGACAGAATGCAACGTATTCCTGTGTAAATCGGACGTTAAATAATCTTGACTTAAAGCTTTCGTGACTGCAGGAATTCTTATTAATTGGGTCTTTCGGTAAAGTCACGTAGATAGGTTAAAAGAAAATAAATATTTTTGGTTATTTTCTTTGACCCTATCTCCGTGACTTTACCGAAAGACCCAAAGAATAGACGTTAAAGACCCTGTGACACGTACGTATGTACGTTGGACGTCTTTCCCACCCTGCGTAGCCAACTGTGCTAATCCGAGGTGCGGGGCAACGACAAAAAAACTAAACACAAAAAGCAGTTCTAAAGAAATGAGCTTTCAATCTAAATGATTTAAAAGTGCGCAGCGTCCACTGGCTTCCTATTGTCGGAAAGCACAGCGTTCCAGACGGCCGCAGCGCGCGATGCGGTGACCGTCTGTGTTCGATGGCCAGCCAGAATCCACTGCTGCGAGGATGACCAGAGTTTGCGTGACGATAGTTTATGCTCCTTGAGATCAGCGAGGCATTGTGGTTCATTTTTGGCAAGCACTTTGTGTGTGTAATGAGTCCGACCTCATGGGTGTGTTCGTTCAGCAACCAAAAGCCAACGCGGCACGGCGGGCACATCAGGACTGTAGTCTGCGCTTCTACAACGCAGGAGTAGCAACGCTACACAGACTCTCTCCTGAAGCCCTCTCCTCGTGGCCAGCACACCGCCTCGACATTGGAATTCATCTCCTCGACACATCGCTGCTATACGCTAGAATAAAATAGACTTCCCAAGAGCTACATATGTGTAGGTCGCCGTGTCCCACCCGATGTCTTCTAACCGGAGATAATGAATCTCACTCAACGGGCTCTCGCCCGGTTCGACAGACGAACATCAATAATGGCATCGTCAAGTGCAATTTACGCCACATCGCAGTGAGTACACACGTGTGCGGTTACAGTGGACGTCTGAAGACACAAACTGATTATATTTATCAGTGCCCACGCTCCTTTTGCTTACCGCTCGCGTGCCAATTCAAGCATAGCGTTGGGAGCCTGCGTTGACGGTGGCGCACAATGAAGCACGTGTTCACAATGAGGCGCGTGTACAACCGAACTCCTGCGTGGAGCGGTGAGGGCATCGGTTATCGCACATCGCTCACAAACCCTGCCCACTCGAGTTCGATGACTAAACCGGCCACGGCTGACATTATTGGCGAGTGATATCTGAATGGCTCCTGCCACCACCACCTCCTCCTCCCGCCTTTCACCGGCACTGGCCGACGCCGGGAGGTCTTCATCCAGCAGTGGACTGACGCGAACGCTGCACGTTATTCTGATTGCATTATTTGAGAACCTTAGTCGAGAATATATATATATATTTTTTAATCACCAACTGAACACCCTTAAACGGGCTTTACAAAGTCGCTGTCGAGAGAGGACCTCGCAAGCAAAGCGGTGACGTCGGCAAAAAACGGTCCGAGGCTGAGTCGTTGTCTCTTCGGAACTCGGACACATTAAGAGGGCAAAGAAAGCCACAGAGAGGTGAAGTCCCGAGGTTATTGTTCACGCCATCGCTGGTGGAAGGGCCTCCACTTAAAGAGGGTGTTTTGGTCTACTCTTCCACGCTGGACAAAACATCTTGGAAGAGGTTTGGAGTATCCGAGCACACTTGATCCCGTCTTGGCGCGCGACCTGACGATTACAGACTGCCTGTGGTGACTCCATTTACACCGCAGGATGGACAGAGGCGGTAGGGTAGTGGTGGTGGTTGTGGTGGTGGGACAACTTCATCCAACTACCGCGCCGGGAGGCTGAACCGGCAAACCCTCTGGGCTAAACAAGGCGTTACCCCGACGCGTACGTGCGCAGCCCAGAACTTCCCACAAAGATAGGCGAGACGCGCTTTCGAAGGGACCCACTACCCCCCTTGGCTGGTATCGCAACGCGGTCAGTCACGTGCTATCGCGAGCAGAACGCGGTGAGGATTGAGGGTCGTGGAAGGGGTTTGAGAGGCGGTCGATGTCTCGAGCCATAGCTGCTGACCCTTTGCGTGACCTCGTCTACAAGCGAACCTATAGCCCTATAGCCCATATTTTCAACCTGTCCATCAAAGTAAGCATCAGTTCCTCTAGAGTGGAAACATTCCTATGTCCGTCCACTTCACAAAGGGGGCCCTAAAGATGATCCAAATAACTACCGACCTATCTCAATTTTGTCCCCGTTGATGAAAATTTTTGAAAAATTATTGACCTACCAAATTAGCAGTTTGCTGTCCACCAACAATCTACTACATCTAAAACAATCTGGGTTCCGAAAAAAAATACAGCACTACATCTGCTGCATTAGACTCTCTGGATCACATTTACAGTAGCCTTGATAATAAGCAGTACTGTGCCTGTCTTTTTCTAGACCTGTCCAAATATTTTGATACAGTAGACCACAACACCCTGCTTAGTAAACTAAGTTGCCTCGGTTTTTCCGAAAACGCAGAAAAATGGTTACAAAATTACCTCTTTTCTCGCACCCAAACTGTATTCACAGATGATTGGCGGTCAAACAGTGTTAAGATAACAAAAGGGGTTCCACAGGGTTCCATCCTCGGCCCCCTTTTGTTCTCTCTTTATGTCAATGACTTGGGCACTGACCTGGATCATTCCAGGGTAAATCTTTTTGCAGATTACATGATACTGATTACTGCTGGCCGCTCTCCGGATAACGTGATTGCTAAGCTACAGGGTGATTTCAACAAACTACAACATCAGCTAGTTGCTCTTAAACTAGTTCTGAATACCTCCAAAACCAAGGTGCTATGCTTCTCACCAGGACTAAAGCAGGAAGTTATTTTTCCCCAATTACATTCCTTAAATAATTATCAAATAGAGCAAGTCAAGATCTATAAGTATCTTGGGGTCATTCTGGATTCAAAACTGAATTTTCAAGATGACATTGATTATATTGGTAAAAAGACAAAAATAAAAATTGGTTTTCTGTATCGTCGCAAGCACTGCTTCCCCCCTATGTTCCGTTTGGCATTGATAAAAGCTACCATACTGCCTCTGCTTGACTACTGCGACATCGTGTATAAATCAGCCCCAAGTACTGTACTGAAGAAGCTTGATTCCATCTATCACTCGGCCTTAACATTTACATTGAACTGCCCATATAGGACTCACCACTGTGATCTCTACATTGGGTCAAACTTAACATCTCTTAATGTTCGACGGCTTGTGCACCAGATCTTACTTATTCACGATGTACTTACAAAAAAATCCACAGACTACCTGCTGGATCTCCTCTCTGTTTCAAAGAACAAATTTGACCTCAGGTCTTCGCTCATTTACCAGCTTCACATTCCCTATTGCCGTACAAAAACTGGAGGAAGGGCCTTTGCTATTGATGCCCCCAGGGTCTGGAATGCTATTGCCAATAAACTGCAACTTGAATCGCTACCAATGAGATCTTCTCTCAAAACTGCTCTAGAAGAGTTGTACACCCCTAGCTGCCACTACTATTCATTGGCGTAAAATAAAATAAAATGTTTCGCTCTGGATGACACTGCAAAGTATTATCTGTATTTTGATTTAGCGTGCTGATCTTAAAGGTGCATTGAAAAATTTGATACTCCGACTGATGCTTCTGTTGTTGTGGAGTAACTCATGCAGTCAGCTATGGCTCTAGGATTTGGTGTTACATGTTATTTATGTAGTTTATTGTAAAAAATCGGTCACAGTCCCTATGATCACTGTTACGTTGCACTTATGGCTTTATTTTTTGGTGAATTCGAAAAGTTTTTTGGTTTGGACATGTTTGTTTTGTTGTAGTACGGAGTTAGACTGACGGCCTTAATTTAAGTTTTCTTGTGGTTGTTGTTGTTGTTGTTTGACTTGCATCCCACTCGGATTTATTGCACACAGCGTTGGTGTACGGTGCTTTTTTCGGGAATTTTTTGCTGTATTTTTGTTCATGGATTTTCTGTTTGCATAGTCACTTTAAGATGTTTGTCTTGTTCGTGTTTTTTTGTTTGTTGTGGTTGCACCCGATTCAAGAGCCGAATGGCTCACAGGGCTATACCAAAATAAATAAACTGAAACTGCAACCCGAGACCCGAATCCCTCCGGTGTAGTCGCACATCCGATTGACGCGGTCGTCTACGCACGGCGCGAAATAAGTTCAACACACGTGCGTACGTACGACCCAAACCCCAATTAATATCCTTCACTCTAGCCCTTAGCCCTGACGATAGCCCTACATACACATAATCCTACCGAAGTGCTCGTACACACACACACATACACGCGCGTGTATATCTTCAATAGAAGTAGCGACATCGTGTATCCGTATATTGTATGCGCTGGAATGACCGTGGGTACGCACCAGAAGTGTAGGTCGTGCATAGGTGTGGATGTGTGTGTGCGTATTAACACAGGTACGAGTTTGTATTGGTATGCGCGTGTGCATCTGAGAAGGTCTACGTCAGTACATTGCAGTAGCAACGTGCACTTTTTATGAGTGCACGCATGTACACGCGTACGTGGGTATACGTTACATTAGGTTGAGTGTCCTCTATTGATGCAGTATGTACGTTGAACTTCTTTCGCACTGCGCCGCGTTGTACAACGAAGTGTGAAGACCAACAGAAGCCTGGGCGGGGGGTGACAGCGGAGATCCCGAAACGTAACGGGCACGTCGTGATCACTGCAGTCTATAATGTAAACTGTACTTCTAAAGAGAGAGAGAAAATAAAAACACCACCGACTTAAAACGACTCTTCGATCGACTGAAGAATCCGCGGCCGCCCTGCACAATGCATTTCGCAGCCGTGAAATTCAAGTTGGGTGTGGGTCTCCCAGGGCAACACGAACCACCCTCCCCCCCCCTATACCCCCCCCCCCCCCCCCCCCCATTATTATGGGGATGGCGTGGCTATTCAAAAAAAGGGCTAAAAAAAGACATCAATGAAAAGACACAGGTCCTTGAGAACAAAACAGAAACCACCCAGTCCTAGGTACCGGACACTTGAATCGAGTCTTCATTGGGCCGGGAAAGCTTCGCGTGAGACGTGTGTGAGTGTGCGTGGGTGCTCTGTGGGGAGCGGCAGTGGAGCTCACTGGGCCACGAACTCAACGACAGCGGTCACGATTATCTGGGTGCCTGGTGCGGTGTGTAGTAATCATCGCCTCGAGGGAGACAAAGGCGGCCGGCCGGCCGTGCGTGCCTTCGTAAGTGCTCGCTAACAGCACTTGCCCCCAACAGTCTGTTAAGGCTACACGGGGGATATTTTGTCTTTGTGGTGCTGGCCACCCACCCCCTCGTGTGCCGTTAAGTGGCTCGTTAACAGCACTTGCCACAACAGTCTGTGACGGGCTACACGGGGGATCTTTGTCTTTAATTCTTGGCACAGCTATTCTGCTGTGACTGTTCCACCTGAAGACGGAAGCTTGTGTTGCCTCCGAAACGTCGTGATTTAATTTAGTTGTTTTCTTTTATTTTACCTACGTGATTTTTACCGAAAAAACCAAAGAGTATGAATCTTTGTCTTTGTTACTTGTGTTTTATGGGGAGCGGCAGTGCACCAGGCAGCTACGCTGCGCTACGAACCCGAAGAACCGAGTTCGATTCCCGCTCACGGCCATACACCCACCGATGAGTATCTTAAACACGCATGGACCTCCTTCTTGATCGACTCGACCTCAAATGAGTACTTTGTGAGATTTGTAAACATCGCCACCGGGGATGCAAATGCAGCCGGGCGTGGTTCTGACCACCAAACCCCTCGTAGTGTGCCACGCCAGCCTTCGTAGGTGATCGGTAAGAGCGCTTGCACCAATAGCCGATTAAAGGCTACACGGGGGAATCTGTGCCTTTTGTTTCATGTACGGCAGCACAAATGATAATAATTATCTCTGAATTGCCGTTGACAATACTTCACCTCGCTGGGTTGGCCGCTTTAGATGTTAATACAGCCGTCAGTACCATGAACTCCGATGCGAACCCAGTCACCCCACTAAACAATACAGTCGTAAACACCAGCCTTACCACGTGTTTATGAGCCTGGGTGTAAAGATGCATTGTCAAGAGGGTTCCGAACTAGGGGATGTTTGGCAAATTCCATTAATATCCGCAAAAAAGGTACTGTGTAGACACGTTCTGTGAGTAAATACTCTTACTCAGTGAGTCCAGTAAGTAGCAGAACCGGGAATGCAAATCATCAGTTTGCAGTGCCGGACTGCACCAACCCACATCGATGACGAACGTGATGAAGTATGGTCAAATAACGCAAACTCCCGTCGTGTTTTTTGTATTGTTTGTTTGTTGTGACGTCCCTACCCGACTGGACGTCTGTGAAGAAGGGCTTCATAGCTCATCGGATTCCCCCTCGCAGTATAAATACAGATTCTGATTCCGACGGCGTTCGTCCAGCAGTGGATTGACACACCATTAGAAGTGCTAGTTATCGGATTCAAGCTGTTCCACTAATAGTCATGTCTTTCAGAAGCCAACACGCTGTTGATATGTCCGAGGATTTATTCGGGACTTTTAGAAATGAGGAATTCAAGATAGAAAAAATTCCCCCAATTAATCTTACTCATACTGTTGTGTTAGGGTGCTGTTACGGTGCGTAGGACGCTTTATATAGATACTCACGCACTCCTACGTATATACTCCATATAGAAAGTTCCCCCGTATAGTCTCAACAGACTTTTGGGCCAAGTGTTGTTAGCGAGTAGCACCTATGAAGGCCGGCACGGCACGCGAGGGGGTGGGTGGCTAGCACCACGCCCGGCCGCCTTTGTCTCCCCAGTGGAGATGTTTACTACACACCGCACCAGGTACTCATTTGAGGCCGAGTCGACCTATGGGAGGACCAGGGCCGGATCGTAATCAACTACACGCAATCCATTCAAGTTATAAAACACTGTACATGCGCTGGTGATTGTGTGAAGTGCATTTTACAAACGCATCACTCTTAACGCAAAGTATTCCTTCACCACAATTCGCGTTTTTTGTTGTCAATCCACTGCTGGATGATTGCCTTCCCCGCGACGTTGCCGGTCCTGGGTGTAGATTGACCATACTTCACCACGCCGGTCAGTGCGGGTCGGCGAAGTTAAGTGGTGGTGGGGTGGGGGAGTCCAAACCGGTAGATTAGCCGTGGTCGGGACTCGAACTCACACCATAGCTCAGTACGCTAACCACTGCGCCACCGCTCCACCCAATGCACACACAGTACACACACACACACTCACCAACGTCCGTTATTAGAGAGCAATATAAATCTATACATTACACGTTTAAATAAGTGTAGTGATATGGAATGGGTCACTTCGGCGTGCAGCGCTGGCTGCTGACAAGGAGGAGCTTGGCTGGCACGTCAACCCTGTGGGCCAGAGGCGACGGAGCAGGCGGGAGGAAGAAGGGGACGGAGGTGGCACGGGAGAAGCCCGGGAACCTTCTAGGGGGTTCTAGAAGGGGGGTGGGGGGGGTGTAGCCAAGGGGGAGCGAGGCTGCGCTTGGGAGAGAAACGCGGGACTCGGGGCCGTTGTTGGAGTGGACCCCTGGAGCCCGTCATGTCCCGTCAAGTCTTCGTCACCATCGACACCGCCGTCTTACCCTCGTCCTCAGCGTTGTGGGTCAGGCAGCCCGTTGCTGTCCTGCCCTTACTATAGTATTCTCAGTGCCTGCGAAGGCTATAAATAAACAGAGTGCCTCCTGATATAGCGTCTCTCCAGTCTGTCACTACACAAGTTCAAAAGCCACCGCGTGACCCTATGCACGAGGCGTAGTACGTGAGCGCGTACCGTTTAACCGCGCACCTGGGGTGCGGGTGAGCGCTTCGCAGGGACAATCCTGCCCGTGAATGTCCCACACCCCGTGGGGGATAGGGAACGGGGTGGGGTGGGAAATTTGGAGGTGGGGGAGAAGAGGGGGAAGGGGAGATGCTGGGGGTTTGAGGGAGGGGGTCGCTGTGGGGGCTTTAGCAAACAGGGGGGAACGAGCCGATTCCCGTCGACAATCTGCCCGTCAGATGCGCGCCAGGGAGAGAAATGGCACCCCCAGCTGTGGCGCGCCTTACAGCGCCATATGTTAGCGCGTGTTGGCCAACTCGCTCCGTGTCTCCATGCTGCCGCTGCTGCTGCCCTCCCTCCCTCCCTCCCTCCCTCCCTCCCTCCCTCCCTCCCTCCCTCCCTCCCTCCCTCCCTCCCTCCCTCCCTCCCTCCCTCCCTCCCTCCCTCCCTCCCTCCCTCCCTCCCTCCCTCCCTCCCTCCCTCCCTCCCTCCCTCCCTCCCTCCCTCCCTCCCTCCCTCCCTCCCTCCCTCCCTCCCTCCCTCCCTCCCTCCCTCCCTCCCTCCCTCCCTCCCTCCCTCCCTCCCTCCCTCCCTCCCTCCCTCCCTCCCTCCCTCCCTCCCTCCCTCCCTCCCTCCCTCCCTCCCTCCCTCCCTCCCTCCCTCCCTCCCTCCCTCCCTCCCTCCCTCCCTCCCTCCCTCCCTCCCTCCCTCCCTCCCTCCCTCCCTCCCTCCCTCCCTCCCTCCCTCCCTCCCTCCCTCCCTCCCTCCCTCCCTCCCTCCCTCCCTCTCTCCCTCCCTCTCTCCCTCCCTCCCTCCCTCCCTCCCCTCCCTCCCTCGCGCGCCAGCACGTAGCGGAGTGGCCAAACCACGCGAGCCCATGGGCATGCACGCGCACAGATACTCAATTATTCACTCGTCTACCTACCTACCCACGTATCTACCCACCCATCTACAGATCTATGCACCTACATACCTACCCACCTACCCACCCATCTAACTACCTACCTACCCACGTATCTACCCATCCATCTACCGATCTATCCACCCACATACCTACCCACCTACCCACCCATCTAATTACCTATCGACCCACCTACCCACCCACCTAGCCACCTACCCACCCATCTAACTACCCACCTACCGACCCACCTACCCACTCACCGACTTAGCCACCTACCTACTCACCTACCCATCCACCTACTTACCCACCCATCTAACTACCCACTCACCTACCTAACCCCCCTAAACAACACTTGCCCACTTACGCCTACACACGAGAACATGCGCACTGGTACGGACGTGAACGCACACGTGCGCGTATTCACACGTGTAATACACACCACACGCACACTCATACATACACACACAAAAGAGACGCACCCGCCTACACGTACGAATATTCACAGGAACACACACGGCTACGTTAACACAGGCACAGGTACAATAACAAAGACAAAGATTCGCTGTGTAGCCTGAATAGACTATTGGGGCAAGTGCTGTTAGGGGCCGTCCATAAATGACGTCACGCGATTTTGGACGATGTTTGACCCCCCCCCCCTTCGTCACACGGCGTCACAAAAAGTCAGACACCCCCTCAAATATGACGTCACAAAGCTCTGCGCCCCCCCAAATAAAACTTGCTTCAAATCGCTTTAAACTATTGTTATTGTAGCGACCATTTAATGTGGCGCTGCACTCTGATGTTGTAGGAGAAAACATGAAAAAGTCTATTTAATTAAGTAGAACGTGTTGTCTATATTTATTTAAAGTTGCGCATTTTGATGTGACGTCACATTTCTCAAACCCCCACCCCCCCCCCTTGTCACACATCGCCACAAATGTCTGACCCCCACCCAGGTGCGTGACGTCATATATGGACGGCCCCTTAGCGAGCGCCTATGAAGACCGGCACACGAGGGGATGGGTGACCTGTACCATGCCCGGCCGCCTTTGTCTCCCTAGTGCCGATGTTTTTACACACTGAGTGGATCTAGGAGTACTGCGCCTCCCCTGGGTCGACTCAGCCTCAAATGCGTAGCACTACCACCACACTACCACATGCATAGGCGTACTTTCTCTCACACACACACACCTGTTATACTGCCACACGAACAGAAACCCTAAGCGATAATGTCTCGTTAACCACGCGAGACAGTTCCATTGCGATCGCCGATTTCCCCTTGATGCAGCATCAAATTGTGGCGGTTAACGCAATTACGGCAATTTATATTTTACATTAGAAACCTTTTTTGTTTGTTTGTGACACAAACTACACGCGGGTGGAAATATTGGCGCCTTGTCGGCCCCCCGCGCATCAAACACGCAAACTTATTATTTTTTTATCCCTACATTGCAAGGTCGTAATTATAATATGCTCAAAATGTCCCCCCCCTCCCCCCCAATATATTGCTATGAAATAGATTTCTGTTTATATGATTGTGGTTACGGTTGTACTTTATAAATCCCTAATCTCTGCCATTACATGCAATGAAACAAGAAAAGGTACAAAAAAACCAGCAATACAATACACTTAGACATTATTGTAAAAAATTAAGAAAAAGTCCATCGTATGTGTTAGTGATTTTTTTTATATTTTAGGCAGGAAATTAGTTTTCAAAATAGTTTTATGGGGGGGGGGACCCCCAGACCCCCTGGAAGATTTGGTCCCCCCCAATGTTGACTCCATGGCTACAGCCTTGCTACATAGGCACCCGCAAATGACTCCAACACCACAGGTGACCGACCCAACTCTTGCCGACGATGCCACGGTGATCTATAATGTGGGGGGGGGGGGGGGGGGGGGAATGTCCCATAATGGTTTAATCCATTACGTAAGACATACACGCTAATTGGAACGGACACATTTGAGCTGCGTGCATAATTAGCCGGGGGGAACTGGCGCGTTTGGATCGTGACCGCCTCCGAGGTGTGTGGCTGCAGTCTGCATTGGGGATCGAACCCGTAGACTTAGTAGAAACTGGCTAACCACGGACTTGATTGATTAGCTAGGCATGTATGTATGCTGAACTTCTTTCGCACCGTACGTCGCCAATCATGTTGATCGGAGTTGCGGGGGAAGGACAACAGCACTAAACAGTAAAGGCATTCTTAATAAATAACGAAATGAGAACTAAGAGTTATTTACAACTATCCTCCGCATAGCATTTCAACAGACTGTTGGGGGTGGGTGCTCTTAGACAGCACCCGTGCTGTTAGAGAGAACCCGTGCTGTTAGAGATCACCTATAACGACCGGGATGGCACACGACGGGGGTCAGGAGGTGGCCAGCACCACGCGCGACCGTCTTTGTCTCCCCAGGTACTCATTTGAGGCCGAGTCGAGCTTTGGGGAGGCCCAGGACCGATTAAAATGCACGCCACTATTATTGTTATTATCATTACGAAATAGAGCTCTGGTCGCCGGTGTTGGTAGCGCGGTGCGCTAACCACTAAACTATCGTTTCTCCCATACAAAAAAAGAGCCGGTCACGTACAATGACGCGCCCATATGTTGCGTTGCATCATTTAACGTTCACCCGGACCATCAGCAGGGGGTTTGGTGCATGGGGGGAATTGTTTTCAGGAAAAGCCTTGGAGTTCAACGCTACTTGGCCAACTCAGTGAGCCTCGTTACTGATGGCGTGTGTCATCAACTGTCCGCCGTCAGATATCCACGGCTAGCCTGCACAACAGATGACTTGATAAAAGGGCTCTTAGGTGTATTGTTCTGTGATATCTGCTTCCTCAGACCGCTTTAGAACACGGAAGATGCTGCTCGCCCACCGCTCTGCAGAGAGCTCCAAACGCAGTCGTTCACTTGTTCCACGGCCTGCACATGTGGCAGCAGAATCCGTGATGGCATTGGGGCGAGACGGACCCTCGGACTGGCACGTCTGGTTGCGTACGGTGCGAAAGAAGTTCAACATGCATACAAACGACGGGAAAGTTCAACAGTGCCTCCCAAGGGCAGCGGAATCGCGATGTGATGGCCCAAGGCTCGCGCTTTTAAAAATCACCCCGTGCTTACAAAATCAAAGTATCTCCTTGATTTTAAACGGAATCTGCGACGGGGCTCATCGCCGTACTGTGGCCCCGAGACAGCGATGGCCATTCCACATTCCCGCGGCGATTCACAGTCTCTCCATAGAACGACACAATCTATACTCAATTAATACAAAACCGCGTACAGAAAATATTCGACGTTATGGGTTTTTTTTGCTCGCATTTGTTGTTATCCTCGGAATAACTTAACTCTCATAAATGTTCTTTCCACAGTAAATCATACGAATAGAATACAGGAAACTCATCGTAAGGAATGAGTGCGTCTCGCTTCAGCATGGAGTTCAATCAAATGTATTCGTCATTGCCTCTGCTAGGTAAGCAGCAGAAAGCACCCGCAGCAACAGTAGTAGCGTACACCAGCAGTAGCGTACAACAGCAGCAGCAACAGTAGTAGCGTACACCAGCAGTAGCGTACAGCAGCAACAGTAGTAGCGTACACCAGCAGTAGCGTACAACAGCAGCAGCAACAGTAGTAGCGTACACCAGCAGTAGCGTACAACAGCAACAGTAGTAGCGTACACCAGCAGTAGCGTACAACAGCAGCAGCAACAGTAGTAGCGTACACCAGCAGTAGCGTACAACAGCAGCAGCAACAGTAGTAGCGTACACCAGCAGTAGCGTACAACAGCAGCAGCAACAGTAGTAGAGTACACCAGCAGTAGCGTACAACAGCAGCAGCAACAGTAGTAGCGTACACCAGCAGTAGCGTACAACAGCAGCAGCAACAGTAGTAGCGTACACCAGCAGTAGCGTACAACAGCAGCAGCAACAGTAGTAGCGTACACCAGCAGTAGCGTACAACAGCAGCAGCAACAGTAGTAGCGTACACCAGCAGTAGCGTACAACAGCAGCAGCAACAGTAGTAGCGTACAACAGTAGTAGCGTACAACAGCAGTCACTACAACAGCAGCAGAAACTAAAACAGCAACAGCAGTCGCTACAACAGCAGCAACACAAGTAGCTACAGCAGCAGCAACAGCTAAAACAGCAGCAGCAACTAAAACAGCAGTAACAACAGCAGTAGCCACAACAGCAGGAACACACGTAGCTACAACAGCAGCAACAGCAGTAGCCACAACAGCGGCAACACAAGTAGCTACAACAGCAGCAGCAGTAACTAAAACAGCAGCAGCAAATAAAACAGCAGCAGCAACACAAGTAGCTACAGCAGCAGCAACTAAAACAGCAGCAGCAACAGCAGTCGCTACAACAGCAGCAGTCGCTACAACAGCAGCAGCAGCGGTAGCAGCAACTGGCTCATAAATGTCGCGAGACACAAAGGCTCAACATGAGCCGTGTCCAAAGGGGCTTCTTTCTAACTGACACCCCCCTCCCTGCACTACCACCACCACCACCACGAACCACCACTACCACGCACCACCAACCACCACCACCACCACCAACCACCACCACCAACCACCACCACCAACCACCACCACGCACCACCAACCACCACCACGCACCACCACCAACCACCACCACCACCACCAACCACCACCACCACCAACCACCACCACCAACCACCACCAGCACCCACCACCACCACCACGCACCACCACCACCAGCACCACCAACCACCACCACGCACCACCACCAACCACCACGCACCACCACCACCACCACCAACCACCACCACCACCACCACCAACCACCACCACCACCACCACCAACCACCACCACCACCAACCACCAACCACGCACCACCAACCACCACCACGCACCACCACCAACCACCACGCACCACCAACCACCACCAACCACCACCACCACCAACCACCACCACCTCCACCAACCACCACCACCACCAACCACCACCACCACCACCACCAACCACCACGCACCACCAACCACCATCACCACCACCAACCACCACCACCACCACCAACCACCACGCACCACCAACCACCACCACGCACCACCACCAACCACCACCACCACCAACCACCACCACCACGCACCACCAACCACCACCACGCACCACCACCAACCCACCCCCTCCCGCTTCTGTGGCCGTCCGTGCGTGTCGTTCATATTCGCTCCACGCGATGCGAAGTGCTCGACTCGTGTGACGATGGCTGGGCAGCCGGAATGAGCTCCGAGTGCTCACCGTCAGACACACACACACGTTGTGCTGCTTCTGCTGTTGTCGCTGCTGTTGCTGCTGCTGTTGTTGAATGAGCGGTAAAAGTTGCGAAGTCGTTACTACGGAGCGGCTATGAGAATACACAGCTGTTACTAATGCAGAACGCACCCCACCACCAGCAGCAGCACCCCCACCTCTCTCTCTCCTCTCTTGTGTCGGCACTGCCATGAACTCAATGCCGCTCGCACAGAGAAGAGAGGGAATGATGTCGCAACGAACCCTCTGCTCTACGCTGTTTTTGTACGGCATGCGATGATGTGCAGACAGCCCTGTATCAATACACACTATTGGTTTATGAGGAATCCTCCCCTCCATGCCGTTTGGGCCGTGGGGGTGGTAGTCGACCATACTTTGTGTGTGTGGGTGGGGGGGGGGGGCAGGTTGAGATAGTACTCGCCACTGATATTATAGCCGTGGCCCGGAATTGAACTCACGTGGCCGAGCTCATAGGGCAGTGCGTGAACTCCTGCACGACCCCATTCCAGCCGCAATGTATGTTGCATCGCAATGCGATAGATTTGTTCGTGTGGATGATGTGTCGCTCGTCACTGCGTTACGTATGCATGCTCGTTGAACTTCTTTCGCACCGTACGTAGCCAACCGTGATCATCGCATACTTGTCAAACCCATTATCACTGCCGACGTTATTAGAGACCGATTCAGACCTCATTGGTCACCCCGTGCCCTTATAAATTCCAACGTGCATCCTACAATGTCCCATCACAAGGGAGAGAAACACAAACAAATAGACAACACAATTTTTTGTTGTTGCCCGTATTGCAACGGCTGTACGCAGTATGGACCTGAAAACTAAATTTCCCTGCACAAGAATACGGACTTAACCATGCAGATTGACGGCCATGCAATCGGAGGCGCGTTACGACGCGAGCCGGGCTACCTGAGTAACATTCCTGGCCATACGCGACAACTACGACAACATCCCGACGCGTCCCAGGACTCCCCCCCCCCCCCACACTAAAGTTTACTCAGCCTAAAATGACGAATTGCTTCGCTACGGCAGCGTCGCGGTTAGCGCTACGCTGCGCTCCGAACCCGGCGAACCGAGTTCAATTCCCGCTCACGGCCAACACCGGTGACGATTATCTGAACCGGTCCTGGGCCTCCCCCCCCCCCCCAGGTCGACTCAGCCTCGAATGAGAACCTGGTGATAGCGGTGTGTAGTAAACATCGCCACTGGGGAGACAAAGGCGGTCGGGCGTGGTTCTGTCCACCCACTCCCGCGTGTACCGTGCGCTGGCCTTCATAGGTGCTCGCTAACAGCCCTTGAGCCCGGAGTTTACAGCAGTGGGTTATGGTAGAGATTTCATACGATGTGTTGTTACATTCATACCAGAAAGGTGAACAATTGTTACACCACACACGACGCCACGCACGCTTTATTATCAACGCACAGTGCTGCCTCTGTTATACGTACTTCGAATAAGTAGTGTTTCCCGAAACGCCCGTTTATATATATGTTTATATGGCAGTAGTGTTGTTAATGACGACAGTGGATAAAGTCGGCCTTTGTCTGTACAGAACCCTACCTTTAACGCAAGCCCTGTATGTGAACGTGAATGTCACGGTATCCCTACACACGTGTCAAACATCAACTCGGCCGTCTCGCTCTACAAACGCGAGTGCTGGACACTCCACATTCGCATGACGTGCGCCAGTATATCCATACTGTGCACGTGAAGGCTACTTACTGTGGGTGTATATATAAAAAAAAACATCGCTAGCTGCGCGATACCACACCAATGCCCTGGACCATATTCGCAGGCAACTTTATTTTCAGGGCGATCCATTTCGAGATACCCCACTGATGTCGTACTCTCTCCTTCGCAAAAGTTCATCGAGTACGGCACCGCCATGAGCAAGCGACGCCTCCCATATCGTACAGAGAGAGAGAGGGGAGAGTGGTTAATTAATAGAAACAAAGATTGGCGAGGAACACGTTCGACACCTTTAGGTCACATTGTCATCACCTCGACGTCGAGGTCAAATTTGCCACCATCGTAATTAATGGGGCATCTATAAATGGATCGTCCCGCGTTTTGGTTCTCCTACACACAGGCTAATCCATTGCACTGAAGTATACTGATGTACCTATACTGTATAGACGACATGCATCGCACTATAATATACATATACCATTTTATGCATAGCACTCTGCATTCATCGATATGGGAGAATAGGCTGTGCTTTCGGGAGTGCTGTCACAACGTACGACGAATGACTCATGTCCAAAACGCGTCAATAGCCCATGAGTTATGGGATTCTCCGTGCACGCACGACGTGGAGAAACCCCTGCACCCCCCCTCTGATTGCTCACAGGGCATCACACTCTTGAAGATGCACACACACACACAGGACAAACTCATCCCCAGCACGTTACTAAACTAATTAACGCGGCTGTACTGCATTGGCGGCGGTGCGCAAGCAAAAATATATAATAGGAGACGTTTCGGGCAACGGCCCTTCTTAGTTACTGCGGTGGCCACTGAGCGATGCGTCACTCATCACAGACTACATCGCCTACGCGCCTCGAAACCCAGCGCTACAGCGCCATGGACATCATCACGCAGTGATCAACAGAGTTCCGATTAAACAAAAAAAACATCTGAGCTTGTGTAGATGAAGAGGTTTCACCTGTACAATACGGTTCACTATATATGAGACTTTGTCAACACAAACCAAAAAAAAAACACAAAGACAAACATTCCCCGTATAGTCTTCACAGACTGTTGGGGCAAGTGCTGTTAGCGAGCAGCACCTACGGAAGCCCGAAACGGCACACGAGGGGGTGGGTGGCCAGCACCACGCCCGGCCGCCTTTGTCTCCCTAGTGGCGATGTTTTTACGCACCGAACCAGGTACACATTTGAGGCCGAGTCGAACTTAAGGGAGGCTCAGGGCCGATTCAGATAATCGTCACAGGTGTTGGTCGTGAGCGGGAATCGAACTCAGGTCGCCAGGTTCGTAGCGCAGCGCGGTAACCGCTACACCACCGCTCCCCACAACGTGCACGCACACACACATACACACACGCGCGCGTTGAGCCGCTCCGTTACACCACCAGCAATTTCGCCCAGCACACACGTGTTTTCAGCATACAAAAAGACAAAGATCCCCCGCATAGCCTTAACAGACCTTTGGGACAAGTGCTGGTCGTGAGCACATATGAATGCCGGTACGGCCGACCGCCGTTGTCTCCCCAGCGGCGATGTTTTTACACACCGCACCAGGTACACATTTTAGGCTGAGTCAACATAGGGGATGCTCAGAATCCGTAGGTCTGTATGTGTACCACATACACACACACACACGCACGTATAAAGACATACATACACATACAAATACCGTATACATTGAACACATATACACAGATGATACGTATGAATAAAAGCAGTGTCTGCAAGTTGTTTGGACACGCAGAAGCACACGAACACACATTGTAAATCACACACATCTCTGTAATACTAATAATTCCCGAGTTGATGCCCGAGACACTTTCGCAGGCGGTGCCTGCCTGCCTTTGGTGATATTTGGCCACTTCCATTGAACGCGTGTCGTATATTTGCCAGCGGCAACCCTGAGCAACCCCCACCCCACCCCGGAGGAAACCCATCATCACGCACACGAGGTGGGGGGATAAACACTCAAAAGCGCCGCACAGATTGATTTAAGAATCAATTGCGGTCCTGCCATCTCTTGGCCACCCGGCAGCCCAAGCCTACACAACTCTCTGTGTGTGTCCTCTCTTACATGTTCGCACCTCCGATTGGCACGGTTGGCTCCGTACGGTGCGAGATAAGTTCAACATGCGTACATGAAAGGGATACTGTACTTTGAGCATGACGATGTCACAAGAGCGTAACATGTGTAACATCTCTGCCACTTGTGACGACAAAAAAACCGACTCGTAGCATTAAGTCAATAATATCGCTAACCCCAACAACAATAAAAACGCGATATATAAATGGGTGACGTTTCGGGCAGTGGCCCCTTCATCACAGCAGAAGAGATGTATCTGCAAAGTTGCACAGCACCAGGTGGGGGGGGGGTGTCGAGAGAAGTTGGTGAACTCGGCTCTCTTACCTGCGTTGTGTTCGCTGAGCAGTGAGCGAGCAGACTCCGGATGGTTGGTTTGCCGGCGTTTGTTGTCGAGGCGATGGGTATGTGTCGGGGCGAGGTGGCTGGGGTAGGTGAGTGGGTGGGGTGTGTGTTTAAGGTTCACGGCAAAGAGCCACTCGCTCGCTACCTCCGACGTGAGCGAACGCACGGGGAGCTTTAGGGCAAGTGCGGGCGTGCGAGCGAGAGGGGGAGAGCGAGTGCAGAGAGTGGAGTGAGAGTCGGTCGACGCGAGCTTAACACACACACACACGTGCTCCCACACACACTCTCTCTCTCACTCACACACACGTCGTGCTCTCTCTCACACACACTCTCACTCACACACACACGTGCTCCCACACACACTCTCTCTCTCACTCACACACACACGTGCTCTCTCTCACACACACTCTCACTCACACACACACACGTGCTCTCTCTCACACACACTCTTACTCACACACACACACGTGCTCCCACACACTCTCTCTCACTCACTCACACACACACACGTGCTCCCACACACACACTCTCTCTCACTCACACACGCTCCTACACTCACACACACGCTCTCACTCACACTCACACGCTCCCACACACACTCTCTCACTCATACACACACACGTGCTCTCACTCACACACACGCTCTCTCACACACACTCACACGCTCTCTCTCACACACTCTCACTCACACACACACACGTGCCCTCTCTCACACACACTCTCACTCACACGCACGCTCTCTCACACACACTCACACGCTCCTACACTCACACTCACGCACGCTCTCACTCACACACACACACTCTCACACTCACACACACTCTCTCACTCACACACACACCCTCTTACTCAGCCACGATCACACACGCGGAAGAGAGCACTGGCGCACACTCCACTCGCGCACACTACATCAGCTCACACTAGATACTGTGCACCCTCTCGTCGTAGAGCTATAGACACACAGCACAAAGACACGCACACACACACACTTGCCGTGTCTTGGCGCGTGTCGTCTCACCAACTCGCTGCACGTGTTATGCTCCAGCGAAGAAACGAACTCGCTACGGGACTTGCGCCCAGCCAGCGAGCTATCGACACGCGCCCGAGACACTGCCGTGAGCTGAATTCTCGCGACTCACTCCACTTCCCCGGTCGCCCTTCGCTACGTCGCGATATCAGCAGCAGCACTCGGCAGTGGGGAATGTTTCGCCGACGTACATCAGCGTGGGGGGTGCCCAGCCCCCCCCCCCCCCACCACCACCACCTCGCCACGCACTCTCTTGATGACCTCCCAACGCGAGCGGCGTGGGACGCGCGCGTTCGTGAGCGACGCGCGCCTTCTGCGGTGTCCGCACGATAGAATTCCACCGCTGACCGGGGGAGCGGAGGGAGCGACGGTCAGCAGCGGCAACAGCAGCAACAGCAGTAACAGCAGCACCAACAGGAGCAGCAACAGCAGCGGCAGTAACAGCAGCAGCAGCGGCAGTCACAGCAGCGGCAGTCACAGCAGCAGCAACGGGAGCGGCAGTAACAGCAGCAGCAGCAGCGGCAGTCACAGCAACAGTGCCGCCGCTGCCGTAATCACCGCCCAGAGCTCAAACTTTCTGCGGGTGTCAGCCGCTTGACTCTCTCACTGGCTGGCTGGCTGGATGTGTGGTCGCTTGCGCGAGCGGAATAGCCGGGTCTGGCCGAGTGGGCTCGCTTGGGCCTGGCCTGGCTGGCTGATTGCTTGGCCCGATGGCTGAACGGCTGACTCGAGGCGGGCTGGCTGGCTGTAAAGTCGGCGCATCAATAAATCGCTGCCCTACCGCGACGAACAGCTGAGACGGCATGCGTATCTGGTGGGCGGGATGAGAGGGGTGGGCACTGGGTGTCGGCTTGGCCGGGTGGGGTTGGCTGACAAGAGTGGCTGATTGGGTGAGTGGCTTGAATGGCTTATTGGCTGACTGGGTGTGACTGCATTGGGTGAGTGACTGAGCGTGATGGGAGGGTCTGATGAATGTTCGCATGGGGTGCATAACATGGGGGTGGAGGGGGGGGCATTAAACTTGATCTGTGCGTTGCTTTGCTTGCGATGCGGGGCTTCAGTGCATAAAAGTTATTTGATCAACTGCGTGAGTGCGTTTATGAGCGCGCGTGTGTTGATGGCTGGGTGGTGGTGGGTGTGTGTGTGTATGTGTGTTAGAGTGTGTGGGGAGCGGAAGTGTAGCGGTTAGCGCTGCACTGCGAACCCACCGACGAGGGTTCGATTCCCGTTCACGGCCGCCAACACCCAGTGACGATTATCTGAATCGGCCCGGGGTCTCCCCTAGGTCGACTCAGCCTCAAATGAGTACCTGGCGCGGTGTGTAAAAACATCGCCACTGGGGCGACAAAGGCGGTCGGGAGTGGTGCTGGCCACCCACCCCTTCGTGGATTGTCCCGGCCTTCATAGGCGCTCGCTAAAAGCACTTGCCCCAACAGTCTGTATTAGGCTACACGGGGGATCTTTGTCTTTCTGCGTGCGCGCTCAACAATGTGAAGAGCGGTGGCGTGGGAAGTTGAACACTCGGGCGAATCGAGTTCGATTCCCGCTCACGGCCACCGCTGCGACCAATCAAGCCAGTGGTGATTAATTATCTGAAGCAGTTTGCGAGTCTTTCTACTAGGTCGACTCAGCTTTAAATTAGTACCCGGTTTCGGGTGATAAATGAGTACCTGGTTTCAGCCACACCACCCCTCCGGGCGTCGTCGCGACCTTAATAGGGGCTCGCTAACAGCGCTTGCTCCAAGCAATCCGTTAAAAGTCTTGGAGGTGGATGATGTCTGTGCGTGTGGAACTCCGAACCTGGCGATCGAGTTCGGTATCCCCGTTCACGGCCGCCAACACCGGTGACGATTATCTCGCAACCGGGGCCTGGGCATCCCCTAGGTCGACTCGGCCTCAAATGAGCACCTGGCCGCGGTGTGTAGTAAACGTCGCCACGAGGGAGACAAAGGCATCCGGGCGTGGTTCTGGCCACGCGCACCGTGTCATGTGCCGTGACGGCCTTCATAGGTGAGACCTCCCCCGGCCCCCTCTCCTTCCCAAAAGGTGTGTTGAGGCTATACGGGTGTGGGAAGCTTTGGCTTTTTTTTCCTAATATTTTTTTTTATTTTGTGCGCGACGATGACCCTCGCGTGCAGCGTTCACGTTGTGTCCACGGGTCCCGCCATCACAAACAAACACAAACGTCTCTCGCCCGGATACGTCTCGTGACCGTGACTCACAGCTGATTGAGTTGGGACGGCGGTGGTTGCATTGTCATGAATTGTGCAGAGAGGACGTGAGAGTTGATGGAGATGGGGGGGTGACGGTAATCGCTGCAGTGATGCAAGCGCGAATCGTTCGGGGATCCTGCTGCTGTTGCTGCTGCTTCTGATGATGTTGTTGTTGCGTTGGCAGTGGTACACAAGCACAGTTAACGACGACAACAACAACAAAAGTCTTCAATAACGCTGTGTCTTTAAATGGAAAACGTATATATAATATAGGCGACGTTTCGGGCAACGGTCTTTCGTAGCACATACGTAAAAAAAAGGTTTTAATATTTTTTAACAAGGACCAGTGCTCAAAACGTCGCTTCTTATAAATGTATATTTTATTTAAGGCCACAGTGTTATTGTTATTGACGAATTTGCTGAGTTTTGTTTTAATAATTGAGCATTAACTACTACTCCATAACTGTCGGACGCTATCTGCCAAATTTGTACAAAACGTAAAACATGTATGACTTAGCATGTCCTAAAACAGAATGAATCATCGTCGATATCATCATTATCAACATCATCACCATGACCTTTAGTGTATGTGTACAGCGCAACGATGATTTCACCACGAATTATTGGTGCATACAACTCATCGTAATTAAGGAATTTAGCTCGTGTGTGTGTTAGCTCGTGTGTGTTAACTCGTGTGTGTGTTAACTCGTGTGTGTGAGTGTGTTAGCTTGTGTGTGTTAGCTTGTGTGTGAGTGTGTTAGCTCGTGTGTGAGTGTGTTAGCTTGTGTGTGAGTGTGTTAGCTTGTGTGTGTTAGCTTGTGTGTGTGTTAACTTGTGTGTGTGTTAGCTCGTGTGTGTGTGTTAACTCGTGTGTGTGTGTTAACTCGTGTGTGTGTGTTAACTCGTGTGTGTGTGTGTTAACTCGTGCGTGTGTGTGTGTTAGCTCGTGTGTGTGTGTGTGTGTTTACTCGTGTGTGTGATTGTGTTAACTGGTGTGTGTGTGTTAACTCGTGTGTGTGAGTGTGTTAACTCGTGTCTGTGAGTGTGTTAACTCGTGTGTGTGTGAGTGTGTTAACTCGTGTGTGTTAACTTGTGTGTGTTAGTGTGTTAGCTCCTGTGTGTTAGCTCGTGTGTGTGAGTGTGTTAGCTTGTGCGTATGTGTTAGCTTGTGTGTGTGTGTTAGCTCGTGTGTGTGTGTGAGTGTGTTAGCTCGTGTGTGTGAGTGTGTTAGCTTGTGTGTGTGTGAGTATATTAGCTTGTGCGTGTGTGTTAGCTCGTGTGTGTGTGAGTGTGACAGCTTGTGTGTGTGTGAGTGTGTTAGCTTGTGCGTGTGTGTTAGCTTGTGTGTGTGTTAGCTCGTGTGTGTGTGTGTGAGCAAGTTAGCTCGTGTGTGTGAGTGTGTTAGCTTGTGTGTGTGTTAGCTCGTGTGTGTGTTAGCTTGTGTGTGTGTTAGCTTGTGTGTGTGATAGCTTGTGTATGTGTTAGCTTGTGTGTGTGTTAGCTCGTGTGTGTGTTAGCGCCTGTGTGTGTGTTAGCGCCTGTGTGTGTGTTAGCTCGTGTGTGTTAGCTCGTGTGTGTTTGTTTTAGCTCATGTGTGTGTGTTAGCTCGTGTGTGTTAGCTTGTGTGAGTGTGTTAGCTCGTGTGTGTTAGCTCCTGTGTGTGAGTGTGTTAGCTCGTGTGTGTGTGTTAGCTTGTGTGAGTGTGTTAACTCGTGTGTGTTAGCTCGTGTGTGTTAGCTCATGTGTGTGTTAGCTCGTGTGTGTGTGTGTTATCTCATGTGTATGTGTTAGCTCGTGTGTGTATGTTAGCGCCTGTGTGTGTGTTAGCTCGTGTGTGTTAGCTCGTGTGTGTGTGTGTTATCTCGTGTGTTAGCTCGTGTGTGTGTTATCTCGTGTGTGTGTTATCTCGTGTGTTAGCTCGTGTGTGTGTTAGCTCGTGTGTGTGTGCGTGTGTGTTAGCTCCTGTGTGTGTGTTAGCTCCTTTGTGTGTTAGCTCGTGTGTGTGTGTTAGCTCGTGTGTGTGTTAGCTCGTGTGTGTGTGTGTTAGCTCCTGTGTGTGTGTTAGCTCCTGTGTGTGTTAGCTTGTGTGTGTTAGCTCCTGTGTGTGTGTTAGCTCCTGTGTGTGGGGAGCGGTGGCGCAGCGGTTAGGGTGCTGCGTTCCAAACCCGGCTACCCGAATCATTTCCCCGTTCACGGCCAACACCAGTGTTGAAAACAGTCCTGGGTCTCCCCTATGTCGACTGAGCCTGACATAAGAACGTGACGCCGTGTGTACATCATCAGCATTTGGCTTTACAACTTCGGCCGGGCGTGGTACTGGCAGCAGCCAGCTTGCCCACGACCTTGAGAGTAGTAATTGCTCACTAATCGCACTTTCCCCAAACAGTCTGGTAATGGCTACATAACATAATTGGGGATCTTTGTCTTTGTATATCATGTAGCAGTAGTAGTAATAATAATAATAATTAATGACCACCCTCAAAGATTGACGAGTAATACCCGAAGCGGTGTTTGCTCTTTCCCATTTCAGAATCCATGCAGCGGCTCGCTCGCGTGGCGAAGTTCTGGCCGAACAACACCAAAGGCCGACGCCGGGAGGTCTCCATTCAGCAGTGGATTGACAACTGGCTGCGTAGTAATTAATGATACGCGTAACCTCTCGCCATTATCAAGGGCGCAATCATCCCGCAATGATGCGTACACACCCGAATTCATGATGCACGCGCTCCAGCTGAACGCCGCGCGATGTTGACAATGACAGCGATTGATTGATCTCGCGGGTGCGAAGTCACCGATGTTTAGGGTTACTGATTAACTTGGCGATAGCGCTCGACAGTGAAGGGTGCTGCTGCTGCTGGTGCTGCTGCTGCTGGCTTGCCTCACTGTGCGCCAAGTAGAAGAGCAGATGCGCTAATTGCAAGACTAATAAGCGGGTCATCCAGTGGCGGCTAATGTGTGCATTACATGCACATTCACGCATTTACATTGGAACTCAATGTACGCGATTATGGTGGGAACTCGGTGTGTGTGTGTGTGTGCGTGCGTGCGCGACACACACACAGTGCCATCATTATTCTGCGGATAACTTAATTTCGGCCGGGCTTCCGTCTGGTTCGGCAAAACCGGATGTCTATATTTTCCCCCTTTCCGACACACCACATCCAGTATACCTCTCACGATTTGGCTGTGGCTTCCACGCACGTGCGTCCGTCAGTCCCGCTCGTTGGTTGATTGGGTAACAAGCACCAGACTGGGCTGTTGGTTTATATATCAGTGGTCCTTAACCTGGGGCGCACGCACACCCTGGGGGTGCGAGACGTGACCAGATTTTAGTTTTAGAAAGTATATAATCGAAAACACAAAGTACAACTATGTTCTTGGTTCTTTCGGTAAAGTCACGTAGAAGGGAAACAATAAAATAATAAAAATATAAAACAATAAAATTCTCACGACGTTTCGACTGCAACACAAGCAATCATGAAATTTTCTTGTTGTGGTTTTCACACCTGATGATGATTGCTTGTGTTGCAGTCGAAGCGTCGTGAAAATTTTGTTTTACATTTTTATTATTTTATTGCTTCCCTTTCTACGTGACTTTACAGAAAGACCCAAAGAATATGAATCCCTGCAGTCACGAAAGCTTTAAATCAAAATTTAAGTACAACTACTTTGTTTCATAAAAAAACCCCTATGTATTTATGAGCACAACATTGTTATCGATTGAGAAGCGAAGGGGTTCAAGGCTGAAGCAAAGGTTAGGAATCGCTGGTTCATATTTAAGGTGTCAGAGGTTCGCGTCACCACACGCAGCCACTCGTGGCCCTCTACATTCAGCGCGGTCGGCCAATCGTGAACCTGTCCTGAACTAATAAGAATGGGTTTGACCCTTTCTGGCGATGAAACAGGAGGTGTTAAGATGTTCAAACGCCAAATATAAACCTTATGCAAGGAATCAATTGAACGCGTCGGCTTTCGCGACCAATATCATCCGCAATCGAATGCTTTTTTTGTGGTGGGGTTAGATCGCGTCATTGTTTGAATGTGTCGTTAAAACCCGCCACCACCCAGACACAGCCAACTAGTAAGAGTCGTCACGTATTCAGAACGTGCCAATTTGTCACGAGTACAGCACTAAGCGGGGTGTCTCTTATCGTGTCAGTCGCCTCTCAGCCATCGCCTCCACTTGCTCCGTACTCGAGCAACTTTGCGTATCGCATAACGACATGTTAACCGCACCGTGTGGAGTACAATAGATGATTTACGTACATTCTTTTTTTTATTGTATCGCGCACTGTATCCTATTGTGCCCTGTATGATTCGTGTCAGGGTTTACAGCCGCAAACGAGTGATGAGGAGCGTATCTCTAGCAGTGCAAATGTAACGTTGTGTGTGTGTCTAGGATGAAGATGCGCGCATTACCACCGCACCCTCCGAACGTGTCTTTGTTCAGCTCTCGATGGCAAGAAAAAAAGCCCTCTTATGATTGCCGTCGTTTCCATATTTTGTCGTCGTCGTTATTCCACCTTTCAGGAACGCAATCCCCGACGTAAATCGGGGGGGGGGGTCACGCGGGTTACTTCGGTTAGAATTTGGAAAAGAAATATATATATGGACCCAGACGCCGGCACACAATGGGCCCTGCTCTTGCAAATGATCGTCAGGGGATCGTGCGGTTAATGCACGCCGCAGGGAATAACCAGGGATGCCCGTTGGATTCGAACCTACTTCCGTTCCTCCCTTAAAACACCTCCCACCTCCTCCTATATCTTCTTGTACCATCTCTTCTCACCTCCGATTAGAACGGTTGGCTAGGTACGGTGCGAAATAAGTTCAACATACACGCATGCAGTCACAGTCAGTGTGACACATTCCTCTCAGCGAATGGTTTGCGATGAAGATAATTTATCTGATAACATTGATGTAGAAGTGCCTGGACCTGGAACCATGATCTCTGACTCGGTTCATTGAGTCTCCTCCCCACCCACCCCCACACTGCACGTTACATTCATTACCATAACCACAGCACATACTGGACAATCTGTGAAAAAATAGCTTCGTAGCGTATCGGATTCGGTCGAGGATAAATAAAGAATTTGAGTGTGATGTGTACGTATGCATGCGCGTATGGGACCCAAAACTCCACGGGGGATCAGCGAATGTTTAATTTACACAGATTTGTTTTTAACCAACTAGTCAGCCAGCCAGCAAAACGTTTTTCTAATATACGGTCTCTTGAAAACGAATTTCCGCTTTACCAAAGAAGTTCAACATACATAGTATGAAACCAGGACTATCTGTTTAGTCCCAGTATCCATATTAACAATGTAATGGTCATAAATTGCTGTTTCATTCGGTTGTTTTAATGTAATATTTAAATGGGGTGGCGTGGAGGGAGTCCCTCTGGTATCCCGGAGAGAAATACAAATAAATCCGGGTGCTTTTCCACCCATTCACTCACCCACCTACCCACCAACCCTGTGTTCCAGAAATCAAAGACGACGATCCTCCGGTTTCGCCTCTCGAGTGCAGTCAGAGCACACCTACAGTGAGGGAAAAAAGTATTTGATCCCCTGCTGATTTTGTACGTTTGCCCACTGACAAAGAAATGATCAGTCTATGATTTTAATGGTAGGTTTATTTGAACAGTGAGAGACAGGAGAACAACAAAAATCCAGAAAAACGCATGTCAAAAATGTTATAAATTGATTTGCATTTTAATGAGGGAAATAAGTATTTGACCCCCTCTCAATCAGAAAGATTGAGAGGGGGTCATGAGATGCGTGCAAACCTGGTGGCCAACTACAAGAAACGTCTGACCTCTGTGATTGCCAACAAGGGTTTTGTCACCAAGTATAAGTCATGTTTTGCTGAGGGGTCAAATACTTATTTCCCTCATTAAAATGCAAATCAATTTATAACATTTTTGACATGCGTTTTTCTGGATTTTGTTGTTGTTATTCTGTCTCTCACTGTTCAAATAAACCTACCATTAAAATTGTAGACTGATCATTTCTTTGTCAGTGGGCAAACGTACAAAATCAGCAGGGGATCAAATACTTTTTTTCCCTCACTGTATGAGAACCCTCTAAGTCACACGAGGCGGTTCCTGTGGCCAATAACCACGCCCGGCCGCCTTTGTCTCCCCGATGCTGACGCGTTCACGCCGCACCAGCTACTCCCTCAAGGCCTGAGCCGACGTCGGGGAGGCACAGGCCCGTTTCAATGAATTCGACAACTTTTATTAGTGGCGAGTGGCGAGTGGAGCTCTGGGTGGGATGACGCCCGTCGGGTTCGTGGCGCGGTGCCGCTATCCGCTGCACCACCGCTCCCCACTGAATCACCGCCACCGCCACCACCACCGCCACCACCGCCACCAGCCACCACCAACCTCCACCTCCAGAACCAAACAACTACTTGCAACAGCGCGCGCGTGCGCGCGCAACCGCATCCGGTTGGCGTCAACGTCAAGTCACGACAAGCAACACGCCACTCAGTCAAATACAAAGGTTTGGGAGTTGTAGGGGGTGGGACAGGAGGAGGGGGGGGTGGATAAAGGGGGGGGGGGGAGGAGGGGTTGCCTCTGGCGACAAATCACAAACTAGGAGAAGGCCTCACAACACCAGTGTGTCTCTCTCCCCCCACCGCTCGGTGTCTATTTGCTCGAAAGCGGTTTTTTTTTCTTCTCCTAGGGGCAAATCGGAAATGCCATCACGCGGGTAAGCACGCCGCGTGCTATGCCGGTCGGTAGGTAGGTAGCTGGGGTATGTTGTTGTGAGCGGGCTGCTATAGGGGCAGCACAAGTGACAACATTCCGTGACAACATTCAGTCCGCGCCGTGCTGTTTTCATTGTGCTGCTTAAATCTGCTTTTGCGTATGGTGGCAATATCTGTGTTGGACTCATTTCGCAGCTTTCATAGCCAACCGTGCTAATCGGAGGTGTGGGGGAAGGAGAGTAAACTAACACACACAAAAAAGCTGTTGGAAAGAAATTCGTTTTCCAATCTTGATTTAAAAGTGCATAGCTTCAGTGGCTTCCTAATGAGCAGCGATACGTTCAGGAGCTCGATGCCAATGTCGAGGTCTGCTGGCCACGACGAGAGAGAGAGAAGCAGCTTCAGGAGCGAGAGAGTTCGTGTAGTCTTGCTCTTCCTCCTCTGCTGAAGGAGCTCAGACTCCAGTAGATTACTATATGATCCATAGGCTGGGTTGGTATGGCCACAATGGCAGTGTGGCTCGTCTTTTATATATCTGTATGAGTTTGTACGTGTCCCTATGGGTTTACAGCTGGTGCATCTGCCAGTCACCTGTATCTGTCCCGTGACCTGTCAGCGAGCCTTCGACACTTCACGTGGCCTCAAAGTGCACCTGGCCTGGCACGGGCGCCGTGGTGATGTCACCGCCACTTAGTGACGAATGTTGTTGTTGTTGTCACAATATGGCCTATAGTTTGGCTTTCTTAAGCCACAGTCGCACTCCTGTGTGGCTTGAATTTTCAATCTTCCATTTCTGTGTGGGAGACTTGGTGCTCATCGTCCCGTTGATGTTTCTGATGCGGCCGATGGTCACGCCACCGTCGCCTCTTCGAGGAGCAATGTCAAAGCCATATTTGCTCGCTGTGTACAGAGTGACGAGTAGCAAGCCCCTCATTTGGCGCAAAATAGCGAGCGATCACGCAGAGCCGTACGACGCGGACACGTCGACTGACGCCACGAATGGACCGAAGTTGCTCTGACAAGACGAGAAACGTCATTCGGGGGTGAAGGGATCGCACCCAGACATTTGCGACGCGAGCCCTCTTCGCCAGATCTAGGAAGCTAAGCAAATAAAAGAGCGTGGGGTCAGTCTGCTCGGAAAACGCTTGGACCGTCCACTGCAAAGTGGTGGTAGTGCGGCAAAAAATCCACTGTTGTATTGTACTCATATGCCCCCCCTCCCCCTAACCAGCTCGACAAAGTATGCTGCAATAACCCCCCCCGCCCCCAGGCACGCTTCATGACTGACAATGCAGCGTGGGGATACCCTTGGTCCGGCAGTTGTGATTGACAGAGGGTGGAGGACATTGCTTGATCAAGGGCGCGCAGTGATGATTTGGAGGCGATTCAGTGTCCCGCTAAGATGCGACGTGCCAATCCGATCTCTCGTCTACGACTGCAGCAGTGGTTTGTACTGCGTGCGTCAGTCAGGATCTCAATATGTGTTCGTGCTGGAGTGAATCCGACGACGAGCTTTAACGCTCTTTTATCACAGATTTCCAGTCCGGGGCACAGGGGGTAAGAAGGCTACAACAACAAAACACAAAACACAAAGTACAAGTAAGGTAAGCAAATCACCCAAACAAACACAACACTAAACCATCCACATCCTACCAGACGAATCCCACTGAGGTATTATTTTTTTTTTAAAGCGAGCTCGCCACAAATGATAGCTCAACAAAGTGGCTTTTATTCATTGAAAGAATGAATGAAAGCAATGTTTTAACGTCTGCATCAGAATTGTCTAAACTTACAGTATACGCCAAGCGCACCGCAACCCTGTATGTAATGGGATTTCATTTAAGATACAATAACTCATCAAATGATATTGCATAAAAAAACGGGTTTTGTGTATACCAGCCATCATCCAAGCTTCCCGTTGCTGGATGACGGCCTCTCAATGCGGCATGGATATTGGGGGCTTGTTTGACCATACTTCACTAGTCTGGCCAGTGCCGGATTTTACTATCGCAAAAGTAGCTACATATGTGGCTATGGGCCCCGCACTTTCAAGGGCCCCGCGCTAAAGGCTTTCAAGCTATCAATTCCGGTTCAGTGATTCTGCACTTGCTCTATTACTATAGTACTATACCGCCTTCAACTTTTATGAACGACCGGGTGTTTAATGTTAGCGATTTGTCGTATTACCTGGCTGAAAAAAATACAATTACTTTACTCTGTAAGTTAAACATTTATGTGTTTCAATATTTACGTGGTTTTTTTTTCCTTGTAGGGCCCATTTATAACATTTTGCTACAGTCACCGCACTTGCTTCATCCGGCACAGACTCTGGTCAGTGTGGGCGAACAGAGTGGAATAACTCCGACGTTCGCAACATTTAAAAAAAAAACCTCCTCCACCTCATCCGAGACCTAAATATCGCACACCTCCTGGTATTTGACATTCCTCCTCGAAGGCACAGCTGGTGTGGCCATCAGCCGCATCGAAAACATCATCAACAGGCCGACGCGCTCCATCTCCTTCGTAAAATGCAACGTTAAAGACTCGCTCCACAGCAGTGCGATTGTGGCTAAGAAACACAAACTCCGGGGCGTAAAGTAAATCACCATAGTCTGCGCTCCTTCAACGGAGGAGGAACAAACAGCGAAACGACAGGAACTCTCTCGTGCAGCACCTCTCGTCGTCACTAGTCAGAGCTCGACGTTTAGCTCGCGAACATATTGCCATACCCAAGGATAGAATAGTGTGGTGGTTAGTAGTGTGGGAGGAAGGAGGGTGTGGTATATTCAGATATCACGCGCCACATATGTTCGCCGTGGTCTGCGATCGAACTCAGATCACAGAGCACAGTGAGCTAACCGCTGTGCCATTGATAAGTTTTAAGTTTTTTTTCAGTTTATTTATTTTGGTATAGCCCTGTGAGCCATTCGGCTCTTGAATCGGGTGCAACCACACCAAACAAAAAAACTAAAAAACACGAACAAGAAAAACATCTTAAAGTGACTATGTGACTGTGCAAACAGAAAATCCATGGAAAAACAGCAAAATATTCCTGAAAAAAGCACCGTACACCAACGCTGTGTGAAAAAAAAAATCCCAGTGGGATGCAAGTCAAACAACAACAACAACAACCACAAGAAAACTTACATTAAGGCCACCAGTCTAACTCCGTACTACAACAAAACAAAAATGTCCAAACCAAAAAAACGTTTTCAAAAATCACCAAAAAATAAAGCCATCATTGCAACGTAACAGACCCAAGACTAACAAGGAGTGTACGATGGCCATGCTGCAGATACTCGAAAGGGAGAAAGGCAATCTACACATGTAGTAGCTACTACACATGTAGTAGCTACTACACGTGTAGTAGCTACTACACGTGTAGTAGCTACTACACGTGTAGTAGCCACTACACATGTAGTAGCTACATATGTAGTAGCTACTACATATGTAGCTGCTACATATGTAGATATGTAGTAGCTACGGGCCCCGCACTTGCAAGCGCCCCGCGCAAAATGCTTTCAAGCGATCAATTCCGGTTCAGTGATTCTGCACTTGCTGTATTACTATAGTACTGTACCGCCTTCAACTTTTATGAACGACCGGGTGTTTAAGGTTAGCGATTTGTCGTATTATCTGGCCGAATAGAATACGAAAAACTACAATTACTTCACCATGCAAGTCAAACAATTACGCGTTTTAATATTTACGTGTTAAATTTTTTTTAGGGCCCCTTCATAGCAGATGCTAACAGGCCCCGCACTAGCGTCATCCGGTACTGACAATGCCGCGCCATAGTACCCTGAAATTCCCACCGGTAAACGGACTCAGTCATCGGCAAGGCGCGGTTAATCAACTGCTGGACGAAGGCGCGCGCCACCCTTCAAACTCTCGCGGCCCTGCGACGTCGAAAAGTCCTCGTGGCACCTTCGCACGAGCCGAGTGCACCGCTCCGTCCCCTTGGCTGCCGCTCGACCATTTGTTCGTCTTGGCCATCGGCCATCATCCCCCTTCGCAGTCGTGAGTCCTTCGCTAGCCCGGCGACTTCTCTTAACATTGAGAATTGCGTCGATAGCATGGGAATGTACTCTCAGCCCGGTTTGATTGGACTCAAAATGTTTCACTCGTATGGCGAGAGGCGAAAGGAGGAGACCCGTTTGTGCTGTTACCGATCAGTTGAGTTTTTGAAAGACTTGGCGAGTGTCTGAATGGCTGGGTGACTGAGTGGTTGGGTGTCTGGGTGGTTGAGTGTCTGGGTGTCTGAGTGACTGCGTGTCTGGGTGTCTGAGTGTCTGGGTGACTGGCTGGCCGAGTGACTGAGTGTCTGGGTGACTGCGTGGCTGGGTGTCTGAGTGTCTGGGTGTCTGAGTGGCTGGGTGACTGAGTGGCTGCGTGACTGAGTGGCTGGGTGTCTGAGTGGCTGGGTGACTGAGTGGCTGGGTGACTGAGTGACTGGGTGTCTGGGTGTCTGGGTGACTGAGTGACTGGGTGGCTGGGTGTCTGAGTTGCTGAGTGACTGAGTGTCTGTGTGACTGAGTGACTGAGTGGCTGTGTGACTAAGTGACTGAGTGGCTAGGTAACTGAGTGTCTGAGTGGCTGGGTGACTGAGTGACTGCGTGACTGAGTGGTTGGGTGTCTAAGTGGCTTGGTGACTGAGTGGCTGCGTGACTGAGTGACTGAGTGGCTGTGTGACTGAGTGACTGAGTGGCTGGGTGTCTGAGTGGCTGGGTGACTGAGTGGCTGGGTGACTGAGTGGCTGTGTGACTGAGTGGCTGGGTGTCTGAGTGGCTGGGTGACTGAGTGGCTGGGTGACTGAGTGGCTGGGTGACTGAGTGACTGGGTGTCTGGGTGTCTGGGTGACTGAGTGGCTGTGTGACTGAGTGGCTGGGTGTCTGAGTGGCTGGGTGACTGAGTGGCTGAGTGACTGGGTGTCTGTGTGACTGAGTGGATGTGTGACTGAGTGGCTGGGTGACTGAGTGGCTGCGTGACTGAAGTGACTGCGTGGCTGCGTGACTGAGTGGCCAGGTGACTGAGCGACTTAGTCACCGTGTTGTTGGTGTTGGCTGTGGTGGGTGTCGATTTCAATGTTTTGTTGTTGTTTCTCATCCAAGAGGCGTCGTGCCCGTGCAGGAAACGCTGTGAGCACATTCATCGCACGTTATTGTTTATAATAATAATATTAAAGGCAGCGATTGCGCCCGTACCCGGACACTACAAACGACGCGCGCTCGCAGCTTGCGGTCGCAAATGCCTCCTCCAACCTCCTTTCCTCGCTCCTCCGCACCAATACTCTGGGGGCAATGGATTTCAAACACCCCACCGCGCCCATCAAACGCGTTCACCCACTCGCAGTCGCCAACACTCGCCAACACTCGCACTCGCCAACACTCGCACACGTGGCACGGGCCAGTATTTCAGGTCTGCCAACCTTATTGCGTGGGGGCATAAGGCTGGGGCCGATAGTTAGATAGGGGAGTTCTCTCTCGGTTTTGGACCGAAGTTTGTATTGATTAAATTTAGATTTAAAGCTTTCGTGACTGCAGGGATTCATATTCTTCGTTGTTTCGGTAAAGTCACGTAGAAGAGAAACAATAAAATATTTAAAAAATATTTTTTTATTAATGAGTCGACCTAGGAGAGGCCCAGGACCGGTTCGAATATATTATTTAATTGTTTACCTTCTACGTGACTTTACCGAAAGAACCAAGAATATGAATTGATTCTTAGACTGAAGTGGGCACATTTCGGTCTCGTGGTTTGGCCGAGGAAGACTCGCTGAGGCTCAAGACTCTTTCAGAAGAATCCTTCCACGAAACGTTTGACCGTCTCAAATGAAGAAGCATTTACATTTTTAGCAAGTTTAATGGGTTATATTTTTACACACATACACACACACGGATAATGTATTTAATAAATAAACAACTTACAGCCCTCGGATGAGGATTCCTGCCTCCGCGCCACGTCGGTCGTGCGGTATTGTTTGACCATACTTCACCACGTTGGTCGGTCGGGGGGGGTAAGCGAGTGTTGGGATGGTGATCGAACTCGCGTGGCCGAGAGATCGAAGCGAAGGGCGCTAATCACACCACCACCGCTTCACGCTCAAACAGCAAATTTAGCAGGAATTTTTATGTTTAGCCAAATTCGCATAGCTACTCGTGGTACAATTCTTGCACTTAAGTTGATGATGAATAGTCCACTCAATACGACATGCGCATCTATAGACGTACGTGGACTGTTGCGAGGAGTGCTGATATCGATCACCTATGGACCGGTTCAAATATTCGTGACTGTCATTGGTCGTGAGCGGGAATTGAACTCGGAGCGCGGGGTTCGTAGCGCAGCGCGCTAACCACTGCGCCACCGCTCCCCAAACGTGCGTCGATAAACAGAATGTAACACGCATCGATTTAAGGCAGGCCCATGTGCACACATATAAAGGTTACAGCATACATATAACGTGTATTTAAATTAACAGAACGTACACACGCCGTCTTTAAACCTTTCATCTGCTGGAGTGGCAACTGCTGTTAGGGAGCGCGAGGCAATGCAGGAAAGGCCTCACGAGGGAGTGGATGTGGTTAACGCCACGCCATGGCCGTCTTTGTCTTCCCAGTGGGGTGTTTACTTAACGGCCTATCTAAGTACCCGCTTCTAAGATGTTTCGCCACTGATATTGGCCGTGAGCTCGAATCGAATTCGGGTCGCCGAGTTCGTAGCGCAGCTGCGGCGCTACCGCACGCCACGTTTCATACATCACGAAGGCAAAAATCCCCCGTGTAGCCTTAACAGACAGTTGGGGCAAGTGCTGTAAGCCAGCACCTCTGTAGGTCGGCACGTCACAAGGGGGGGTGGGTGGCCAGCAAACCACGCCTGACCGCCTTTATCTCCCCAGTGGCGATGTTTACACACCGCACCAGGTACTAATCTGAGGCTGAGTCGACCTAGGGGAGGCCCAGGACCGGTTAGAATATTCGCCACTGTTTATTGCTCGTGAGCGGGAATCGAACTCGGATCGCCGGGTTCGTAGCGCAGCGTGGCACGCTAACCAACTGCGCCACCGCTCCCCATATATACATACACACACATTCACACACACACACATTCACACACACACACATTAATACACACACACACATTAAAACACACACACACTCACACACACATTCACACACACACTCATACACACACAAAGACAAAGTTCCCCCGTATAACCTGTAACAGACTTTCGGGGGCGGCAAGTGCTGTTAGCGAGCACCTTACACACACACACATTCACACACACACACGCACACACCTGTCGCAGTGTGGGAGGTTCCGCTGTGTTGCCTGCATGCCACCCCATGCGCTCATCCACGTGCGTGTCACTGCACGATACGGAGCGCCCTGTGCCACAGCGCGTTGTCTGTCGTGCTACGGAACATCTGCGGCAGCTGCCCCCCCAGTAGCTCGTGTGGTCGACAGCTGACGCGTGCCGACAACATTAACACTGACAAACACCGATATATAATCCGTGTTCACTCGGATTGGTTTTTTTGTTGTTATAGAAAGACCAAACATTCCCGTATATGTACAGCTGAAATGTGGTGTGTTTGGTGGAGGTGGGGGGTGGGGGAGCTTCCGCTGATTTCTATTTTCCTCTCGCCTGTGGGCACGCGTCAAAGGGTTGAACCAAAACGTCGCTAGACATTGCCGCGTGGGGAAGAACCTCCTTGATTAAGGTATTGTTCCGCCTTGTTGTTAAATGGACTGCGAAAAGTGATGGCCATCTGTTGAACACGCTGCAGTTATACCACTGCGTATATTTATACACGAAAATAAAAGATCCCCAGTATAGCCTGAACAGACTGTTGGGGCAAGTGCTGTTAGCGAGCAGCACCTATGAAGGCCGGCACGGTAACACGAGGGGCGTGGGTGGCCAGCACCACTCCCGACCGCCTTTGTCTCCCCAGTGGCGATTTTTTATTTTTTACAAACCGCACCAGGTACTCATTTGGAGACTGAGTCGACCTAGAACCGGTTCAGATAATCGTCACTGGTGTTGGCCGTGAGCCGGAATAGAACTCGGGTCGTCGGTTTCGCAGAGCAGCGTAGCGCTGCTAACCGCTACGCTGCCGCTCTTTATACACACAGACACACACACGCGTGCATACCATCACATTCGCTGTGCTTCATACGAAGTCGCGGTCTGGTCTGCCCAACGCGTTACGTTCTCACGCACATCGCACGCATGGAGTCTGCGTCAACACGCGCCTCGTTACGACTCCACGTTCATTTACAGGCTATTAGGAAACGCGTTACTCATTATGACAAAGATAAAGATCCCCACCCCGTGTAGCCTTAACAAACTGTTGGGGCAGCATCTATGAAGGCAACGATGGGGGTTGGGTGGCCAGCATCACGCCCGACCGCCTTTGTCTCCCCAGTGACGATGTTTACTGCACACCGCGCCGTTACAACAGCGCTGGCGACATACGTTACAGGTCAGCGAATGTGTAAACTATACACCGTACAACGCAACGTGCAGCATTTCCAATCATGCTGCATTTAACGTTCATACATTTAGCTGCTCGAGTAACACACACGTAAATATATTTCACCAATGTGTAACCCCGTGGGTGTCAAGGCAACCGTGTAGGTCACAGGGCTTGTTTGACCATACTTCACCACGTTGGTTATTCATAGATTGATTGTGAGCGTGGGAGGGGAAGGGGGGTAGGAAGCACAGAATGAAATATCACTCGTCACAGATGTCCGCCGTGGGCCAGGAATCAAACTTAGGATCGTGGGGTCGTCAGGTTTATTGGTGCATTTTTGCCAATCTCTGTGGAACTGTGCAATCCAAATATATACGTATATGCTTAAAAGAAAACGCCACTGACGTTAAAGCTTTATAGTGTTAATGAATTACAATGCACATCTTTTTATCTGCAAGTGTCTCGCGTCATGTTATTTTGCAGCCGCGAACATTACACGTTATTTATAATATCGGTATGCTCAATTATATATTAGATATATAGATATGTGTGTATAATTACGCCACGGCAAAGCGACATTAAATTGGCAGTGGTTACGAAGAGTATTAATTATTGTAGTCAATTGTAAAATTAATTTTCATAATTAATTCACGATTAAGTCAATTACTTTATATTTTTTAATAATCCACCGACGATTGTGTTGAGACGTGTGCTTGATTTTAAATGCTCGTGTTCCGATGTTGTCGACCAAAATACCCCAATACACGAACCGAGAATTTGCGAGTCTTATCTGGATAAAGGGCGTTATCCTAACACTGCTCTAAGTCACTGTGTACATTCTCATTACATACTTTTTTTTTACCCAAGAAAAGTCTTAAACTTGCAATAACCATTTTCAGAATGCCTTTTTGGGGGTTTGGCCAATTGCTTTGTGAAAACAAAACTGCACGTGAGAGAACTGTCACGGAAAGGATCGCCCAGCAAAAACAAAAAAAAACCTACTTGCTTTACTGCCTCCTCCGTTGCACTGCCGGTGGCTCATCCCGTCCTGTCCACCAACCCTTGCCTCACGTCGCTGGCTTGGGCCTGCACCTATCAGCGGCATATGCAATAAACAACAGCCTGGTCTAAAGGACTAGTCTACTTGGAGAGACTGACCAGGGTATGATTGGATGAAGAGTACTAATAACCACACAACACCCACGGGAACACAACGATACTGAATGGAATGTTCCCTGCGCGTCTTGCCACGTGGAATTGCTAATTTACAGACCGTTCTAATTTAAAAGTCGATTTTTTTTTTAGACAGGGAAAGCCCCTTTTCTCTGAGCAGTCATCAAGATTGCCCTGAATAAATGATTCATTTTCTGTCTGCGCTGGCCTTTACTTCATTGATACGTATCGGTGTGTATATGTATATGCTCAGTGTATATGTGTGTATGTCGTTGTAGCATATAAGAGAGGAGCGGTGGCGCAGCGGTTAGCGTGCTGCTCTACGAACCCGGCGTCCCGAGTTCGTTTCCTGCTCACAGCGGATACCACCGGTGACGATTATCTGAACCGGTCAATGGGCCTCACCTAGGTCGACTCAGCCTCAAACGAGTACCTGGTGCGGTGTGGAAAAGCATCGCCACTGGACAGACAAAGGCAGGTGGGCATGGGCTAGCCACCCACCCCCTCGTGTGCTGTGCCGGCCTTCATAGGTGCTTGCGAACAGAACTTGCTCCAATACTCTATTGAGGCTATACGGGGGATCTTTGCCTTTATATGTCGTTATATAGGGTGCAGTGGTTTAGCGCACTGCCTTACAAAAAAAAACAATCACCTGAGTTAAATTCGCGGCCATGGTTAATATCGGTGTTGGCATTAGCGAGTACTGAGTCTGGGTCACTCGTAGTTCAACTCAACCTTAAATGAGTTCACGAGGCGGCGTGTGTACACATTGGCACTGTGGAGACAAAATGTAACTGGGCATGGTCGTGGCCACACGAACCCCTTTGTTTCCATCCCGGTCTCAGTAGGCGCTTGCTGGCAATGTTTGCCGTAACAGTCTACAAGGCTATATGGAGGCGGTGTCTTTGTCTCTTTTCTTTCTTGTAATTGTAGACGTATAGGAGTGAAGAGATAAGTCAAAATAACTAGGGATTGCAGTGGTGCACATTGCACATTATCATGGCAGGGCCTATTCCATCCACAGGACAATCGGCATTAACTTTCTGCCAAAGTGGGAATATTAGCCCCCGTCGGCTCCTCATCGGGATGTGAGCTTGTAACGTGCAATGATGAATAAGTTCTAAACGACTAATCAAGGGCTATAGCTAAGCAGTCCTTATATTCATACACCCGTGTACACATGGGCATTATACACAGGGCTGTGTGTTAGGTACATTAAACAAAACAAATACATTGTATGCTGATGACATAGTCTGCATTATCCTATCAAATAAAATAAATTACGACGTTTCGGGCGCAACACAAGCGTCCATGTTCTTTGGTTCTTTCGGTAAAGTCACGTAGAATGAGAATAAACTAATAAATTAATAAAATAAAATAACACAATAAAATTCTGACGACGTTTCGGCCACAACAAAAGTGGCCTTCGTGAGAATTTAATTGTGTTATTTTATTTATTTATTTATTATTTTATTCTCATTCTACGTGACTTTACCGAAAGAACCAAAGAAGATGAATCCTTGCAGTCACGAAAGCTTTAAATCGAAAAAAAAAATACAAGCGTCCACGGTCTGCTGCTGAGACGGACTGTCTGCCTCAGCAGCAGACCCACGCTTTCCCACCTGACGATGGACGCTTGTGTTGCTCCCGAAACGTCGTGATTGATTTTATTTTATACCTACGTGACTTTACCGAAAGAACCAAAGAGTATGGATTCCTGCAGTCACGAAAGCTTCAAATCAAGATGGCATTATCCGAGTTTGACTCACACCAGCAATTCTCAAGACAGACGTAAGTAGATATCTAACGATTATGCCTGTCTTATTAGCAACGGCAGAAAGTTCCATATACAAACACAGAGACAATTTCAACCGAGAAGATGGATTCTGGCTTTGCAATCAATGGAAGGATTTGACAAACCATTTCGGGTCTTAATTGATTGTTCACGCTTACGGTGGCTTTCAGACCACATCCATTATTTTCGTCTCCCCCCTTCTCTTTTCCGAACATAGATGGACTCATCCATATGAATAACTGCCAAATCGCTCTCCGTGGTGCTAACGTTAAAAATAACCGCAACTTTTTTCAAATTTTCTTGCTGTGGTTTTCACACCTGATGATGAATGCTTGTGTTGCAGTCGAAACATCGTGATCATTTTATTGTAAAGTCACGTAGAAGGGAAATATATTTTTTATTATTTGATTGTTTCCCTTCTACGTGACTTTACCGAAAGAACCAAGAATAAGGTTCCAAAGCTTAGGAGCTGGACAGTGACCTCGAAATACCTCGAAGGAGGTGATCCGAAGATCTCAGGTACCTCGTTGGAGTGAAATACATTTATTAGTTCCTGCAAATATTGCTAAACTAAACAATTAAGTCTACCAGGTAAGGTCCCACTGAGCTGTACAGCTTTTTTTCAACCAAAATATAATCAGGATAGAATCAGAATAAGAATATGTATTCATACTGGAGGAATCCGATGAGCTATAAAGCTCTTTTTCACAGATGTCCAGTGAAATAGGTTCATCCAGCAACACGGTGGCGAGATGTTAACTGCATCGCCTTGTATACAGGAGGTCATGGGTTCGATCCCGACCCTTGCCTGACGCCTATATATTTGGAGTTTGCATGTTCCCCCTTGTGGTCGCGTGGATTTTTCTCCGGGTCCTCCGGTTTTTCCCTCCACATTTAGAATCAACAACGTGTGTGTTTAGAGTATTTGGCTGCTATACATTTCCACACGATAAGCCACTATTTCAGAGCTATCCTTTGTGGCCAGGTCGCTTCTGAAAACAAGCTCGATAGCTCAGTGAGCCTTGACTGATTTGAATAAGAAATAGTTTAGTTTTTACATTATGAGACCTCCTTTGCCAGTAACAAGATATAGTAATAGGTTTTACCCTTTTAACTGGCACAAAAAACTGACACCTTTATTCAAGGCATCATGTCTGCAATAACCACAACACAAGCAGTCAAAATGCAAACAAAAAGACAACTCTGATAATAATATGCACTGTCCTTGAATTTGATTGGTCCACACCCGAGACGGCTTTCTTTAGAGCCTAGTCTCCACTGGTGTTGGACCAGAAGACGCCAAAAGGCGTACAACTCAAAAACAGCACACTATCAGAGTATTGAGGGCCCGGGGTGAGCATTTATATTATGAGACCTCCTTTGCCAGTAACAAGATATAGTAATAGGTTTCACCCTTTTAACTGGCACAAAAAACTGACACCTTTATTCAAGGCCAGTGGTGACTAGGCTCTAAAGAAAGCCGTCTCGGGTGTGGACCAATCAAATTCAAGGACAGTGCATATTATTATCAGAGTTGTCTTTTTTGTTTGCATTTTGACTGCTTGTGTTGTGGTTATTGCAGACATGATGCCTTGAATAAAGGTGTCAGTTTTTTGTGCCAGTTAAAAGGGTAAAACCTATTACTATAGTTTAGTTTTTCTTCAGTTTTTGTTGTTGTTACAGAGATAGAGATCTGCAAGTATCATGATATTTAGTGATAATTTTTGTGTGGCCTCAAATATTCTGAAATAGGAAAATAAAGCAATATTTGTAATTCACCTTAACAATCCAAATTTAATTGGCTGCCCCAAATATAATATTTTCTCAATATTCTTGCATCATTCCCTTCAGAATATGCTTTTATCCAAAACAGATATATGATTCGGTTTTTTTGCATCAAGTTTTAAGATTAAGATCTTGCAATTAAAATCGTATGCACGTGCATTACCAATATCATTTCAACAGTGCACTCATTGTTCCAAAGTTAATCAAGCGTATATATCCTTATTGTTATTATAACATGGTCAAACAACCTCCATGACGGGCACGGCATAGCGAGGAGAGGCCTTCATCCTGCAGTCGACTATTATTTATCTCGCATAACAATAACCTTAACACACGCAATGCTCAATGTTCGATCGATATAATACTATCATCATGCGGTTTTTTTTTTCACGACGTACTTTTATTAACGTCGTCTTTCCCACAATCACGTGACGTGCGCGCGCGCCCCTTTGTCGTCACGTGTGCTCGTCAGATGAAGAACACGAAGCAGAATCCCCCTGTGAGGACGCGCGCCAAGAGCGCCGTCGACCTCAAGTCCCGTTCGGATGACGTTCGCTGCGCTGCGAGCTCACGGGGCTGTGCAACAGAGGCCACTCACTGAACACCTTTGCACCGCCCTGACGTGCTATAATAAAATCGCCTATTGGAATGATCGCAGTGGGGGGAATCTGTCAGTGCACTGCTCGGCGGGAGTCCAGTTCAACGTCGCAGTGCGCCCACTCGTCGTTTTTTTTGTTGCTTGGCACAGAAGCTGTGGCTGTGCGTGGGGCCACTCCACTCGAAGTGAAGCAAGCCGGCAAGCCAGTCCGCACAGGGAACCTCCGTTTTGTTCGAGAAAATAGACTTCAAGAGGAAATGTGCTGCAGAGAAATAAGCGAATGATCACACACACATATAAATATACCAACGGATGCACGTGCTAGGCACACGAGCCCACACCCACGTGCACTTAACTTATCGCGTGCAAGATAATCTAGTTGCTTGGTGGAATAGTGTCCTTAAAATAAATATATATAATGCATTTCTTTGAAAGTATTCCGATGCCAAGAATCGTACAAATCTGAGTGTTGGCGCTGGTGGTGAGCTGTGTGGTAAAGTCCCATGGTGATGCATTTCTTCGTTTTTGTTGTCTTTTTTTTTGTGAAACGCCCTTGGACGGGCGAGCAGTGAGATATTTCTCGCTGCCGCGTAGCTTTCCGTGGTCGCGTTGGGCAGCCTTCTGTGCGGCGACAGTGTTTACAGGGGGGGGGGAGGGGGTTGTGGTCATACCGAGCGCTGTCCTGCGCAATATCCGACGTTTCGCTCCACGAGCGCGAAAAAAGTGCGCGGAGTGCGGAGCGAATCGTCGGACATCGTACGGCCTGACCGCGGAATTATTTTTTTAACTTTTTTTTTTTACTTTTTACTACCAGTAATATTACCCAGCATAAAATAGCAGCGGTTAGCCATGAAAAAAAAACAACAAATTACCGCTTCGAACTTGGACTCAATCAAGGCCGCGCTTCTGTAACGAGCAATAAAGCACGGAGCAGACATCGCCGTGTCCTTACTAATAATACAAAAAAAGAAAACGTCTCGCGGCTCGGGGTTCAACGGGCCCTGAGATACGGACAGCGCCGACCGCCTCGTAGGCGATGTAGCCGATGAGTAAGAGCGGGTGAAGGCAGACTGCGTCCTTTCCTGCAAGGCGGCTCGCTGTAAAACCATCCCCGTAGTGGCTGGCATAAAACAACGTGGAGGGCGGGCGGGGCGGGGAGTGGTGTTTGCGTTTCGGGAGGTATGGCAACAGAGGCTCTTCGGCTGTTCGCCTTCTTGAGTCCAAGGTTCAGCGGTTGCCTAAACGCACGCGCTGCCATGCAGCTGGAGTTTCGGGTAAAGTTGTTCCCCCGCTGTTTGCAGGGGGATACGTTTCCGGTGACGCTCGTGAACGGCAAATTTCGCGCGTAATGATGTTGGCCTACTTGAAAGCTATCTTGTTCACGAATGACCTTAAATAAATGCGTACAAAAAGCTATTAAATACATGAACATTTTCATAACACAAACAAATAAAAATGTATCGGATAAACGCTAATTAAATAAATATTAAAATATGAAATAATACTTTATCAATAAACTTACCTTCAATTACCATGATGCAGTGCATCGTCACTTTATCTAATCACTTTCTCTCTCGATGTAGTCGTTGTGTAGAGTTCCAGATGCGATTCGGGGATAGTCAAAATCGCGCATAGCAAGTTCGTGAATAACGAGGGAGAATCGTAATATGTGTATGCTAGTCCTCGCCTATCTCAAGTCAGCGTTCAGTCGTCCCCCCCCCCCCCCCACATACAAGACTCGATCTTCCACCACTATCTGGATTCCCATTGGTCCCGAGATGATTTTTCACGAAACGATACGATGTGACATTTCACGATGTGACCGTCATTGAGACATCGCTTTCCCTCAAATAGTTTTGCATCGTGTTTCACATTTTTGTCTGCCTTGTTTTTTGTGCTTTGATATACTCCAAGTGCGAATAGATTGCTTACAAAGTTATGCAACTACGCTTCGCTCAACATAAGCCTAACATGGTTCTTATGATTATTGCAACTTTACGATGTGTATAACGCCCGTAACGCACACACCGACAGAAAATTATGACATGGTATAACTCCCCATGCCCCGTCTATTTATCCGCAAAACATTTTTTGCAAAGCGGGGTAAGCAGCTAATTTTATTTAGACCTTTAATTAGTACTCTGAAATATATTATTATTTAATTACATTATTGTGGTCGGAAATATTATACTTCAACATTTTAATTGAGCAACGATAATCACTACAATTATATCTTGCGAAACAGATTATACAACTTTTTCGATTTAAAGCTTTCGTGACTGCAGGATTCATATTCTTGGTTCTTTCAAGTAAAGTCACGTAGAAGGGAAATGATAAAATAATAAAAAATATATTTCCCTTCTACGTGACTTTACCGAAAGAACCAAGAATAAGATAATACAACCTTAAATCGCACCATTTATCGCAATATTGCTATATAGTGGTGACACGAGTCTTTGCAAAACCAATGCATTTTGTTTGGCAAAGACCCCCGGTGCAAGGAATGCACGAGACCCCCCCCCCCCTCTCTCCACTATTAAACTATGAACTATTTTTTTGTATTAAACTATAAAATATATTTTTATTATTTTACCAGATAATAATCCACTGAGCTATATAGCTCTTTTTTTCAGAAGCGACCTTGCCACAAATGATAGCTCAACGAAGTGACTTATAATCACGTTGAAATGTATAGCAGCCAAATACTCTGAACACATGTTGATTCTAAATGTGGAGGCATAAAACGGAGGACCCGTAAAAAACATTCCACGCGACCACTGGGAGAGAGACGCAGACTCCAAATATACAACTCTTGATTTCTGCCACTAATTGCCGTAATTTTCGTCGTTATTTGTAACTATTTATATCTTTATTGTAACCGGGCATCCTACTATATCACCAAGATAACCACCCTCCTATTGAGTGAACTTCAACTCTGACTCACATTGGCCCCATGCACTAGGGCTTTGCCGTCAGCCAATCGCGGAGCAGTAAAACGCAGATGGACAACTTGACTTCAATATGCTACCCACATCAAAGATGAACGATCTTACAATATGGTCCCAAAACAGCGTGGTGAAGTATGGTCAACAAAAACTTCCATGACAAACACGATGTGGGGAGGCCTTGATCCAGCAGTGGATTGACAAAGGGCTCTTTAAAATGTATAACCCCAACAATACATTATAATAACAATGATAATAATTCTGTTAGCGAGCACTAATTAATGCCAGAAATCTGAACAAGGAGGTAGTATGTTTCCCCGGTGCTGTTGTTTATACACTGTACCAGGTACTCATGTCTGGCTGAATTGACCTAGAGGAGACTCTGGACACATTCAGGTACAACTTAGCACTGACATTACACTTGGCCTAGAATCAAACTCAGGTTGGCCTGGTTCGTTGCCCAGTGCACAAAGCCAACCGCATCTATCCCCCTTCCTTGCCTACATGCACATGTGCAGCCCTTTTGTTATTCCACTGCTGGATGAGTGACCCCCCCCCCCCCCCCCACAATGCCGTGCCTTATTTGCTCATATTTCACCACACTGGTCAATGCAAACTCGGGAAAACGGGAAGCAGAGACGTGGGGGCATATAAGCGCAATACAACAATGTTTTTTTCTGCACTGCCCTCTGCTGCCCACAACGTAGCCCCGCAGCAGCCTGTAGCACCTGTTTCATTCCGGGTGCTCGCCCATCCAAGCGCTACCTCCGATTAGCACGGTTGGCTATGTACGGTGCGAAAGAAGTTCAACATACACACACACACATACACTATCCAGGCTCAACACAAGATCGGATGGTTCGCAGGTGATTTGGCCATATGCTCCCTCATTGCTCTACTCCCACTTATATACTTACACTCCGCGCACATGCTGACAGAGCAAAGGTCAGACCTATAGGCAGCGCTGACATTGCTGCAAGCGGAACACCTTCCACCTTAAACGGACGTGTGACCTGTTCCTGACCCGCGCTGTTCCGCACTGACCGAATGGTTTTGGTGAGGTGTTCAAGGTACCCACGATTCGTCTCACCGCCTTACAGCAGGCTGCCGAATTTCCCTTCACACAATTGCCAGGCCATTGCCAGCTGCTCGCAAGAGGGCCTCTTCACGCTGGTACAGCCATGGGGAGGTTTTTGACCATACTTCACCACGCAGGTCGCTGTAGGTTGACGAAGCGGGTCGGGTGTTGGTGTGGTGTGGGGGGTGAGGGGGGGGGGGTTTGGGGTCAACCCGCAACTGGACGAAGGTCTCCCCCACACACCGTGTTTGTTACGGCGGTCTTTTGACCACACTTCACCACACTGGTTAGTGCCCGTTGATGAATGGGGTGAGCCCCAGGAACGGTTCAAATATCACTCGCCACTGATACCAGCCAGTTGCTTTGAATCGAACTCAAGGTTGTCAGGTTCATTCCGCAGTGCGGAAACCACTGCACCAACCGCTCAACGTCAGTAGTTTTTTTTTTTGACTGAGCAACTCTCCATGCTGTGCAGGTCAGAGGGCTTATGTCACCATACTTCACCAATGTTGGTTATTGCGAGTTTGGGGGTGGGGGGGTGGGGGTTTGGCAGGACTGGTTGAAAAAATCTCTCGCCACTGATGTGGGCCATTGCTGGGCATCGATTTGGCGGACTCACAGTGCAGTGCATTAATCGGTGTGCCACCACTGCCCCCCCCCCCCATACAGAGGGCACCAATCGCACACATTCAGTTGCCTTGTAACCAGGAGCAATGTCGATGTTTAAAATAAGTCTGCCCGCGTCCCGGATCACCTCGACGGGGATTCAAACCTATCACGTTGCTAGCATCAGTGGCTCTGCGCATGTGTGTTTGTTATTTTAAGTAAGCTTGGCGTGATCTCGTTTGCAAAGTTTGCAACCAAGCCACACGGAGCTGGAGCCGCTGAATCGCACGGAGACTCCAGACGAGTTTAGGATTCAAAAACAAAAGTGATGTCACGTGACACCGCTCTTACGAGTGGCATCATTTCCAGTGGCGTCATAGTTTCGGATTAATCCAATGGGTTTTTTGCTTCAGATCATCCGAACTTTCGTAATGAGGGCCCAGTTTTCGGTGGCGAGATGGTAACTCCCTCCCCTGGTATGGAGTAGGTTGCGGGTTCCATCCCAACCCTGATGTCTGCATATCTGGAGTTTGCATGTCTTTCCCCGTGGTCGCGTGGATTTTTCTCCGGGTCTTCCGGGTTTTTCCCTCCGCATTTTGAATCAAAGTCACGCGTTTAGATTGTTTGGCTGTGACAAATCTCCACGTGACAATAAGCCACTTCGTTGAGCTATCGTTTGTGACCAGGTCGCATCTGAAAAAGGGCGAAATAGCTCAGTGGGCCTTACCTGGTCAAATAAAAAAAAAAGTTTGTTGTTGTTTACAATCAGGAACACATCCCGAATAGAGCGACAGAACCTTTCCATACTTGCATGACCGCCCTCTTGCAGCTGGCAATGAGGTGGTGTCTGAGCTAGGGGTTAGTAGTACAGCAAGTAGGTCGCTGACAAGTCGTGTGGAGTTGTAGTGTTCCCCTATTGCATGTGTGGGGTTGTTGTTTTTTTCTTTTTCTGCAAACAATGCAGTTGCCACAAAAAAATACATTGCCAAACGTTACAAGTGTTGTAGTGCCTTCCTGGAAAACATTCTTGACACACACTGAGGCTTGGGGCTTTATTTCTTACCAAGCATTTTCCGGGTCGCTTGTAGACTGCGGATTAGCACACGTGATTAGCACACGTGATTAGCACATGCTCTTGGATGTGGTGCGCAGGGTGCATATATATACATTTCAGGGTCGCTGATCCGGAAAATTAATGAAAATAAAGCCCTGTTTAGGCCCGAACCCCTTACCGAAGTGTTCCATAAAAATTCCATACGGTTATGGAATTTCCCCCTACTTTTCATGCAAATCCCACACGAATTCCATGGACTTTCATCGAATGTGCATGCAAAACCGTGGGAAGTGTTCTTTAACTTCTCTATGGACCACTTTGGTCAGCCTTTACTGGGTGAAACAAAGTAGTTACTAAACGTACAGCACTTGTGTTAATCTACTGCTGGATGAGGACTTCACCGTGCTGTGAAGGTCATGGGGGTGGGGGGTTATTTGACCGCACTGTTAGGAGCAGGCTCAGTGAAAGCGTATACAGCACAATTACGTATCCCCCCCCTTTTACGTCGTTTCGCAGATACGTCGTCACTTTATTACTAACACCGCCACCCGATTTGCGTCGCCTCGACCCCACACTCACGTCGCTGACAGCACCATAGTCCGTCCTTCCTCGCTATCCGTCGTCTCTCAGCCTTCGCCTCCACCACAAGAAAAGCACTTTGACTTTTTTTGTTACTGACAGTCTACATATACCGTATCGGCATGTAATATATACACTGATAACAAAACACTTCTTACCCACGAGGGATAGAGGTTTGCATTGAAGTGGCCTCTGATGTGGCGAGGCAGCGATTTTCAAGCTCCAGTCCTTGCGACTTCCTCTGACGGTGTAATTATGCGCATATCACACGATACATGGGCTTCGCGCATTATTATTATTACAGCATCGCTATTCTTATTATTATTATTGGAAGACAACAGCTGGTCAGCTTAGCAGGCCGCCTCTGTGTGTCTCCTCCAGTGAGCTGTAACTAACAGGGGGGTTAGGGGGGGGCAGGTGGTATATAGTTGACCTTTCCCAACCCCATAAGGGGGGGGGGAGTAAGCGGAGTTGGGGGTAGAGGGAGATAATAGGGGAGGGCCTGGTGTGGGGGAGTTGGTGGGGGCAGGAGGTGGTGGTGGTGGTGGTGCAAGTAGTCCTGCCTCCTGGATTGTTCCGCGCTTGCTGCAATTTGACTGAACAAATCAGCGCGGAAGGCTGCCACTTCAAATGCTGGCGGGGGTCGATAAAGCGAGCACTGCAGCTTGGCGAGACGTCGGCGGCAAGTTGCGCTATTGGAGCGATTGATTGGCCATCTCGGGAATGTGTAATTTCGTCTGCTAGAACAGAGCCGAGGGTCACTGCCACCCGGACTCAGGCGCTTCGTATAAAGAAGCAGAACCCAAAGTAAGCCTTGCCTACAACACCAGCATTGACGCAGGCGAGGCTGACTCTGCCGTTGCGACACTGGGTGTGGAAACCGGTGCAGAGTTTGCTTGCGTTGAGTCAACGCTGCTGAAATGATGCACTCCCGAAAGGCTCTGGATCCCGATGGGTCGTGGTACAAAAAAAAGCACGTTTCACTTCATGCGGGTTGCGCGGATGATTCGACGACCCTTCACCACGCTGGTCGGTGTGCCTTGGTGAAGGTGGAGGAGAGCGTGGACGCTTGAGCAAAGAAGTGCGGTGCAGCGATGGAATGTGCTGCCCGCGTCTCTGATTCACACCACGGAGTCCACTTTTATTTGTTATTTTCATGAAATAAATTCCAGGCGATGAAGGACTGAGAGATCTGTCCATTCTTCTCACCACCACTACCAACACGAGCATCACCAGCATCACCAGCACCCCCACCACCAGCATCACCAGCACCCCCACCACCAGCATCACCAGCACCCCCACCACCAGCATCACCAGCACCACTAGCACCAGCACCATCACCGCTGCCACCACCAGCACCACCACCACAGCCACCAGCATCATCAACGCCATTATCCCCTAGCACCACCACCAACACCACTAACACCACCAGCATCTTCAGCACCACCAGCACCACCAACGCCACCATCACCAGCAGCACCACCAGCACCATCATCGCCGCCACCACTAGCACCACCACTACCACCAGCAGCGTCTCCAGCACCACCAGCACCCTTCAAATGACTCAATTAGCATCTGTTTACGGTTCCTCCACATTCCTCTTCACAAACCCTCCCCTCCACCCAACCCCCTGTTCCCATTATCCCAGCTCGCGTTTCATAATCGCTCATTACATCACTGGTATTGCTGCGAAAGTAATGTGGGGCTTTTTTGGAAGCCTGTAAAGGTCACATATATCTCTGTTGGTGATATTCACGCCACTACGTATATGTGTGCGTGTGTGTAGACCGTGATCTCGACAGCACTTTTTTGTTTGCTTGTCTATGGGGTTCAGGATTTTCCGCGTTTATTTTAAACGCGTGTTTCACCCCCCCCCCCCCCCCCCGCCAAAAATACTTCGAGAAAGGATACTTGCGCGAAAAGAAATATCAGCTAAAGTAGCAGTAAATACATTTTTAAAAAACGTTGTCACGGCCAGCGCTGACGTCGCCACCCGCAACCGTGCCATCTCTCCCTTCCTTCTGCGAGATCCGAACAGCCGTTTGAAAGTGAACACCGAACCTCCAAGTTCCAACCCATAGAGACCATCTGGCCCTTGGGTCTGTCCCTTGGTGTTCCGGTAAGCTTCTCTCCTCCACCCTGCTCACGTGTCCCAAACATCGCAGACCTCCTACTCCCCCTCCTCCTCCTCGTTGAGATCACATCTGCCTTGGGTCGCGGCGACTGCTTCAGCAATCGCTCACTACAAATCTGAGCCATTCCCCAGATCGGTGTTTTGCATGAACTCTTCTGCCAGCACTCCCCTGCAAGTGTTGCAACCGGTGCAATATTATCCCAGTAATCGCAATAATAATAATAATACATATATACAGTATCGTTTAAACTGAGGTGGTCCATCTGTTCCAAAGCATCGTGGATCTCAAGCATCTCTTCTTCTTACCCGCTGGAATTAATTGCCTCTGACGCTGGAACCGTAAATTCGACCAGGCTTTGGCATGTTTAAGTCAGGTTAATAATTGTCCCCGACCACAACAAGTGCCCCGTATGTTGGGATGGTGTTGCAGAACAACTGCGCTCTCCCACCGGCTCACTCGCGATAACAGAAGCCACTGATTTTAAAGAACTCACTTGAATGTCTCATATCGCTTGAATGTCTCATATCGCCATGAATACGGAGTAGGGTGGTGGGGGGCGGGGGGGTGTGTAGGGGTAGGGGGGGTGTAGGGGCAGGTGGGTGTAGGGGCAGGTGGGTGTAGGGGCAGGAGGGTGTAGGGGGGTGGAGGAGTAGGGGGGTGTAGGTGCAGGGGGGTGTAGGGTCAAGAGGGGTGTAGGGGCAGGTGGGTGTAGGGGCAGGTGGGTGTAGGGGCAGGGGTTGTAGGGGCAGGAGGGTGTAGGGGGGTGGAGGAGTAGGGGGGTGTAGGTGCAGGGGTGTGTAAGGGTAGGGGGGTGTAGGGGCAGGTGGGTGTAGGGGCAGGGGGTGTAGGGGCAGGAGGGTGTAGGGGCAGGAGGGTGTAGGGGGGTGGAGGAGTAGGGGGGTGTAGGTGCAGGGGGTGTAGGGGCAGGAGGGTGTAGGGGGGTGTAGGAGTAGGGGGGTGTAGGTGCAGGGGTGTGTAAGGGTAGGGGGGTGTAGGGGCAGGTGGGTGTAGGGGCAGAGGGTGTAGGGGCAGGAGGGTGTAGGGGCAGGAGGGTGTAGGGGGGTGGAGGAGTAGGGGGGTGTAGGTGCAGGGGGTGTAGGGGCAGGAGGGTGTAGGGGGGTGTAGGAGTAGGGGGGTGTAGGGCCAGGTGGGGTGTAGGGGCAGGGGGGGTGGGTGTAGGCGTAGGTGCAGTGTAGGGCTAGGTGCGGTGTCGGGGTAGGAGTGTTGTGTAGTGGAGGGAGGGGAGTGTGGGGGCAGTTGCAGGCTATAAGTGGTGGGCAGGGCTGTGGTCTGGGTAAGGGGGGGATGGGTTGCCCGCAGAACCCCGAGAGAGGCAGAAGGAAGGGTGGCTGGGGGGGGGGACAGGTGCCGTGCATGGCGTTATGGCTCTCACCGAGTCGAGCCAGTGCGGCTTCAGTGTCTTCATGGGTGCACTCCATCACGCCGAATTGGACATTAACGATGATTGCAACACGCACCCCCGGTGTTCGCGAGCGGCTTTGCCATCAAATTAAGGTCGCTGGACTCGGCTCTTAGAGCCTTAATTTGGCGCGATAATGCCCTACGCAGCCTCCCTATAATGAGCATCAATCCTCTGTGCGCACAATGCCGCACAAAGCGCGCCGCTGGTCAATGTTCCTTTCTTCTTCTTCTTCTACTACTTTGTCTTCACGATTATTATTGAAACTTTTTTTTTGTAACTCATGGAACAGTCAGTGGTGTGTGTGTGTTTTTTTTTGTCCCATCTCGCGAGGGCAAAGTGGGGGGGGGGGGAATAAACTACCAAAGTTTTACTAAAGAACTGCAACTCAGTGAAATGTGCTGAGATGTATTTAGCCGCAGTTGTTTGTACGCTCCACGCAATGGACATCAACGCCCCAGCCATCGCGTGGCACCGACACCGCGAACGCACGAACGTCGTCGTTAGCTGTGGCCAGTCCACTGCTGAATGAAGGGGGCTCCCACCAAGCCGCCGCCACCCCTTCACGATCCCCGGCAGCACGTGATAGCCAAACTGGGGGAGGACGTAACTAGACACAGCGTGTGTATAGGTATGCGGCGGCGGCGGTGGTGGTGGTGGTGGTGACTCTGGACAAGGGCCTTCTACGGCCTCGATGTTATTGACGAATGCAAAGCCCTCTGGTGTCACGTCGCCGCTGTCTCTCTCGGGCCTTCTCCCGGAGTCCGTCTCCGTGAATGTTTCATTCGCTTCGTTAAATCTTCACCCGGACATCCCTTGCTGTGTCCTGCATGAGCCCTCCACCCCCCTCCTCCCCCCCCCCCCTCTACAACTTTTTTTCTTTCCCCAGCGTGATTTGTCGATGCCCTGTTTGAGCCGGCGATAAACGACTGCACGTTTGAACTACAGTCTATGCGCAGTGGGCAATTTGACGTTGGTGGTGCACTGGCAGTAGACTGGTTCGCCCCGCTCAGCTATGAACCTGGTCAACCAGGTTCGATTCACGGGCCAAGGCTAACATGAGCGGCGAGTGATATCCGAAACCGGTCTTGCATCATCCCCCCCCCCCCACCACCCCCTACTTACCGAAACCCACACTGACCAGCGTGGTGAAGTATGGTCAAACAACCTCCATAACCAACACGCCGTGGAGACGCCTTTTTTTCCCAGCAGTGGATTAACAAAGGCACCATAAATAAAAACAACAACAACAACAACATTCCTACGTTATTAAATTAAAACTGCTGTTATAAATAAAACACAATTTATAGGCCAAACCGTGTCGGCGTTCGCCCTGCTCAGCGACTGGTCGGCGGTCGCAACCCGCGCGCGCTCACTGCACGCGCATCACCCCGCGGAACGCGCCGTGCGCCAGCGGTACGAACGAGGCACGATTTGTATCACGCGCACACCTTTCTGAGGTGTGCGCTGCCAAAAAAAAAACACACACACCACACACGGACACGCACGCGTGATGCATTCATCATACACCGTCGCTTCCATGCCAACCATGTAACATACGTGAATAGGTAACATCGCCATCCGTTACGAACAAGTCTTAAAAGACGCAGCAGTGACACACGCACAATAGTCACGACTGCCGCTCGTATTTGCGTTCAGTCGCCATCCGAATGGCCGTCGACGCTTTTGCTCGCGCCGCGAATGCATTATGCAGGACACTAATACGCAAACAGAAACATTAATTGCTCGAGCTTTCATTTCTGCTTTGTTTCCCCCATTACGCAGTGCGCGTGTGACTGTGCGTGTGCGTCTGTGTGTGTGCGCACGTATGGGGAGCGGTGGGTGTAGCGGTCAGCGCGCCCCGCTACGAACCCGGCGCCCCGAGTTGAGTTCCCGCTCACGGCCAACGCCAGGGACGATTGTCTTAACCGGTCCTGGGCCTCCCTTAGGTCGACTCAGCCTCAAATGAGTACCTGATGCGATGTGTAAACATTGTCCCTGGGGAGACAAAGGCGGTCGGGCGTGGTGTCGGCCACCCACCCCCTCGCGTATCGTTCCGGCCTTTATAGGTGCTCGCTAACAGCACTTGCCCCTATAGTATGTTAAGGTTACACGGGGGATCTTTGTCTTTGTTTTGTGTGTGTGTGCGCGCCCGTATGGGGAACGGTAGATGCAGCGGTCAGCGCGCTGCGCTACGAACCCGGCGCCCCGAGCTGAGTTCCGGCCAACGCCGGTGACGATTATCTGAACCGTTCTGGGGCCTCCTCCCCAAGGTCGACTCAGCCTCAAATGAGTACCTGGTGCGGTGTTACAAACATCGCCACTGAGGAGACAAAGGCGGCCGGGCGTGATGCTGGCCACCCACCCCCCATCGCGTACCGTTCCTGCTCGCTGACAGCACTTGCCCCAAACAGTCTGTCAAGGCTACACGGGCGCTCTTTGTGTTTGTGTGTGCCACGTCTGTGGGCGAAGTGGAACGGAGCACCCTCGCCCGCACCTGCCCGTGCCTTCTCCGGGAACGCTTCGGTTTGGGGACGGTCCCGTCCCAGCCCAAACCTTCTGTGTGTAAAACACCCAAGGTCTTTCAGCGAAACCAGGTGCCCACGTCAACCACCGCGGGCGGAGGCAGCAAGGTACAAATAAGCACCAAATTGATTGCATCTGGTTGCAATTACCTCCACCTGTCGCTGGGTATATTTACGTAGATAGAGGCGCGCAGCCTTGCGATGTTTTTTTTGTTTTGTTTTCACGCCACCGCTGGCGGAAGAACCCACGACGAGAAGCGGCTCCGTCGGATTATTTGGTCTACTCTTCCGCTCTGGCTCAAGATGTGCCTCGAAAGCGGTGGGGATACAGCGGCCACACACTATCACCCCTCCGCCGCACGTGACCTGCGGATCAACTCTTCACGGTGCCAGTAAAGAAAGTGGAAAGATGTGGACGGCGAAAATAACAATCGTTGTCTCTCCAAATGGGTACTGGCCCTGGCAGCCGTGTGAGTGTGCGCGCGCGCGCAGTATTTGTTGGCTTCTGACCGATATTTCCGCCGCAGCTATTATATCACTGCACCGTGGAAATCGAGGCATTTAAGCGCCTATGTATCGTTGCAGACTCGTGCCAGCGCGACCAGTGAGGCCTGAGCTGATAGCTAGGCACGCAACGAAGTATCGATTCAGATAGGTAAAAAATATTTTTTATGATTATTTTACTAGATAAGGCCCACTGTGCTATATATATATCTTTTTTTTCAGAAGGGACCTGGCCACTAATGATCGCTCAACGAAGTAGATTATCATAACGTGAAAATGTATAGCAGCCAAATAAATGCATATTTCTAAATGTGTAGGGGAAAATCCTGGGGACAGGGATAAAAAAATCCACGTGACTGTGGAGAGAGAGACACACAAACTCCAAATATACAGCAGGTGTCAGGGTGGGGATCGAACCAATGACCTCCTGCATACCAGTAGCGTTGATTCAACACGAGCGAAACAAACCCTGGAACGGTTTCGACGTAAGCGTCCCGTGAGCTTGCTTGAAGCGACGTGGGTGACCAGCCAGGTTGATTTGGTAAGGCCCCTCTCCATCGCTCCAAGTTCACGAGCAGTCGGTCATCAGGATTCCCAGCAGTGCCCTGCAATTGCTGAGGGTGAGTTGGTAAAGCGTGGCATATCCGCCCGTAAGGTGGACGCTAAAGGGCCTCGTGACAGCAGCACATGCAGCGTCGACGTAGCCCAACCCCCCCCCCCCACATTTGAAGATCCCTTCTTTAACAAAAAAAATAAAAAAATAGCCCCAACGATTGACCGTGTCAACAAGTGCCCGATTCCCAACCCCTACCTTGCTGAAGAGATAATGGTGCTTAACGGCGCTTCTGGACCTCCTTAAATAAAGGGCATTGATTGAGTGATGTGCTGAGAATGGTCCCACTGGCACTAATTGACGAGACATCAGCGCGAACCGTGGCAGCGCCTCGGCCTCTTTAAAAGCCGTCCGTCTTGATGATGTCTAAGCGAGTGCCTGTAGGCGATGGGCTGCGTGCTCGGCTGGCCTTGTCTGCCTGCTTGCCTTTGTGTTCGTCTGCCTGTGCCCCCCCCCACCACCCCCAAACCAGTGAGCATAACCACGAATTGTTTCATACGTCTGTCGGCTCTGTCTGCATGCCTGTTGACCTGTGGCATCCACTGAGTATTCCGTGGCCATTCACTCGATCCGTACATCTGTGTGGAGTGTCGTCTGCCCGTCTGACTGTGTGTGCATGCGTTGGGGTAGTGCTGTTAGCGAGCGCTTGCCCAAACCAGTTTGTTAAGGCTATACTACGGGGGATATTTGTCTTTGTGGGGAGCCGAGTTCGATTCCCGCTCAGGGCCAACACTCCTTCATAGGTGCGCGCTAACAGCACTTGCCCCAACAGTCTGTTAAGGCTATACGGGGGATCTTTGTATTTGTCTTTGTGTGCATCGGCCAGTCATCTCAGTTAGTCAACCCACAGCACCTGGGTCTGTCCCGTGACCTCCTGCCAGCGGGCGTTCGACACTCACGTGGCCTCAACGTGCACGTAGCCTGGCATAAGCGCCGTGGTGACGTCACCGCCAATTAGTGGCGAATGGCGGTTCTTGGTGTGTGTCTGTGGGGAGCGGTGGTGCAGCAGTCAGCACGCTACGCTACAAACCCGGCGACGCGAGTTCGATTCCTGCTCACAGCCAACATCAGTGACGATTATCTGAACTGGTCCGGTGCTTCATCCCCTAGGTTTGTGCGGTGTAGCAAACATCGCCACTTAGGGAGACAAAGGCGGCCGGGCGTGGTGCTGGCAACCCACCCTCTCGTGTGTCATGCCGGCTTTCATAGGTGCTCTCTAACAGCACTTGCCCCAACAGTCTGTTCAGGCTATACTGGGAATCTTTGCTTTTTTTTCTGTGACAGCAACACATGATACTACATCCATGTATTGATTTACACATCATTCGGTCAGTAACATTCACGCGCGGTGTACAGAGCCAGTTTCCTCGGTCCGTATGGCTGCGGGTGACAGTTACGCAGGGTACATTGAGACCATATCTACATCCACGTGTCTATCCGCACGTGCGCCACTGACACCCATGCGTGGCAGTGTATTATTCCCATTTCCTCAACCGTACATCTGTCCGTCTCTCTCTCTCTGTGTATATTCCTCTGTTTGCGTCTCTCTGTCTGCCTGCTCCGCCTGTGATACCCGTGCAGAATTCCACGCCTGTCTTTTTTTGTTTTGTTCACCCGTACGCCCCGTCAGTCCGTCCTTCTGCCTGTCTGTCTCGATCGCTATCTGTCAGTTTAGCGGATAAAGTTTCGTGACTGGGGCGGGTGGAGGTTTTTTTTTTTTAGACGGCGAGGTATAACGGGACCACGGCACACAGCCCACTTTGCAATTCAGATGTGTAACGGTAGCGGAGGATACCCAAAGAGAGAATAGACGCCGCAGCCTGCCTGCCTGCCTGCCTGCCCGGAGAGACGGAATCTTACAAAACAAAACTAACAAAAATTCGCTCGGGATTTTTTTGAGCCGACCGCGACCGAGCGTGACGAGATGAAGGCGGTGGCGGTGCCGTTGAACCGCACTGCACAGCCTCGCCGTCACTCAGCGCCGAGGCTGCGTTCGCACTCAGCGGCGATGACAATGATGATGATGATGGCGATGATGATGATGATGAGAATCGCGTCGGGGTGCCGTGCCGATGAACCCCCGGGCCTGGATGTAAAATGGGGTCCTCGCGTGCGCCGCTGTTATTTTTATTTGTTCTCGTTGGGCAACATATGAATTGGCTGGAATAAGTAAATAAATAAATTGCCATGGATTTTTTTTTCAATCTCTCTCTCTCTCCCTTTTTAAGTTATCATCTGAACGAATTGATTGATTGAGTCATAAACGAACACAATTCTGTCTCGCCACGTAAATGTAAAAAAATAAACTTAGCCGTTTAATCGCGCGCAAGTCTGCGTCTTGGCAGCGGTGTTTGAGCACGGGCTCGTGTGTTAATGTACTTTTTCATTCCATCTGTGTTTGCCCTGAATGTAACTCTCAGGCTTTTCGCGACCAATTATTGCGATTCGCAGCTAACTTTTTGGGTCGGATCGCCGTGTAAGTAAAACGTTGCGTCATACGACCACCCTCCACGTGACGCAGCACAATTAATGAAGTTTGCCACGCGATGAACAAGCGTGACCACTAATCGCCCCTTTAGCAACACCGATGTTGCGCCGTTGCTGGAGGGCGATCTCACAACAATTAACAAATTGGGTACGGAGTTTGGGCTGATAGTTCCAAACCAGCATCATCATCAGGCAGATGCCACAATTGTTCACGTGGCGACTTTATTTAATTGGCTGTTGTTGGGTGGAGGTGGGCTCACGACACCACTTTATTGACGCGATCTGAGCCAGCACGAGTAAACTACGAATCACGTTTGGCACTGACTTTGTCTTAACCATTGTAGTGCCTCACCAGAAACCGCGAATCATAACCTGCGCGTATAAATAATGAGGGGGGAAGGAGGAGGGAGGGGGAATACATTTTTGGAGACCCAATATTAGTTTACACCAGCTTTGAGCCTCACAGTCTCATCAGCAGTGTCATCAGGCTTATGGACGCAAACGCTGCTGGTTTGCATGGAAATCATTGGCGCAGAAGGTCACATGGACCGCTGGACTTGAATGATATGTCCATTCTTCACTGATGCGGTAAGAAAACAACCTTATGGATTTATTTTCAATCACATTGGCTTTTATCAGCTGTGTAAAATGCATTGCATGTATGTATGTTAGACTTTTTTCGCACCTTACGTAGCCAAACGTGCTAATCGGAGATGTGTGGGGGGGGGGGGGGGGGGGGGAAGGGCAACTAAACACACAAAAAATCATCTATATATAAAAAATAGTTTTCAAGCTAGATGATAATTTTAAGTACGCAAGTATAAGGAGTGATCAGGACTGCCCACTCGTTTTCGCTTCATGAACACTCAACACAAGCTTCAATAACACTTTGGCCTTAAAAATATGGTGACAGTTTTGGAGGCTTTCATCTAGCAGTGGATAAATCATGGGCCGATGATGGCGACGACATGTTGTGACTAAAATAAATATTCTACTTTGAAAAGATTCCGTAACTAAAAATCCCACAATTATTTCAAGCATTTAAACACTACCAATTGTAAGTGATAGTACAATTTCGTGACGTATCAAGTGATATGTACCAGTGATATGTAAACACCCGTTGTAAGTAATGTGTAGGTGAAATGAATCAACAACAGGTAAACATGGTTTCTTTGAAGCTTGCATTGGGATTATTTCCATCGTGACATTCTGATGCGCGATGAGCCGTGGTCTACAGGACATTGATACGAATGACACGACACTGACGAGCGGAATAATTAACGCTCAGATGCACAGCAACCTGCATCAAATCCGAACCATCGGCTGACTTCTCGATACGTTGCGCAGGTGCGGCCTAAGGTTGGTTGGGCGTACAGATCAATAGAATGCATTTCACGCGATCGTAGCTGCGGAGGTGGCCGGTGTGGATCAGAGGTTCAGAGAGCTGATTCGGTGCTCGCCGAGATCTTGGATTCAAAGCCAGGATTCAAGTCACCTGCGGTTCAACCGTGTTCTTGAGACATGCGAGTTGACGTTCTCAGTCCGGCCACGAGTGACTGTACAACAAACAAACAGAAATATCCCCTTGCCATCTATTATGAAGGCCCGGCGTTCCGTGTGTCCGTCAACTAAATGAAAAGAGCCTTTCAGAAGGCCTGAATCAAAAGGTTATAGAAAGTGGATGTCCCCCGCGCCGCCAGATGTGGGGGTAAAAAGTTGATCCAACAGGTTGACAACAATTGTCGAACCGCCATATTTTTTTCACTCCCCCACCACCCAAAAAAAATATTTTGTAGACACCTACACCACCAACATGCAATAGAGTCAATAGGATCTACTACACACCCTCAATAGAGTCAGTAGGATCTACTACACACTACTTACAATAAAGGCAGTAGGATCTACTACACACCCTACAAGCAATAGAATCAGTAGGATCTACTACACACCCTACATGCATTAAAGTCAGTAGGATCAGCCACGCACAATGAGCCTAAATTTCAGTTCTGGTAATTGCAAATATACCGATTAGACTGTCGTGCGACGAACGCTCATCTCACACGCAGAGTGTGCCAGCGGTTAATTGTAGGTGATCTTAGATCTAGCTCTCTGATATCCGCTTCCGTGGTCCGTTCTCTCTCGCGAAGGCTTGCACTGACTGCTCTGGTCAGAGTTCCGTAATGGTTACATCTCTCGTGAGCGTCATTTCGATAGCGTAAATTGTGGGTGAAACAGCGTGAAGATTAAAAGCACAGCATACTGCACAGCTGTAACGGAGTGTCACAGGCACAACGGTGGCGATATATGAACAACCTTGCCTGGTACACAGGAGATCGTGGCTTCGATCCCGACCTCGACCCTGATGCCAGTACATTCAGAATTTGCATGGTCTCCCAGTGGTCGCGTGATTATATATATTTTTTTCCCCTCCTGGTGCTTTTAGATTTTTTTCCCCTCCACATTTAGAAACGTGCGTTCAGAGAAAATTGCCTGCTGTAAATGTCCGCGCGATAAGCCACTCCGCTGAGCCATCATTTGTGATAGCCAGGTCGCTTCTGACAACAACAAAAAAGCTACATCGCTCTGTGGTTGGGAGGCGGGTGGGGGGGGGGGGGGGGGGGGGGGCTTACCTGGTAAAATAAAAAAAAATAGCGGGGGTTTAAACAAACAAAAAAGCTTCCACAAAGAGGGCCTGTTGCACAAGATCGGCTCGCCGAGAACTCCGCATTGCCGGCCACTGCTTTCGCAGCAACATGAAATGAAAGGAGCGATGCATAAATTAGACGATTACAGTGCGCGCGCACGGCGGGACACTCCGTTGGAGGGACAGGGCATGGAGCTGGGGGCGGGGGGGGGAGGGAGAGGATCGATTTCACCCGGGGCTCTCTTTCACTTCGCGGCCCGCGCACGCTAAGTTGTACACGGCGGAGCGACAAGAGTCGTCAATTAATGGAGACAAGGAGCGCGGGTCGTCTTGCAGAATTAGCATAAGTAGGAGATTTGGAAACGTGAGACTTGGTGGAGGCCCCTCTGGAAAACCGATTGTTTCTGAAGCTATACGGCTAAGAGGGGTTGGGGCGGGGGGAAGAGAGAGAGAGAGAGAGAGGAGAAGGGGGGTTTGGGTTGTGCTGGGAAGGAATCAAGTTCCCTGTGACTTGTTGTGCTCTGTTTTTTCCCAACCCCCTCTCCCCGCATCCCCCGCCCGCCCCCCGATCCCCGTTCGGCGCAACAAGAGACAGAGCGCGTCTTTCCGAGAAGCCGTCATTGGAGGTCGTGAATGGTGCACGTGTACACGGCCATCAGTAGGCCTGGATTACAGTCACCCTGGGTGCCTCAAGCCATGCCCCTCTCGTCGCCTCAATCCCATGCCGAGGCTCGCCTATGATCGTTGAGCATTATTATTGTTTATCGACAGGATAAATTGTTTACGTGGACTCCGTGCTAACAGTTGCTCTCCACCTGCCACATGAACTCCTCGTCAGTGTTGACGGGAACTCCCAGCCGGCTGGATCAGCAATAGAACAAGCAGCTCGTAATTGGAACTAAACTTTATTATTATTATTTTACCAGGCCAGGCCCCACTGAGCTGTGTAGTTCTTCATCAGAAGCGAGCTGGCTATCGCAAATGATCGCTCAAAAAGAAGTGGCTCACCACCGTGTGGATGCTTACATCAGCAGACAAATATTCCCAATGCCCACCAGCGGTGCAGCCATAGGGGGAATTTGACTTCTATATTTGGGGGGGGGGGTGGTTCGCTTTGTCCCTCTAATTACGAACCACGGGTGCATATAATTAATTAATGTTTAATCTTAATTGTAAACTACTGAAAATAAATTAATAAAGGTGACCCGTTTGGGCGGGGCGTTGCCCCCCCCCCCCCCACCCACCGTGCGCCTACCCCCCGCAAACTTTGCCCATGAGTGCAGCTGACATGGCGTGTGCAGGCGGTGCAACTGCCCGGGACCCCTGGCCAAGATGGGCCCCAGGTGCCGGGCTATGAAGAGGGGAGGGGAAATTGGGCAGGCGGCCCCATTTCACTGCTTGCACCAGGGTCCGTGCCAACCGCGCCACGACCACGGTTGCCACCTCCGGGGTGACAAGAAGCCGAGGACGCGTTGCGATTTCGAAGAATATCTCACGAGAGAAAACTTCCAGTACACGCAAATGGATGGTCCTCGGGCGGTGTACGCCCCCCCCCCCCCCCCAAAAAAAAAAGATATATAAATGGGAATTTCAATTATCCTGGGAAGACTGGCATATATTTCCCGAGGACAGCAGCGGCTATCTAACCACAACAAAGCGGACGATCCTGGGAAAACAAGGACTGGTGGCTTCCCGGGAGTGCGAGCCGGGGCGGACGTGCCCGCTGTCACCCAACCCCACAGCCACTCAAACCCGGAGTGGTCGCCCAAAGGCGCCGTTCCGCGCCGAGTGCCAGGTAATTGGTCCCTGACAAGGCGGGACTCGCCGGGGTCTCAATCCGCGCCCTGGGACCGCGGTCACGGGCTGGAAGAGCGGCGCGAGGAGCCTCGGGGCTGTGCTGTGTCTCTGCTGCTCCTGCTGATGATTATGTGGATCGCGCAAGAGAGATCCGGGCCGGTTGCCAAGGGAAAAACCTGGTGACGAGGAATAATCCTCGCCGAGGTCTGCTCCGTTGGCACAATGTGGCGTGGGGAAGTGGCGAAGTTCGCTGCGGGCGACACCGTAGAAGCGGCCTCCCTCGCCGGGTCCCCCACCACACTCCAAATACCCCCCACACACCCACCCACACACCCACCCACACACCCACCCACACACCCACCCACCCCATCCCACCCACCACACCCCACCCACACCACCCACCCAAACCCACCCCATCTCACCCACCACATCCACCCCACCCCACCCACACCACCCATCCACCCCACCCACCCACTACCACCCACCCCACCCACCAACCCACCTCACCCACCCCACCCACCCCACCCACTCCACCCACCCCGCTCACCCACCCACACCACCCACCCACTCAACCTACAGCACCCACCCACTACACACCACCCACCCCACCCACCAACCCACCCCACCCACCCCACCCTACCCACCCACCCCACCCGAACCCACCCACCGCACCCACCCACCCACCCACTACACCCCACAAACCACACCCACCCCATCCACCCACCCACCCATACCACCCACACCACCCACACCACCCATCCACCCCACCCACCCACCGCACCCACCTACTCACTACACCTCACCCCACCCACCCACTCCACCCACCAACCCACCTAACCCACTCACCCACCCCACCCACCCCAAACCACCCACCACCCACCCCACCCACCTCCGATTTTCCGAGCGAGCACCGCATCACCCCACCACACAGGCCCTCACACACACTGGGTCACGCTTTGATGAATGCGGCAATTTGCCGAGCGTTCGATTTAACCCAGAGTCAGCCATCACAGGCGAGGTGTGTCAACCGATCGGGTGCGATGTTACGTACGCACACTGTACTTCTTTCGCACCGTACGTAGCCAGCCGTGCTAATCTGCGGTACGGGCTGGGGGGGGTGGTGATGAAGGGTGGGGAGGAACAGCCTCCACAGGTGAACGCCGCAGACAGCCGTCTCTCGAGCCGCGCTTTTGTCTGCCACCTTCCAACTCGCGTTCAATGACACGATTGTGCGCAGGGGAGGGTCAAGTTTGTGCCAGAGGAGATTCGTTTCCTTCTCTCTCTCTCTCTCTCAAGAATATCTGGACACAAGGCCCTTCTCGCTTTATCCGCGTGTCCTTAGAACGATTAAAAAGAAAAGCGTCTGCAAGGAGCCACTCTCTACAAGCGAGCGATGGCTGGCGGATAATTGGAACGAACACCTCCCCCCCCCCACCCCCAAAATTGCAGTTTTTGCTTTCTTTACTTTTAAAGTTCAGGCTCACAGCTGGTTTGCGTGGCGGCGTGAAACGGATAGTTATTTAAAGAGAGAGAGAAACCGGCAGCTGTAACGCATTCGCGCAAGGAACGCGAGTGCGTTACAGCTGCTGTGGCGTGCGGCGGCTGAAGATGCACTTCAAATTGAGAAGCAGAATGTCTTTATTTTTTTCTCGGAAAAAAAAAAATCTGCGTGCGCGCATGAGTGGGGCTGCGAGCCGCAAAGGGACTGAAATGCACCTCGCTCATGATGGGCCTGTAACCCAGCATGCTTGACCAGTGTTAGTTTCCCCCCGCCCTCCCACTAACATCGATAGATAGATACAGTACCTGCATGATACAATGTAATGTTCACCGAGTGTACGTAGGTCGTGTAGCGGCTGGCGCGCCTGCGATGGCAACCCGGCGAACCAAGTTCGAATCGCCGCTCACGGCCAACATCAGTGACGATTATCCTAATCGGTCCTGAGCCTCCCTTGGGTCGGCTCAGCCTGAAATGAGTGCCTGATGCGGTGTGTAGTAAACATCGCCACTCGGGGAGACAAAGACGTCCGGGTGTGCTGCTGGCCACCCACCCCCTCGTGCACCGTGCCGGCCTTCATTAGTGCTCGCAAAACAGCACTCGCCCCAACAGTCTGTTGAGGCTACACGGGGGAATCTTTGTCTTTGGGCAGCTGAGTAGCCTCGTGGCTAGTGCGCTTTCCCCAATGAGTCATCAATTTGCGCGGAGCCATTTGGTCCGATTTGTCTGAGCCGTCGTCCCACAGTCGCTTTCGTGGGGAATCACCGATGAGCGCCGTCTTCTGTGCCGTGAAAGTGGACGCGGTGAACGACGACCAGATGGGGGACACGGTCGTTATATCCACCTGCAGGGCTGCGAGGGGTGCCAATAGCCAGGGCAGCGCAGCAAGTAGGTTTCTAATGGGCTACGGGCTGCCAAGCTTGGAGTTGCTTACAACCGCCCGTGGGATTTGCTGAAATATTTCCACGGCCTCCTGAACTATTGAGGCTCAGTGCAGTTGGTCCTCTGGGGTTCACGAAACGGAGATGGACAGCGTCGTGACACTGAAGAAAGGGAATCTTCAGCACCAACAACGAGGACATATGAAGAAAATAAAACTGCAGTCAATATGCTACAAAAAAAGACAAAGGTCCCCCGTGTAGCCTTACCAGTCAGTGTGCACAAGCGCACACACACACACACGGCTTGTCAATACAACCCGCATTCAGCCTTGTAGACCTTCGGAGCAGGTGTGTACGTGGAACTTCTTTCGCGCCGTACATAGCCAACCGTGCTAATTTGGAGGTGTGGGGGACAGGTGTTGTTAGTGAGCTCCCACGTGTAGCCTTAACATACTGTTGGGGCAAGTGCTGTTAGGGAGCACCTATGAAGGCCTGGTCGGTACAAGAGTGGGTGGCCAGCACCACGCCTGACCGCCTTTGCCTCCCCAGTGGCGATGTTTACACACCGCACAAATGTACTCGTTTGAGGCTGAGTCGACCTCGGGGAGGCCCAGACCGATTCACATAATTGTCACCGGCGTTTGAGCGAGAATCGAACTCGGGTCGCCGGGTTCGCTGCGCAGCGCGCTAACCGCTACACCACGCGCACGCACCACACACCACAACACACAGCACGCACAACTCAGTGCATTCATACGCACGCGCAAATAAAAAAAAAACCTGCCTATTAATTGAAAAAAGGTCGGGGAGGTGCCAGATGATGACGCCACCGCGAGGGCACTGCCAGGGACTTTGCCGACGAACGAACAACGCGTTTCTTGTGGGGCACGGCTGGAGTCTCGCCAGGGGGTATACAGTGGTTTTGCATGAAAGGCGCGGTGAAATGCAGAGCGTTTACCGAGCGCTATTTGTTTATCGGAGGGTACGGTACGGCCCCCGCCACCACGGCCACCGCCGTCACGGCGCGGCCCCCCGTGCTTGCGTAAACGTTGCCCCCAGGTGTCTCACTGCGGCGGGAAGACGGCACGGGTTGTGGGTAAAAGAGTAAAAGTACAGCTGCCCCCCCCCCTCTCGCCCGCACACCCAGCTCGCAATTGCTTCGTTCATGCCACCGCTGCGGAACGAGAGGGCTTCCGCGAACAACAGCGGAGCTCCAGGGAGAGAGAGAGAGGGAGAGAGGGAGGGCCCTACTCGAGGCTGATTGTGGCTTCGCTCGTTCAGGCTGTGGCCAGACGACTCGCAGAGAGGTGGTCACCGCCCGTTTACAGCCCCGAGCGCCGGTGGGGGAAATTCCACATTTTTTTGGAGGGGGGAAGAGTCTATCTGTGAGACAATCACGGTCGACCTCTCCACATCCTGCAGGGATGAAGGGCTGAGCTGGGCCCCGGTGCCGCAATGTTTGTTTAATGCGCCCCTAGACACACACCTTGACGCTGCACCACCCAGTGGTTACAGCGAGAGACGGACAGAGGAACGCGTGGGATCAGGGAGCCAATTGAAATAATAGGTCATCATATATATTGACCGTTAAGACATGTAAGTGGGCTTTGGCGGGACTCTTCGCTGCAAGGGATGATGGCTCTTGGTCAAGACTGACGGTTGATTGGCAATCAAAGAAGAGCCGATGTTGGCATTTACCCGCGATGTTTGATTGTTAATGGCCACGTGTGTCAAGCGGCACGTGGCATCACGGCTCGGCAAACGGGCGAGGGAATCCACATCTCGCCTGGTAGCCCGAGCCTGGCGCATGTACACTTCGCCTAGGGGCCGTCCATAAATGACGTCACGCACCTAGGGGGGAGGGGGGGAGTCAGACATTTGTGACGATGTGTGACGATGGGGGGGGGGGCGGGGGTGAGAAATGTGACGTCACATCAAAATGCGCAACTTTAAATAAATATAGACAACACGTTCTACTTTATTAAATAGACTTTTTAATAAATGTTTTTTTCCTACAACATCAGAGTGCAGCGCCACATTAAATACGCACTACAATGACAATAGTTTAAAGCGATTTGAAGCATGTTTTATGTGTTTTTTTGGGGGGGCAGAGCTTTGTGACGACATATTTTAGGGGGGGTTCACTTTTTGTGACGCCGTGTGACGAAGGGGGGGGGTCAAAAATCGTCCAAAATCGCGTGACGTCATTTATGGACGCCCCCTAAGTATGCAGGAACGCGTTGGTTCGATCTCTAACCCTGACGCCTGCTGCTGTATATTTGGAGTTTGCGTGTCTCTCTCCCCGTGGTTGCGTGGATCCTCCTCGGCTTTCCCCCTCCACATTTAGAATGAACACGCCCTTCGAGTATTTTGGCTGCTGTAAATGTCCACACGATGATACGCCACTTCTTTGAGAGATAATTTGTGATCGCCAGGTAGCTGCTCAAAAAGAGCTATATGGCGCAGTGGGCTTTACCTGGTAAAATAAAAACAAATTTCGTTGAACAAGATACAGAGTTTAGCAGTTTAGTTTAAAATACCAACATTAAACTCCTAACCAAGAGCCACCAAAGCGTTAAATATGGCCTCCTCCGTGCGGCTGATGTTGATGGAGAGCGCAAGGACTCTAATGTTGAAATTAAGTGGCTGCGCCAGACAATTGCGTCAGGAGAAGCGGGGTGGTGCTATCGCTGTGGTGATGCATGTGTGATGCATGTGTGTATGCATGTTGAACTTCTTTCGCGCCGTGCGTAGCCAACCTTGATAGGTGCGGGTGGAAAGACACACGAACTTAACGCAACAGGCGGTTCTAAAGAAATTAGTTTGCCAATCTAGATGATTAATTTCAAAGCGCACCAGCTCCGGCGTCTTCCTAATATCGGGAAGGAAGAGCGTTCCAGACGGCCGCAGAAGCGCATCTGAAAGCGCGCGACGCCGGCGACCGCCGTCGCGTTTGCGAGCCGGGAATTCGGCTCCAACGCTTCCGTCTGGGCAGTGACCGCAGCCTCCGCACACCGCCGGAGAATTTTCCAAAGCTTCCATTTGTGCACTCAGTACATCCCATCCGCCACGCGTACAGCGAGCGAGTATTGCGGGTGGCGAGATGTTAACTACCTCGCATGGGTGTACGGGATAATCGTGGGTTCGATCCCGACCTCCTGTATATTTTGGAGCTTGCACGTTCAACCCGTGGTCGCGTGGATTTTTCTCGGGGGTCCTCTGGCTTTTGACCCTCCACGTTACATTTCCAACCGATAGGCCACTTCGTTGAGCCGTCGTTGGTGGCAGCCAGGTCGCTTCTGCAAAAATGGCGATACAGCTCAGTGGGCCTTACCTGGTAAAATAAAATTAAAAAAAACATACGTATCGTTGAATAGTTTGAATAGTTTGATTGATGTTTTAACTGCGCGAGACACTTCACATTTTTACCTGGCTGAGTCACAACGGTCTACAAGGCAGCGGTTATTGGCCGGGTCCTGGCAGTGGCGACGTTGGCATGCGACTTACCTGTGGAGACCCCCTGCTGTGGTCACGGCTGATCGTTTAACAACAACAAAAAAACCCTTTCTCTCTCTCTCTCTCGTCTCTCTCAAAGAGCCCTGGCCTGTGTCCTGCGCAAGTCAATTGTCGGGGCTTGTTTCCGCTGCATTTTGTCCGCGACACGGCTGTTGCCGTGGCGTGCTTTTGTCCCGAGCTTGAACGTGGAGCGGAAGAGCTGGTGGGGGGTCGGGGAGGGGGGGGGGATCCCTTGGTTGCCGTTGTTGGTGCAACGCGACGCAACTTGGGAGAGTGGGGCACGACGGTGGGCTGGTCCAGTCGGGGTGGAGGTGGCTGGGCGGGGAGGCACGCGTGGATCTCGTATGCGCAAACTTCGATGGCGAAAGAGGTTGCTCGCTCTCGTCTCCCGCCCCCCTCCCTCCCTCCCTCCTCGTCGTCGTCGTCATCGTCGTGTGTGTGTGTGCAAGTAGAAACCCGCGGCATCGTTACGTGTCGGGGCATGCCTGCGAGGCCGTCGGCCGTCCAACGTTGTCAGTGCGCGGTCTCCCGGGCGGGCTGTACGCACGCAGCTACAAAGTCGGGCGCTTTTGATGCTGCCCAGAGATCAACCAAGAAGCAAACAGGCTGTGTTCTGTCCTTCGCCGGTGACAACGAGCTGGGTTCGATGCCTGACGTCGAGCGTCAGTCCACGTGGAGTTTGTTCTGCGTGGGGTTTCCTGTGGGTTCTCCCATTCTTCCATCATAGAGGTTTTTTTTTTTTTTTTGGGGGGGGGGGTTAGATCGGGTGAAGCCGACGTGTTCAACTCTCCCATTATTCTCCGAAAGCTTAAAAACACCCGTAACGCCGTTGGTGTTTACCAAAGCAAGTGTGGCTTTCAGTGCACTCCTATTAGTATCGACGATTGATCTTGTTTGGTTTACAGTTTGCGCATCATTTACAGAAAGTATTAGAGTGGGTTTTGAGCGGGCATCCTTAAACACAAGTGTCTACTGTCCAACAATTATTATTATATATATGTGTTGATGGTATAGTACAACTGAAAATAATTTCAAATAATAAAAAATACAAATTAAGTCATCACGTGGGGCAATGGTGCACAAAGACATAGATCCCGGACCTGACGCCTGCTGTGTATTTGGAGTTTTCTTGTCGCTCTCCCCACGGTCGCTTGGATTTTTCTCCGGGTCCTCCGGTTTCCCCCCTTCCCACATTTAAAATGAGCGTGCGTTTAGAGAATGTGGCTGCTGTAAATGTCCACGTGATAAGGAGCTTCGATTGGGCTCTCATTTGTGGCCATGTCGCTTCTGAAAAATGAGCTACGTAGCTCAGCGAGCCTGACTCGGGAAGTAAAAAAAAAGTTCGTTAAATAGTTAAAGTTACGTCTCCAACTCGAGTACTAAACCGGTCTCATCACTGCTTAGCTTCTGAGATCTGACAAGACCGGACGACTTGGTTCTGGCTTGGAACAGACGCCAGAATAGAACTCATGAGCTGAAAGTGTGGTGCATGCATCCATCATGATGCTAACTTAATAATCCATATGCACGTTGTGTTTTTATTCATATACAGGGTGGCCCCAAAAGTCAGAACACAAAGGGTGATTGTATTTCTTTTATATTCTTGGTTCTTTCGGTAAAGTCACGTAGAAGGGAAACAATAAAATAAACTTTACCGAAAGAACCAAGAATATGAATCCCTGCAGTCACGAAAGCTTTAAATCAAAATATATTTCTTTTAACAAATATTCAAACTGACCTCCATTGATATTAACGCATGACGCATGCATTCTCGTTTGAAATGTATTTAAGACTTTAAAAGACAGATCACAGGTGTAATCTTTACAAACATTCATCAATTCTATTTTGTCTCAATTCATTCAGCGTTCTTGGTCGATGGATTTGAGGTGACCCCACTGGAAGAAGAACGATAGATATAAATAATGATGATTGATAAAATATTAACTTACAGAACAAACAATTACAATTGTTTATACCAGTGATTAAATAAATTAAATGACCCAGTGTGTCCTGGCGTTTGTGCCACCCTGTATACATAACAAAGATAAATGTACCCCGTATAGCCTTAACAGACTGTTGGGGCAAGTGCTGTTAGCGATCACTTATGAAGGCGGGAACGACATACGAGGGGGTGGGTGGCCAGCACCACAACAGGCTGCCTTTGTTTCCCGAGTGGCGATGCTCACACACCGCACCAGGTACTCGTTTGAGGCTGTGTCAACATAGGGTAGGCCCAGGTCCGGCTCAAATAATCATCGCTGGTGTCGGTGACCATGAGCGGGAATTGAACTCAGCTTTGTACCGCTCCCCATACATACACACATTTCAACAAAATAACCTAAATCTAAATTCCATGTGAGTGCAAAGTATTTTTCACGTGTGGGAATGTTGCCAGTGCACACTGCAATGCATGCTTGTTCTCAGCCTTATGTGTGGGAGTTTGCTTTGCTGTTTAATGATTGGCTTAAATATTTTTTACAAGTAGTTGTGTTAGGAATGCGATCTTTTATTTTTAACCCCCCCTGCGCCCCCCCCCTTTTATTTAATGACATTTGAGAGTGTAAGGCCTCTTATTACGATTACCGCTGCATTGTCACGTTGAAAATAAACTAATTCTATTTTTTTTATTTTACCAGTTACAGAGTTCTTTTTTCTGAAGCGACCTGGTCACCACAAATGATAGCTGAACGAAGTGCCTTTAAATCAAGTGGAAATTTACAGCAGCCAAAGGCTCGACACGCACGTTGATTCTAAACGTGGAGAGGGAAACCGGAGGACCTAGAGAAAAATCCAGGCGCCCACCACGGGGAGAACATGCAAACTCCAAGCATACAGAAGGCGTCAGAGTCGGGGTCGAACCCACACCCTCCCGTATACCAGGTGAGGGAGTTAACATTTTGCCACCGTGCCACGTCGTGCACAGCTGTTCACGTGTGTATGATGGACCTCTCGGTACAGGTATAACCAAATACTTATAACTAGAACCTCAATGGCCATCGAAGTAATAATAATACAGTTATTTTATTTAATCTACAGCCCGTTGTTAATCCGTTGCCGGATGAGGGCCTCCCCATCCTGCATCGGTCACAGGGGTTATTTGACCATACTTCACCATGTTGGTCACAGTGCGTGTTGGTGATGGGGCGCGCCACTTAGGAGAGGTTTGGGATCATCCCCCCGCTAAGTGTTCCCTGTGACCGGCAATAAAACCTCGGGTCGCTGGGTTCAATGCAAGCCCAGTGCTGTGCCTAACCGTCGGCCCACCGCTCCATTCATGGCAACAGACTTCAATTCCACCAGGTGAGAACCCACTGAGGTCACCGCGGTGGCGAGATGTTAACTCCCTCGCCTGGTATGCAGGAGGTCGTGGGTTCGATCCCGACCCTGACGCCTGCCTGTAGATTTGGAGTTTGCGTGTCTCTCTCTCTCTCTCTCATCCCGTGGTGGGCGCGTGGATTTTTTTCCGGGTCCTCCGGTTTTCCCCCTCCACATTTAGAATCAGCAATACGCGTTTACGATATGTGGCTGCCATAAATCTCCACACGATGTTGATAAGCCACCTCGTTGAGCTTTCATTTGTGGTAGCCAGGTCGCTTCTGATAAAGAGCTGATATATAGCTCAGTGGGTCCTTACCTGGTAACAACAACAAAAAGCTGAGTTCAGAAAGAGCCAAACGAAACGATTTTTACACGCTTTCATTTAACTCACTCTCTGTTGTTGTTGTATCCTCAAATCTTGTAACTCAATTTTAACCCACTTACCAATGTGGTATCGACTGCAAACTTGGTATACTTATGTCATAATGATGACAATACTATATTCTATCATAAAAAAAGAAAAATATATTTTTAAACAATCTTTTTTAAATGTTATGTTTCGGCTTGGGTCTTATTGTCCACGCTCAACTGACGTTGGCTGTAATTGATCACGGTCCCTTATGTTATGGCAAGCTTCGGGGCCACTTCCTGGAGTCGTGGAGTTCTTCCATTACTAGTGCATTTCATAAAAAGCGTGTCTTTAAAAAAGTTTTTTTTAATATGACTTATTTTTTTCTTTTACCAGGTAAGGCCCACTGAGCTACACAGCTCTTTGTCAGAAGCGACCTGGCTACCACAAATGAAAGCTCAACGGAGTGGCTTGCCATCGCGTGGAAATTTAGAGCAGCCAAATACTCCTTTGCAAGCGTGGCTTGGGTCAACAAATGATGGCAGCGCATTTCAGACCTGGACACACGCAGAGCCGCTCGAGGTCAAAGAGGGAATTTCAGTGATACATCGTCTCGTCACGAGACAGGCTGCCGAGCACGCGAGACGCGAAGTCGCAAAGGATAAACAATGGACACGAACGCACATGCAAACGATGCAACGTTTAAATAGCCCAACAATGATATCGGTTGTTAGAACCGCAAAACCACTGACAAAACAAAACAGTTTGTCCTGGAATGTATGCGGATAACCAACTTAACGGATAACCAACTTAACGACCGAGGACTTTATGCTCGACATTTTTACACCAACCATCCCGTGCGCAGTGCCGACCGTAGTAGGTTCTCGCTAAAAGCACTTGTCCCATCAGCCTTTTATGGGCCATATGGGGATCTTTGTCTGTGTGTGTGTGTATGGAGAGAGATGGGGAGCGGTAGTGTAGCGGTAAGCGCTACGCTGTGCTACGAATCTGGCGACCCGGGTTCGCTTCCCGCTCAAGGCGAACATTCAGTGGCGATTACCTGAACCGGTCCTGGGCCTCCCCTAGGTCGACTCGGCCTGAAACGAGTTACTGGTGCGGTGTGTAAACATCGCCACTGGGGAGACAAAGGCGGCCGGGCGTGGTGCTGGCCACCCACCCCTCGTGTGCCGTGCCAGCATTTATAGGTGCTCGCTAACAGCACTTGACCCTACAGTCTGTTAAGGCTACACGGGGGATCTTTGTTTGGAGATTAGATTTTAATCTTATGGTTGCATGTTCAGGAGCTAAATGCCAATGTCGAGGTCCGCTAGCCCCCACGAGAGGGCTTCAGGAGAGAGAGAGAATGTAGTTTTGCTCTTCTCCGCTGAAGGAGCGTAGTCTCCAAAATTTGACTACATGGTCTCCACGGCATGGATCGGCACGACCACGGTCGCACTGTCGCCTGTCTTTTAACGCCCCCCCCCCCCTCCCCACCCTCTGAGGGAGATGTTGCGAGACAACGCTGTTGTCGGCACACGTCGCTGAGACCCATCCTCTGCCTGGGTGAGATTCCCTTCGCTTCTACTTAGGCTGACTCAGCCTGAAATGGATCCTCGGTGCATTACGCGCAGCAGCGCACGCGTGAGGGGCTTTTAACGCACCGTGCCTCAGCACCAGTCGCCAAAGTGTTTTTGTTGTTGATTCCCGGACAACAACAAGCGGTGGTTTTCAGAACTGCTCCATCGCCTCCCTGAGGTCAACTCAGCCGGAGACGAGTGCCTTGGTGCATTGCCGGTGGGGGAGACAAAGATGGCCGGGGAGGTGCTCTGGCCACACCACCCCCCTCGCGTGCGCCGTGTCGGCCTCAACAGTTGCTCACGAACGTCGCCGCTTGCGCTTGCAATATATGGGGGAAGGGGGGGGGGTGCTAAGTCATAGATCAATTCTTTATCGTACGTCGCTGTGTGTGTGTTTTGGAGTTGAATAATCCACCGCGGTGAAGTCCTGGCCAACATTATCTGCCACGCTTCCTGCGCCAATGGCATTCTTAAGGGGCCCAGGAAGGCTGGCCCCCCACTCTGGGGTAGTGACTCCCCCCCCCCCCCAGCACATCAAATGCACACCACCAAAACCTGGCCCTAAAAAAAAAAATCAAATCACTGCCGGCGGCTGAGATTGGCACTTCGCGGTGGTTGCCACCACGCCACACTGCTGCTGCTGCTGGCGACGTCTACACAAAGTAGAACCGCCTCGTCTCTCCCAAGTGCGCCCCCTGAATATTTTAGAGACGCCGGCAACATCACAGGCCTCAGGCCAGCGCTGCCAGGCTTTTTGACATTTTTTTTCTCTTTGGGAGGTGGGGGGTGGCGGGGGGGGGGGTGGGTTTGGAGATGATGGGGAGGGGGTGTGGAGATTATGGGGGGTGGAGATGATGGGCGGTGGAGATGATGGAGGGGGGTGTGGAGATGATGGGGGGGGGTGAGGAGATGATGGGGGGTGGAGATGATGATGGGGGGGGTGTGGAGATGATGGGGGGGGAGGGCTTTGGGCTTTAACTTTATTTATTAATTTATACGTCTCGTGTCTAATGGAGACGGCGTACGGACGGACGGGGGCGACGTGCGGGGGGGCTGGGGGGGGGCTGTTTGATTGAGCCACACAAAGGCATCGTTGTGTTTTGCTGCTTTGACGCACACCGCAAAAAAGGCGAAGTTCCTCTCCGCGTGTAGCGCGGAGAGGAACTGTTTGGGGGTGGGGGGGGGCAAGTGCCGTCGCAGCGAGCAACCTGTGAAGGGTCGCAACGGTGGCCCACATAGCGGAGCGGTGGTGGCGGTGGCGGTGGTGGCGGTGGTGGTGGCGGTCGTGGTGGTGGCGGTCGTGGTGGTGGCGGTGGTGGTGGTGGCGGTGGTGGCGGTGGTGGCAGTGGTGGTGGTGGTGGTGGCGGTGGTGGCGGTCGTGGCGGTGGCGGTGGTGGCGGTGGTGGCGGTGGTGGCGGTCGTGGTGGTGGTGGCGGTGGTGGCGGTGGTGGTGGCGGTGGTGGTGGTGGTGGCGGTCGTGGTGGTGGCGGTCGTGGCGGTGGTGGCGGTGGTGGCAGTGGCGGTGGTGGTGGTGGTGGCGGTGGTGGCGCCACGCCCGCCCGCATTAAACAAAGACGAAGGTTCACCCCATTTAGACTTTCAACAGACTGTTGGGTCCAAGGAGCTGTTACCGGGCACCTGTTTGAGGCCGGTAGGGACACCAGCAAGAGGTGGGTGGCCAGCACCTCGCTTTTGTCTTCCCAGTGGCGACAGTTCGCACACCGCACCGGGCACTCGCTTGAGGCTCAGGTGACCCGGACAACACCGGCGATGTTCATCAGCGATGCTGGCCGTGAACGGGAATCGAACTCGGGTTTCTAGGTTCGTAGACCGCTACACTTCCGCTTCCCACCTGCAGAGAGGCGCGTGTGCGCCTTTTATTTGTTTCGACACGCACCAGCTGGTGTCTCTGCCGGTCATCTCAGTCAGCCACCCCATGGCACCTGGGGTCTGTCCCGAGACCTCCGGTCAGGGGGCCTTCGGACACGTCACGTGACGGCCTAAAAGTGCAGCACCTGGCCGTCACATGCGCCGTGGTGACGACACTCACCGATTTTCGAACGGTGGTTGTTCGTATTGGTTTGATCACTTTCGTTACGATTCAAACCCAGGTTGAATTACAATGTGTTGAATTGGGAATCACAAATTGAACTGAGAACCACGTCCATAATAGATGTTTGTTTTTGGGTTAGATCGCGTAGATATGTAAATGTGTCGCTAAAACCCGCCACCACCCGACACAGCCAACTAGTAGGGGTCGTCACGTAAACAGAACGTGGCCAATTCGTCACTAGTACAGCACATCGGTGTGTTGGAGAGCCAAGCCACAACATTTACAATCAGAGTACGACGTTCCGCCAGTAATTGCAAATAGCTCCATCAGGCGACAGCCAGATTTGTGGAGATGTCCACCACGTCTTTGCGTTGCCATTGTACTGAATGTAGAGGCCTCTAGTGGCTGGAGGGGATCAATCGAGCGCAGTGCCTACAACAACACCGCAGTCGAAGAGAGAGAGAGAGAGTTGCTCCGGCAGTACATATACTAAAATTGGAACGATAGAGAGAAGAATAGCATGTCCCCTGCGCAAGGATGACACGCAAATTCGAGAGAGCATCGCTTCTCACAGCTGCGATGCAGTGCAAGCGAAGCGGGCTCGGGAAGCGATATTGACCAATGGATTGATACATCAATACCGTATCGACGCCGATATGCACGATTGGCTACGTACGGTGCAAAAGAAGTTCAACACACGTAACGCTCATTATCCGCGTGTTCTATATGAATGCGGTATAAGAGTTGTGCGTTTTCATGAATAGCCCGTCACTGTCCCAGCATTGTCGGTACTTATTGAGCACATCTGTGCAACTAAGCCAGCATGCGTGTGACGGGTAAGTCTATCTCGTGTGTGTGTGCTTGTGTGTGTGCTTGTGTGTGTGTGGATTCATGTCCACATGATTGTGGGGAGTCGTGGAGCAGCGGTTAGCGCTACGCTGCGCTACGAACCCGGCGACCCAAGAGCGATTCCCCGCGCACGGCCAACACCGGTGACGATTGTCTGCATCACCCCGGGGGCCCTTCTCGTCGGTTGTCTCGGCCTCAAATGAGCAGCTTTTGCGTTATGTAATCATTGCCACTGGAGAAAAAAAACAAAAACACAAAGGCGGCTGGGCGCTGTGCTGGCCACCTCGCCCATCCCCCTCGTGTGCCCTACAGCCCTTCGTAAGGTGCTCGCTAACAGCGCTTGTCCCAGCAGTCCGTCAAGGCTACACGGGGGAATCTTTGTCTGTATCTGTGGCCACGCGGTCGAGCGTGTGAACGTGTGCGTTGTTGCACGTAGAAGTGGAATGCATATTCCGAGTGCACGGGGGACCGGCCAGCCTGCAACGGGGGGGTTGTGTGAGTGGTGGTTCGGCTGGGATAGGGAGGGAGGGAGTTCACAAGGGGGGTGGAGGGGGGAGCTCGGGAGGTAGAGAGGAGAGAGAGAGGCAATGAAGGGAGAGGTTAGGGAGGGAGGGCAATGGAATTGGAGGGCTGCGTCTTTTGTTCAGCGGCATATGGGCTATTGTTCCACCCACAGTCCCGTCCAGGGACGAAAACTCCTTCTGCCTTCACCAATACCCAACTCCTCCACCCGCCACCCTTACCGCCCCACCATCACCACCACCACCACCACCACCCAACCAACCACCGCAGCCAGCCAGCCCAGCCCAACCACCTCCACCCACCCACACCATCTCCCGCCCCCACATCGCCCCCGCTTTGCGACACGGGGGGCTGAGGGGGGTAGTGGCGAGGAGCCGGCGAGGAACACAGAGTGTTATTGTTTATCGACAGCTGGCGGACGGCCCGGGCGTCTGGTGACGCTGGGAGGCCCCCCCCCCCCCCCATGTTAGCGTGCAGAGAAAGGGGGCCCCCCTCCCTCTCCACCCCGGGTTCACGTTACAGCCTTGGCCTTTGTCACAAAGCGCACCTCTGCAGTTTCACTCCCGAGCCTTTATTCTCCTGCTGCTACTGCTGCTGTTCTTCCTCCTCCTGCTGCTGTTGCTACTGCTACTACTGCTGTTATTCCTCCTGCTGCTGTTGCTGCTGCTAACTACTGCTGTTATTCCTCCTGCTGCTGTTGCTACTGCTACTACTGATGTTATTCCTGCTGTTGCTACTACTACTACTGCTGTTCTTCCTCCTGCTGCTGCTACTGCTGCTGTTCTTCCTCCTGCTGCTGCTGTTCTTCCTGCTGTTGCTGTTGCTGCTACTGCTGCTGTTTTTCCTCCTGCTGCTGCTGTTCTTCCTGCTGTTGCTACTGCTGCTACTACTGCTGTTCTTCCTCCTGCTGCTACTGCTGCTACTGCTGCTGTTCTTCCTCCTGCTGCTGCTGTTCTTCCTGCTGTTGCTGTTGCTGCTACTGCTGCTGTTCTTCCTCCTGCTGCTGCTGTTCTTCCTGCTGTTGCTACTGCTGCTACTGCTGCTGTTCTTCCTCCTGCTTTTGCTGCTGCTACTACTAATGTCGTTCTTCGTCCTGCTGCTGCTACTGCTGTTCTTCCTACTGCTGCTGCTACTGCTGTTCTTCTTACTGCTGCTACAACTACTGCTGTTCTTCCTACTGCTGCTACAACTACTGCTGTTCTTCTTACTGCTGCTACAACTACTGCTGTTCTTCCTACTGCTGCTACAACTACTGCTGTTCTTCCTGCTGCTGTTGTTGCTGCTACAGTAGGTTTGGAACTGGGATCTTTTTAAGAGATTATAATTGTAATGAGAATTGCTTTTGTTCCCCTCTATGTAGGGAATAAAACTAGAATTCACAATGCCCCCAAGACCCTTCATTTTTTTTCAGGACTGTGCCGCCATTTGTTCTGTTCTGCAGAGAAAGTCCACCGTGATATCAAAGCGTAGCACTCAAAAGCTCCGCACGAATAATATTTAACAATCCATGGCTGTACGTGTGTATGCATGCTGAACTTGTTTCGCACCACCGTGCTAAGATGGTAGTTCCCAGGCCTCCAATGCCTGTAATGACTAATTATTTACTTTTACCAGGTAAGACCCACTACGCTATATCGCTCTTTTTCAGAAGCGACCTGGTTATTGTCTAATGATAGCTCAACGAAGCGGCTTATGACGTGGAAATGTGTTACAGCCAAATAATCTGAACGCATGACGTGGATTGTAAATGTGGAGGGCGGAAAAACGGAGGATCCGGAGAAAAATCCACGCGACCATGGGGAGAACGTGCAAACTCCAAATATCCAGCATGCGTCAGGGTCGGGCATTGAACCCTCGTTCCTCCTGAATACCAGGCGAGGTATTTAACACCTCACCACCGCAGGCAATCTCCCTATAGACGTGCTAACCGGCATTAAACATGCTTGACTTCTGGTTATCTGACGAGGATCGGGCCCAAAATGCAGGGCGATGTGGTGTTAGGCGTTATAAATATTGTTCCAAAATCGATTATTAATTGCGAGGCTAATTTCCATGCTGTCATCAACTCAAGCAGCTATTTGGTCCGTAAGGAGGCCTTATTATTGGCGACTTTTGTTGCTCTCTCATCTCGGCAAGTTCAGAAGGATGAGCCCCCGTAATTATTTTGTCATTCACTGTTGGGTAATTAACAAATTTTAGGGATTTGGGCATTGACAATCGGGACGCTTTCGCGATGATGTCACGAAGCTTTTTTGGCGTTCTCTGTTCGGCCCAAAAAAAAAGTGTTCCTCTGCAAACTATCGTTGGCAGCGAATGTGTAAACCGCTTAACTGTCCCGACCGAGGCCCGTGCTTTTTTTTATTTTGATGACGGTGAATTTAGTTTCCCGGTCAGTGTGACTCTGTTGTGGGCACTGCAGGTGAACTTAGTGGCGACTCGGTGTCTGTCGACCTACGTAATGCACAGAGCTAACAACATTTTTGTTCCAAACAACCAAGCATCACCCATCACATACAGACCCTTGATCCCACCTACCTACCAACACACCCGTCTGCCTACGTACTTACCAGCCACACTCCTGCCTACCAACCCACATACCTCCACCCCTCATACAACTAACCAGTCACCCTTACCACAAACCTAGATACCAAACTAATTACCCACCCACCCACCAACATACCTACACCCCTCAACCATCCACTCACCCATGTACATGACAACCCATACACCCACCCACCTACCTACCACGCACTCACCTACCACCCACCAACCCACCACACGTCTCGATTCGCATCGTACGGCAGAGAAATAGAAGAGCCATCAATGTAGTTGGGAACGCGCCATGAGCGTTGCAGTACGGGTTTGGCGGGATCGTCCGTATCTGAGTGCATACGAATGCCTTCACGTCGAGACTCTTGGGCTGGCAGAATTTTGGTTTAACCCCTGGGGCGGGGGCGGGGAGGCGAATATTCGTTCCCGCCAGTGAACAATGCGTCCCACAGACTGCCAGCATCCTCATCCTTCAAGGGAAGGGGAACCCACTCACGTCCACCGCAGAGATGGAGCGATGGAAGTCAGCTGGTTCTGTAGGTGCCGGGCGGGTCGTTACATTGCAGGACCGCGATACATGGTTGCTGGATTAGGGAGGCCTTCATCCAGCAGTGGATTGATCGTGGCTCTTGACCGCGGCTGACGACGATCCAGTTATTCGCTCCCTAGAGTTCGGGTTGGGCGTTGCGTTGGTGAGGGCGAAGTTAGGACAAAAACGAGCGCGTTTGAAAAAAAAGTTAAACTGCTGCTTAGCAAACGGAGCAGACGATTCATAAATACATTGGGAAAGCTGTCTTTCAAATGTCCGCTTTAGCTTAAAACCGCATTGATTATAAGCTCCGTATGCACGGAAACATGACCTTGTATAAGCTATAAAAATTGGGTGCAGAGCACCGACGGACGAAGTCACACGACGGCCTGACGAAGGCATCGAGAGCGAATCCGCTCGTCAAATCCCACTTCGCTCAATCCGACGCCCCTCGTGCGTGATTGAGCCCCGTGGACCGTGTGCTCTTCCCTCTGGTGGGCAGAGCTTGCAGTGAAAGATATTCTCCCGATGTTGGCCTTCGTATCCACCGACTTCCACTGGACATCTGTGTAAAAGAGCTTTATAGCTCATCGGATTCCTTCAGTATAAATAAATATACAGATTTTTTTTTTATTTTGACTTCTGGCCCAGCACGCCGCGGTGGCGAGATGTTATCTCCCTCGCCTGATATGCAGGAGGTCGTGAGCTCGATCTAGACCCTGACAAAGCTTGCTGAATATTTGGAGTTTGCGTGTATCTCTCTCTCTCTCTCTTCCCGTGGTCGTGTAGATTTTTCTCCGAGTCCTTCGATTTTTTCCTCCACTTTTAGAATCAACAACACGCGTTTCGAGTATTTGGCGGCTATCCATTTCAAATTTGACGTTAAGCCACTTCGTTGAGCTATCATTTGTGGCCAGGTCGCTTCTGAAAAAGAGCTATAGAGCTCAGTGGCCCGTTCCTGGTAAAATAAAAAAAAATGTTTAGTTTATATGCAATTTGCTCGGTAGAACTTCCTCAAAGGTTTTTCGCTCGCATTCAAAAGGTCGTAAGTTCAAATCCTGTTCAGGGATCGATGCAGCCCACCATTCATTGCCCCCGGGCTCGATAACATGAGTTGTGACGAGCCAACAGCGGTCATCCGATGATGACTCTCTCATCATCATCATCATCGTCGTCATCATCGGACACGGGCAATCCACTGCTGGATGAAGGCCTCTCTAAGCCATCGACATTTCTCGCGATCCTGCAACGCAACGGTCCAGCCGAGCATCTGCGCACGACCTCGTGGCTCCGTCTCCTCGGTGTTGGCAAAATCCCGAAGCAGAAGACTCGTGCTGGATACGGAAGTCACATTCGCAAATATCATTTGTAACTTTGACCCTTACCTGTCTATCGATAGCTCAATGTTCATGTGCCATTTTTTTATTGAGGGACTACTACGACTACTACTACTGTGTGGTGTTATCTTGGTGTTGCCTGGGACTCTAATGCTGTTGTTTTTTGCGGCCTTGCCCAAGCTTGATTAATGGAATCGTATTCATAGTTACTTTCTTACCCCTTTTCTCTATTATTTGCTTGCACTACTTTTGTTTGTCTACATTGTTTGCTGTCGTAACCTTGGTGACCCCGCGCCATACTGGACATCTGTGGAAAAAGAGCTTTATAGTCCACCGGATCCCTCCAGCATCAATTAATGTTCTGATTCTGAACGCCGATGCAGTTTAAAATCATGGCGGGGGGGGGGGGGCGAGATTCAAGGGGGAGCACCGAGCCGCATTTTTGTTAAATCTGGAGACTCGAGCCATCCTTACACGAGCAGAATCAAGGAGGAGCCGGCTCGATCAGAAGCTGCTGAGTTTAAGTAAGAAAAAAAAAGCGGTATCGTTGAGTCGAAGTAGCAGGCTCACCTCCTGCTGCATCAAGACTCCTGATTCTGATTTCGGAGGTGTTCTTCTCCTGGGCAACCGCTCCTCCCCCACCGTTCAACCCTAGCCCCATTTGTTTCTCGCTACGGAGTTTGAATTTGTCTTGCCCGTCATAGGAACGTGGAATGCCCACAATTGTCTCAGGGCCACCAACAGAGATGAGCGCCGTCTGTTTGATGACTTGTGCCGAGAGTTCGTCGTTCTTAACCTTCACTGCAGCCTCAATCGTTACAACATTTATAACGTTAATAAATACACAGAGTTTGATGAAACAAAGTAGTTGCGCTTACGCGCCCGTGCTTAAATTTGTGTTTTCGTTAATGAACCTTCTAGAAAAATCTGGCCGTGTCTCGCACCCCCAGAAAGAGCATCTGGCACCGCGCGTCAAGAACCACTGGCCTAGATGCTTATTTTGAAAGTTTATTTTTTTCTTCCTCCAATTATATTTCAATTGGCACTGGTAGTGAGACCAAGACATTTCTATTCAGAACACTGTGTAGCGAACAGAGCATCACCCTGTGCCCCAGAATATGACGTCGTAGGAACTACCACTGAGTTCCACGCCTTTATCCACACTCGGTGTGCCCTGTTTTTATGCCCTGCAAACGTTCCTCGGAGTCCATAATAAAAGTTTTTGGGCTAGATCACGTAAGTACAAATGTGCCTTAACCCTCCACCACCCGACACAGCCAGCAAGGTTTGTCACGTAAACAAAACGTGCCAATTATTTCCTACTTCGGCCCACCGGTGTGTTGGAGAGTAAATCAACAAGATTTATCATTTTTAGTACCGTGACTGACGTTTCGCTGGTAATTACATCCAGCATCATCGGACGATTTGCCCGATGAACAGTATTGCTCGTAGTCGCATGCCATTCAAAACATTTATTCATTCATTTTAGAGCCGCAATGCATCAATTGAAGTATATTTTTACTACGATTCACTTGCGTGCAGCAATTGGTGATTGGACTGCAACCATCAATGCACTCCAATTGAAAACTCAATTGAATAATTGTCAGCTGAAGCCTGGATTCGAACCCAGTGTCTCATTAGTCCTAGCTCAGTTCTCTGACCAAGCGAATAATAATGATGATGTAATGTGTATGATCATTATTATGTGATGTATCCGGCATTGGCTAAACATCGCAGTGCTGAAAATTGACCTGCAAATTACTCGATTGGGATACATTTGTGTGTGGGAGAAGAGCAGTTGCGAAATAGTTTGTGCAAACTGCTCTCAACGCAGTGACTTCAGTTCGACTTCCATCGACGTCCAACGTCACGTGGTGTGGGTGATATCTGACTTACTGGTTATGTGGCCCTAAGATTGACCATTGTATGAATGTATGCTGAACTTCTTTCGCGCCGTACGTAGCCAGCTGTGCTAATCGGATGTGTGGGGGGAAGGAGAACAAATGAAACACAAAAATAAGTTCCAAAGAAATTAGTTTTCAATCTAGATTTCAAAGTGCATAGCTCCAGTGGCTTCCTAATATCGGAAGGAAGAGCGTTCCAGAAGGGCACCGTGGTATTGACAAAATGCGCTGAATCGTTTTGTTCATTGCGCTCACCAGCATTGTTTCAAGTTTTTGGCGATGAGTTTGTTTATTCAGGTGAGAACCTAATAGAGAACCAGGATGAGTCTCATATGGCAGAGTATGTATGCTGGACTTCTTTCGCACCCTACGTAGCTAACCGTGATAGTCGGAGGTGTGGGGGAAGGACAACACACATCGAATATACAACAGGCGTCGGGGTCGGGATCGAGCCCACGAGCTCCTGCATACCTGGCGAGGTAGTTAACATCTCCTAGCCACCGTGGCGCCTCGAGTGACCCGGGGCATTAGTCTGTCAGTAGGGAGCGGCGGGGATGATTGCTACTGTGTGCAATCCCAACTGCGTAATTTGTGCTGATAATGGTGAAGTATAGTTTGGTGTGAAAACTATCACAATGGCAAAGCATGGTATGCGAGAGGGGGGGGCCTACATCCAGCAGTGGATTGACAAGAGCACTTGTGCATCATTATCATCATTATTGTGTTACGGTGGGTTTGTTGTGAAATCATGTACGGACGTGAAATGTTCTTCCATCTGGGCACAAGATATGCGCCGTGTGCCTAAGATGCAGAACGCGTCTGTTCATGACGATTAAGGGTGACCGTATAAACGCGTGATCTGCTGGTAGATGCGCGCGTCGTGGACACGCGCGTCTCGCGATGTGCCGGTCCCATCGTTGGCTATGTTTTTATTTTTTTTTCCAATACGATGCACATCGACGAATGAAAAGAACTTGGCTGCTCGTGCACGTGGGCATGAAACAACAACAACACCAACAACAACAACAAAACATACACGCACGCGCACACACGCGCGCGCACACACACACACACGCGCACACACGCACTATAAGATGTGTCATCCACTCTACGTTGTACGGCAAAAGCTATTTCTGTCAAATTCTTATCAAGCGCGGCCACTTCGTTTACCGTAAATACGGGTTCGTGAGCCACGTGAACTCGTGCCATGGCCTCTGTTTGGAGCCCGTACGCCCCTGCATAGAACCCTGTGACCGATCTGACCCTTCTGTACATGTGCCCTCTGAAGGAGAACCATTGCCCGAAATGTTATCAATTATATCTGCTTTTTTAATGGAAAATATAATTGCCCCCGTGTTATTGACGAATGTGTAGACCGGTCAGTGTGTTTAAAGACAATGCATATATTATCAGAGCATGGTTTGTTTGCATGTTCACCACAACTACGTGTGGCTAATGCAGACATGATTGCTTGCGAAAGGTTTCCTTTGATGTTTGGACATCTTAACACCTGTTTCTTGCCAGAAAGGGTAAAACCTATTCTTATTTTTTCATACTTTGATATTGGCAAAAAAGTTTTCATTTTAATGTGTTTTAGCTGTTTTTGTTGTTGTTGACTCAACTTGTGCACAACTGACAATGTAGCAGCAGCAGCATCAAAAAAATATTTTTTGTATATGTGTATATTCATTGGATCTTTCGGCAAAGCCACGTAGATAGGAAATAATAATCAAAATATCACGACGTTTCGATCGCAACACAAGCAATCGTCATCAGGTGAAAAAATATAGCGGGAGAGCTGCTGAGGCAGGCTGCTATAAAGGTTCGAGATGGGTGTAGCCCAAGGGTCATAAGCGAAGTGGGCGGGGCTAGTGATGAAATTAGCATGTAAATGTAAGATCGGGTAAATCGTGTGTATCTCATCATCCACGATTTAGCCACTGCTGGTTGAGTCATCACCAACCCTGACGTTCTCGCGATGCTGCTGCTACTACGATCCATGTGGCCCCTGCACATCAGCTGATCTCACGACCTCTGACCCCGTTCGTCTCCGCACGGGACGCACCCTCGGATGTGCTCGCTCCTCGAAGCTGCCGCTCCATCTCCGGTCTCGACCATCGTCGCGTCGTCCCACCGAGCTGTGTGACCCGCTCCGAACCCACTTTGATCAACAACCAATCACGACGCCTCGAACGCAGAGGGGAGTCGGGAAGAAAAATAACAAGAAGAGCAATTCTTTTTTTTCGAATTCGGTAAAATAAAAATAAAAACTGCGGTGAATACGAGAGACAATGGTGGTGGTCCTCTGAATGAACAACGGTGATGAAGAAGCGGTCCTTACAGCGCCGCATGCTGTTAAGGAGCCGCAGGTTCCCAACTCCTTTCTCAAACGTCTGATGCGCCTCTGATCCACGTGCTCTTCTCTTTCTCTCGCGATTTCTAATTACGCACCTTTCCAATCGCCTCTCCGTCTTGTTGTTATTGTTTTTGTTGTTTCTCCGCTGTCCACATATTCTGATCCAAATGGCACAGCGGGTGATAACGCACCGAGTGAAAACTGCCATGTTAATTGGGGCCCGTTTCTACGTTGACTTTATTTGTCTATTTATTTGTCTATTCATTTGTCTATTTACTTATTTCGCGCAAGTTCGAGCTGGGAATATACAAGAGGGGGGTGGGGGGGGGGGTTAAGTAAAGTGCACGAGTCATCGGGAGTGGTCCTGCGCTGTCTCGCTCCGGGGCAGCTCCCTGCCGGGCGGTGTCGTGGCGCCGCCGGTGAAAGTTCCCAAGCTGGAGTTGAGTTTCACTCTGTGCTGTAACTGACACGGGCGGGTATTGCATTCACGCACGAAAAAAAAATCCAACAAAGACTCAAAATAAGAGAGAGCTACGAGAGAGAAGAAGCAACTGCAGCCAGCATCAAGTGGACAGCGCCTCTGGGTGAACGTTTGTTCGTGCGCGTATTTCTGGTGAAGCGACTTTGTCAGATCGCGGGGGGTGGGGGGGGGGCAGGGGCCGGGGGAAGAAAATATTTAAGGTGAAACCTCCGCAGAGATTGCGATGCCGCAGATGTTTCGGTGGACGTCCCCGACATCAACACAGCCAGCGCTGCGCTCCCCGCACCGCTGGCTGTGACGGAACGAATGAATGCTGTTCACGATCGCGCGCCGCAGCCATCGCGCCTTCTGCCGGATGAATATCTGCCGGGACGTCGCTGAAGCATTCCTGACCTCTTGCTTCAGAGCCCAGGGCGTGGCGCGGTGGTGAACCTGGCAAAACCAGAGTTCGATTCCGGCCCGTGGCAAACTTTGGTGGCGAGTTGCTATCTAAAAACCGGTCTCTGGAGGCCCCCTACGTTCTCACGCTCTGATAGCTTTGCAGCTCATCGGGTTCCCCCAGTATAATTACAGATTCTCATTCCCATTATCTACCCGCGCTGAGCTGCGTGGTAACGCATGGTCAAATCACCCCCCCCCCCCACCGTGACATTGTCATGTAATGGGGGGAACGTTCATCCAGCAGCGGAATGATTAGCGGTTGTATGTTTTTTTTTAGTAGACTTCAAACCGCGTTGACACTTTGCCCACGTGTTGGCAACAGCTGGGGGGAGGGGGGGGCGGGGGGGTTCTGCGCGAAGGGATTCGAAAGCTGGCGCGTCACTCGGGCGTCGCAGAATGAACGAAATCCACGACTTTGGGAGGACGAACGTCGATTTTTATTTTTGCGTGCGGGTGTAGCATTTCCAGCATCGCCGGACCGCCAGTACAATGTCCACGACGGCGCGGGAACCCGACCGCGTTGCATTCACCGTCCCAGCGCTGTGACACGATGCTACGAAGGCGCTCTCGCCTTGGCCTCCCCCTCCCTCGCAACCTTCCATCCCCAGGTGTGCCGAGCCCCATCGACAACTCCACCGCTCTCCAGTTTCCGCCTTGACAACGACAGTGGCCAACTCAGTGGCCGGCGACGTCACCACAGCAGCGCTTGTGCCAGGCGAGGTCCACTTTGAGGCCGTCACGTGAAGGGTCGAAGGCTCTCTCTGGCGACAGGAGGTCACGGGGACAGTCCCCAGGGTGTTATGGGTCGACTGACCCATAACACCCTGGGGCACATGCGCCAGCTGTGCTCTCGCCGTGTCGCTTCGCCGCGTTTTAGACGCCCGGCGCTCCGCTCGTTGTTGTGAGCGTCGCTCCTCTGCCCGCCGTTGTCGCGCGGAGGTCGAATGCCTTCCACATGCCCAGGAGCAGCAGCGTCCTTCACGAGCCTCCTCCACAGAGGCCGATCTTGACACCGCCGGTACCGGCCATCGGCAAGTCTTCACAACCATCACCAGCACCCCGCCATTCGCCACTAAGTGAGAGTGACGTCTGTGCCAGGCCAGACGCACTTTTAGGCCACGTGAAGTGTCAAAGGCTTGTTGACAGGAGGTCTTCACAACCGCCACCTCTCCACATGCTCTGAGCTGAGATTTAGACGTCTAGAGAAGGGGCAGGGATGACTCTGGAGGGGGGGGGGGCGGGGATGGGAGTTCCAGAATTGAAAGGCGGCAGGGGAGAATGAGCAATGGCTGATTGAGAGCTGAAATAAGGAATAAAGCATTGGACAGGTTTGGTGACATCACCATCACACTGGCCATGATGACCTCTTGACCTTGAATTTTGTTGGATTTGTTTTCACGCGATATACCAGGCGACTACATTGTTTTCGCTTAAAAGCAGTGCTTGTTAATGACACCGGTGCGATGGCATTTTCAAATTGTGCTAAGACGCCACTGCTGATTCAGACATTTAGATGTCAGATGCAAAACGTATATATACGGACGTAATTCACCGATATTAAAACGTGCTGCTGGTGCGAGGTTGCGTTGACCTAAAGGAGGTGGCCCACGCTGGGGTCAACAACATCCACACACGGACGGCCAAATCGGAATCGGGGTCACGGAGATCATCCCAGTGCAGCCAAGAGAGTGGTGCTTGCAACTTTGCCAAGCGCGCGCATACACAAACACAAAGATCCCCCGTTATAGCATTGACAGACCGTTGGGGCAAGTGCTGTTCGCGAGCACCGCCCTATGAAGGCCGACACGGCACACGAGGCGATGGGTGGCCAGCACCACGCCCCTAACAGCCTTTGTCTCCCCAGTGGCGATGTTTTTACACACCGCACCAGGTACTCATTTGAGGCTGAGCCGACCTAGGGGAGGAGACACAGGAATGTGGTTAAGATGATTTTCCACTGGTATTGGCCTTGAGCGGGAATCGATCGCGGATCACCAGGTTGGCTCACCGCTACAGTACCGCTGCCACACACAAAGACAAAGACCCTTCGTGTAGCCTTAACAGGCTGTTAGGACAAGTGCTGTTTGCGAGCACCTATGAAGGCCGGCACGGTATACGAGGGGGTGGGTGGCCAACACCACGCCCGGCCGCCTTTGTCTCCAGAGCGGCGATGTTTACACATCGCACCAGGTACTCATTTGAGGCTGAGTCGACCTAGGGGATGCCCAGGATCGGTTCAGATAATCGTCACTGGTGTTGGCCGTGAGCGGGAATCGAACCCGGTCCGCAGCGCGCTAACCGCAACACTACCGCTCCCCACAGACACGCACGCAGACACACACACAGACACACACACAGACACACACACAGACACACACACAGACACACACACAGACACAGACACACACACAGACACACACACAGACACACACACAGACACACACACACAGACACACACACAGACACACACACACAGACACACACACAGACACACACACAGACACACACACAGAAACACACACAGACACACACACACACACAGACACACACACGCAGACACACACACACAGACACATACACACAGACACACACACGCAGACATACACAGACACAGACACACACACAGACACACACACAGACACACACACAGAAACACACACAGACACACACACACACAGACACACACACGCAGACACACACACACAGACACACACACACAGACACACACACAGACACATACACAGACACACACACACAGACACACACACAGACACACACATAGACACACACACAGACACACACACACACGCACGTTCCCTTCCCTACAAAGAACACCCTCCCAGCGCTATAAATGCGCGCGCATCTTTGCAGCAGTTTCGGTAGCGCGAGCTTTGAAAGCGGCAGTTTGGACTCGGGCCGGTCGTTAAGCGCGCACAGGACCAGATTGCTGCTGCTCATAGCCAGAGGATCGGCGGGGGGGGGGGGGGGGGTCGGGAAGAGGGGGGGTGGGGGAAGGGAGCCGGTGAGTGGAGGAGAACGGTGGTGGTGGGGGGGGGTTAGCAACCTATCACTCACTGAAAACCAACCAAAATATTCCATATCCCCCCCCACACCCCCCCTCCCCTCGTGCGTCACCCCACATCCACCCGCCCGCCTGCAACCCTCTCTCTTGCCCCCCCCCCCCCGCAACAACAACCGACAAAAAAATATCGGGTGCCTCGTGCACAGCTATCACGCAGCCCAGTAGCACTCTTCCTCCCGCTTAAATAATGGATGGCAATCTGGCCTGCCCAGCTGTGTGCGATGAGCGAGCCAGAAATGCTCTACCCGTAAACTTTTTTTCCGAGCCTGTCATCTGTGCAGGCCGGTCGGGCGGGCTGCACGAGAGGGCTGGGAGGGGGTCGTAGCGAGCCTGTGGGTGGGTGGGTGGGTTGTGTGGGTGGTTTGGGTGGTGTGTCTGGGCGTGTGGGTGGTTTTGGGTGGTGTGTCTGGGCTTGTGCTTGCGGGAGTGAGTTGCCCGAATGTGAGAGGCGCAAAGTTGGAAGGGTGGTTGTTGGTGGCCGAGGCGGTGGTTTTGCCGTGGTGGCGGCGGCGGCGGCGGTGGCAACGATGGTTGTTGTTGGTGGCGGCGCTGGTGGCGGTGGTAACGGTGGTGTGTGTGGTGATGGCGGTTGTGGCAGTGGTGGCAACGCTGGTTGTGGTGATGGTGGTGGTGGTGGCAGTGGCTGGTGGGCTGCACAAAACGAGTGGTTCATCTGGAGAGGGCACCGCATGTTTCGAGAGACCGAGGAGAAGACAAGCGGAGCAAACGGCGTGCCCTGTGTGCCACGGTTGTTGCGCAGGAGGCCACGCAGAGTTTGCAGATGGTCCCTGCTAAAAAAAAAAAAAAATCGCCTCCCACGATGAAGCGTAACAACAAAGCAACAACAACAACAAAATTGCGATGAAAAAAAAACTCGGCAAGCTCCGCTGGCATGGCCACCGTCATCAAATTAGCGAAAACGTCCAGCGTGGACGGGCGCTCCTCTCGGAACATTTTGCTGCAAATTTCACGCGAGAATTTCACTCGCGCGCAATGCGCCGCCCAGCGAAACCCGCCGCATTCTTGTCTCTAGAAGCTGCATTCACGGCTTTATTTTTTTTTGGGGGGGGGGGAGTGTTGTATTCATGAGGATTTATTTGATTATTGAGTTATTATCGACGATGTAACACGGAAATGGCCTCCCGCGTTCATAGATGTCTTGGGGCTTTGCAGACAATCGTTTTTGTGGTTGGTGTTTTTTTTTATTAATTCGCGGAAACTAAAAGCACCCCACAGCCACTCACTCCCCTCCCCCCCCCGAACTTTTCGTGGGAAGATTTTGAAGGATTTCAAACGAGCAGTCTTCGTTTGTCCTCCAATGGTTTTTAGTTATTTCTTCCCGCTTCATTTCAAGCGAGCACGCTAAAACCGCGTGCGCTCTGCGCGTAAACAGAATGCCCGCAGGTTGCGCGGCTAACCACGCGGGGTTTACGCGACTTGGTATCACCCTGGTGTCGATTTTGCAGACCTTTTGTTGAGATTCGCGTGTCTTTTGTTCACGACCATCAAACGCCTCGCTTGTTAGTTGTGCAAGAAGCTAAACAAACAAAAACAAGTTCGTTATTTATTTTACCAGGTAACGCCAACTGAGCTACATGGCTCTTTTCTTTGAAGCTACTTGGTCATCACAAATGATAGCGCAATGGAGTAGGCTCATCACGTGGAAATTCATAGCAGCCAAATACTCTAAAACGCACGTTGATTCTAAATGTGGAAGGAAAAACCGGAGGACCTGGAGAAAAATCCACGTGACTACTTGGAGAGAGACACCGCAAACTGCAAATATACAACAGACGTAAGGGTGAGAATTGAATTCACGACCACCTGCATATCAGGCGAGGGAATTAACATCTCCTAGCCACCGTGGCGCCCCCAATACTCCGAAAGCAGCGGTCCCCAAACTTTTAGGCACCAGGGACCGGTTTCGTGGAAGACTATTTATTCACGGACCGGGGGGGGGGGGGGGCGGGCGGGGGGTGAGTTCATCATTGGGTCTTTCCCCCTTTTCAAAGAAGCTCCCGAGCGACGTTTGTTTTTTTAACTCATGTTGGCTACTAGGGGTTAGAGCTTGTGGGCTTACCAACACCACGTGACTGAGACAAGTGCGCGGTGCGGGAAAGAGGCACGTACGGAAGTGGTGAATAATAAAATAATGGGGGTGGGCCACGCGCGGACTCTCACCTCCTGCTGCTGTGCGGACCGGTTCCTAACAGGCCACGGGCCGGTACGGGTCCGCGGCCCGGGGGTTGGGGACCCCTGGGCTAAAGGACCCTGTACAGCGCTCTCTCTCGGCAATGTTGATGTTTTTTGTCTCTGTTGTTGCATGCAGCAGCACGGATCTACCGTGCAGAATTCGCCAACACGACGCGTTCTACTATTTTAAACAACCAATGTATTTAAGCAACCTTTCAGTCTTTTAAGCACTGAAAACTTTAACCAAGTAACCCCCCCCCCCCATACACACACAAATATTACTCTCTGAGGAAGTATGGCACGCAAATGAGGTACCGTCTGTTCTCTCATAACGCGGTAGTTGCGTTCCCTGAGGAACACCTCGCTGTGGAAAGATTGCGTTATAATAAACAATATATCATATAGGGCAAAGCAAGTCTGCGATAACACGGTGAGATGCGTACGCAGGCTGAACAAAGATGGAGGTGCGTGGGTAGCATCCAGAAGCATCCAGCAGCATCCCTCCGTGTGCGATTCTACGCCGAGGCAGCCGTACAACCGCTTATTCCTACTCCCGTGACGTAGTTCGGTTCACTCGTTCGCGTTATATCCAATTCGTACCCGCGTTATAACAAAAACATGATCCCTAAGTGCATTAATCGCGTTACATCCAATTCGCGTTTTGAAAACATGCGTTATAGGAGAACGGGCTGTACTTACTATGCGTATCTGTAAAATGTTGCTTCACGCACGGGCGCACACAGACGGGTATATACGCACGCGTACACAAGCACACTTCACTTTTACTATAATTCAGCAGTGTGTGTGTTTTTTTTTCTTCCCGCAAACTGGACGGAAACGGCTCGGCTGATTGAGATGTCCCTTTAAACTCGGCCGGGGGGTGGGGGCGGGGGGGGGGGTGCTCTTCAAACTGCACCAGCTCTGGATGCAAAGTGGGCATCTTCCTTGGTGTTGCAGTTCAGATGAACTCACAGCTGCCTGCCTTGGCTTTCTGCCTGGGCAGATGGAAGAGGCTCGCTGGCTTCGCTCGTTGCGTTTGGCTGCCCTGGGTCTTTTTTTGTGTGTCGATGTCGGTGGGGGGAGTGGTGGTGGTGGCAGTTTTTAGCACGCAGTGCCACAATCTCGGCCTGTCCCTGGTGCCGCAACGCAAGTGGCAAGAGTGAAAAAAAAATCGAATGAACCCGGCCCGGGCCACGCCTTGAGGTCGACTCAGCATAACCTGAGCACTCCACGGCTTTCCTGTGTATAAGGGTCGAAACAGGTGGACTTCTCCACAAATCGGGCTGTTGCCTGATGAAGCTAGTTTTAATTATTGGCGAAACGTCGTACTCTGTAAATGTTGTGGCTTGGCTCTCCAACACACCGGTTAGTGCTGTACTAGTATACTACACTATACACTACTATACACTATACAATAATACTACTATACACTATACACTAGTGCTGTACTAATATGCTACACTATACACTACTATACACTACACAATAACACTACTATACACTATACACTAGTGCTGTACTAGTATACTATACTATACACTACTATACACTACACTATACACTACTATACACTACACTATACACTACATTGTACACTACTATACCCTACACAATAACACTACTATACACTATACACTAGTGCTGTACTAGTATACTACACTATACACTACTATACACTACACTATACACTACTATACACTACACTATACACTACACTATACACTACTATACACTACACTATACACTACTATACACTACACTATACAATACACTATACACTACTACACTACTATACACTATACACTACTATACACTACACTATACACTACACTATACACTATACTATACACTACACAATAACACTACTATACACTACACTATACACTACTATACACTACACAATAACACTACTATACACTATACACTACACTATACACTATACTATACACTACTATACACTACACAATAACACTACTATACACTACACTATACACTACACTATACACTACTATACACTACACAATACACTATACACTACACTATACACTACACTATACACTATACTATACACTACACTATACACTACACTACTATACACTAGTGCTGTACTCGTGACGAATTGGCCACGTTCTGTTTATGTGACAACCTTTACTAGTTGTCTGTGTCGGGTGGTGGTGGGTTTTAACGACACATTTATATGTTTTCGCGATCTAACCCAAAACAACCTCTTATGGATGATATTGGTCGCGAAAGCCGACTGCGTGTTAAACTTCTTGTGTATTTTGCCGGGCTTAATCGATGCCCGAGAACTGCACTTGTCCTTCTGCAGACCGTGCTAAGTAATCGATGTTGGTCTCTGTGTGCGCGTCTGTGTCTTTGTTATTGGGAGCGGTAGTGTAGTGGTTAGTGCGTTGCGCTATGAACCCGGCGGCCCGGGTTCTATTCCCGCTCACGGCCACGACCAGTGACGATTATCTGAACCGGTCCTGAGCCTCTCCTAGGTCGACTCAGCCTTAAATGAGTACCTGGCGCGACGTGTAAACATCGCCACTGGGGAGACAAAGGCGGTCGGGCGTGGTGCTGGCCACCCACCCCCTCGTGTGCCGTTCCGACCTTCATAGGTGCTCGCTAACAGCACTTGCCCCTACCGTCTGTTAAGGCTATATGGGGTATCTTTGGCTTTGTGTCTTTTGCGCGTGCCTACGAGTGCGGAGCGATCGCGTCGCAGTTAGCGCGCCGCACGACAGACCCAACGAGCCGAGTTCCATTCCCGCTCACGGCCAACACCAGCGACAATTATCTGAACCGGTCCTGGGCGTCCTCTAAGTCGACTCAGCCTCACATGAATACCTGGTGCGGCTTGGCGTGGTGCTGGCCACCCACTCCCTCGTGTGCAGTGCAGTCCTTCATAGACAGCACTTGCCCCAACAGTCTGTTGAAGCTATACCGGGTGTCTTTGTATATATGTGGTATGTGCGGTTTACTCCGGTAAAATAAATAGGGCGAGGGATCAACAAATTCCAAAAAAAGACAGCATCTATTAGATTCACTTTTCAGCCGTTCATTAATTGTCCCCCCACGTTTTGCTTTAACAGTCATCAATTGAAGATTTTTTTTTTAAAACAATGCTACTACTACTACTACGATAGGGTAATGAGCCTACTGATTGAAGTAACTTTCTGACAACAAAAAAATGGTATCATAGAGGACTTTTAAATCTCTGAGAGAGGTGGCAGAAATGTCTGCTTGGCCATCGGGGCCTGCCTCCTACACTTGACTTGCTGGTTGCCGTCGCAAAAAGATGCGGGAAACACGTAAACAAACACGTAAAAATCCCAGCCCGATGATAACAACAACACAAATGAAACCGCACAGCGGACAAACTTTTCTTGTTTGGGGGATACAATGTCCTGATTGTGAAGATAACTTTTGATGGTTGCTGGTCATCTCCCATCGCATCGGAATATCTCACGCCCTCCCCCTGTCTCGTGAGGCTGTCAAGCGTAGACCTGGTCCAGTCGAAGGTCTGCAGAGGGAGGGTAGTGGGGTGTTTTCAAATGACCATTATCAATTTAAAAAAATTGAAGCTAAACTATTGGAAAACATCGACGGGGTTTTCGGTGGAGGCGTGTCCGCTTGTGATCGTCTTGTTGTTTTTTTTTTCGTAGAAAGCTTTTAGAGCAGCAGCAGCAGCAGCAGCGTATCGCAAGATAACCGACCATTTTTGAACGAGCAGGGAGAGAGGGAGAGAGGGAAGGGGACGACAACATTTGAACGGACGGTGCCAGAGTCCACCGCGCCACGAGTGACGATCGCGGGGCGCAAACAAGCAAAAAAAAAACGCTCGCTCGCCGTTCCGTTCCGCTCATCCGTCCACCGCCGTCGGCTGTGCCGTGCGTTTTGGGGGCCTTTGTATCGCGTTGTTGTTGTTGTTCCCCATAATGTCCGAGGATTAGCTCCACGAGTCTACTTAGCACTGTCGGTGACTTGTTCGTTGCATAGTAATACAAATAACAAGTGTACACCTCTCCGTCAATCCACTGCTGGATGAAGGAATTCCCTTCGCCGTGTTGGTCATCGGGGTTGGTGAAAGCGGAGGGGTTGCTCATATATTGGCCGTGGCCAGGAAATCTACATCATGTTTGGCAGCTCCGTAGCGTCGTGCACGAATAGGGTCATATATATACGTATTAATTTTATATATATATAATAACATTTATCCCACCGTCAATCCACTGGTGCAAATGGGCCTCCCAAATGCCGTGGCGTTCTTCGCGGTTGTTGCCTGGCCATACTTCACCGCGCTGGTTCAGAGCGCGTTGGTGGCTGGCTGTTGCTGGACGACCCTGGAGCCAGAGTCAGGTGGAATTCCCCTGCCGACGTTCGACGCGGCCTGGAACCGAATCTCCGCAACCCCCAACCCCCCCACCGCCACCATCAGGGACAGGAATCGGCCCCTGACATAGGAATGTGCAATTTCCACTCCTGGCTCTGGGCTGTATTCGACTGACCGAACCTGCTTCGTTTTTTTTGTTTCATTTAAACTCAACAGCCTCTGATCGAGCAGACCCCTTCCTGATTGCGCTCCTGTGAGGGTGGCTCGAGTCTCCAGGTTTTACAGAAATGTAGCTCGGTGCCCCCCATTGCATCTCGCCCCCAATCCCCACCACCCCCCCCCCCCCCCACTCCTCCCCAATGCTTTTAAATGGCATCGGCGCTGTTCTGAATGAGTCAGAATATTTATATATACTGGAGGAATCCGATGAGCTATTAAGCGCTTTTTTTAAGATGTCCAGTAAGGGCACGGGGTCAGAAAGTTACACCAACAAACAAACAATACGATCAGAGTGAAAGGTAACGGGAAAGGTAAGAAAAGCATTAAAAAAATAGAAATAAATGTAAATGTTTATTTTACCAGGTAAAGCCCACTAAGCTATTCGCTTCTTTTTCACAAGCGACCTGGTCTACAAAAGCATAGCTCGACGTGCTGGCTTATAGTGTGGAAATGTATAGCAGCCAAATCATCTAAATAATCCAAGGTCCAGCTGTCTCGAACAGCTGCAACCTCAGCTCCGAGTACCGATCGCAACCTCTTTGCCGAGCCATCACACGTGCCCCGTTGCCCGGAATGCTTTGGAACATCGCGAAGCAGACTGTTGGCAAATTGATCGGCAAAAATGTTACATCCTGGCAGCGAGGGTGGCGGGGTGTCATGGTGGGGGGTGTTTTAAAATTATTTATTATTATTAAAATGTAAACTAAATTATTGGAAGACACTGACGGGTTTGTGACGGCGGTGGAGGCGTCAATGTTAGTCGCTTGTGATAGGGATTTTTATTTATTTATTTATCAGAAAGCTTCAGAGCAGCAGTAGCGCATCACAAAACAACCGACCATTGTAAACAAATTCCCCATCGTTATCATAATCATCAGCAATCATCATCAGCCATGGTCAATCCACTGCTAGATGAAGGCCTTCCCCCCAAGCTCCCACTGCCACCTCTCACAAAAAAAGATTTTTAAAATGTATTTTTACCAGGGAAGGCCCACTGAGCTCGACAGCTCTTTTTCAGAAGAGACCTGGCCACAAATTATAGCTCAAAGAAGTGGCTTAATATATATAAAAAAAACATGCTCTAAACGCATGTTGATTCTAAATGTGGTGGGAAAACCGGAGGACCTGGAAGAAAAATCCATCCGAGCACGGGGAGAACATGCAAACGCCAAATATACAGGCGCCAGGGAAGGGATCGAACCCGTGACCTACTGTGTACCTGGCGAGGTAGTTAACATCTCGCCACCGCGTTGACTCGCGGTGAAAGAAAGCTTCAGAGTGGAAGCAGCGCATCGCAAGATAACCGACCATCGTGAACACACGTCACCATCGTCACCGTGATCATCCGCAATAATCATCAGCAGCCACGATCAATCCACTGCTGGATGAAGACCTGCCAACTCCCCCACTCCCCCCCCCCGCCCCCCGCAAGCTGCCGCCACCACGTCTCATGGTGCTGGGATGTACAGTGAGGGAAAAAGTATTTGATCCCCTGCTTATTTTGTACGTTTGCCCACTGACAAAGAAATGATCAGTCTATAATTTAATGGTAGGTTTATTTCAACAGTGAGAGACAGATTAGCAACAACAAAATCCAGAAAAACGCATGTCAAAAATGTTATAAATTGATTTGCATTTTAATGAGGGAAATAAGTATTTGACCCCCTCTCAATCAGAAAGATTTCTGGCTCCCAGGTGTCTTTTATACAGGTAACGAGCTGAGATTAGGAGCACACTCTTAAAGGGATTGCTCCTAATCTCAGCTTGTTACCTGTATAAAGGACACCTGTCCACAGAAGCAATCAATCAATCAGATTCCAAACTCTCCACCATGGCCAAGACAAAAGAGCTCTCCAAGGACGTCAGGGACAAGATTGTAGACATACACAAGGCTGGAATGGGCTACAAGACCATTGCCAAGCAGCTTGGTGAGAAGGTGACAACAGTTGGTGCGATTATTCGCAAATGGATGAAACACAAAAGAACTGTCAATCTCCCTCGGCCTGGGGCTCCATGCAAGATCTCACCTCGTGGAGTTGCAATGATCATGAGAATGGTGAGGAATCAGCGCAGAACTACACGGGAGGATCTTGTCAATGGTCTCAAGGCAGCTGGGACCATAGTCACCAAGAAAACAATTGGTAACACACTACGCCGTGAAGGACTGAAACCCTGCAGTGCCCGCAAGGTCCCCCTGCTCAAGAAAGCACATATACATGTCCGTCTGAAGTTTGCCAATGAACATCTGAATGATTCAGAGGACAACTGGGTGAAAGTGTTGTGATCAGATGAGACCAAAATGGAGCTCTTTGGCATCAACCCAACTCGCCATGTTTGGAGGAGGAATGCTGCCTATGACCCCAAGAACACCATCCCCACCGTCAAACATGGAGGTAGAAACATTATGCTTTGGGGGTGTTTTTCTGCTAAGGGGACAGGACAACTTCACCGCATCAAAGGGACGATGGACGGGGCCATGTATCGTCAAATCTTGGGTGAGAACCTCCTTCCCTCAGCCAGGGCATTGAAAATGGGTCGTGGATGGGTATTCCAGCATGGCAATGACCCAAAACATACGGCCAAGGCAACAAAGGAGTGGCTCAAGAAGAAGCACATTAAGGTCCTGGAGAGGCCTAGCCAGTCTCCAGACCTTAATCCCATAGAAAATCTGTGGAGGGAGCTGAAGGTTCGAGTTGCCAAACGTCAGCCTCGAAACCTTAATGACTTGGAGAAGATCTGCAAAGAGGAGTGGGACAAAATCCCTCCTGAGATGTGTGCAAACCTGGTGCCCAACTACAAGAAACGTCTGCCGTCTGTGATTGCCAACAAGGGTTTTTCCACCAAGTACTAAGTCATGTTTTGCAGAGGGGTCAAATACTCATTTCCCTCATTAAAATGCAAATCAATTTATAACATTTTTGACATGCGTTTTTCTGGATGTTTTGTTGTTGCTATTCTGTCTCTCACTGTTCAAATAAACCTACCATTAAAATTATAGACTGATCATTTCTTTGTCAGTGGGCAAACGTACAAAATCCGCAGGGGATCAAATCCTTTTTTTTTCCCTCACTGTATGAGAACCCCGCGTGCCCGGCACCTGGTAGGAGTCGAGACGATTTCTGTCGCTCTCAAAACGCGAGACCGAGAGGGGGGTCGTCCTCCCAAGGAGATGGAATCGACGGGAGAAGCGATCGCTGCAGTAAATGGCTTCCAGTGAGTGCGGCCGATACGATTAAGCCGTGCAAAACAATTATTTACCTTGCACCGGTATCATCACCCAATTATTCAAGTTTATATATATATGTTTTTGTCAAACTAATTAAGATAAACTAAAAATTGTATGAAATGGAAGGGGCAATTGCATATATTTAAACACTAAAGAAAATAGCGGCTCAATATTATGCAAACACTGCTTTGGCAGCTCACGCACAAATTAATAATGTTTAATTAAACGCTTTAGAGTGTTGATGTTCAATCCACGCATAGGGAAGTTGTGCATTACACGTATGTACGTGTGTATGTGTGTATGTATGTATGTCGAACTTCTCCCGACCGTGGTAATCGAAGGTGTGGGGGAAGGACAACAAACTATGGGTCTTTGTGTGAGTCTATGGGTCTCTGTGTGAGTCTATGGGTCTCTGTGTGAGTCTATGGGTCTTTGTGTGAGTCTATGGGTCTTTGTGTGAGTCTATGGGTCTTTGTGTGAGTCTATGGGTCTTTGTGTGAGTCTATGCGTTTCTGCGTGAGTCTATGGGTCTCTGTGTGAGCCTATGGGTCTCTGTGTGAGTCTATGGGTCTCTGTGTGAGTCTAGGGGTCTCTGTGTGAGTCTAGGGGTCTCTGTGTGAGTCTATGGGTCTCTGTGTGAGTCTATGGGTCTCCGTGTGAGTCTATGGGTCTCCGTGTGAGTCTGTGGGTCTCTGTGTGAGTCTATGGGTCTTTGTGTGAGTCTATGGGTCTCTGTGTGAGTCTATGGGTCTCTGTGTGAGTCTATGGGTCTCTGTGTGAGTCTATGGGTCCCTGTGTGAGTCTATGGGTCTCTGTGTGAGTCTATAGGTCTTTGTGTGAGTCTATGCGTCTCTGCGTGAGTCTATGGGTCTCTGTGTGAGTCTATGGGTCTCTGTGTGAGTCTAGGGGTCTCTGTGTGAGTCTATGGGTCTTTGTGTGAGTCTATGGGTCTCTGTGTGAGTCTATGGGTCTCCGTGTGAGTATGTGGGTCTCCGTGTGAGTCTATGGGTCTCCGTGTGAGTCTATGTGTCTCTGTGTAAGTCTATGGTCTCTGTGTGAGTCTATGGGTCTCTGTGTGAGTCTGTGGGTCTCTGTGTGAGTCTATGTGTCTCTGTGTGAGTCTATGGGTTTCTGTGTGAGTCTATGGGTCTCCGGGTGAGTCTATGGGTCTCTGTGTGAGTCTATTGGGCTCTGTGTGAGTCTATGGGTCTCTGTGTGAGTCTATGGGTCTCTGTGTGAGTCTATGGGTCTCCGTGTGAGCCTATGTGTCCCTGTGTGAGTCTATTGGTCTCTGTGTGAGTCTATGGGTCTCCGTGTGAGTCTCTGTGTGAGTCTATGGATCTCCGGGTGAGTCTATGGGTCTCTGTGTGAGTATATGGGTCTCTGTGTGAGTCTATGGGTCTCTGTGTGAGTCTCTGTGTGAGTATATGGATCTCCGGGTGAGTCTATGGGTCTCTGTGTGAGTCTCTGTGTGAGTCTATGAGTCTCCGTGTGCGTCTCTGTGTGAGTCTATGGGTCTCTGTGTGAGTCTATGGGTCTCTGTGTGTCTAAGGGTCTCCGTGTGAGTCTATGGGTCTCTGTGTGAGTCTATTGGTCTCTGTGTGAGTCTATGGGTATCCGTGTGAGTCTCTGTGTGAGTCTATGGATCTCCGGGTGAGTCTATGGGTCTCTGTGTGAGGATATGGGTCTCTGTGTGAGTCTATGGGTCTCCGTGTGAGTCTCTGTGTGAGTACATGGGTCTCTGTGTGAGTCTATGGGTCTCTGTGTGAGTCTATGGGTCTCTGTGTGAGTCTATAGGTCTCCATGTGCGTCTATGGGTCTCTGTGTGATTCTATGGGTCTCCGTGTGAGTCTCTGTGTGAGTCTATGGGTCTCTGTGTGAGTCTATGGGTCTCTGTGTGAGTCTATTGGTCTCTGTGTGAGTCTATGGGTCTCCGTGTGAGTATGCACGTCTCTGCGTTAGTCGTTGGGTCTCTGTGTGAGTCTGTCGGTGTCTGTGTGAGTCTATGGGTCTCTGTGTGAGTCTAGGGGTCTCTGTGTGAGTCTATTGGTCTCTGTGTGAGTTTATGGGTCTCCGTGTGAGTCTCTGTGTGAGTCTATGGGTCTCTGTGTGAGTCTATGGGTCTCTGTGTGAGTCTATGGGTCTCCGTGTAAGTTGCAGCGGCTGTCTTCACATGGCGGCACCGCCGATCGAATAACCGTGGCATCACCCATTCATGCTGCCGGATGGACAGGGGTTGGACGAGGTTTGGGAAACTTGCACCATTGGTTTGCAACCGTTTGCGCAGCGTCAGATCAAAATCTGACCGGCGGACCTCTGGATTGCAATTTCCGTTCGGTGCGCCCAAGCCGTTGTTGCTCCACGCTGGCATCTGTGGAGGATGCAGCGCTCTTCGGTATGTGACTGAAGGGCGCAACAGGTGAAGGCGGCGATGGGGGGGGGGGATGAACTCTCACTGCTCAGGAATTTCACCAAGAAAAATGTAGTTTCTTTGGAACGTGTCAAACTCATAGGTCTGCTACACGCTTGAGCCCAGGTGACAGAAATCCACTCAGAGCTCCACCGTGATGCGCAAAGACAAAACACTCCGTGTAGGCGGACTGATCGTTTTCAGCAGCCATTTCCAAACCTAACGTTGCATTTGGTTCAGGCGATACGTCCATCATCGTAATCATCACCACGACCACTCGTGGGGTCGGTAAAAGGAGCAATACCAATTGTTGGAAAGTCAAGAGTTGTCCTGTGAATGAACTGCCCCCCCCCCCACACCACAGTAATGTGGAATTTTAGATTTGGGCTCAGAACTGCCAATCGAGATGGGCATCACCCAATGCTCTGTTGAGCATGGGAGCACCCTGACTCTTCAATGTAACGTGCGACTGTGAATGTTTCAGTGCAGTCGCAAAGCATATCTCCCCTATTCTTATCGTTGGTTACTTTTTGACCCGCCCCTACTAGAAATCTGTGAAAAAAGAGCTTTATAGCCCATCGGATTCCTTCAGTGAAAGTAAATATTATAATTCTGATTACAATTGAATTGAGGGATAGCCGAAACTGCACGAACTCATTCCTGAAGACCTCTCGTGGCTAGCAGACCTCTACCTTTGCAGTTAGCTCCCGTACATATTGCTGCCATGCACAAGAACAGAATAAATGTTGAATTTAAAGCTTTCGTGACTGCAGTGATTAATATTCTTGGTTCTTTCGGTAAAGTCACGTTGAAGGGAAAGAATAAAATAATAAAATATATAAAACAATTAAATTGTATTATTTTATTGTTTCCCTTCAACGTGACTTTACCGAAAGAACCAAGAATAAGAGCAGAATAGTTGGTCGGCAGGTCGCGTGTGGCGGGGCACTTCCGAGATGTCTGGCCAGGGCGCCGCAGTGGTGAGATGTTAACTCCCTCGCCTGGTACGCAGGAGTGGGTGGGTTCGATCCCGACCCTGACGCCTGCTGCATATTTGAAGTTAGCGTGTCTCTCTCTCTCTCTGTGGTTGCGTGGATTTTTCTCCGGGGCCTCCGGTTTTTCCCTCGACATTTAGAATGGACGTGCTTTGAGAGTATTGCACCTGAGAAACCACTTCGTTGAGCTATTATTTGTGGCCAGGCCGCTTCTCAAATAATAGCTATATAGCTTTATGGGACTTACCTTGTTACAAAAAAAATGTTTGAAAGATTCGTTTATAGAGTTGGCCAAAATACCCTCTACTCTTTTGTGGAGGCCTTTTCACCAGCAGTAACATGCCACGCGCAGTTTCAAGGTTACACCTTTACCTTACCACAGAATATTGCGTTAAAGGCGTTTTTCAAAACCTCACGCAATCATTTGCCGCATGTGATTAGCACAAGCCGGCTATAATATCGTGATGGGATAATGAATGTCAATGGGCTGTCATTTGGTTCTGTGAAGAAACTCAAGGAAATTGATTGATTGCAGAGCCAATAAATTTCACTATGTCACCGAGGCAGTTATAATTGTGTGCACCCAACAACTGCCCCTCAAACGTCACACGGCAGGGGGTCACCCGTGGGAGTTGCCGCCCCTGGCTTGTAGAAGCACGACGATGTGTTGCAACCACCCTCTTTGACACATAAACTACCCGCGACCTGTCCCACCTTCCCACAATTTTCTTCCTTCTCCCAAATCATTGCATCACCCCCCCGATTTCCCGTTCCACCCTGCCTGGACTCTTTCCAGACGGACCTTGTTGGAGGTGACGCGTGTCTGTTCGGGGAACCCTACCGCATCCGCTGCTGCTTTAGATGGTCCTCAAACAAGCTGCGTCGTGTCGTTTTTTTGTTGTTGTTGTTGTTTAAACCTCCGAAGACGTTTGGCTTCTCGTCTAAAACACGCGGTGGCAGCGGTGCATGTGTGCATGTTGAACTTCTTTCGCACCGCACGTAGCCGACCGTGGTAATCGGAGGGCGTGGGGGGAAGGATGACAAACTTAACACAAATAGCAGTTGTTAAAGAAATGAGATTTCAATCTAGGTCATTTAGAAGCGCACAGCTCCAGCGGCTTGATAATATCGAAAAGGAACAAGCGTTCCAGACGGCCGCAGATGCGCGCCCGAAAGCGCGCGACGCGGTGACAGCCGTCTTTGTTGGACGGTCAATGAAGAAGCGCTGCTGCTGCTGTGGGGCTGACCGGAGTTTGCGTGTTTCCACGCGGGCGTTTCACGGTTCTCAGAACCCGACGAGGCCTCTACGTGTGTGTGTTTTTTTTGTTTTGCTACCGTCAATTTAGTCGGCATTTTAGCTTTTCTGCTACGCGTAGTCACATCAGTCGAGACGACAAGAGATTGTGGAAATTCAAGTGACGTCTTCGTGCGGTCAATTCGCTTCGTCTGGTCGACCAAAAGCAGTCGCACATGTAGCAGTGCACTCTTTAGTTGTGTTAAACGTTGATGGTAAGGGTGCGCGCAATTGTCCATCACCCCACCAACAGCGATAAGAATTATATCAGCTGAACTCGATCACTTTTTTTTGTTAACATCACATTACCGGGGCACCACGGTGATCAGATGTTAACTACCTCGCCCGGTATACAGGAGGTCGTGGGTTCGATCCCGACCCTGACGCCTGCTGTATTTTTGGAGTATGCGTAAATTTACACGTGCTAAGCCACTTCGTTGGGCTATCGCTTGTGGCCAGGTCGCTTCTGACAAAAAAAAGCTATATAGCTCGGTGAGCCTTACCTGGTAAAAATAAAACTAGCTTGGCTTAGTTTATAATGCCCATATAGACAATTGCCATGCTTGGTCTTCATCAGTGCGCTGCAGTCTCTAGCGATGCGACGAGTTTGTCTACGCCCCGCTAGCTGTGTCGCGTCATGGTCGGTCGCGCTCTGCTCTCCGGGGGGGGTCGCTGTCGTGGTCACGCTTGGTGATTCTCGACAACCACTCACGGTCACCGTTGGCCGTGAGTGGTTGTGAGAGAACGATGCCCGCGTTGGCCGGGTGACTTGCTGGGTCAGAGCGCTGAGCTGGCACCGCGAATACATAATAATACTAATAATGATTTTTATTGTTATTATTTAAAATTGTAACGCGCCACTGCAGAGTATCCGCTCACGATTGAAGGCGGAGATCGACTCAGAAGCACGAAGAGGAACCAACGGATGAGCGGGGAAGGTAGCCACGTGGTGAGCCGGAACCAAATTGCCCTCCAAGCTCTGCATTCCTCTATATATGAATGTGTTATCGGCCGATTGATGAGCGTATTCAGGTGGGAGGAAACTGCAGCACCTGCGGAAAACCCATGCGTGCGAGGGGGCAACACTCTATACCATACAGATGGAACAGATGGCGGTGAGGCCATACTTTGCCGTGCCACCTTCTCCCGTCAAACCCACGGTACGACACCTAGAGGTGACCGTGGTAACTTCGCAACGTTTGTGCGATCCACCAACCCTCGCTGCCTCCACCGTGCTGGATCACTTGCCACGTGCTGGATCACAGACCACGTGCTCGATCACATGCCACCTGCTGGATCACAGACCACGTGCTGGATCACATGCCACGTGCTGGATCACATGCCACGTGCAAAGCCACCGACCCCTGGGATAAAAAATAAAATAAAAATCCCTCCCCAAGCGGGGAGGTGCACCATTCCCGGGGTACGTATCCTGGGTATATATTCCTGGGTATGTATTCCTTGATACGTATCCTGGGTAGGTATCCTGGGTAGGTAACCTGGGTGCGTATCCCTGGATTACGGTTCGCTCGTGATGAAACCCGGGCCTCCAGCATAGCGAGCTGACGACGTCGAATGACCTCACAAACAAATCCCATCAGATTAACTTGCGTGTTTTTATTCTGGTTACAGCCCAGCGCTGCGAAGACTTGCAAATGTAGATTTTCTTTCGCTCCCAAGCGACGGACATTTCGCAGCAGCAGGGCGTGTGGAAAAGAGCGTCACTTGAAGGGATTCTCAGACGTAGCTCGGTGCTGTCCACTTCTGCGGGCCGTTTTTTTTTTAGTCACACCGGCGAATTGCTGCTCTGCGAGAGCTCAGAATGGATTCACTGTCTCATGCCAACGGGGAGCATGACTTTGGGGCCGTCCATAAATGACGTCACGCACCTGGAGGGGGGGGGGTCAGACATTTGTGACGATGTGTGACGAGGGGAAATGTGACGTCACATCAAAATGCGCAACTTTAAATAAATATAAACAACACGTTCTACTTAATTAAATAGACTTTAAAAAAAATGTTTTCTCCTGCAACATCAGAGTGCAGCGGCACATTAAATACGTACTACAATGACAATAGTTTAAAGCGATTTGAAGCAGGTTTTGGGGGGGGGGGCGAGCTTTGTGACGTCATATTTAAGGGGGGGGGTCTGACTTTTTGTGACGCCGTGTGACGAGGTGGGGGGGGGGTCAAAAATCGTCCAAAATCGCGTGACGTAATTTATGGACGGCCCCTTTCCACAATCCTATGGTCTCATTCCTGCACTGGGTGCAGGAGGAAGGGGCAGTTGTTGGATGCACAGAATTATAACTGCCTCGGTGACAGTGAAATTGATTGGCTCTACAATCAATCGATTTCCTTGAGTTTCTTCACAAAACCAAATGACATCCCAATGACATTAATTATCCCATCACGATAATAAAGCCGGCTTGTGCTAATCACACGCGGCAATCACTATGACACCAACATACACTACTATCTCCCTAGCAACCCACCCACCGCTAAACCTACTTATCTAACTCTCTCCAACACGACTATACCACTCAGACACCCAGCAAACCCAATTACATAACAACATACCCAGCCACACATCTACCTATCCACCCACCCCGATCCTTCCACACCTATCTACTTAAACACCAACCGAACCATGAATATACGTAACAACCAACTCACTCACTTACTTACCAACCTACTTACCAAGCGACCTGCCCGGCCACACACGTAAACATGCACCACTCCCCACCGACTATGTGGCCCAATGATCCACCCACTCACCTACCAACCTACACAAATAATCACCTATCTCTTTGTACATACCTACCTAAAAACCCACTCACCTACCGATCTACCCACTTGCGCACCTACCCACCCACCTACCTACCCACGCACCTACCTACTCACCTACCTACCTACCCACCCACCTACCTATTTAATCACTTTCCTACTTAGTTGCCCACCTACCTTGCCAACCTTCTTGATCACCTCCCAATAGCCACCTAGGGGCCATCCATGAATGACGTCACGCGATTTTGGACGATTTTTGACCCCCCACCCCCCACCCTCGTCACACGGCGTTACAAAAAGTCAGACCCCCCCCCCTCAAATATGACGTCACAAAGCTCTGCCCCCCTCCCCCGAAAAAATATAAAACATGCTTCAAATCGCTTCAAACTATTGTCATTGTAGTGCGTATTTAATGTGGCGCTGCACTCTGATGTTGTAGGGAAAGAAACATTTATTAAAAAGCCTATTTAATAAAGTAGAACGTGTTGTCTATATTTATTAAAAGTTGCGCATTTTGATGTGACGTCACATTTCTCAACCCCCCCCCCCTCCTCGTCACACATCGTCACAAATGTCTGACCCCCCCCCCCCCCCCACTAGGTGCGTGACGTCATTTATGGACGGCTCCATAGCTGACAGCTCGCCCGCTCGCTATCGAGGCAGACAGCCACGAGCACGGATTCTTATGCGGCTGTGGGCGGCTGTCGATGTGTGTGTGGGGGAGGGGGGGGGTCGCGTTTCACCCCTCCCCCCTCTCCCCGCCCCCCCAAAGGGGGGAACGCCGCCTTCTCCGCACTATGCCGGCGAGCTTTTCGTATTCCTCCACCACCACGCTGGTGGTGGTGGAGGAGGAAGGGGCTGCGGGGTCATTGCAACCTCACTAAAAGCCCCTTCGCCTGCCATGCTAAAGGCAATAGTGGCTCGGGTCAGTTGAATGCTGTGCCAGCATCAAGAGAAAGAGCGAGCTGGCGAGCGAGCGAGCGAAAGAGAGATTTAAAAAAAAAACCCACGGCACAAAGGAATGTTTCAACGAGTCCGGCCAACGAGGAGACGATCGGAAAATAAAATAAAAAAGCAGCCGGGAATGGACACCGTGTGAGCGTGAATCCTGGCGCATAATGCACCTTCGCTCGGCCGCAGGAGTTAAACTATACACGATTTTATTTTATTATTCCAGGTAAGGCCCACTGAGCTATTTCGCTTTTCTGTTTTTCAAAAGCTACCTGGTGTCAAAATGATAGCTCAACGAAGTGGCGTATTACGTGAAAGTTGTAGCAGCAACATACTCTAAACTATACTTTGTATTTTACCAGGTAAGACCCATTCAGCTATATAGCTCCTTTTTTCAGAAGCGACATGGCCACAAATGATAGCTCAACGAAGTGGCTTGTCATCATGGGACATTTATAGCAACCGAATACTCTAGACACGCACGTTGATTCTCACTGTGGAGGGAAAAACTGGAGGACCCGAAGAAAAATCCCCACAACCACGGGGAGAGAGACACGCACACTCCAAATACACAACAGGCGTGAGGGTCGGGATCGGACCCACGACCTCCTGTACACCAGGCGAGGTAATTAACATCTAGCCACCGCGTTTAATGTACATGCTTTAGAAGCCATGCAGCCTTAATAGAGTGACCTTATTAACAGTGTGTACGAAAATATTCATACACGCAGGTGTAAACATTTTTTTTATTTACTCTACGAACATTAACATGGAGTGAAAACAATTCACTTGACAGTATCTACACTTGGCACCGATCTCAGTACACTTCATGAAATCTCTCATCCTCTGTGGGAGATGGAGACATTACTCCTGCAATGTGCAGTACTCAGTTGACCACTGCGAATAAACTAAGAGGGCCGATGGACGGATTATTTGTGGCTATATTTAGAAAGGAAGTGAAGTGGCATTCACCCATGCATGCTGTTATCTACACGTCATCATGCTGCACAAAAAGGCAGAAAGATGCCGCATATATCCTTGAACAGACTGTTGGGGCAAGTGCTGTTTGCAAGGAGCGCCTATGAAGGCCGGCACGGTGCACGAGGGGTGGTTGGCCAGGATTACGCTCGACTGCCTTCATCTCAGTGGTGAAGTTTACACGCCGCACCAGGTACGCATTTGAGGCTTACTCGAACCTAGGGGAGACCCAGGACGAGGTCAGATAATCGTCACCTGGTAGTGTTGGCCGTGAGCGGGAATCGAACCCGGGTCGTCCAGGTTCGTAGCACAGCGCGCTAACCGCTACACTACCGCTCCCCACCACATACATACAGAACAAAACAAAGATCCCCGTATAGCCTTAACAGCCTGTAGGGACAAGTGTTGTTAGCAAGCACCTACAAAGGCCGGTACGACACACGAGGGAGTGGGTGGCCAACACCACGCCCGGCCGCCTTTGTCTCCCCAGTGGCGATGTTTACACATCGCTCCATGTACTCATTTTGAGGCTGAGTCGACCTAGAGGGGGCCCAGGACCGGTTCAGATAAATCATCACCGGTATTGGCTGTGAGTGGTAATCGAACCCGGGTCGCCAGGTTCGTAGCGCAGCGTGCTAACCACTACACTACCGCTGCCCACGCACACACACACACATATACATCGACCTAATGTGATTTCAAGGCAGCAGGGCAGCGTTGGTTCTGCGGGAACTTGGGCCACCGTCTCGCCGTCTCTAGGTCACGGCCGTAGAAATCGATTTGTGGCAAATGCCGTAAAGTGGATCTTTTATTTTAATTCGCCGGAAAGGTCTCCTCGTTGGCAAAGCACACGGGGGTAATTTTTATTCCCAAAGCGCCACGCGCTGCCCTTTGGGGAGAACAGTGACACCCAAATGTATTATATATCTCATGATTATTATAATTGTATCCACCTTGTGTCTTAGCCATGGAAATGTGTTGGACAAAGAAATGTGGTTGCTTCTATTTTTCATTTATTTTATTATTTCATTTTCATTTCTGATTATTTGAGTCAGCTTCACGAAAGCCACGCCGCGTGTGTTTCGCTGCTGTGGATACACAGAGGGGAGAGAAGTTGTGGCTTTACCACACAGCAGTTCCCACATCTATCCCCCTCCCCTCCGCACCCCATAACCCCGGCTCCAGCAACCAAGGTCTCCTTCGAAACCCCCAGTCACAAGTCAACCTCCACAATTCAGGGGGGGGGGCGGGGGGGGGCGGGGGGGGGCGGGAGGTGGTGTTCGAGACCTTTGTACTGACACCACCATTCAAACTCTGCTTTTATGGGAGGACCAGTGGGGTGGTGATGGGGGGGGGGGGGGTCTCTTCTTCTTTTCTGCTGCCCTCTCTGTCTGGAATTTTCTCTGCCTTATTTTGAGAATTGGGGTGAAACAGTGGAGTAGTGAGTTGCTTCACCGTGAACACGGCGTTCTGGGCTCGATTCCCAGTCACGGTGAGGTCGCTCACTGCACTGCATGCGCACCCAGCAAGTCGGAGTTCGATTCCCGAGAACGACTCCCAAAAACGTCACCAACCGGCACTGACCAACTTTGGGGGCGTGGCATGGGAAGATTTGTATCCAGAACGTCGATTGGCTTACGAACATTCAGGCCTTTTTGGTCTAGTTGAATTATCCGTCTTGCCGACTCTCTCCCCCACATCCAACCGCAGCCTGTACGCATCTCGACTCAGGCCTTCGGGGCGACGAAGTGTGACCACAACCTCCAAATTCGCCGCACACTTTGCGTTTTCAGTATTTTTTGCTTTGCTTTGAGATTCTTGGCATTGCTTTAACTGTTGATTTTCCTGTTGTGCAATTGCCCATTTCCTTCTCTTATCTCGTTTCAACGTTGTGCATTTTGCCCTCCACACCCCCCCCCCCCCGCCCCCAATTGAACTGCGTTCTGATCGTCGCTCATTCACCCGAGCGGCCCTCGACCAATTGGAGTGCAAGGCTCAATTGGGGGGGGGGGGAGGGGGGTCCCGCCCACCCAGTAAAATTTCAAGGCCATCGATGAATGAGTCAGTCAATCAATATAGGCGGGATGGGCACATCTGTGCGGGGAGGTGGAATTTCTAAGTCTTCTTAAAGACCTCTGGTTATCTCAGCATCGGAATCGGAATATGTATTTGGAGGAATCCGATGAGCTGTGAAGCTCTTTGTCACAGGTGTCCTGGACGTCTCGTTGCCTATAAGTGTTGCCTCTCGTGCCGAGTCTTCATGGCTTTTGATTAGTTCATCAATCAGATACTGGAGGAACGCTTCCCCGCGCTGCCGTTTGTCGCGGGGGCCGTTTGACCATACTTCACCAAACTGGTCAGTGCGGGATGATGAAGTGGTGAGGGAGGGGGTGGGCGAGGGGCAGGACCAGTTCAGATTTTACTCACCACTGATGTTTGCAGTGCCGGATTAAGCTAGTGTGGGGCCTGTAGCATATGTTATAAAGGGGCCCTAAATTTAAATATAAAAACATGTAAATATAAATCAGTAACTGGCACAGTAAATATTATAATAATACCAATTATTTTATTTTGCTACTGGCAAAGGGGGTCTCATGATGTAAATGCTTACCCCGAGCTCTCAATACTCTGATGGCGCGTTGTCTTTGAGTTGTGCGCCTTTTGGCGTCATCTGGTCCAACACCACGTGAGACTGGGCTCTAAGATAAGCTGTCTCGGGTGTGGACCAATCAATTTCAAGGACAATGTTTTATATTTTTTTATTATTTTATTGTTTCCCTTCAACGTGACTTTACCGAAACAGCTAAGAATATTATCAGAGTTGTTTTAAGTTGGCATTTTGACCGCAGGTATTGTGGTTAATGCAAACATGATCCCTTGTAAAAAAAGTATAATCTTCTTGGTTCTTTCAGTAAAGTCACGTAGAATGAGAATAAAACAATAAAACAAAATAAAACAATAAAATTATCACGACGTTTCGGTCACAACACAAGTGGCCTTCTTCAGGTGAAGAAACAGGTCTATCCAGGAGACAGAGCTTGAATGGACGCTGTCACGCAAGGACCGAGTCTTTTTTAAAGCTGTATGGGCGGAGTTGGATTAGCAGAGTTGGCTTAGAATGTTACCAGCCCCCACCTCTGGGGCGGAGGAGGGAGGGGTGCTGGTAGGAACCGAAATGGTTTAAAACATCTTTCCAATGGTTACTAAGCCAGAATCCATCTTCAGTTTTGTTGCAAGATAAAAGGGTTAAACAAAAACTATTGTTATAGTTTGCTGCTGACAAAGGAGGTCTCGTGATGTTGGACGGCAAGGTAATTGTATTTTTTCATTTGCTTTACAGCCAGATGATACGACAAATCGCTAACCTTAAACACCCAGTCGTTCATAAAAAAAATTGAAGGCGGTATAGTACTATGGTAATAGAGCAAGTGCAGAATCACTGAACCGGAATTGATAGCTTGACAGCTTTTAGCGCGGGGCACCTTTAAAGTGCGGGGCCCGTATCATATGCTGCTTTTGCTACTGGGATAATCCGGCACTGGCGACAAGCCTAATGCGTGTCGGTGAAACATCCTCCCTCAGCAATGACAACAGTTGCAGTGCTGACGACTCTTGATCGGCGACGTTGCTGTAAATAATCGTCACGGCCTCTCTCTTTCTCTGTGTGTGTGTGTGTGCTGTGATGACAACGGGCGGCCCATTGCCCGAAACATCGCCAATTATATGCGTGTACTTTTTAAGGCCACTATTGCTGTTATTATTTATGGGATGACCTTGTCCATCTCCCACCAAATGGTACTCATTTTATAGATCTTGGAGGGGAACGATGGAATGAATGGATTTGCAATGAAATATACAAATGAACGTATTTTTGCGGTACACCGGTGCGCGGTTTTACAAAAAGGGGAACATTTTTCGCAATAAACATTTGGCAATAATAATTTATTTTCCCCGCGATTCGCAACACCCCGGCATGAAAACCTTGCGGGGCGGTGCGTCAAAGTCACCTCTCGCGATGTCGAAGCGGTCGGAAGACGAAACGTCGGTTCACATTTTCATTTCAGAACTTTTTTCCTGAGTGAGCCGGTGTGTCACGCTGCCCCGCCGTACCGCCAATGCGTCCGCATACGTAAAAGTGACCGAACCACCCGACGGTAGCGTGAGCGACATCGCAAGTTCTCAGGAAGCTAAGCGGGGTTAACTTTGGCTAGCACTCGGATGGGCGAACGGCTACCCAAAGGTCGCCAGGTGTCGCAGGCGTGGTACTGCGAGGTGCCCAGGAGATGGCAGCACTGAGCGCGCTACTCCCCCTCGCGTGCGTGATGCTTTCCCCTGGTCCGTAACAGAGGCGTTTTGGGTTGCACCGCGTAAAAACATGAAATGTGCCGTTAGACCCGCCAGCACCCGACGCAGACAATCAGTAAGGTTTGTCACGTAAACAGAACGTGCCAATTCGTTACACGCACAGCACAGCGATGCGTCGGAGAGTAAACGCACGCCATTTACAATTCGAGTACGACGTTTCGCCAGGAATTACAGCTAGCATCATCAGGCGATAGCCAGAGCTGTGGCTGTCTCCTGATGATGTGCTCGGCGTTCCTCCCGCACCCCGATCGATCGCTCGTGAATGATTTTGAAGAAGCATTCGATACTCTTGTCCAGGGAGGCTCGAGACTTGCAGCGGACAGAAGGCATTCATTAAAATACTTAGCGGTGTATGTATGTGTGTTGAACTTCTTTCACACCCCACGTAGCCAAGCGTGCTAATCGGATGTGCGGTGGCGACTGAGATTGTGACGGTACTAACACGAAAACACTACCATGAATGTGATATTGGCGTTTTATAAAGCACGTATGGTGGGGTAATATATTATTTTCAGATTATGTTCAAAGCCTCTACCCTAATACATGAATAAACTCAAAATTATTGTCCCCACTCATTGCCCTGTGCTCGTTCCTGGACATTGAACCTGAGTGATAGCTGGAATATTGCTCGTATCTATGTCTTGAATCCGTTTTCATGATCATAAATCACCCACTAATGACTTCTTACCTACCAGAGATATGATGTTGACAGTGATGATGACGGATGATGACAAGACCGGGTCAGCCCTGGCAGGGATTTGAACTCAATCTCACACTCTTGGAAGCCCCGCTGCTAAACCAGCTCAGCTGTTTCCCCACTCTCCGCACATTACCGGAGATATTTAAAAAAAAATAACTACAGGTGTCAGCAGCACAGCGGTGGGTGGGGGGGGGGAGTGAAATAATTACCTTGCACGCGAGATAAATAAAAAAGGAACGAGCCCGTCAGCGTGGGGCTAACATCGCTCGTTAGCCGTCGCGCAATATAGCCTGTGGTCCTTCTTTTTAAACGCCGTTCCACCTTCTCCCTCCCCCCCTCGCCCCGCCCCGCCCTGTGGCAGCCGTCCTTTGGCCGCAGAACAAAAAAAAAGGGGAACAAGCGACCAAAAATATCGATGGTGATGTGACCCCCTCCAATTATTGCTCTCGAGTCACGGCGTCAGAGCCAGGGGGCACCCACAGCCTGCCGTGGTCACGATCGCCCGTCTCTTTCGCATCGAGGGACAATGTGGAAGGGAGCTGGGGGGGGGGGCCGAGATGTTAACTATCCTCACAGGAGCGCGTGGGTTCGATCCAGACCCCGACGCCTGCTGTGTATTTGGAGTTTGCGTGCCTCTGTCCCTCTCTCACTCTCTCTCCTCGTGGTCGCGTGGATTTTTGTCCGGGGAACCCACCGGTCTTGTCCCTGCACCTTTGCAATGAGCACTTGTTTTGAGGGTTTTGTGGCTGCTATAAATATCGACGTGATAAGCCACTTCGTCGAGGAGTCATTCGTGTGGCCAAGTCATAGCAGCTCAGTTGGTCTGACCTGACAAAATAAAATGAAAGAAATTGTTCAGTTTTTGTTTCAACATAAATCTCATCCACACGGTGTTTTAGGCACCACAATTCATGTGAACAACACAATCACTCACCCACTCACTCACCTACGCATCCACTCACTCACCCATTCACTCACCCACTCACTCACCCACTCACTCACCCACTCACTCACCCACTCACCCACCCACGCATCCACTCACTCACACATTAAATCACCCACTCACTCACCCATTCACTCACCCACGCACCCACTCACTCACTCACTCACCCACCCACTCACTCACTCACCCAGCAACATTGCTGGGTGAGCCCTATCTGATAACAAAAAAGTGTAATCATAGAAAGTTTACTTTAGAATGAAGGATCGTGTGGTTAAGCGGTGCGCTGATTTTACTCGCATGCAACATGCAAATGTGTGTACAAGGCCAGCCAAATCTCTTCCGGCCGGACCGCAACTTGTTCCATGATACCCGTACGGCTCTTTGTCAACATTGTTGCTGGACCCTCCATGCAGGCGACGCAAGTTATTCTTTTTTCCATACTTCACACCGGTGAAGTCGGGGAACACAGATGTGGGAGCATAGAAGTACAGCCCGACAAATAATTGTGCTGCCTTGCCCTCTGCTGTCCATAACACAGATATGCAGTAGCCCATAGCAGCTGTCTTGCATGGTGGTCGCCCATCCAAGCACTATTTAGGATAAAACCTTGCTTCGGTTCCAAGGTATGATGAAAAATGGGCACATTTCTTATCATGTGGTCACAGCCACTGGAAACCCCAATAATTCACACTTGTGGGACATTTACAAGTTACAATGTCAAAGTAGTGCCCAATGGTGACCCAGTGGCAGTGGTGACAATTCCACATTTTATATGGAAAGGGTGCCGCAGTGGCGAGATGTTAACTCCCTTGCCTTGTATGCAGGAGGTCATGGGTTCAATCCCGAGTCTGACACCAGCATATTTGGAGTTTGCATGTTCTCTCTCTCCCCGTGGTCACGTGACTTTGTCTCCGAGTCCTCCCGGTTTCCCCCTCCACATTGAGAATTAACATCACGCGTTTAAAAGTATTAGGCCGCTATAAATTTCCACATGATAAGCCACTAAGTTCAGCTATCATTGGTGATAGCCAGGCCGCTTCTGAAAAATAGCTATACAGCTCAGTGGGCCTTACCTGGTAAAATAAAAGAAAATAGTTTGTAATAGTTCTAGCTCGTGGATATTTATATTATTGAAAAAGCACACATCAGAGCTAAATTTCCCGTCAGTGTGCACTGTGATAGAGGGCATATTGGGAATTTTTCACTTAACATTTCTTGTAGCCAGCCGCCGATACCACAGATGGGGCTTTTAGACGGAGGCTGTTAACGTTATGTTGGTGGGGTCTATTTTAATTGCCGAATATATATATATGATCCTAATGGCGGTACCCCGGGGTACCAAATAACACAAAATGTGCCGAGGAAATTAAATATTTTTTTTTATTTCTGGGACACTATTTTTCCCAGGGGTGTACTTCACTCCGCGACTGGGGGTACCAATCAATCCGAAATCGGTGCCACACTCCGCGATGTCGAAACGCAGCGAGGAGGATCGCGCCGAAGCCCTGAACGCTCGCGGCACGCACCGTAAGTGGTGGTGCATCGTCGTGAATGCAGCTCGTCGAGATGAGTCGATCGGCGCATCGCCCACCATCAACAGACTCAAAATGACTGCGTCACGGACATTGTGCGAGAGCCGGGGTACTACGGTAAGGTTCACGTGTAGTCGTGAAACGAAGTTTGCCTCACCCCTTCATTTCTCAGAGCTTGAATGTATCCAATTTAGGCGAAAAACCTAGCGTTGGGGGTTTTGTGGAGTCATTCGCGATGAGGCTGAGACCACACGCGGTAAAGTAATGACGAAGGCAATATAATAATTATGATTATTTACATTTGCAACACGACGCAACGGTATCCGCTCGCTCTCGAACGAGAGAGAGGACGACTCGGAGGCACGAGCAGGAACCACAGACGAAGGGGTGAGCCGGCGCCGCAACATTAGACAAACGCTCTGCGGTCCCCTACATATACTAAGCTCTCTTTGCCCAATCGGTGTTTGCATGTGGGAGCAAACCGGAGGAAAAACCCCCGCGCGTGTCCGGGTGGCAACACCTCCATCCCGTACAGAAGGAACAGATGGAGGCGACATTTGATGTTACCGCCTTCTCCTGACTCGCCAGGGCACGGCTCCTCCTCGACGCCCCACGGGAGGAGAGGTTCACAGCGTTTGTGTGAGCTAACAACCCCTCGCCGCGTGCTTCTAATGTGCGGGCCCTTTGTCAATCCACCGCTGGATCAAGGCAAACCTCCATTCAGGTCAGTCATTCGGGGATCGTTTGGACATACTTCACCACGCTGATCAGTCGTGGTTGGTTGGTGAAGGGGCAGCCGAAAACGGGGTCAGATATCACGAATCAAAACTCGTCTGTTACAATGCGTGCAACGTTACATAACGCGCGCGCCATTTTTGCAGCGTATTTCTGACGGTATTTGATTTTCATTGGCGCAATTTTACCATCGCTTGCATCCACGTCTTGTGTTCATGTCGGAGAATATGAAATTATTATCGACGAGAATTCGAATACGGGACTGTTACATGTGCACGTCTGTTTTTCCTGATGCTGAAGCAGTGAATTACAAATGCCCTATAAAGCAAACTAGAAACGAGAGAAATATGTTTCTTTTAAGAAGGATGTTAAACATTTCATGGGCATACAAAACGAGTAACATAAACTGAACATGGTGAGCAGGTACACAACACTGAAATTAGTAAGAATAATCAGAAGGTCATATTTACATTTATTGGACATGTAATGAGAAAACAAGAGAGTGAATATAGGTTAGCACATCGGCTTTCGCGACCAATATTATCCATAATAAAAAAACACATTTGGGGTTAGATCGCTTAAATAAATATAAATGTATCGTTAAACCTGTCACCATCCGACACAGCTGATTAGTAAGGTTTGCCACGTAAACAAAACGTGCCAATTAGTTGCCACTTCAGCTGAAGCAGTGAATATAATTGTTATTTAAAATGGGGAAATTGGAGGTGAAACAGGAATCTGGGAAGCCAGCGAATTAAGTTGCCCCGTTTTGCAATTTGATCAATTGGATACAATTCTGAGCCTCTAATGCAACGCTTTTGAGAACATATCATGGACAGAGCTGAAAGGAAGGAATTCCACGATCGATCAGCGAGATCTTTGACAAAGGATATGGCACATACAGCGTGAGACTTACAGTGTGTTGCCCATTGACTAGCATAGCCCAAAGAGCAACATTGCATGTGGACTTACGTTGGCCATAGACTCACACGTTTCAGAGTAAATATCATGAACAGAATTGATAGTGCAGAGATGGCCGTTATCGGCGACGTCTTTGAGAAAGTTTACACCGCTCACAGCGAGAGAGAGAGAGAGATGCACAAAGGAAAACAACTGTGTACACGCAAATACAATATATTTTATTTTGTATTATGTGAAATGTGTCTGCTTGCACGATGTGGTTTTGAGGTCTGAATCGTTTCTGTGAAACGGGTGTCACAATATCATTTCTCTTAAACCCCACATTTGCAATCTCAAGGATGTGGCCAACGTTATTGTATTGCAACGCATGCATGTTTGTATGGATGTATGTACGCTGAACTTCTTTCACGCTGTACGCAGCCAACCGTGCTAATCGGAGGTGCGGGGGAAGGACAACAAACTTAACACAAAAATCACTTTTAAATAAATGAGTTTTCAATCAATATTTTTAAAGTGCATAGCTCCAGTGGCTTCCTAATATCGGGAAGGAGGAGCGTTCCAGACGGCCACAGAAGCGCATCTGAAAGCGCGCGATGCGGTGACCGCCTTGGTTCGACGGCCAGCAAGCAGCCGGTGCTGTGAAGATGACCAGAGTTAACAAGATGGTTTATGCTCCGTGCATGCATACAATACGGTGTGTCCTCCAAGGTGATCACGGTGGATTGACCGTGTCTTCCATATAACAACAGGGCCTCTCTGTGGGGTGACCCTGAAGCAGCATCGGGGAGCCGACTGATAATTTTTTTTTATGAAATAATAATTTTGAAATCGCGTTCCCGTTCTTCTCGACGGCGCGCACAACGCTGTCGCGTGCCAGGCCGCCTGTCCGTGCTTCGAAGTGGACTGTGATGTCCGGAAGAGTCGTGTGATTTTGTGTTGTTGTTGTTGTTTAAGTCACGTGTTTACATCTTCCTTCGAGTGCTTGTTTTACAATTGTATCATCTCTCTCGATGCGTCAGCCGCGTCCTCTCTCAAAGACGCCGGTGGTCATGGCCTTTCCTCCCTTTAGCCCTGTCCGTGATGTTTACTCAACAACCTTTGCACGAGATACTCCCAGCTGCATCCAATCGTTCAAATGACGTACTTACCTGAAGCGTGCAGGAATAACATTGCAAGTTGGTAGGGTGGCTGAGTTCGAACTTTGTGGGTTTGTTGTTGACAAATCGGCTACAAAAAGGGGCAGCACCACGCCTGGCTGAACCCAGTCGTTTGAGGACGCAGTGCACTCACCGCACACTCCGATTAGCACGGGTTGGCTATGTACGGCACGAAAGAAATTCAACGTACCTACATACTCCAAACACACGAGTGCATACACGGAGATGGGAGACGGAGGGGAGATGATTTAACCTCCTCCTCCACCCTCTCACTCCACGCGGCCCTGACCATTCATCGGATTACCTGGGTCGCCATTTAGGCTCGCGATGAAAGAATCAAAATCTTGTTCGGGGGGCAGATGCCAACACAGAGAGGGGACAATCGTCAGACCTCCGAGCTCTTTGCTCATGTACAACGTGATGATTGTTGAAATGGGTACAAAAAGATCATGAATCTTGTTTTTCTTTACATTGAGGACAACGCGTAGGGATTACGTTAAACCATTACAGCGTAGCATCGTCATCCATCAGCAGCAGCAGCAGCCATGATCCGTCCACTGCTGGATGTATGTCTGTGTGTGTTGAATTTCTTTCGCACCGTACGTAGCCGACCGTCGCTAATCGGAGGTGCTGTCATTATCGCGTACAAAGATGCATACATTCAGATATAAGAAAGCAAATATATATATAATGCACATGTTAGCACTGCCCAAGCATTTTATGCAAGATGTACCTTCAGTGAATTGCAATCGATGATATCTTGCTGCTCGTTTGCAAATAAGGTTCGCTGGCATACTTTAAATAAACAACATCAACAACAATATAACACAACAATATACCAACATGAACACCAATTAAATAACATAACAACATCATCAACGTTAACAACAATTAAATAACATAACAACATCATCGACATGAACAACAACAATAACATAGCAACATCATCAACATCAACAACAATAATATAGCATAACAACATAACACCGATAACGGTTTGACATTTCAGCAACAATAATACCAACAAAATTACATATAAACAAGACCAACAAAGGTCTTATTTTATGAGACCTCCTTTGCCAGAAACAAGATATAGGAATAGGTTTTACCCTTTTAACTGGCACAAAAACTGACACCTTTATTCAAGGCATCATGTTTGCAATAACCACAACACAAGCAGTCAAAATGCAAACAAAAAAGACAACTTTGATAATAATATGCACTGTCCTTGAATTTGATTGGTCCACACCCGAGACAGCTTTTCTTAGAGCCGAGTCTCCATTGGTGTTGGACCAGAAGACGCCAAAAGGCGTCTTGTTCATATTATTATCAGAGTTGTCTTTTTTGTTTGCATTTTGACTGCTTGTGTTGTGGTTATTGCAAACATGATGCCTTGAATAAAGGTGTCAGTTTTTGTGTCAGTTAAAAGGGTAAAACCTATTCCTATAAAGGTCTTATTGTTCACAATACCAAACACAAATACATTTTTATTCTTACAATGTAATACTTGTTTACATACTCGATGCCTTTCTGGTACAACTCTGCCACTCAAAGCGCCATCGCACGAAACTCAACAATAACATTCGAAAGGCTTAAAAACAAAAATGATGAACAAGTGACATCGATGCATACGCCACCGATACAATCGTTTTAAATAATTGCGCGCTTAAACGCAACTTTCGCAAGCGCATGCACACGCACGTGTGCACACGTGCACACGCACGTGCACACGCGCGCACGCACGCGCACATGCACGCTTTACGGCCAGCGAAGTTTGGTATTTGATCAGAAATTAATTAACTCGAGAATTAGATTTATTGTGGCAAGAATTGAATTACTGCACCGATATGGAGGCAATAACGTGGAAACAGTTAACTAATGAAATTGTCGTGACTTTGCAATTCCGTGCAACAGAAATGCAATTGTTAATATCATTAATTCTGCATTTAAATGTCACATGTATTGCCGACGCACGGAGCGATATCGATGGCATTTCATCGTGGGTCTCTCACTACAGCACAGTGCACGCTCAGTCATCCTCGTTTGAGCGTACTTATCTGAGTTGTAACAGGGCGATCCATGTACAGATAACCCCACTAAAATAACGGGGAGAAATCTAATAGAGAGAACAACAACAGCGGTTTTTTTTTATCTCCCTACCTTCGTAACCGACCACTCCAACGAGTCTCAATGCACTCGTCGCAATCCTTCAACACTCTCTCCTCTGTGAGCTATTGGAACCGTCGCTTTCAAAGTGCTCGATCAGCTGTTGAGAAGCGAGATGGACATTAGACATCAGCGGGGTATCTACAAATGAAGCGCTTGAACACCTTTATAAAGCATTTTCGAGCGTGCATCGTGAAATGCAAACATTTCGAAATATGATCTTCCAATTGTATTTTCCTTTCATTACAATGTTGTTTTTACACGTACAGCCCTTTTGTTGTTTAAAATCAATCCACTGCTGGGTAAGCGCCTCTCTCAAATGCCCGTGCAGATCGTGGGTGGTTATTTGACCACACTTCACCATGCTGGTCAATGCGGGTAGCACAGATGCAGAAGCATAGACGTATAGTACAACGGTGTTTTTTTTTTACTGCGCTGCACTTTACTGACTAACACGCATAGGCCCCACCGCGAGCCCGATGGAAACCTGCTTTTTTCATGTGCTATGAAGAAGGGCCATTGCCCGAAACGTCACCCATTTATATATATTTGTTTTCTCGGGCCACGGGTTTAGCGATGAACGTGTTCAGTTTGCTTGCGAACGGTGGTCAACCCTGGCGGGAGATATCTCATGGGACTGGGTACGTCGTAGGCAATTCGGTCATGTGAGAGTCTACTTAACGTCTATAATGAACAAATATCAGTAGTATGGGAAGTAAAGATTCATTTTCCTGGGGAGAGACTTCCACTCACCGTGGGAATTGTGACATTTACACCACCGGCTACGGAGCGGCTGGCAAGAGAAAAGCTCACCCCTGTCGATCCCTCAAAAAGGATGTCCCTGGTGAAGCTAGTTAAAATTACTGGTGAAACGTCGTACTCAGATCGTAAATGTTGTGGCTTGGCTCTGCAACACACCGGTGTGCTGTACTAGTGATGAATTGGCCACGTTCTGTTTACGTGACCACCCTTACTAGTTGGCTGTGTCGGGTGGTGGCAGGGTTTAACGACACATTTATATATTTACACGATCTAACCCCCCCCCCCCCAAAAAAACCACTATGATGGATAACTCTGACTTCTCAAAGGTCACGGCGCAGCCCTGCGATTGCTTGCGCACGCCACTGCGGGTGGATGTTTCCTCCCGACTAGACGGAGCTAACTCGGGCTGGTCAGACAGTCTTTGAAGGGATGGGAGTACCACAAACACTTCCGATCGGTTATCTGTGGTGGTACCTGGTCATACTGTCGAGTTGACACAGTCAGCAGGTGGGGGGGAGGGGGAATAAATAGGATTTAGAGTATTTGGCTACTATACATTTGGCTACTTTGAATGGGGTGCCATGGTAGCGAGATGTTAACTACCTCGCCTGGTATACGGGAAGTCGTGGGTTCGACCCCGACCCTGACGCCTGCTGCTGCTGTATATTTGGAGTTGGCGGTTTTCTTCCCGTGCTCGTGCGGATTTTTCCAACGGGGTCCTCCGGTTTTTCCCTCCACGTGTCGAAACAACGAGCGTTTAGAGTATTTCCCTGATTTAAATTTCCAATTGATAAGCCACTTCGTTGAGCTATAATTTGTGGCCAAAGTCGTCGATGAAAAAGATTCTACATACCTGGTAAACCAATATAAAATAATATATAGTTTCTTTATTTTGTATAGTTTTAAGAAACTTGCACTCATTGCTTCAAATATCGAACCGGTGACCTCGGGATCGCTGGTCCGGGTGGGCGACCAGGGGTCGCGACTACACGCCGTACGATACAAACACTAAGTAAATTGTAGCATCACTTGTGTCCGTTACATCCCCATTTTACTCGAGGGACATCTTTTACATTCTGAACAAAAGACAATACTGATTAAATAACAAAAACAAACGACGCGATTAAAATTGTAAGTTATTAGATGTCGCCAACCGAACCGCGTGCTTTCCACAACATTTCCCAGAGTCATTGACGGCGCGACAATTTGTAATGTTTCACGTTGAACGTGATCATTTAATTCCTTGTTGTGCATCATCATTTTTCGCTGCGCAAAGTAACGAAGATTATGAGGGCTTACGGTCGGCTTAATTTGATTGAAATGCGACTGAAAGAGCATTTTAAGTAATCTTTACTCACGCTTGAAGAAGTACACAAACAATGTCGTATAATTATACTCACGCTTGAAGAAGTACACAAACAATGTCGTATAATTATAAATGCATAAACGCCGTCGCATATTCGTGGGGGAAACCGATATCACGATTGGTCACCACCGTTCAAGAAAATAGAGAACGCGACAGCTCGGGGTTTTAATCCGTCACATCAAAGGCAGCCATTCCAACCCCCGCTAATCAAACGAGAGCCTTCGCCACTTTCCCGGTGGGTGGGTGGGCAGCAAAATCACTCGACTTATTTTCGGTTCTGTGGCCAAATTTATCATCAAAGGTGGTCCCAACAACTGAGGCTTGGAGTCGGGGAGGAGGGCTGAGGTTGGGAGGTTGGCGGTGAGAATGGAAAAGTCGTGGACCTGAATGAACCCTGTCTCGAACTGCCCACATTGGTTCTTATTTGGCCGAAGAATCATGTGGAAACATCTGATAAATAAAATAACATATGCATTCGTTACCAAAACACTTCTTTTTGGTTTTCACCTATCGCATTTAGAGACCGGCCAGATCTCACCAAATGTATTTTTTTAACCAATGGAAAAAAAATGCACATTGCCAATGAATCTGAAAAGCAAGGCGGAGTGGGAAGATAGGCACCTTGTTACTATTGCTGAGTAATGCGCCCTCTAAAAATAATAATTACGAGCCGCAGATTATTAATTGTAATTCCACCATTTGCATTTCAGTAATGATGACTAATACATTCATATTTATTCCACTAACAGATTAGTTGCGTTTTACAAATTAAACAAATATAATTGGCACCATAGATTCGCAGTTAGCTCCTGAGCATATTGCTGCCATCATGCGTAAGAATGAAATAGAAGTGGAGAGTCAAGGTTTTTTTTTCATCCCCCACAACCTTGATTAAAACGTGTGAGTGGAGTAGTGGGGGGATAGCGGTGGCGTAGCGGTTAATGCGCTGTGCTGCAGAACCCAGCGACGTGAGTTCAAATCCCACTCACGGCCAACACCAGTGACGATTCTCTTAATCGGTTCTGGGCCCTCCCCAAGGTTGACTCAGTCTCAAATGAGTATCTGATGCAGTCTGTAAACATCGCCACTAGGGAGGCAAAGGCGGCTGGCCGTAGTTCCTGGCCACCCACCCCCTCGTGTGCCGTGCCGGCCTTAATAGGTGCTCGCTAACAACACTTGACTCAACAGTCTGTTAAGGCTACACGGGGGTCTTTGTCTTTTGTGACTTAGGCAACAATTGACCGTGACGTCATACACGCACAGGCTCAGCTGAATAAACGTAAAATATTTAATATCAAAAATTGATATTAAATATATATATATTTTTTTACAAACGTCACCATTTTACCAGAACGTCCCACGGGTCTCCGCTGTTCCGGCTCTACCGCAGCGTCGTTCGGCACGATGTCCGACGTTTCGCTCCGCACGCCGGCAGCTTCGTCACAGCCCGCGGCAACATCCCGGAGAGTTTCCCCCCCCCCCCCCCCCCCCCCGAGCTGAAAGAGAAGCGCGTGTGTGAACAAAAAAACATAAATCAATCTCTACCTTCGACGGAGAGCAAAATGAGCGACGCGAGCTGATGCAAACAAAACGCGTCGCGTCGCGCGATGCGACCTGGTTTTGTAGCGGCGACCAGGACGTGCGCGACGAGCACACCGCACGTCGAGAAACGACGCGCCACAGTGTCCTCCTTCTAATTATACAATTATATCGCATTTGCCATGGAAGTGTCTGCGGTGAAACGGTGGCATTAACATTTTTCTTCTGCCATTGTGATGCGCGCACGCGCGCGTGTGTGCGTGCGTGCGTGCGCGTTGTTAAACAAAACACGTGCAAAGATCCCCCGTGTAGCTTTGAACAGACTGTTGGGGCAAGTGCTGTTAGCGAGCACCTATAAAGGCCGGCACCGCACGCGAGGGGAGTGGGTGGCCAGCACCACGCCCGGCCGCCTTTGTCTCCCCAGTGGTGAGTTTTACACACCGCACCAGGTTACTCATTTGAGGCCGAGTCGACCTCGGGGAGGCCCAGGACCGGTTCAGATAATTGTCATTGTTCTTGGCCGTGAGCGGGAAATCGAACTCGGGTGGCCGGGTTCACTGCGCAGCGCGCTAACCGCTACACTACCGCACCCCACACTGACACACAGACACACAAAGACACACACACACACAGACACACACACACTGACACACAGACACACACAGACACACACACACTGACACAGACACACACAGACACGCAAACAGACACACACACACTGACACACAGACACACACAGACACACACAGACACAGACACACATAGACATAGACTGACACACAGACACACACAGCCGCACACACACAGACACACACAGACACAGACAGACACACAGACACAGACACACACAGACACACACAGACACATACAGACACACACACACTGACACACAGACACACATAGACATACACTGACACACAGACACACACAGCCGCACACACACAGACACACACAGACACACACAGACACACACAGACACAGGCACAGACGAGCGAGAGAGAAAAGGGGAAACGCGTGAACGAGGCGACAAATGTAACGCCGAGACATCGCGGTCAGTCGAGGTAAGGGAGCGGTGCTCTGGCAAGGACGCATTTCGTTTGCTGAAGTTGCTTCTGCCGCTGCTGTGTTGGCAGTGGCGCACGAACAACTACAGCCGCCGTGCGCCACAACTCAGTGGCGGTGACCTCACCACGCCGCTTGTGCCAAGCTAGGTGCACTTTGAGGACAGACCGCCAGCACGTTCATCGGTAACGCTGCGTGGCCTGAAATGGGTACATATGAGAGGCGACGTTTCGGGAAAGGGTCCCTCTTCACAGCACAGCCTCTACCCAATATATATTTCTCCCGTGTGCCGCGGTGGGAAGATGTTAGCTCGCTCGCCTGGTATGCAGGAGGTCGTGAGTTTGATCCCGACCCTGACGCCTGCTGCTGTATATTTGGAGTTTGCGTGTCTCTCTCTCTCTCCCCGTGGTCGCGTGGATTTTTTTTCCGGGTCCTCTGTGTTTTTTACTCCACATTTAGAATCGACGACGCGCATTTATTTGGCTGCTGCGACGTGATAAGCCACTTCTTTGAGCTGTCATTTGTGACCAGGTCGCTTCTGAAAAAGAGCAAAATACAGTGAGGGAAAAAAGTATTTGATCCCCTGCTGATTTTGTACGTTTGCCCACTGACAAAGAATTGATCAGTCTATAATTTTAATGGTAGGCTTATGTGAACAGTGAGAGACAGAATAACAACAAAATCCAGAAAAACGCATGTCAAAAATGTTATAAATTGATTTGCATTTTAATAAGGGAAATAAGTATTTGATCCCTCTGCAAAACATGACTTAGAACTTGGTGGCAAAACCCTTGTTGGCAATCACAGAGGTCAGACGTTTCTTGTAGTTGGACACCAGGTTTGCACACATCTCAGGAGGGATTTTGTCCCACTCCTCTTTGCAGATCTTCTCCAAGCCATTAAAGTTTCGAGGCTGACGTTTGGCAACTCGATCCTTCAGCTACCTCCACAGATTTTCTATGGGATTAAGGTCTGGAGACTGGCTAGGCCACTCCAGGACCTTAATGTGCTTATTCTTGAGCCACTCCTTTGTTGCCTTGGCCGTGTGTTTTGGATCATTGTCATGCTGGAATACCCATCCACGACCCATTTTCAATGCCCTGGCTGAGGGAAGGAGGTTCTCACCCAAGATTTGACGGTACATGACCCCGTCCATCGTCCCTTTGATGCGGTGAAGTTGTCCTGTCCCCTTAGCAGAAAAACACCCCCAAAGCATAATGTTTCCACCTCCATGTTTGACGGTGGGGATGGTGTTCTTGGGGTCATAGGCAGCATTCCTCCTCCAAACACGGCGAGTTGAGTTGATGCCAAAGAGCTCCATTTTGGTCTCATCTGACCACAACACTTTCACCCAGTTGTCCTCTGAATCATTCAGATGTTCATTGGCAAACTTCAGACGAGGCATGTATATGTGCTTTCTTGAGTGGGGGGACCTTGCGGGCGCTGGAGAATTTCAGTCCTTCACGGCGTAGTGTGTTGCCAATTGTTTTCTTGGTGACTATGGTCTCAGCTGCCTTAAGATCATTTACAAGATCCTCCCATGTAGTTCTGGGCTGATTCCTCACCGTTCTCATGATCATTGCAACTCCACGAGGTGAGATCTTGCATAGAGCCCCAGGCCGAGGGAGATTGACAGTTATTTTGTGTTTCTTCCATTTGCGAATAATCGCACCAATTGTTGTCACCTTCTAACCAAGCTGCTTGGCAATGTTCTTGTAGCCCATTCCAGCCTTGTGTAGGTCTACAATCTTGTCCCTGACATCCTTGGAGAGCTCTTTGGTCTTGGCCATGGTGGAGAGTTTGGAATCTGATTGATTGATTGCTTCTGTGGACAGGTGCCTTTTATACAGGTAACAAGCTGAGATTAGGAGCACTCCCTTTAAGAGTGTGCTCCTAATCTCAGCTCGTTACCTGTATAAAAGACACCTGGGAGCCAGAAATCTTTCTGGTTGAGAGGGGGTCAAATACTCATTTCCCTCATTAAAATGCAAATCGATTATAACATTTTGACATGCGTTTTTCTGGTTATTTTTGTTGTTATTCTGTCTCTCACTGTTCAAATAAACCTACCATTAAAATTATAGACTGATCATTTCTTTGTCAGTGGGCAAACGTACAAAATCAGCAGGGGTTCATATACTTTTTTCCCTCACTGTAGCAGCTCAGTGGGTCTTACCTGACAAAATAAAATAAATTGTTTAGTTTTAGTCTCAACATAAATCTCATCCGCATGGTGCTTCAGTCACCACAATTCATGTGAACAACACAATCACTTACCCACTCACTCACCCACTGACTCACCCACTGACTCACCCACTCACCCACCCACTGACTCACCCACTCACTCACCCACTGACTCACCCACTCACTCACCCACTGACTCACCCACTCACTCACCCATTCACTCACCCACTCACTCACCCACTGACTCACCCACTCACTCACTCACCCACTCACCCACTGACTCACCCACTCACTCACCCACTGACTCACCCACTCACTCACCCACTGACTCACCCACTCACCCACCCACCCACCCACTCACTCACCCACTCACTCACCCACTGACTCACCCACTCACCCACGCACCCACTCACTCACCCACTCACTCACCCACTGACTCACCCACTCACTCACCCACTGACTCACCCACTCACTCACCCACACACTCACCCACCCACTCACGCATTCACTCACCCACTCACTCACCCACTGACTCACCCACTCACTCACCCACTCACTCACTCACCCACGCACCCACTCACTCACCCACTCACTCACCCACTCACTCACCCACTCACTCACCCACGCACTCACCCACGCACTCACTCACCCACTCGCTCACCCACTCACTCATCCGGTCGCTTCTGAACATGAGCTATATAGCTCAACGGGCCTTACCTCGAAAGATAAACAAGAGTTGTTTTGTAGTTCATCGCTGTAAGTCCACCGAGCATTGTTGATGAATGCGTGGAGTCGTTTTTGGCAAGGCCACGGGGCTATAGAAGAGACGTTTTTGGCAAGGCCACGGGGCTATAGAAGAGACGTTGGTCGATGGAGACACTCGGCGACGGACTGGCAGCCAACTAGAGACAAAGTTAACGCGACGAATATCAGAATATTTATTTGCAGTGGAGGAATCCGACGAGCTACAAAGCTCTTTATTCACAGGTGTCCAGTAGGGGCACGGGGTCAGAACGTTACAACAACAAACGATTTTTGAACACGACAGTAGGGCAAAGTGTAGGGAAAGTAAGCAAATCGTCGAAACAAAAAACGTATACATCTATGTTTATTTTTACGCGGAAAAGCCCATTGAGGTATTTGTATTATTTGTATTATTATTATTATAATACCGCATCAGAGACGGAGCAGTGAGATCGGCTCGTGCGCAGGATGGAGATCGGCCGTGGCTTTGCAAGAAATTTAACGGCACGCCGCAGATAGACCACGGTAGATTATGATGATGATGGTGGTGGTGGTGTTGTTGTTGTTGTTTGTTTAGCGGTGGCGAAGCAAGACGCAACGCTCGACAGGAACGTGAAAACATGTGCGTGTATAGAGATTTGACGCATAACGTTGTGGATGTATGCACGCTTGCTGAACATCTTTCGCAGCCCACGTAGCCGGCCGTGCTAATCGGGGGTGCGGTAAATTGTTTCATTGGTAAGCCCCGATTAACTTGGAGCGCCAATCATGATCATGCTACGGTGCCCTTACTTTTGGAACGTGTATTTCAAGAACGATTTCGTCACACCATTTAGAAAGTTCCCAAATGCAGTTGCATGTTTGGCTACTTTTTTGAATATTTAAGTGTAGTCATTATCTCATAATAATTATAAACACTCGCAATAATAAATAGAGGTTTCAAGAAATGCTTGTCGGACTTTTTTTTATTAAAATATCTACAATATTAGCTGCCTAATTAATTATCCCCGAGATTCCATATCTGAAGTGACAGGGGGGGGGGGGGAATGGTAAAGGCGCGGCCCTGAAATTGCTCTGCTCACACCACCACTGGCAGAAGGGTCCTCTGCGACAAGGGGAGGTGGAGATCGTTCCCTCTAGAAGATAATTCGGCCAACTTTTTGCACGCTGGGAGTACCCACACTCAATGAGTACCTTTTTTTTGCGTTTCGTTTGTTCGCCTTCCCCCGCACCGCCGATTCACCACGGTCGGCCACGTACGGTGCGAAAGAAATTCAACATGCATAACACACGCAACGTGTGGATGAACGAAACTGCGGCGTGCACATGTAATACGGGAGGGCAGACGGAGCGCGGGAGATGGGATCCGACCAACGACTGCAAGTCCAGCGTGCTCGCCGCTGCGCCACGTCCAGCAAAACCATCGAACAAAGACGGTCACCACCGCATCGCGCGCGATCAGACCGTCTGGAACGCTCCTCCTTCCGATTTTAGGAAGCCACTGGAGCAACGCACTTTGAAGTCTAGGTTTGAAAACTCATTTATTTGAAATTGCTTTTTGGTTTTTAGTGTTGTTGTCCTTCTCCCGCAGCTCCGATTAGCGCGGTTGGCTACGTACGGTGCGAAAGAAGTTCTACATACATACAGACATTTAAACACATTCTCCAATCTAAGCTGACTCATCTAATCGTTCTACATCTGAACTTTGCATCACGCGTAGTTATTCAACGTTCCGCGTTACGCTCCGGCACGCTAAGCATCACAAATTGGAACAATGAAGTGTTCAAAATGTGAAAAGGCAACCAAAACAAAACCCCCCCTTTCTCTATCATGAGCTATCGTACGAACTGGAAAAATGTCGGACAGAAACTGTTGTGTGTGTGGTGGGGTGCGGTAGTGTAGGGGTGAGCGCTACGCTGCGCTACAGAACCCAGCGACCCGACTTCGATTCCTGCTCACGGCCAACACCGCTGACGATTATCTGGAACCCGGTCCTGGGCCTCACCTAGGTCGACTCAGCCTCAAGTGAGTACCTGGCGCGGTGTGTAGCAAACATCGCCACTCGGGAGACAAAGGCGACCGGGCGCGGTGCTGGCCACCCACCCCCTCGTGTGCCGTGCCGGCCTTCATAGCTGCTCCTCGCTAGACAGCACTTGCCCACAACAGTCTGTCATGGCCACACGGGGGATCTTTGTCTTTGTGTGTGTGTGTGTGCGCGAACCTGCGGTGCAGTTCTGCCCTGCAGATGGTACGACCCCCCTCCCCCCCACCCCCCCCATGGTGGAGTGGGTCGTGGCGTGGAAGGAGAAACGTTGCGGGGCTGTGGGCGGGGTGCGGTGGACGCAGTGGGAGGGATGGAGACTCGCCCAGTCGGTGGCTGTGGTGACTGCGGCGATGCTGGGTGGGTGGGGGAGGGGGTGGAGAGACGGGGGGGGGGGGGCTGGGGAGCGATGCGCGGGGGGCAGAGAGGAGGGCAGCAGCGGCCGCAGAAGGAGCGGCGGTGCTGGGAGCTGCCACCCTCTGGCTGCCGCGTAATTGAAGGTCGCGGGGGTCAGAGGGCATCTTTTACTGAAGCCCTTCCCCCCTACCCACCCCACCACACCCCCCCCCGTGGACCCGTGGAGTGCGTGCACATGAGCGGAAAAGAATGGGCGAGAACAGATGTTTCCGTGCAGCTGCGCGGGGACAGGCCCGATCGTGCTGATATGCTAAGTGGGTGGGGTGGGTGGCAGTGTGTGTCTGTTTGTGTGTGTGTGTCTACGCGCGCCTCTCTAGCGATTCCAGTGCCCGGTCCACAGGGGCATGACATCTAGAACTATGGGGGCACACCGCATGCCGAGATGTCCGTGGCCATAGAGCAACGCCGGACTTTGCGATTTCCCGGTGCGGCAGTTTCAAACGTCGGCGGGCTTTCTGAAATATCTCACCCCGCCCCCCGCCCCGCGCCTCTGTACTCCCGCTATCTCTTGCGAAACGCCTGGACCGTCGTAAAAGAGAAGGCCAAATAACGTCTAGAGAGAGGGAAGTGGAGGGGGGAGGTGGGGAGGGTCGCTGGGGCTCATTCTGTAGGAGGTTCCTTCCGCCAGAAATAAAGTGAGAGCAAGCGTCGAAACGTCGTAGTTTTTTTTTGTTTTGTTATTTTCTTTGAACCTATCTACGTGACTTTACCGAAAGACCCAAAGGATATGAGAGCGAGCAATTGCGGGGGCTGCGGTCTTTGACCTCCGTCCGTGTCCGTGCCGGCTGCGTAGAGCTGCACGAATGGGACGGGGGCTGTCAGTGTGCCCTGGTGAAAGCGAGCAAGGAAGCAGGCAAGGGTCACGTGAAGCCACGATGAGGAGTTGCTTCTAATTGGGGAGGGGGGGGCATGTAGGGGAGCAGGGTTGTTTGTTTGGGGGGCCCATGCCCCCCCCCACCTCATACCCCTCCCCCAGCCCCACCACCTCCTCATTGTGTAAAACTGCCTGATTCATATCGGCAGCTTCTGGCAGACTATGCCCATCAGCAGGGGCGGAGCCAGGATTTCAGGCCGGGGTGACATTCAACAAATGTTAATTTCAAGAATGATTAGAGAGTCAGGCTGTTGAACTAGACGCCATCGGTTGGCGACACACTCTGACAATGCAGTTGCACGGAGTCCGCCAGACCGAGTGTCGTAGACTTCTACGCAGAATGTCACCCCTGTCACCCCCCCTGGCTCCGCCCCTGCCCATCAGTGTAATCCACGTCTTCATGATAGCCTTGTGGTGATCGATTGGATCAAATATCACACGTCCTCAATTATCATTATTTTTATTTATTGTTATTACCTCCCTCGCCTAGTATGTAGGAGCTCTATCCCTGACCCTGACGTCTGTTGCATATTTGGAGTTTGTGTGTCTCCCTCCCCGTGGCCGCGTGGATTTTTCTCCGAGTCCTCCGGTTTATTTCCTCCATGTTCAGAATCAACGTCGTGCGTTTAGAGTATTTGGCTGCTATAAATGTCCACATGATGACAAAGCCACTTGGTTGAGCTATCATTTATGTCCGGGTCACTTCTGAAAAAAAAACTACGTAGCTCAGTGGGCCTTATCCGGTCAAATAAAAAAAAGTTTAGTTTTAGTTGAGTAAATCGGTGTCTGAACATCATTTGGGTCTCCTTCAAGTCAACTTCTCTTGGAACAGTCTCAAATTAGCGTATTCTGTTGTTGTGCAGTCAAAACTCGGGCATTTGGGAGATGAAAGTGATCGGGCACAGTTGCTACCCGCCCTGCACCCTTTCCTTAGCAGGACGCTCTCTAACGCCACTCACACCAAGCGATCTGTGCGGGCCAGCAGAGTGATCTCTGCCATTGTGTCCCCATGTGTGTGTGTGTGTGAATCCCGTGACCCCCCACTCCTCGCGAGGATCATGGGCAGCTGTCCCGATCGCATGGCCTTTGAACGAATTCCAAGATTTAAAACGACATCGAGACAGACGTCCGGCTCCAGAGAACCTGGGCAATAGAGAGCAGTTTCTGGGCAATCGAGCAGCAGCAGCAGCAGCAGCAACCAAATGTCGCAGTGCTGAGACCCCTCCCTCTCCCTCGCCTCTGTGGCGAAATGTTAACCACCTCGCTTGGTATGCAGGAGGTCGTGGGTTCGACCCAAACCCTGACGATTCCTGTATATGTGGAGTTTGCTTGTTCTCTCTCCCCCCCGTGGTGACGTGAAATTTTTCTCCGGGTCCTCCGGTATTTCCCCCTCTACATTTAGAATTTATGTGCGTTTGGAGTATTTATTTCCACGTGGTAAGCCACTTCGTTGAGCTATCATTTGTGGCCAGGTCGCTTTTTAAAAAAAGATCTCCTTTCGATCAGTGGCCATACATGGTAAAATATGTTTTTGTTATTTATCTGGCGGCTTGCCCCCTTCCTTCTTAATGATAATAGTCATAAAATGTTGGTATAATATTCTCAATATATACAGGTGGCGGGTGGGAGGGGGTAAAGTAGAATGCATGATAGGCAAAATTTCATTGTGATTTGTGCCGGACCAGCCATCAAACCTGACCACTCTACGGTGAATAGGGTTCGGCATCACTGCTACAGGTCACGAGCAGCGCTACCATTCGCTACTGCTGTTCAAACAAGACTCAGTTCTTTGAATAAAATGGTGACCCCCCTGAATTCAATTAATCGCAAAGAAAGTGAATCATTACACCCATGATGGTAATGTTAACAAGGATGATGATGGTGATAGTGGTATGATTATGATGATTATGCAGCAACTGTCATTGAAACATAATTCATGTCGGGAATAGCTCTATGTTGGCGAGTATTTAACGATCCGTCCTGGGTTTTGCGAGCTGCCACTGCATGCTGGTATGCGCAGCTGCATCCATAATCATCATTACCATTTCCACCAGTGTACAATTAGCATCCTTTGTGCACTCATGGAAGCAATGACAATTACAGGAGCGACTGCCCGTAATGGCATGTTGAAGCGTCGCAGGCAGCCAGGGATGGATCCCATGACTTAACGACCTGGAGTTGCGTTCGTCAACATTGCACGCAGCATGTGTGTGCGGCGCGTGGCGATGTTTGGAAAAACATGACGATGTACATTTTACGTGGACGAATTTACTTTGTGTGTGGGGGGGGAGGGGGGTTGTTTTACCGTCTGGGCAGCGTGGAAGGGCAGACTGTAAGTCCGTCTTCATAAGGGATGCTTTCTATTAAAGCAACTGAAACAAACAAAAAATCCCGAATTGATGTGGAGGGGTTTTTGTGTGTGAGTGTGAAAGGTCGTGTAGCGGTTAGCGCTGTGCTCTACGAGCCCGGCGTCCCGAGTTCGATTCCCGCTCACGGCCAACACTATCGGTGATGATTATCTGAACCGGTCCTGGGCCTCCCCTAGGTAGACTCAGCCTCAAAATGAGTACCTGGTGCGATGTGTAAACATCGCCACTGGGGAGACAAAGGCGGCCGGGCGTGGTGTTGGCCGCCCAAGCCCCCCTCGTGTGTCTTTGCCGGCCTTCGTAGGTGCTCGCCAACAGCACTTGCCCCAAGAGTCTGGAAGAGGCTCTATGGGGGATCTTTGTCTTTGCAGTAATTGTTGACCCGGCTGAGATGATCAACTCACCGCTCTCGAGAGCCCGGCGTTTTAATCACAGGCGTGGCAGCCTGGATCTCTCAGGCACTGGGCTGAATAGGGAGGGCATTATTCTTATTGGAAAGGTATACAGCGATGTTCAGTGGCGTATTTACCCTCTCTTTGTACAGAGTTAGACTTTTTAAACAACTTTTATTGCCGCCAGCAGCAAAAGCACTGGAGGCGATTTCGATATGAAATACACAAAGTCACCAGCAAACAAATTTAAATAAACGCTGCAAATCCACGCGCTGTGGCGCTCAAAAGCACCGCGCACAACACGAAAGAAAAGCCACGTGGTTGTGGTGGTCATCGCGCACGCCACGTTGACGAGCGAGCGCTTCAGAAGGTGAACACGTGGGGGCCGTCCACGCTGGTCCAGAGGGGCCGATTACAGCCCTTGCTCCACCGCTGGAAGAGGGCCTCGCCTATGCTGTGTCAGTACGTGGGGGATGTTGGTTTCACACTCGGGTCATCATCACGATCAAGGGGTGGATAGCCCGTCGATGTCCACTGCACACTTCGCCATTCGTTTCCACCTTCCTCTGGCCATGTGCCGATACGCTCATTCACTGTGCCCATCTCTCCAGCACCAATGTCTGGTGATGTCGATGTCAAGACATTCTCTGTTGGGTCTTCCTCTATTCTCCGGCTCCTTCCATTTGTCCGAACAACAACAACAACACTCTTAATTTTCCTGTTGTTGTCCATTCTGAATGTATGCCCAACATAGTACCAGTGTCCTTCTCATCACTGCCCGCATCGGGTCTCCTTCCTCTTCTTCTATGTTGCAACCTGTTTCTTTCTTCCACGTCGGTCGCTCTAGGCGGGGGGGGGGGGGGGGGGGTCCAGTTGAGTGCGTCCGTCCCCCATTGATTCGTTCACACCTTACCGAGGACTCAATGTGCCACACTGCCTGTCCCGTCTTCGCACCCCCCCCCCCCCCCCCCATTAGCACGGTTGGCTATGTACGGTGCGAAAGAAGTTCAACACACACACATGGGCGAGATGTTAACTCCCTTGCCTCGTATGCAGCAAACTGTGGGTTCGATCCCGACTCTGACGCCTGTTGTATATTTGTAGTTTGCGTGTTATCTCCCCGTGGTCGCGTGGATTTTTCTCCACATTTATAAACATGCGTTTACAGTATTTGCCTGCTATAACTCATCACGTGATAAGCCACTTAGTTGAGATATCATTTGTGGCCAGGCCGCTTCTGAAAAATAACTAAATTGCTCAGTGGGCCTCACCTGATAAAATAAAATAAAAAATACTTTAGTTTAGTTTTTACATACAACTTATCCACACCGTGTTCAGGCACTACAATGCACGCCAACAACGCAACAGCACCCTCACCCACCAACTCACCCACTCACTCACCCACTCACTCACTCACCCACTCACTCACCCACTCACCCACTTACCCACCCACTCACTCACCCACTCATTCACCCACTTACCCACTCACTCACCCACTCACCCACTCACTTACTAACCCACTTGCCCACACACTCACCCACTCACTCTCCAACTCTCTCATTCACCCACTCACTCACTCACCCACTCACCCACACACTCACCCACTCACTCAACCACTCACTCACTCATTCACCCCCTCACTCACCCACTCACCCACTCACTCACCCACTCACCCACATATTCACCCACTCACTCACCCACCCACTCACTCACCCACTCACTCACCCACTCACTCACCTACTCACTCACCCACTCACTCACCCACTCACTCACTCACCCCCTCACCCACTCACTCACCCACCCACTCACTAACTGACTCGCTCACCTACTCACTCACCCACTCACTTACTCACCCAATCTCGCCTTCAATTACCGACTCACCACATTGTAAGTCACAAAATGTATCTCTCTGCTTCTTCCCTCGCATTGCTCCACTTAGGGATCTCCTCCCGTTGTCGCTTTTTCCCCAATATCCTATATAATAACTTAGCTCTACTCCAAATACATTTTAACTTTTATCATTTTTATAGTGCTGTGGTGGGGGGGGGGGGAGCTCTGGGCCTGTACTCAGCAGCAGCTGTGTTGTAATAAATACAGACCGTTATAACTTGCATGTTCACAAATACATTAACAGGTAATGAAGGCAGATGCATCTATAGACACCGCAGTTGTCTCACTCCTTGACAAGAAGTCGCCAATTTGTGTTTTACTGGAAACCCGGGGCGCAGAGTACCAAAAAAATCATCATAATAAATGACGAATGTGAAACTTTTCACGATGACTTTCACTTAAAAAAACACACACACACACGGTGCATTCGTGTACCGTGAAATAAATACAATAAAAATGATGCCTGGGCAAGCGATTCAAGTACTTTTCTGCGGCTAGAATGCATGAAGATGCATTAAAGTTGTTATTATGTTTTTGGATACATATTTCTCACATATATATTAAATGTAGCCTTCTGTTGCTTCCCATGTGATTTTATCGCATGCACATTGCTTGTAAAGAATGTTGCAATTTACGCGTTGTGTAATAGTTACAGTGGAGCTTGCCGATTGACTCGCAATCCGCCCATGTCTCCCTCGCAGTAATTATACAATGGAAGCCAAATGAATGCCCTCGCAATTTTGAAATCGGCGAGTGGCATGGAAGGCTGGCATCGCGAGGGGGTATTCCTGGTTCCTTAATTAAATTAATTGTCGACTAAACGCTGATTGTTCACAATTTATCAGCGCTCGTCATTTGCTGGAGTTTCGATCGCGCACGTAATCTCCATCGAAATTAAAATTAATTACAGGTTTTTATGAATTTCCTTTTTCTCTCGGTGACAGTGTCAAAATAATACAAAAAAAAATATCCCCCTCGTCATTATTTTTAATGAACCAGTTATTCTGTGTGTGTGTGTGCAAGTTCAACCGAAGCGGCAAACGTGATCTCTTAAGTACTTAAAAATGTGCCTGCTCTACATAAATTAAACATCGTTGTATCCGATTTGCATTCGTGATAATTTGCGCTTTATGGGTTTTTTTATTTTTACACATCCAACTGTTGATAGAGTTATTAACATATTACGATGTACAACTTTGTCAATGTAGATATATATATTTTTTAATAACAACACTGGTATTTTCGGGGAAAACATTAACTCGTGCATTTACTCTACACAGAATATGGCACAACAATTCCTTGTGAACAGCAAACTATTCAATGTTTACGAGAATTGCCCGTCACAATTTGTCCCGGGTATTTCGCTAACCGCCGCAAAGACGCTCCCCAAGTAGCCGGGTGACGCAAGTCCCGTACCCGGCCACGGCTAGCGGAATCGCCGAATAATTTCTGAACCAGTCCGGTCCCCCCCCCAATTCATCCATTGCCCCCACCCCCTCCCGCCTCACTAATCCACACTGACGACCAGCGTGGGAGAGGTATTCATCCAGCAGTGGATAGACTAAAGGGGGCTGTAAATGTAGACTTTTGATCATTTATCATTGACACTATATCATAAACCATTTTTTTGAGCACGTGGTATAACGAGACATTTTTTGAGCACGTGCTATATAACACTTAAATGTAAAGCGGATACCAACCTACGTACATTTTTGTTTAGAACGTCGTCGGCTAGGTCGGACAATTCTGTCGCAGCTTCGCGTGGGCTCGACTCTCGTCACGTCCGCGTCCGGAGTTTTCCCTTCGCCCTCCGAGCAAAAAAAGTGTTCTGGGGTGCATTTCCATTAAGCCATCGAAGCGCGCGTCTTTGAACAGTGCACCTCGTGCCCGGCGGAGTTCAAACGAAGTTTGTTATTCCGCATTCTGGGGTCTGCCCTCATGCGTTCCCTGTAAATGGCTACAACAACAAAACATTCCACAAAATGTTTTTTTGGTGGCAACTTCCAACCAAGTGTGGGCTTTTTGCCACCTCTGAGAATTAAAGTTCAGCGTGCTTTGGTTTTGGAGACCACAGGCTTGCTTTTTTTCTTTCTTTCTGTTATCTCTGTGTGTACACTTGTTGCTTTAGTAAAAAAAAACTGTTTTATTTTATTTTGCAGCTTGCTTTAAAAAAAAACAGCTGACAACAATTTGCCAAAGTACGGTGCTTAAATCGCAAATGCATGCAGGGCGCTGGCTCACGCGGTAAGCATCCAAACCTTATTCGTGTCGAATAGAAAGTTTTTTTTGTTAATGTTCCTAGTTTTCGATACTTTTTAAACATATTTTTTTTCTTTTCCGCAACCGAAATGTAGATACGCATTTAAAAGTGCTCGTTTATTATAATGTCACCAGTGGTCCCAATTACCGAAATAATACCGTATTGCACGGACACATTTGCTGCAATTATCAATTCCGCAGGGTTCCTCTGGGTGGAGAGGTGGGCGCCTTAATCAGACGACGACACGCGTCACAAAACTTGGGCGACCGGGGGGATGAAGTCCCCCTGGGCACGGCTAACGAGAGAGGATAACCTAAAGCAGGGGTGGGGAACGTCCGGCCCGCGGGCCGTGTGAGGCACCGCGAAATCATTTGGGTCTGGCCCTGCCAAGGCAACCGCAGGCGGGATTCAAAATTCAATGAATCTAGGAGCAAACCTGGAAAAGCAGTTGCGAGTAGCAACATCATCAATACCAGCTAACATCATCACACGCCTCACCAAAGAGGAGCAGTTCCAGCCATCGCATTAGGGGCGAGTTAATGAAATGTTTGACCAAATATAACAGGCTAATTTTTAAGCTGATAATTTTGTATGGCCCGCGAATGATGTTATAAATATCTAAATGGCCCTTGGCAGAAAAAAAGATTCACCACCCTAAAGGGTGAGTTGGGGTGGAGCGGTTGCACGGTGGGTAGCGCAGTGCACCATGAATTCCCGTGGTCCAAGTTCGATTGCCAGCACTGGTGTTAACCAAGTAACGGCTAACATCAGTGGTGAGTGATAAACACGTGACCTGCCACCCCCACCTCCACCCCCATCTCCCTACTCCCCCCCTCCCACAAATAAAACCCTCCAATGACCTATATACAGCATGGAGGAGCCTTCATCCAACAGCGGATTGACAATGACTCTGTTAGTATTGTTATTCTACGTCAGGGGTTGTATGCGATTGCTGTATGCTACCTCCAGTGGAATATAAATCCAATTGTGTTCTAGGCACAACGCGATGTTTGCCCTACTCTTTCTATACGATTGATTAAAAAAAAAACATCGTCATGGCTACACGTGAACGGGAAAGTAGCAGCTATAGGCTGTGCAAATCTTCTTTGACAAATCTGATGATTCCGAAAACATTCGCCGAGACATTTAAAGTTCTGATCAAACCGGGCTCTCGAGTGCGGCGAGTTGAGAGTCTCAACCGGTCACCGATGACCGCACGAGAAAGCAATAAAACAACCCCGCCACGTTGAACTCGTCATTAACCGTTGGTGAACTTTGTGCGCTCTCCATCAGCGTTGGTGGCGCACTTTTAAAATAAGTACCTGAAAAATCGAGTCGTCGGAAATCAAAATTATCGCTCAGAATCAGCTCCCTTTAGAAACCTCCAGACACTGTGTGTGTTGTCAGAAAAAAAACCGTGTCCCGTGCATCACGGTGACATTCATTGACTTTCCCCAAAGACGCCGGTGGAACCATCGACCATATTGGAACATGAGAATCTGAATAATTATTTATACTGGAGGAATCCGATGAGCTATGCAGCTCTTTTTCACAGACGTCCAGTAGAGGTCGGTCAGAACGTTACAACAACAGACAATACAAAAACACGATAGGACTTCAAAAGTGTAGGAAAGGTTAAAAAAATTTCACAAAAAAACTCGATACAAATTCAACAAAAGAGTGGGATCCCCTCATCGTGCTGCTGGAGTCTCTGTCACAGCCTTCACCTTCTCGGCGTCACCAGCCAGGCAGTCTGCCAGCTGTCCTGACTGAGAGCTGTAGTTACCTTTGTAACCTGTGAAGGCTGTTAATAAATAGAGTGCCTCCTACTCCTCGTGTCTCTGAGTCAATCACTACACATGCATGCATACAACAGGCCGATGTGCACATCTCATTCATGAAGGGAAAATAAAAGACACCATCCACAGGAGTGCGATTGTGACCATGCAACCCAACCCACGGACAGTGTAGTAAAAACCACTGTCATCTGCGCATTCAAAGGAGAAGGAACAGGAAAACTGCACGAACTCTCTCCTGAAGCCATCTCATCGTGGCTAGCAGACCGCGACATTGGCATTTAGCGCCTGAAAATATGGCGAAATGCAATATGAAGATAGAGATACATAGAGACATGTAGAGACCCACTGAGATGCATCGAGAGACGTAGAGACTCGTAGAGAATTGTCACCTGTGTTCGAACGACAGGAATTCATTTGTAGCGATATCTGGTTGCGATATTGCGTTGAACTTCATTGCAGTAAAACGACACCGTGTTTTGATTGTTCGGCTGGACCTAGGCCGAGAGACGTGTGCCGGGTTTTGGTCTCCGGTGAGGAAAAGGGTGGCAGCCTCAGTCAGGGGCTGTGAACAAATCGCTTCACTGCGTCTCCGCAAATCGATGGGCTCACACCGCACGGCCCTGCACCAGCCAGACACCTTAATTTTACACGGTGCCCACTTCCCGTCGTGCGAATGTCCCCGCTCGTGACAACGTGTGGCAGCGGCTCTGTAATTAAAACAAAGTAACGATCGTTGCGACGGCGCGAACGGGCGAAGAGGCGAACCCCCGCGTGCCCAAGGTCCGTCACCGATGACATCAACTCGCCCCTCGGCCGCGCTGCGCCATGCAACTCGGCCACCGTTCTCGCGATCGATTCGTAATAATACCTAGTTCCTGCCGGTTTAGCGCTGTTGGGATCTTTTGTTGTTGTTCTTATTATTATTATTATTGCTGTTGTTCAAGGGCCTAGAACGTCCGTCCGGTTCGTCCGGTTAATAACGGAGAGCCCCGGGCGGGTGTTTGTGCCCGCACTGGCGAACAAATGGCGTCACGGCGGCCCAACGGGCGACAGACGGGCCCTGCGTCCGGCCAGCTCGCCGGGGAGGCCCTCCCGGTGCCAGGCCGTGCAATTAGCGGCCACCCACCCCTCCTCCTCCTCCTCCACAATCGCCCCCCACCACCCCCCCACCCCTTCTCCACGCAGCACCCCTGGGCACCCATGGAGGCTCCGGAGTGATGGCACCGAGGTTGCGGCTGGCGAAATCGCGCTGGTGGGTTGGGTGGCCAGTGGGGTTAGGGTTGGCCTGGCGCACGCATGCCCGAGCGCGTGTGGGTACGTACGTACGTGGGGTGGGTTTCGGCCGGAATTGGATTTGAATCCCCAGAAGCGAGTGCTCCGCTTCTTTTGGAATATCCAAGTTGGAGGGGTTGAGGGGGGCGGTGTGCGCGGTGAATGTATGGTGGGGAGGGTGGGGGGCTGTAAAAGAGAGCCAGGGTTGCGGGGGATGGGGGGAGGAGGAGGAGGGGCGGGAATAGCTTTTTTGGGAGGAAAGTCTGGCTTGGAGGGGGAGTGTGTCCCCTGCTCAGTGAGCAGATGGAAGGGTTCGCAAATTAACTCCCGCATGCCGAGTGAAAGTCATAACTCCAATGAACTGTAAACTTTACAGCGCCAGGATAATGAATGGAGGTTATTGTATCTTAACGGTCCCATTAAATGTACCCATACCTTAATCACACTTCGTTAAAATACTCCTTATTCTCTTATAACATTTTAAGAGTTCGTTTTTTTTTTACCCATCCCGTAATACTTGCACTTAATCTGAAGGGACTTTAAGAGTAATTGGACTAAATAGCTGCGCTTTTCTGAGTTTTTTTTGCCTTTTCAGGAAGCCTCACGTTCAAAAGTGGATTGTTTTTTTTTTTCAAGCGCGTTTTTAACCACTGGGTGATAAATGTTTAAGTAACATCTATTGTAAATGTAATGTTTAAAAGCAAGCACCATTTCACCTCGACATTTATATTAATGCCATGCCACTTTTGAGGTTTTTAGTCTGGCGCAAAACCTTTCGGGCAAGCCCAGACCTTGAGCATAAATCGTGACATAATAATAATACAAATACCACCGTGAACATATTTACCATGTTTAAAACTAAAGTGTCCCTTTGTGAGAAGCATCCCAAAAACAGCACGTCGTCGTTGTTGTTGTTGTTGTTGTGTATTACAGACCAGAAAACCAACAGCAAGCAGTTCGCACACATTGCGTAAGTGTGTCACGCATGCGGTGTGTGCAAAGGCCGACAAGTTAATTGCCCCGACTAGCGCCCGACTAGTGCCTGTGGAGACTGCGGATGCCTGGTGTGGTGGACACGAGCTGTGAGATGGACAGCAGATGGAATTTACAGAAGTGGGATTCTTAAATCTATCTGTGCGAAGGTTCCGGGGTGTGACCACCTCCGCGTGCGTGGGTTTGTTTCTGGATGAATCCGAATTTTTATTTATTTATTTATTATCCACACGCCACAACGCGACTCAATATTTGTTGGAATTCGCTAACCATCTCAGCGCTGGGCCTTCGCGAAAAAAAGAGCCTTGAGACTCAATGTAGCATTTCGTTGATCGGTAAATGCCATCATTATTACCCTGACCACGTGTACACTTAAAAGCAAGGCGTATTTAGCCTCTTTGTGCCGTGGATTTTTTTTTTGTTAAGTTGCGCAAAAAATTCAACCGGCGCCGAGGCTCGCCGTAAGATCGCGTCCCCCCTCCCCCCTCTCCCCCCACACGCGCGCAAAATCTGCGCCGTGTCTGTGCCTGCAACAAACGGCGAGACGGAGCACGTACACGCGCACACACCTGCGGGCAGCGCGCACGCAACTGAGCACACAAGCTGTGCTCTGGCAGCCTCTAAAGCCATGATGCAAAATGGAGCGTAATGATGATTTTATTGCGCACAACTCTCCCATGGTTGTGCGTTGTCTGGCCGCGCGCGTCTTGGCTCCATCCCTCCCCCCTCCCTTGCCCCTCCCCCCCCCCCCGACCCTTTACACCCCCCTCCCCATCCCCTTCATCCTCCACCGCCGCTACTACAGCACCCGCGCTCGCCTGCTGCGAATCACTCTGCTGCTTGCCGCTACTGGCATTTGGGTCCGCGCTTGCGTTTTTACGACCAATTAATGGCGCCGAGGCCCGCCTGCCCCGAGGCTGGCGCGGACGGTGACGCCGCAGGGGATGGCGAACCTCTCGGTGCCAGGAAGCCGCGAGCAAGCGAACCCTGTGCAGGGAGATGCGCAGAGAAGCCAGGCGCGCGCTCGTCCACCGCACGTCGCGGTTTCGTGTCTCTCTTTTTGCGTTCGACTGGCAACGCCTGTTGTGTTTCAAAATGAGAATGTTTCTTCGTGAAGTGTTGGAAGAGGAGGAATCCCTTGAGCTATGAAGCTCGTTATTTCCCTCCCCTCTCCCCCCTAACACATGTCCAGTATGGGCGGGTCAGCAAGTTACAGCAGCGAATAATGCAACAGCAAAGAACGATAGGAGTGCGACACAGAGCAAAAGGTAAGTAAGTCACTGAATTATATAAAAAAAAATACATTTATTCTATAATTCAGATTTATCATGCTTGGGCAAGGTAGAAAAAACCAAAACAACGACAAAACAGTCCCAGACCACACCAGCAGTGGTCCCTCAGTAAGATGCCCACGTTGACATTGAACTATAGATACACAGCAAATGATTCCAGTCGCTGCACAAGGGAGAATGGGGATCGTTTCTTTGTTTGCGTCGAAAGCTCACCGTGCACGCTGTCGGATTCGCGTGTTGTAAGAGTCTCGACATTTCGCACAAAATATTTCGGTGCATGCGATGGGCTCACGAGGCCGTAGACAACTCCTGAGTCAAATCGCGACACAGAATCTGAACAATTCATCGAATCGCTGGGGAGTGATTATACACTGTGTAACAACATGTTTTTGGTTCCTGGGAAGTAATTATTATTATTTCCTATTTGCTTATGACTCAAAAGTACAGAAAATGGCTATCATTCCCCACAAACTTTGCATTTGTGACCAGAACAGTGATATTTAAAAATTTACCTATTTTCCAGAACATTCCAGATAGATTCAGTGCTGAGTAAATTTGGAGTAACTTCTAGAACATTCTAGAATTTTCCAGTCATATAAATAGTAGTATAAATACAGGTGCCTTAAGCTCACCAGTTCAGTTTAGTTTCAGCTGCCTAAGTGGATACATATCTGCATTTTTCTGAGATGGCATCAAGAGGCTGCAAGCATCCGGCAGACGCATTTTGCAATGTCTGCGGCCAATTTATCAAGACAAGAGCGAGAAAGTACTCTGGAAGCATCTGCTATGATGTGTGAGGCCTACAAGTCATATTTCGGCATGCCTGTCGGGGATCAAGACAAACCCTGGGCACCTCATTTCACCTGCGAGCAATGCAAAAACACTCGGGAAGGTAAGATGGACAATTGTTGCTCGGAATTTTATGATACACATTTTCTGTTATTGTGAATGTTTTTCATTTTTAAATGTTTTACAATCTTCAATGTTATTAAAAAATATATTATATATGAAAAATGTTGCGAGCATCTCTTACACATTAGTCATGGGTGAAATAAATGTATTTTTGTAGGATGGTACAGAGGGGAAAAGAGAGTCATGAAGTTTGCTATCCCAAGAATTTGGCGGGAACCCACTGACCACTCAAGCAACTGCTACTTTTGCATGTTGGACCCTTCCAAACGTCGGAACTGACAAGAATGCACCTACTATCACGTATCCGGACCTTCCTTCATCCATCGCCCCGGTGCCACACTGCCATGAGCTCCCCCCCGTACCCACTCCTCCGGAGAGAGAGCATCCGTCTTTAGAAGAGAGCAGCAAGTCAGAGAGCGAGGAAGACGTTGTAGATCCAGATGACAATTTCAGAGGTGGAGCTGAGGACAGAAACCCATACTACCCCAACCAAAAAGACCTCAACGACTTGATCAGAGATCTTGCTCTCACCAAGTCCAATGCCGAGGTGTTGATGTATAGGCTCAAGCAGTGGAACTTGTTGGATGAAAGTGTGTAAGTCGCAGATCAGAGGAAGCGTCACCAACCTTTTTGCAGCTTCTTCACCCGTTAAGATGGGCTCTGCTTCTGCCACAATGTGACCAGTCTGTTCGAGGCAATTGGAATTGCCTGTAACCAGAATGAGTGGCGCCTGTTGATTGACAGCTCATCCAGGAGCCTCAAAGCCGTGCTGCTCCATAATGGTAACAAGTACCCGTCTCTTCCCCTGGCTCACTCGGTGTACCTCAAAGAGGATTACAACAGCATCAAGATCTTGCTGGACCCCTTGAAGTATGATGAGTATGGCTGGGAGGTCATCGGAGACTTCAAAATGATGGCAGTCCTTTTGGGTCTCCAAGGCGATTTTACCAAGTTTCCCTGGTAGCTTTGCCTTCGGGACAGCAGGGACACCAAGGCGCACTACCACAGGCGGGACTGGCCACAGCGGACCAAGTTCTCTGTGGGGAGGAACAACGTCAAGTGGGAGCCACTGGTGGACCCCCAGAAGGTGCTGATGCCATCACTGTACATCAAATTGGGCCTTATGAAACAATTTGTCAGAGCTGTATATAAGGAGTCGGCAGCCTTCAAGTGCTTTCAAGACTTCTTCCCTAAGCTGTCTGAAGCAAAGGTCACAGCCGGAATCTTTGTCGGACCATAGATGAAAAAGATCCTGGAGTGCAATTAATTCCCCAAAAAGCTCACTAGTAAGGAGAAAGCAACTTGGAACAGCTTTGTCGCAGTGGTTCGTGGCTTCCTGGGCAATCACACGGTCAAAAACTATGTGGAGTTGGTTGAGACTGGTAAAGAACTACGGCACAATGGGCTGTAGGATGTTCCTCAAAGTCCATATCCTTGATGCTCATCTTGATAAATTCAAGGAGAACATGGGAGCATGCTCGGAGGAGCAAGGCGATTACTTCCACCAGGATATACTGGACTTTGAACGCCGCTACCAAGGACAGTATAACGAGAACATGATAGGAGACTACATTTGGGGGCTGATTCGTGAAAGTGATTTACAGTATAATCGTAAATCTCGAAAAACTTCTCACTTCTAAATCTTTTATAGTAATTTTTGTGTTACTTTCGTATAAATACCTGTTAATTTAGATTCATATGTTGTTTTTTTCTGACTTTATGTGAACGAAAAGAGACACATTCGCCCGTTTTCTCATTGAAAATAGATACATTTCAAAATATCACTGTCCTGGTCACAAAAGCAAAGTTTGTGGGGAGTAATAGCCATTTTATATACTTTTTAGGCATAAGCAATTACGAAATGACACTTACTACCCAGGAACAAAAATTGTGTTACATCGTGTTTTGTTACACCTCAACTGAACTAGCAGGGTTACCACGTGTCCAGGTTTGAACCACACAGTCGGGGAATTGGCGTCTGCGTTCAGGCGGCAGGAATTGCTTTGAACCGAGCGAGATCCGGTCACCAGTCTATGTGCTGAAACTTATAACAGTTTTACGGCACCCATTTGATAGAAAAAGGCTGATTGATATCAATAATAATATCAATAATTATTATAATAATGAAAATAATTATAAATCTGCATTATCACACTATTTATTATAATTATTATTGATTCAGTGCCCTATACGCCGGGGCGTCCCAAAGCACTTTCAAATATTTTAAAGGTCACCCCCCCCACCCCCCCCCCCCCCAAGTGGCAGCTGTCCCCGTGGGCACAAAGGTGACTCCAGCACCCCGGCCGGCAAAACGGACATAGTCTGCCAGAAGGGCAGAAAGGGGGCTATGCTTGCTGCTGCTGCTGCTTCTTATAATCCGATTTGGCGAATGCCACTGCCTGAGTTTGGTCTGTTTGAAAAGGTGGCAACCGCCGCGCAGGTGGCTGCCACCTTTGACGGCTGAGCGAGTTGTTTTGCACGTCTCGTTACCTGCAGCTACTCGTGCTGTTAACTATTCAAGCGGCATGTTTTTTTTTTAGCACTGCGTCGTTAGAGAAATATTTTTTTTAATTGTAATTCTCATCAGGTTCTTCCATGCTGTTAAGGGCGTTCTCCCACCCTTTATTATTATTATCCATCTCTCTGGCCTCACTGTTTACACGCTGTAAAAAAGGGCCAATGCCTTTCCAATGTGTCCACGCAAAGCATGGCTGTCATAACCCATCATTCCCTTTTCTTATTACGAGAGGGCTAATGCCTTGAATTGTATCTGTGGGACCTTTTTTTCCAGTATCATAAAGGATGAAAAATGATAAAAGGTTTTACCCTTTCTGGCAATAAAATAGGCGTTACGATTTTCCATCACCAAATAAATACCTTTTTGCGAGGTCAATGCAGACGTGATGCCTTGCAAAAGGTATCTTTTTGGTATTTGAACATCTTAACACCTATTCTTATTTGTCTTGACTTGCAGTTTTCCACTTGGATTCGTCAGTCTTGCTATTTGTATGGTCAAACGTACAGTGAGGGAAAAAAGTATTTGATCCCCTGCTGATTTTGTACGTTTGCCCACTGACAAAGAAATGATCAGTCTATAAAATTAATGGTAGGTTTATTTGAACAGTGAGAGACAGAATAACAACAAAAATAACCAGAAAAACGCATGTCAAATTGTTATAATCGATTTGCATTTTAATGAGGGAAATGAGCATTTGACCCCCTCTCAATTAGAAAGATTTCTCGCCCCCAGGTGTCTTTTATACAGGTAACGAGCTAAGATTAGGAGCACACTCTTAGAGGGAGTGCTCCTAATCTCAGCTTGTTATCTGTATAAAAGGCTTCTGTCCACAGAAGCAATCAATCAATCAGATTCCAAACTCTCCACCATGGCCAAGACCAAAGAGCTCTCCAAGGATGTCAGGGACAAGATTGTAGACCTACACAAGGCTGGAATGGGCTACAAGACCATTGCCAAGCAGCTTGGTGAGAAGGTGACAACAGTTGGTGCGATTATTCGCAAATGGAAGAAACACAAAAGAACTGTCAATCTCCCTCGGCCTAGGGCTCCATGCAAGATCTCACCTCGTGGAGTTGCAATGATCATGAGAACGGTGAGGAATCAGCCCAGAACTACACGGGATGATCTTGTCAATGATCTCAAGGCAGCTGGGACCATAGTCACCAAGAAAACTATTGGTAACACACTACGCCGTGAAGGACTGAAATCCTGCAGCGCCCGCAAGGTCCCCCTGCTCAAGAAAGCACATATACATGCCCGTCTGAAGTTTGCCAATGAACATCTGAATGATTCAGAGGACAACTGGGTGAAAGTGTTGTGGTCAGATGAGACCAAAATGGAGCTCTTTGGCATCAACTCAACTCGCCATGTTTGGAGGAGGAATGCTGCCTATGACCCCAAGAACACCATCCCCACCGTCAAACATGGAGGTGGAAACATTATGCTTTGGGGGTGTTTTTCTGCTAAGGGGACAGGACAACTTCACCGCATCAAAGGGACGATAGACAGGGCCATGTACCGTGAAATCTTGGGTGAGAACCTCCTTCCCTCATCCAGGGCATTTAAAATGGGTCGTGGATGGGTATTCCAGCATGAAAATGGCCCAAAACACACAGCCAAGGCAACAAAGGAGTGGCTCAAGAAGAAGCACATTAAAGTCCTGGAGTGGCCTAGCAAGTCTCCAGACCTTAATCCCATAGAAAATCTGTGGAGGGAGCTGAAGGTTCGAGTTGCCAAACGTCAGCCTCGAAACCTTAATGACTTGGAGAAGATCTGCAAAGAGGAGTGGGACAAAATCCCTCCTGAGATGTGTGCAAACCTGGTGGCCAACTACAAGAAACGTCTGACCTCTGTGATTGCCAACAAGGGTTTTGCCACCAAGTACTAAGTCATGTTTTGCAGAGGGGTCAAATACGTATTTCCCTCATTAAAATGCAAATAAAATTTTGACATGCGTTTTTCTGGATTTTGTTGTTGTTATTCTGTCTCTCACTGTTCAAATAAACCTACCACGAAAATTATAGACTGACCATTTCTTTGTCAGTGGGCAAACGTACAAAATCAGCAGGGGATCAAATACTTTTTTCCCTCACTGTAAGGGGGTTAAACGGTTGGGCCGGAAGGTCACCAACACTGCGGTGTGAATTTGGTGACCTGAACTCGATTCCGAGCCACCGCTAACACCGCTGACGGATGATAACATCTCATCTGATCCTGACCACCCACCCCCCCCCCCCCCGGCAGTAGAAACGACGGGAAACGTGTGTGTGGGTACCCCAACCTCTTCCGAGACGTCGGGCCTGCAATGGGTAAGTAGACCAAGCACACCCCTGAGAGGGAGATCTCCAGAGTTCTCTCTAATTGAAAGAAATTGCAGGGCTGAACCTTTACCTTTCGCAGGTCGTCTGGCAAGCGTGGAAGATGATGTCAAATACCCTCACTCTGACGACAGTGGCGTGCACAAGAACTTTCAGATGTTGCGCCTTTACTCTTTATTTTTCTACCTTCACCGAGTTAATCTAAAACAAGATAATAAAACACTCCAAAAAAAACACGCGATGCACAACAGCCGAATAATTGAAATTCCTGCGCAAATCCAGCTGCCAAGTTACATTTACAAAGTTACATTTGCAGAGAAGTTAAATGTACACGGTTGTGGGCGCGTTGTCCCACCCACACGCATCTGTGCGTACGTTTGAGCGCCCGTGCGCGTGCGTGCGTGCACGTTGGGAGTATCACAGCGGAGGTTACTCCCGTTTTGCCGAGCTTCCGTGCTCAAAAAACATTGGAACACATCTGTAAAAAAAAAAAAACCGCGTGGTGTGTAAAATTGTTAAAACAAAAAATTAAAACGTGAAAAAATGTTAAAATGGAAAAAAAATAGACGTGCTTGGGGGTCAAGAAATCAAAGTAGTTTTTCCATAACAGAGGGGGTGTCGGGTGGTGGCGGGTTTAACGACACATTTATATTTACGCCATCTAACCCCCCCCCCATTCCCCCTATTACGTGTTTAAACAAAAGCAGTATATACACTGTGCCTCAACTATAAAAAGGAGCACAGCAAAGGCCCTGTGCGACGAGGTCACCAACACAAACTGGAGATGCCTTGCCAGGAGGTCACACAACTGGAGGACGCAGCAGTGAATCTGTGCACCGACCTGGGTCAACTGTTGCAGGCCGGGGACTGGCATCTGGGGCGCCACGGTTGGCCCGGATGTTAACTACCCCTGGCCTGGTAGCAGTGCCGGATTATCCTGGTAGCAAAAGTAGCTACATATGTAGTAGCAGCTACGGGCCCCGCACTTTCTAGGGCCCCGCGCTAAATGCTTTCGAGCTATCAAATCCGGCTCAGTGATTCTGCACTTGCTCTATTACTATAGTACTATACCGCCTTCAAATTTTATGAACGACTGGGTGTTTTAGGTTAGCGATTTGTCGTATTATTTGGCTGTATAGCTAATGAAAAACTACAATTACTTTACAATGCAAGTAAAAAATGCGTGTTTGAATATGTATGTTTTTTTAATTTTTAACATATGCTTCAGGCCCTGTACTAGCTTAATCCGGCACTGCCTAGTATACAGGAGGTATTGGGTTCGATCCAAACCCTGACGCCCATGGTAAATTTGGAGTTTGGCATTTCTCTCTCCCCATGGGCAGCATGGATTTTTATCGGGGGGGCCTCCTACGGTTTATTTTTCCCCCTCCGCATCTAGAATCAACATCGGGGCGTTTAGAGTATTTGGCTGCTGTAAGCATGTCCACATGACGATAAGCCACTTTGTGGCCAGGTCAATTCTGAAAAAGAGCGATAGAGCTGAGTGGTATTTTTCCTGGTAATATGAAATATTCACAAAAAAACGTTTAATAGTTTACAAGAGGACGACCACCATGGAAGATGGAACGTCGGAAAATGAGCTCGCGAGCGTCGCTGATGCTACGTGGAATGTTACACGGCAAGACCGTGGGAGACGGTGACGGCTTGGAGAGGCCGTTGTCTGACAGTGGAAATGTAAACTTTAGCATGTAAGATGTTATTATTGGGGGAAGGGCAATATACGCATATATGCGTGTTGAACTTTTTTCGCGCCGTACGTGGCCAGCCGTGCCAATCGGAGGTGCGGAAGAGGTCCTAACCGCCTGCATATTGTCTCTTTCTGAGGAAACCCCCACCCTTGATGATCATCCAGGACATCTCCTCGCCTCTCTTTGGATGAGCCGCTCCTTCCAGACTATCCCGCAGATCATTCGTGTGTATGTTGAACTTTTTCCGCACCGTACGTAGCCAACCATGTTAATCGGAGGTGAGCGGTGGGGGGGTGGTGTGGGGGGGAAGGACAACAAACTAAACACACAAAAAAATAGTTCTAAAGAAATGAGCTTTCAAAAGTTACATGTCTTCGACGGGTAATGCGAAGACAAGAGACGGTATGTGGCGTTTTGACTGGGAAAAGCAGAGGCACAAGAGTGCAAGGGAAGACAGCGAATTGAATTAAATGATAAATTTTGGGAGGAGCGTCTGATGCAGGTCAGGGACAGAGTTAATGGGAAGGAACGCCACAGTCACAGACGTCTGTGTGAAAGAACACGGCACGTAGCCAGACAGGGAAATGTTATCGGTTTGTTTGACTTGTGGAATGAGATATATGAGGGGTTTTTTTTTCTTCTTCTCGTGACCAGCTATCTGGTAACCGGAACATTAATTTTAACTGCTGTTTCCAAGAATGCATGTAACGGCGATTCCGCGCTGATCTCGTAGCCCAGTAATCTAACTTTTAGTATTTTTATGGAACCTTCAGCCCGTATATCTTTACCGGCCTGGCTTTGCATAGCAAACGTAGGTACAACATATTTCGGATGTAATCACGTCATCAATACATTTGTACGTTTGTGTCGATACCTCATTGCACGGGCATGTCAACGATGACAATGGTTATCATTGCAGTTGAAGTAATCGTGTTTAGTATTTCGTAAATAACGTCGACAGAGCCATTCATCGGAATTATTTGGTGACAGTGCGTTGACAGCGGCACATGACTCAACTACAGGGCACTACGATGGCTAGGAGATGTTAACTACCTCGCCTGGTATACAGGAGGGCGTGGGTTCGATCCCGACCCTGACGCCTGATGTATATTTGGAGTTTGCGTGTCTATCTCCCCGTGGTCGCGTGGATTTTTCTCCGTTTTTTCCCCCCACATTGACCAACTACGCCTTTAGAGTATTTGGCTGCTATACATTGCAATCATGACGGTAAGCCACTTGGTTGAGCTATCGTTTGTGGCCAGGTCGCTTCTAAAAAAAGAGCTCTATAGCCCAGTGGGCCTTACGTGATAAAATAAAAAAAAGAGTTTAGTTCAGTTTACGGTACCACATCTGGACTCTCGATTTATGTGCTGGGCAGAACAACCATTGCCTGAAATGCCACCTATTATTTTCTTCTTCTCTTTTTAGGGCAGTGTTTCATGACGAAGGTGTTGAGTCTTTTTTTAATAACGGAAGCTCGTGCCATTGTCAAAAAGCCACACAAATGCATTCACAGCGAAGCATAAGCAAAAAAAAAACAAAGACGCATGCCATTCAACCCACCAATGGGACCCTGTGGTTCAACGAATCCAGTATAGCGTTGGTTTCAGCAAGGCGACACCAGACTTGATTTCAGCTTCGCCCATGCCACGTTTTTGCAGGGCCCGTTGCGAAGCAGACCCAAAGCCCTGCCCTCACCCCCCCCCCACCCCCCCGGTGCCTCTCGCGTCGGCCCAGCTCAGCTCGATCATTGTGCCACCGCCGCTGCTGCTACAGCACGAGCCGGTGTCCCTGTGAACTCGGCACCTCGTGCTCCGACCCCCCCCCCCCCGACCCCCAACCCCCCACGCGCTCGCCCACCCTCTCCTCCAAGGGGGGTGTCCTATGCTCAGGTTAGGTTACACGTTTACGCTCGCTAAATCCCAGGCTAAATCCCACTGCTGTTGTCGTGTTTAAGAGCTGCGTTTAAGATAAACTCACGGTCATCAGACCAAGCTCGGCGAGAGACGCCGTTGCCACGGCTCAATCCGAGGGCGGCCCCGGCTCAAGGCGTTGCCGCCCTGTCAGAACGGAGAGAGTGGCGAGCCACGTGGCCCTCTCAGAGCTAAGCACCTGACCCCGTAGGCGGGCTGGTAAGACTATCGTGGGAATCCAGATCGACAAAGACAAAGATTCCCCGCGTAGCCTTAACAGACTGTTGGGGCAAGTGCCGTTAGCGAACACCGATGAAGGCCAGCACGGCACACGCACGGGGGTGGGTGGTCAGCAACCACGCCCGGCCGCCTTTGTCTCTCCAGTGGCGATGTTTACACACCGCGCCAGGTACTCGTTTGAGGCTGGTCCTGGGAGGCCCAGGACCGGTTCAAATAATCGTCACTGGTGTTGGACGTGAGCGGGGATCGAACTCGGGTTTGTAGCGCAGCGCGCTATCCGCTCCACTCCCGCTCTCTATAGAACACACGTTCACACTTCAAATCTAGATAGAACACACGTCTTACCACAAGTGTGTGCAGGTGGTCATGACCATAGCTTGGCGTGGCGCAACCGAGCCAGTTCCGCTCAATTCGTAGACGCCATGGTGAGGTTTCGCGAGTCTCACGAGCACGCTGTGGCCCTGCCGCCGACTTGGGGGGTGGTGGTGGTGGTGGCAGGGGGGTGGTGGCTGGGTTTGTGCATTAAAAAAAAACATCCTCTTAATAACACGGACCCCCCCAAGGGCTCATCCAACAGATGGGCCCCCCCCTCCCCTCCAAATGGAGCTGCCCGATGAAGAGGACACGTGCGACTCTGGCCGTGAGCAAAAAGAGGACCTCAACCCCAGCCCTTTTGCTCGGCCCCTTCCTTCTGCGAAGGGCGTTGAGCTTTCTTCCTCGCAGCCAGCGGAGTGCACAGTCCGCCCGCCTATGACGGCGGTAGTGGCGGTTGCTTTCTCGAAGACCGCCGCGATATGGAAACATCGCGTTATAATAAAAAAAAATATATGAACTATATAGGGGGTAAGGCACAGTCGGCGCTAACACGTGAGATGCGTACGCCGGGCCGAACGAAGACCGAGGCACGTGGGTAGCGTCTCGAAGCATCCAGCAGAATCCCAATGCCTTGTGTGATGATGCTACGCTTGTGTGATGATGCTACGCCGAAACTGTCGCCCAAACCGCGTATTCCACCTCGCGCGACGCGGTTCCGTTCACTCGATCGCGTTGTACCCAATTCGCACCCGCATCATGAAAAAAAATAATAATACGTAGCTCCCTAATACATTCATCGGCATACTGAATATCATTACGCAATTGCAAGAAAAAATATCACGCTACGTTGAATTACATTCATTATCTAATGAACATCTGAGACGCTTAATGAAGACTAAATTACAGCGAGCTAAATATTTGCTCATTGACGATGCAGAGAATCGCGACAGACTACTCCGAGTCAAGGCTGAGGTTCCGGAATGTGGAAGGCCAACGTTTCAGGCAGTGTCCCTTCTGCAGAGCACATACATATTGATTAGTTTAAGTCAGTGCCGGTGGAGGAGATGACAACCTTCCCGCGGTCTCCACTCTTACGTGCTCGTCACAAACTAATGCCATCAACCCGGCGATCGAACGCCCAGAATAGGGGCCGTCCATAAATGACGTCACTCGATTTTAGACGGTTTTTTACCCCCCCCTCCTTCGTCACACGGCGTTACAAAAATTCAGACCCCCCTCGAATATGATGTCACAAAGCTCTGCCCCCCCCCTCCCAAAACCATATTTCCATTCTGAAAATAAAACATGCTTCAAATCGCTTTAAACTATTGTCATTGTAGTGCGTATTTAATGTGGTGCTGCACTCTGATGTTGTAGGAGAAAGCATTTATTTAAATATTTAAACGTCTAATTAAGTAGAACGTGTTGTCGATATTTATTTAAAGTTGCGCATGTTGATGTGACGTCACATTTCTCAACCCCCCCCCCCTCGTCACACATCGTCACAAATGTCTGACCACCCCCCCCCCCACCCTAGGTGCGTGACGTCATTTATGGACGGCCCCAAAGTGCCTCCCGATCAGGATTGCAACACCAAAGGTCCTTTTCATGGCCAAATTTTCCGAACAAATTTTGACATCAATTTGCAACACGTTGCAATCCCCAAAAGTGCCATACGCAAGAAGAAGGGGAAGCTTTGTCCATATTTATTTTGAGCTCCACTTTGCGCATTCTGCTATCCAATTGTTTCATTCGGTTGCGAGGAGATGTTACCTGCCTCTCCTTTCACGCAGGAGGTCGTGGGTTCTGACCCTGGTCGACGTCGATTGTTCCCCGGGGTTTGCCCTCCACATTTAGAAATAAAATGCATTTAGATTGTTTGGCTGCTCTTACAAATTCGTTCGTTCTTTCGTATCTCAATCCGCTTGTCCTGGTGAGGGTCGCGGTGGCTGTATGATGAGTAGGGTGGCCCAGACCTCTCTTTCCCTGGCGACATTACTACACACTACTACACTACACTATACACTACTATACACTACACTATACACTACACTACTATACAATACTAGACTATACAGTACTATACACTACTACACTACATTATACACTACTACACTACATTATACACTACTATACACTAAACACTACTGTACAATACACTACTATACAATACTAGACTATACAGTACTATACACTACTACACTATACACTACTACACTATACACTACTACACTACACTATACACTACTATACACTAAACACTACTGTACAATACACTACTATACAATACTAGACTATACAGTACTATACACTACTACACTACACTATACACTACTATACACTACACTATACACTACATCATACACTACAATATACACTACACTATACACTACACTATACACTACAGTATACACTACACTATACACTACTATACACTACACTACTGTACACTACTATACACTACTACACTAAACACTACTATACACTACTACACTAAACACTACTACACTACACACTACTATACACTACACTACTGTACACTACACTACTATACACTACTAGACTATATACTACTATACACTACACTACTATACACTACTACACTAAACACTACTACACTACACTATACACTACTATACACTACACTACTATACACTAACTATACACTACTACACTAGTTATATACTACTATACTTTACACTACTACACTATAAACTGCTATACACTAGTACACTTTACACTACGCTATACACGACTATACACAACACACAACTATACACTATACACTGCACTACAATACACTACTACACTTTACACTACTATACACTACTATACTATACACTACTATACACTGACCCTAGCTCTTCCTTAGGAATTCCCAGTCGTTCCCAGGCCAGCCGAGCGACATCGTCCCACCAGCAGCAGCGTGTCCTGTACCAGCTCCGGGGTCTTCGCCCAGGAGGACGTGCCGCCCGGTGGCGTTCCTTGGGGAGTCTACCGGGGGGACATCCTTACCAGGTGCCCGTGTGTTGACGATATAAGCCACTTCGTTGAGCTGTCATGTGTGGCCAGGTTTTCCTCTAAGCAAGAGCTGCATAGCTCAGTGAGCATTAACTGGTAAATGCAATAGTTTAGTTTAGTATTTCCTGTAGTTTCTGTCCATTGCCTCGTAAAGTGATGATATGCCATATAAATTAAATAACTATTTCGTCTTTCAGATACATTACCAATGCCGGAATCCTGGGTTATGAAACCTGAATGTACGCTTAATCATTTGTGTCATTGCTGATCTTCGTATTATTATTATTATTACTTTTTTTAAAAAAATTGCACAGTGCTTGTTTTCAACTAACGATTTCCCGCTAATGATACTCAGAAAAAGGCGTACTTCATAGAGAAAACAAAACTCTATCCAAGCGGGAAGTTGGGAATTTGATTAATAAAATCCGAATGATGGATGGACAGCATAGAGCAACTTTTACAACGCTTCTGCTAATCTGGGACGTTTGCTGTTCAGCAACACGAGTTTGCAATGGAGAGACGAAAGCAAGGCTCAGAAAAAAAGCCGATGTATAATCTGTGGAAGGTTTAATCACGTATCGAAAAACAAAACAATGACATTGAGTGCAAGCGAGCGCGATTAGGCGACACGAAGCAACAGGGGGTCATAGCGTTGCCGCACGCAGTCGAGACACGGCACGGTGTCTCGACGCATCGCACCACTCGCTCATCATTGCGTACGATGGCAGAAATACGTTCGGGAGATAGATGCCAACGCCGAGGTCTGCTACTTGTGACGGGAGGCCTTCAGGGGAGAGTCCGTGTGTTCGTCCTTTGAAGGAGGGCAGACTAGCGTGGTTTGCTGTATGGCGCATAGCTTTGGGGTTTTTTTTTTTGTTTACCACAATCGCACTGTGGCTTGTCTTTAATATATCTCTACGAGTCTGGATGCGTCTCCTGTGGGTTCACTGCATGGTCCATAGCTTTGGTTTAGTCGACACAATCGCACTGGCGGCGGCTCGTGACTTTCATTTCCCATTCGCGAAGGAGACGCGGTGCGGCATCGTCCCGTTGAAATGTCCGATGCGGTTGACGGCCACGCCACCGTTGTGGCTTCGAGGAGGAATGTCCAAGGCCGCGAAAGTGCGACGTTTGGGACTCGAACGAGGGTGTCGACTTGTGGACGTCCGCGCTGTTGCGCTCTGGCTGGGGGAGACGGTAACCCTTCTCGGGGCTCACTTCCGACGTGGGTTCGCGTCAGCCTAAAACACGACTCGTACCGCCACCCCGGCTGAAATTAACTTCGTTCATTCGGATCCACGTGTGACCCGTAGAGAAGTAAATGGCGGGTCAATTAAGAAATAATCATAATAATAATCACACCAATGATAGCCATGAATGCTGAGCACTAGTTGGCTGCGCACGGTGCTAAAGAAGTTCAACATACACGCGGCTATGCACGGCGTGAAAGAAGTTCAATATACACGCATTCACCACGATGTGAAAACAAGACGATCCCGGAATTGAATCGTGACCCTGAAAAGTGACATTTCATCTAAATGCCCGGGGGGTTGAATTGGAAAAGGGAAGCTAGCTGTATTCTCATGAGTTTTAAGGAACTGTTCATGCAGAAATGCCCCTTGCAGACGGTGTTGTGATACATTAATTACAACGTTGGAGGTCGTTACCCGAAAATGGAACGATGGAGGTTGCTGATACTGATGATGCTCATGATGATGATGATGCATCTATCCAGCAGTGGAGAGAGAATGGCTGCTGGTACTGATGATGCGTCTATCCAGCAGTGGATGAAGAATAGCTGAGGGCAATGATGATGGGCGCCACGGTGGTGAGATGTTAACTACCCCGACGGGTATAAAGGAGGTCGTGGGTTCGATCCCGAGCCTGACGCCTGCTGCTGCTGTATATTTGGAGTCTGCGTGTGCTGCTGTATATTTGGAGTCTGCGTGTCTCTCTCCCCGTGGTCGCGATGAGATGTCTCCGGGTCCACCGGGTTTCCCTACACATTTAGAATCAATATCACGCGTTTCGAGTATTTGGCTGCTGTACATTTCCACATTATAAGCCACTCCAGTGAGCTATCATTTGTGATCGCCAGTTCACTTCTGAAAAAAAGAGCTATACAGCTCAGTGGGCCATACCTGGTAAAAAAAATAGTTTATGTTGGTGACAACCTTTTGGAAGATGATGTTTGTTTATTAATTAATTGTGAACCGGAATGTTTGGTTCATGCTCCCCAGAAACACGTTGGCCCCAATCTGCCCTCTGACCTTGGCGGGCCTGGGGGCTGGGGTGACACACAGGTGACACGTGTGTGTGTGTGTGTTCGTGTGCTTCACGCCTCTCCCTCTCTCCTTACACAGCGGCGGCTAACATTAACGAGCGACAACAACAACAACAATGAATAATGCTCATTATGATATGGCGTAGGTGATGTATTCATTGTTGGACTCACGAAAATATTTGTTAACGATGTAAACATCACGAGAGAGAGAGAGAAAAAGAGGGAGAGGTTTTGAGCATCGTGAAAAGTTTATTGTCACCGTGGTGCTCGAGTCATTGGTGGAAATTCCATATTCTCATGCCAGGAATGAGCATATCCGTCGGATAACAGCTAAGGGGTGGAAAGATTCGCCGATTAATCTCGATTCGTAGATGCAGGAGATGCGGATTGAATCACGAGTGGAAGAATCCCTCTTTATGAATTCAAATATATTGCATTTTTAATTGCTTTGCATCACAGCTGCAGCCACAAGAGGTGTAACTATTCAGTGAATTGTGACAACTTTTTGTTATAATTTATTGGATCACGACGATGATGAATCGTGATATCTTCATCGATTCTCTGGGAGCAGGAAGGAAGGAAGAGGGCTGTGGTGCATAGTTCCCCTGCTCAGGACAATACACACATACATTAATAATTATCAAAGCATGTTTGTTTGCATGTTTTGCCACAAGCGCGTGTGCTTAATGCAGACTTGATGCCTTGTGATAGGTGTCTATTTGGTGTTTGACATTTGTTTTAACACCTCCTGTATATTCATGCCGGAAAGGTTAAAGCCTAATTCTTTTTTTTATTTAAACAACAACAACTTTTAACTTTTCATCAACTGGCGTAGCCTTGCAAGTTGGAGCTCATTTGAACCAACTTTAACCGACAGATGATGACGATGACGACAATGAACTGAAGTGCACGCGAGGATTTCAACCCCTGGTGTAAACTCTCATCAGCGAGGAGAGTGAGGGAGAGCCCTGGTCACTCATGCGGTTTACCGGCTGATCGACACTGCAGCCCCTGCCGTCAAACCACCGTGGTAATGAACAAACACACGCACAACGTGCGTTCAGATCATTTAGCCGTTAATAGATTTGCACGTGACAAAGCCACTTTGTTGAGCTATCATTTGTGGCCAGGTCGCTTCTGAAAAAAGGTAGCCAATAGCCGAGTGGGTGTCTTACCTGGTAAAATAAAAAAAGTTTAGTTTTATTGGTAGATTTTTTTAAAAAAAGTTATTTGTTTACCTTTACTACCTACAATTTACACTCCTATTGTGTTGTCCGTGTTGTTTGTTGTTGTAACGTTCTGACCAGCCTCGACTGGACATCTGTGAAAGAGCGCTTTATAGCTCATCGTATTCCTTCAGTATAAATATTTTGATTCTGATGGTGAACATATTTCGCGCCGTACGTATCCAGCCGAGCTCATCGGAGGTGCGGGGAAAGAACAACAAGCTAAACACAAAACGCAGTTCAACAGAAATTAGTTTTCAATATCGGTTTAAAAGTGCACAGCACCAGCGGCTTCCTATTAATAAGCACGGTTGGCTACGTACGGTGCGAAAGAAGTTCAACAAACATACAATCAATTTTTTTGTGAGATGCGAATTTTAGTTAGACTGACAAAAATGTTCACGTTTAGTAGGTCCCTTAAAATATATACACCTCGAGGCACTTGGCCTGCTTCCTGCTACTCCATCAAACTTATACTCGTCACCTTTCTTGACCCGTAAAAAAAAAACATCACAGCATAACGGTGTTCACTGACACACACACACAAATAAAGAAATCCACATACTGGCGTGGTTTGCAACAATGTTTTATTGCGACGACCCGATTCTGCCGGTTCCTAGTCTCGGTTAATTTCTGTTGGTTGCGAGAGTTTGCGCGTGTCGCTGGTGGTGTTTTGAGATGCCTTTTTTAATTGAGGCCCCAGGGCTCCTTGAACTTTGTTGTTGTGCGAGTCGATGCGCCGCTACAGCTGCGGCTACTTTTTTATTTAACCAGGTAAGGCCCACCGGGCATATGTAGCTCTTTAACAGACGCGACCTGGTTATCACCAATGATAGCTCAACAAAGTGGCTCATCATCACGTGCAGCAGCAGCAGCAGACAAACACTCTAAACGCACGATGTTGATTCTAAATGTGGAGGAAAAAACCGGAGGAACCGGAGAAAAATCCACGCGACCACGGGGAGAGAAAGAGAGAGAGAGACACGCAAACTCTCAATATACAACAGGCGTCAGGGTCGGGATCGAACCCCAAGAACATCCCGCATACCCAGCGAGGTAGTTAACATCTCCTCGCCCACCGTGACGGCAACAGGGATGCGTGTGTCGGGGGTCGTTCGGGGAGGAAAAGGTCGCGGTGGGGGGTCGATCACAGACGTGAGAGGAGGATGTGGCCGCAGCCTTTTCAGGGGAACGGGGTGAAAACACAGCTGCACGATTTCTTTTTTTGTTTAAAGCCGCAACTTACAGCGGCGAATTTGTGGGATCGGGCAGGCGGGCGGGCAGGCGGGCGGGCAGGCGGGCGGGCAGGCGGGCGGGCAGGCGGGCGGGCAGGCGGGCGGGCAGGCGGGCGGGCAGGCGGGCGGGCAGGCGGGCGGGCAGGCGGGCGGGCAGGCGGGCGGGCAGGCGGGCGGGCAGGCGGGCGGGCAGGCGGGCGGGCAGGCGGGCGGGCAGGCGGGCGGGCAGGCGGGCGGGCAGGCGGGCGGGCAGGCGGGCGGGCAGGCGGGCGGGCAGGCGGGCGGGCAGGCGGGCGGGCAGGCGGGCGGGCAGGCGGGCGGGCAGGCGGGCGGGCAGGCGGGCGGGCAGGCGGGCGGGCAGGCGGGCGGGCAGGCGGGCGGGCAGGCGGGCGGGCAGGCGGGCGGGCAGGCGGGCGGGCAGGCGGGCGGGCAGGCGGGCGGGCAGGCGGGCGGGCAGGCGGGCGGGCAGGCGGGCGGGCAGGCGGGCGGGCAGGCGGGCGGGCAGGCGGGCGGGCAGGCGGGCGGGCAGGCGGGCGGGCAGGCGGGCGGGCAGGCGGGCGGGCAGGCGGGCGGGCAGGCGGGCGGGCAGGCGGGCGGGCAGGCGGGCGGGCAGGCGGGCGCACGTGTTCAGCAAGCGAGGGATCGGCAGACACCGGGGAGCTGATGCCAAACGCGGGGCGGGGGGGGGGGCTGAAATTAAATAATAAAATATTCGGGCGTTTGATGTCTTTTCTTTGCATACATAGATTCATTTTATTTCAATGAGTCGCAATAATGTTTTCAGTATATGGATCGAAGTTTAATTAATAAATAAAACTGCAATTGGAGGGGATGTCCAAGAATAACAGAGGGTGCCACTGCGCTGCAGAGCACGTGGTAGACTGACAACTGCTACTGGATCAGTCTCACCACGTGCCCTGTGAGCCCACTCTTGTTTGTTTGGACATTGTATAAATGGGTGACTTTAATTAATGGTGCTTCTGTAAACCACAAGGCAAACAGACGTGCTTATTACTCCCTTGAGAGACACAATCACAATACAATGGTGGAGTAGTGGCACAGTGGTGAGCGCACTGCCGCTATAAATGAACCCGGCGGACTGAGTTGGACTCTGAGTGACATCTAAACACCTGTGGCGAGTGACATCTCAATCAGACCGAGGTCTACCCCCCCCCCACCTCACACCCCTCTTTAACCAGCCTACACCGACCAGCATGGTAAAGTATGGCCAACAAACCCCCGTGAGCGGACACGGCGTGGAAAGAGGCCATTCAACAACTCGTGGCTTAACAGTGGCAAAAAAAGCAACGAATTTTGTGCATTAGCCAACCAAACAAAAGCGACAGTGCGTCACGTGCGGCGTCTTGCGCAGCGACGGAATGACGCAACGATTCCAATTGCGAACATTGAGCTCACTGTGACCTCATATTCACGACGGTGGTCTACGTTGACCGTGCCCGACGGAAGAGCAATGGCACGTGGCATCAGTGTCCTCGTCCATGGTTGTGTTCGGCCATCGTAACAAAGGGGCTCCGCCTGGCACTCCCCCCCCCCTTCCCAAGAAAAAAAGATGCATCGGTTGCGCAAAATGTTCGTGCCAGCTGCACTGTGAACCCAGCCCACCTGAGTTCGATTCGCAGGCCGTGGCCCATGAGCCGTGCCCCCGCCTACCAATCAGCCACGTTAATTCACCCAACCACTTAACTTGACCAACGTGGTGAAGTATGGTCAGGCGGGTGAGGATCAGGGCTTCATCCAGCAGGGAATCGGCACGAACGGCTGTAATTTATATTTTTTTGTCATTCTTGTTATTCATGAACACAATCACTTTGCGACCACATGTATTATTAATGTGTGTGTGTGTGCTTTATGCGTACTCTTGTTACGTGCTGTTTATATCACAGTGCGTGTACGTGGATGCAATAGAGTACTCACGCATGGGCTCAATTGTACGTCGAGGTGCTCGCGAAAGTGCTTGCCCCAGTGGTCTGTTAAAGGCTACATGGGGGATCTTTGTCTTTGGAGAAGAAGGCACGTGTCAGTTACATGAGTAAGTGTGCGTTCATGTGCGCATGGCACATACCGGATGAGTCGTAATACCGTGAACTTGTAAAACATCAGTTTGTCTTCAGCGATAGGGCGGAAAATCCACACCGCCCAGCCAAGGCTTCTGAGTGCACCAAGATTGGCACAAACGCCACAGTGACATTGTCATAATTCAATCGCGAAAGGCTGAACGTTGCCGTCAAGTATGTGTGTGTGTATGAGGAGCGGTAGTGTAGTGGTTAGCGCACTGCGCTATGAACTTGGCGAACCGAGTTCGATTCCCGCTCACAGCCAACACCAGTGATGATTATCTGAACCGTTCCTGGGCTTCCCCTAGGTCGACTCAGCTCAAAACGAGTACCTGTTGCGGTGTGTAAACATCGCCGCTGGAGAGACAAAGGCGGTCGAGCGTGGTGCTGGCCACCCACCCCCTCATGTACCGTTCCGGCCTTCATGGATGCTATTAACGAAGAGCACTTGCCCCAAAGAACTTTGTCTTTGTTTTTGGTGATGGACGTTATCACCGAGAGGAGCGGTGGCACGGTGCTTAGCGTACTACACTGCGAACCCAAGCAAAGTTCCCCGAGTTCGATTCCCAACCTTGGCAAACACCAGTGGCAACTATCCGCACCGCTTCTGGGCCTCGTCCAGGGTGGCTTCAGCCTTAAAACAAACATTGAGCACCTGCTGTGGCGTGCAAACTTCAGCACTGGGGAGACAAAGGTGGCCGGGATAACCACAGGATAATCGGATCAGTGAGGTCCACCCCCCCCTCCCTCCCTCCTCCTCCCGCACCTCCAATCGTCGGTGTGGATAAGAGGAGCTCTCTCGTGCCGTGCGCTAAAGGGCCATGCATTCAGTACGCATGGAGGGGAGAGGGGGGTTAACCCAAATGCGTACGCGTGCGTATGGGGGGGTCTATTGACAATCTACATAGCATAGGACACGTGGGGGGGTTGCAGCCTAATTTGTCTACGTTGGCCTTCAAATAAGTTAGATAGTCCGGCGGTGGACTGTTTGGCGGTGGAATGTTTGCTTGAACAGGTTAATATTATTAACCCTTGATCGTTTCTGCGTGGATTAAATATCGGCCGTTCAATAGGATTCGGGGGGGGCGTGCGTCAAGCTGTACGTACGCAAGTGGTGGTGGGGGGGTTAAAAAGTCCGCGTGCGTACAGGGAGAGGGGGGGGAGGGGTCAAGCTTTGACAGATGTTTGCGTACCTGCTACCAAGTGGATGGCCCCTGACACCGGGCACCGTGACTTGGCAGTCGAATGGAGCGCCACGTGTCAGGAGTCACGGACCGTGAGCGACCGTCGTGTGTGATCGTGATGAATGTGCGATTCGAAATTGAAAGTCTCGACAACTTCTGCTTTTTAGTTTTTCCCCCCCTCCCTCCTCCCCCGTCTCGCGAGATAATTTCTTTCGATTCGTTCATTTTTCAGAAACCGACGCCGCGGATAATTGCTCATGAAATGAAAGTTAGACGCAGACAAAGATACCCCCCCCCCCCCCGTATAGCCTGAACAGACTGTTGGGGCAAGTGCTGTTAGCGAGCACTTAATGAAGGTCGGCACATCGCACTAAGGGGTGGGTGGCTAGCACCACGCCCGGCCGCCTTTGTCTCCCTCCTGGCGATGTTTAAACACCGCATCAGGTACTCATTTGAGGCTGCGTCGACCTAGGGGAGGCACCAGGACCGGTTCACCGGTGTTGACCATGAGCGGGAATTGAACTCGGTGCGCCGGGGTCATAGCGCAGCGCGCTAATCGCTCCACCACCGACACAGACACACAGACTCACTCATACGTTAAAATAGTGGTTTGTCACTCATCAACCACACACATTGTGACGACAAGCAGTGAATGACCAACTGCTATATATATAGCATTAGCAACGAACGGGTCACTCTGCGACTATCTATCTATAATCTGACCAATAAGTGCCGGGCAGCATGTGCAAAGTGCGGTTAACTCCGCTGCAGAGAAGCGCGCGCGCTTCCAATGCGTGTTGGCACTTCGAACGCAGCGACGGGGGACGCAACTTACGCCTCGCGCAACCACACGCGGTTTCACGAAGACAATAGATTTACCCCCCTCCCCCCTTGCCCGTGTAAGCTTTTTGCTGACTTTTGGGGGGTCGGGGGGGAGGGCGCTCAAGCGTTATCTGCGCCCGGTACGGGCGCAGTTAATCGCCACCGGTGTTGGCCCGCGAGCGGGAATCGAACTCGAATGGCCGGGTTTGTAGCGAACACACACACTGCAGCATTCACAATCGCGTGGGCGCCACGGTGGCGAGATGTTAACTACCTCGCCTGGTATACAGGAGGTCGTGGGTTTGATCCCGAAATCTGTATATGTGGAGTTTGCGTGCCTCTCTCCCCGTGGTCACGTGGATTTTTCTCCGGGTCCTCCGGTTTTTACTTACACATTTTGAAACGCGCGTTTAGAGTATTTGGCCGCTATACATTTCCACGTGATAGCTCAACTTCGTTGATGCTATCATTTGTGATAGCCAGGTCGCTTCTAAAAAAAAGAGCTACATAGCTCAGTGGACCTTACCTCGTGAAATAAAAAAACAGGTAATGTCAATAGTTAAAATATTAAGGACGCGGTGCAAAGCTAGTTTTTTAATGGTCCGATACACACAATCCATACACTTCCAAAAGTACCTCCGCTGTGTATAATAATGAAAAAACAACGGACTTGTCGCATTGTGCCCAGAAAAAAAAAATATCGCGTTTAATCAGTGCCTATTCACCCGCTGTATGGCACCGCCAAAGAATCTGGAACAAATGTTGGGAAGTGCACGACGATGGTGAACTGAGAGGACGTTGCGCAGGGGTCAGAGACGTCCTAGTGGCTGATATTCTGGAGCAAGTGGACTCGGGCGTACGTTGAACTTCTTTCGCGCCGTACATAGACAACCAATGCTTAGCGGAGGTGCAATGCTAAACGCACAAAAGAGACGTTTCGAGAAGGGATGATGACCGGCGGTCCGAGACTACTGATGGAGTGGGAGCCAAAGGAGAGAATGCGCCCTTGTGGACTCTCACTGCGGAGATGGTGCAATGAAATCAGCTTCTTGCGCGGGGCGGGGGGGGAGGAGGGGATAGCGACATCTTGAGACGTGGAAACGATCCGGTCGGAGGCCTTCATCCGGCAGTGGATAAATGCTGGATAATGACGATGACGACGACGTTACACGGTAACTGTGTTTCCGTGAGTTTGGATGTTGTTTGAATAGTAATTTCAACAATGTCATCTCGTTCCGCGGCGCCGTCACCGCACGGCGTTCGCTCCTCGCCCTCGAAGAGAGAGAGGACGACTCAGAGATACGCGAGGCGGAAGCCGCGGAGAGAACTCGAAGTCTGCAGCACCAACAACCGCTCCGAGCTCTGGGGTCCACTCTGTGTGTGAAGGCGTTTTCAGCCGATCGATGAGTGGCTACGCGTGGGAGGAAACCGGAGCGAGTGGGGTAACGCCGCTATAGGGCGCGTCTCCGATTAGCACGATGAGCACGGTTGGCTACGTATGGTGCGAAATAAGTTCAACATAAGTACATAATTGTAATTTAGATGTATTCATTAACCCCCCCCCCCGCCCCACGGTATTCGCACCTGTGAGGCTCACAGCTGAGCGACATCACATCACATCCCTCTATTTAAGAACGAAACAGAAAGACTTCTCCACAAATCTGGCTGTCGCCTGATGAAGCTAGTTGTTATTACTGGCGAAACGTCGTTCTCCGATATGTAAATGCCGTGGATTTCCCCTCCAACGCACCGGCGTGCTGCAGTCGTGACGCGTTGGCATCTTCTGTGCTGCGCGACAAACCCGCACTATGGATAGATACACGCGTGCAGACGCAGACGGGTGGGAGCCGGTGCTCGCTGTGGCTGCCCTTCTCCCGGCCAGGCCCTGTGGTGTGGCACGCGCGGGCTCCATGCCCACGGCTGGATGGGAGTTTCGCAACACGCTTGGTGCACTGCGATCCACCAACCCAACCCCCCCCCCGTCCGCCTGCTGCTGAGGTGCAGGCTTAGCCAAACGCCGCCCCGAGGCCTGTGCCTGAGAAGCGCATGAGAAGGCCAATCTGGGGGTGGGGGGTTTCATAACCCTTATCTTGAAACCCTTCCCACCAGCGACAACTTATCTGTGCCAGCAGGTCCACCTCCTTGGGTCTGTGACTCAGGCGGATATGTGTGTGTGTGTGGCACGAGAAAAAAAAACATATGGAAAAAGAACCGGTGTTGGAGAGGGCTCAGTTAATGAGGGGATTTTGTCAGTGGTTAGAGCCTGGTTCTACCGCAACCCACATCAATATCCCCACGCCAGATAGTTTAAGGCCAGTGACTAATTTTTCTTAACGGGGGGAGGAGGGCAGGGGTGAGTTGGGTGGAGGGGTAGTGAGGGAAACGGTTTTGCATCATTTAATAAGAACCGCCGCAGCGGTACGAGTCATTTTGTTTTAATAAATCTTTGGAGTTCCGTGAAGAAAAACAACACACACACGCACACACCATGCCTGCGCTGAGTGAGTACGCGGTTTTGAAGGACTGTAAGATAAGATCGCCTTCTGTCTGCTGTGAACGAGCACCCGCGTGGAGAAACTTCCATTGATCGGTGCCTAGCAACTTTTATTAAAAATTTTTTTACTAGAGAGTACATTTTAACGGTTCTTTTTACAAACATTTCACAACTAAAATTATCGAAGTGTATTTTTTTGTTATTTTCATGAGAGAGGTGTAAAACAAACAAAAAAAAAAACCCAAAAGAACGTTCAATACAAATTTGTGTTTTATTGCGAGCGATGGAGACTTCGTTTAAAGAGAACCAGGCGAGGTTTTGTGGACATCTGCGCGCGTGTGCGGGGGCTTCGCAACAACTGCAACAAATTCCCCCCGCACGCGTCCCCGGCGGACGAACGATCGACCGCGTTTGTGCCGGGCAGCACCGGTGGACTGCATCCCTAAGCCTCGCTTCACAACAGACGTCTTGGGGTTGGGTTTTTGTTTGTTTGTTCGATTGTTAGTTGTTTTTTTTTGGTTTTCTATCAAAAAAATTATCGAAGATGATTAACCGCGCTTGCGGAATCACACCGCCTTAGGTTGGCGCAGTTTTGCCTTCAGCGGTCTCACGTTGGTGGTTTGTTTCGCTTCCTTTGCTCAAAACCACTTGGACAGATGCGGAGAAGACTTCGTCGCAGCGATCCGCACTCTGCTGATTCTGACCCAGCTGTCTGCGGCTTGAGCAGGCTGAATGTGAAATTGTAGTTCCTGCTCTGCATCTACATCAGCAGCCGTACGAAAGAAAGAAGACTCGACGGCTAATGCATTGGTTCTTTCGTAGATCCAGAGTGGAGCGGTGGCACGGTGGTAAGCGCACCTTACCCTGAACTCAACCATCTGAGTATTGATTCCCGGCAAAGGTTAACTGCCAATTGGCGGTGAGTGATATCTGAACTTATGCCTGGATCAATGCCCATTTCGCAAAGCGCGCTACCGATGAGCGTGGTGAAGTATTGTTCCAACAACCTCCCCGTGACTGGCACGGCGTGGATTAAAACAAGGATTGGATGTATATAAATAGATAAATAAATAGACGTGATACCCACCGAGTGGGTAGTTTGTTCAAGTTGTAGCCGTGAACGTCTGCCAACGTAGCTTCGCGTCGATCAGGAGTGGCGCAGTGCAGTCAGTCCCAAGGAGCAATCTCATCCATAAAGCAAAAGCCCACGCTCTGTCAAGAGGCTCCAAGGCTGACAATGGGGGGGGGGGAGTGTGTGAGTGATGCACGGCCACAAATTAATTAATAATCATGCCATTGGCTAAGTACAAAATAATTACAATCTTTGCTTATCCAAGAAAGCCTCGTTGATTCTCAAGACTTTTCGTTGTTGTTAGATGTTTGACCAGTTCCTGTGTGGCTGTGTGTGTGTGTGTGCGCACGCACGTGGATTGAATACCAAGTTCCCTAGGGAAAACCTCAGAGAGTCTGGGCAGGTTGATTAGAAACCTACTTGCGGTGCTACCTCCTACAGGAACCTATGGCAATAGTTGAACTCTTTCTGGATACATTTATACCTGAAATTCCATGGCATTCAATAGGGAGATCTGTGTTTTAGGACCATAAAAACAATACTTCCTCGGGGGCGGTGAGGTGGTGTAGTAGCTGGTTAGTGTTCTGCGCTATGAACCTCAGTTCCTGAATTAAATTCCCCGTGGCCACGGCTAACATCAGTGGAAAGTGATATCAGAACCAGGCCTGGGCACAACATCCCTATTGCAGCCTTGGCTAATCAGCGTGGTGCAGAGTGGTGGGGGGGGAGGCCTTCATCCAGCAGTGTTTCGGTCCAGGCCTATAAATGATAATCGACAACTATGACGGAAGTTACAGTCCATGAGTTCATCGATTCATTTCGATTGTTAAGCTCACAAAATGTCTATCAGATGAGGTGTCTCAAGGCATTCAGGTTGTCGACTTGTATTCACAGTGTTTACATTGTGATTTAGGCGTTGACACGGGCAGAAAATATTGGTTAGTCAGTTTAACACGTAGGCTTTCGCGACCAATATTATCCATAATGAAGGGGGGGGGGGGCTTTTTGGTGTTAGATTACGTGATCTAACCCAAAAAAACCCTTTATTATATATAAAAAATATGGTCTCGCCAATTGCAATTTGACAAGACCTTTAATATCCGCTTCACAGAAAGCAACTCTCTCATTTTGCTGTCGATGCATTGTGCGGATCCATCTTGATGGAGACGAAACACTTCGCAGTTTTATGAAATTAAAGAAATACATAGAAGCTCTGTGACAAAGTTTGTGGATGGATTCATGTTGCAGTTAGGGCGTCGAATGAAGACAATGCAGGCACTCTAACAAAATACTATTTTAAAAATTTATTTTACCAGGTAAGGCCCCACTGAGCTGTATAACTCTTTTTTTCAGAAGGACCTGGCCGCAAATGATAGCTCAACGAAGTGGCTTATTACGTGGAAAATTTTAGCAGCCAAAAACTCTAAACGCGTGTTGATGATCAACGTGGAGTGGAACCAACTGGAGGACCCGGAGAAAGACCCACGCGACCACGACGAGAGAGACAACGCAAACTCCAAATATACAGCAGCAGCAGCAGCAGGCGTCAGGGTCGGGATCGAATCCTCGACCTCCTGTGTACCAGGCGAGGTAGTTGACATCTCGTACAAGGTGCACTCTGCACGTGCACCTTGTACTTTAGTAATTTCTCCTTTAACCTTTCAGCCCAGGTCACCCCGAGTTCTTCCTTCCAAAATGAACTCGTGTCAATCGGCTCTCTTACCGTCGTTATTATTATTATTGTCACCGCCATCAGCGGTTATTATATATCTACTGCTGGACGATGGGCTTCCCAAGCCATCACAGTCATAGTTATGAAACGCAAAACATCCATCTGCCTCGTGCATGTTTTCCGAGTGCATCGCTTCATCTCAACGAGGAATGCGAGTCTCTGGATCTCGTCCCCCCCCCCCCCCCTTAGGGTGGCACTCCATGGTTAGTCTTGAGCACCATCCGTTAAATCTTTGAGCAATATGCAGCATGTCCTGCCTAACGATGCGATGTCTCTAACCTGCGTCTGTTCTCTGTTCGGTGTCTTCCTCTGTCTGCCTCTCGGTTCCGTTACGAGTATACACACGTGGTTGCAAGGACAAACTCGTTGTTCCACCCTAAAACCGCATCCACTGCACAAACCACAGCTGCAGATGCGGATACCTGATGCACAAATGGATTTTTTTTAAACATTATCCAGTAGAAGCGTGCCTACTGTGGTCATCCAGAACGGACCGTAACGACGTTACAACGACGGAATGCCCCGATCCACAAATCCGAAGGAGACATCGCAGCGATGCCACTCCGCTGCTTGTCTGGCTTGACCACCATCAATGTGAAATTGTAGTCGGTGCTCTGCCTCGACATCAGCAGCCAAGGGAAATAAAGAAACAAGGACGTTTAATGAATTCAAAGGCAACGCACTTCCCGGCAAAAGTTCACCATGTCAGGATTACACACAAAACCGAAATCTTCAGTCCTTCCTTTTTTTTTCCACTTACGGACTTTCCCCCCATATTCTGTCCATGGTACCGCCAACCGCGAGCTAAAAACCCACAATTTGTGTTTAGTAGGAAGGCGCCTCTCGCTCGGGCACAGGAGAGAGAGAGAGAGAGCGGCTTGGGCACACTCATGACCTGGGGAGTTTTTATTGTTCCCCGTTTCCACTTCCCTTTTTGGCTAATGAAGCCAGTCCCTTTGTGGTCATCCCGTGTGGGCAGTCGTTGATCCCCCCCCCCCCACCGCCCGCACCCCTCCACCCTTCTCCCTATGTGACTCATGGCACTTGGACGGACACCCATACCAAAGACCGCACGGGCCAGGCCGGGCAGGCGGGCCGGCCGGGCGGGTGGTCAGGCAGGCAGTCGGGCAGGATTGGGTGGGCAGGCGGGCGGGCCGGCCGGGCGGGTGGTCAGGCAGGCAGTCGGGCAGGTGTGGGTGGGCAGGCGGGGCCGGCCGGGCAGGCACGCATCGCACAATTTAGACGGCGCGCAGACGTGAGCAGGACGAGAGCTTCAAGGAACACGCCGGCCTACCAACCAGCCAAACATTAAACGGCTCCTGTGCCCTCGTGCCCCGCATGCACCTCCACTCCCCATTTACGTTTCTCGGAAAAGGTTGTTGGCCCTTTTTTTTAAATAAATACTTTGACCCCCGCCGAAAAAAATGCGCGACCTCCCCATTTAAGAATGTGCGGTTACAATTACTTGCGCAACAGCGGCAGTACCAGTCTGTGCGTTTCTTTATTTGTGGAAGTCGTCTTTTATTATTATTTAACCAGCAGATTAAATATCCCATTGCTACGTATGGGGCATTGCCATCCTTTGCCAGGGACACCTGGGAGATGTATCGTTCTGGTGTTTTAGGACAAGTTTTGGGCTCCTAGCGCTAAGCCAAGGTGGTTTGGGGTTATCATAATAATAACAATTTCGTTGTATATGCGTCATTCAGGCAATTGCATCCCACAACACCGCACATAAATTATCCAGTGCCGTACACAAATATAAAAACAAAACCCCACAACTTAGCAAATACAAAAAAAAACGAGTACATAAATAACGAGAGAAAAAATTACGTAACAAGAAAAATAAATACAATTAATTAAAATAAATAAATCCCTTCGGTCTCCATACCCCCCCCAGACCACAATCCCAACATTTCGCCGGAATTTGGAGAAGCTTCACAGGAGGGGTGGTGCAGTGGCCTAAAAGTTACGAGCCAGTTGGACAATAATGGAAAGGCCTATTTTCCAGCGTATGTCCATGAACGTAAAAATGTGAATGTATAATAATTCATGATTTACACTTCATTTTAGATACATTTAATGAGAATAAGAATATTTATACCGGAGAAATCCGATGAGCTATGAAGCAATTTTTTTCATAGATTAAATGTTATTTCAGTAAAACGAGTGTTTTGTCTGGGATAACAAAAAAAAATAAACGAATGAGCAGATCCAGGAAAAGCTTATTCCGATGTCATACCCTTGGGATGACGGCGGTTTAGACTCGAACTCCCGGCGCGGCAGGCTGGAACAACGGCGCGTGCCCCTTAAATCTCCTCCACGGCTTCTTGCCTACCCAGCAGCGAGCGGTACACGGTGGGGCACATCGCGCGCGGTTAGTCGAGCGAGCGGCTGGTCACGTGCGGCGGGGTAAAGTGTGGGCACTCCCACCTCTTTGAAGACGTTTGGTCAGCGTGGAAGAGGAGTTGCAAATTTCAGCTCTAAACGAGGACCCTCTTTTTGTGTGTGTGTGTGTGTGTTTAGTTTATTATCCTTTTCCACCGCACCTCCGAATGGCGCGGTCGGCTACGTACGGTGCGAAAGAAGTTCAATGTACACGCATAATTTGTGCAAGAATACGATGAAAATCATTACAAATTTTTCTGAGTTTCAAACAACACGAAGAATTGTGGACAAAACACAGAGCTTTTGGTGCATTATGCAGAAAAAGCCATCAACAGTGCCTGAAGAACTGCACTTTGAAACTCTCTTTTTTTAAATTCGGCCTGCAGAAATGTTGCTGTGACGATGGGTTTTCTCATCAATTTACAGATTTGATGAATGGCTGAACAGCTACACTTAAACCGCCCTATCCAGTTGAGAATGCCTAAGCCTGGATCGTCGGCGTAGTCCTCTTATTGAAACCGCACAGCAGCTCTTTATGTTTTGTTCCTCCCAGAGTAAAGCCCTCTCTCCTCCAAAGCGAGAAAGCCGAGTGCGCTCGTGTTTACGCCACATTTTTGCATTAATGGCTTTTGTTCAATAGACTAAAGCCCGCAGACAGCTGGGGCGAGAATCTAAAAACTCACCATGCGTGAATTTTTTTTTTTTACCCCTTCTTCCATTCCAACCACTCGAGTAGAGAGTAGATAGCATTTTGAGAGAGACGTTCCCTGATCTTGGCATCTCGGAGGCACTCGCAAAGGCTTTGTTGTTGATTGAACCACGCGGAGCCCCCGTGCCCAGCTGTACACCCACGTGAACATTTCTAGGGTGGGGGGGGTGGGGGGGGTGCGGGGGGTGAAATTATTTTTCGACCGAGAAAGTTAAAAGGTTAAAAAGTGAAAATATCTTGGTCGCATCACTTGCTGGCAAGCGCTTGCAGTAAGCGTGCGGTACGTTGAATTTATTTTGCGCCGTACGTAGCCAACCGCACTAATCGAATCGAAGGTGTGCGGGGGAGGGGGGGGGGACAACACACTAAACACAAAAAGCTGTTATAAAAGTGGCGTTCATTTACAAATAATATCTCAAAGCATATTAACAAAACCTACACTCGCAAGTATTATTGTTGTTAGCCATTGCAGTGTCTTATACGTTATTACGTCTCCCGTGCATCAAGGAACGCCAGGCCTCCACCTCACTTCCTCTCTCTTTCTCTCTGCTTGAAATAAAAATGGCCTTAATGTGAATTAAGCATTGCACCCCTGTCCTTCGTCAATTATGTAAAATGTTAACCCGTGTAAAGTGTTTACAAAGCAAAAGTGGGTGGCTTGATACGGTTTTCGTTTTCAAAGGCTCAAGGCTTTGGTTTTAGGAAACGTTGGGTGGGAATTGTAGATGTTGCATATTCTCTCAACTTAAAATAAAAAAGGCTGCTGCCAAAATTTGTATTCTCTTTAACATACAATCTCTAAATAAAATCCACAAATCCGCAATAGTGCTGTGAGTGTAAAATGAAAAATAAATGGTTGGCGATGGGGTTTGGTTTTAGAGGTTTTAGGGTTACAGTTGGAATTCATGCTTTGGTTTTAGGGGTATGATTGTTTTTGTATCAGATAGAGACTGGTGTCTGAGTCAGAGTTCATTTCTTGCTGTACATAACATTACTTCCTTGGCTAAAATGTATTAATTTGAAGGTTTTTGGACAATGTGACACAAAAAATCTTGAATTTGTTTTTATTAAATGCTTTTGTATATTTTATTATTCACTTGTTCTCTTTTGTGCGATTTATATTTCCCCATTTGTGTTCCATCGTTCGTCTAATTTTAAAATCGCTTGCAATAGCTTTTAAAATGAACACATTCAAATACAATTACAGGCCTGGCCTGTAAATTAACTTGCAAGGCGTTTTTACTCCAACTATTATTATTATTTGTGCATTGAGAGCCAGGTTGAGAATTGTGCATTGTAGGGATGACGATGACGATGATGATTGCGTGAATTTGAACCCCAGAACTATTATTTAACGTGTAAATGTCCGTGTATATATTTCGTGATGCTGCTTATACTGCTGTGGCAGTGAAGCACAAGCTCAATTAATAAAAACTAATTTGTACACACACGTCAGCTCTTTTAATAGTAATTAACATTCATTCGTAGGACGGCCTTCCACTAATATCTCAAGGTGCCTTGTAAGAATGAGGAAAGGCCAAGAGAGAGGGAGAAGCTAAAATAGAATAAACGGACTTAAGAAGATTTGGTTTTAGACGAGGCTTGAAAATATCCAACATTATCGGATAAATTAATTTCCAACGGTAGGAGAATTCCACAACCGTGGTGCAGGCACAGCATGATGCCCGCTCGCCCCAGGTACGCACAGAAGGGCCGGAGTCTGCACATGCGGTCATTACCCGAAACGTCGGGCAATGACCGGATGTGTTCTTGTTTCTCTGTGTGCCCACATGTATTTGTATGCGTGTGTGTGTGTGTGAGCAGTAGTGCAGCGGTTAGCGCTACGCTGCGCTACGAACCCGGCGACCCGACTTCGATTCCTGTTCACGACCAACACCAGTGACGATTATCTGAACTTATCATGGGCCTCCTCTAGGTCGACTCAGCCTCAAAATAGGTACCTGCTGCGATGTGTAAACATCTCCACTCGGGAGATAAAGGCAGCCGGGTGTGGTGCTGGACATCCACCCCCTCGTGTGCCGTGCCGGCCGTAAAAGGTGCTACTCGCTAGCAGCACTTGCCCCAACAGTCTGTGAAGGCTACACGTGGGGGGGGGGGGGGTATTTATCTTTCCCTATCCGCGTACGAGAGTTTTGTTGTACAAATCCTCACGTATACCTAGTTAACGTGGACGAACGGGAGCAAGATAATGAAGTTAAACGCGGGGAAGCGGGAACAAGGTTTCTGAAAAGTGTTTGTGGGTGAGCGTAAACGATGAAAAACATTTTACTCAAACACATTGCACCGTGCATTCCTTACAGTGTGATCATCGTGTGCTCTCCGCTCGGCTATATTCGCCTACCATTTTCCTTTCCCTGCTCTGCCTCTTCCAGTTAATAAAACATCACGTCTCTATGTATGTATGTCGAACTTCTTTCGCACCGTACATATCCAACCGTGCTAATCGGAGGTGCGGGGCGGGGGGGGAGGACAGCAAGCTAAACGCAAAAAAGCAGTTCTAACGAAATTCGTTTTCAATCTAAATGATTTAAGAGTGCCCAGCTCCAATAGCTTCGTAATATCGGTAAGAAGAGCTTTCCAGACGGCCGTAGAAGCGCATCTGAAAGCGCGTGCGATGCAGTGAGACCGTCTTTGTACCGGCGGCTGACCAAAAGCCCGCTGCTGCTGCTGCTGCTGCGAGGATGAGACCGTCTTTGGCGTGTTTATGGTTCATGCTCAGTGACGAGATCGGCGAGATATTGCGGTTGGTTTGCGGCAAGCACTTCGTGCGGCAAACGAGTGCGACCTCACAACGATGCGAGACGTTAGCAAGAGCGATCCCAGCAGTCGCGATAGGTTTTAGCTATTGTTGTTGATGTAGCGCGGTCTTGGAGCGCTTTACGCGCCATCAAGCGTCTTCGCGTCACGGGGCACGGTCTCAACTACGCACTTGAAGGGTCCCCCCCCCCCCCAATCCAGCGGCAGCTGTCACTACGCCGCGCATCAGGGTGACTCGACATCGGTTTCTGTGTTTATAGAAGAGCTCAGCTGGGCGACTCTTCCGGCTCCGCTCGTCCACCGCGCCGGTCGTCTGAACCTCCCCGCGTTGCCCTGCTTCTGTTGCCTATTTTGCATTGGCATTTATCGTCTGCTGCTGCTGCGCTTGCTGCTGCTGCTGCTGCTCTTGCTGCTGCTGCTGTTGTTGCAGATGACGACAATAAATACGACTCGACAATCGACCGCGCAAAACAGGAACACGGAGGGTAGCGGAGGAATTCGCGAGGAACTCCCACCCCACCCCGCCGCGCGTCGCGCACGAACAGCCGAGCACCGTGAAGAGTGGTTTGCGCGCGTGCCCTGCGCGTCGCAATTCACGAGGGATCGCGCGGATGAGAAACTCCCGCTCGGTGGCTACAACACCGTGGACAGGGGTGGGGGGGGGAGAGAGAAGGGTGGTGGTGGTGGTGGTGGGGCATTAAGAGTTGAGAGAGTCGCAACTCCGATAAATCACGTTTGGCGCGCTGATTTTTATTCGTGTACCGCGTAGTCCGTGGGCACGCTCTCACCACGGCCTGCTGTACGATTCCTTAATTAGGCTACAGATGACCATAAGACATCAATTGTGGGGGGGCGGGTGGCCGGGGGGGGGGCTGGGTTTGCGGGGGGAGGGTTGTGCAGTAAAGAGCCAGGGCAGAGGCAGCGTTGCTGTAATTAAACTCCCGCTGTGCAGAAACCCAATTAATTTCCGCAGAGTTCATCGTTGAGAGCAGAAAGTGTCGAGCTTGTTGTGCGAGTGTGTGCGTACGTGTGTGTGTGTACGTGTGTGTGTGTACGTGTGTGTGTTGTCAGTGTGTGTACGTGTTTGTGTACGAGTGTGAGTGTGTGTACGTGTGTGTGTTGTCAGTGTGTGTACGTGTGTGTGTACGTGTGTGTACGTCTGTCAGTGTGTGTACGTGTGTGAGTGTGTGTACGTGTGTGCACGAGTGTGAGTGTGTGTACACACTCGCGGTTAGCGCGCTGCGCTATGAACCTGGCGACCCGGGTTCGATTCCCGCTCACGGCCAACACCAGTGACGATTATCTGAACCGGTCCCGGGCCTCCCCTAGGTCGACTCAGTCTCAAATGAGTATCTGGTGCGGTGGATAAAAATATTGCCACTGGGGAGACTAAGACGGTCGGGCGTGGTGCTGGCCACCCACCCCCTCGTGTACCGTTCCGGCCTTCATAGGTGCTCGCTAACAGCACTTGCCCCTACAGTCTGTTAAGGCTATATGGGGGATCTTTGTTGTGTGTGTACGTCTACGAGTGTGGGGAGCGATAGTGTAGCGGTTAGCGCGCTCCGCTATGAACCTGGCGACCCGGGTTCGATTCCCGCTCACGGCCAACAACAGTGACGATTATTTGAACCGGTTCTGGGCCTCCCCTAGGTAGACTCAGCCTCAAATGAGTACCTGGTGCGGTGCTTACACACATTTCCACTATGGAGACAAAGGTGGCCGGGTGTGGTTCTGGCCACCCACCCTCTCGTGTGCCGTTCTGGCCTTCAAAGGTGCTCGCCTACAGCACTTGCTTCTACAATCTGTTTAGGCTATACCGGGGGGGCCTTTGTCTTTGTGGGCGTGAAAATACAATGTGCGTCCGTGTCGCGTATCAAGTGCCCTATTTTAAAAGCGTAAAAATATTGAACGCGGTTTAATTACCTCAATCCCAGCTGACGAATGTGACTTCCAAAAATATTTTACGCGCGCATAATAACGTCTCTTGTTGATTTTAATTTACATCCAATATTTTCGGCACCGTAATTGCATTAATTTATTGTCGAGACAAGGACCCATTTGCTATTTTTATTTATTTATATTTATCCTGTCCGCATTGTCATTCTCATTTTAAATTTAAAAGCCATTTTGTGATGGAAATATGGCGTGGACGGGCTGCGCCTATGCCTCTCCGTGCGCGTTGAGCCGTTGTGCAATTGAAAACTCTTGCTAAAAATCTCGCGTTGTGAGGTCGCACTCGTTTGCCGCACAAAGTGCTTGCCGCAAGCGAAACGCAGCACCTCGCCGATCTCGTCACGGAGCATAAAACCATCATCACGCCAACTCGCAGTCATCCTCACAGCAGCAGCGGCAGTGGGCTTCTGGCTAGCCACCGAACGAAGACGGTCTCAAATTTTGTTCATGAGGCTATCCACATATACAAGCACAGAGACAATTTCAACCGAGAAGATGGATTCTGGCTTAGCAATCATTGGAAAGATTTGATTAACCATTTCAGGTCTTGATTGATTGTTCACGCTTACGGTGGCTTTCAGACAGCATACATTAATTTTTCGTCTCCCCCCCTCCTCTTTTCAGAACATAGATGGACTAGTCCTTCTAAATAAACTGCCAAATCGCTGCGCGTGGCGCTGACGTTTTTTTTTTATAAATAAATAAATAAACACACCGTTTACAAATAAATAAATGAATGCAAACCGACACACCTGATGACGACCGTTTGTGTTATGGTCGAAACGTCGTGAGAATTTTTATTGTTTTATATATATTTTATTGTTTTATTGTTTCCCTTCAACGTGACTTTACCGAAAGAGCTAAGAATATGAAGACGTTCTCGTCGCATCGCGCGTGCTTTCAGATGCGCTTCTGCGGCCGTCTGGAACGCTCTTGCTTCCGATATTAGGAAGCCACTGGAGCTCTGCACTTTTAAATCTGGATTGAAAACTCATTTATTTAAAACTACTTTTGTGTGTTTAGTTTGTTGTCCTTCCCCCGCAATCACCGATTAGCACGGTTGGCTACGAGTTGTGGAGCTGATGGAGGAGGCTCGTGTAGGACGCTGCTACTGGGCAGTTGGAGGCAGTCGCCCTCCAGCAACAATGGAGGGCAGAGGAGCGACGCTCACAACAACGAACGGAGCGTTGGGCAGATAAAAACGCAGCAATTGAGTGCGGTAGAGAGGCACAGATGGTGTGTATCTGCAAGTCATCTCAGTCGGTCAACCCATGGCACCTGAGGGTCTGACCCCCAGGTGCCATGGGTTACAGAACGCGGACCGTTATTAGTGCAGAACGCGCAATATTGTAACGTGGAATGCGCAGCGTAAGAACGCGGAACGTGGACCGTCACAACGCATAACGTGCGCCGTTATTACGCAGAACGCGCAATGTTGTCACGTGGAATGCACAGCGCATGAACGCGGAACGCGCGTCATTGTAACGTGGTACAGGCGGCGTTGAAACGCGGTCTCTAAGCGGCCAACAACAAACGACTTTCTTGAGCTGCGCGGCTGAGCGGTGTGGGAATTCTTGGTATGCGCGCAGAATGACACGGCAAGCGGCGGAGTACCCTCATCTCAGTCCGTTGTCCCGCCATGGGGCGGCCGCACGCCGATTGTACGGCGAGAACGTGATTCAGCGAAGAGTAATTCCATCGCTCTTTACGCGGCCATCGCTTGAAGCAGCACTATTCCGTGAACGCATCGACCGCACGAAACGCGGAATTGCCCAACAGTACGAGGTCGGATTGTTGTTTTGCTGCGATAGGCCTCTTGCAGACAGCCTATGGCACCTGTTTCACTCGTGGTGCTCGCCCATTCGAGCACTAGGCAGGCTCAACCCAGCTTGGTTTCCGAGGTATGGCGAGATGGGGCGCATTCCAGGTGGTTTGTTCCACGTTGGAATCCATCAGAAATGTTACTTCCCGTCGCTGTAGGGAGCCTGGGTTTGACTCCTGGCCGTGATGCACATCACGAGTGGCAATGGATATCTGAACCTGGGTTGGGGCATTCCCTCGGTCAGTGTATATACATGCATTGAGATTATTTAGCATGTTTATCTGCTATACACTTCCACGTGATAAGCCACTTTGTTGAGCTATCATTTGTGGCTACGTCTCTTCTGCAAAATAAGTTAATAGCTCAGTGGTCTTTACCTGGTAAGATCAAAAAGATATATATATAGTTTAGGTTAATTTGTATATTTTTAAAAGTCATTTGATTACCTTTCGCATACTTTGTGTTTTGTGTTGTTTGTTGTTGTTGTTGTAACGTTCTGACGCGCCCCGACTGGACATCTGCGAAAAATAGCCTCATAGCTCATCGGATTCCGCCAGTATAAATAAATATTCTCATTCTGAGAGCTTGACATGAGTAGCTGTGTGTGAATGTCAGCGTTCGTGAGAAAAAAAGGGGGCCACAGTCGATGATGCTCGTTACACCATTCTTCAGGTTCCGTAGAAATCTTAACAGTTGCTCACTCACAGCAACACTTGCTCAAAGAGTCCCACACAATTCAAAGAGGAGTCTTCATCTTCACCGAAATAATTACGTATTTGCAAACACAATTTTGTAAATACACGCGTGACATCCAATTTAAAACGCTCTGAGAATGGGCCATGAAATTACGTAAAGGCGCCACGAGTCCATGAGCTGCCAACATCGGCACATTTAGTCGATTAAAGCGGATGATTTATCCACCAGAAATTGGGCCTCTTAATGTAGCTCACGTTAAAAAGGACGTTTGTGACTCATTGGCATTTGTTAATTTCCTTCATTTAAATGGAGGTGCGAGCAAAATAGTCTCCCCACAAAGAGCTGGTGGAACCATAAATGTACGAAGGAGACAGAATCATAAAATAGTTGGAGGAATTTTATGCCGATCTTTATTGTAAACAAAAAAAAAATTCGGATAACGTACCCCAAGATACAAATAATGTTTCAAGTAAGGAGGAGGTTTCCAGATGTCCCACTTTGAGTTAACCATTGGCCTTCTCCTCCTTCGTAGTAAGAACACAAGGAAATCTCCCGGACCAGATGTCATTGCTGTGGACGTCATCAAAGAAGTGGGACCAGCTGTTGGGTCAAATATAAGTGAAAGCTGTATCAGAAATATTTTGATTTAAGTGAGATTACTCGAATGGGGACAGGTGCCTAAATCGTTCTTCTGTTTACTCAGCACAACACTACCGCCACGAGCCCTCGCCAGGATATGTGGATTGAGAAACGAAGAAACAAGACGAACGAACGAAACGAACTGCCTTTGAAAGAATTTAGCAAAAATATCCAATTACATTCAGGGTCATCAACCAATGGGCGAGCCTACAACAAAACGTTTCCCCGTCGGCATTTCGTTTAAGAAGACTTACCCACTTCCAGTTTGGAATTCTCTCCGTTGCGTCATCAGGGTGTGGGCCCGGTTAGGCTACGTCTGCTGGTAACACTGTCGGAGACATTCCACAACGAAGTGCGGAAGAAGTGAGCGATATTAAATTTTCTTTCGTCGCATTAACCCAACAAAAACACCGCGCCAGAGAGAAAGCGGTGGCTCGGGGGGGGGGGGGGGGGTGGGCTAACAGGGACAAAGCCCACAAAATAACAAGAAGAGTACATTTTTGTTTAATTTCGAATTCGGTAGGAAACTCAATATTACAAGAGCCGCCAACGAAAGCAGTTCTTCGATGAGCCGCATGCGTCTCTGGAGACGCGGATTGCCGACCCATGGATTAGCACGTTCGGTCCTCGACACGAGCAGCGTAACGCACGCGCATGTTGAACTGTTCGCATGTTGAACTTATTTCGCATCGTTACGTAGCCAACCGCGCTAGTCGGAGGTGCGGGAGAAGGACAACAAGCAACACACAAAACAGCAAGGAATGATTACATAGTCGAAGGCAGGCTCAGCGAGAGAGCGCATCAGCAGGACACATTTATTTTACATGTAGATTTTATTTTGGCACAGGGCAAAACCCCTTTGGGCAACATACACCCATATTGCCGATGGGGACCTGGTTACGCCGCAGAAAACCTGATCACAGCAACAACAACAACAACAACAACAAAAACCAACACGTGGACTTGGTCGACTGAACGCGTGTCTCTGGGCGTTCAGCCGGCCATCTGCCCTGCGAGTGGCTAAACCTGAAATCTCTCTCTCTCTCTCTCTTTGGACATTAATTTTCTTAAAACACAATTTTGTTCGTAAGTTGATTTTATTGCAGAACACTGGTGCGAAAGAAGCTCGCGCAATTAAAACAGATCAATTCAGCCCCTCGGATTTTTTTTTTATAATCGGCCACCCCCGTTGCCGAGTTCGTGCAGCACAGTGGTGGACTTGGCACGGGGGCAACGTTCATTTTCCATATGATGCAAGTGGTTAATTTTCCTTCGCTTTTCCTCCGTGGCCAATGTCTGTGGTGATACGGGTGTTCAATGACCGATGGAACACATGAAAGGCGAGGACCCACGCAAAATGACGCCTCCGCAAAGCCCTATATGCTCCAGGAACTCCGAACGGCGTTGGGCTGGTCTCACCTGTACTGGTTAAAGTCTGTGGCCACAGGGGACCCATGTCGATGTTTGATCAACAAAGCAACTTGGCGCCAGGTTAACCGTGGGTTTATCTTTTTTCAACACACGTTAATATTGCTTTGTGTATATATAAATAAACAATTAAGTTGCCATTCGATTTTGCTAAATTTACTGTTGAGCATGGGACATTGTTTAATTTTTGTACATTGTTTCGAATCGGTAAGTAAAAATTGAACGACCACTCCCACCCCATCATGATGCAACGCGTTATCACAATTCGGAGTTCACAATTTGATATAATAATTGATAACCATTTTGCCTATTGGGGCAAAAGTAGCAGTACTTTCAATTGCTGCCAAGATTTTGTGACCACCTTAATGCCCCCCGCCCCCCTCCCGAAACAAACAACGTCAGTGGATAGAAGATACATCCATCTTCGCTCGCACACATGGATCGACGCTTGCACTGCGAGCATAAGTATTGATTCTAACCGATTCATCGATGTCAGATTTCAACTAACGTTGATACCTAAGTGGGCATTGCCTGATAGGATGGGGATGGTTTCGTTTTATTTGTTTGTGTTCGGATCATTTATTTACCTTTCTTGTACTTTGTATTCCCATCGTGCTTGTTTTATTGTTTGGTGTTATCATGTTTTTTTTACCCCGTGCCCCTACTGGATATCTGTGAAAAAGAGCTTTATAGATCATCGGATTCCTCCAGTATAAATACATATCCCGATGCTTAACTGCAACCGCAGCCTTGATTCTAGCTGTTGACCACGCTAAAGTGACAAAGCACCTTGGTTTGTTTTCTTCTTCCAGAAAATTCGACAGCGCTGTGGCCTTATGAGACTTAAGAATTTGTGTCATTAGACCTCCTTCGCCAGTTAAAGAAAGCCGGCCCTTGGTGCGGACCAATCAGTTTCAAGGACAATGCATCATATATTATCATAGTGTGTTTTTTTTGTTTGCATTTTGACTGCAGGTATTGCGGTTAATGCAGACATGAATCCTTGTTAAAAAGGTTTCAATTTTGTTGCCAGAAAAAAGGGGAAAACCCCTATTATCATTATAAGAATTTGCGTGTTATCACCCTTTCTGGTAATGAAAGAGGAGTTGTGTTAATATGTTCAATCACCAAGTCGATATCTTTTGCAAGGAATCAAGTCTGCATTAATCACACGTACTTGTGGCAAATCGTGCAAACATTCTATCATAATGTGGCCTTAAAAGACCTATCAGGACTAGCATGCTTGTGCGGCCCTCTGGAACGATCTTCCTTCCGATATTAGGAAGCCACTGGAGCTATGCACTTTCAAATCATCTGGATTAAAAGCTCATTTGTTTAGAACTGTGTTTTGTGTTTAGTTTATTGTCCTTCCTCCGCACCTCCGATTAGCACGGTTGGCTACGTACGGTGCGAAAGATGTTCAACATACACATACATACACACATACGTATGTGTGACAACATCGCCAATCTTATATATTTTTTCGTGTTTTAAGGCTACAGTGTTGTTGACGAGTATGTTGAGGTTTTTTTTTTGGCGGAAGGGGGGGGGGATAGTGCTCGTGCAGCACTGCCAATGGAGCAGCATCACCGTGAAGTAATTCGGTTTTTTTGTGTGTCAGATATCATTAAAGCCCCCCTCCCGCCTCCCCTACCTTTCACAACCGCTCGACTCTTTCCAGCCGTGCAGTGAGAAACGAGCGGTTGACTCATAATCCCGTGTTGCAATTAATTTTGTTTTCATTTTTGTACTTATTAGTGGCTGGACTGAGACGGGTTAGCCTGCGCTACAATTAACAAGGCGGCATTAGCTCAAGTGCGTGCCAGATATTTAAAAAACAGGATTTTGTATTTTTAAAAAAGCGATGGCTTAGCACTGCCACCAGCAATGGCATTAAACCATCTGATCCACTCCAGCCATCGTGGGGGTATTTTTTTTATTCTAAGGAAAGGCAAAAGGATTTTTTGGCCTGGGAAATAATTTGCCCTGTTGTAGCGGGGGCACCTTCACGTGTTGTTTCTTTTCTCGAAAGTGCATAAACCAGTTCCTAGGAAACTTCCCGTGCTGCTCACCAAAATGCGAACGGCCAGATCCTCGTGGGGTTTTCTTTGGGGGTGGCGGGGCTGGGTGCAAGATTGCCTCCATAAGTCATCTTCGTAACAGCTTGCGATGAAAATGTACATCTGTCTCTTGCGTTTAATGATGTTGCCCCGTGAATGATTGAAATGCCGCAACCTCTCACGGCTGTTCTTAGTGTTCCCGGCGTGCTGTTTTAACAAGTCGCGCGGTTTTTTTTTTATTATGTTGCGTGGCAAAATTACGGGCGTGTATGCTCAATGGCCGCGTGACGCCACAATAAACGTGAGAAATACCACTCCCCCTCTGCGCAGACCTAGGAATAAATGAACAGGACATCAGTTTGGTGGGCAAGTCGTTAACTAAAGATACAATGCGCGCCAATTTATTCAACAATAAGCGTCCAACGTGGTCACCGTCAGCGGCAGCCTCCGAAAGCCACTGCGGTCGCCACCGCTGCCTCTCTCTATGCACGTTGAACTTCTTTCACACCGTACGTAGCCGACCGCGCTAATCGGTGGTGCCGGGGGGGGGGGGGGAAGGACATCGAACTAAACAACAGCAAGCGGGTTCTGAAGATGTGAAGCTTTCGTGACTGCAGGAATCCATACTCTTTGGTTCTTTCGGTAAAGTCACGTAGTTTCGAAAATGTATAGACCACGACGTTTCGATCGCAACACAAGCAACGGTCATCAGGTGAAACAAACCCAGCAGGAGGACAGCTAAACTCTTGTTGCAGCAGCCCCCTTTTCTCCTACGTCAGCAGTTCTCCTGCTGTGTAACGCCGCTCGCGTGAGTTTCGGTAGGCTTCAATGTCAGCGAGGCAAGGGTGGTGGCGAGATGTTAACTGCCTCGCCTGGTGTACAGGAGGTTCGATCCCGAACCTGGCGCCTGTTGTTTATTTGGAGTTTGCGTGTCTCTCGCTCTCTCTTCCCCGTGGTCACGTGGATTTGTCCTCCTCCGGGTTCCCCCCCCCCCGCCCGCTCTCCACATTTAGAAACGTGCGTTTCGAGTATTTGGCTGCTAAACATTTCCACACGATGATAAGCCACTCTCGTTGAGCTATCATTTGTGATAGCCAGGTTAGCTTCTGAAAGCGAGTGATATAGCTCAGTGCGCCTTGCCTGGTAAAATAAAATACAATTTTTTTTATATATAAGAATAGGTTTTACCCATTCTGCCAATGAAAGAGGTGTTAAGATGTTCAAACACAAAACAGAAACCTTTTGCAAGGAGTCACGTCTGCATTAACCACACGTACTTGTGGTGAACATACAAACAAAAACATGCTCTCGTAATATATGGGCATTGTCTTTGAAACGGAATGGTCCACATCAGAGACAGCCTTCTTTAGGACCTGGTCTCAACCAGCGTTAGACCAGAGGACGCCAAAAGCCGAATGTTTCTGTTTGGTGTTTGAACATCTTAACACTGTTTTATTGACAGCATTCTTATACTTTGATACTGGCAAAAGAGTTGTAATAGCTTTAAGAGGCGGAGGGAGTGGACCGCGTCTTCATTATCGAATGCCTTAACGAGCACAAACGCCCCCTGCATTCCCATCTCATCCCAATTGTTCGAGCGGCACCCCCCCACACCCCACAACTCCTCCTCCTCCCCACCATGCGCGGGTTACCCAGTGGCGCGGGAGGTCATGACCCCGAGGCTCGGAGGGACTCGATCGTGCATGCGACCCTCTCCTCCCGGCAGCTGGATTCACAAAAGAAGCTCCATTGTCCTGAATTCCTCTTCATTTTTCAAGCCCAAGCACAATTACATCGTTTTTTTTCTCTCTCTCTCTCTCTCCCATTCTTTTGTTCCATCTGTTCAACCGCTTGGAAATGTGTGCATGCGCGTTTGGCTTTGTGTGTGTATGTGTGCGTGTGTGCCCGTGCACTTTCTGTGGAGTGCACCTTCTTACCTGTTGGCATCAACTTGGACGATGCCACCCGGGCAATGCGAGAGGCGCTGCCCGTTTGCCGTGGGCCCTCTCGTTCCGTCCGGGCATTTGCTTGTGCCAACGCCCGAAGGAATTCCAGGCAGGATATAGATTATTTTATTTGGGGGGGGGGGGGGGTGGGGAGAGCAGGGGGGTTAGATCGCCTCAATATAAATGTGTCGTCAAACCTGCCGCCACCCGACACCACTTTGAGAAGGGAGTGAGCGAGCGAGTTTGGGGAGTGCGTGTGTGCATGTGTGTGTCTGTGTGTGTGTGGCTGTGTGTGTCTGTGTGTGTGTCTGTGTGTCTGTGTGTGTCTGTGTGTGTCTGTCTGTGTGTGTGTCTGTGTGTATGTGTCTGTGTGTGTCTGTGTGTGTGTGTCTGTGTGTGTCTGTGTGTGTGTGTCTGTGTGTGTCTGTGTGTATGTGTCTGTGTGTGTCTGTGTGTGTGTGTCTGTGTGTGTGTGCAAGGGGTAGTGTAGTGGTTCGCGCTACGATGCGCTACGAACCCAACGACCAGAGTTCGATTCTCACTCCATGCCAACACCACCGGTGACGATTATCTGAACCGGTCCTGCGCCTCCCCTAGATCGACTCAGCCTCAAATGAGTCGCTCGTGCCGTGTGTAAACTTGGCCACTGGGGAGACAAAGGCGGCCGGGCGTGGTGCTGGCCACCCATCCCCCTCATGTGCCGTACCGGCCTTCACAGAGGCGCTCGCGAACAGCACTTGCCCCAACAGTCTGTTGCAGGCTGCACGGGGGATCTTTGTCTTTGTGGCTGAGAAAGTGGAGGTGGGGGATTGGCACTAATGCACTAACTAGCTTGTCATTACCGACGAGGCCACGGGGACCACCTCCCTGGGCCATTGTTTGGGAGCTGCTCCTCGCGTTCTTTTTCGTGTTCTCAAATTTTTTATCATCACCACCACCCCCCCACCCCCCTCTCGACGGATAGCGGAGCCCAAAGTCGCCGCACCACTGACAAGCGACCTTTGGTCGCGCCGTCACGTCGATTCCGTCACGTCGATTCCGTCGTCGATTCCGTTGGTTCTCACCCTGAATGGGGTGATGATCCGATCCACCGCTGCACGACGGCCTCCCCGATCCGGCGGCATGGCTCTCCCACGGTCTGGGGTTCAACTTTTCACAGTTTCATTTTCTTGGTTCTTTCGGTAAAAGTCACGTCGAAGGGAAACGATAGAATTGTATTGTTTTATATTTTTATTTTTTTTTATTTTATTGTTTCCCTTCTACGTGACTTTACCGAAAGAACCAAGAATATTAATCCCTGCAGTCACGAAAGCTTTAAATCAAAATTTTCAAGTTTCATTTATTAGGTATAGCCCTGTGAGCCATGCGGTTCTTGAGTCGGGTGCAACCGCAACAAAGAAAATCTGAACAGAGAAACATCTTAAAGCGACGACGACGTGCAACAGCAACATCCTGGGATGAACCAGCGAATCTTCCGGGGAAAAAAAACCCACCGTATTACAACGCTGTGTGAAAAAATCCCAGTGATTGCCACCTCCGAAGTACGGAAAGCCGTGGCATGTTTTAAGATGACCTCTCAATGCAAGGGTTCAAAAATATGTATAATAGGCGACTTTTTTTTTTACAATGGCGCTTCTTCATAGCACATACATGAAGAAGGGGCATTGCTCGAAACGCCACCTAAATATACATATATTTCCCTTTGAAGGACGCGACGTTGTTGACGAATGCGTTGGGGTTTTTGTTGTTGTTGTTGTTGTTGTTGTTTTTATTATTATTATTATTATTCGTGCTTGTGCGCTGCTGCCAATGCAGCAGCAGCATCACCAAATCACGTGGCCAGTGGCAGAAGAGGAGAGAATGCATTGCACGCCGCAATTTGTTACACAACTGAGCGATGTTAACTACCTCGCCTGGTGTACAGGAAGTCCTGGGTTCGATCCTGTCCCTGACGCCTGTTATATTTTGAGTTTCACGCTCTCCCCGTGGTCGTGTGAATTTTTCTCATGTCGCTTCTGAACAATAACTCAATAGCTCAGTGGGCCTTGCCTGAAGACGGACGCTTGTGTTGCGACCGAAACGTCGTGTTTTATTTTATTATTTTTTATATCTACGTGAATTTACCGAAAGAACCAGAGAGTATGGATTCCTGCAGTCACGAAAGCTTCAAATCAAGATTGAATATAACAATTGTTTAGTTTAATTTGAGTTGAAATAAAAAAAAGTATTTACAAACGAAGTGGCGAATCGTGCTTAAGTGAATAGCAGTAGCAAACTACTATAAACGCACGTTTATAAATGTGGAGGAAAAAAAACAACAACAGAGGACCCGGAGAAAAATCCACACATACCACGGGGAGAACATGCAAATTCCAATTATACAACAGGCGTCAGGGTGGGGATTGGACCCACGACCTCATGTAAAACAGGCGAGAGGGTTAACATCTCGCCAACCCAGCGCACCATTTACCTACTACACCTATTTATTTATTGACTTCACAGCACCTCCGATTAGCACGGTTGTCTACGTACGGTGCGAAAGAAGTTCAACATACGTACGGCGCGTATACACATTTTTTTTGCCGAAGCGTGACAAACAAACACAATAAAATCAAACCCGCTTGTCCCGGCGGTTTTTTTTTATTGCCGGTTCGTAAAAACTTTGAAGGAACTCTCTGCCGTGAGAACAATCCTAGAACAATAGCCGTGATTGTTTCAATTAAGCCAACGAAGCCCAAGCTCGGGGCGGAATTAACCACATCCCCTGGGGTGCTCTCCGGAGCAGCAGCTGATCGCCGCTAATCACAATAAAGGATTACATCGCGCTCACAAGGTGTCTCAGACCGAAATGAAACTCATCCGGCTCTCCCAATGCACAGGGCTTTAATAATAAGGCGCCATGTGGACGCGTGAATAATATTGACGATGATGACGGTCGGCAGCCCCTTGCGACAAAATCCACTGCTGGATGATGGCTTCCCCCCATTCCGTGTCTGTACGCATGTCTGAACTTCTTTCGCACCGTGCGTCGTCAACCGTGCTAATCGGAGGTGCGTCCGTCACGAGAGTTGTTTGACCATACTTCACTACGCTGGTTAGTGCAGTGAGAGTAGGTTGGGGGCCCGGGAAGGGGAGGGGCGGGATGGGAAGAGCGTTCCAGACGGCCGCAGAAAAAGCGCACCTGAAAGCGCGCGATGCGGTGAGCCGTCTTGTCCCAGGACCGGTTCAGATGTCACTTACAAACTTGACTTTATCCGTGGCTGGGAATTGAACTCCGATCAACGGTTTCATAGTGTGGTCGGTGTGCCAACCACTGTGCCACTACACCATTCTGGTGTGATTACATTTGATATGTTTTTAATTTCCATCGGTGTAAATATTATTTGTGCCCGCATACCACAGGCAACAACACAGTCCCCTTCATTGATTTATGTATTGGTATCTCCAACTTCTTGTCTGTACGGTTCATGTTGTTGTTGAGCAACGACCATCATTTTACATTAGGGCAGGTTGAACCAGAGTAGCGGAGTCCATCTCCGTGATGACGCCTCCGTATTTATGAATCGTGCATTTGAGTCGTTCGCTCTATCATTGCATGATTCTGCTTCGCTGACGAGATCGTGGGTTCAATCCCGACCCTGATGCCTGCTGTATATTTGGAGTTTGCATGTCTCTCTCCCGGTGGTCACGGGGATTTTTGTCCAGGTTCTCCGGGTTTTCCCTCCAGATGTAGAATCAAGATGCGCTTAGAGTATTTGGCTGCTATAAATTTCCACGTGATAAGCCACTTCGTTGAGCTATCATTTGTGATAGGCCGGTCGCTTCTGAGAACGAGCTACGTAGCTCAGTGGGCCCTTACTTGGTAAAATTAAAATGGTAAATAGTTGAAACTATAAGTCAGACAACCTTTCTGCTCTCGACCATTGCCAGGAATGTAAGACCATTGTAGTATTTGCTCCCCCGTGGTCAAGAATTGTTAATGGAAAACGTCACTTGGAGCGTAGGTCTTTAACCAAACAAGTTTCGACGTGCCTACTACACCTGCCACTCGCGCTGCGGGTTCAGAGTTTGACGGTGGCCGCTAATTTTTGTTGTTCGTGGTTGAACGCATCAGACAAGCAGCAGGAACAACAGCTTCTCCGATTCACCAATAATTGGCGATGACGTCCACGCGGCATCTGTGCCACGCTTGATCTACTCTGAGTTCACGCGGAGCGGCGAAAGGTCCCTCTGACAGATCAGGGGACAGACCCCAGAGGCCGCTACGAGTTTTGAAGGCTGGAGTTGCAAGCCACCGTGCCAAAATGTGTAAGCCCCAACATCTGTGCTTCGGCAGCGGCACTCGCAATAATAATACTATGATATTACGAAGCGAATAATCTCTAGGTCTGTGTTCCTGCCCTGCCAGTGACCCCGATGTCCAATTATAAACAAGGTCACCCTTCCCCCTAGCACTCCCACCCACTGAGTCCCTATCCCTAACATCCGTGATGATTTTTTGTCTCTAATTCCACAGAACACTGGCAACTGCCAATCCCTTTCAGACTCTCCCCCCCCCGCCGCCACCACAAAACCCAGCGTCACTCCATGCTCTGGTGCAATCGTCATGAATTTCTCACGTAATTACATATTAAGCTTTGACTTAAATTTTGACTTGAAACTTTCGTGACTGCAGGAATCCATATTCTCGGTTCTTACGGTAAAGTCACGTAGAGAGAAAACTAAAACATAAAAATAGTAAAATTAAAAATAAAAATTGACAAATAATTATAATAAATTTAAAATAATACAAGCAAATAACCACAATAAAAAAATAGTAAAATTTAATAAAAAAATGTAAAAATAATACATTGAAAATAATAAGAGCAATAACCCCACGACGTTTCGATCGCAACACAAGTGGTCTTCATCAGGCGGAGAGAAAAGAGGAGGCAAGCCTCCAAATGTAACTGCTTAAAAGAGTTCCAAAGTGAGTGTCGATTTGAACCGCTGTTGATCTCATTCGCATTTAGACTCAGTGAGTGAATGAACAACAAATCTAGCGCGCATGACTGACGCAACCTGTAACTACGTTCCCCACGCCTGTTCTAGAAGGACTATCGAGTTGACGTTTAGTGCAAATGTGGCTGAGTTTATGAACAGATTTCGATTTTTTTTATTTCGAGCACCGCTAAATTCGCTGTCAGGTTTCAAGTTTATTTTGTTTAACCACCTGAGAACTCAAGACACCACGACGAGTCTCATTCACAAGTGTGACCTGGGGCATTAGTCTGCCAGTAGGGGTGGACGGTCGCTGTGTATCATCCAAATGGAGTAGTTTGCGAGTATTTTTTTTGCACTTGGCAATTCCGGGCACTGCCACACAGCGGCCCTAACTCTTGCGAATGACGTCAGGGGATCTTTAACGTTCACTGTGAAGTGGACGGCGTGCGGCGTCAGTACGGCCACCACACCCGCGGTATTAACCAGGGCGGCCGCTGGAGCCCAACCACGAACCTCAGCAACGGGCGGCGAACGGCTTTACGTCTGGGCCGCGTCACCGCCAAATTGGGTGACTGCTTTAAAACCCTGGCTTGTAAACAACGTGTGTGTGTGTGGTGGATCAGCGCAGTGGTGAGCGCTCTGCAATGCAAGCAGGCCAACGTGGAGATTGAACTAGCCCCAAGCTCCTTCCTTCACCAGTGTGGTGAAGTACGGTCGTACGTATGTATGTTGAACTTCTTTCGCACTGTACGTAGCCAACCGTGCTAATTAAACAAACCCCGTGACCGACACAGTGTCCGGAGCTCTTAGTCCGGCAATGGATTTAGAAAAGGGCTATGCATTGCAATAATATTACTTATGGTAATGTTTTAACATTATTTTTTATCGTGTTGAATTTATTTCAGCGTTTACAATAATGGAAATGTATTAAACTCGTATGTGTATATATTATAAATTTACCTTGTGGTAGAACTTGATGTTATGTTACTTCGTGATGCGGTTGTATTTTGGCACTGTATAAATCTAAATTGTATGGTATATTGTACTCTTTCGCGGATTGAGCTCAGAGTTAAGGACAAAAGATGGGATTAGGGTCAGGGCTCTAGTATTGTGGTTTAGGCTAGGATCAGAACTAAGGTTGGAACAGGAATATAATTTAATCTGGTCTTCGGACTAGAGTGAAGGTTAAAGTTCGGGCTCGGGTTAGGATTAAGACAAGAGCTGGGTTGAGAGTTGGGCCGACAACTGGGGCTAGCATTATGGCCAAGATTATGGCTTTGTTATGAGGCAGGAATGCAGTTAAAGATACGGATTATGGCTCGGATTCAGAGCAACTTTTGGGCTGGAGTCAAATTTGCGAGGTGGCAAATCGATGGAGCACGTCCACATAATTTCCCCGCACCTCCGATGAGCACGGTCGGTTATGTACGGTGCAAAAAAAGTCCAACATACTTACTGTACATGCATAGTGCCTGTGGCCAATGTTGGCCCATCTCACCGGATCTCGGATCTCAACAGCTTCGAGCCCGGACAGTGTCGGGACGGGTAAACCCCCACGCACAAACACCGGCTCATCATCGGGCCTGCTGAACCTACGTGGCGTGCAAAAGAAAGGGCACTGCAGCAAAACATTATATAGGGGTGGGCAGCAACAGGAAAATTAGAAGTGCACTGTTCGGAAAAACGCAAGGAACTGGATAGAGAGGAAGACCTTTCAGAGAATGGCTTGACGACGAGATTGGTGCCGGAGAGATGTGGCCACAACTTCAGCGTATTGGCACAAGGCAGAGAGGAAAGTGGAAACAAATTACGAAATGTGCAGTGGACACCCTACGGGCTATCTGCCCACACCTACGGACTATCTGTCCGCACCTCCGATTAGCACGGTTGGCTACGTACTGTGTGAAAGACTTCAACATACATTCCTATATGATGATGATGATGTAAAGCTCCCACGTCAATGCTTCCAGGAAGCCACTGGAGCTATGCACTTTTCAATCTAGATTGAAAACTAATCTCTTTAGTTGGTTGCCCATCCCTTCGCACCTCCGATTAGCACGGTTGGCTACTTTCTGTGCGAAAGAAGTTCAACATACGTACAATATACATGCCAAAACTCGTTTTATTCGAACTGCTTTTTGCGTTTAGTTTGGTTGTCCTTCCCCCGCACCTCCGATCAGCACGATTGGCTACATACGTACGCACCGATCAGCATGGTGACGTTCGGTCAAATAATCCCAGTGACCCACATGGAGTTTGCAGTGGCAGTGCGCTGTATTAATTGAGGGAGAGAAATCTGCTTCAGTTTCAGTTCCCCCAAAAAAGAAGGCCCCGCACCCCCTCCTCCCCAACGTGCGGAGTGAAACGTCGAGCCGACGTGTGGACACGCCGGGCCTCAAAGCCACCAACAATCCAGCGAGAACTCGACCGGAGGGCGACTCAATCGATTCATTTTCGCCGCAGCGGCAGAAACTTCCATCGCGTTCCTCCGCGGTTTGAACGGTGGCTGAAAACTTTTTTTTCGCGGTGTGGTGTGTGGTGTGTGTGTCTCTCCCTCTTCTCTGGGATTCCACTCCCCCACCCCCCACCCCCGGTCGCCTCCTAACAGGATTAACCGTGCGCCGTCCTCTGTGGGTGTCGTAGGCGGCGTGTTTGTTAAAAAAAAAATGTTCTTTGTTCGCAAGCGGAGAGCCATTCCAGAGGCCACAGCTGGTGGCGCTGGCTTAAGAGGCAATCGCATTATGCACCGTGCGTTCTCAGGGGATTCATTATTACGTTATTTATTTATTTCGCAACTCTGCTCCTGGCTGACTTCGAGTGTGGGTGGCAGGGGATCGCCGAACTAAAACTAAACGAAACTATGTTATTTTATGTTACCAGGTAAGGCCCACTGAGCTATGTAGGTATTTTTTTCAGAAGCGACCTGGCCACAAATAATAGCTCAACGGAGGGGCTTGTCACGTGGAAACGTATAGCAGAAAAATACTCTATAAACACACGCGTTGATTCTAAATGTGGAGGGAAAAACGGGTTGGATCCGGAGAGAAATCCACGCGACCACAGGGAGCGAGAGGCACGCAAACTCCAAATATACAGCAGCAGGCGTCAGGGTCCGGATCGACCCCCACGACCTCCTGTATACCTGGCGAGGTAGTTCACATCTCGCAACCGCGGCGTCCAACTATTCCCTTGCAACCGCTTCCCGATCGCCTCGCACGACCTTTTTTTTCCACCACCACACTCCTCTTCAAAGTGAAGACGCGACATCAAAACAGTTGCATAGGGGCGCGAACGCGTTGCAGAATTTCCAAGAGCGAGGTCTCCATTCATCGGCCATGATCAATCCACTGCTGGACGAAGGCCTACCCGCGCTGTCACCACCCTCGAGAAATCCTGTGGAGCCCCGCTGAGATTTGCACGTGTGCATGTTGAACTTCTTTCGCACCGTACGTAGCCAACTGTGCTCATCGGAGACGCGGGGGAAGGACAACTAAGCACAAAAAAGCATTTCTGCAGAATTTAGTTTGTCAATCTAGATTATTTAAAGAGGCATCGGTGTCCTAATATCGGAAGGAACAGCAGTCCAGACGGCCGCGGAAGTGCATCTGAAAGAGCGCGATGCAGAGACCGTCCTTGTTCAATGGCCAGCCCAAAAGCCACTGCTGTCTGCGAGGATGACCGGAGTTCATAAATGTACTGTGGTTCGTTTGTGCAAGCAATGTGTGTGTAACGAGTGCAATCATTTTCCAGAATGGATCATGGTGCTTGGTGCGTTGCCCACCGTTGCTCTAAACAGATCGATTAACAAAATTGCATCGGTGTGCCACCATCTCTAAGTCGCCTCGCAGCCCAAGCCTACGGCACCTTCTGTTCAAGGCAGTCTATCATCCGAGTACGAACCAGGCCCCCCAAAAAATCTGCTTAGCTTACAGAATCTGACAAGATCGAGGGTGTTCAGGGAAGTTTGGTCATGGGAAAAGTGTGAATCATGAAATGCCACTTGATATGGTTAAAGACGAGGTATGGTTGACCGTGGATGATGATTATGATAACATTGGATGCCTTTTAAAGTAAGAGATTGTATGACACGGGAGGGAACAGGCCCGGGGTGACGTCCACCGTGGAGAAGCGGAAATGAAATCAGCTCAGCTTGATGGAGCGTAGCATTGCACAGCCAGGAGGGATGGTAGTGGCTTTGGGAGACCATCCAGTAGTGGATAGATCATTGCTCATGATGATGGACGTGAATTTCATCCGGATTGGCGATGTCACGATCAGGAACACAAACAGCACGCAATCGAAATGCGGTGTTCAATTCTGGGTCGGGAGTCAAATCATCCCCTATTTTTCCGGGGTCGATCAAATGAGAACTGTACTAGTATTGTGGGGAGGTGTTAACAGTCATGGTCGTGTGCATTAAAACTATTTTAAACATTTTTTTTTATTCTACCAGGTAAGGCCCACTGAGTTATATCGCTTTTTTTCAGAAGCAACCTGGCCACCAATGATAGCTCAGCGAAGTGGCTTATCATCGCGTAGAAATGTATAGCAGCCAAATACTCTAAACGCATGTTTCTACCTTAGCAATGTGGGATTTACACAGCTTGCTCGCCTCTCTTAACGGGAGAGGAGCGCTTGGGCGGGCAAGCCGCTTTGAGTATTTTTTTACTACCGCAAATTTAACAGAATCGGAATCTTTATTTAGACTGGAAGATGTCGAGTATGGGCCGTGATCAGGCCACCGGCCATTGCAAAACCTTCACGGTGGACCTGTGAAATTCACCCCCCACTCATCCCTCCAATGCCGCACTAATGTCAGCGTGCATTTAGCAATAAAGACGACCGATGGATGGAGTCTGGGGCTCCCGCTGTGCTGTGAACGGAGCCCGCGGGGCGCGCGCAGGTGCGTCGCGTTTCGCGAGCGTGGGCTGGCGAGGAAGAGGAGGATGAGGAGGAGGAGGAGGTGGTGGTGGTGGTGGTGGTGGCGTGATGCGTGGGGTGAAGCGATTCTTGTCAGCTTTCAGCCGGCAGGCAACATGAACGGGTCGCGCCTATTGAGATCTTACGCCGGTTTATTTGCTTCTACTCGCCAGAAACCAGCAGCGCCGCGCTATTCAAGCGGCGGCAGGTAAAGTTCGCGCCGGGCGGGGCGGGGGGGGGGGTTCGTACACGTGTGGTGGGGTCGAGCAGCTGTGGCACTGCGGTTGATGCACTGCAGTGCCACTGAACACTAGCCACCTGAGTTCGAGCCGGTCACGGCCACCCTCCCCACCGCACCAACCGCGACTCACCAACCTGCACTGAGCAGCATGGTGAAGTTTGGTCAAAATACCCCACGACTGAAATGGCATGTGGAGGAATTCGTCCGACAATTATTTGACAATGGGATGTAAACAATTATTATTGTTGTTGCATCACTTAACACAGTAGTTAATGATTAATACAAAAAAAATCACTTTATTATGTATTACGTACTTATTATTTAATATATTTTAAGAGTGTATGGGTTATTTTTTTTCAGTGTATTCAATAAAGCCCATGATTCTATGTAACTGGGGTGGAGTATTGGAGTCGTGACGCACTGTACTGTGCTATGAACCCAGGCCACCTGAGTTCGAATCCCAGCCATGAGCAACATCGGTTTGTGCTTGACATTTGAACGAATCAGAGCACCCCCCCCCCCCACCCCCATACACCACCACCACTTCACGGACACGCACCGACCAACGTAGTGAAGTATGGTCAAACAATACCCACGAACCCACAAGGCACCGGGACGCCTTCATCCGTCAGTGGATTAGCAAAATTGGGTTTTTAATGTATAGTTTTATTACGTGTGTTTCGGGACCATAATCGCAGTTGTGTACATTCCAGCTTCTGTGCCAATGTCGGGCAGTAAAGTGCCTGCCGTGTGTTTGTGAGTGCACGCGAACTGGAATGTCAGCATTCTCTGGCACGCGTGGCAAATACTAAGCATCAGCATCTGCCAAGTGAAGGTATACAATGTGTAGACTTGTTGTAAACTTCGTGTAACGCGGGTTACCCGTCTGGGTAGCGCTGTGGTTGGTTACGAGCACTTGACGCGCAGTTGGGTAGCTGAGAGCTTAACCAGTGGCGCGGTACCAACGACATTATCAGCTGGGGGGGGGGTGGGGGGGGGCTATCGGTCAGGTGAGGCCCCCTACATTTGATTTGTCTCTCATGGTGGTTGTCAAGAGGGCCCCAACTCGCAGCTGTAGTTGGACCAGAGAATGCCAAAAGGCGTCTGACACTGGTGAGACTAGGCCATGAAGAAGGCTCTCTCAAAGGCAATGCGCATGTAATTATCAGAGCATGTTTGTGTGCATGTTCACCACAAGTGCGTGTGGGGTTAATGCAGACGATTCCTTGCAAAAAGTACCGATTTGGTGTATGGACATCTTAACACCTGCTTTATTGCCATTAAGGGTAAAACGTATTCTTATTTTCCATACTTTGATACTGGGAAAAAAAAGTCCCATGATAAAACATTGCTTCCCGAGGAAGACTTTGGCTTATATTTAAATCGTTTTCAAGTGCCTTTGCTGGAACAAGATCTGTCATCCAAATCCTTGAGAATTCCCTTTAAACCAGGTGAACAAAAAGTAAGAAAAAAATGCCCGATTTTTATTTTTTTTACTGAATATCAGCCAAACTAGGAAACACACCCCAGGGATCACCACCGCCGAGATGGAACAAACAAGGTTCAGTTTGTATGTAAAACGTGAGATCTATTGTGGCATTACAGGGATCCCAAGGGATGGCGATGGTGAGCGGAGACCTTCATCCAGCGGCGGGTACATGTCTGATTTATTTAAAAAGGCTTTAATGATAACGACATGATTCCTGCAGTCACGAAAGCTTCAAATCAAGATTGATAAAGACGTAGCAACGAGAAACGAAGAACCGCAGACGACTGGGAAAGGCAGCGGCCGAGGTGATGAACCGGCACACACATTTTCCTCTCTCCAAGCTCTGCAGTCCCCTACAAATGAAGCTTTTATCGGCCAATGAGCGGTTACATGTGGAAGGAAATCGAAGCACCCGGAGATACCACAGCGCGTTTTACCTGGTAAAAAAAATATATAGTTCAACTTGTATTTTTGCGTGTGGTTTGTCTACCTTTCCTTTACTTTGCATTCCTATCGTGTATTTTTTGTTTGTTATATTGTTTGTTGTTGTAACGTTCTGGCCCCGTGCCCCTCCTGGACACCCGTGAAAAAGAGCTTTATAGACTCCTCCAGTATGAATAAATATTATGATTCTGAAACCCACGCGCGCGCGGGGGAAAACACTCTATCCCACACAGGTGGAACAGGTGGAGTCCACGTTTTTCTGTAGCGCCTTCTCCTGGAGAGCCACGGTATGGCTGCTCCTCGACGCACGCGGGAAAGAGAGTTCCAACAACATTTGCGTGGTCCACCAAACCTCGCTGCAGCCTCCACGGTGCTGGACTGCAGGCGTGCATAGCCACCGCCGCCTGGCCAAAGCCGTTGGATAAATGCCGCGCTTAGTGTATGTTGTGGCTCAGTGGTTAGCGCACTGCGCTGTGAACCTGGTGACCTGAGTTCGATTTCCGGCCACAGCTAACATCAGCGGGGAGTGATATCCAAACCTTTCTTGGGATTCAGCCACCTCTACCAACCCGCACTGACCAGCGTGGTGATGTATGATTAAAGAATGGTCAAATAAGCCCTATGACCCACACAGGCCTTAACTGACCAGTGGATTGAAAAATACTATCTGAAAGTCCAACTGCCATTGGTTATTGCAACTTAGCAAGCATATAAGTGGTTACGTTATCTTCTTGGTTCTTCCGGTAAAGTCACGTGGAATGGAAATAAAATAATAAAAATAAAACATAATAATAAACATAATAATATTATGTTTTATTTTTAAAACATAATAATATTATGTTTTATTTTTATTATTTTATTAATAATAATATTATGTTTATTTTTATTTATTTTCTTTCCGTTCTACGTGACTTTGCCGAAAGAACCAAGAAGATAAATCCCTGCAGTCACGAAAGCTTTAAATCGAAATGTTTACGTTATTTTATCAAAGTACGCGATACCAGTGGAGTCGGTGATGGCTTAGGTTTGCCTTGATCAGGCAGCGGATTGATCATGGTTGATGATGCATGCTGTAATTATGATAGAGAAATTATACGTGAACGTAATAATAATAATACTAATACGGCGGATGACAATGTGTACAATGAATACAAAAAGGCAGCGTCTTGATATTAAATTATCAATTTGGCGGTGCGTACAGACGTAATAATACTTCGTAGAATGCACAAACGTAACACAATTACAAGGAAAATGTGCAGCTCTGTAATTTGCGTCTCACGCCTCCTGTCGAGGGAGCTCTTGGGATGTCCACTCGAGGGTAGCCTGGCCTACTCTTGCAGCCCAGCCAGACTTCTCGGGAGAGCTGGGAGCATCCCACACTATACCGCTCACCAGACGCGCGCCGCTGTAGACCGACTATAGTGAACCCGTTCATATTAAAATATTTTTGTTTCTTTGAACCAGTTAAAATACGTAGCGGTGGCCACGTTTCCCGATCCGTGCCACACAGCGGGTGAATAGGCACTGATTAAACGCGATATCTTTTTTTTCTGGGCACAATGCGACAAGTTGGTTTTTCATTATTATACACAGCGGAGGTGCTTTTGGAACTGTATGGATTGTGTGTATCGGATCATTCACAAAACTAGCTTTGCACCGCGTCCTTAATATTTTGATTATTGACATTACCTATTTTTTTTATTTCACTAGGTAAGGTCCACTGAGCTATGTAGCTCTTTTTTTCAGAAGCGACCTGGTTATCACAACTGGTAGCTCAACGAAGTGGCTCGTCTTATCGTGTGGAAATGTATAGCGGTCAAATACTCGAAATGCATGTTTCTAAACGTGGAGGGGAAAAAAACCCAGAGGACCGAGAGGAAAATCCACACGACCACGGGGAAAGAGAGACACGCAAACTCCAACTATACAGCAGGCGTCAGGGTTGGGATCGAACCCACAACCTCCTGTATACCAAGCGAGGTAGTTAACATCTCCTAGCCACCGTAGCGCCCATACAGCCATATCCCGATTAACGACTCTCCCTTTTACATCGTTTCGCAAAAAAAAACGTCGTCACTTTTATTATTAATACCGGTACCCGATGTGCATCGCCTCAACCCAGAATTATAACGTTTATTTATTTATACTGAAGGAATCCGATTAGCTGTAAAGCCCCTTTTCACGTGTCCTGTTGGGGCAGTTCAGAACGTTACGACAACAATACAAAAACACGATAGGAGTGCAAAGTATAGGAAAGTTAAACAAATCACTTAAAATGTTATACAAACAAAACTATTTGTTTTTATCTTCCCCAGGCAAGGCTCACGAAGCTATTATAAATAACTAAAAACATCACCTACCAAAAGCTTGTCACCAACATGAACAACATTTGTATTATTTTATTTTACCACTGAACTACGTAGCTCTTTTGTTTCAGAAGCGACCTGGCCACAAATGATAGCTCAGCGAAGCGGCGCATCACGTGGACATTTATAGCAGCAAAATTATGTAACAAAAAAATCGAGACGGGTATTTTCTTACGTCGCTGACAGCGCCGTCATCCCTCCTTTCCCGTTCTCCGTCGCCTCTCATCATTCGCCTGCACCACCCACCCCTGTAAATCGCTTCGATATTCGTCGTTGACGTTGTACCTCTCAGGAACGCATCCCCGATGTAAACCGGGGTACGCGTCACTCTGTGCACCGCTGGGTGAACAGAGGCCGGGAGCGACGGGAAGGAGCGGATTCATGAAATCTCGTGCCATTGTTTCAACTGCGACGCTGGTAGGTTGCAATCGGCAACATTAGGATTGCAAGTCCAGGGTGCATAACCAGTGGCGTCGTAAGAACGACGTTGTCAGCTCAGCGGGTGCGGCAATCGGGCACAGGTGGGGCCCCAATTTTTGTATTTGTTTCGCACGGTCGCACCTTGAGGCTGTTCGAGATCGCGACTCCCCTTGCCCCAGCCCACGTCGTTACGCTCACGGCCCTCGAACATTTAACGCAGTAAGGGGCGGTGGGCCCTCCGTCTTCGCAAAATGTAGCCACCACAGCTCTGTAGTAGTTACCTCTTTGCAATATAATTGACGCGTATCGAATTAAATAAATATCCCAGAAATGAAGTTCTATGTGAAAGCATTTTCATAAAAAAAATGTGTTTTTAATTTAAACCGCGTTTTTAATTAGGGTTTTTTTTTATTCATTTTGTTGTTGAAAGCATATCCTCATTGTGGGTGCCAAGGGGGCCCCAACTCGTAGGTTTGGCCAAGAGGGGGGAGATCCGCACGCTCATCACGCTACTTTGCATAACCATTCCACGACTAGGTATAAACGTATGCACCCGTTTATATATTTATAAGTGATGTTTCTGGGGTTATTTTTTTCAATGGCTCCAAAAACAAACTAAACAAACCGCACGAGTGTCTAAAAATACACATCATTGTGTTTTTTGGCCTACAGTATAATGTGTGTGGGGAGGGGGTCCTTATCTATCCGTGCGTTTATGGCCACATGTGTATTTCCAACACCAACATTCGGGCTCAGAAACAGCTGTTCCCTACCCGTTTTTACCCCCACCCCGCCCACACACAACTCCGTAAGCTGGCGATAGTTCTGGGAACTGCGGGGCGAACGTCACACGGCACGGTCCGGGGCTGCTTCGCAAGCACGTGAAGATGTTTTTTTGTATTTGTTGTTCGACACACACGCACGCACAGGAGTTGTGGGGTGGTGGCGCGGGAGGGGGGGGTCAGTGTGGGGGAGGGAGTGGAGTGTGTGTGGGGTGGGTTTCGTGCCATGTTTTTGGAATGATGATTCACTCCAGGGCGCTGTTATTAAGGCTCTCAAGGAAGGCGCCGTGACACCGACACAAAGCCTTTGGTCGACTTGGAACAGGGCTTTCTGTTGTTTTTATCTCCCGGCGCTCGCTACCTGACACCATAACGACTGCAGTGGCCAACGCTAAACCTCTGTGCGTGTGCTGTGTGTGTGTGTGGGGAGCTGTGGCGCAGCGGTTAGCGCGCTGTGCTCGATTCCCGCTCACGGGCAACACCGGTGACGATTATCTGAACCGGTTTCGGGCCTCGCCCAGGTCGACTCAGCCTCAAATGAGTACCTGGTGTGATGTGTAAACATCGCCACTTAGGGAGACAAAGGCGGCCGGGCGTGCTGTTTGCCACCCACCCCCTCGTGTGCCGTTCCCGACTTGACAGAGGCTACTTGCTAACAGGAGGGGGGGGGGGTCTTTGTGTGGTGTGTGTGTGATGTGACTGATAGCCTCGGTGAGAACCGGCGGGCCAAAGATGTGTACAGTAGAAGAAACAAAGTCTCACTTGCTCTCTTGCTCTCTCTCTATTGCTCTCTTCCTCTCTTGATCCCTCTGTCTCTATTGCTCTCTCTCTTGATCCCTCTCGCTCGCCGTCGCAAACGGATAACAAAGATTCCTCCGCCCGTTTTGATCTTCATAAAGTTGTTGGAAAGTGAGCACCTATTAAAGTTAGCGAGACACACCAGAAGTTGGTGGATGCCGTACTCTACTAATTCAAGCTGACTGACCCTGCACGTGTTGATGTTAACACAACAATATCGTTTTTACATCCATGCACCGATTAGCAATGGTTGGCTACGTACGGTGCGAAAGAAGTTCAACATACGTATGGTGACCCTTTTATCAACCCCACTGCCGGTTGAAGGCGTATAACCACGAGTGTCAGCATAGTCGCTGGCCATGTCAGTGCGAATTGGTGAAATAAATTGGGGGGGGGGGAATCCTCAAGAATTTAACCCTGGCCGGAAATCAAACTCAGGTAGCCGGGCTCACGTTGCAGTGCGCTAACCACTGCGCCACCACTCCAACCCCATTTGACTGCGGCGTGCACCACCAGGTCAGGTTCGCATTGCAGTTGTGCTAACCGTAGCACCACCGCTCCCCAACACAAAGACAACGATCCCCGTGTAGCCTTAACAGGCTGTAGGGGCAAGTGCTGTTAGCGTAGCAGCTATGAAGGCCGGCACGGCACACGAGGGGGTGGGTGGCCAGCACCACGCCCGGCCGCTCTCGTCTCCCCAGTGGCGATGTTTGCTACACACCGCACCAGGTACTCATTTTGAGGCTGAGTCGACCCAGGGGAGGCCCAGGACCGGTTCAGATCATCATCACCGGTGTTGGCCGTGAGCGGGAATCGAACTCGGGTCGCCGGGTTCGTAGCGCAGCGCGCTAACCGCTACAACACTCCACCACACGCACATTCTCACTCGAACACGAACTTCTGTACACTGCTCTATGGAGGAATGCGCATGTGAAATTACATCCCGAGAAGAAGAAGAACAACAACAACAAAAGTGCAAATAATTCTGCCAAAAGTGAAAGAAGCTACGCATGACTAGAATACTAAACAGATGCTCAAAATACAGCAGCCCGGTCTCCCACCACCCCCTTTCTCCCTGCCTCTCTCTCTCTCTCTCCTCCCTGCCTCTCCTTTCATTCCCCGCCCCCCGCCCCCAGTCTCTGCTCTTTCTCCACAATCCGACGGCGCACAGGGCAAGCCACTCAACCGCTGGATTCTTTCGCGCGGCTCCATTGTAGGCACGGTTTTTGGGCCACGTACGGTGCGAAAGAAGTTCAACGTGCACGCGCGCGTGCGCGCGATACAACGTGTAAGTTATTAAGGATGGAACAACGTTGCGCATTAAAAAAAACAACAAAGACAAACTGTTCTTCGTTAAACGTTGAGAAGACTCGCCGAGCTTAAATATGCATTTATATAAAGGTCATCATTCGGGACATTATCGGTGAAGCCAATGCTATTGATTGCGTGTGTTTGTGTTGTATTTATTTCGGTGGCGGCTGAAATTCTCGAGTGTGAGTATGGGAAGCGGTAGTGCAATGGTTAGCGCTCTGTGCTACGGACCCAGCGACCCGAGTTCGATTCCCACTCACTGCCAACACCAGCGACGATTATCTGCACCGGTTCTGGGCCTCGTCCCCTACTAGGTCGACTCAGCCTAAAATGAACCCCCTCGTGCGGCGCGTAAGCACAGCCACTGGGGAGACAAAGGCGGTCGTGCGTGGTAAGGCCACACATCCCCTCCTTCATAGGTGCTACTCGCTAGCAGCACTTGCCCCAGCAGCATGTTAAGGCTATAGGGGGGATCTTTGCCTTTTGTGTGTGTGTGGAGGCTGAAACTTTGCACAGGATCCTGACTTTGCTCTACTGCCTCCCGCATGCGCCGTGTTCCCTCCCCTTGTTCCTTCCACGTGGGTGGAAGGAACAAGAGGGGGCATCAACCCCATGACAACGCGGCTGGCCATTTGCCACCGCAACCCAAATGTGACCAAAACCCACGCGTGCCAGCCTGCAGCGGTCCTTGTAATCACACGCACCAGCGCGGGCACGAGGGCCACCACCTGCCTGGGTTTGCCCAGGATCGTTCCACTTCTGCTGTCAATGGAACTGTGTGAACACTCCCCGAGATATTCAACAAGTCCCCCTTTGTCGACAGTTGCGTTACTAATAACAACACACCGCTCGACGCAATGCATTTAAACGTGAGCTCTCTCCCCTCTTCTGATGTTGTGCACCCTTATTCGTCTTCTTAATCATCATCATCATCATCATCCCACGATATGTTCTGAGGTTTAGTTGTTGCGTACCCCAAAGAGGTGGTCATCATAGACTAGCGCAGGATGGAAACATGTTCCCAACTGTGTCTAGACTGCTGTTGACTCGTTATGCCCCCCCCCCCCGGCCTCTACCCGGCCCCCCTCCCTCCCCCTACAGACTTCCTTATTAATTGTGCGCGGCATCTCCACCGTTTCTGCGCGGGCATTTAAAAAGCGTTGCCTTGCCGGGCCTTTGCAGAATCATAATGATGTGAGCGGCTCGAACACAATGCGCGCTCAATGGAGAGGCGGTCATCTGCCCCACGCCCGCCCGCCCGCTCCCCCACGCGGTCCTCGCTCAAAGGAACACTTTGCACGGCGATGACAATGCCCTCGCAGATGCATCCACAGCACAATTATTATTAAATATCAACACTCTTAACGTTCGGAGTCACGTCTCTTCCACCACCACCCCCCTCCCCACGCGTTGCTCTAAGTGCGCCATGACTTTGATGGTGGAAGACGGCCCTGTCTCGTTGGTGTTGGATGGATGTTGCATGTTGAACTTCTTTCGCACAGCACGGTAGCCAGCCGTGCTAATCGGCAGGTGCGAGGGAGGGGGAGGAGGACACCCAACCAACTAAACACTCCAAGCAAGTTGGAAAATAAATTAGTTTTCGTGTGTTTATTGTATGCATGTTGAACTTCTTTCGCACAGTACGTAGCCGGCCGTGCTAATCGGAAGGTGCGAAGGGAAGGACTAACGAACGTAAGAGGTACGTTTTAAATCGAGATTTTAAAAGTGCATAGCTCCAGTGGCTTCCAAATATTCGAGGGAAGGGCGTTCTAAACGAGGCGCGGACGGCAGGTTTATTGGCACAATGATGTTCGTGCAATTCTTCAAATTCCACTTTTTGTTCATCGCCAACTATTTATACAACTTGCACTCGTACTGAGTGCTCGTGCAGGATAAATAGAATCCATTCTTGAAGGTGTGCAAACCCCTGTCAATGCATTGTGTCGTGGCATTGTCGCCATGGTGATTCGTTGCATTGTTTTTGATTTATTATTTCCACGATTAGATTGAAATAGACGAAGTAAAATCACAAGTGTTGGATAATTTGTGCTATTTTGTAGCGTGGTGGCTTCGGAATGTTTTTCATGCTGTCTGGCACAAACTGCATGTTGTGTAACAATTGGGCTACGAATCTCGTAAAATATAATTAAAATGTCACTCTATTTACAAAGCTGAACGCCTCTTGCCACACAGTGGTAATCACACTGTGCGTTATGAACCCGGCTATCAGAGTTGGACTCCCGGTCACGTATAAAATCAGCGGTGAGTGATATCAAAACCAGTTTGCCCCCCCCTCCGCCCCTGAAATCAGGACCAGTCCTGCCCCCTCTCATTCAGCAACCCGCAATGAACAGTGGAGTGAAGTATGGTCAAACAACCCCAATGGCCAACACTGCGTGGGTGAGGTTTTCATCCAAAAGTGTGCATTTAAAAGAGATGCACACACGTCCGTATGCAACACCAACTCCGTAGTAGGGCCATTTGCATGCATGGGAATAATGCCAAAGGCCATGTTGCGCAGTTATTTTCTAAGCATCTTCACATATACGTCTCTTTAACACTCCAAATAAAACTAAGGAGTGAGCTGTGGGAAAACTGAATGCGCTCAGAGTGAGGCGGCCGTGTGTGAAAATTAAAATAAAGCATTCGCAAGGTCTTTTATTCACGTTATTTAAACTTTCCGTGCAAACGAACTTGATTTTCTGGAAGGTGCGACCTCAGATTATGTTACCTTTTGTTGGTGTCCTTTGTGAGAGAGAGCATTCATGGCTGCAGGGAGGTTATAGGTGTTTAAGTACGTACCTATGCACTGTATATCTAAGCGGCACGCATTGCTTAAGTCAATCCTTACCAATGTTTTGTTAGGCAAGGCTTGGTAATGTTTTAGGCTCAACGTGACCTGATGCCATTCATACAAGAATGTTTGAAAGTATATAATGCTAATAAGTTACAGACGCGTATTAATACACTGCTGGATTAAGGGCTTTCCTTTACAACATCCACGGGAAAATTGAGTGGCTATACTTCAAACAAATGGAATATTTCAAAAACAAAAACCATCTGCTGTGTGCAACCGTGGTCACCATGGAACTGTGAACGAGTCAACGTCAGATGCACAAACGCGATGTAGGCATCGCAGAGATGATGCGCCACTCCGCTACTACTCCTGATGTAACGCGCTTTAATGAAATGTACCGTGCTAGTAATGGAAGAACTCCACGACTCTAGGAAGTGGCCCCGAAGCTTGCCACAACGTAAGGGGACCGTGGTGATTTACAGCCAACGTCAGTTGAGCGTGGACAATTACAGGAGACCAAAGCCGAAACATAACATCTAAAAAAGAATGTTTTAAAATATATGTTTTATTATTTTAATGATAGAATATGGTATTGTCATCAGTATGACATAAGTATACCAAATTTGCAGTCGATACCACATTGGGAAGTGGGTAAAAATTGAGTTACAAGATTTGAGGATACAACAACAGACTGAGTTAATAAAAACGCGTGTAATAATGATAGTCGGTGCTCTCCATCAACGTCAGGCCCACTGAGCTCTCTAGCTCTTTTTCAAAAGCGACCTGGCCACAACTGATAGCTCAACGAAATGGCTTATTTTCACGTGGAATGTATAGCAGCCAAATACTTGAAACGCATGTTTCTAAATGTGAAGGGAAAAATCGGAGGACCCAGAGGAAAAAAAATCCACGTGACCACGTGGAGAGAGGACATGCAAACTCCAAATACACAGGCGTCAGGGTCGGGATCGGGATCGAACAACCGACGTCCTGCATACCAGGCGAGAGATTTAACATCTCGCCACGACATATCGCTCACCACTGACATTTGCTCTGCCCGGGAATCAAAGTGAGGCGGCGCGGTCCACAGTGCACTGCGCTGATGGCGATGTGGGCGTTTATGTACTTGCGTACACAATCATTTTTATATTGCAAATATACACCAACGTAATTTGAAATGTGGATGCAGATGCAAATGACAACTTAATGGAGGGAGTTGATTTTTTTCTCTCGAAATTTCCAGGAATGTCATAACACACAATGGATTATTAAAACCTAGTCATTTAAAAACAAAAAAAATCCATAAACTTTATTACAATTGACCACACTACATTAATCATGACATTTTTTTTACGTTAAATACATCACAATCCTCCCTAGCCTTAGAGTGACTTTATTATTTCGTCAATATAAAGTAATATACCCATGTGGTCTAAATAGGAAGGTTTATAATATACTATCTGCTATGCCACGTGGTTCACAAACTCGGTCATTAACAAATAAAGGAATACAAACTGAATATTGTGAAAAAAAAGCGTGCAGAAACGTACTTTCAGATTTGCGTTGAGATACAGTAAGAGGCGCACGTGAATTACAGAAGATTTGCACGTTAATGTAATTCAAAAATAATCATATGTATACTGGAGGAATCCGATGAGCTATAAAGCTCTTTTTCACACATGTCCAGTCGGGGTCTGGTCAGAATGTTACAACAACAAACAATACAAAAACACGATAGGAGTGCAAAGTATAGGAAAGCTAAACAAATCACTTAAAATATCTACAAATAAAACGTAGCGGTTTTTTTTTTAATCAGCTGGAAGCGATGACGGCCGACGGTGAAGAGTAATGAATGAGAGTGACAGCCAAGGGATTGAATTGACAGAGTGGCACAGTGGCAGTTGCGTTGGATTCTGTCAGTGCTCTTGTGGACGTGAGTAAAGTATGTAAGCGACAATCGGCTCATCCACGGCTTCCCAAATTCACGTTCTCGCGACCCACCACCACGCTCCGTCTTTCCGCGCTCACCAAATTTACTCCCCATTCAAATACAAGTTAAACTCGTTCCACGCCGCACGCGCCCGATGATTGTTAAAAAACGTTCCACGTGACGCGCTAACCAATGAGCGCCGTCTGCGTCACGTGGGACGCGCGTACACGCACACACGCGTGGAACGTGTACAAACACACTGGCATCTAAATCTTATTTTGAATCGACTCTATTAACGCAAGACAACGGTAATTGCTTAGCGCGTCACGTGGGACGTGTTTAACGATCATCGGGAACGAGTTTAATTTGTATTTGAATGGGGGAGGAGTTAATTTGTAAACGCAGAAAAGATGTAGCGTGGTGGTTGGTTTGCGAGGACCGGAGTTGTTGGAGAGGCCCTGCCGCGAATCTCGATGCGTGACGGGCGTCTGGCTTTGGAGCCAGCCGATGTGGCGAAACGAGGACATGAGCTCGCGTCTAGATGCTCGGTGGATTGTTAACGTCGCAGGATCGCGAGAGATGGCTTTGGGGGAGAGCTTCATCCAGCAGTGGATTGACCATGGATGATGATGATGATCATTCAGCGGTTCACGTTGAATTGCACACACGTAATCCGTAAATCTGCAGCGTTATATCGTGGCCTTTGCTTAACTGGAACAACGCATGTTATGGCGCCGGTATGAATCAACAACCCCTGTTCGGAAAGCCCCACGCCACCAATGACAATCGCCCACACCCCGGTGGCGGTTTTGTGGCTTTGGGTCGAGGAGTCGACAAAGTAAGGCCCTCTGGGTTGCCAGTCTCGAGTGATGATGACGCGCGCGCGCGTGCGCACGTGCAGGTGGAACTCGCGCCAGGTGGGGGGAGGGGGACAACCTGCGGCCGACGGAGCCTCGTGCGGCTCTTTGTTGCCGACCCCATGTGGGCAGCCGTTTGTTTTTTTTTAAAGAGAAGACGCCAAAAAAAACCCCCGTAAATCTTCAAGCGTAATTTTACGTAAGGATTATCTATTAAATATGGCAGGGAAGTGGCGTTCCGCTATCGAATGTCTTGGTGACGACAAAATGTACAACAGTCGAACTGTATTCTTGGTTCTCACGGTAAAGTCACGTAGATATTTTTTTTTCTATCTACGTGACTTTACCGATAGAACCAAGAATATGAATTCCTGCAGTCACGAAAGTTTTAAGTCAAAGTCAAACTGTAATGTTAAAGAATATCTAAGGGGAGCAGGGGCGGGGGGGGAACTCATACACAGTTTTTTTCCATCACCCTATTTTGTTTATTTACGCGAGGATGTGTTGTCATCTGATGTATACCTGCTGCTGTGTTTGTGTACAAGTTGCCCTGCGTGTGTGATGGGGCTCTCGAACTATTTTGGTCAAAAGACAAAAAAAGTCTCTTCCTCTTTTGAAAAGTTGCCGACCCCTGACCGAGCCGATCATTGGAACACGAAGGCAACATGTGGTAGTCGCTGATGGTGCTGATGATGATGATACTGCACCAAGTGCTGGGGCTCCCTCCAGACCGTTTCTCTTGGGCAAGTTGCAGAGCCTGCGAGCGCCCGTCTGCTGGAGACAGCCCTGATGGCGAAGCCCCTTGCCAGCGCGTTCCAGTTTCTCAGTGGGTCTATTGGGGTCCCTATGTGAGGCTGTGGTTCTCTATGTAAGTCTGCGTGTCTCCATATGAGTCTCTAGATCAGTCTCTGTGTGAGTCCTTGAGCTTCTTTGTGAGCCTATTGGATTCTGTGTGATTTTGTGTATCGCTAAGTGAGTATTGTACGGGTCTCTGTGTGAGAAGCCACTGGCCACCCCGTTCCTGTTTCTCAGTGGGTCTCTATACGAGTCTATGGGGTCTCTATGTGAGTCTCTAAATCAGACCATGTGCGATTATTTGAGTCTCTATGTGATTCTATGGATCGCCAAGTAGATATATGTGTCTCTGTTCAAGTATACGGGTCTTGAGTCTCCGGTTCTCTACGTGAGTCTCTGGGTCTCTATATGAGTCTCTATGCGAAAAAGCGATAACGTTGAAGCCACAAACAAAGTAAGGCCCTCTGGGTTGCCAGTCTCGAGTGATGATGACGCGCGCGCGCGCGTGCGCACGTGCAGGTGGAACTCGCGCCACCTGCATGAGCCTGCACAACCCGATGCGGACTTTGTTTCCTCCTATACTTGGAGCCATGGGCCTGATCCGTACAGTCATTCACACACACAGTGCTGTTCAAACTACTGACCTCAATAGTTAGGTGGTTTAGTGTTCTTTTTTTATATTACACGGTTGATAAAAGCACCACATTTGTCAATTTTTTTGTCCAACCAAAGCCCTCTGGAGAAGGAGCCAGCTGTTGCGACGTGTTGCTTGTAACCCAAACTCCAGCCCGGTAGAGAGCATGTTTAGCATGTAGAAGTAGAGCATCCTGAGTAGGTGGTAGTTTGTCCAGAGTTTGATTCTTCTGAGAGAAGAGATCCATCTTGGCCTCGTTCACAGAGATGAGATAGAGCTTGTCTTGTTACCCATGACAACAGACACTTTTTTCGAGCGTTTGGAAGTGACGGGAGTGTAAGTGCAGCTATTCAAATGGGTGAAAGACCATGCACGCAAAATGTCCCTGTGACCTCTTCATACGACTGCCAAGCCTGCCAGGCTGACCTTTTGCCCTTGCCCATGAAGGAGGATGTTGTTGTTGTTTTGCAACCAGAAAATATGTGGAACACAGGCAAGGCTCTTCATCTTTGTTCTCCAAGGCTGGCACATATTCTAATGATGTGGTAAAAAGCAGAAATCCCTCCCCATTCCAAAGGTCACCCAGATGTTTTCCAGGGGTTGGATTACAGTGAGGTCATGAAATTTGCCAATGACTACCGTAACCACATCTGTGTCCGCAGTGCGTATCTGGAAAGTTTTAGATCCATGCTCTAAACTCTGAAGCATGACACACGCCAAGCACAATCCTAGTATCAGCTTCCTCATCATTGCAATTGGACATGGGGATTATAGAACCAAAGGCTTTTGCAGACTCCCCCTCCTGTGATGTATATAGCTTCGTCTGGTTGACATGTGGCAGCTACAACCTGAGGAGTCAATAACAGCAAAGGCTCGTTCAATGGGTCGCGAAGAAAGTCCTTCCGCTTGCCTGCCAGTGTTGCTTCACCTGGCACCATCCTGCACGCACCTTTGACCCTTTTATTCCGGGGTGGACTATTTTAAACTGTCGAAAAATAAACACCGCACATGATGTCCACCTTCTTTGTACCCTACGCCGTGGTCGGCGTAGGGTACAAAAACCTAAATCTGCATAGTCATGAAATATGCACGATGCAGCAGGGGGCATGCGATCAACGATGACTGCACCATCCATAACGTTAGAGTCATAGGTTATAAGTATATCGGTCTCATGTTGCTGCTCCACACATTTTAGTCGCTGAGACCTCATGCTCGGCAAAAGGAGCGTGCCAGAGTCTGAAAAAGAAGGTGGGAAGCACTGTCTCATGAGCAAAGAATTGCCTCAAATCACCATCTCGATTCTGCAAGAAAAAATATAGCTGGCCTTAATAGTAATTATGGATGGATAAATTTTGATTTAAAGCTTTCGTGACTGCAGGGATTCATATTCTTGGTTCCTTCGGTAAAGTCACGTAAAAGGGAAACAATAAAATAATAAAAATATAAATCAATATATTTGTATTCTTTTATTGTTTCCCTTCTACGTGAGTTTACCGAAAGAACCAAGAATATGGATGGATAGTTTGGGTATGATTTTCAATGAGAATGATTGTCACCAAGTCCTGTGGAAAATCGTCCAGGAATAAGTTTCCCCTTCTTTCAATAGTCCGAGATGGGTTGTGTGACTTGCCCTTGAAAGTGTATCTCAGTCTGGCTCCCATCTGGGGCCAGGGAGCATCCAGCAGATGACAGCAGTAGGGGGAGAGGTTCAGTTCCTCCAACCCCTGAACCCTTGACAATCTTGTTTGCTTGCTCGCGAGCTGGAGCTCATCTCGCTCCCCTTCACTGGAACAAACTCCCCGCCTCCACATTGAACAACCACCTTTGCTCGCTAAGTTTGAGCACCTCAACTCAAAACTCACCTGTTGTCCCCCGAGCTCACCCCACAGCCCCTTAATCTCACCCCCTCATAACCCACAACCGTCACTGTTCCCTTTTCATATTCTCATGCTGTGGCTATCACTCATTCCCCTTTCATTCTATCTATTCATTTACCATCATTTGCAGTCATTAATTTCGCTGTCACCGAATTCACGCATCACACATTCGCCCCCATTGCTTCCACTCATCTATTTTATTCACCTCATCTCCACCACGACATTAATATGAACCGTTCATAATTCTCTGTGAAGCACCTTGGTTATAAGGCGATAATTAAATTCCGTTTAGATAAGATAAGATCAAATGGGATTGCAGACAATGTGTTTACCGGTCTCACAAAGGACCCGGCGATGCCGGTTTTCAAACTCAATATCGATGGGATTCGGTAATAATTTCAAATGTCTGATATATATTGCATTAAACAGAGGTGCTTAGCTCCATAGAGTGGGAAGTTCTCCCCTCCGTGTGCTCTCATGAAAATGAGTCTTTCATACGTACAGTGCGAAAGAAGTTCAACAAACATGCATGCGAAAGAGAATGCCAGAACGTGAATGTGGCACTCTTCTTCTGCGTGCCATTCCTCAAGGCTTCCGTGGAGGCTTTGTCGTTTGAACCCTCAGTCAGACAAGCAAGAACGCATTCTGCGCGAGGTTGTGAAGGGCCAGGAGTGTGACTTGGTGATAATGCCTAGTTCTTGTGAAGTGATCGGCTCTTCGTTAGTGAGTCTGCAACAGCAGATTACGTAAGTGGCGAGGCAGAACCAAAGGGGCCCGGTGGATTTGTGGGGAAGTTGCGCCATCTGTTGGCACACCAGCATTTAATTCAGCAAAGAGATGAGTCAAATTTTGACTTAAAACTTTCGTGGACTGCAGGTATTCATATTCTTTGGCTCTTTCGATAAAGTAACTTTGTCACTTTACCGAAAGAGCCAAAGAGTATAAGATAAGAGTCGCCATCCATGTGAAATTTCCCCAGTCTTCTGCTTTCGTACGGCTGCTGTAGACGCAGAGCAAACGACTACAATTTCACATTTCTGCGCTGTCAGGAGCAGCGGAAGTCGTATCGCTGTGATGTCGCCTTCGTTTTTGTGTATCGGGGCATTGTGTCGTTCTACGTTTTATATGTCTGCTCTCGATGACCACAGTCGCGCGCTGTAATGTCTCCTGTTACTCAGGGTGATGTGGTCGTCAGGGATGTCACCTGCCCTGGTTTTACCAGGATCGTCCTCTTTTTGAGGTAGCTGTCCTGCAAAATTTGAAAGTCTTCCCATGACATTTAAAGCACCGGTTTTGTCAGCTGAGTAATTATATTCCATTCGTGTGTATTAACGGCACGCCACTCGAGACGACGTATTATCATTCCATGTAGGTCTCTCCTCTTCCGGTATGGTGATATGTGGGTGCTGTCACCCTTCTCGTGGCCCACCCTGTTACGTGAACGAAGTTTACAATGAAGTTCATAATGAATGACATCGCTAAGGAAACCGAATGTCGCCAGTCGACTTCTGGGTTAGGGGCCCTCCATAAATGACGTCACGCGATTAATGGACGATTTTTGACCCCCCCCCCTCGTCACACAGCATTACAAAAAGTCAGACCCCCCCCTCAAATATGACGTTACAAAGCTCTGCCCCCCCCCCCCAAAAAATATATAAAACATGCTTCAAATCGCTTTAAACTATTGTTATTGTAGTGCCTATTTAATGTGGCGCTGCACTCTGATGTTGTAGGAGAGAACATTTATTAAAAAGTCTATTTCGTTAAGTAGAACGTGTTGTCTATATTTATTAAAAGTTGCGCATTTTGATGTGACGTCACATTTCTCAACCCCCCTCCCCCCCTCGTCACACATCGTCACAAATGTCTGACCCCCCCCCCCCCCACTAGGTGCGTGACGTCATTTATGGACGGCCCCTTACAGCAGAAAGAACAAGCCTGCCAACAAAGGTCCTCCTCAGGGCCAGACGAGCCGATCCATCGGCCCCTCGGTTCGTCTAGGCCAGCTAAAAGTCGAGGACCTATCACAAGCGAAGACACAGGTGTCCTCGCAATGATCCTTCAGCAAGAAAACATCGACATCCTCACTTTCCCAAGAGACGCATGTGGAGAAAAGCAGCTATCTACGATTGAACATTCCAGGGTGCTATCCTCGCTGCTTCCAAGGGCCGCGCTAAACACGATCTGGCGACTTAACGTCGCGCATCACGTCAAAGACGCAACAGAAGTCATTCAGACAGACAACGACTTCACAGTTGGGACAAGAATCGCCGGCCTCATCTTTCCAATGTCCACAAACGACCAACAACATCCTGGCAGCTACCTCCTTTGCCAGCGGCACAACATCCCGCGGTCTACATAGGTGACTTCAATAGCCATCGCACGATGTGGGGTTACCTTAGTTAACGACCCGGCAGGCGAACAAAACCTTGATTGTGCATCTGCACAAGAGCTCTTCCTCGTTGTTGATGCCAATCAACAAGGCACATTCAACTCCGCATGGTGGAATAGGGAATACACCCCAGACCTGTGCTTTGTAACTACAGATAAGAATGGCTCAGCCTTTGCCCACCATGCACAAAGTCCTGCCTCGCTTCCCGCACAGCCAGCACAAGCACGTGGCCATCCATATTGGCCACGAAATCCAGCAATCACGAGCACGCCAAGACCACCGCTGCAACTTCAGACGACCAAATTGGCCTGGTTTTATGGCTGCTGTGAATGAACACCAACCACATCTCCACCAACCCTGAAAAGCTTGAGCAGTTCATCGTGCTCGCGAAGCAAGCCGCCAGGGATGCGATTCCGTGGGACTATTGGGGGCCCTACACCCCCAGCTGGACTGCGGAAAACCTTCTCCGAGAACAACAAAGCACTGGTGACCCGGAGATCGCAGCAGCCCTTCTACACTCGCTCGATTCAGCAAGACGAGCAAAGTAGGCAGCATTGATGGAGTCTTTTGACATCACGCAATCCAGCAGCAGGGCATGGGGGTTACTGCGGAAGCTCGGTGGAGCAGCACCTTCAGAACACCGGACTCCTAAGGCAACTGCTCATGGGATAGCGACGCAGCTTGCCGTCAATGCAAAAAAAAAATCAAAAGTCGAACGCACAGTAAAACAAGCCGCAAAAGATACTCTTCACCAGTGTCAAAAAAACTCTCCCCTGTCTAGAGCTGTACTTCCAGAAGACATAGATGCCGCACTGGCAGTAAAAAAAACAGGTAAAGCCGCAGGAATAGATGGGATTTACCCAGAATTCCTAAAACACCTTGGCAGCAAATGAAGAAAGTGGCTGGTGAAACTTTTGTAGCAAACATCGCCACCAGCAAGCTACCAAGACTTTTGAGAAAAGTTAAAGTTGCTGCTCTTCTGAAGCCAGGAAAAGCTGCTGATGACCCACACAGCTACAAGCAAATATCTCTTCTTCGTACAGCCTACAAGCTCCTGGAGTGAGTACTGCTAGCCCGACTCTCCTCTCTTGGAAGCCACCAAACCACCTGAGCAGGCAGGTTTTCGGCCACAACGAAGTTGTCGTGACCAGGTCCTCGCCTTGACATCACACATCCAAGCCGGCTTTCAGTATAAGCAGAAGAAGTAGCTGCTTTCATAGACTTGTCCTCTGCATACGACACGGTCTGGCGCTGAGGACTCCTCTTTAAACTCGCCAACACCATTAAGTGTGAAAAAACGGTTTGCTTCATCGCCAATATGATCAGCGACCGACAATTTCAGGCCCATCTCGGAAACCAGGTTAGCCGCCCACGAACTCGACAAAATAGCCTACCGCAGGGGTTAGTATTAGCACCAGCCCTCTTCAATCTTTACACCAGCGACATGCCGGACACGTTAAGCCGCTAGCCAAGCGACGATGCTCAGCGTAGCTTAAGACAGCTTGAACACCAACCTAAATGAATTGGAAAATTATTTCAACTCCTGGCAACTTAAGGCAAACCCAACCAAGAAAGTGTCCTCAGAATTCTATCTCAACAATGCACAGGCAAAAAATACACTGAAGATCGAGATTTGTGGTAATGCCATATCCCACGACCCACTCGCGAAATACCTTGGGAGTGGTGCTCGATCGAAGTCTCACTTTCAAGCAACACATTAAGCATTTGAGCAACAAGATAAAAACCCGCACGAACATTGTCCGTAAACTGCCAGGAACTAGTTGGGGCTGTGATGCGCGAATACTACGGACTGCCATGCTCGCCTTCGTGTATTCGATGGGAGAGTATTGATCAGCTGTGTTGGGACGCACAGGTGATCAATACTGAACATCGCAATGCGCGCCATCTCAGGTGCGCTGAAGTCGCCGCCGACCCTGTGGCTCCCGGGACTCACCGACATCGCTCCGCCGCAAATGCGTCGTGCAACAGCGGCCATCTAGGAGTGCCAAAACATTATCATCCACATGCTCCTTCCAAATACATCGGGACATAAACCTTATGCCGCCTACTCTTTGGCTCTTTCGGTAAAGTCATGTAGGTATAAAATAAAATGTATTTCTCACGTAGGTATAAAAATAAAATGTATTTTATTTTAAAATTAAAATTTATTTTAAATAAAATGTATTTTATTTTAAAATTAAAATTTATTTTATTTTTAAAATAAAATTTATTTTATTTTTATACCTACGTGAAAAATAAAATGTATTCCATTTTTATACCTACGTGACTTTACCGAAAGAACCAAAGAGTATGGATCCCTGCAGTCACGAAAACTTCAAATCTAGATTGACTAATGCCGCCTGTTCGCCTACAATCACACCACCCCTTCTGGATCACAGCAGCCTCACTCCACGCCACGAATACAAATGAAGGCGAGAGATGGAAGCGAGTCCAGACTGCGGCCGACGTCAAAAATAAACATCTCATACAGGACCCTACCGTCGAACCTCCCCGTTTCACCCTCCCACGCCGCCAGCGGTCGACCATCAACCGAAACGGGACCGGGCATGGCCGATGCGGCCACCTGATGCACAAATGGCGCATAAAAGATTCGGCGGCCTGTGAGTGCGGTCACGAATCTCAAACCATCGACCACATTGCAAACACTCGGCTGCTGCTGTTTTCACTCCTTTAAAAGCGGAATGGACGAGATACACTCTGTGTCTGAACAGACACATTAAGTGGAGAACAAATCTAAAATTGCATCTTTAATCTGCTGCAATTAATCCATACGAAAGAAGAAAAATCAGCCACACGAAAGAAGATTGCGGTGGCTGATCGAGCGAACAGCAGTCATCGGCAAAACACATTGGTGGCATCGGCATAAACATTGAAAAAACACCATAGCTTACGCAGACGTGCCTTGAATTAGAGGAAATGCTTGCAAGCTGACGCCTCCGCAAAGCAAAATTCAACCCCGTACCGTGTTTTCCTGGCAGATTATGTGATTGGATTTGGTGAATGTTGCACGTTCACGCTGTGCGATGGCTTGCTTGTGCTGCGCAGGGGGCCAGAGAATTAAGGAGAAAAGCCAAGCCTCCTGCTTCGGGGAATGTGAACAGATCCGATGATGACAATGCTCTTTGCTTCGGCTAAGCATCTGCATGCTGGCGTCTATGCCAATTTAAATGCCTTCGTTTATATTAAAACATGCCATGGGTTCCCATCCCGAGGAAACGTGAGAAACTCAGTTTGCCTTGTTGGAAAGATCGTTGCTGCCAGCTGGGCATGCAAATTGCTTAAACTCGCGTGAGTGAAGGTCTAAAAAATTGTAAGGACATTACTAATCCTATTATAATCCTTATTTTCTAAAGTTGCATTTTTCGCATCAAAGCAATGATAGAGAAACTGTAACTTCATTCACCCCCAATTCACCCCCACCCCATCTCCTCCGTGACCAGGAGAGCTCGGTTAGGAGGCCTTTGTTCGTTAGTGGATCTAAAAAAATTACGGGATATGTTTTTTTTTTATTTTCGCCAAACAATAATGAAGGGTCATTGGAATGTACTTTAGTAGTTTATTTTGGATAATTTATTGTTTTATTTGAGCATTCAAATTGGTTACATTTAAAACCAGGTTACTTTTTTTGCAGAAGCAACCTGCAATTACACGGCGGTAAGATGTTAACTACCTCGCCTGGTATATAGGAGGTCGTGGGTTCGATCCCGACCCTGACGCTTGTATATAGTATTTGGAGTTTGCATGTTCTCCCCGTGTTTGCGTGGATATTTCTCCAGGTCAAAATAAAAAAAAGTTTTAGTTTCAGATTTTCACGAGTGCCACCTAATGGATAGTTAATGTCATTGTCATACTGCCGTCGCTTGGATAGCAGCAACAAATTATTTGGACTTAAAGCTTTCGTGACTGCAGGGATTCATATATTCTTGGGTCTTTCGGTAAAGTCACGTAGATAGGACGAACGCTTGTGTTGCGATCGAAACGTCGTAGTTTTTTGTTATTTTTTGTTATTTTCTTTGAACCTATCTACGTGACTTTACCGAAATACCCGAGAATATACAAATTTTTTTTTCAGCAAGGCCATTATTAATAATAAATTACGTTTATAAAGCGCGTTTATACAAGGTAATGCAAGGCGCTTGGAGACGACGACTCAAGGTAGGCTCGAACCACCTTGCCCAGCACCTCCTTTTCATGGGCATCCAACTCGAGCACTTTAAAGTTCACTGGGCCCGCTGACAGGACCCAGCGGTGATGGGTTCTCTGCTGATTTGCAGTCGTTACCGTAGCGTGTACATAACCGTAATGACCCACACCGTCTGCTTCATCTGTCACAGCGGACGCTGAAGATCCCCTGATGTAATTGGCAAGGGTTTAGGCCAAGTTGGGACGTTACACCGCAGATTACTCGACCGTTTGTTTGCAGGCCAGGTGCTGAGTCACCTGGGGCCCACAGGGACAGCTGCCACTGAGGTCACCGCTCCGACCGAGTAAAGCACTCGGAAATCGTAAGCGTGCGACGGTTGGCACATGATTGTCCCAACGTTGTTAGCTCGACGGTCTGTGTTTACTTATGGGACGCCCTGACGTATATTAGGGGCCGTCCATAAATGACGTCACGCGATTTTGGACGATTTTTTACCCCCCCCTTCGTCACACGACGTCACAGAAAGTCAGACCCCCCCTCAAATATGACGTCACAAAGCTCTGCCCCCCCCCCCCCCAAAGAAAATATATAAAACATGCTTCAAATCGCTGTAAACTTTAGTCATTGTAGTGCGTATTTAATGTGGCGTTGCACTCTGATGTTGGAGGAGAAAACATTAATTAAAAAAAATATATTTAATTAACTAGAACGTGTTGTCTATATCTATATTTTTTATAGACAACACGTTGGGGGGGAAGCTCAATAATGCGTATTTATTTTGCACGGCAAGTGAGCTGTGACGTCAAATCTGTCACGTGACCCGCGCACGTGGAAGCGTAACGCATTGTAGTGTAGTGGTTAGCGCGCTGTGTATGTGTCTGTGTCTGTCTGTGTGTGTGTCTGTGTGTCTGTGTGTGTGGAAGCGTAACGCATTGTAGTGTAGTGGTTAGCGCGCTGTGTATGTGTCTGTGTGTGTATGTCTGTGTGTGGAAGCGTAACGCATTGTAGTGTAGTGGTTAGCGCGCTGTGTGTGTATGTCTGTGTGTGTGGAAGCGTAACGCATTGTAGTGTAGTGGTTAGCGCTACGCTGCGCTACGAACCCGGCGACCCGAGTTCGATTCCCGCTCACGGCCACCACCGGTGACGATTATTTCAACCGGTTCTGGGCCTCCCCTAGGTCGACTCAGCCTCAAACGAGTAACTGCTGTGGTGTGTCAACATCGCCACTGGGGAGACAAAGGCGGCCGGGTGTGGTGAATCCAAGTCCCGTGGGAAGCCGGGTAGTACAGCTAGTTTGATATAATTTGCGTGTTTCAACACGTTGGTGACCCTTCAGGTCGTTCTTGCAAAATGACACCTCAACCCATCCCGCTCTCTTGAATCCTCACCTCGGTTTTTTTTAATCTTCAGCAACAAAAAATCAACTCGACTTGATTATATTTTGACAGTTTGGCTCATTGCCAATTGCGTTTTAATGTGAACTATCAAAAACAAATCTGGAGGCATTCCAATGTTCACTATAAAATACAAACGCGATTTTCAACCCCCCCCCGCTACCCCCAACTGGGCTATAATAACCACCCCCCCCCAACGTCGTGACGACTACGTGACGTCAACACAATGTGTTCGTGATGACGTCACGACACGACTGGTCAAAGGCGGTGGACGCTGTTGGCGCGATGACGTCGCGTTCCACGTTACCCAATGGGGAGCGAGAGGGTGCGGTGGGGGGCCTCGTGAGCCCGCGCCGCGCGCGTGACGTCAGCGCGCGCGGGTTTATTTGTTTATTTATTTACTCGGAGCCGTGCGGGCTAAGGGGATGCTGCAACGGAGGAGGGTTGAGGGCGACTTCGATTCAATAATTTAGTTTTTTTATTCTTTTATCCTCCTCTCCCTCCCCCCCTCCTCTTTTTTTTTTATAACCCGCTCGTTTCCTCACAATAGTCTCCTTTCGCCGCTAAAGGTAAGGTTTCGTGTAAACGTTTTATTTTTTATACAAACATATTTCTGTATGGTGTGTGTGTGAGATCATTCGGGCGCTGCGGGGTAAATGGTCGCGGCGTCGGGCCCCTCAGGTACGGCCACAGACGACGACGCTCTACTGCTGCAAGGTGGTGAAGTGTGGGGAGAAGACGCGGATTTTGTGTTGTAAATGAATACCCAAATGATGATTGCGGATTCGCGATCACAGCGGTGTAGCCACACCGTGGATTTACAACAGTAGGCGTTGTTGGTAGTCGTTAATGGTTGTTGTCAATCGGTGGTGTGGCGTGTGTGGAGCGAGCTGGTGGTTAGAATGCATCGGGCAGGTGCAGGATCCAGTCAAACGTTAATGGAAAAAAAAATCCTGCTCGCATCAGGCCTCCATCCCTCCATAACGTTGTTACGTTATCCATAGCCTGGTTAATCCTACGAGAACTGTGTTCACGGCAGTGTTAGATGTTGACGCTTCACGGGTGCCATCCATCGTCAGTCTTGTTCAAATCCACTGCTGGATGAAAAAGGCAATCTTCCTAAGCGGACCCGAAGACACGGTTTTCTGTGGTCGCACTGGAATATTGGAGTAGTGTTAGTGCCCTGTTATACAGTAATATAGAATACGTTGTATATTTACAATTAAAATAATAATAATTTGGAGTCCTGTTGCAATCAACTGCTGCATTGATGCCTCACCGCGCCGTGTCAGTGGTTGGACATTGTTTAACCATACTTCACCACCCTGGTCAAGTTGCTGGTTGATGAAGGTGGGGGGGAGACCAGTGAACGTAATCATTTGCCACTGATGTTGCCCGTGGCTGGGAATCGAGCTTAGAGGTTAACTGATTCCCCCCCCATCTCCCTCAGCGCAGTGCGCCAACCACGATTCCACCAGTAACCATCTTGCAATAATAATGTATTGGTAAAACGCGCACCCCCTGATGTAAAGTGGACATAGATGACTACAGTACAACACAGCGACGGTGTTCACCAGGCGAGAGCCCGTTTACACAGTGGCATCTTGCAATGAGGAGGTTACAGCTCATGTGTAAGTCTGGAATTCTAAAAAAATAAACGTACAGGGCAAAATGCATGTTTCTGTGGGGCTTTGTGAAATGTCTGCAGCTTTTGTTAGGAAGTTATGAGTGGTCGTCCTATGGGGGTGTCTAGCCCCTGACATGGGAATGTGGAATTTGGGCCGAGGCCGTTTTTGCCTTATTTTTTTGCGTCTTCAACACGCACTGCGATGTATTTAAAGGTTACAGAATCACCACAGGCACCCCCTCATTACATAATCATCATTACACAATATGTATCCTGTCACCAAATCACCTGGAATTCATTAGATTTAATGAAATCTCGAGAGCGAAGCAGAGTTGATACATAAAACAGGTGCCACATGCTACTGCAAGACAACCGTGTTGGCAGCAAAGTGCAGTGCTGAAAAATCAATTCTACTGTTTAACAGGGAGGCTTTCGCGACCAATTTTATCCCATAATACAGGGGTTTTTTGGGTTAGATCGCGTATATATTAATGTGTCGTTCAACCCCGACAGCCAATTTGTAATGCTTGTTACCGTAAGCAAAACATGTCCGTTACTATTTTGATTTAAAGCTTTCGTGACTGCAGGGATTCATATTCTTGGTTCTTTCGGTAAAGTCACGTAGAAGGGAAACAATAAAATATTACAAATATAAAACAATAAAATTCTCACGACGTTTCGACTGCAACACAAGCAATCGTCATCAGGTGTGTTGATGGTGATTGCTTGTGTTGCAGTCGAAACGTCGTGAGAATTTTATTGTTTTATATTTTTATTATTTTATTGTTTCCCTTCTACGTGATTTTACCGAAAGAACCAAGAATATGAACCAAGAATATGTCAGTTACTAGTTAGGCACATCGGGTGTGTTGGTGGTGGCGGGTTTAACAACACATTCATATTTACGCGATCAAACCCCACAAAAAAACCGTAATGAACAATTAATTGTACCGTACGCCTGTGTTTCCACATCTATGCTTTCGATCTTCATGAACCTGCACTGACCAGCATGGTGAAGTATGGCTAAATAAGCCTCGTAACCCACACAGCGTGGGGAGGCCCTTATCTATGTCTACTGACAAAAAGAGTTGTTCACATGCTCGGCAAGATTTGATGTTAATTTCCATTGTCAATGTCTTCCGATAGCTCTACACACCCGAATAATAATACACATGAGTGAGCTTTCACCATGGTAAATAACACATCTCGAACTGTGTTCACATGTTCATTTATTTTCATGTTTATTGCTGTCAACTTATGTTGACTAGTAATTCATGTATTTTTTTACATTTGTTTATTAATCCATAAAAGTTTTTTTTGTTTAGACCGTGTAAATATGAATGTGTTTAGTTACTGTTTAGTTACTAGTTCAGCACACCGGTGTGTTGGAGAGTAACCCCCACATAATTTATATTCGAGCACGACGTTTTGCTGGAAATTACAACCAGCCTCATCAGGCGACAGTCCGAATGGTGGACAAATCCTACGATGCTGTTACATCTTAAATAAGATGGGGCTACATGTGATGTTATCACTTGTGAGCCAACCAGGTGCGAAAACCAGAGGGGTGGGTGGGGGGGCGATGGGTCATATTCGGTCAAGTACAATGGATATCTATTATTGGTTGGGTTATTCATAGATAATCATTATTATTCTTTATTAATGCCCTCAAATGAAAGTGGTGTAAATTTTACGTGCAAATTACATTTAGTTCTGTCCCTTGCAAGCATACCTCGATGGACCTTTTCATAAACAGAAATTGAGCGATTGTATCGCATATATTTTCTTGCGTGGTTTTTTGTTTGCACTGGCTAAACAATGCACTGAAAACATTCGTGCAAATCTATTTGGGTGTGCCACAATTTTAACTGCGATCGAGACTGCTAATTCATTCCACAACAAAACGCATCACTTGCTGATTGGGGGGGGGGGCAGACATGTCATCTCTAAGGACTTCAGTCTGGCGAACTGAACTCAAATAACTGTATATAGAAAACAAACAAACAAACGTGTGTCGCAGCCTACAGTGACATTCTGTGATTCTAGGGGTCGTTTGGCAGTGTTGCGTCTGCAGTTAGAATCTGATGATAGGTTTCTGCCGTTCTACTGACATTCGCGCTCTCATTCGATGATTGATACAAGGCGGCCTTGGTTTTTTTTACTCCTGGGAGCTGAAAAAAAAACGTGACAGTGTAATTGGAGTTGTCATTAATCAAAGCCTAATGCAGATAAGCGTGCATGCAAATACGTCTCATTCTTGTATGATTGATAACTAGCAGGTAAGGTGATATTAACACAAGCTGGGCTTTGTTTCTTAAACCGTAGGCAGTCATTATGATGGAGTCTTAAGTTGTATTTAAGTGTTGCGTGGATATGTACTGTGGTGAGAAGTTGCAATAATGGAGAGCTGAACAGGATAAGGTAAATTTTTCTACACTCAGTTGAATGTATAACATTTTTTGTCATTAATTATGCTTTTTTAGCAGGGACAAAAATCCCCTCCAACAATTTCAAGTGTAAATGTTTGTCACTCGTAGTTTATAAAAAAAAAACAAATCGTGTGTCCCCTGTGAACAATGCATTTACCTTTTATTAGCAGTGAAAATACACACGGTGTTGAGAAAAATGTGTCTGCTTGCTTTTTCATTTGTCGGGCAGACAAGTACAGCCAGAAGATTGAATGTGCTTTGCTTTGAAAATAGTTATTGGGCAGCCAATCACTTAACTATAGAGCAGCATACTACAAGTTATCATTTTTTGTAGAACCGCATTTGAGACATTTTCCTCCAACACTTTAGAGGGGAATTATAGAAGGTTTTTTTTAAAGTAATGACCTCTCTTTGAAATGCATTCATTTTGCTACACAACGTAAAATTAATCTGTAGCCGTTGAATACCAAAAATAGGCAAGATTTAATGGATGTGTCAACTAGGTTCAATCAAACGGTTGATGTGGAAAATCAATCTTGCCAGGTAGACCAGAACGTCAGTTGACTTTTAATTCTACTTCGTTTACGATTGGAGACTATAAAATGTGCAGTAATTGTATTTAACAAGCTGAAGTGCAGTTTAAATGTGGGTAACAAATCACTGTACAGGTGACTGATATTTCCCATTGTAGGTTTTAGTATGGATGCATGAAGGGATTTGTCTAGAATGTGGGCATTGTAACGTTGGTGCCACTCTAAGGCTGTTCCTTGCCAGAATGGCAATTTTATATGAAGACTAGCCACCCATCATAGATTGTTGAAGGATATACAATGGAATGTGGCCTTTAGGCAACACGTGTAGTTATTGATTGAAAGACAATTGCCTGTCAGAATATTTTATATAGCATTTAATAATAGAAGACAATAGTATTTATATTAAAACTTTTTTTAAATCAATATATAGTGCTTCACAAAAACATTCCACCAACATTATAGTCAATGACACTATTACAAGGAAAAATATATACAGTTTATTATTATGCTTGTTTTCCCAGGAAAGCCTCATTGAGTCTCAAGACACTTTTTTAGGAGGGTCCTGCCAAGTTTTCACAGTAGGAGATGACGATTGCTATGTATATAGTATTCCAAACGAGTCATGGGTAATATTTTTGCCATATTTACATGGGTGACATTTCAGGCATAGGCCTTTATTCGTGGCATGGCATGGTAAAGGTGCGAACGAAGAAACTTCAGAGTGAGTGACGTACGCAGAGGAGAGGTTGACAGCGTGGATTTGGAACAGGGGGTCAGCAGTGCAGACAGCCAGGAAGTGGGAATTACAGATTTCAGAGGGAGCAGCAGAGAAGGTGCGACCTTCTATCGAGCGTGCGTAGGTTGGACTAAGGTTTAAAAAAAAAATCTTGTTTGTTGGAGCAGGATACAGGCGGGGGGGGGGGGGCTACATCAAGATTTAGATGAGACGGTAGTGGCAGGCAGGGAGAGATTCCATGAAGATATTGTAAGCTTGCAGTTGATCTGGAATTGGCTAGGAATCCAATGGAGGGATTTGAGGATTGGGGTGGTGTGTGGAAAATGTTATATAGTAGCGTTTACAAAACCAGTGACAATGTATTAGCAGTCTACCACTGTACATTGCTTTGTATCAAAACACTCTTTCAGGAAGGGCATGGATAAGGATATTATCCCAATTCCTTAATTAGTGTTTTGCATGCGAAAGGAAGTGAAAGTACCCTAAAAAACCCCACAATGCGAGGTGAAACTGATTTGTTAAAAATCATTTTGCAATGCCTCATTGTACTGTGAGCGATTCAAAAGAAACGGGGGGGGGGGGTAGGTTATGTTTGTATTATTTTGGTAACCAGTAGGTTTTGCTCGTCCTGTTCAATAAAATCCCACAAGAATAAATTGATATGAAAGGCCCATTGGTGAATAGTAACTGTTATCCTCGTGATGAAAGTCATTCCCTTGTTTATTTTGTTCTTTGATCTGATATAATTTATTTAAAATAGATGAATGCTAATTTAAATGCAAACGATTTCAAATGATTTCCCATTTTATTTTTCAACGGGCAGCGCTTTGAAATTAATTTTGGAATGACATGGACGTACGAATGTATACTTTAGCAGCTAGATTTGAAGCTTTCATGACTGCAAGGATTCATACTCTTTCTTTTTGTCAGTAAAGTTAAGTGACTTTACCGAAAAAAACAAAAGAGTTTTTTAGCAGCTATGTGGCATGCTGTGGCTGTAACATCACAAAGGTCACGTTTGTATTACTATGGTGCAGAGGCTTTGGTCGGACGGCGAAAATAAACCAAACCTCCCTTCCCCCCCCACTGTGCTCCTAAGACATAGGTTGACAGTAATTGACTGTACCTGTATATGATGGTTTTCTTCCTGTGGAGTGTGGCTGAAATGGTTACCTTGTCTCGAAATAAGTAGTATTTAAAAAAGCTTTTTTTAAAAACACGCTTTCATGAAATGTACCGTACTAGTAATGGAAGAACTCCACGACTCCAGGAAGTGGCCCCGAAGCTTGCCACAACGTATAGGACCGTGGTGATTTACATGCAACGTCAATTGAGCGTGGACAATTAGACCCAAGCCGAAACATAACATATAAAAAAGAATGTTTAAATATATATTTTAATGATAGAATATAGTATTGTCATCAGTATGACATACGTATACCAAGTTTGCAGTCGATAGCACATTGGGAAGTGGGTAAAAATTGAGTTACAAGATTTGAGGATACAACAACACTGAGTTAATAAAAAGCGTGTAAAATAACGGGTACGCGTGGCCCGTCTTGAGAGCTGTCGCCAGCGAATTAAGATACATGTGCAAAGTAAACGAGGCTTGCAATCATTCACCCACCCCCATAACAAATCTCAGAAGTACATGAATTGGTATGATTTGTGGTTAGTTAATTATGTAAATACAGGTGTGTGTGTGTTTGAAACCTTTGATTTGAATAGTTTTTTTCCTTTCGTCTTCGTCACATTTTTTGAAATGTTACAGAATATAATTTACATATAATTTGCATGTCATTTGCTTGTGTTATTCATGCTACTGTCTGTCTTATTCATATTTTCTACCTCATTTACTGACGCATTCTCGTCCAAGAGCATACACTTATCACGCGAACTCCAGGTATCCTCTCGGCGGCTTAAAGCTAGCCATCGAACAAAGACGGTCGCCGCATCGCGCGCTTTCAAATGCGCTTCTGCGTCCATCTGGAACGCATTTCCTTCCGATATTAGGAAGCCACATTATCATATCTACTTCCGTGCCTAGTAACATGCTAATTTATCACTTTAACATCATGCTAATCTCTTACATTAACATAGCCACTTCCGTACCCAGTTACATGCTAATTTCTCACATTAACATCACTAGACCCAGCCACTCCTTGAAATGGGTGTAACCTTGGGCTACACCCATTTCAAACCTTTAAACAGCCTGCATCAGCAGGAGGCCATGGCTTTCCCACCTGATGACGGACGCTTATGTTGCGCCCGAAACGTCGTGATTTATTTTATTGTATACCTACGTGACTTTACCGAAAGAACCAAAGAGTATAGCCACTAGAGCTTTGAACTATTTAAGCTAGATGAAAAACTAATTTCTTTAGAACTGTTTTTTGTGCTTAGTTTGTTGTCTTTCCCCCACACCGCCGATTAGCACGGTTGACTATGTACGGTGTGAAAGAAGTTCAACACACATTGACTCACTGAGCCACGTAGCCTTACGAGGCCTTATCGTCCAACTTCCACAGTTGCCCCTCTGAGGCACGAGGTCATGCGTTGTCGTCTTCGCGTGGTACTTCTTGTTACATTTAGTCGACGCTACTGTCTCGTTGGGTCTGCATAATTTGTCGCAACCAATAGTCTAAAATGGAAAAAGAAATGCGCACATTTTGCACAATTTGAAAATAATTCGCACATGCACAATTTGATGCGTGTATTGTTATATAAAAAATAAACTGGCTACGCGCCAAATTAAAACATTGACTCTACGGTGAAAACATTTTACTGGTAGAAATACAGTAAAACCTTGGATTGCGAGCATAATTCGTTCCGGAAACGTGTTTGTAATCCAAAGCACTCGTATATCAAAGCAGTCGTATATCAGTTGTGATCACGTGACACTCGGCAGACAAAGCGTATACGTACTACTCGTATTGCAAGACCCTCGCTCGTCTTGCAAAACACTCGCAGACCAAGTTACTCGCAATCCAAGGTTTTACTGTAATTGTTTATTCCTTGTATGGAACAGTAGAGCGAGTTCACTGAAAGTAGTTACCCGAATAAATTCACGTAATCATTCTTTCACTGGTTAATCTGTTACCCCTTGCTCAACGATTACATTTTTTGTATGCCCTGCCAACCTTCGTCCTGCACATGGCTTATTTCTGTGTTCATTTTGGTAGGGCAGCTATTTGTGGCAAATATGTCAGTACTGTATCGATCAAATGTGTCTTAAAAAAATACCTTCTGTAATGTAACAGCCACACCAGACATCAATGCTGATGTGGATTAATTTAACAGAAAATCTTTAAACCTATTTAAAAAAAAACCCTGAATGTGTAGACCTGCCATCAATAACAACCACAAAATGCAGTGGACCCTTGTGGGCACGCATACATTTTCTCTCATCCCGTAAGGGACTGGCTTTTGGAGCCAAGTAATAATGGGAATAGTGCAGTTTTTAATCATAAACCATAATAGTAAACATGAATTTTTTAAATATGATGCTCACTTTAATAAATTTAAGTGGTTTCATTGATACTGTTATTAGAATGTATTGTTACCATACTGTGTGTTAAAACCATATTTGCGGTTTAAACTGTGACGCTCCCAGCTTTTTCCTCTTCACATATGTAGTGGCTCTATATTTTACACATATTTTGCATTTAATTCGGTGTGTGATTTTTTTCAATGCTTTATCAAAATTTTTATTGTTTGATATACATTTGATTCTTGTATAAACTGTAATGTCACTGGCATATTAAAAAAATATGATTTACGTTTAATATAATCTACTAATATTTTGTTGCATATAGTACATAACTGTTATTTAAAATCAGTCCGCAAATTAAAATTAACAAACCTAATTAACAAATTTGAACATGCCCTCGAACAATAGCATGCCGCCAAACATATATATATAAAAAAAAGAAACCACTCAATTTAAGTAGATCAAATCCGTGCACAGAATTCTGATGTCCAACACCACTGCTTACACGCAGATGTTTTTACCGGGCACTGTGTACCTACTGTTTGTGTGCATGTGGGCAGGCGCTTTATATGACGGCTGCTTGCTTTGCACCAATGAAAGCTTAAGGATTTAATTATTTTTTTTATTCTGACCTGGACACCACGCCCTGTGCGTCTGGGCAGTGTTTTTTTTTTTATGAGGACGAGTCCCCAGGTCGTGCGTGGCGAGGCGGCGGAGCAAGGATGAGCGTCACATCGTGGTTCCTCGTGGCGGGCAGCGGAACCCGCCACCGGCTGCCCAAGGAGATGATCTTCGTCGGGCGCGACGAGTGCGAGCTCATGCTGCAGGTGGGTTCAGGCCCTTCTCGTGAATCCAGTGGCCGCAGGCAATGGGAAGGCTATTCTGGTGGGCCAAAAAAAAAATATATATCATCCAAATCTTTATACCGGCATACTGAAATTCCCGGATCTTATCTTAAAATCACCGTTATCATCAGCCATGATCAATACAGTGCTGGATAAAGGTCTCCCCAAGCCGTCGCTGTCTCTCGAGCACCTGTGCACGAGCTGATTTGATCGGTCATCTCGGACGCTTTCCCTCCCTTGGCTGCAACTGCGGCGTTCGTCTCGACGGCTGGCCCTCATCCTCGTCTAGCGATGTTCTGCCCGGGCCGACTTTTATTAACCTTTTCCCATTGAGACGTCCGCAAGTTGCAGGGTGGGTCCTGTTCACCTCTGAATCTTGGAAAATGCAAGCGGCTCGGCATTAATTTGATTTAAAAGACAGCGCAGTTGTTTTTAAAGACATACTCACCGCTGACAACTGCAGCGACATAACTACACTCTATGATAGCTGACACCAAACTGTGCCACACGCCTTTCCCGCATTGCCTTGCGGGAGCCTCGGTACCGAAAATGTTATTTTATTTTATTCCGGTTTCATTTTGATGGCGTACACGTACATCATCGGAACAGAAAAGGGTTAACAGTCTATCTGATGTCTCTAAATGACATATGCCCTTCAATCCGTTGTGGTCCGCTTTCCTTCTTGCATTGTAATTCCAAGCTTGCATCCGTCCATGTTTCTTTGCACACTTTTTAGCTTTTGTCCAAGTCGGATATTCAAAAACCAGTGTTTCCCTGCGTAAAAGCGCCAAGCTGCTGTGCCCATCATTGTTGGCGGTTTTTGAGCCACTGGGAGGAATTCTACATTACTGTGTCATGGGCTCAGTCTATCATCTGATTGGGATATGAACTTGTAATCATCTGATTGTTAGTTGAGCTCTCTAACGCTATGCATGTATAAATCTTGACTTAAAGCTTTCGTGACTGCAGGAATTCATATTCTTGGGTCTTTCGGTAAAGTCACGTAGATAGGTTCAAATAAAATAACAAAAAAATAATGCAAAAACTACCCACGTTTCAATCGCAACACAAGCAATCGTTATCAGTAGAAAAAATAGCAGGAAAGCTGCTGAGGCAGGATGTTTTAAAGGTTTGATATGGGTGTAGCCCAAGGGTCATAAGCGACGTGGGCAGGGCTAGTGATGTTCAAGTGAGAAATTTGCATGTAAATGAAAGATCGGAGAGCTACATCCACGACGACAAAGCTGCGGAGGTGGCCATTGTATTGTGAGAGATTAGCACGTTAATGTAAGATCGCAGAGCCACCGCCACATCGAGGAAAACGAGTGAGACATTGAACCTGTTGATGTAAAACCAGAGAGTCGAAAATAACTAACATCGGAAGGTATGATGGAAACATCACAGCCAGTTATGACTTAAACTGGTTAATAACGTCCTTCCAATGATTGCCATCTGAGGACCCAATCAAAACCGTCACCTTGTCATACATAGCAGGGGTCATTAAAAATATTTCCAAAATCATGAGCAAACACAAAATCCAGTTCGATTTAACACAGTACATAAAATTCGTGATCTGATCCCACCTGTGAAGGATGTGATCCCTGACATGCAATACCCCGGCGTCTACAAACTAAGCTGTGTCTGCGGCAGTAGTTACATTGGGGAAACTAAGCGACATGTCTCGGACCGTGTTCGTGAACATAAGACAGATCTGAAACACGGTAGGACCAATACCTCGGCCGTGGCTGATCATTGTTTTAATGGGCTCACACGAAATTGATTTCTCTAAGACGAAGGTACTTTGCAAGCCCACTGGCTATCAACAAAGATTCATTCATGAAGCCATCCATATATATAGACACAGACACAATTTCAACCTAGAAGATGGGTACAAACTGAGCGGTGGCTCTGCGATCTTACATTGACATGCTAATCTCTCACAATACAATGGCCACCTCCGCAGCTTCGTCGTCGTGGAGGTAGCTCTCCGACCTTACATTGACATGCGAATTTCTCACTTTGACATCACTAGCCCCGCCCACTTCGCGCTTATGACCCTTGGGCTACACCCATTTCAAATCTTTAAAACAGCCTGCCTCAGCAGCTTTCCCGCTAGTTTTTCGCCTGATAACGATTGCTCGTGTTGCAATCGAAACGTCGTCGTTTTTTTGTTCTTTTCTTTGAACCTATCCACGTAACTTTACCAAAAAAACCCAAGAATAGCTATGTATGTTTGTATGTTGAACCTCTTTCGCAACGTTCATAGTCAACTGCTTCGCACCACCCAGCTTCGTGTTCATCATGTATAATTACGAAAGAACATTTCAAGCATTGTGTTGTTTGAGCAATAGTTTGGCCTATGGAGAATATACAACAGGAAGTTTTGAACTTGCATCTCTCACAGAGTTGATGCGTTTAATCACTTTAACAGCTAAATAGAATATAATGCTGGAATGGTGGAGGTATGCATTGCATAACTTGCCACATTTTTCTTGACTGCTTGAAAGCAAATATTTAATTCGGTAAATGCTAAAATTGTCCACTCTCATTACCAATTGCTTTATGAGATTGTGATGTGAATAATAACCCATTTCAGCAGTGAAATTCGTGCAGATGGCTATAATTACGACATGTTGCCATGGTGCCAGAGATTGATTTACTTACTGCCTAAGCTTGGTAGGCATTTAATGCTTCACTTTAACTGCACTGTGATGAAATGTCGAGCTTCAGGGTTGTAATTTGATTGAAGAATGCATTACTTTTCTCGGTAAAAGTCGTTGTGGAGTGGCGTGCGAGGTGAATTCAGGAGAAAAGAGCACACCGTTACTTTAAACCCCCTCCGTCCTGCAATAATGACCACACTCCTCGCTCGCATATGAGAATCCGTTAAAATAATGTGTGAATTCAAGTCAACAAGAGTTAAACACTCGTCTTTTAAAACGACCGGAGAATCCGTCCGGACAAGATATGTTCTTCTCGCTTCTATTCTCTCATTTGTATTGTCTGTCTTGGGAGTTCAGTTTTTGGCCCTCTTTTTCTCAATTTGTCTGACTGTATCATTCACCTTCTTTGGTTCTTTCGGTAAAGTCACGTAGAATGAGAATAAAATAATAAATTGATAAAATAAAATAACGCAATAATATTCTCACGACGTTTTTTTTAAATTTTATTTTATCAATTTATTATTTTATTCTCATTCTACGTGACTTTACCGAAAGAACCAAAGAAGATGAATCATTGCAGTCACGAAAGCTTTAAATCGAAATGTATCATTCACGTTTTTTTGTTTACTAGGTAAGGCCTCACTGAGCATATATAGTTCTTTCAGAGGCAACCTGGCCACAAATGAAAGCTCAACGAGGTGTGGCTTATCATGTTGAAATTTATAGCAGGCAAATAATCTAAATGCACGTTTAAAAATGTGGAAGGAAAAACCGGAGGATCCAGAGAAAACTCCACGTGACCATGGGGAGAGAGAGAGAGACACGCAAGCTCAAAACATACAGCAGGCGTCAGAGTTAGGATCAAACCCACGACCTCCTGTATACCAGACGAGGTAGTTAACATCTCCACGTGACCACAGGGAGAACATGCAAATTTAAAATATACAACAGGCATCAGGGTCTGGATCGAACCCACGACCTCCTGTGTACCAGGCGAGATGGTTAACATCTCACCACCGTGTCGGCCTATGATTTTCATGACCCGTAAATTATTATTGCATGCCCAATTTCACGCGTGCACTAATATCTTGAGCCTAAAAATCGATCGTAATCTCTTAGATCGCTCTGTCTAATGATAGGTAATAAATAGGCATGTACAGATCTATCAAGTCATCGATTTAAACAACATTTAATGCTCATGATACATGTATTGCATCATGCATATAATAATATATTTTTTGATATCACCAAATTGTATGCAAATGATCCTTAAAGGGTAGTGGTTAGTAGAATGTATGACGTACAGAAGATGAATTGGAGGGTATCCATGACACTGGACAGTGCAGTGAGACATAACACATCACGCACAGTTCAGAAGACACAAACAAGAGAAAAACTTGCTGCTTGAATCGATTTGTGATGCAAATTCTGACAATTCATCAAATCGCGGCAGCAGTGATGTGAACCGTTACGTGCCTCGTAATAATGCCCAACAATCTGAGCTCTGCGCTCAAGGCTTATTTTTTTCTATTGCAAAATCCAACCATAATTGGACTGCAAATCTAATTTCCATGATCGAGTGCAATGGATTTACCTCTGTCAGGCCACCGTTTCTGCCAAGCTACTTATACCAGTGTTCCCTGAATTAATGCAAATGTCCCCAAACGCTTAAGCGTCTCGCAAATTAATGCACTGTTGTCAAACAGGCAGAATCTGAACTGATTGCATCGCACATTCCTCGGATTGCAGTATTGTACCGGGGCAAATACTGGTCAGTATATTATTTTCAAATATATTACTGTTTGCTATATTGTTTGTTGGTGCTGCTATTTGTGAACCAGTTAAGTGAATATATCACAGGATCCTTTTAAAAAAAAAATTGAGGTGCACTCACCTGAAGTGAGATTTCCCTCAGATTTTCTTTTACCGGCTGTAACAGGCAAATCACATCACTAATCCCACAAAAGCTTCTGCTGAAAATGGGTCGTATTGTAAGGAGAATTTGAGATATAATGGAAGCACGGGACAGACTTTGTATAAAAATAGAATTTTAATAATGTAAGAATGTTCTTCTCTGCATTGTGAACACGGTGGTTACGTATCATAACGTTTTATGGAAATCGGGAACATTCATTTTTCAAATAAATTGTGTTTGCAGATAATTTTATATTATACTCTAATACAGGAATCTCTCGCTTATACGTAAGGGATGCGTTATTGGGAAATGCTTCGTAACGCAACATTACTTAAAGCGAGCTCTAATGTAGAATGTACGACGTACTCTAATGTCCCATCTACTTCACGTTGAAATCGGGGGTTGAGTTCCTTGCCGACTTACATTTTAACTAATGATACATACAAATAATTAGCTAAAACTTACCAGAAATGTTGTCAGAGCTTGGTGAGCGAGGCCTCTTGGGGTGGGCAGTGGTGGAGCCATGCAGATGAAGGGGCTGGATCACTTTTCTCTTCATCTCATGTTGAAGCTGGAGTCCATAGGAATGTTCACCAGAGGAAGCTGGTTCTCTTCTGGGGCTCTTTTCTGGACTTTGTGGCTTAAATGCAGAACGTAAAAAAAAAGTCTGCCAAAGAAAGCTGCACAGCATTTTTCTTCTCCTGGTACGTCAGCTCCTTTGAGCGGTGAATGCCACCCGTCCTATTAACTCAAGAGCTGCGTTCTCGGTTTGGAACATCCTCTCTAAAGATGTCCATTACTGCTTTCAAATTATCAAAGCTTCTGGCAACACTTTTGAAGTTAATATTCGTGATGGTGGTGCTATCGTTTAATCGGCCTCTTCCTCAGCTAGTTGTTCCAGCTGCATCAGATCCTCCGTTGACTGTTCCTCACCATGTGACTCAAGCAACTCCACCAGGGCCGATTCCTCCACATTGTCTATTCCAGCTTCCCTCTACCACGTGGAGGAAACTCTCCCCACCTGGTGGAGGTATTTTCTGTGGTACACATTATGCACGTTGTGATTCCATCACAACATATTTCATTTTTACCACGTGCGTTCCTCGTAAAAAAAAATTGCGCAATTACTTTTGCACATTTTTATTTAAATAACATATGCGACAACATTTATGTTCAAATATGTTCCCCAATTAATCGACAATGTACAAACGAAACATCGCATAATGTTGCGACTTATAGTGGGGGATTGCTGTATTCTGATTAGTACTCCATATCGAGCAAGAAAACTATTCGGATGGAATATGGCTACAATGTAAACTAAGCAGTTAATAAGCAATATATTTGGTTTTTTTATTGAATCAGAAGCCTACCCCTTGATTAATATTTTATAAATGGATAGATGCAGTAATTTAAAAGATAGTATTGATGCTCATTAGGCCACAATGAAGATATTGACATTTTGTTATACCCACAGTAATGGTTTGAAGACCATTCTATAGACACTTTTGCATCACAATTTAGTTTATCCTTGATTTTTTTTTTATTAAAATTGTATTGTTTCCACCATATCATTAGATGACGTATCATTTCAGCATTCTACCAATACAAGAATCTCTTATCCATACTATGGGGTGACTCAACTTTCCCGTAGCCCTGCTACATTGTAATTGTTGAGTGCATGGCTGTAAAACTTATATTTTTAATTCTCATAGCTGTCATTTTGAGAGAGAGAAAACTAAATACGATTTGTGCGTTTATTAGTGACTAGGCTAAGTCCGTCTAATTATGAACCCAAAAACAAGGTTATCAACTTGTCAGCACCACTTGACGTGGCCATAACAAGAGTGGTTCCCTTTTATTTATGGCACCAATAACAGTGAATTATGTGCTAACCATTTGAAAAAAGTGGCATATCATGTAATTCAGCCTTATTAGCCATATAAATGTATCCGCATAGTTACAGGCCAAAACGGGACGATGCCATGATTCTTTAATACCACTGGGTCATAATTCATAGCACAAGCAACGACAAGACACGACCTTCCAGTCTCACCGCTAAACCAAAAAAACCTTATGCACTACCAATTTCTGCTCTGGCCCATGGACTTAAATTTGAGAATCTGGTTTATTCATAGGCGGCTACCCTGATTCAGACCTATGGGGTCTCGCTCTGTGGTACTAACTCATTGCTCTGACCTCTGAGCCACCCAACTAGCTTCATGTATTTTTATTTTTCATATATATGCAGTGTTCGTATTCTTTGGGTCTTTCGGTAAAGTCACAACACAAATAAGCTTATATCACAGGGTGAACATTGCAAACAGCTCATTTGGGCGATTCACAAATCATCCCATTGCCATTATACAAACATCACGAATGTAAAGCACGACAATTTAAGGTTGATGGGTTTAATAGGCTCTTTTACATTGTTATTCCACGGTTAAATGCACTCCCAAGTTAAACGTTATATTCAGTTCCGGCCACCGATAATTGCACACGCTCGGTGTGAGAAGGCGTTGTGCCGTCGCTGTGTAGCGGAACAGCTGCACATTTCAGCACAGTCAGCTGCCGTGAAGCATGAACCCACAGCTAATATTTGATTCAGTCTTTGGAGACCGTCTCCAAGGTTGCTTGTTTGAAGTGTGGATTGAGTTAATAAGTGACAAGTGAGGTTTTTTTGTTGTTGTTCGGGTCCTTATCTGCCATCAGGCAGGGGGAAGTGAACAAAACAATTGCATTGTTTCGATTTAAAGCTTTCGTGACTGCAAGGATTAATCTTCTTTGGTTCTTTCGGTAAAGTCACGTAGAATGAGAATGAAATAATAAATTAATAAAATAACTAAAACTCTCACGACGTTTCGGCCCCAACAGAAGGCCGCTTGTGTTGTGGCCGAAACGTCGTGAGAATTTTATTATGTTATTTTATTAATTTATTATTTTATTCTCACTCTACGTGACTTTACCGAAAGAACCAAAGAAGAAAAAAAACAATTGCAGTGTGGTTTTTCTGCAAATAAGCCAGCAGGTAATTTGTTTTGCGCAAATATCAAGAGGGCAAGAGTGAATAGGTACTACTCTACTGTATGACGATGTACATGTACCACCCTTTTGTAAATCGCCTGCTGTATGACAGCCACCCCATTGTGTGGGTTGTGGGGTTTATTTGATTACCCATCGTCATTAGCGGGTTTGTGAAGGTGGGGTGCATAGACTTGGGAGGTCAGAAGTACAGTAGTGCAATACAATAATGGATTTTTCAACAATGTGGTTGACTGCTAATCGTATGGTTGTAGTTGTAAAAGATTGCCTGATATTTATTTGTAGGCATAGGCCGTTGCATGCATGGGTCATGGCCAAAACTTACGTTTTTGCAAAAATATCCCCGATTACTATATTTACTCCAGTGCGTAGGCATGGTGCTTTCATTTAGCTGATGAGCCGCGTGTAGCTTCCATTAATAACATGACAGCCACCCCATTGTGTGGGTTGTGGGGTTTATTTGATTACCCATCGTCATTAGCGGGTTTGTGAAGGTGGGGTGCATAGACTTGGGAGGTCAGAAGTACAGTAGTGCAATACAATAATGGATTTTTCAACAATGTGGTTGACTGCTAATCGTATGGTTGTAGTTGTAAAAGATTGCCTGATATTTATTTGTAGGCATAGGCCGTTGCATGCATGGGTCATGGCCAAAACTTACGTTTTTGCAAAAATATCCCCGATTACTATATTTACTCCAGTGCGTAGGCATGGTGCTTTTATTTAGCTGATGAGCCGCGTGTAGCTTCCATTAATAACAATCAGCTCTGTGTTGAGATGTTCATTGACATGGTGCTACATTTTACTCTCCTGGTATTGTTTTATTAGTTTTGGAATATTCTCACAATAGTAATTTAATGATTTTAAGTGCATGTGCGTGAACTTATCACTTTCATAACGTTGTTTTCTTGTAGGCATAAACAGGTAGGCCCAAGTTAAACACTGTTGTTAAATCATTATTTCAGCCATCATAGAAGATTACTGGTGACACAAGTGGATGAAAATGTGTCCATCCGAGTAAAAATGTACTTATCTTGAGGGACTTAACTGCTGATGGGACAGACAATTGTAACCCATTAAAAGTGTTGTTACTTGAACAATATTTCTGAATTAAAACATTGGTCTGGGTGACCCATAAGCCAATGGAATAAAAACACAATGTTTTTTTTAAATGGAGAGCCGACATATGCCCCTTAATGTGTTAATTGGCTACAACGTAACATGCGCTGCATTGGACCGTATTTTCTTAGGTTTGAGAATACGAGTGAATAAAAATCGATGAGAAGAAGCAAGTGTCCCATCACTAAAATAGGCGGTCGCTACATTGACGGATGCAACGCGAGTCATCCACGCCAATACCAACACGGCTTGGATTATAAGCTCCGTGTAACGTGCCGCTTGTGTTGGAAGCCCGCACGCTGACAATCCCGTGCTGTGATCGGCTCCCGGGATTGGCCGTGTACCACGCAAGCGTTGATTGCTAAAGTGGGTAAGGAACCCAAGCCGAACGCACGCCGGGAGGGTGCCGATGCATTTAAATAACATCGACCATTAAATTTGCGTTTAAATCGCAAAGGAGGGGGACAGCAGGGTTCACTTGAGGAGGGAGAACAGAATTCACTGTGAAGTGTTTCTGTTGCCAGTCTTCTAAAAAAACATTTGCTAATGAGTAATGCGCACCAGTCATTACGTGTTTCTTCAGGTGGTTATTCAGGAGCAGCCAGTTTAAGTACATAATGTGGAGGAGGGGGTTGTTGTTTCTTGGTTTCAGAGTTGTTTGGCATACGTGAGTTTTCATCTCTCGGAAAGCTGTCAGGATTACATGGGTGAGGAATTTCACGCCGTGCGATTCCTACCGATTTAAGATCAAAGTTGGCCATAAGCAAGCGAAATGGACTCAAAAGGAGGCTTGGATTACATGTAGAGTGGGGAAAGAAAAAATGTCAGTACATTTGGGCAGGGTAATTGTTGGCGATACAACCGCACTTCCTGTTGCGTGCCAAATGTATCAGTGATTTGCTAATTGTTCTGTATCCTACAGTATAACGTCATATAGCTGGCCATCACAAATCTGCCCCGATAAATTGACCACCCACACCCAATCCAGTTTTTTGTGCGTGGTTGTATCAATTAATATTCAAGCTCGCGTGGAAATTTATACTAGCGCACAAGAAGGTCGCGGACTCCACATGCCACACCCCTCCACAATAACCATGAGCGGGTGACGTCACTCCACATGCCGCACCCCTCCACAATATCCATGAGCGGGTGACGTCACTCCACATGCCGCACCCCTCCACAATAACCATGAGCGGGTGACGTCACTCCACAATGGGCAACCCCCCCCCCCCTTAAATAATCATGAGCTGAACAATTTTTCTATTGAATATTTAAAATTTACTGCAATATACACCCGTCCTTGGACGGGCAAAAAGCTCGTAACATTTATAATTATTGGCGCCCCGGTGGCGAGATGTTAACTACCTTGCCTGGGTTTGATCCCGACCCTGATGCCTGTTTTATACAGTACAGTAAAACCTTGGATTGCGAGCATAATTCGTTCCGGAAACGTGTTTGTAATCCAAAGCACTCGTATATCAGTTGTGATCACGTGACGCTCGGCAGACAAAGCATATACGTACTACTCGTATTGCAAGACCCTCGCTCGTTTATCAAATTAATATTTATTTAACATTTATGCTCGTCTTGCAAAACACTCACAGACCAATTTACTCGCAATCCAAGGTTTTACTGTATTTCGAATTTGCACGTTCTCCTTGTGGTCATGTGGATTTATCTCCAGGTCCTCTGGTTTTTTCCTCCACATTTAGAAACGTGTTGTTATAAATTTTCACATGATAAGCCACTTTTGTTGAGCTATCATTTGTGGCCACATTGCTTCTGAAAAAGAGATATATAGCTGAGTGGGCCTCACCTGGTAAAATAATAATAGCTAAAAATAGTGTAATCGTAAGATTGACTACGTACAGTGCGAAATAAGTTTAACATACATGCAACATACGTGGCCTTTCACAACTTTAGTCACGATTATATTTTTTGAGTCCTGTGGTTTATGTATCATATGAAATGGCTCCAGGGTTTCTTCAAATCGGTCATGCACCACATACAGGATTACAAATTCTAAATACAGTAAAACCTTGGGTTGCGAGCATAATTCGTTCCGGAAACGTGTTTGTAATCCACAGCACTCGTATATCAAAGCACTCGTATATCAGTTGTGATCACGTGACGCTCGGCAGACAAAGCGCATACGTACTACTCGTATTGCAAGACCTCGCTCGTTTATCAAATTAATATTAATTTAAATTTTTTGCTCGTCTTGCAAAACACTCGCAGACCAAGTTACTCGCAATCCAAGGTTTTGCTGTAATCGATTCTCATACACAAAATCCGTTGAGGGTATCACGCGTGTAAGAATCAATGCAAGTCAATGAAGTGTTTCATAAGTAAATGCGTGAACAAAAAAACTTGTGCCTCACGATGTTAATTGCGAACGACCTTTAAACCCCCCCTCCAAACTCACAATTTCCGAGACGAGAGCTGATGATATGTTTGGCAGTGTTTGCGTATCTTAGAGAAAATGTTGTTGCCAGTTGTTGGGTGACAGTTGTAAACAGGTGTTTTAAAAAGCAGTGTTCCCCATAGACAGCTGTTGACTTTCTCTCCCTTTGTGTTTCTTTCGCAGTCCCGAAGCGTGGACAGACAGCACGCCGTGGTCAACTACGACCCCGCCACTGACGAACACAAAGTCATGGACCTGGGCAGCCTCAATGGGGTAAAGGAGTGATCCCTGATAATTACAGTCAGTGATCAAGTCAATTGACTGACTTGTGGTCTGCCAACTGTGTCATTCCCTTTGTTCTACTGCTGAGGCTGTCCATTAGCCCCACCATAGAAATGCAAAGCGAGTTTGTTTGCTGAGTCATTGAGGCCTCTTACCCTGACTGCTATCCTGAGGGACTTGTCAAGTTTCGTATGGAATCGGCTTTCCATAGTCACGGTGCATAGAGCCAGTCTCTTTTTGGAAAGCCCTTTGTGGAAGGGGAAAAAGCCTGATATTTATAGAGCTCTCATTTTCTTATTCACAGACAAATACCCCCCATAAAGCTTTAAAGATTGTTGGGGAATGTGCAGTTAGGAAGCATCTATTAGGTCCGAGACAAAGCACACGAGGGTGAGACAGTCAGCACCACACCTGCCCACCTATTAAACCCAGTTGCTGATGTTCCAGTATCACACCGGCTGGGTTAACCTAGGGGAGGCCCAGGGAAAGTTATAATGCCCACAACCAATGATGCGCGCTGTGACTGGCAATCGGACACGAATATTTAGGTTCATAACGTGGTATGCGAACCAATTGCACTGTCACCATTGGAAACCTCATTTGCCAGTAACAAAATATGATAATTGTTTTTTTACCCTTTTATCTGGCAACAAAACTGACACCTTTTTTACAAGGAGTCATGTTTACATTGACCACAATACCTGCGGTCGGACGCAAACAAAAAACAACTGATAATGTATGCACTGTCCTTGAGACGAGGCTCTAAAGAAAGCTGTCTCGGGTGTGGACCAATCAATTTCAAGGACAGTGCATACATTATCAGAGTTTTTGTTTTTTGTTTGCGTTCCGACCCCAGGTATTGTGGTCAATGTAAACATGACTCCTTGTAAAAAAGGTGTCAGTTTTGTTGCCAGATAAAAGGGTAAAAAAACAATAATCAATTGCACTGTCGGTCCATACCCACAAACACTTGAACAAAATCAAAGATGGAAGACTTCCCCATAGAGCATTGTATAATATTTGCCCAAGTGTTGTTAGCGAACGCTTATTAAGGTCAGCACAGTGTGTGAAGGGGGGTTGGTTGTCGTGAGCACCACACCCAACCACCTTTGTCACCCTAATGCTGATGTTTGTTTCTACACCACACCAGGTACCCATGAAAGATCTATGGGAGGCCATGTTCTAATGTCACTTGTCACGAATGTTCGTCATAGCTGCCATTTGAACTTTACCTTGATGGGTTCATATGACAGTGCACTTACCACTGCAAACCGCTGCTCCCTACAAAGTTAAGGCCATACAGACTGTAAGAGAAAGCTTTGTTGGCAAGTGCCTATTAAGGCTGGCATAAGGGGGTGGTGTCAGCTGCACCACCCCCGGCTGCCTTTGTCTCCCCATTGCTGATGGTTACAAACCACACCAGGGTACTCGTTTAAGGCCAAGTCGACTTAGGGGAGACCCATGGCCATTTATGATATCACTTGCCACTGCTGTTAGAGAATGCACACAAATGCACAAAGTCCCTTAATACTCGCAATAGCTCATAGGGCAGTGTTGTGGCCTGGACAACACAACATGCACAGCTGGCTCTTTCTCCCAAGTGGTGGTGATATGTACGTGTGTGTGTGTGCTAGAGGTCATAGTCATGCACCAGACGGCACAAACACGCAACATGAAAGGTTTTGAAGCACTGTGGGGATACGTAGGCTTGGAGAATGCAAAGGCATCCTTTAAATGAGACCAGCTTATAGGAAATGCTGTAGGCGGAATGCCATGTTATACATATTTTTCCAAGATGTGTACGTAGTTCTTTGTTGCACTTATTTTTAAGGTGGTGATTATTATTAAATGGTCATCATGTACCAAATGTGTGCAGTCACTGTTAGGTTGGTGTTGTTGCTGTGTTGTATTGAACACGAGTCATTAATTTGTATTCATACGTCTCCAAGTTGTGTAATATTTCTGATATGCTCATGCATACCAATTAAACTAGATTGGGATGTTTTAATGCATGCTTGCATGACATTCCTCTCGACTTTTTCGACAGTGGTTTCTGATACTATGTACTAAGAAGTAATTTGTACGAGTGCCCAGTGGGTTGCTCTACCTGAACATTATCTGCATGGCAGAATGGCAGCCAAACCATCAAACTTGACACATTGCAGCTGGGTAAATATTTGGTGTCGTAATTAATCATAGATGACCCTGCATGCTACTCGTAGATGTCATTTCAAGGTTTTGGCTTTCCACCCTATTCCAGTGCTCTGTATACTGTGATCCGTTTCGTTCGCAGTGGAATGCCACTCACGTTGAGGCTCCCTTTACGGACTGACTTGGTTTGCTGCCCTTGCAGACGTTTGTGAACGAGAGCAGGATCCCGGAGCACACTTACCTCATTCTAAAGTTGAACGACACCATCAGGTTTGGCTACGATATCCTTTTTTGTAAAATTGCGTCTTTGTCAAATAGTCTTTATTTGCAGCACGTTGCGAGATGTTAACTACCTTGCCTGGTATACAGCAGGTTGCGGGTTCGATCCCGACCCGAACGCCTGTATGTTGGGAGTTTGCGTGACCCTCTCCCCATCGTCGTTTGGATCTTTCTCCGGGTCCCTCCGGCTTTTACCTCCGCATTGAGAAACATGCGCTTAGAGTATTTGGCTGCTATAGATGTCTACATGATAACCACTTCATTCAGCTATCATTTGTGGCCAGATTTTGATCTGAAAAAGAGCTGAAAAGCCCAGTGGGCCTTACCTAGTCAAATGAAAGTAGTTTAGTTTCAGTTTAACCGTTCTATGCAAATCATCAGTATAATATACCGAAATGTGAATAGCTATTGTGGTTGGTGGGCTAGTTGACTTTCATGTAAGTAATTCCCAGCATTCCATTGTCGCGGCAGTGCATGTCAGATGTTCATGGCTTTTTGAATTTATAGTAAGAATTTGGCTTTGCTGGCAGATTGGAAGGCTTGCATTGGGAGGCATTATGGAATAATTGCCCGTCTGTGTTGTTTAGTTACCATGAAGGTGACATTGAAATAGTACATGCAATCTGGACGAACATGAGAATAATCCATTTTATTGGGTGTCCCTAACTGGGGAAACTTTCATGGCAGTGAATATCAGAAATATGTTTTTTTTATCTGCAAGCTGTGTGGGCTTTATGGCCCAGTTGCATTCAAACAGCCTGCCAATGGCTCGTTATTAATACTTCTGTAATGTCTCAAAAGAGAGATGCTGTCAATCCAGTGTGAAGCATATAAAACTAGCCCACCGATCCTGAATGACATGCAACAATTTCTGAAACAGCTTAGATACCAGAAGACTTGTATACACCTGGCTGGGTTAAATTTATGGCAGGCTTGTGGTCCAACCACAAAACTGGGCCAGCGTATCCCACGGTTGCCAAAAGTGTTCGTCAAAACTTGTTCGATGGAACACTTTTCAGTGGGTGCATAAATGGTGTTGTGGCATTGCTATGGTAAGGGTAAGGTTAAGATGGGTCACTATTGTCCACATGTCTTGAAAAAAAAACACTTGTTTTAACCTCCAATCCTCAAATTGCAATGGTAATCCCGCTTTCCACACCAGCCGCTCATCTACATTAATATGCAAATTAAAGAATGCACTCGCGATTGGCATACAAATTGGGAGTATGGTTCTCAAACAATGTAGAGCATGCCGATGTTTCCATTGTTAGAAACCGAAGATGCTGGGCTGTGCCACTTCCCACATAAGGTGGAATTTTGCAGATGCTTTGCTCCAATATCGCGTCATGATATTTTGGGTGTGTCATAGGTGTACAGTACATAAGTATTGACATATTAGCTGTAGGCTGTGCCCAACCCCACACAACAATTCTGCCACATTTATGAGTTTAAGACGGTTCCCTTAACAGAGGATCACATCCTAATCTGTACACTGTTGAGAAGATTGAACACAAGGTACCAGAGGAAGCTTTGAAGGTGAGACCTCACACCTGCTTTTTGTATGACATTGTTTAATAGAAATGCACTGCATGGTAACATTGGGTAATAAGAGAACATCTGTTTTTACGACAGCTTTTGGAAAACGGACTGTATTTAATTTGTTGCCGAAGTCACTCTGTATTCCAGTTGTGCTGTTAAAGTATACACAAACTCGAGCTCATGGTCACTGATGTAAAAAAAAAGTTGGTATAATGTTTCAAGAACAACAAGAGATAACTACTTACGCTTGTGGATATTTTATTTATTAAATCTGGTTAATTGCCTTGATTCGCAAGGCGACATTTTCGTCAGCGGAAACACCAAACGATATTTGAAGGCGCAATACGTGTACAAAAATCACGTTGACACGATGGTGGCGATGTTGATCGCGATGAGGTGTAAAATCTCATCCGTTGTCAGAAAGGTGTGCCGCATGTGTCATTCCCGTGTGATCCTGCACGCACGTTTCAGCACGAGAAGTACTCCATTCAGCTGCAGCTGGGAGCGCAGCCAGCTGAGACGAGGTTGGCAGACACGTCAGCCGTCGTCTCTGAGCCATGCAAGCCTCACACCCAGTACCAGGCCGTCGTGAAGACCCACGCGCCGCCGGACGATAAGGCGTCTGCAGGTCCGTTCCACTGTTCCTCTAATCCGTACCCCTGTGGCGCCACTATTATTCTTGACCGCGGCCGTGGTGACCAAAGTAAGGGGGGGTGAGCGTGGCGTGTGATGTCACTTCTCTGTCAAGAGGGTGACGAACGTGCGGGCGGGCAGTAATAGTAACAGCCTGCAATGAGATATACAGTGCGCTCGTCAGGAATAGATGGTGGACGTGTGTGTAATATCTGGCAGTACATTTATCCGAAGTCAGAACGGTCATCTTCCACAGTTTAGCGTTTGTGTAGGATGTGTGTGTTCAGTGTTTCAAAAATACTTATTTTTTGTGGCAGTCATGTGTGCTTTTGCCAATGGTGTTTTCATCGTGTGCGCACAATGGATGCTTGAACAACCAAACCAGTTCCGTGCTTGGCACTATGTGCAGCACATTGATTAGATTTAAACTGTTCATTTATTCAATTTGAATGTTGCACTGAGCCAACGTAAACATTGCGTTGATCAAGTACACTCTCTACTGTACCTTCATTGTCCACGTAAGTGTGTGTGTGTATATATAGCACAATTACCATGCAGTCTGTTTCATCCGTATGGACCAGCAGCAGCTTTATAAACGATGGCCGTGCTCCCCTGATGGGACATGACATGGCAGTGTGGGGGGTCGGCAGATGGTCGCATATGAAAAATATTCAGGGTTTGTTTGCCGATTTAAATAATTGAATTGAGAGGCTCACTGCTGAGAAACGGATGCACGCTTCGTGTTAAGACTGCAGTGCAGTATTGTACGGCAGAGTCAGGAGAAAGGGTGGGTCGTGGATGGCGCATGAAAGGAAAGTGCCTGGGAGTCTAGACTGGTTAATTGCAAGAAAATGACGTTGCATTGCGAAACAATTGAATGCTGCTCATCTCCGCAAATACTATGTTTCCAACTATACTTTTATGGAACGTACAGTGCGCTGTTTGTATGCGCAGTACATATTTCAACACGCAGCGCTTTCCCGAAATCGCGCCGCGTCCACCGTGGTTGTCAACTGGACGGTGCATTTATCAATCGTGCGGTGTGAGCAAACGCTTTCGCCCACGTAGCCAGATAGCGAGCTTCGGTTCTTTTACGCGCAGCGCCTCTTTGACCGTGGACCTAAGAGGGTCGTGCAGCTGCATGTGTTTTGAGGTGTTGTGTTGCCAGACTCTAGGGGAATTAAGCCCTGCTCTTATGCAACATCCCACTGCAATGGGATGGATTGTGGGTGTGTTTGGCAGGACAGCAATGTTCATTGTGTTTCAGTGCGAAAAAACATTGCATCTCTGTTCTCTCCGGTTCTTTCGGTAAAGTCACGTAGGTGACTGGTTCTTTCGGTAAAGTCACGTAGGTATAAAATAACTATTTTCTACCTACGTGACTCTACCGAAAGAGCCAGAGAGTACGGATTCCTGCAGTCACGAAAGCTTCAAATTTAGATTGAATGCATCTCTGTTCTTGTCGATTCGTACCTTGGCTGTGCATCCTTGGCTCTTCCAACGTGAGTTTTTGAAGCTTGGTTAATGAGAAAAAAAAATACTTTCAAACTATGGTTAGGCACTCAGGTATAGCTCTGGTGACCCCCATGCGAGTGACACCTTGGTGATGTCTGGAGTGCAAATAATATCTGCACTTGTCCATACATTTGAGGCATTTCTTTCTGAATAACAAACCTTCAAACTCGATGTCAGACAGCCTGGGACACACGGCCTCGGTATGTATATACAAGACAAGAAGAGCCCTTTGTGTTTGTAATGTCTGAAAGAGCTTGCTTGAATGCTCTGTAATGTTAAAGATACAATGAGCTGCTTTGTTGCCCAAAAACTAGTCCTAGTGGATCGGATTCATTCCACTGTTTGCCAATCGTTGGCTATGTGTATACACACGAATGATTTGGCATCTTTACATTTTTGTCTGCCGTCTGATTGCATGTGAATCACAATTGATTGTGAAAAAATTATACCTTACCGTAACCCTAGCATGCACCATTATCCTTAATCACTTTCGGTATTGTTTAAACTCAAAGCAGACTTGCTGAACCTACAGTATATGTATAAGTACCATTCTTTATTTTTTCACACTCAAAGTATATGGGCATTTGATTAAATTCACGAATACAATTGGCTGAGCTGCACAGTTATCTTTGTCTGATCGCAAAAATCCGGTCCCTAATGCAAAGCCACTGATCATGTTATTGAACTATCCGTACGTGAACAATGTTACAGGTAGGAACAACAGGTTCCACACTGCCCACCAGGGATTAATTTCCAACACGGATCGCACGAATGCGTTGTCCAACCAAGTTCCTACCTGCCCACTTCCGAAGGAATGTGTTTGTGCATGGAAGTTGGTATTTTAATATGGCGATTGAACCTTTTTTAAACATGACTTTTTTGTTTTGTTTGTGAGTTGTAAGCCGGTAATGCATCTCACAGCAAGCATCGAGTACTACGCTGCTGCAAATAATGTCACACATGGTCAGACATACCAACTGAGTTAATTTGAAAATACCTCCATTTTAATGAATATTAAAGGTGAATAATTAACAGACTTTCTGCTTTGAATGTATAATGCAGCAAAGGCAGCGCTCCTTGGATGCCCCCCTGTTGGTTATGCCTGTTGTGTACCTTTGTCACGTATAATACATGCATACTTAAACACTTGGCAACTGTTATCCGTGAGCATTAAGGCCAAAGTGTATTGAAAGGATGTGTGTGTACAACCGTATGGGAGCAGTAGTGTAGCGGTTAGCGCGCTGCGCTACGAACCCGGCCACCTGGGTTCGATTCCCGCTCACGGCCAACACCAGTGACGATTAACTGAACCGGTCCTGGGCCTCCCCTGGTCGACTGGGCCTCAAATGAGTACCTGGTGCAGTGTGTAAACATTGCCACTAGGGAGACAAAGACGGCCGGACATGGTGTTGGCCCACCCACCCCCTCGTGTGCCATGCTGGCATGCCGGCCTTCATGTGGTGCTCGCTAACAGCACTTGCCCCTAGAGTCTGTTAAGGTTATACGGTGGGGAGGGGAGGGTCTTCGTCTTCTACAACCACAAAGTTCTGTTTGCCCATTTCAGCTGTAAGTTGACCAGGATTGTAAAGGTCATTTTGTTTGACCAAAGTCTTTGAGGAGTGTTTTGGCAACTGCGTACATAACTTTGCGAGTTTCGAGGCAGTCTAGCCCGGCTGTAATGTCGCACACATTGGACCTGGACTTGTAAACCCATTTGAAAGCTGATTGTAGGGTCTCTGATGCGTGTTTCGGTGATGGGCACGGGTGCGTTGCGTGCCGGCTTGTTTTACAGTGCAGTGAAAAGTCCTCGTGATGTTTTAACGCCTACCATTAATTCCTAAGACACATTTGGTCCTAAACACCAGGGTGTCAGGACTGAGAAGAAGCTGTGCCTTTGATTGATGTGAACATACTTCAAAGCACTGACAGGTGTGATTGGGCGCTCAGTATTTTTACTGCTTACTCTAACATTACGATACTTTTTTTTTTAATACGTAAATCTGGGAATGTTTTGTGCCCAAAAAAATAGCACAGTGCTCTTAATTAAAATTTGAATCGACCACACCACTGCAGTTCTGCTGGTTGTGCACATTTTTCCCAGCTGTCATCTTCTTACATCAGACACATATACACACAGAGGAGGTCAAGCTAAGACTATGTAACAGTGAAAATAGGTGTATCCCCTTTTATCTGGCAACAAAACAGGTGTTAAGTTATTAAAACAGGGGAAAAACCTTTTCTCATATTTTGGTACTGGCAAAGGAGGTCCCATGATGTAGACTATGTAACAGTGTTGCCCTGGCCAGCATTCATAAATCATTGTAATCACAAATTATTTTCACACTTATTTTAAAATGAATTACACAGAGTATAATACCACATTGGAGATGGAGCTATGAGATTAGCTCATGTACAAGTGCAAGATGGATTGTTGCATCGCACAATTTGTAAGAGACGGAAATTGTTAAGAGATAGGGAAGTTTTCATCTAGCAGTGGATTGTTAATTACAGAAGATTATGATGATGAGTATAATATGAAATGTATTTTGTGTAAAAAAATGATTAGTTTTTGGCTCCTTTATAAACTCACTAGCTGTACTACCCGGCTTCGCCCAGGACTTTGATTCACCACGGGCGGCCGCCTTTGTCTCCCCAGTGGCGATGTTGACACACCACACCAGTTACTCGTTTGAGGCTGAGTCGACCTAGGGGAGGGCCAGGACCGCTTAAAATTATCGTCACCGGTGGTGGCCGTGAGCGGGAATCGAACTGGGGTCGCCGAGTTCGTAGCGCAGCGCGCTAACCACTACACTACAATGCGTTACGCTTCCACATGCGCGGGTCACGTGACAGATTTGACGTCACAGCTCACTTGCCGTGCAAAAAATAAATGCATTATTGAGCTCCCCCCCCTAAAAAAAAGTGTTTTTATAATTGTTGCATGGTGTACAGTCTGGAAAGTATCCACATGGCAAATTTCAAGTTTGTTGCATGTCGGGAAGTACGCTAAACATTTTGAACACACACACACATTCACAACTTTGCCTTTTATATATATGGAGATATATTGCAAGAGCACATGTAGGAGACTTGGATGCAACATATGAAATATGGCATAAGGAAGGAAGAGATGATGAGGGGAGGTGGCACCATTGGTTGTAATGACCTTTATATTGAAAAGGGAGAAGGCCTTGCGCAATTTTCAATAGAATTTCAAGTCTTGACAAATATTTAATTTTCGTGTCTTGTTAATGGAGTTTCACTGAGCTTTCATGTTCCACGGGCGCCGGAATGCCTTTTTCCGCCGGACGCAGCGGCCGTGAACGTCGTCGAACTTCTGGGTGACACCGATTTAATGCGCCCGCGCCGTGCCTCCCAGCAGACCCACCGAACACCCCCCCTCTGCACAAGACCCCGCTCTACGGCCAGCCATCCTGGTGGAGTCAGAACGAGGGACAGGGGTTAGCCCACGAGGAAGGGGACCATTCCCTCGCGAGGCCCGACCACGGTCACACGGAGCCAGCGCTCGCCCTCCAGCCCAGCGACAGCTTTGCAGGTTGGATGGCCCCGATGTAACCCTCTTCATAGGGTGCCACGGTGGCGAGATGCTAACTACTTTGCCTGGTAGACAGAAGGTCGTGGGTTCGATCCCGACCTGTATATTTGGAGTTTGCATGGCCACTCTCCCCGTGGTAGCGTGGGTTGTTTAATAGTTGCAGAGCCCCCCAAGGTCCTACAGATTGTTCGCGGAGCACGTTTGGTTGTGCCCCATTGGCATCGGTGTCGGGGTAATTTCGTGATAGAGGTGCAGAACTGAATTGCGATATGATGGAAAGTTGCCGTGACATACATGGGTTTTTAAATTGAGAAGAAATTCCAATTTTTATTAGCTGGCTGCATGAAAGGTGAAGGGGCAATTCCTGCCAATTGATTGCTTACGCCAGTGATTCTCAACTGGGGTACGCGGACCCCTGGAGGTACGTGGCAATGTCTCATGGGGGGTACATGAAGTGAATTAAAAATGTGTGAAATTATATTATACATGAGTCATTGGTGACTTATCACGTATGAATCTTCCAATATAAAACTACAATACAATGGTAATCCATATGGTAAGCTAGAATAATATAAAATAACTTTCTAAACGCATTGATCGGAAGTCGTTTCCGAGGGTAACCAGCGAGCGCGAAAAAATTACGTCATTCATGCGGATGCAGAGCGTCCGGTGAATATATATTTTGTATTCATTTGCAGTTACTAGTTAGTTAGGATACCTCACAAAATGTACAATTGGTAAAAAATACTATGCTCATTCATACATTTATTTCTTAGAACCGTGTTGGGTGAGGCAAGTTGGGGTAACTCGGTTGAATCAAGAATCAACGAGGTACACAGTCGCCAAAAAATGTTGAGAACCACTGGCTCACGCCACTGGTGGAGGAAAGGGCCTTCAGTAAACGGGGCTTGAGAGGGATCTCCCTACTGGGGTTGCCTTGGCCTATTTTACGCTGGCCAGACTTGTTGTAAGAGGTACCCACACTTGATCCCACCACAGTCAGATTGCTGATTGACTAACATAATTTACCCATTTATATTGCAGGGGAATTTAATAATAAACGTGCACCATTGTTCCGACTACTCTGCCAGCACGTTCTACTCTGCATGTACATATTGGTTGAGTTTATTTCAGAATGTTAATTGAACTTGCAAGTAAAGGAGTGAATTGAATGCCTTATTACAAATGTATTTGAACAGTGTTCAAATTAGCAACATTTGCTATGGTCAGTGCTAGGTTTTGTATAATTCTTGGTTTAATTTGAGGTTATTTTCCAAGAATATGAGCTGCATTACAGATTTTAGAATATTAATAAGCATACCTTTTTTTAAAAATCGGTTTGCATAAACGTATAACTTTACAAACATAAGATTTTAGGTTCTAATCACAGCCAGTGTTGACTCAGCCCAGCATCCCTCTGGAATAACAACAATGAGTGGCTTTTAGTGAGTACCATTTTCTTGTAAGTGAAGTATCAGAGACGCACTTCTCTTGCCATAGGAATATTTAATTTACACCCCTAGATCAGTACTGCCAATGACAATTAACTTGGCACTTACACATCCTGAGAAATTATTTAGCCCTTCAATAAATATACCAATTAAATATACCAAGGTTTTATATGTAATCACATTTATCCTTGAACAGTGCTTGTTTGACAGATCAATGAATGGATTTTGAGAGGGATTGCACTCAGATGATTCACCTCCAAGCTATTCTGCAATTGACCTGGAATTGGTATCCAAAGCAAACCTTTTGACTGGGCTTTGCTGTGCAGGTGGGTGTACCTGACGGACAGCATTCCCGGCAGTGTCATGATTACGTGGTGGCTGAGAAAGGGTAGCGCAATCTCGCAAAACCTGTTTGCACCTCCCTTCTGCTGCAGAATCGCTGAACACATATTCTACAGGGTGGACCAGATGTCTTTCGACCCCCAATTAACATGTGTTTTTTTCTTTTGCATATTCATTTCTATTTTTTAATAAACCCTTTAAGAAATATTAACTTCAGAGTTAATTGAGGGATCACAAGACATCTGGACCACCCTGTACATATAGTTTACCTTTTCGCAGCATCGGGCCCCCAGTGCATCAATGCTTCCTGCTTTAGATTCGTGGTTCCGAAACAGCAGCTTTTTGCTTCCGTCCCAAGACAGTCGAAACCTTGAGCAAGTTCCTTCATTACCACTGCCTGGCCAGCGGTAATGTAGAGCGGTAGGTACACTACCTTTAGCTAATGAGCAGGCTGCTAGTATAGTGATAAAGTGTTTCCATAATCACAGGAAGTTTAAGAGACAAAAACTGTGTTTTTCCCATCTTTATAGATGGGGAATCATACTACCATTTATGTTGAGTTGTTAGCATTGCATTATACCTTTTCCTTGTGACTGATTGTGTAGCCTGTTATCCATTTGATTGCTTTGAATGTATGTATGTGGAACTTCTTTCACACCTTACATAGCCAACCGTGATAATTGGAGGTAAAAAAAAATTATTTGCAGTACTTAATACCTGTCAACCCATACAGTTTAGCCGTATTATTGTACAGGGAAATTGAGTTTTCAGGCCCATATGGCGTACAGCCGTGTTAATACGGGCAACATTTTTTTGGTCTTTGTGTTTCTCCCTTGTGATGGGACTTTGTAGGGTGAATGTGCTCTTAGGGCACGGCGTCACCAATAAGATCTGATTTGGTCTGTAATAAGGTAGGCACTGATAAGGGGTTGACAGGTATGGTACTTTAGTGGGTACTTTAAGATGTAAAATAACAAGGATGATAACTGAAGTCGTAGGCTTTTGCGACCAATATCCACAAGTTTTTTTTGGGGTTAGAACTAGTAAGGGTTGTCACGTTTGGTTGTCACAATTGTAAATGTTGTGGCTTGGCTCTGCAACACACCGGTGTGCTGTACTAGTGACGAAGTGGCACGTTCTGTTTTACGTGACAACCCTTACTAGTTGGCTGTGTCGGGTGGTGGCGGGTTTTAACGACAAATTTATATATTTATGCAATCTAACCCCCAAAAAAACCTCTTGTGGATGATGATAATTGCATGAAACTTAGCACAAATGAAACTGCCCCATGTATTCTGACCACTTGCTTCCTTCATTATTGTTTACTTGTACACTCTGTTGTTAGTAACATCACAGTTACCGGTTAAGGCCAGCCACTGCTCTATAGCTGCTTAGTCTCACACAGCTCTCTATAAATAAGTTCCTTGTTAATATTTAAGAAAAATAACTTTGCATTTTGCACTTGTGTTGAAATGCTACGTAAAGTTTATTAATTGTCTAAGCAAAAAAATGGCAATTGCAACGAGTGTGACGGTCATTTATTAACCACCTAAATCTGTTAAGAAATTAAATTACAACTGAAAATGACATCGTTAAGCTCAGACGCACATACTAGGCTGAACACACACTGTAAGGGAACAATGGCATCCTTTTTGAAATGGTCAGAAATTAAGTACCTTAATACACAAAAGGCTGTTTTTTTTAAATTAAGCATTTACTTTTGATGACGCTCAATCACTCAAAGCTTCTATACCTCAGTGGTTTAGTTTCCCTCGGATAGCAGTTTGTCAATCTACTGCTGGATTAAAGGTCTCCTCGCACCGTGCGTGCCGTGGGGATTATTAACTTGTACTTCTCCATTCTGGTCAACAGTGTGGGTTGGCATCGAATTATAGGACAACAGTGGATTTAGTTGCACTACCTTCTACTGATAAACTAAGACTGCCCACCACGTAAGTCCGCAGCCTATAACACCTGTTACGCACCGTGTTCACCCATCGAAGTTCTCTTCAGGATAAAACCTGCTTAGCTTCTGAGATCAGTTTTCCATGAGCCTTAATCATGTTGGCTCTAGTGCAATTGACTTTGTTGGTGCTGGCTGTCTGGACCTTTTTGCTTTAGAATTTTGAATGAGATCTCAATGTGGATTAATATGGGGCATGCCACATTAATCCACCCCTTCCCTCTCTCCGATGTATCGACTCCCTCACGTGGCTCCTCCATCAGCTCACCCCAACTTATTTGATCACTTCCTTCCCTCGTATTATCCCCCACTGTACTTTCTATTGCCACGCTTGTGACAGTCAGGTGTGGTGGCAGCAGCTGCATTTACGATGATGACTCTCTTGACCTTTTGAACCACAGCGAACTTTCAAAGGAGGAATTTAAGTAATCAATCCATCATGCATCGACTGTACCGATCTTCTGGCTAACTAATCTGGACATAGATGTATGCTTTTCTATTCATGCAGTCATATCCAAAAAGAATAAAAATATATATACGCATCTATACGTCCCTTGAGAAGGCATTTCCGGGAAAATTGCTGCACATCTTCATTTGTAGCGGCTTTGTAAAGCCACATGACATGCCCTCTTCACTTTTTTTGAATGCGATATCTTCCTTGCGGCTTGACACAAATGGAAAACAAGCAGTCACCAGGGGTTTGGTCTCAAGTGAGGCAAGAGACCCTCCTTTAGAAGACTCCAGGTGTATGTGCAGCGAAGCCTAAAGAATGGGCAGGTAGGTTCCATTAATCTTTGGGTGGCTCGTGAGCGATGTCGTTGAAGTGTCAAACCTTTTCTCCGTAACAACGGTGGCCGACGATTAAGCCGTGGTGCGAAATGCATTTCGAATAGTAATTTTCATGTATAATTTTTAATGCGATTTGTATGAATTGTGTTTAAAATATACGCCCATGGCCTCTGCAAATTCCATGAATTTTTCCATGATTTTGCGTTGTAATTCTATCTGAGAATATATTCTGTTTGCCTCATTAATGCACCCTAATACAATCTCGGTTGTATTATCGCTTCATTTGTTTTGTCGAATTTGTTCTGCCTGTTCGCTCCATTAGCCTAAATGTGTGACATTGGTACATAATTTAAATGGTGAAGGTGCCGGCCAGGAATTTCTTGCTCACGTCACTGTTGGCAGAAGGGTCTCCAATAAAAGAAGATCTAAAAAGCCCTTCCATAGAGTATTTGGCCTATTCTTCCACGCTAGATAATAACTAATGGTAAGCAATAATTTCTTACATATACAGATTTTGATGGACATGTCGCGAGCATAAGAATTGATGTGTCATGTAATTAATACATTTATTTTAATGGATGAATAGATGAATATGCACGTGCCTAGGTAGTTACAGATGGGTGCAGTGTGAGGGTTGCTGCTAAAATGAACTAGATGAATCACATACACCATAAGCCTCAGGTTAACTAGATGCATAACAGGGGCTTTCTAGGCGTGACATGTCTGTGACCCGTTGTGCTCGTTCATGATTGGCTGTGACCCAGGCCATGGGTGTTGTTCTGTGGTGTCTGCAAGGTGCCCTTTAAATTCCATTTTTTTTTTACATCTTTAAATCTTTTCGAAACACACAAAGACCATGACAAGAATTGGAAGCCTTTGGAACATTTATGTTTTGCACATTGCCATTTTGAAGATAGCAGTAGACTCACTTGCTTGGCTTCGCCGGCCTTGTTAAAACATCATGATGGGTTTTTTGGGCGTTGGTGATGCTGCTGCGCCGCAATAAATGGGATGCCCACATGAGTCAGGGAGCAGTCAATGTGGATTGTGCAAAAGACGACAGTGCCAATGAATTGCTGGACATCAATCACTTGTAACTGCATCAGAGGCAAAGATAACCCTTGCTCGCAGCCACAATTTGCATACTAATACGAGTGAGTGCATCCGGTAAAGGACAGGAAATATGAATTCATGCCTATGTGGAAGAACATTTTTCTCAAACCAAATGAGCAGTTGTACATATAGAGTACAATATTCTGTTATTTGCTGTGTCTACATTTCTCTGAATGTTGTGTACACATGCATGTCAGTCTGCTACTGGATGAGGGCCCCCTACACACACCGCAGGTTGTGAGAGGCTATATGACCATAATTCACCGCGCTGGTCAGTGTGGTTTGGTGAAGCTGAGGAACGTAGATGTAGGGGGCATAGAGAAATACAGTACAACACTGGGTTTTGTTTGACCACCACGTAAGTCACTTCTAGCTTAAAAGAAACATTTTCATCACCTATTCTTCATTAATTTCACCCCTTGTGGTTCAATAAATTGTCACAATTCGTTTATTTTGAGTTAGATCATAGAGGTATGTACATTTTTTAAATCTATAACCTTCCACCACTGAAGGAGCCAATCAAATTAAGATGTCACGTGGGACAATACGCCAGTTGATTTGTTGTTTTTCAGCAAACCGGAATGCTTTAAATCGAGCAAAATGTTGGCAATGTTGCACGACGTTTTGCTGGAGATTTCATCTAGCATCATCAAATGGTAATAAAAGCTCAGCTTTTGTATCAGAGCTTTTTTCACAATTCAGGGTCACTTCGATTAATAAATATACTTTTTACATTGTGGCGAATGTATCAGTCCCTGGGTGGCTGTCAGGGTCACGTGAACCCATTACATATAACACGCGAATTGAAAAATATCGATACTTGCACACAATACGGTGGTGCATCATTCCACTCCTTATACATATACACACAGTACATAAGACAGATGCATCTGGGTATATAGTCACTGATTTGGCCCGAAATGATCCTTTGGAAATGTGGGCGTTTGGAAACATCTCTGAAGGAAACTGAAAAGCAGGTGATTTGTGTGGTATGAATTCCTAAGCATTCTTTCCTCGAGCCAATTACCACTTTTCACAAAGCCCCGTGCTGATACGTTATCCTTCTCTTTGTGTCTGTAGTCTTCCCCTAGGCATAGAGACATTGTCCCTTTTGCCATTGTTAGAGCCTTATCAGCTGTTCCATTTAAACAACTCAATCATTTAACCGAATGCATTTTTCTGAAATACAGCTTTTTAAAAAAATATAAATATTGAATTGTTCACAAAATTGTTTGGTGCTCTTTGGTTTTATTTGGTAGTCACGAAAGCTTCAAATCTAAAATTGTCTTTATTTCAGCCAGTCTGGCTTTTAATTCTGTATTGAAATAGTGCCCCAACTGTGATAGTCTCAGTAACCCTTTTACTTTATTTCACATTAAATCCAATATGAACTTCTTAATTGCATGAAGCTCATTGAGTGCATTACATTTTAAATGCATGTTTGGTAACCAGTGTGGACTTTTGGAATATAAGTGAAGTATTTTCTTTTCCGTTCTTTTTCTTCCACTGCCAAACTTACCAATTATCATCTTGTATCTGCAGCTTTGATATACTATTTTGCTCAAGTGTCATGATGCATGTTATCATTTAGTTGTTGAATACTTTCTTTGTAAATCTGGTATGCTTGATCATTATGGCATGCTGTTGGGGCATACATTTGAATCATCTTCAATTGATAGTGTTTTGAGAATGGTGCTGTAATCCGGGCAACTATATCCAATGAACTTTTGAACTCTAAAACTAAGATTTCTAGAGGGCCTTAATAATCCCACTTCTTCATCTTACTTGTAACTCTTTGATATAAAACGTTGTCACTCTTCAGACGTATGCTTTCCTTCGCACCGCATTAATTGCTATAAACGAATTGAGTGGATTACATTTAAGCTGTATTTGGGGCACTGGTGGACACCTTTTGGAGTACTGTGTCATAGGAACTGCTTTGAAAAATATAATTGCTAGAAAGCAAACATTTTCAAAATATGATGTTTTGTCGTTTTTGGTTTTTAGTCATTTGCAGAGGCATGTGTAAAATGACTAAAGCTGCAATATTTCCCAAAGATAACACGGTGCCCCCATTCATTTTTTCACTCTAAATATTAAAATAATTTCTTGAGGATTATAAAGTCGTGAAAGCAGAGACAAAAATAAATCAGGCCAATCCAAAGCATGCATAACAGGATGATATGATCGCGACATTTGGGAAATGAAGCAAAATAAATTATGCAAATAAAAACCTGCTTGCGAAAATCTATTTTGAAATAAGTGATGTAAGAGTGTATGTCACTTATTTCCTAAGGTGGCCCAAAGGCTAACATGGGATAATGATGATAAATTATGGTAATAGATGGGTATGGCATTCAATTAGCATGCCGCTTGGCAAGAGTGTGTTAAGAATAGAATGGCGCTTAATTGGCTGAAATTGATGTTGCACATGGCATAAGCCAATTTGCATAAAGTCTTGAAGCATGAGGAGAGCGGAACGACTCTTGTATGAAATGATGTACACATTTAAATTGCTAGAAGTGAGCTAAGAGGACAATATTTTATTCGTGCAATTAATGCGTATTTTAAACACATTAAACATTTTGGAAGTGTTCACTGTGGTTTGTTAATGGCTGAAGCCTGATAATACTGTACAGTAATTTCAATATTTATATTTTCAATTAAGCCAGGTCTAAGCCAATGCAGAAATCATCTTTTTGACTAATAATAATTTGGCTCAAACTGGTTGGGCTGTTGTTACCGAGACCTCGCGTATGATTCCTGGCAGCCACCTGTGATGAAACCATTGGGATGGATTCATAAATTAATTCTTAAGATCAAGATGCCTCGACGTGCAAGGTAAGAAGCTATGTTTTTAAATTCAGATGTCCTTTTATGCAACGGGGTCACGGCACCCCTGCATCAATTAAAAAAAAAACCTCTGAATCACGACCAATTCATCTATCTGCAGGCTGGGTGAATTGTCCCACCCATAGTTTTATTATTCTCAAGGGTAACAATTTGATAGTCTCAGCCTATGTACTGTATAGAGGATCACCAAAAACTCATACAATTTTCCACCGACTGGATGATGTTGAGTGATTAAATTCCCACAAGTAAAACGATTTTTGAGTGAATTGTGTGACGGTAGACCGTTATCGGTGCTCGACTGTGCAAAGTAGGTCACTGCAGGCGTCACTTGGCAATAATTTAGGAAGAACAACTTGACTGGATTGGTAATATCTCAAGTACGCTAGCTGTAGTCCTTATCCCTGCAGTCCCTTTGGACAGGAAACCAACGGAAAAGTAAAACTGGTTAGGGAGGAATGGGAGATAATAAGGTTATATTTGGTTGTATGGAGTCACCTTGGGTAGGGAATCTTCAAATGAGAGTAGCTAACAGGCTTCTTGTAATCAAGTTGATGATAAGTTGCCCATAAAATGTGTTGAGCTGTTTGAACATCCTTGCGTGCAGTATTTATTTATAGAAAACCAATAGGCACTAACTAATACGCTCATTAACCGTTCGCCTGCAAACATAAGGAGCTTTCTGAATTCCAACTATTTTCATGCTTGTCTTGTTCAAATATATAGAGAAAAAATAGGTTTATACGAAAGGCATACATTTTGACATCCGTAATTCAACATTAGTGGTTGTTACTTTTATGTATTCGTTTGGTTGTCGCGGTGAAATATTGCTTATAAAATATCTTACCGCAACTTAGATGTGCATGCATGTATGTATGCTGAACTTCTTTCGCACCGTGCGTAGGCGACCGTGCAAATCGGAGGGAGAAGGCCCACAAAATGTGTGGCGTTGTCAAGGTCTCACCCCCTCCTGGTGTTTTTTTGTTTGCTTTTTAAACCGAAGCACTGCGAGTCTTGGGAGAATCTCTCAATATTTACCGGTTGCTCAACAGCATTGAAAGCATGTATTACAGTCACAGCATATAGCTTCATAATATAGAGGCATAGATGCAGAGAATGAGAGGTGATCCTGACTAACGTAAACAAAATGATCAGACTAGAATGGCATTCTAAGCTGTTGATTTTTATACCAAAACTAAGAGGTTGAGAGAAGGGTAAAACTGAGACGTCACTTTCCAAAAATGCATTTTGAGTGGCACCGTAGTATGTACAGACACACACACGCACATGGAGAAAGCCTTTTGAGATGCTCACTGTATGAAAGGGCTTTGTAGTCGCGACGGCAGACACTGCTGGTTGACTGCTTTGAGGTATTCTTGCAGTGGGTGGCATGTCTCTGCATGCTTAATCTACCTCCAGTGCAAATGTACATTCTTTTGTTTGGCGCATTGCTTCATCCAGGTGCTTAGGATTTATCTTGGGTCACACCTGCCGCAATCTCTTGAGGCCAGCAATTATTGTTGATTCGTACTAATTTTACAGCATGATTACAATGTGCAAAGAAGCGCGAAGAGGCACAGGGTTTGTAATTATGCCGGGGACTGACAGAGAAATGCATGGACCAGAGAACCGACGTAGATTAGACGTGCCGTATTGGATGGCTAGTAGCCGTGTAACGATGCATAGATTCATCAATGTGTAATGATGCAGTTGTACAATGCAGAGCGGCCAAATAAATCAAATCATTTGTTTGGGGCTAAGTGGTTGTTGGGGCCATTTGGATGATTGGTTGAAGCGATATTTGTGAAGCATGCTTTCTGAGTACTGTCATCTTCCGAGTACAGTACTGTTCACATGGCACCACTGAGAGAAGAAGTTTGCCTCTTAGACTATGTTGTTTACATTCTGTGCTGTAGGAATCATTGCTGAGACATGATTAACTATAAAGACGCAAATACATTAATCGAGAGTGAGTATTTGCTCCGTGAAAAATGTTTAAAGGACAATGAAACAACCTTATGGTTGTCCAGGTGCAGTGAAAATAAATCAATCGAAGGTGCAGATGTAAAAACTGACTATTTTGAGTCAATCCAATGTGAACAATACTGGTTGTGGTGTTAGACTGGTGCTTGATCAGCAGTATTCTTGTCGAAATGTTTTACACCATCGTGTTCAGAAGGGGTCGAAAATTTCACCTAGCCCCTCCAAACCCAGGGATTAGATTAATGTTACCAATCAGTGAAAAGAGTACATTATTTAATGAACATCTCAATCCTGGCACCTGTATATTTGGAGTTTGCATATTCTCCCCGTGGTTGCGTGGATTTTTCTCCAGTTTTTCCCTTCCACATTTAGAATCAACATCATGCTATAAATTTCCACATAAGCCACTTAATTGAGCTCTCATTTGTGGCCAGGTCACTTCTCGAAAAGAGCTGGTATTACTCAGTGGGCCTTACCTGGTAAAACACATTTTAAAAATAATTGATTAGTTTTAATAGTTTTATTTTGCTTTACATTGTGTTGAACTGTAGTGTCTGCTGTGTAACGTGAACCCATGACATACAACATACATGATACAAAATAGAAAAACTGTTTCTTTCACACGAGTCGTGGTGTGCACCTCAGAATCTATTTTCATTTATTTCATTTCATAGCTGGTCCTCTATAATTCATAATTAGGTTAGGGATTATCCATTCAATGTACCTTATGAAGGAACATCCAGAGATAAATATTATTTTAGGGTAGTTTTTTTAAGTGCCTTTTAAAGGATTTGTGTTTTCTGACTATAAACATGTACTGCAATTTAACACATTTCTGCATTGACAAATGCTGTTTCCTTGTCAATTTAATTAATACAATGCAATGTATATTCACACAGCAATTATATAACAGTCGTGTCCATATGCCATTTAACCTATTTAAGCATGATGTTACCACCCTTTTCACCCTGCTGTGACACGCTTAACAAAAGCTCGTGGAGCACAAACGTGCCTCTTACCACGGTTACCTTGACACGAGCATCACATATACGGCCTGATCACTGTTATTAGACGACGTGCGGTCACAATTACGCATTCATATTTAACTCGGCTGAGCCCCGGCCTCTCCAAGTCTTGCCACGTGTTGGTGGAACGGCTATTTATAATTAATAACGCGCCACTTTTTACCCGACCACTGTAAGGCACGAGTGCCTCGCTCACATTTAATGCCACAGTGCAGTGTCAAGAGGAGGCGGCGGCGAATAAATGGAAGTCCATTATCTGTAATATTCCGCAGCTGTTGCGTAGCAACGGGTCTGATCCTAATGGTCAATCGCAGGCTGCCTCTCGCTCTTTTGCTACGTGAGTGGGGGGGGGGCACATTAAAGGGAAGTGGTCCCGAGATAACCCTTTGTAATCGCAGGCTTTCTTAACTGTATGAGAGATATTCTTAGCTCTTTCGGTAAAGTCACGTTGAAGGGAAACAATAAAATAATAAGTATGAGAGATGCATTTAGAGTGGTAACAGCCGCAAGCGGGGCAACGACACGACACAGGAATTGCATTCTTCAGCCTTGCAGAATTCCGAGGTGGACTACATTAACGTCCGCATTTTTATTTGTGCACTGCTTTAAGTAATATGCATTTGCTCAGCCGTTTGCGTAAATTTGCGGGGACACATTGGAGTGCACAATGAGCAGTCAACTTTGTCAGCCTGTTGGCCTCTTTGCCTTCGGAGCGAAAGCTCCACGTATCAATAATTCACAACGTTTCTTGCCATTTCTTCTTCTAACACTACAGTTAAGGAAATCCGGAGACTCCAGGAAGAAAGCAACGGAAAATTTTCCATCCCCATCCAGAGAGACTCCAGGGAAGAGTCCGTTTACAGCCTAAGACGAGAGCCTAGCTACTTTGAAATCCCAACCAAAGACTTCCAGCAGCTACAGCACCAGCAGCAGGTTCTGCAGCAGCAGCAGAAGCAGCAGCAACAGCAGGTGGCACCGCCAGGAAAGCCACCGCGGCCGCCTGTCCACGAGGCTCCGACGCGGGACGTCGCGTCTTCCGAAGCAGACCCAACGACGCAGGCTGTCGTGCAGAGCCACGCCTCCTTCACCATCGAGTTTGACAGCGCCAAGCCGGGCCGTGTCATGATAAAGGACCGCGCCGCTAAATTCGCCGCGGACACCGGTCTCCGGCAGAGGCCGAAGCCAGGTCCCCCGAGCCAGCCGCAACAACAACAGCAGCAGCAGCAGCCGGCGCCGACCGTGGCGGCGGCGGCGGCGGTGGCGACGGCTCCGAGCCCGGCGTCCGCCTCGCGTTCGGCGTCCTCGCAAGTGGACGCGGCCACTGCCACCGCCAGGAACAAGGTGCACGATTGGCTGGCGCAGCAGGAGCCCATCGTGTCCATGATCCGCAAGGACCTGGCGAGCGACGACGTGATGAGCACCAAGAGCGACGTCCCCGTGCACGGCAAAGTACTGAAAGGTGACGACGGTTGGCAGTGGGGCGGCGTGGTCGACGTGCTTACGTGGGCGCTTGTAAGGGTGGCTCGCTCGATGCGTATTTGCTAAAGATTGCGCATTTGCGGTGCGAGTTGCGGTGCGGTGAATTCCGCTAAAGTCTCGTTAGCTGTCCATATTCATAAATGTATCCATAGCTTGTTACTATTTATGAATTATCAATTCAAATGTAATTATATCAAGTGATCTCTCCTGTAAAGCAAATGTGGGACAATGTCTAGTCAGAAATAATGGACACTTTTAGAAATATTTAAACAGGAGCCTGTGGTTTGGATTTGTTAAAGTGCCTATATTTGTATAGATTTGAGAGTAGTTTGGAACTGTGACAATCATAATGCTTTAACAAAACGGTTATTTAATTTTAGCTGCATACATTATTAATGCAAAAACATCGTTGAAAATGTATTTATTATTCTTTCCTGAAATGTATACATTTTACAACATTTTAACCATTGAAGACACTTCGAAGGGTGTACATTTCATGAAAACATCGTGTGCTGTCATGTCGTGTTCATAATGACTTTTTAATTAACACCGTGAAGCCGGTAGGCTTTTGTTGTTACGCACGTTACTCCGATGGGCAATAGGAGCATCGCTGGCTGGTTGCCGTGTATTTGTCTAAAGCAACCTTGCGTGCGTGCGTGCGCGTGTCGCTGGACCTGCAGGCAGCAAGCACAGGGACGGCACGAGAAGCGATGACGAGGCAGACGCAGAGAGTGACCCAAAGCAGCCGTCGGATAAGACGAGTCCCGTGGCCGATGCACCACCGGGCCCTAAGGTACAATCGAATGTCTCTCATTCAGCCATCGGTACCACTTGAGGAAGTATAAACGTTAGTAGTGTACGCTCTTTGGTTCTTTCGGTAAAGTCACGTAGGCATGAAATAAAATTACATCCCGACGTTTCGGGCGCAACACAAGCGTCCGCCATCAGGTGGGGAAGCATGATGACGGACGCTTGTGTTGCACACGAAACGTCGTGATTTATTTTATTTTATACCTACATGACTTTACCGAAAGAACCAAAGAGTATGGATCCCTGCAGTCACGAAAGCTGCAAATCAAGATCGTTAGTAACGTATTTGTTTGACTAATTAGAGTGAATTCGTCAAAAACTCGTTTTAAATGGTTATCACATCATTTATTGATATTGACCATATATCTGGACATATGTGAAAACAATCTTCATAGCTCATGGGATTCCTGCAAGATAAATAATGATTCTGCTTCTGATATTGATTAATTGGAATTGCTCAAGTTTTTTGATATCGGTGTCGCCGCCTGTTGGACTCTTGTGGTATTACCAGCTGTAGTAATGTACCCGCAGCGCCCATCACGCCTCACTCCTCTGTACCTCAAAGTCATGCCACTTCAGGTGGTACCGACAAGTTAACCCTTTCCCGTTCCGAGATGTACACAAGCTGCAGCGTGGGTCTCGCTTTCATCGCTCAATCTCGGAACGCGCAAGTGGTTAGCGTTAATTTTATTTAGAGGCATAGCGCTGTTGTTTTTAAAGATATTGTACTCACCGCAGAGAACTGTAGCGACACGACCGCACTCTTATGATAGCTGGTGCCAAACTGTGCTGCACGACCTCTCGCATGTCCTTGCGGGAGCCTCGGTACGTCTTCAGGTTGGATAAAGTTATTTTATATTAGCTTTTCTTCTGATTCCTTTCCGATGACGTACGTGTAAGCTAAGCATCTGGTCTGGGCTCATGGACTACATGGCTTGTGGGTGGTATCACGCATTCATTATCTTTTGTAACCAAATTTAATTAACGATTGTGCTATCGGCATCACATCGCAAGACGAACGGGTAAGTGTACCACCCTGTCGGAGAAGAGTCAAGGATGATAACTTTACAGAACTACTTGTCACTTCAGTAGGCCTCTTCATCAACTCTGCTTGAGTCACATTCACAATCAAACTGGAATGCTTAATTCTCATAACTGGTAAGGGCCTCATTAAGTGAAATCCCAAATTTAATATGGTGACTGGGCTGAGACCACCAACACAGTATGCTTGAGAACATGTTTTCATTGGGGGTTGCTGCCAGGATTCAATCCCAGGATCTCAGTATTGCCACTTCTGCTCTGATCTAACATGAACCTCCTGGAGTTACACAACTTACCTACATTGGTATAATTTATCAGTGTTTCAGTTTATTTTATTTAATGTATTTATTATACATGCAGCCCATTTGCGACGACACCATGGGGCATTATCTGCACTAATGTATTAATTTTATGCTCTTATACCATCACGATTTCGGCTATAACAAAAGAATAAAGTGGATTTATATTGAACGTATCGTCTGTATATTTTACATTCAGCAACTACCTTTGATGAAACCAGATTTTTTTGTTCCGTCAGCGTACAATGCAATACTTGAAAATGAATTGCCCACGTGATACATTTTTCGTTGCTGCCAAACAGAGCAGTTGCTACTGTTAATCGGTAGAAACAAATGAGGATCTAGGTGGCATGGTACAGATTGAATGACAAATACGTTGAGCTTCATTCATGTGTTTGCAGATTCTGCAGATTTTCACTGTAAAAAAAAAACAGTTAATTCTGAAAAATATAGCGGCAATTGGGGCCTCTATCCATCAATAATTATTGGCAAAAACTGCTTTTCTGCCAACATATCCATCTCGGCCGCCTAATGTTGTAGTATAGCTCAGAGCTGCAATTTTCATGGCGAACGATATTTACTGTGCTGCCATTCCCTTCCCACTCCCCCCCCAGGCCTTCACCATCGAGTTCTTTGATGAAGACCACCCTCGCAAGAAGCGCTCCTCGTCTTTCACGCACCGCGACGGGGTGCCCTTCTCATCGAGCAGCCAGCCCGACCGCTCATCCTCTCCAGGCCTGGCAGCCAGGGGCGCGCGCACCACAAGCAAGACGCTGCCTCATCCGCTGCACCAGAATCAGCTGCCGCCTGCACCGCCCCCGCAGCAGCAGCAGCAGCAGCAGCAGCAGCCGCAGCAGCAGCCTCAGTTCTTCTCCCGCGCTGGGTCGCACCGGGCATACAGCAGCATGGGGCGGCGCTCCAAAGTATCGCTCGATTTCCAGCAGCTAAAGAAGGAAGTTACCGGCGGTAGCGGCGGCAGTGGTGGCGCAGATCGCGACAACGACACGGCTGGTTACAGTGTCGATGTCCGTCGCGGTGATGCTACGCGGGCAAACTCGGGAAGCCGCGACGACGACGACGATGATGATGTCGACGATGTTCAAAGCGGTGGCAACCGCGGGGAAGACGCGGGCAGGGGCGAGGAGGACAACCACAGTGATGCCGGCACGTACACCATCGAGAGCGAGATCAAGAACAAGGAGGAGGAGAAAGCTCGCAGCATGATCGACCAGGTGATGGCACGGCTGGGTCATTCATTCTCTTGATTAACCTGTCAACTTCCATGCAGAAACCTTACACGTGTCAAAGCTGATCGTGAAAGCCTTAACGATACCCTAATTGAGTTTATTGCGTAGAATGAATTGATTTATTCTGGCGAGGTAGCTCAGCGGTAGTGAGCGACTTGCAAACTTGAGGTTGCAAGTTTAAATTCCACTTCCGGGTTACCTCAGCCCATCATCCCTCTGGAGTCGATAGAAAGAGGTCCACTTGTGGGGTAGTTAACAGTGGTTGTCTTACGGATAGACCCGTCCCAACCATAGCAACGTGGAATTTCCACCACTGGCTTCATGTGGCTGTTGTAATCAGGACATGAGCACCGCCCCAATGCTCATTTGCTCAGAGAACCACTTTGATTAACAGCGAGGCTATAGCTCAGTTTGTGCTGCCAGCTCGCGGTAACGAGGATGCATGAAGTCATCATCGTTGTCATCATGAGTCATCACCACAGTAGTTTAATGTTTGTCTGTGTATCTTATAAAACTTGATATTTGCCGTGAAAGAAATTTGCGACGGCACTTCTTGTTGCCAATCGTATTATCTCTTCCACCTCTCTAAGCTGCATGCTCGAGCACCTCCTTGTCCCCCACGTGTGCCTCACCTTCCCGATTTAGCACGGTTGGCGATGTACACTTGACAGTGCCACTCAAAATGCATGTGGAAAAGTGAAATTTCAAGACCCTCCTCTCTCATTCGATGTTTGTCAGGATCACCTCTTTTTCTCTGCATCTATGCCTCTATGTTATGAATGTATATGCTGTGACTGTGATGCATGTTTTCAACTCTGTTGAATATTGAGAGATTCTCTTTGAACTTGCAGTGCTTCAGTTTAACAGCATATAAAAAAAAACTCCAGGAGGGGTGACCTTGAGGACAACACACTTAAATATTTTGAGCATTCACTCTCCGATTAGCACAGATGGCTACATATGGTGCGAAATAAGTTCAACATATATATATACGCACGCACGTATGTGCCTACCTGTTCCTCTGCCATCCCACAACTTTCTCTACTCGTGCAATATTCCCAATGCTTTGCCCTGCCTCCCCCCCCACCTCTTTCCCTACCTTGGCCCCAAGCAGGTATTTGGCGTGTCCGACCCGCACGAGTACCCGGGGGCGGCCTCGCCGGCACGACCCGCGTCCCGGACGCCGCCCCCGCCACCGCCCACGGCGACCGAACGTCAGGTCCGCAAGATGCTGCACTCCAAGAGCCAGTCCTTCAGCGGCGAGGAGTCTTTGAACTTCCCTGGTGCTGGCTCGGTAAAGGCAGCGCACGCCCAAACGATGTTGGCCTGCAATAAAGTCCACGTTTAAAAATGTATTTTAAATGTTTTTATCATTTATAATTCCCCTTGACATTCCACTTCCCAATACCATGTTGATCGTGGGGATTTTTTTGACCATATTTGCGGTTTCGTAAATGGGGGTTGGGTGCCCAGTATATGTTAAGATATCACTTGTCATTGATAAGGATGTTTGGCTATGTACGGTGCAAAAAAAGATCATCATACAGTATGCCCGAGTTACCCTTAGTGACCTCAAATATTGAATATCTTGGAAGCAAATTTTGATTTAAAGCTTTCGTGACTGCAGTAATTCATATTCTTAGCTATTTCGGTAAAGTCACGTTGAAGGGAAACAATAAAATAATAAAATATATATAAAACAATAAAAATTCTCACGACGTTTCGACCATAACACAAACGGTCATCATCAGGTGTGTCGGTTTGCATTAATTTATTTATAAACGGTGTGTTTATTTATTTAAAAAAAACGTCAGCGCCACGCGCAGCGATTTGGCAGTTTATTTAGAAGGACTAGTCCATCTATGTTCTGAAAACGTCGTGAGAATTTTTATTGTTTTATATATATTTTATTATTTTATTGTTTCCCTTCAACGTGACTTTACCGAAAGAGCTAAGAATATGAATATCTTGGAAGCAATTAGAGTTGAACCTGATTCGTACTTGTTTGGGAGACCGTATGGGAAAACCAGGTGCTGTATTCTTGGGCTACGAGGTGGCCAGGAGCTAACAGCAGTCCAGCATTGGAGTCTTGAGTCTAGCTTTGCGGAGTTTTGAATGTTACTCCTTATGTGTAGATTGTCTCTGGGTACTCTGGCTTTCTTCCATATTCTAACCACTCATTACTAGAATTGGACAAACATCCCAATGCAGGACCCCACTGAAAAACAGTATTGAGACTCAGGTTTTCCTGGGTAGATAAAGGACATTTGACCTTCCACCAAATTTCTACGAGATGTGTAATTTTTAATGAGGAAGACATTTGTTGTATTTTGTGACGAGATAATAACATCATTAATCAATGTAAATAAATGCTCGTCCTATGAGTAGACTGGCCTCTGTCATATGGAATGTGGAATTTCCACCACTGATTCAGGGTCAGTGACGGAGTCACGTTCTACCCCAGTGTAAAAGCATAATTACATGGGTGTATTTAAATGCACTTGATTAAACGTAATTTAGCAATGTTTTTCATTAAACGTCCTTGTCAATAAATCAGAATCAGGATCAGAAAGGGTTTTATTCGCCATGAAAGTTCACACCGACACGGAATAAATGGAGAGTACCGAGAAGAAATAACAAATTGATTTTTGAAAATGAGATAAATTTTTCTTATCGCCACGCACACAGCCCTTGCTGAGCAGACAACGGCATTTATTATTGGGTGCCTGGTTTGGGCGTGACAGAGCAAACTTTGACATCATCACACCACTTAATGTCACCTTTGGGCTTTTGTTGTAAACGCCAACTCATGACAACTTTTTACGTCGCGGTGTTTCTCGACGTGTTTTCACACCTTGCTTTGTCCTTTCTGTTAAGGCGTCTGGCTAGCCGAGTGGTTCGAGCATGGAAATAAAAATGTAATTCCTACTGTCACCTTTGACTAAACTTTATTGAATCATTCAGTTCCGCTTTTTGCCCCATGGCTTATAGTGAAATTTTTGCGTGGAAATAGTCACTTACAGCGAGCAAAACATTTTTCACAAAATTGCACCTTGCTTTAAAAATATAAATACCAATGTTCAATCTTGTGATGCACTTCTCACATTCAATACTGTACCTTGAGGTGTAATTTAGATACTATAATAAACCCACATTGTGTAGTATTGTAAATCCTTGCATATATTGTTTACTGGCCACTTAGATCAGTTACAATGGATTTTTCAACGTGTTCTCTATCTTACACATGTTAGGTGTGCATTAGTATGCTTAGTTTCAATAGCTCAACAAAGGCAAAATACTGATAATTGGAATTGGCTTAACATCTCCATGCACTATTCTGAAATATACGATAGAGATTGAGGAGTTCCTGTGTTAAAATCTGCCATATTATATATCAATAGTAGGGGTGGTAATAATTCTCCCCTTCAGTTATTAAACAAATTGTCAAGATTCAGGGTTGGAATTCAAGAAATGATTGGGTTTTTTTTTATTACATCGTGGTGAATGGTAGCACCTCTAGTGGCAATAGGGATTGCAGGAACCCATTACTTGGAACATCTACGATTAGGAAACATTTGTATGCATGCAATTGCGCGCTTAATATTTAGATATGAGTGTGGAGGGTGATATTGGCGAGTAAAATATAAATGGATTAATTGATGCGTCATTTTGACTCGCAACACCCGGACTTTGTGCGACTTGCGTTCACGTGAATGTGCAACAGCAGGCAGTGCAAGCGTCTATGTCTGCTGGGAGCCCTCGCTGGGTGTCTCGCTGGGCCAGCCTGGCCGCCACCCATGCCACTGACCAACCCGAGCCGCCAGAGGTTTCCCGTGAGCGCAGCCTGCCCGCCACGACCGGGGACCGTGGTCAGTATGGCCAACTCCCCCGCACTATCAAAGGGTGATGTTGGGGGGGGGGGAGGGGGGTGTGGGTGGAGGGGTGGCCTGGACAAAAGAAAAACGTGGATAACGCGTGCATGTGCCGTATAAATGTTTATCGTTTACCGACAAAGAATGAGGGGTTTGTGTGTATGGTGAACTTCTTTTTCACCGTATGTAGCCGACCATGCTAATCGGAGGGGTGAATACGTAGTAGAGTGTCGTCTGTTCTCTGTGAGTTTATAAAGTAATCCGTCCACTTGCAGACGTGTCTGTGGCTACGAGGGCCCTGAGTCATCGGCCCGCGACAGGTAAGGAGCAGCTAACAATGATTTTTTTTAAATATCGGATACCTTTACGCATGCACGTGTTTATTTCCCAACGTTTAGTCCACAACTCAAATAATTTGGCCCTTGGGTGATGGAGGATTCACTGTAGTTCATGAAGTCTGCCATCAATGCCATTATATATATATGCCAGGTTTTACATCCGGTTAGCTTGTTCCAGCGCCTTTAACCCAATGTTTATTCATTTCGACACAGAGGTTGTCTGGTGTTGGCAAAACGCATGCATTTGCTAAGATGCATTATCTTCATCTTACAAACCAGGCTTCGTTTCACTGAGTGGCTGTGCTTGCCTTGTATTTACACGCACACATGAGGCACAGACACAAGTCGCCGAGGACTTGGGCTTTCTGGACAAGTGTTTTCCAGCAGCATTTGTTTTCAGCAAGGCAAAAGCTCAGACAAATTTTTCCTTCAAAACTCAATTGTTCGAAAATGGCATCAGTTTTGAACTCTCATGGGTTTTTTGGTGTTGGTGATGAAACAGACCCATGCCTGTTAATTGATTTAGTGCTTTATTACCCACCATCCTTCCAAGACAATTACACATTTCATGCATATCATGGGACCTTTTTGCCAGTATTCAAGGTATGAAAAATAAGAATGTTTTACTCTTTCAAGTATTATAACAGCTGTTAAAAAGTTCAAACACCAAATTGATATATTTTTGGAAGGAATGAAGTCTGCATTAACCACACAAACTTGTGGTGAATATGCAAACAAACATGCTTTGATAATATATGCATTGTCTGTGAAACTGATTGGCTTACACCAGAGGCAGCCTTCTTTTTGGCCTTTTGAACATTTTAATGCCTGTTTGGTCATCTTACCACTTGTTGTATTGCCAGAAATTCTTATTTTTCATACATTTCATACAGTTTGTCTGTACTGTGCTGAAAGCGTTCCCACCATGTGATTGGAGGGCTCTTGCCTATGACACCAAACAACCCGGCAGCATTTGTTGACCACGACGTACCCGACTGATGAGACCCTGACTTATAAAAATGCTGCTGGAAAATATTGGTCCGAAAGGCCCGTAGGTTGATTTATTTGCGTGGACGTACAGCCCTTTTATCAGTCTACTGCTGTATGAGTGCCTCCCCCACACCAAGCTGGCCACCATGGTTGTTTGACCATACATGGTCAGTGCGGGTTCATGAAGTCAGGAAGCATAGGTGTGAGAGCATGGAATACAGTACAACAATTGATTTTGCTGCAATACCCTCTACTACCAAGCCATGTAGCCCATGTCTTGTTTTAGTTGTTATTATATAATTTCTTAACTTTTTAGGGGTGGCGATCTAAACGGACAGTTTTTTACCTATTATTTATTAGTTCAAATGTAGCTTATATTGACATTTTTTTGTTGTTGCCTGTGCCTTCTTTATCAGATGGTGACGTCAGCGAGTCTGCCTACACGAGCAGCTCCGTTTCGCTGACCTCGGACGTGGCCCTGAGCGTGTCCGGCGTCGGGAGGAGACATCGCACTCTTCCGCAGGCTCCCGAGAGGCCCAGCTCCAAATCTCCGGACCTTCGTCGAGACTTCACCACCTCCGACGTGGTGGTGCTGGACAAACGCGACGTGCCCGACGGCTCGAAACGCGCACGCGCCTCCGCCAAGGGCGCCGTCGTCAACGACGCGAGGCCCTCGTCGCACACGCAGAGGGCCGACGGGGCTCCCTCCTATGGCGAGAGCCCCGCGGAATCCGAGCACAAGTACGCCGGCGTCAAAGAGCGTGAGCGCGGGGACTCGGCGGGCTCCTGGACGGTGAGCAGCATCGCGCCCGGCAGCTCGGCGGACTTTGACGGCGCAGCGGAAGGGCCACGCGCGCACACCCACAACCGGACCCCCAGCGTCGGCGCCCTCCCGACGGGTGGCGGCGGTGAAGAGCCGCTCGGCGCGAGGCTGAACGCATCCCTGGCGCGCGTCAAGTCCAGGGGGAGGAGGAGCACCCCTGAGCCGGCACCTCCAGGGCCACAGGACGAGGATGATTTCGCACACGAGAAGCACAGACCACTGCAGAGGAAGGGCAGCTTCACCAAGGAGCGGCCCAGCAGCGAAGTGCCGCTCAGCGAGATCCCGCAAATCAACGGCGGCCCCGGTCCCAAAGGCGCGAAGAGCCCCGGGGCCGTGTCGGACACGGCCTACCTACTCAAGGACACGGAGGCTGCGCTACACTCGCTGGAGGCCAAGCTCCACAGAGGTTACCAGGAAGACAAGGCCCGTGGCCGCGGGAGGCACGGCCGGGCCGACGACCCCCAGGGTAGTAATCAGACATCACCGGCTTCGCTCGAGTCGGACGCCGACACGGCCAGCAGCGGCACGTCAGCCAGCCTCGTCGCAGACAGCAACAGCAGCAGCCACGGTGAGCAGAAGCCGCTGCACAGGCGCAGGAGCTACAGCAGCCTGCACAGGGAGAAGGCGGTCGTAATGGGCTCCGCATCCGCCGACCCACAGGCCAAGGTGGTGGCAACGACAGCGGGTGATCTGAAGCACAAGGGAAGGCGCTCCGAGCCTAGCTACAGCAAGCAGCTGCAGAAGGGCATCAAGGCTGCTCTGCTTGCCACCGGCGAAGGTGCTGATGACGACGACGATGAGGACCTAAGGCTTTCGCGATCGGGGATTGCAGAGTCGTACGATCGGAGCCACGCAAAGTCGTCGGCCGGACGGGAAGACCGGAGCCAACGGCCATCGCCTGGCTCGAGCACAACCATCTCCAAGCCGAGACCCACTCGGGCTTCGATCCTGCGTCGCGCGCGGCTCGGGGACGCGTCCGACAACGACGCCCAGGCCGAGGTGGAGGCGAGCAACAAGCAGCAGGCGTCCACCTCCAAACGGCCGCCGTCTCGGCTGGACATCCTGGCTCAGCCGCGGCGGAGGACGGGCTCGTTCACCGCGCGCAGCACCGACGCGGAGAGCTTGGCAGCGTCGCGTAGTGGCGGGCGGGCGTCGGTTGCCAGCGGCAGCAAGAGCTCTACGGGGGCCGCGGGCGGAGGAGGCGTTGGTGCGGCGGTGGCGCCGGGTGCTGCTCGGAGCAAGTCCTTCCGCGAGCCAAAGTCGGCGGGGTCGGTGTCGCGCTCGCAGAGTCTGTCGCGCGGCTTCGACCAGGGCAAGCCGCGGTCGAGCAGTGTAAACCGAGGCTCCGCCGCAGGTGAGTGCCAGTGTCAACAGCCCCTCAACCCAACTGTGATTCATTCTTGCTGTCATTGACGTAACTACGCGATCGCTCGGTGAGCTGACTTTGGGATTAATGTGGTAGATGAGCATGCTATCGTCCGTATAAGGTCACCCCCACCATTGAGGCCATGAGGTGGCCTCTGAAGGCACAAAGTAGGCAGCCGACTTATTTTTTTATAGTTTTTATGAAGCAAAATGGCCAAGCAGTATAATGGCAATGTTAATCATCAGTGATTCTCAGTCTCAAGTGGCCCAACAATTTTTTTACTCTAGATTTGCAGAAAAAAATTTAAGCAGGTAACACCAACCAAGTTAAAGTAGGCACATTATAAATGGAGCAAGTGTCTCTGAAGTGAGGTAAACAAATAAGCAGCGATCAGACGCGCATGAAACACATGAATAAATAACAATGCCAATGATACCCAAGATTAATTTTCTAGGAGAGTCCTATATCGGGGATGTTTGGCCAATACTATACCTGAGGAGTTGGCATGTAACATTCACCACTACCATCTACTACATACCTCAATTCAGTTCAATTCCCACACGAGATTTTAGATTGATAATTACGTTTCAAGTCAATTTTCAAAATGGCATCCACCACACCTGGCATCCAGGGGTTTTAGAACCCTGTTCTTGAATCAGAACTGGTTAATATGTATGTGAAATCAACCCCTGCCCGTGCATTGGTGTGTGGGACATGGTTCAGGTTTAATTATAATGGCTTAACCGGACATCGAGCCGGTTGCCTGTATGGGCAGGAAACGTGGTGATTGCCATGCACGCACACGTTTGCTTTCCACTTAGTTTATTTTTTTAACCACAGGATTCCAACTGAATTTTTTTGAAGCTGCTGTCTTTCCAGTTGTCGATTCTTGACGCCCTCTGATTTCATGCAGGGCATATCTTAGCGTCTGTCTACGTTTGTGGCTTAGCAGTGTATGGATAATCATCTGGCAGAGCACTGCAGGGGTAGGTAAACATTTGAGGTTTATTTTGCATTCCTCCATTCCGGTAAGTTTAAAAAAAAAGAAAAATGGCACAACATAATTATCTAAGTAGTACCGTAAAATATCCTGCTCACAAAATTTGCGAAAGAGTAGTGTGGATCTTGATTTGAAGTTTTCGTGACTGCAGGGATCCATACTCTTTGGTTCTTTCGGTAAAGTCACCACGTAGGTATAAAATAAAATAAATTAAATCACGACGTTTCGATTGCTACACAAGCAATCATCATCAGGTGGGAAAACCACAGCAAGAAAAAAAATCCACTTCAGAAATGTTTTTATTGCTGTGGTTTTCCCACCTGATGATGAGTACTTGTGTTGCAATCGAAACGTCGTGATTTATTTTATTTTATACCTACGTAACTCTACCTAAAGAACCAGAGTATAGTAGTGTGGATAGTGTATTAACATAACAATGCGGTCTCATGATAAAGTCTGGTTATATTCTTATTTAAGGCCTAATATAACTCAACAATATTTAAAGCTATGACTTGATGTCACCCCTTTCAAATGCAAAACATAAATGCCTGGCTGATCTAAATACAAGGTTATGATTTCTTTTCCTGGTCTGTTAGAATTGTGATTTGTAGATCATAATCTCTCTGAACTCTTTTTTTTACATAATTGGGGGTATTTTTTTTCGCATGCATAACCATCCCTCAATTACGACCACACTTTGCTTGAGTCAGTACAGATTCAGGGGGTCTGTGTCTTAAATGTGCCACGTTGAAATGTCACAGAGTGATGCCCGGTATAGTAAACAGATTGCTTCTGTACTATGCTGCGTGAAGCGAGGCCAATAATTGCAGTATGCAAATTCTTTGAAACTGCCAGAGAAATAATTCATAAGGGCAATAGATGTATTCTCTGGTCACGGCCAATATCACAACTAGAATGAATAATTGAAACTTGGTTGGTTGGTTTATTATAACTGTGGGTAGGTCTAGAGCAGGGGTCAGTAACCTGTGGCTCTGGGAGCCGCATGTGGCTCCTCAAGGACTGCTTTGTGACCGTTATTTATTAAGGACCGACATGCATTATTGTGGCTCTTGAAAAATATATTTTTTACTGAATTCGAAAAAAATACCGGCTCTTGTTATTTTGGTCGCCGACCCCTGGTCTGTCTAGAGCAACCTCACAAGTACTGCAGGTTTTACTATTCTGATGAGAGTTTAATCACCCAGTCCCTTAGAAATATCCAGCAACCAAAACAATCAATTAACATGCTCACAAAATTGACTCTTGGTTCTTTCGGTAAAGTCACATAGAAGGGAAACAAAATAATAAAAATATAAAACAATAAAATTCTCGACGTTTCGACTGCAACACAAGCAATCATCATCAGGTGTGAAAACCACAGCATTTTTTTCTTGCAGTCACGAAAGCTTTAAATCAAAAATTGACTCTCTTTACATTAGTTTTTTTTATGACTTTCACTTTACCTCTTTGGGATTATTTACAAATCATATATATCGTAAAGAGGTTATAACATCCAATTATATTTTCTGTCCAGCAACAGGAATTTCCTTTCATCATTTTACATAAAGTTTTACACACATTTCGTCACACAGCCAACAAGTGCTGAATTTGCGTTCCACAATGCTATTGACAACAATGTGCAGCAAATGCACTTTGCAATGGCATTTGATAGTTGGCAGTGCTTTCTTCAGACCCTGTTCACATTCCTCGATGATTTTGATGATGATGATGATTATTATTCTACTATTAAAACGTTCATTTCATAAAAACAATATATAGATACACACCAGTAGCTTTCGTAGCAAACCAATTAAATGTATTCCCAGGTTGGCATTCATACGTGTCACGATTGGTTGTAAAATCTAAATGATTGTTATGCTCGCAAGGCTGCCTCCGCAAGGCCCCACATGTTCTGCTTTTAAGTGAAGCAAATTAACAGTGAAGCGTGGTCCTGGTGGTAAAAAACACCATCGCAATTCTACGTAATGATTTAGATTTTATTTATTTCAGCAGAAAGGGCCCAATGAGCTTGCTAGGCTATTTCATGGGCATCCTGTGACGGTACGGATATTACACAGTAAAGATCTTCTTAACAATTATGGTTCACTTAGGTCGCGATACAAACAGTGAGTATCGGTATGTGACTGTTCTTTTCCGAACAAAACTATAGGAAGGAAAAAAGTGTAATTTAACAAAGCCAACACAAATTTTGATTTAAAGCTTTCGTGACTGCAGTAATTCATATTCTTAGTTCTTTCGGTAAAGTCACGGTGTTTTATATATATTTTATTATTTTGTTGTTTCCCTTCAACGTGACTTTACCGAAAGAACTAAGAATATGAAAGCCAACACAATCAGTAACCGGGAACCCTAAGTATGATCTATACAGATTCGGGCTCACACATCTCTGCCGATTATTTATTACAGCGACGTTTATGAAGGTACTTGAATTTCAGGAGTAAACAAAGGTTTCTCATGGTCGGCAATGATTGAATTCCAAAATCCCACGCGATAATGGTGGTTTAAAAAGTATATTAACCATCGGTAGTAGTGTTCTACTAACTCCAATCTTGTAGCTACACACCTACTACGCTCTGCGTCCTGGGCTTTCAAGACGCACGCTTGAAGCTTTGTTATTGAGAAACAAATACTTAAAGTTACAGCCAGGTGCACCATTGTAGTGACAAAAGTGACATAACTCTTGAGATATTAAAATATACGGCTTTGGCAGACTTAGCTAGAGTGCTAATATCAAGCCCCTGGTGGTAACTTTAAAGTTTTTTTCCTCATCCAGGGTGTCAATGTTGGGGTAGCCTGGGACATTCTCTCCTTGAGAAGAGTTGTTTGTTGTTTGTTCTCGTTATTACGTTAACCTGACCTCGGTATAACTGTTGGGCTGTTTTGTTTTTCAACTAGTGCTGCATGCTGATGGTGTTCCTGTTTTCTACCAGAGGGGTTTTGGTCATTCTGTTTTGTTTTTGTCTCCTATTTGCTGTGGATTTGCACTTCCCTTCCCTGTGTTCTCAACTACTCCTGGGTGCTGCTTTGCTTTTGTACACGTGCGTGCCCATGCATGCACGCACACACACACACACACGGACATGCTCACCCAAACCACAACATTCCTTCACCGCCCCTCTCCACCCTCGACGCTCGCACCTACCTCACGAGAATGAACAACGCACGCTGCTTACATCACCGTGCATGCATGCGCGTGCAAATCGCACCCGTGCAAATCGCACCCGTGCAAATCGCTTGCCTTATCGCACGATTACACCTTCGCGCATTATAACCATACACGTACCCGCATGCGAACGTTCACATATTTGCTCACTGACACAAACCTCACGTACCCGCACGTGAATGCACACGCACGTACGAACACTCAACCCCGCCCCACACACTACCCCGCATGTGCCACCGGCATGCTTTACGCGCCGACCCCCGCAACGAACGCACGCGGCCCCCCGCGCATGCAACGCCGGGCACGGCAGGCACTCGCTGGCGCCGCTGCCCCACAGACTACACCTCCACGTCGGAGGAGGACTCGAGCTCCCCTAAGCACGCCACCGCCGCGGCCCCCCCTCGCGTACGCCCCTCCCCCACAGCTGTAGCGGCGGCGGCGGCGGCCGCGGCGGCGGCGTCGTCGCGAGCCAACCGGGCCTCCTCCTCCGCCGCGGGGCCGAGCAAGCGCCGCTCGCGTTTGCCCGACGATGATGACTACATCCGCGACTGGAACAACCACAGCGAGGAGATCGCCCGGTGAGGAGCGTGGCGCTGCGAGGGGTCGGTGTGGTGGCAGCGGAGGGAATTCCATTTGACGCTTTCTAATGAAAGTCGGGAGTGTTATTTCGTTAGCTCTGGCCTGTGCATCTTTACCGGAAAGTCCACGATAACTCTCGTAAAAATTATGCCCATTTCCCATCGACATTTTGTGTAAATTTGTGTTGCTACCAGGACTAGCCCGACAGAAAACTGGCCAAATGGATCAAAGGGTTGGCATAAACTCGGCAATGAAAAGAGCAGCACTAAATAGACAGCCTTTTCGGCAAAGGGGATGATGTCACGTGTCAAGTGCGTGCCTCTTATCTCCATGGCATTATTACCTGTGACATAATATCACTGTGTCGCATGTTGTGCGCCATGTGATGGCATCTCATTTTCCAGCTTTGGAGGTAGTATCGCTAATTAAACACTTCCAAGGACAAGTACTTTTTGGAAGGCTTTATAGCATCCATGCATGTGCATGATTTTTCCTCATTTGAATTTTTTTTTGCTGTTTACCGAAGTATATTGCAATCATGCTTCGCTGTGTCACATAACACGAAGATTTTTCAATTCGGAACTCTCCAGTGGGCATTGCATCACCCCCTGTCTCGGGGAATGGCCCTGTAAGATGAGGCGATGCCACAGAATATCACGAGGTCTCTTTATCTGCACTAGGTTTCACGCCATTTCCATGGTCTGCAAAAGGTGTTCATCACATGTCAATAAAACTGAAAATATTAAGTCATGGAGCTATTACTTGGCCAAATGCAGTGAACAAAAATGGAATGCGATGGCCTTTTTTGTGCAGTAAATAGTGACTGGGCTGAAACCATCAACTCGCTGCACTGGAGAGCCAGGTTTAATCACAGGTGTCTTCCCAGATTTGAACCCAGCAGTCACAGCTCAGTAGTACTACCCCCCCCCCCCCCCCCCGTGCGACCTGACCATTGGCCAAAGGGCTGTACAAATAAAGAATATATAAACATATAACCATGTGTTTGTTCATTTAAATGGGCTAATAAATAAATGAAATGTGATTCCCTTGGTAAATATATTATCCAGTACAGGAGTTATTGCTGGTTTAACACGTAGACTTTCGCGACCAGTATCTAAAATAGAAGGTTTTTTTGGTTAACGCGTCAATATAAATGTGTCGATAAAACCACCACCAACCGACACAGCCAATTAGTAAGGTTTGTCACGTAAACAAAACATGCCAATTTGTGATTAGTACAGCACATCGATGTTGTTGGTTGCTGGTTGTAATTAATGGCGAAACGTTGTACTCGAATTGTAAATGTTGTGGGTTTACTCTCCAACACATTGGTGTGCTGTACTAGTCACCGGTTGGAATGTTTTGTGTACGTGACAAACCATACTAATTGGCTGTGTCAGGTGGTGGCGGGATTAACGACACATTTATATTTACACGATCTAACCCAACAAAACCTCTAATGGAGAAGTGATTGCTGTTGTAAATGTTTAGCAGTGTCTTGTATTTTCCAAGATGTCACAATCCAAGAATTGGCAGCAAAGAAGTTAATAGCACTTCTGAGATTGCAATGCTGGTATCGCAATTCCTGCGGGGCAATTTTACAATGTTGTTTTACACGGCATCAATACGTGAACACGCGTATCCTGAAATCCTGATCCTGTGAAAGTTGGATCAAATGTGCGAAGTCATCAACACCATCATCATCCAGTGCTACACTCACGACACTCAACGAATAGCTCCCTTTCAACAACTACGCCACAGTTCCAAGTCCTGTTAATTGCTTCCCTTTAATGATTGAACCTATGTCAAAACCCACGTAATTCGTTGACACTGAAAACAAACGTGTGACTATCAATAAGCTTTAAAATGGCCTTGGTGTAGGGGTTCTCTAGTAAAATGCTTTATGATTACACTTTTTCATGCTAATAGGTTTTCAGAAAGAACACAGACAATTTCAACCGAGAAGATGGATTATGGCTTAGCAATCGTTGGAAGGATTTGATAAACCATTTCGGGTCTTAATTGATTGATCACACTTAAGGTGGCTTTCAGACCGCATCCATTATTTTTCGTCTCCCCCCTCCTCTTTTCCGAATATAGATGGACTCGTCCATCTGAACAAACTGTCAAATCGCTCTCCGTGGTGCTAACGTAAAAAAACGCCACTTTTTTCAAATTTTCATGCTGTGGTTTTAACACAGAGTTATCTTGAGTGGCAGGTAAAATGAATGGCTTGAATTGGCTTTGCACCATTTTATCATCCCGTCAGGTTTTGGCGTAATGTTAAGTGGCTTCATTTACGCGGCACTTCAAGCTATTCGAAAGAGTCGCGTGTGTCATTAAGAAGGCCATAAAGTATACCCGACGGTATTATTTAACTTTTTTTTTAAATTGAAAACTTCCCAACGGTGACTGAAGGTTAGTTTAGAAGGCCGAAAAAAGATTGGTAGTAAGGCATCATCAACCATTATCTTTCCACTGCCGGATGAATAATTTTAATGGTCTTGCATTGCCACAGGCTTTCACTGCATGGACTCATCTCATCGTTCTAGTTGATTTCCTGGGGATGTTTTACCCTTTTCTTTTTAATTTCATTAATCATCATTCAGAATATCCTGAGTCTCAAGACTCCCGTTTGACGAGGGTTCTTCCTTGGAATGTTGGCTAATTATATGCAAAGGGTGTTTTGCATGTGCATGGAAAACCAGAGTACCCAGATAAACCCGAGGAATACGAGGGGATAATACTGAATGCATGGCTTTGCAAGCCCATTATTTTACACTCCCTTATAAGTAACTTGCAGCCCAGTAAGTTTGGGAGTTGTTGCAAAGCTACATGATCCACCAATTGTTCCCTCCAAAGCACTCAATTATGGGTGTGTACAAAAATGATGGAACAAAACATTTCTGATAACAATCCTGAAAGGTAACGCTTTTCCCTCCACTCCTAGGCAATCCCCCTAATCTGCCGGATGTGGTGACACACACCTGCAATCTGTGCGGTTGGTTGAAGGCGGCTTCGTTCATCTCACTCGCCCGTGAGACGCGTGTGCAATGCACTGTTACGCATAGGTCGCTCGCCATTCTGTGCAAACCTTCATAATTCTGAAATTTCATGCGACACGCGAAAGTCCGTAAAAATGAATTGTCCCGTATGTACCAGGTAGGACCTTCTTTAACAAAATGCCTAACACTTGGGCTTTATTAATATTATTAACCCCAGAGTGATTATTAGTCAGTGAACTGGGCTCTGAGTTCAAATTGTACCATTTCCACTTCAAATTTACGGTCACCCCTTCGAACATATCCTAACTTGAGATTTCGAAAGCCATCACAGTAAAGTGTGGATATACGTACTCTTACATTCTAATAGTGCTCGCACGATGGCTGATGCAGTGCGGGGAGCGGTATTGTAGCGTGCTGCGCTATGAACCCCGCAACCTGAATTCGATTCACACTTATGGCCAACACCAGTGACGATTATCTTAACCGGTTCTGGACCTCCCCTAGGTCGACTTGGCTTCAAATGAGTACCTGGTGCAGTGTGTAAAAACATCACCACTGGAAAGACAAAGGCGGTCGGGCGTGGTGTTGGCCACCCACCCCTTCGTCGACTGCGCCGGCCTTAATAGGTGTTCGCTATAACAGCACTTGCCACCAACAGTTTGTTAAGGCTATACAGGGGATCATTGTCTTTGGTGCATTTTTCATAACTGAAGTGGGTCACGTCTTCAATTCCTGTCGATGCATGTCTTTTTCGAGGAACGGCTGTTTTGTTAGGCTTATGTGGGGCTCTGGTGCCCGGGGTTTGTCACGTTTCCTTCTTACCCATTTCCCAAAAAGTGCGTTGAGATGCAGTAGTATTTTTAACGCCTTTTATAAGCGTAAACCACGATCCGCATTGCAGAATCAGCCAGGACCTGGCAAAGGACCTGGCCATCTTGGCACGCGAAATTCACGAAGTGGCTGGGACTGAGCCCAACTCCGTGAGCAGCAGCTCGTCGGCTGCGGGGGTGGCCGTCAGCGATGGGCCCCCCTCCCCCGGTTCCACCATTGAGGCCAAGGAGCAGGTGAGTCAGAGGGCCAAACTGTGGCGGTCAGCGATCGCTGGGTGTGGTAGTGCCGGTGGCGATGACGATGATGATGGTAGATGCTTGTATTGCGGTGGCTTGCAGGGCTGGGTGTGTGGATTATGCAGAGGCGTGGCCGTATTGTCGGCATTAGCTGGGTGGCGCTGTAGTTAGTGTTCGACATGTAATCGTATGGGGGCCCAGTTAAAATCCATGGAATGACTTGGCTTAGCACTCCTCCGTTTGTGATCAAATTGAGTACTCCTTGTGGAAAGTTGGCGCAGTGATTGTCTCAAGCCCTGGGAATGTGGAATGTCCATTGTTGGCTATGTAATTTGCAAAAACAACCAAAGTAACAGCACACTGGATAATGGAACAACTGTATGTCACCTGAATGTTTTTGTTTGATCTGTTTAACACTTTACATCTTGGGTTAAAAGCATTAATGCAGCAGCTCTGTTCATGTCTCTCTCTGTCATGGAGCTGTATAGATGATCGCATCTCAATAAAAAATTATACCGGGCAAATTGAGTAATAGGTTATCCAAACGTTTACAATAAAAAAAAACAGTAATAGTGGATAAGCATTTTTGCCCAAGACGATGACATCACCTCCCAATGACCTCGTGTGGCATTGTTTGGCGACATCACGCGCCATGCGACGGCTCGTTTTTTTTCTCAAGTGGTTCAGACTCTGCGCACACGTGTCATTTTCCTCGTTACATTTTTTTTTCAGCTCGTGCAGAGGATAGCAGACGAGGCGATTAATTTCCGCAAAGTTCCCCCACACTCGTTGGCCGACGGACAAACCACCTGCGGGCCAGAGGCGCCTTACCGAGCCGAGGAGGGCCGCATGCCCGACTCGGCAAGCAAACGCAAGACGTGGACACGCGACGAGGTAGCGCACTTCTGGGGAGGAGGAGGAGGAGGAGGAGAGAGAGATAGTGTGAACTGTGCGCAATTGCTGTGCACAGGTCTGCTACGTTGAGTGAAATGTGGAGTGTTCTAATTGCACCTCCGATCGGCATGGTCAGCTACGTACGGTGCGAAATAAGTTCAATATATACGTGCATACACTAAAACATTTGAAAGTGACTTAATATTACCAGCCTTTTGTTTTTTTAATTAAGCCGTTTCACGCCGATCAATTCTGAACGGAACCTTACTCGGGAGCCTGCTTGAAGATCTCACGGCCAAACCTCCTCGCTTCGCGATCATAAGCTACGTCAGGACTTACCACAGGCGATGTGGACAATGTCTGATGCACAAGTAGCAATGATTACAGGCAGAATTATTCGCACTGCAGCTGTGACAAACTGCACGCTGTGGACCGCACCGTGAACAGTTGCCCCTTATATTCACCTTATTCTGGCGGGTAAACAGGTTCATTCCACATCCAATAATGTTCTTGACTGGATATCAAAACTTGATCAATCCTTGTACATCATTTCACGTGCAAGAAGGAGGTGGATGGTGACAGCTCAGGATCCTGAGGGATAGTGGCAGAAAGGGGATTCCTTCATCTTGCAGTGGATTGATCATGGCTTATAATAATGATACTGCTCAATCTTTCAATGTTTAGATGTTCTGCTCAATCTTTCAATGTTTAGAACACCCACATACAGAGTATCTAAGGTAACAAACGGTTGTATCACCAGCTGTGAGTATCATAGTTAATAAGATTTATATTAATAGCAAAGCCATGAAACCGGACACTATTGTTGAAAACGGAATGTGATCTTTAGAGTGGTCGAATTGCACCATTAAACCACTGACAAACAGTGGCTTTTTCTTCAAATAAGTATTTTTATAGTTCTTGAACACATGCAACATAAGGCAGAATAATGCCTGCTCCAGAAGACATGAATGTGTTATGCCATTGTACCATTTATATGTCATCAGCCAAGGCTGCGAGTCTGGATTTTGAACCAGCAGAGTTTGAAATTAAGAGACAATCACTCAATCTCAGAGCTGCTGTGTCACCCTTGTGACACGTTGACATTTGAGTCTGAGAAAAATGTGGACTGCGTATTGTTGAAATAAAAGGAATTTTTTTGTCTTTCTGGCCAAACAGATGCAGCTGGATAACCTCATCCTGTCTTCAGTCGCACAACTGTCCCAGAAGATTCGCAGCAACACTGACAGAACGGCAACTAAAATGAGGTGCGTTCAGTTGGTTTACTCCACGTTTGCAGAGTGCAACCGCGAATATGACTTATTCTGGCCAGGTAAGATTGCAAGCTGTACCAAGCAACAACAAAAAAAACAGTTCATTGAGGGAGCCTCCGTTCTTTAGAATCGCTCGACTGTGCAAGGAAATGTGCCCATGAAATCTCACAAACACGCATATATTCGGTGCCCGCGCTCTAACCTACGTGTGCATTATAAAGCCATCTTTAAACATTTTTATTTATGCAAGTAACTTTGTTGCATTCTTAAATCCTTGCACAGTTTTGAAAACAAATTTATTAAGAACTGCTTTTTGCTTTTAGTTTGTTGACCTTCCCCCGCACCTCCGATTAGCACGGTTGTCTACGTACGGTGTGAAAGAAGTTCAACGTACACACACATACAATATCTTGTGCTAAACATTGCAGCTTCATTGTTTTTCCTGTTCGGCAGTGCAGTTGTACGAAGCCATTAAACTCAATTACAACCCATATAGATGTATCATAATCTAGGGGTGGGGAGGCCCGATCCACACCCTGCCTTGGGTGCTGCGACCTAGGGCGCCTGCTAGGAGGTCCAGGCAAGGAAAGGCATCCACTTGGCCTGCGGGAAAAAAAAACACTCTCTAGGTGAAATAGATTATGCTAACATTGATATTACATTTTGATTTAAAGCTTTCGTGACTGCAGGGATTCATATTCTTGGTTGTTTCGGTAAAGTCACGTAGAAGGGAAACAATAAAATAATAAAAATATAAAACAAAATTCTCACGACATATTCTTAGCTCTTTCGGTAAAGTCACGTTGAAGGGAACCAATAAAATAATAAAATATATATAAAACAATAAAAGTTCTCACGATGTTTCGACCATAACACAAACGGTCATCATGGTCGAAACGTCGTGAGAATTTTTATTGTTTTATATATTTTATTATTTTATTGGTTCCCTTCAACGTGACTTTACCGAAAGAGCTAAGAATATGAATTACTGCAGTCACGAAAGCTTTAAATCAAAATTTCTCACGACGTTTCGACTGCAACACAAGCAATTATCATCAGGTGAAAAACAAATTCTTGCTGTGGTTTTTCACACCTGATGATGGTTGCTTGTGTTGCAGTCGAAACGTCGTGAGAATTTTGTTTTATATTTTCATTATTTTATTGTTTCCCTTCTACGTGACTTTACCGAAAGAACCAAGAATATTGATATTACAGTTTTACGCAAGCAATGTCATAATGGTTGTTGGTCTTCAATACAATTTGAGTCGATTGGTGGAACAGCAGATAGCACATTGCATTCTTGGCTATATCTAACTTCAGTGGAAAGCAATATCTGAACCAGTCCTGGGCACCTCCATTTACCAACTCACCACTGACCAGTGTGGTGAGGTGTGGTCAAATAACCTCCATGACCACGATGGAGTCGGGGTCAGCCTTTTTATCTGGCAGTTAATTGACAAAGGGCTATGGAAATATAAAATATTTTAAACTTTTAGCATTTTGTATTTAAAATAATGAGCTAACTTATTCATCTAGGACGGTCCTATATTGGAATGTTGGGAAAATTCATTTTTCATGAGTATATAATGTACGAATGTTGAACTTCTTTCGCACCATATGTAGCCAACCGTGCTAATCGGAGGTGCAGGGGAAGGACAACAAAAATAATAATGAATGGTAAACGTACAGCCCTTTTTTGTCAGTCCTATCTGTGTCGTGTCAGTTACGGGGGCTATTTGTCCATACTTCACCGCGCTGGTCAACGCGTGTCGCTGAAGGTTGGGGTCCCACGACTAGTTCAAACACTGCTCGTCACTGACAGCGACCGAAATACAATCTGCGGAGATCATCTGATTGAAATCACGCCACACTAACCCTTTCGCCACCGCTCCACACCCCAAGTTTGCAATCATCTCATAATGTGTCCTTGTGTTGTCAATGGTCTTTTGACAATGACAACGTCACTTGGAGGTTTGAGTTGTAAAAAGTCACGAATGAAATCGGCTGTCCATAGGATCCTGCTGCGGGACGAGGAGAGGAACTGGCCGGAGATCGAGTCTCGTCTCAACTCTGACAGCGAAGTTCCGCTGCTGAAGACATCCAACAAGGTAGAGTAACCTTTTTTAATGTTTTATTGCAACAACATGCGGGCCCTCACGGCACACCACACCGAGAGGTTCCAACAACAGGATACAGAAAAAAATATCCGCAAACATCCACTGCGGCGCGGCGGAAACTCAACATGAAAGGTACAGCGTCTGCTGTCCCAACCAAGTGGGGAACTCGCGCAAGGGGGGAAAGATGACGATTTAAATGGGGAGGGGAGACAGGGAGGGGGAGGAAAAGAACAATAACCAGCACACTCAGGGAAAGTCTGGGAAGAGGGAAAAGACGAGGGAAATATTTTTCTTCTTGTATGAATCGCAGGGGACGGTGGCGCAGATGTATAACGGGAAATCTAGAAATGCTCAACAAATTTGCACGTAGCGCAGGTCTTCTGGACAAAATACGAAGCAGCAGCATCATTTAAATGATTGATAACATCTTGATGGAGATCAAGGAAAGACCTGTTGGCACATGCCATCTCATGGCAGTACCATTAAGGATAATTACTGTGTAATGCCAACAGATTACCTTAATCATCTGTGTGGGAAAACGGAGCAAATTGTTCAGCAGTAAATTTGATTGACATCGCAAATCAGGTAAGGCCATCGTTTTTGCAACCAATTATCTTGAGCTCTTTGATGATTTATGTCTTTTCAGGATATTGCTTCCATATTGAGGGACCTTCGAACAGTTGAAAGGCAACTGGAAGGTAAGATGTCACTTGTGCTTATGTGTATGGATAAATCTTCGCCTAGCACTTCTTAAAGTCATTTCATTTTACGTATAGTAAACCCTAAAATCGCATGCTTGTAATGAATTATGTTTATTAAAGCGGCACGCTCAAGAGTGAGCTGCAGAAGTTAGAGCCTTAGCGGGGTTTCATTATATTTTAGAGAAAGCAAGGGAGGTGGTGAGTCCTTCGGTGCTTTGCGGCACGTGTTGAAAAGAGACAAAGAAGATGCAATTAGAAGGGCTGTGAAGATTAGAGACCCATATACTCACATAGAGACTCAAACGCTCGCATAGAGATGCATACACTTGCATAGAGACCCATACGCTTGCATGGAGGGCCATACACTCGCATAGAGGCCCATAGACGCGCATCGTGACCCATACACTCACAGAGGCCCATACACTTGCATAGAGGCCCATAGACGCGCATCGTGACCCATACACTCACATAGAGGCCCATACACTCACATAGAGGCCCATACACGTGTAGTGGCCTTATTGACGTCGGAGACTGTTCTTTGGAGGCAACACGTATTTATTACAAACACTTCTGTTACAGTGGCGAATCTGATACTTGAAGAGGTAACGGTCTCTTCACCCGTACTCTATAGAGGGAACGTTCCCCGAGCTTTAGCCCAGGCTAGCTCCCTGGTTCCCTCTATCCTGGTCCTCTCTCAGGAGGATATCTGACCTGGCCCAGCTTCGGCGCAGGTCCCGATCACCAGCCACACGAGTCCGGCCCTCAAAAGGACACCGGGCCTCGTGGCTCTGGTGTCGCACCCTGGCTTGCTTTGCCCGGCCCTCAAAAGGACAGCGGGCCAAAGGAGTTCCAGGGTCTGGCTAGTCGGTCTTCTTTCTTCACTGGCTCTTCATCTTGCTTCAGTCGAACTGCCCCTCAGCTCTTCGGGTTCCACCTTTTATACTGTCCCTCACTGAGGGGTGGGGCTGGGAGGGATCACAGCGTCCCCCACAGCCCCCCAGGGTGGTGGCCGTAGCGGACGTGTTTGTGGCCACCGCCCTACAACCGCGTGTCCCCCCTCCCGTAACACCTCTACATCACGCGCATAGTGACCTCTACACTCGCATAGAGACCCATAGACTCGCATAGAGACCCATAGACCTAGGTCTACGGAGATGCCAGCGGTGCAGGGCACCAAAGGATAGAGGGAGACCGGGGTGGGAGGATGCGGTGGAACGATAAGTGAGAGGATGGTGGATGTGACGAGAGGACAGGCACGGAATTGAAGCTCACGGAGACAGAAAATCAAGAACAGGCTACTTTGCACCATTGCGTTGACCAACTTTTGAGAACTACCCACATTTTCTGAATTATTACATTGGCCCCCAAACCATGCGGGTTGTGTATGGGGGGTATTGTTTTACACCATATTTTACCACGCTGGTCAGTGTGACTTGATGAAGGCAGGGAGCATAGATAATACAGCATATTAGAGTACAACAGTGGATTTTGTTCCACTACACTCTACTGAAAGCGTTGTTGCAGTCCGTGTTAACTGGGGCAACAGATGAGCAGCACTTACCAATGAAGGGTCACGGATAAGTGCATACATGCATTACAATGCATCGACGTCTCACTGTTAGAGGAAGACACGATAAAAAAATAAAACATATCCAGATATGATAAAGTGTACTTCTGTGTACTTAAAAAAATGTTAATGCAAGCCTCAGACTTTATCATCATTCATGGTTAATCCACTGTTGGATATGCACAGACATTTGAGTGCTGTCCCATTACATTCTCCACGTACTATATTTTCCTCTCGCATGCAAAACATAAAAAGTAGTTGCCCAAACATCCCCAATGTTTCCCCGGATCAGTAACGGGTTCTGTTCTCACAATCATATACAATGTGCGGCTCGTTGGTACGCTCGCACCTCTACTGCACGTCAGTGCAGCTACTGGACACCTCCTTATCAGATTCCTCCAGTCTAAATAAAGAATTCTTATTCTGACACCTGCAAGAGTCGTCGAGTGAAAGGTGCCTCTGACCTTGCTCTTCTGCAGTCATCAATGCCATGATCGATCCGGACAACGTCCTGGACCGGTGGTGCGACAAGGAGCAGGCCAGGAAGTCGGCACAAGGCCGCTCGCGGGTTGGAAGCCGGCGCGGCAGCGGCGGAGGTTTGGACGCGTCACTGTGCACAGAGCCCGACAGCGTGGGCTCCGAGGCGGAATATAGCATCCACTTCAACAAGTTTCATCCGAGCGGCGAGGAGGACGAAGGGGAGGAAGAAGGGCCCTGCTACGTGTGAGGACCCCCCCCCCCCTACTGCCGAGGCGTGCGGAAAACGAGAGGCCATCTTGTGCCGCCTCCCCCTCCCCCCCTTCCTTGCACTGAACGCCGAACTAAGCTGCTGTTAGCTTTCTTTGTTTTTGTTGCACAATGTGTTCTCGAACTCTGGTTTTGGCTGTACATTTTACTTTCGTGTTATTTATGTTCGTGTTCGTTTTTTCTGCTGCGTATTTTTTTTTTTGCACGTTTGCGGTTTGTTTGTAAGCCGGTACACTTGATCAGTGGGCATCGCAAAACTCAAGTTGGAGGGCAGTGTGGGATAATGCCAAGACATTGTAGTAACCACGGTGATGATGATGATGAATTACACTATAGAGGTGTTTAACACTAACTGTAGGATAACTGTGTACTCAATCCAATTATGCGATATTCACAATGCAAACATATATCATCTCTACAGGTACGAATTTAGCAAACGTTTAATGCGGCAATCTCCAGCCAAGAGTTTTGTGAAGCCTTCTTACCTCCTCCGCACTTGGGTTATTTAAGGTAATTCTTTTCAGAATCAAATCTATGTACACTTTATTTGGGGGGTCTTACATTCAAAATCAAAGATTAAATATATATAGAGAGAGATAGAGACGACAAAAATAAGAAAAGTGTACCAAAACACTGTCTTGAATTGTTGCACTGCTGGTATGACCTCTTGGAATCATATGCATGATTATTATTATTATTTAAATGTTTTGCACGTGTCATCTTTGTTAATGTTATGGACAGATCAAATGATATTTTCTTGAGATCCTAAGCTAAGACATGTTCTGCCACTTGTTACCAATCTGATTTAATTATGGATACAAATTGGTAACTGTTGAAGACATCGGTCCTTAAAATTTTAAGTTGCCATAATGAAATGCATTGTTTTTTTTACATTAAATGCTGTTTTAGATTTTTCAAGCTGATTATATTTTCCCACAATTCTAGAAGATATCAAACTTGTCCTTGAAACGTGAGCCATCGAAACAATGGACAGAGGTTATCACAAAAAAGGCTTTTAATTGCTGCCATTTGATTTTGTTAATCAAAGTGTTTATTGCTCGAGTTCACGACCCTATCTTAAGTGCCTCATCTTTAGAGCCACTCCTTGCTACTGACTGCTTAAACCCATCGAGCACATGATTGACTCAAAGAGTCAAGATTCAATTTAAAGTGAATGAGACAGGGTAGGTAAATGGTCGTGTAAAAAAATGCCATGACGCTATATTCACGGTGTTTCACATTTTTCCACATGCAGCGTTATTCGCATTGTTTTAAGCATTCTAAAATATATTCGGAATCGAAAGTTGTTGACAATGCTTGGTACAGTGTTTTCAATGCCATAAAGATATCCACGCAGCTTCAAAAAAGGCCACTTGTTGAATATATTCTGATTGTTTAAACATTCAAACATATTCGGAATAAAAAGTTGTTTACAATGCTAAGTGCAGTATACGGTTGCATGCCTTTAAGTTTCTGCTTTACAGTAAAGGCCATGATAACGCTTGGGCAATTTTAGGGTCATTATTGTCAGCATTGTTGTGACAAACCAATTACTTTGAGCAACTGTGGCAACTTGATTATGAAGTTTCATCGTGTAACAGGGGTCTGTCTAAACCAGTGAAACGTGTTTGAAAAGTTTTAACAATAATTGAGCTGGAGAGACTTCACCTGCGATTCAGATGGGAAGTTGTCATCTCAGTTACCCCCCACCAGGGGGGAGCAGTGATGAGATGTAGTAAATTGCTTTGTCCACATTTAGGCCGACTAATATTTTTACAAAATGAGAAACATAACCCGGTGCCAGTTGCTGGCAAAAATGTCTGAACAATTGCCCGATTGTGCCCCGTGGCTTTAACCAACTACTGCTCAAGAATGGGTAAAACAAATATAGTAAAACCTTGGATTGCGAGCATAATTCGTTCCGGAAACGTGTTTGTAATCCAATGCACTCGTATATCAAAGCACTCGTATATCAGTTGTGATCACGTAACGCTCAGCAGACAAATCGTATATATGTACTACTTGTATTGCAAGACCTCGCTCGTTTATCAAATTTAAATTTATTTTTAATTTTTGCTCGTCTTGCAAAACACTCGCAGACCAAGTTACTCGCAATCCAAGGTTTTACTGTACATTGAACCTTTTTGTTAAAGTTGCCACTCTGGCTGTAGACTTTTGCCTAAAAAACATGAATGTTTAGTTTAAAGCTGTGGCCTTGATTGTGTGGTGGTGTTGCAACAACGTTTGGCCGGACTAAGAATCCAGTGCCTGGAGTGTATATGTGATAAGAGAGGATTTAGAACCCTCTACTTGAAGTCAATGCAGAAGTTGGGTGGGTTTGTTTAAAGAAAGATATCATCTGAAGCAAAACGTTCAGTCTTTAATTGATTGCTGTCAGTGTGTGACTATAAAGGTATATGTACATTTGAGATTTTATTTAAAATTGCAGATATCAAAATTGTAAAAAAAAACATTCAAATTGCAGTATTGTAAAGTAGTCTCGAAAAGTGGGTTTGTTGTCTAATATACAGCATTCCTGCCCATGGTATTGCGGAAAAAATAAATGTACTGTTCTCGTATTAACAACATAAAACTATTCAATCTATTTACTGTATAGTGTTAAATGAATCATTCACATGTTCTACTGATAATCTGTGGGGGTCATTCGACTGGTTAATTGTAAAAAAAAGACTGTAAAATCAATCATTCATATGTGCTACTGCAATCTTTAGGGGTCATTCAACTGGTTCATTGTAAAAAAAAAAACCCTGTAAAATGCACTTGCGAAAGAAAACAAAATGCACAAAATGAAACGGAAGAATTAAGTAATGACAACCACTTCACACCCGTGTTTCTCAAACTACAATTCTTGGACCCAAATTCTCCCTGGCTGTCTTCACATACACCTGTTCACATTTTAAGTCACGGTAATTGGTTCGCGTTGCATGCACATGTTAGATTGGGTTATAATTTTGACGTAAAATGCACCTGCTTTGCGCCCAAAGACTTGAGTTTGAGAAACATTTTTTGGGACCCAAAAATTACGGTCGTCTCTTTTAAATTCCTCAAGAGCGCACACGCCAGCCAGTTGCTGTGGCCTGCGTTGGGTACTTTTAATTTGCGGTTATACTTCCTGCTGTCATCCCATGCACATTTATCGTTAGGAAAAAACACACACACACACCCCGCCACTTCGCTTTTGATGGTTGCAGAAACTAATTGTGTAACAGATTTTTTTAAATTCATAAGCCAAAAAAAACAAATAAGCCACTCCTGGCAATCTATAGATATACACTATTGTAATTGCTTGTGCCGATGGCCTGGTGTATGTGTGCGTGCGTATGTACGATAGTTAGATGGTAGCTGTGAATGGTACGCTTTTACATGCACATTAAACCGTGCTTTTTTTGGAAGAATGTATAGAAAGCTATGGGTTATGTGTGATATCATGTCGCCATGGATATATTCGTCACAACTTTGTTCAAAACACATGTAACTGGTTATTTCGTTTTAATTTTGTCTGTTCGATGTTTTCTCCATAGTTTTGAATGTCTAAATTTTATAGAAGTCTACACACAGGCTCTTCACGTTTTATTTTTGTAAGCTCGTGAAATGCTGCCATCGATTGCTTGGTTCTTTGTGTAGAATATTCCTGTCAAGTAATAAAGTCACTGGGTATACTTACTGCATTTTCCATGTGTTTGTGTAATGAGATGTTAACTACATCGCGTGGCATACAGAAGGTCGTGGGTTCAATCCCGACCTTGACGCCTGTATATCTGGAGTTTGCATGTTCTCCCCGTGGTTGCGTGGATTTTCTCCAGGTTCTATTTTTCCTTCCACATTTAGAATTCCACATTTAGAACCGTGCGTTTTGAGTATTTGGCTGCTGTAAATGTCCAAATGACAAGCCACTTAGTTCAGCTATGATTTGTGGCCAGGTCGCTTCTGAAAAAGAGCTCTATAGCTCAGCGGGCCTCCCTGGTAAAATAAAAAAAATTATGGTTTAACGTAGTGACGGATTCCTGCCATTCTATTCTTGCGTATGCAATTATGCTCAGGAGCTAACTGCCGTTGTCGACGTCTGCTAGCCACGCAAGAGCACCACGAGAGGGCCTCGTGAGAGAATTGGTGTCGTTTTGCTGTTCCTCCTCTGCTGAAGGAATGCAGACTACAGTGGCTTACTGTGGTCCCTAGTTTGGGTTGCATGGCCACAATCGGACAGCGAATGCTTTTACACGACTTTCACGGAGAGCACAAACAGGAGATGTTCACATTGGCCTGTTAACGTTTTGATGTCAATGCTCGTTACACCGGTGTCTTCAAAGAATATCAATGTCAAGAGGTGCGATGTTTGTTTCTCAAACGAGATGTTTATTCTGAGCCTCCTCGTTGTGTCGGTGTTCCTGCTGAATGAGGTTGACAATAAGCACTCGGAAATGAGTACAACGTGACAGTGTCAGATGGATGCAATGGGTCAGGTATGAGAATTGTGGATTTGCTTAGAGAAGAGGCACTACTTAGGAGTTCAGGGAGAGAAAAAAATGCACGTGGCTGACCCCATGCTTTCATGGAACCTTTGGCTTCGAAGAAAAAGATGCGTGACAAAAGTGCGGAATGTATTGTAATCCAGCCAGTACCGTCTTACAGAAGGCGTGATTGTATTTTTAGAACGAAGCCTACAAACTGCGTTATTTGGCTTAACCACACTCTCACACCGTCACAACATGATGACATTGCCACACCACCTCAGACCACCTCATCACACCACACAAGCACCTCATCGTGCCATCACAGCACACGATCACGTACCACGTCTCGAAACCGATTTAACAAAAAAATTCAAACAGCAGGTGACGTTCGGCAGTCACTTGAACTATGCGATCTGAATGAGCCTTGCCCTCCCGCTTGTCCACGAGAGGAAGTTGTGGTCAGATTTGTCCTTTTGTTTGAACAAGATTGTTGACAACAGGAAACGTTGCGGCAACAATTGCTCTAACATTGGACCATCTCGGCCTTTAACTACCGGCAAGTCCTAGAGTGCGGACGTCCACCATCCGCTACATGGCCATCAGCCAGCACACCGTCGTCGTTCATCGAGGAACAGCTTCTGGTGCTCCGCTGTACCACTGACGCCACATCACCAGAATCTGCTCGAACTTCCATCTGGAAAAAAATAATGGGGGGGAAAAAATCGAGTGTGAATAAGCTGCTGAATGGAGCTGTCGAGGAATCATCCCCAGTGAGGAGCTCGCATCTGGCTCCCATTTCCAAATGACTCACACGGCGGAGCCTAAACAGACAGAGTGGGTTTTGGGAGATGCAACTCTGTCATGGAATCATTCTGGGGTGGGGGGGGGGCTTCTACACAACCGACCAATGTGCTTGTCAGGAGCAACAAACCGCATGGATCATCTCCTGAGATGCGCTGCAGCACCACAATGCACTCCTCAACATTTGGAAATGCCAACACCAGAAGCGGTGGCCTGTGCAGAATAGTGGGAAAAGGCCCAATTCAGGTTAGACAGGAGACACGATGATGAAGTAGACTGTGGAGTGGAAGATGGCAGCCTTCACGCGGCCCTTCTGTTAAATGATAATTCGCAACGAATGCTATCAACGCGGCGACCGAACATCGATCATCGATCTCGAGAGCAACAAACAAACAAAGATCCCCCGTGTAGCCCTAACAGACTGTTGGGGCAAGTGCTGTTAGCGAGCACCTTTGAAGGCCGGCACGGCACACGAGGGGGTGGGTGACCAACACCACGTCCGGCCGCCTTTGTCTCTCTAGTGGCGATGTTTACACACCGCACTAGGTAATCGTTTGAGGCTGAGTCGACCTAGTGGAGGCCCAGGACCCAGTTCAGAGAATCATCACCGGTGTTGGCCGTGAGCGGGATTCGAACTCGGGCCGCCGGGTTCGTAGCGCAGCGCGCTAACCGCTACACCCACCACTCCACAACAACAACAACAACACACCACCCCACCACTGTGGAGCGTCAGCCAAAGGAGGGAACTCGCCAGAGAAACTGTTTCTCGCAGCGGAGGTGACAAGATACATTTAAAAGTATATTTTGTTCAGCCAGGTGTGAACTCAACAGACTGGGGGGATAGTTCTCTGTCTGTTCATCCCTCTGGCCCCTTTCTTCTTGCTTCTCTGTCCGTATTTCCTCTTCTTACCTCTTGTGTTCCTGTATATGTATTTCTGCTATTCATCCCTCTGGCCCCTTTCTTCTTGCTTCTCTGTCCATATTTCCTCTTCTTACCTCTTGGTGTTCCTGTATATGTATTTCTGCTATCTTATACCTCGTATTTGTTCACTCTGTCTATGCTGGTATGTTCAACCCAGAGGATGAACACGAAATTTAGCACTCTTCTGAAATTCGTGGTCCGCCAGGCAAGTGTCTAACTGTGTCGTTGGTCTGACTGGTTTTGCATCACGTAAATTTTTCTTAGGTTTGTTGAATTCTCGTCTCTCATCTTCTTGTTGCATTTACCTCCGTGCAGTTTGGCGCTCTCTATGTGTTGCGTTGATGTCACCCTATATGCTATTTGTTATTTTACACCTGATGAAGATCGCTTGTGTTGGGGTCGAAACGTCGTGATTGATTTTATTTTAATATAATTTATGGTATTTCTACATACGTGACTTTACCGAAAAAAAAAACAATGAGAAGGATTCATACTCTTTGTTTTTTTTTTCGGTAAAGTCACGTCGGTAAAAAAAATCAATAAAATAACTGAAAACAACTCAATTAAATCACGACGTTTCGGGCGCAACACACGCGTCCGTGATCAGGTGGGGACAAACACAGCGAAGACAGTTGCTGAGATATGTCAAAGAGATCGCTCTAACACGGATTTATATAGCTGAGGAGGGTGGGGGGGGGACGAGGGTATGGGGGCGGGGCGTGGGCTGTGGGAGTAATTCCCAAATATGTGGATACAGGTCAAGTCCCACAGGTGGGGAGTGGGGGAGAGTGGAATCGGACAAAAGTACTACACGATTGGAAAGCTGCATCTCAAATTTCCTAGTGATGTGCAAGGCTGCCTTAACAGTTTAAATTCATATCCACATCACCAGTCTTTTACTCCCAGCCTTGCCGGCCTTCATAGGTGGGGGGGGGGGGGGGGGTAGTCTTTATTTGCAAGAGTGACCTGGGTTTCTGTGCAGAACTTTGCAAAAGCCTTCGTCCAGCAGTGGATAGATCGTGGCTGATGATGTTATCATTCAAGAAAGTTGGCCACTAAGATAAGCAACACTCGCCTTCACGTAATACTTTAGAGTGCTATACTTGCACATCCTTTTGTAAGTCCACTGCTGGATGGAGGCCTCCAGACGCTGCCGTGCAAGGTCGTGGGAGTTAAATGACCATACTTCACCACGCTGGTCTAGTGCAGGCGTGTTTCCTGCAGTGTTTTCCTGCTGTGTACTTTGTTTTCTAGAGCACAGCAACCAAGATAAACTTTAATTCACTTTCACAAAAATGCAAATGTCAGTTCCGGTTGTCTTACCAAAACATTGAAAACATTAGCATCAAACAAAAGGTGAGCATCGTTCTTGAGAAACTGACATATTTGTGTTATAATCTTTAAGTGAAACATATGCATGTTTTAACTTATTTCGCACCGTGTTAATCGGAGGTGCGGGAGCTACTCACATTTGGATCGTGAGTACGGCGTAGAATTCAAAACGTGACACTTGGATGCTGCCCCATTGCAATGGTTGCTACAGGACACTGGATTTGCAATTCAGAAGTTGCCAATTCACTCTTCCGGCACGGTAGTTGCAACAGTTCTCTTAAATCCTCCCCCCCCTCCTCTGTCTACTCTGTAGTATAAATGGGGACACCACGTGCAGTTTGATTGGCATGCCACGTGCAGTTGGGTAAAGTGTGGATACTCCCACCTATTTTTATTTGAAGCTTTCGTGACTGCAGAAATCCATACTCTTTGGTTCTAAAGTCACGTAGCAGTGTTTTCTTGCTGTGGTTGTCCCACCTGATGACGATGGCTTGTGTTGCGATCGAAACGACGTGATCTATTATTTTTCTACCTACATGACTTTACCGAAACTCCCACCTATTCTTCTAAGATGCCTGGCCAGCATGGAAGAGTAGGCCAATCCCCTCCCCCTAGAGTGACCATTTCGAGCTCCACGTTGAGGGCCACCTGCCAGCAGTAGCGTGAGTAAGCAATTGCAGGGCTGCGCCTTCACCTTTGTATGCTCTCACCAATAAAGGCCACTGAGATTTAACAAAAAGATGTGACCAGAGAGAGTGCGGTGATCCCGAGTCACATGACTAGTTCAACAACCCGTCCAGCATGTTTTGAATTTGCTTTAAAATGTACGGTGGGAGTTTCTACATCTGACAATCTGTAGGATTCTTGTGGCCTGACATATATATCGGTGAATCAGTAACCTTAAGTTCACCTTGCGAGGGCCTCTAGAGACACATCTCTTACAAGGCAGACACAATAAGGGAGGGGCGAGGTGGTAGGTCGGCAGGCGTGGTTTCCACTTGTCCGGTCTTTTGTTACCCAGACCGGGGAAATATGGCATCTGTGTTCGGGTGGCAGGAATTTATTTAATCGGAGGTGCGGGGGAAGGACAACAAACTAAACACAAAAATATGTTTTAAAGACATGAGTTTTAAATACAGATTTAAAAGTGCGTAGCTCCAGTGGCTTCCTAATATCGGAAGGAAGAACCTTCCAGACGGCCATGACCCACGGTGTATGGGGCAGCCCTCACCGAGTAGTGGGTTGGTAAAGGGGTGTACGTGTAAAATAAAAAATACCGTAGCAGTATATGACAACTAAAGTTTATTGCTTGGGGCACACACATACGTGGTGTTTATATTGTACTCAGGAATGCACTGCAAGAGTCAGCTGTGGTACAACACACGGAAGCCCAGTTTGAGATGTGGTAAATAGCAAAACAGCCGAGGGTAAACACCGACATTTTCACACGCGTGCTTTCACGTGATAAACGTGGGGTTGACGTCTCTGTTGACCACAATGTCTGGCAACAACAAGGCAGGCCGAGGTTGGAATCCGCCCACTGTCACGCGTAACTGCTGCACAATGTACTTACGTTTTTCTTTTGTATGGTGGTTGGGAAAAAAAATGCAGCAACAGCAGGTTGCAAATGTATTTTTGATGTTGTAAGCCAGAGTACCATTTCATGACCCCTCCCCTACTACAGACAGGTTACTCGCTAGAATGGTGGTCAAATCCCGGCAACACCGATCATTTATCGCCTCCATCCGAAGCGGGAAGGACTCTCCTCTAGCCAAAACCAAGGAAATCAACGCGCGCTTTAGAGAATCCCATAATGTTGTAAAGCCATTCTACGGCATCTGGGGTAGCCTGAGTGGAGTTCAGCCTGTCCATAATACGTGTGTTGTATTTGACAGTCATCGGTGACGTTATGCCCGATGGTTTTCACCTAATCGCATTCGCAGTTTTGGGCGAGTCCTTGATCTTCAATTTATGGAGGGAATATCCTCGCACCGTCTTCCGTGCGTTGTTGTTGGGATGCGGTAGAGTGCGGTCCCCATCGTCATCGTAGCGGCGGCAGCAGAGAGAAACCATGGGTCTTCCTTCGTCCAATCTTCAGCGTTTGGTTTGGTAAATCGCCGTTTCTCCCACGCCTCGCGCCATTACGTGGCAGGGTCGTTTTTTTGGCTGAATATACTGCATCGTAAATACCCAGTAAAAGATGAAACGCTGGGTCAACGTTGGTCCAACGGTTCCAACCGCATGCCAACGTTGACCCAACGTTGATATGTTTACTGGGTACTATATTGTATTGTGGCACCGGCTTAGGGTGTGCCTAATGCCACTCCTGAAGCCCGTCAATCCGGTTGCACTGGATCGTTGCGGGCCAACTGACTGGGAACAGAGCTCCTTTCAAGACTGGGGATTCGTACCAGAAGTGACTTAGGCAGTGGCTGTCGCCAGACTCCACAACGACTGTGATGTGAAGGGTTCGGACGTGGGGCTTCTCTAACCTGTCGTATGCTCCGGTTGATTTTCTGACGTTACTGTGCCCTAACGTGGATTCTCGCGCAGGAGTGTCGCAGCAGTTGGAATGTTGCCAGGGTTTATTGTTTTGCATTGACTTGTCCATTCTTAGGACAATTTAATTTAGAGTCAACGTTCGTTTAGAATATTTGGCTGCTACAGTTTTCCACATTATGAGCCATTTTCTTGAAGCTATCGTATGATTGCCAGGTCGTTTCTGAAAATAGAGCTATACAGCTCAGTGTGGGACCTTACGTGGTAAAATGAAAAAATAAAAAATTAATAGTTTCGATGCAAGGTACTGGGCCTGTTATTTATGTACAGCTCAGGGTCTGGCACCTCACCCAATAAGAGGTGGGGTTTTAGTAGGGCATGCCTGCATTGACCCCTTTCGTAATCTTCTCCCTTGGTAAACTGGTACCACCCTGTAGGCTATTTAGAGTGAAATGACATTTGTGTCTGTACAGTAAATCCTCGCTTAACGCGGTAGATGCGTTCCTGAAAAGCGCCACGTTAAGCGAAAACTTGTCTCCAATAAATAATATAACGATCAATTTTGGCGAGATACCCTGTATGTACACACAGAAACATGGGGCACAGCTCAAGATAGTTAGTCGTCGACCGCTCAGTTGGTCTTACCTGTTAAAATAAAACAGTTTTGTTTGTTAATGTATAGCACCACCATCTCCTCCTTCGCCATGTCTGCCATAAACATGGCTATTCGCTGTGCCATATTGGCTGGCGATGTAGATGACGTCCCTGGGCTGGAGCCTTCCTGAGGCCGCCTCTCCCACTAGAACACTTTATTGCGGACTAAGTAATGACACTCGCAGAACCTTGAAAGAAAAAAAATAGATAAAGGTTCCTTCATAGCAGATATATTAAGTGCTATGAAAAGAAAGGTCATTGCCCCGAAACGCGACTTAAGGCCACAGTGTTATTGACGAATGTGTTGAGTGAAAAAAGTGGGTTATCAAGTAATTTTAATAATTCGCTACAGCTGGGAGCATCTAATGCAAATTTCTTGAGCAAATATGGACAGAGCTAAATGTATGTATGTTGAACTTCTTTCACATTATATGTAGCCAAAAGTGATAAATGGAAGAAAAGCCATGACTACCGACATTTCGAGAAAGAACATGGCACATGCAATTCAATCCTATTAACCGTAAATATTTTTCCTTTTAAGGTCACGGTGTCATTGACGAATGTGTCGAGTTTTTTTTATTGTGCATGTGCACCACTGCCAATGCAACAGCAGCATCACCAAATAATGTTTTTAATTTCAAATGGTTATCACGTAATTCACTGTTTATGGGCCACACAAATTGAAATTGGAAACCACTAAAGTGATGCCGCTTCAAGTGGTAGTAAATTCCTGCTCTTACCAATGGGGCTAATGCTGACCAACTAAATCCATGCTCTGGACCATGGGCTAATGCTGACCAACCAAATTCATGCTCTGGCCCATGGGCTAATAATGCGGGTTTCCCAAATTTCTTCTCTGACCTATGGACTAATGCTGACCAACCAAATTCATGCTCTGACCCATGGACTAATGCTGGCCAACCAAATTCATGCTTTGACCCATGGCCTAATGCTGACCAACCAAATTAATGCTCTGACCCATGGACTAATGCTGACCAACCAAATTAATGCTCTGACCCATGGACTAATGCTGACCAACCAAATTCCCGCTCTGACCCATGGACTAATGCTGACCAACCAAATTCATGCTCTGACCCATGGCCTAATGCTGACCAACCAAATTAATGCTCTGACCCATGGACTAATGCTGACCAACCAAATGAATGCTCTGACCCATGGACTAATGCTGACCAACCAAATTAATGCTCTGACCCATGGCCTAATGCTGACCAACCAAATTAATTCTCTGACCCATGGACTAATGCCGGCCAACCAAATTCATGCTCTGACCCATGGCCTAATGCTGACCAACTAAATTAATTCTCTGACCCGTGGACTAATGCTGACCAACCAAATTAATGCTCTGACCCGTGGCCTAATGCTGACCAACCAAATTCATGCTCTGACCCATGGACTAATGCTGACCAACCAAATTCATGCTCTGACCCATGGCCTAATGCTGACCAACCAAATTCATTATCTGACCCATGGACTAATGCTGACCAACCAAATTCCCGCTCTCACCCACCGACTCCACCGCAGTGAATTATAGCCGCGGCGTCACCGATGACGCGGCTCAGACAGCCTCTCTCCATTGGCCCAGACGAGAGAACAAAACAGGGCAGCAGCTGCAGCAACAGCGGAGGACACACAGCTCGCTGTCTCTTTCTCTCTGTGTTTGTATGTCCCTAAGCCTTTCGTAAACGTCTTCCCTGCTCTTCAATCGCTTCAATCACCACGTTCGGAGCTGCGCTTTGCCCGTGCAGGGTAAGCCACACACAGAACACGCGCGTCTAGACACTGGTTAATTTGATACTAAAGGGGTTTACTTGCTTGTTAAGCACTGCTGCTGTTGCTGCTACTGCTGTACTAGTTGCTCATCCAGGGCTTCTCTCCGTACGCGCGCGCGTTTAAAGTCCCCGATAGTCGAATGAGCTCGTCAACTCAAGCGAAGGGTGCTCGTGGCGACTGCTGCTACTGCTGCTGCTTGCTACTGTTGCTACTGCTGCTGCTTGCTACTGTTGCTACTGCTGCTGCTTGCTACTGTTGCTACTGCTGCTGCTTGCTACTGCTGCTTGCTACTGCTGCAGCTACTGTTGCTGCTACTACTACTACTGCTGCTACTGCTGTTTGCTACTGCTGCTGCTGCTACTACTACTACTGCTGCTACTGCTGCTGCTACTACTACTGCTGCTACTGCTGCTACTGCTTGCTACTGCTGCTTGCTTGCTACTGTTGCTACTGCTACTGCTGCTGCTTGCTACTGTTGCTACTGCTGCTGCTTGCTACTGCTGCTTGCTACTGCTGCAGCTACTGTTGCTGCTACTACTACTACTGCTGCTACTGCTGTTTGCTACTGCTGCTGCTACTACTACTACTGCTGCTACTGCTGTTTGCTACTACTACTACTGCTGCTGCTACTACTGCTACTACTACTACTGCTGCTACTGCTGCTGCTACTGCTGCTGCTGCTACTACTACTGCTGCTGCTACTGCTTGCTACTGTTGCTTGCTACTGCTGCTTGCTACTGCTGCTTGCTTGCTACTGCTGCTACTGCTGCTTGCTTGCTACTGCTGCTGCTTGCTTGCTACTGCTGCTTGCTGCTACTGCTTGCTGCTTGCTTGCTACTGCTGCGTGTGCTTTGGGTGCTTTGTAGTGGGGAGCGGTGGCGCAGCGACTCGGCCCGCGTCCCGCTCGAGGCCACCGAAAACCGATCGGCGGAGGCCGCGAGCGATCTCCGGGGAGACAAAGGCGGCCGGGCGGAGTGTTTTGGGCCCCCCACACGCCTCGTGTTGCGCCTTAATAGGTTAAGGCCACACGGGGAGAGGGGGGGGGGATGATCTTTGTCTCACTGTAAACATCTCTAGCGGCGTGGCGGCAGTGCGTTACGGAGGGGGCGACTACTGATACTGTAAGGCTGCTGTGCTATAAGGGCCATTCCCCGAAACGTCGCCTACTATCCCCCCCCCCCCCCCCCATCGAAGACAGCGTTATTGACGCGTGTGTCGACTTTATTTAGATTCCCTTCTGTCTGTTTAGGGGTCGTCAATTTATTTTAACGTCTTAACTTGGGGGGTGGGGGGCAGGCAGGGGAGGGATAGCCACGGTTTTGGGGGAGGCAATCATCCAGCAGTGGATCGATCTTTGATTGGCGATCGATCGACGGTGGATTATTTGCCCCCATACGACTGTGGAGTTTCCGGGCGGTAAGCAGCCTTGGACATGCCAAATCTCACTCCACTCGAGTGGTACAGTGTCTATATTTATAGACTACAGTGTACACCGGTTACACACACACAACATCAAACCTGTCGACTCCTTGACAGTGCCCTACATTATTACAGACAAACTCTTATTGCTCACCCCGTGGCCCTTATAAATCTCAACGTTCAGCCTACAAAGTCCCATCGTCACAAGGGAGAAACACAAACATAATTAAAACTGTTGTTGTTGCTGCTGCCCCTGGTATTGAAACGGTTGTACGCCGTATGGAACTAAATACTTAGTTTCCCTGTACAAGATTAAGGAGTTGAACCGTATGGGTTGATAGGTGTGGTATAGCAGTGTAGTGTATAATGTAGTGTATGGTGTAGTGTATACTGTAGTGTATAATAGTGTATGGTGTAGTGTATAGTGTAGTGTATACTGTAGTATATAGTAGTGTATGGTGTAGTGTATAGTAGTGTATGGTGTAGTGTATAGTAGTGTATAGTGTACAGTGAGGGAAAATGTATTTGATGCCCTGCTGATTTTGTACGTTTGCCCACTGACAAAGAAATTATCAGTCTATAATTTTAATGGTAGGTTTATTTGAACTGTGAGAGACAGAATAACAACAACAAAATCCAGAAAAACGCATATCAAAAATGTTATAAATTGATTTGCATTTTAATGAGGGAAATAAGTATTTGACCCCTCTGCAAAACATAACTTAGTACTTGGTGGCAAAACCCTTTTTGGCAATTAGAGGTCAGACGTTTCTTGTAGTTGGCCACCAGGTTTGCACACATCTTAGGAGGGATTTTGTCCCACTCCTCTTTGCAGATCTTCTCCAAGTCATTAAGGTTTCGAGGCTGAAGTTCGGCAACTCGAACCTTCAGCTCCCTCCACAGATTTTCTATGGGATTAAGGTCTGGAGACTGGCTAGGCCACTCCAGGACCTTAATGTGCTTCTTCTTGAACCACTCCTTTGTTGCCTTGGCCGTGTGTTTTGGGTCATTGTCATGCTGGAATACCCATCCACGACCCATTGTCAATGCCCTGGCTGAGGGAAGGAGGTTCTCACCAAAGATTTGACGGTACATGGCCCCGTCCATCGTCCCTTTGATGCGGTGAAGTTGTCCTGTCCCCTTAGCAGAAAAACACCCCCAAAGCATAATGTTTCCACCTCCATGTTTGACGGTGGGGATGGTGTTCTTGGGGACATAGGCAGCATTCATCCTCCTCCAAACACGGCGAGTTTAGTTGATGCCAAAGAGCTCCATTTTGGTCTCATCTGACCATAACACTTTCACCCAGTTGTCCTCTGAATCATTTAGATGTTCATTGGCAAACTTCAGACGGGCATGTATATGTGCTTTCTTGAGCAGGGGGACCTTGCGGGCGCTGCAGAATTTCAGTCCTTCACGGCGTAGTGTGTTACCAATTGTTTTCTTGGTGACTATGGCCCCAGCTGCCTTGAGATCATTGACAAGATCCTCCCGTGTAGTTCTGGGCTGATTCCTCGCCGTTCTCATGATCTTTGCAACACCACGAGGTGAGATCTTGCATGGAGCCCCAGGACGAGGGAGATTGACAGTTCTTTTGTGTTTCTTCCATTTGCGAATAATCGCACCAACTGTTGTCACCTTCTGACCAAGCTCCTTGGCAATGGTCTTGTAGCCCATTCCAGCCTTGTGTAGGTCTACAATCTTGTCCTTGACATCCTTGGAGAGCTCTTTGGTCTTGGCCATGTTGGAGAGTTTGGAATCTGTTTGATTGCTTTTGTGGACAGGTGCCTTTTGTATTACAGATCAATTCAGATCTTATTGCTCACCCCGTGCCCCTTATAAATCTCAACGTTCATCCGACAAAGTCCCATCACAAGGTAGACACACAAACAAATAGACAAAAACATTTTGCCCGTACGGACCTGAAAACTCAATTCCCCTGTACAAGAATTGCGGGTAAACCGTATGGGTTGACAGATATGCGCACAACAAGTGCACTAAACAAATGGGAACTTATTCATATTCTTAGTTTTTTCGGTAAAGTCACGTTGAAGAGAAACAACAAAATAACAAAATATATATGGGAACTTGTGAATATATATTGTACTGCAAAACGAAACATGGGGAGGGGTGGGAGCACAGTTGTTAGCACACTGCACATTTGAACCTTATGGCTGTACCCCGGGGTACCATAGGGGTCCCATAGTATAATGTCCGTGATGCAGTCATTTTGAGTCTTTTGATGGTCGGCGATGCGCCAATGGACTCATCTCGACGAGCTGTACTCACGATGCACCACCACCACGGTGCGTACCCAGAGCGTTCAGGGTTTCGGCGCAATCGTCCTCGCTGGGTTTCGACATCGTGGAGTGGCACTGATGTCGGATCGATTGGTACCCCAAGTCGCGGAGTGAAGTAACACCCCTGGACAAAAATAGTGTCCCAGAAATCAAATATTTAATTGCCTCGGCCCATGTTGTATTATTTGGTACCCTGGAGTACCGCCATAAGGATCAATTAATTAACCATTTGATCTAAGTTAGATTCGTGGCCATGGCCAGCATCGCTCGGGACCGCCAACAGACAACTGACACGCTTGTTTATGATTGTATAATGTTTAACAATGCATCCGTTCATTGATTAATCATTGATGACTAAGATATACCACGGTTATGGTGTAAATCGGTACACCCGCACTTGTATAATGCTGTCAAGTCCTGAGATGTGATTTATTCAAAGTTGTTTATGAATAAATAAAATGCCTGATGGCTTGAGTATAATCCTGTTTAACGAGTGCAATTGGCATAATTACACAAGCCGACTGCTGTTGGTGCTGTGGCAATACTGCGTGACATCACTCTAGTTTCTTATCACCTTCTGACCCGCCCCAACTGGTGGACATCTATGTAAAATAGCTTAATTAGCTCATCGGATTCCATCAGTTTATATACGTAAATTTTTTTTCTGATATTGATGAAAAAAAACGCGTTGAAGGTTAATGCCACGCACTGGGTCGGATGAAGAGACTGCTCCCCGTGTTATTCATCAGCACATACAATTATTCACACACTGCTACTGTTGTTGTCGTCCTGGCAGGCTATTCACAATGACTCACAGCGTTGTGCCACTGAGCCCTCCAGAGATAACAGCGTGCTCAAAGGTAAGAGGATGACGACGGGACCTCGGATTGGTTTCCCCTTCAACTGGTGTGTGTGGGGAGCGGTGGAGTGTGGGGGGAGCGGTGGAGTGTGCGGGGTAGCGGTGGTGTGTGCGGGGTAGCGGTGGTGTGTGCGGGGAGCGGTGGTGTGTGTGGGGAGCGGTGGTGTGTGTGGGGAGCGGTGGTGTGTGTGGGGAGCGGTGGTGTGTGTGGGGAGCGGTGGTGTGTGTGGGGAGCGGTGGTGTGTGTGGGGAGCGGTGGTGTGTGTGGGGAGCGGTGGTGTGTGTGGGGAGCGGTGAGATCATTCAGTCCGATACTTCAGTTGCCTCTTGTTTTCCTTTGTACAGTACAAATAAATCAAACTAAATATGACTTCATAATAAAAATAAAGGTTTTTGGGTTAGATCGCATTATTTATCAATGTTTCGTAACCCTCCACCACCCGACACGGCCAATCAGAAAAAAAAGTGTCATGTTGACAAAAGACAAATAGTTCACTACTTTAGCCCACCGGTGTGTTGAAGAGTGAATCCACAACATTTACAGTTTGAGTACGACGTTTCGCTGGTAATTACATCCAGCATCATCGGGCAATTCGCCAGAATGGTAAAGCCCTCGCTTGCTCCCGGTCTTAAATAGAGCAGCAGGGTGACGTCATCATTTAACTCATTTCAGGTGCAGTGATTTGAGGCGGAGGGGGGGGTATTGTAATTATATAATCCCATCTTCGTTTATTCCACACATCATCACTATTCTACACACACACACATCCCATCCACTCATCTCGTTTCATCTCGCCAAACCATCTTGTACCACAGTTCGCTCACTGTCCAGCGACTTGTTTAAGGCACTATATGAATGTATGAGAAGATCAGATGAAGTAAACACATCGGGCCTACGTTAGGGCTGAACAATTTGGTGGAAAATATCTAATTGCAATTTTTCTGACAGATATTGCGATTTGATTTGCGATTACATTTTTCAAAGTCAAGCTTCAGGTCAATATTCACTGTGTAATAGATTTAAAACGTGTGTAGTGGCATCGGTGGAGTGCCAGCCTCTGGCGGTTAGGGGGCGAGGGCCAGGGACGGCGCAGGGGTTCACCTGGAGCCATGGCACTCCAGGTGAACCTGGAGGCCTGGTGACCGGAGGTACCGGCCAAGGGGCCCCAAGGAGGGGGCTGCGGGGCCCACGGGACCAGGACCAGGTCCCTCTTGAAGGCTCGAGAAGGGAGGCGTGGCCAGGGGCGGAGGAAGCCCCGGGACTGGCAATATGAGCTAGAGTGAGCTAGGGTGAGCTAGAGTGAGCTAGGGTGAGCTAGAGTGAGCTAGAGTGAGCTAGGGTGAGTTAGGGTGAGCTAGGGTGAGCTAGAGTGAGCTAGGGCGAGCTAGGGCTAGCTAAGGTTAACTAGGGTGAGCTAGGGTGAGTTAGGGTGAGCTAGGGTGAGCTAGGGTGAGCTAGGGTGAGCTAGGGTGAGCTAGGGTGAGCTAGGGCTAGCTAGGGTGAGCTAGGGTGAGCTAGGGTGAGTTAGGGTGAGCTAGAGTGAGCTAGGGTGAGCTAGGGCTAGCTAGAGTGAGCTAAGGTGAGCTAGGGCGAGCTAGGGCGAGCTAGAGTGAGCTAGGGTGAGCTAGAGTGAGCTAGGGTGAGTTAGAGTGAGCTAGGGTGAGCTAGGGTGAGCTAGGGTGAGCTAGAGTGAGCTAGGGTGAGTTAGAGTGAGCTAGGGTGAGCTAGAGTGAGCTTGGGTGAGCTAGGGTGAGCTAGGGTGAGCTAGGGTGAGCTAGGGTGAGCTAGGGTGAGCTAGGGTGAGCTAGAGTGAGCTAGGGTTAGCTAGGGTTAGCTACGGATAGCTAGGGTGAGCTAGAGTGAGCTAGGGTGAGCTAGGGTGAGCTAGATTGAGGGTGAGCTAGAGTGAGCTAGGGCTAGCTAGGGTGAGCTAGGGTGAGGGTGAGCTAGGGTGAGGGTGAGCTAGGGTGAGCTAGAGTGAGCTAGGGCTAGCTAGGGTGAGCTAGGGTTAGCTAGAGTGAGCTAGGGTGAGCTAGGGTGATCTAGGGTGAGCTAGGGTGATCTAGGGTTAGCTAGGATGAGCTAGGGTGAGCTAGGGTTAGCTAGGGTGAGCTAGAGTGAGCTAGGGTGAGCTAGAGTGAGCTAGGGTGAGCTAGGGTTAGCTAGGGTGAGCTAGGGTTAACGAGCCTGGAGGATATACCTCCTTAGGGTAGCTGGTGAAGAGGCAGTTATACCCCTTCGTGTTTTAGGGCTTATTGTAAATAAAGGTGTTGCCTCCAAGAAGTCTATGCCTCCCTCGTGTGAACCACTACACATGTGATGGAGCATTACCACGTGATACCATCAAAATATGAACTGCTCTATATATTCTCATGCAAGGATGAGAACTTAAAAGATATGAATTGCTTCCAACATGTATTTGTTAAAATGTTTTAATTGAAATAGAACAATCAAACATAGAACAATTGTTAAGTTAAATAAATAAAGTTATAATAATAAATAATAAAACAATTCCAATGAGAAAGTAATGGAACTTTTCAAATCGAAAAAAATCGCAGCCTTTGCGATTTGCTAATCGCATTGTTTCAAATTGCGATTTAGATTTGAAATCTATTAATCGTTCAGCCCTAGCCTACATCATGACGAGTCGGCAACTGTTTAAACAAACCAGCTGATTTCAGAGACTCAGGGTGATGTCATTTCCTTCTGTCACGTGGCTGCATCCTATAGCATTCACAACTTATGCACTCTAGTGGAGGAGGTGTGCTGTATGTCCACAGAGCAATACTAAATGTAAGTCTACTCGCCCATTTGCTTATTATTAACCAGCAACATTTGTTCCGCAAAAAACTCTGGGTCGGCTTTAACTTGGGTCATGTCAGCTGAGTTACGTTCACTTAACAATTACTCTCGATTCCCCCAAATGTTATTGGGGAGAGACCACTCTCTAATTATGAGGATGCTGTCCTAAACTAAAAATAAAAAACTAAGCTATTTTTTTATGTTGCCAGGTGTAAAATGTGCCCCACATGTACACACATACTCATGTATACAAACACTCATGTATATAAACACTCATGTACACATACTCTTGTATGTGTATTTTCTCTGGGAATTCGTTTCATTTGCAATAAAATCACTCATGATATTGGCCTAAAATCCTAAGCAGGATCCCAAAAAATTTTCTTTGGACATTGTTGAGGCTGTCTTGGGGTAAACAGTTTCCTAATATCAACATCTCAAATAATTGATACTCTTGTATATAATTTAATTGAAACTCTCAAATGTTACGTAGCGTGGTAAAAACAAAATGTACAGCGTGTACTGGCAACGTCTTTTAAGGCTTGCTATAAAAATGTATACACCGCAGACTGATATACAGTACACACTACAAGCAATATTACGCAACAATAGCGTGACTGTGTAATTTGTCGACTTGCGTTTCAAATCGTTGTTTTGCCAAGGAGGCTGCTTCAATTCTGTGCAATTTGTCACGAATGGGGATTATTTTTTTCGCCCCCCCCCGTGGTGTACACGTATATTACGAGTGTGTGCTACATGTGACCATTGAGCTCGCACAAGAAGCCCTCTGTCCTTGTTCATGCAAGAGACGTCGCAAGTCTCATAATCTCATTGATCTCATTGATCTCGTGACTGGCAATAGTAGCGCGTGTGGTGCTGCGGTTAGCGCCACGCCGCGCTATGAACCCGGCCACCCAGGTTCGATCCCCGTTCACGGTCAACACCAGTGACGATTATCTGAACCGGTCCTGGTCCTCCCTTAGGTCGACTCGGCCTCAAATGAGTACCCGGTCCGGTGTGTAAACGTCGCCGTGAGGAAGACAAAGGCGGCCGGGTGTGGTGCTGGCACGTGCTGTTAGCGAGCACTTCCGTAGGTGTTCTCTCACAGCACTTGCCTCAAGTCTGTGAAGGCTTTAAGAGGGATCTTTGTTTTTGGTGCTGGCCACCCACCCCCTTAGTATATCTTGCCGGCCTTCATAGGTGTGCCAACAGCACTCGCCCCAAACATCAGTGAAGGCTTTAAGGATAATCTTTGTCTTGTACAAAGCAGAACTCTGTTCTATGTTTTCACACGAGAATAAAAATGAATTTTAGTCAACAAGCTTATTGGCTTTCCAGACCAATATAATCAAGTAGCATTTGTTTAAGTATGTAAATTGTGGACCGGTTTTGGCGGCCTTGTGGGTCTCATCAGGAGTTAAACATGCTGCTGGATTATTATATGTTTATTGGCAATACCACTCAAAAATAAACTATGGTACCCCATTGAACGCTAGTGCTCTGCCGTCGTAAATTATGAGCAAAATCGTTTTTCACCGTAACCTAGTTCAGTGTCTTCTGTGGAGAACAAATGGAGTTATGCTTCTATTGCTTTTACCCATATTGCTCCACAGCAACGCATAATGAATTTGTGCGTTTTGTCCAGATCATTGACCGGTGCAGTATCAGCACAAATACAATTATAGCATATCGCTGGCGCAGCACAGTTGTTTTCACAAGGGTTGTTTTTTTTATTGCGATAAATTGAAGCTCGCTCTTTTTATTTCAACTGTGTGTATATTTGTTCGCGTTTGTGCGTGCATGCGTGAGTTGCAGGTGGAAGGGTTGGAGACTACTATACTCTTTGGTTCTATTCGGTAAAGTCACGTAGGTAAAAAATAAAACAACAAAAATCACGACGTTTCGGCCACAACACAAGCGGCCTTCATCAGGTGAAGGGACCAGACTGTCTCGAAGACTGCGCTGGAGTGAAACAGAGCCAAGCTCAGACCACGGCTTTTAAGCTGTGTGAGAGGGATTAAGGTGCCTTGACAAAGGAATTAGCATAAAAAATTGCATTTTAATAGGTGGACTTAGCATGATGAAAGGTAGGGAGGGGGTCGACCTGTGCAGGCTGGCGAGGGGGCACGGCAGCGTCCACATGCTGGTGGTGTGAAAAGGGGATTTTGCGTCCACATGCTGGTGGTGTGAAAAGGGGATTTTAAGCTGAGAAAGTTTGGGGAACCACTACTTGATATTAGTCAAGGGCAGGAATAGAATTCAGGTCACTGGGGTTGGTAGCGCAATGTTATAAGCACAACGCACGGCACCTATAAACACAGAAAAACATGAACGTCACAACAGGGTATGCTCCTAAACATAGATTCCCCCCTGGCCGGAATGGATTGCTGTGGGAAGTACAGCTGGCGAGCAGCTGTTGTGGTACACGGCAGAACGAAATACACACAAGGATGGCGAGAAGTAGCCGGGTGGCTCCAGGTCAATGGACTGAGCTGGCACCGCTGAAATTCTGGGTTGGAAGCCAGAAAGCTTCCTCTGATTAAATAGCCGCGTCACCAAGGAACGTACAAAAAATTCATGGAATTAATTTGGTTTGTCACGTGAACCTTATGGCGGGACCACGGGGTCCCATAAGCCCCCGGCTCTCGCATAAACTGAGCCGCGACGTCAATTTATGTCTGTTGAAAGCGAACGACACGGCGATCTATTCCTCTCGACAAGCTCTACACGATGCGCTAGTCAAAGTTTCAAAGTTTTATTTCTTCTGCACATTCGGGACGACATGACAACAGAATGATCCGCGCCAGGTGGGTCGCGGAGTTTATGTGCGCGGTGGGACGGAGTCTCCCAAAATAAATACATTAATTATGGTTTTGCCTTCCGTTTATTCGGGACCCCAGGGTGCCGCCATAAGGGGTTCACTTGTATAACCCCAGCCCTTGAGAATTAAACACACATGATTTACTGTGATGGAACAAACAATGACGTTTCGCTTCGCGAGCTTGGAGCTTCTATTCCATTCCTGCAGAAGTGTCGCCGCCGGTACACGAAGCGGAATGCCTCTTATCGTGCTTAGCAACACCCATTAAATCCCCAGAACACATCAGAGCGATGAATTAGACTGAAGTCACAGATTCTAGGCCCGGCTAATTAATAGGTGTTTGCTGACGGCGCTTACTCCGCAGTCTGCATGAAGGTTACATGGAGGAGCTTTTGTCTTTGTGCTCGTCTGTACGTTTGCTACACTCTGCACTCCCCCCGCCCCGCCCCGCCCCGCCCCCACCACGTGTTCTTAGCGGCTGGCGGTGTTCGTGGCACTGCTGGGCGGCGGGGTCCTCATGCTCTTCGTGGCTGTGTCCCTCCATCTGCCGCTCGTGTGGGATGTGGTGCGCACAGCCAGCCACCTCGACTCGGCTGCCAATCCGGGAGTTTGCGACGAACCCTGCAGGTGCAGCTCCAGGCGGTTTTCTCCCCCACACACGGAACACCACTTGTTAACAAAAAAATCAAATTGGCCAAACGTAATGATGTACGGTCCTCATGGGGGGAAAAAAAAAATTGTCTCGAGACTCGATGAGGCTTCCTGGTGAATGGCATTACCAATTTTGTTATTGTAAATCTTGTTTCCCATGCATAGTCAAACAACATAGGCCCTTAAGTACTTAAATGCCAGCGTAAGTTCATTACAATGACTCGTGCAGGTACAGAATCCGAATATGTATTCATCCTGGAGTAATCTGATGAGCTATGAAGCTCTTTTGCACAGATATCCAGTAGGGGCGGGTCAGAATTGGTGGAACCATGATGCGCCTTCTTCTCCAACGCCAGCCTTCTACTGTATAACAAGTAATGCTTGCATCGGAGAACTCGTCTGACAACTGCTGGGAGCGCGAGCTTGAAACTGTACAGCCACCCCTGATTAAACCAAGATTGCAAGTGTAGCCACAAATAAAATCAGGGTTCTCCTGATGGATAGTGTTGAGACTCATTGGGGATTTTCTTGACAAATAAATAATTGCAGCACTTTTATCGCTCCGCTGTTGGATGTAGGGCTCCCCTACGCCGCTTGGGTCAATGGGGGGGGGGGGGGGGCTGTTTGACCATACTTCGTCAATGCTGGTAAAGTGCGGGTTGGTGACGCAGGTCTGCCTGGGACTGGTTCACATATCACCCCCCACCGGTGGCGTGAGCTGCAGCCAGGAATTGACCTCGGGTCGTGGAGTTTGCTAAACCGCCGCACCACCGTGCCACCCCATGAACAAACAAAGTGAAATTAGAATTACGGTTAATTTGCGATCGTGAGCCCAGTCGCCCAATGTTGTTTTAATCTTAACTTTGCATGTGACATCTCCGAGAGTAAGTGTAATCAGATGTCTTTGCCAATTTGGCGTGCGTCAAACCACTCGTTACAGAGCATGAAGGGGGGAGGGCTTGTCCTTACTTGAGTGAGAGGGGCCTATTGGACTGGCCATCGAAGTCGTTCTTTGGTGTCATCCTCCGGGCTGTCCACTGATGAATTGTGCTGTCAGTCTGCTGATTGTGAGAAATCAGGAACAAGATTTCTTCATGTGATGATATGACTGATAAACATGACAGACCTCGTGATAATAAATAGGGATGTAATGGATGATTTGCGAAATATAATCATTCTTGTCACGTTATCATCAACAAACAAGTCTCCCCTTAAAATGGTGCTTAGAATATAATTAAACATTTTTTACACCCAGAGTTTCCTTAAACTCCAAACGGTGTGTATAATAACACACAAGGCACCGTCCAACATATCTGCTCGATGTTTGGCTGTCGAGGGCAGGTTCGTGAGGCATGTGGGCATTCGGAGAGCGGTATTGCGGTGGGTTTGCGCAATGCGCTCTGGACCCAGTGAGCCGAGTTCAAGCCCCAACCACGCGAGTGACCAATGACATCTCAACCGGTCCTGTTCCCCCTTCCTTCGGCAACCCACGCCGACCGGCGTGGCGAAGTATGGTCAAACGATCGTTGCTTTTTGATTATGACTGGCGATGTACAATAAGGAAGTGAACCCATTGCTTATCGGGAGTATTGTCAGCCCTCTAGGACCACATTCTTTCAGTTCTTTATATTTATTTTTTATTTCCCTTCAAACTTTAACCATGTTGTTTAGAACATGCTCCAACTGGTGCCAAATGATGCAAGCCAAGATCTTTATTTTTCACGCGTCGATCACAACACATTAACTCCGGTTCACTGCACTGGATTCCTGTTAAATTCCGTATTGATTTTAAAATCTTATTATTACTTACGAAGGCCCTTTTAGTTGTTACGTTGCCCACCTCTGGAACTCTTTCTGACAAAATGCTGATGCATTTTTCTTTATATTTGAAATGAAATTGAGAAACATACGAGGTTGTTGATGCTTGAGCTGGATGATTGGGCAATGCACCCCATATCGTTTGTCGTCAGAAGCTAAGCAGGCTTTGAGCCTGGATGGGTGACCCACCATCTGCAAAAGACAGGTGTAGTAGGTATTATGGGCAACAGAGGGCAGTGCAGCAATGTACAGAAAATTCCTCGTTCAACGCGGTAGATGCGTACCTGAAAAGTGCCTCGTTTAGCGAGGAATTACTGTATGAGCATGACAGGGAGCAAACAGTAAATGCCAACTTGAATCACATTTTCACTATTAAATCAGCCTGCAGTCGTTCCATGGCGGAACAGAGAGCCCAGCCTGAGGGTAAGCCGCCCGTGTATCTTTCCCCCGCGTGTGTACCCAGAATTCCCACACCGCTCGGCCACGCCGTTCACGAAGGCGGTTCGTCGTCGACCGCTCAGAAATCGCGTCATAACGGCGCGTGTTCCGCGTAAAGCGTTCCCTAATGGAAGAACCTTGCTAAAGCAAAAACGTTTTGTATGGAGATGCGTTCATCGAGGACCGGCCAAACATTATTCTGCACTCCCACCTTCACCGAGCCACACTGATCAGCGTGGTGAAACACGGTCCAGATATCATTCACGGCCCGCAAGGTATGGGGGGGGGGAGGCCCTCATCCAGCAGTGGATTGACAAAAGGGCTGTACATGCGCGTAGTGTTGTCATTTACGACGCCGGCTCAGGCTCTAAGGCGCAGGTGAGCAACCGACCAATGCTTGTTTGGACACGGGAGACGTTGTGAGTGAAATGAATCGCTTCTGCTTGGCGCATCGTCAACACGTGAATGTACAATGCAAGCACCAACCACACGTCGTGTAGATGCTCATGTTACTACGGTGAGCTCATTGCAAAAGGGAGTGTTGTTTACTTGTAGGTTGTGTCCAGGAATGCTGCTGCTGCAACCTGTTTTCATTGTCCCTGCTAGGGGAATCACGTGATAGGTGCTTTAGGCTGAGAGATGGGTAGGCTGCCATGTTTTGGAGCGATTCCGACACGGTGAAATGCGTTTTACCTGGAAGTGTAACGTGAGCCCCGTATCAATACTATGCACGCGATGATCCACACCTCGTGCGATTCGATGAGTCGTCACAGTTTTAAGTTGGGGCACCGCGTTGGCAAGATGTTCACTCCCTCGCCTGGTATGCAGGAGGTCGTGGGTTCGATCCCGATCCCTGTTGTATATTTGGAGTTTGCGTGTTCTCCCCCGTGGTCGCGTGGATTTTTCTCCGGGTCCTCTGATTTTTCCCTCCACATTTACAAAATGTGCGTTTTGTAGAGTATTTGGCTGCGATATATTTCCACGTGATGACGCACTTCGTTGAGCTAGCATTTGTGGACAGGTCGCTTCCGACAAAGAGCTATAGAGCTCAGTGGGCCTTACCTGGTAAAATAAAAAAAATAGTTTAGTTTAGTCAGGCCTGGACCTGCATGTCCTGCAGCATAAGAGTCGCCTCTCGTGCGGCGGTGTGCACAAAGGCAAGCCAGGCGTGGCCGTTACCTCTCCCGATGAGATATTGGGCACGTTGTGCTAAGCAGCACTTGCCCCGACTGGTGAAACAACTTCACCGCAAAAGGCCCCCTTGTCTCTCTCTAATGCTGAGCTGTAGTGTTAAACAAGCTTGAGATGCCCTGAGGAAACGAGGCTTGAGAGAGGCGGTTCATTCATCCAGCAATGTGTTTTTTTCCCCGATGGGAGCTGTAGAGTGCTGTCATGTATAATGCTAAAGGCTTGCTTGAAAACCACGCTATTGCACAGGTGGTTTTCTGATTGTTGCCCAGTAAATTGATGCATTTACAGAATTAAATACATTTCGCTTGGGCGGACAGTTTGCTGGCAAATAACTGTCTGTATTTACGGACCGTTTTGCCTGTGCTGTATGGATTTTTCTCTGCAGGACAATACTGTCATATGATTATGAATCAATAGCCAACAAAATGATATTCACTCAGGAAGGTCTTTCTTGAGTCTCCAGAACATATTTTTGAGGTCTCACATTCGGACAAATTGGCCACTTCCGTTAAACGGTGTTTGTGGTAGGAAAGTTGCTGGTATGAGTGCATAACAGTCTCACAGCATATGAAGAAATCTGCTGGTGACACCCTGCCGAGTGATTCCTCCGTATGATTTCTCCTACATTTGCAGCTTAGAGACGTAATTTTGACTGTTAAACATGCTAAGTGGGCTTGGGCAGGACATGTCATTAGAAATTGGGCCGAAGGCATCGCTTAATTAAAAAAAAACCGCAACACCGTTCCATACTGGCAGACCTTTGCACATTTGCAATCCGGCGCTACGTACACATTTTTCTCCCGCAGGGACAGCTGCCACTGGGGGTTCCATTGGCTAGATTACAGCAAGGCATTGGAATGGCTGAGATGTCATGTAAGGCGCTTGGAGTTGCCAAGGCATTTTAAGCGAGTCGGCACTCATTTAGCACGGTTGGCTGCGTACGGTGCGAAAGAAGTTCCACGTACAAACATAAGTGCCCAATAAATACAAAAGCCTTATCCTTAGAGGGGGCGATGGCCAGAATAATGACGGATTGGCAGCCAAAGGAAGGGACGCACCAAGGTGTGCTTCCAATGCAGATGTGCAGTAATGACAGCAGCTGGAGTGCAGGTGCTGGGTAGATTATTACATCCCAAGGCTGTGAGGTGTCGATGACTTGGGGGGTGGGGGGGGGGCCTTCATCTGGTATTGGATTGATTGAGTGATGATGACGCTGCTGCCATCCTCCCCAGTACTCGAAGCGTGAATTAATTGCCGTGTGTTACGTGCATGTGTGCTCGTCTTTCCCGCCCGACCCGGCCGCAGCCTGGTGTTGGTGGAGAGCATCCCAGAAGGTTTGACCTTTCCCGAGGGTTCGCCCGTGCACCCGTCCATCTTCCAGAGGTGGAGCGACCTCCTGCACACTTCCTCGCTGACCGTGCAGGTCGCCTCCTTCTACTGGACGCTGCGCGACTCCGACTTGGGAATCAACGAAAGCTCCGCGGCACAGGTAAGCAGCGGACTGCCTCACGATTCATTCCTTTAAAGCTGCTTTTTTGCGTTTAGTTTGTCGTCCTTTGATAAGCACGGTTGGCTACGTACCGTGCGAAAGATGTTCTACATGCATACGCAAGACTCCCTTGCTCAGATCTGTGAAAGGGCTCCACGGTGGCGAGATGTTAACTATCTTGCCTAGTGTACAGGAGGTTGTGGGTTTGATCCCGACCCGGACGCGTGGATTTTTCTCCTTGTCCTCCGGTTTTTCCCCTCCACATTTATCAACGTGTGTTTCGAGTATTTCGCTGCTGTAAATTTCCACATGATAAGCCACTTCGTTGAGCTGCCATTTGTGGCCAGGTCACTTCTGAAAAAGGAGCTATATCGCTGTGGGCCTAACCTGGTAAAATAAAAAATATAAATAGTTTATGTATGAGACAACAGTAATATTAGCTGGGCAGTGGTGGTGCCCGCAATGTCATCCAGCAAATATGGAGGCAACGAGGGTTGGTGGAACGCACAAATGTTGTGAAAAACCACTTCTGTGGGCGTCGAGGTTTCGTACCCTGGCTTGCCAGAAGAAGGCGGCACAGCACATTATTTCGGTATGTTAGGTGTTATGAACAAAAGAGCTATATAGCTCACTTGGCCTTACCTTGTAAAATAAAAAATAGTTACAAGTATCCACTCCCCGATCCAACCAGCTATTTTCGACTTACAGACATTAGAGGCCTTGGGCGCTACCATTGAGCATTTATCAAGGCCGCAGCCACACAAGGGAATGTTGCGGTCAATAATATCCCCCACCAGCTGTTTGTCTCCCCAGTGTTCATGGTTCATCAACTGTATGGTTGGCTACCAGTTAAATCGACCAATTTGAGGCCCAGGACAGGTTAATATAAAATGTGTCACTCATGAGCATGGCTATGAATTGAACCCGAGGTCGCCGCGCTGCGCTGCGCAATGTCTCCCAAAGCACAGCCAGCAACAACAACAACAACCGCCGCCGTTCGCCGCTAAGTGGCGGTGACGTCACCACGGCGCTTGTACCAGGCTAGGTGCACCTTGAGGCTGTGTGAAGTGTCGAAGGGTCGCTGGCAGGATGTAATGCGACAGAGCCAGCCACCCACATGTACGCCCACGTAGACACACAGTCTTGCTGATTATTAACACGTTTTACACCTGTTTACAAGCCATGGATAGACAAGGGGGGGGGGGGTGGGGGGGTGTATGTTTTATCTTGGAGCATTGACAGACGCATGGTCGGACACATCTCAGTAAATTCCGATAGAAGGTTCATAAAAGTATATGTACTTGAATTTGTGGGAAGAACCTTCCAATCTTGTCACAAGCGAATGACAACACAAAGCACAACGTTGTTTCGACTTGCCCCATTCTTGGCCGTCGCTTCTCTTTTTATGCACCAGCTCAGCGTTTCACCGATGTTGACTGAGCCCAAGATTGCTGTGTCGGCATTTAATCAGCTGGCTTACAAAGACGCTTTGTGAAAACGATGTCTGACAAAAGATTGTGCCAAGAGACAACTCTTTTGTTTGCATTTTGACTGCTTGTGTTTTGGTTATTGCAAACATGATGCCTTGACTAAAGGTGTCAGTTTTTGTGCCAGTTAAAAGGGCAAAACCCATTTCTATATCTTGTTACTGGCAAAGGAGGTCTCATAATGTAAATGCTCACCCCGAGCCCTCAATACTCTGATAGTGCGCTGTTTTTGAGTTGTACGCCTTTTGGCGTCTTCTGGTCCAACACCAGTGGAGACTCGGCTCTAAGAAAAGCCGTCTCGGGTGTGGACCAATCAAATTCAAGGACAGTGCATATTATTATCAGAGTTGTCTCTTTTGTTTGCATTTTGACTGCTTGTGTTGTGGTTATTGCAGACACGATGCCTTGAATAAAGGTGTCAGTTTTTGTGCCAGTTAAAAGGGTAAAACCTATTTATATTGCGCCAAGACTTCCCCCACTTGTGGTTAACCTCAATTTCACAACGAAAAAGAAAACCAATGCATTGATGAGGGTTTATTTTTATTCTACTAAATTGTACTTTTTTGCCTTTGCCGGGTAAGGCCTGCTGAGCTATACGGCTCTCTTTCAGAAGTGACCTGGCCACAAATGATTGCTCAACGAAGTGGCTTATCACTTTAATTCATGGCAGCCATATACTCTAAAAGCATGTTTGTAAATGTGGAGGGAAAAAAACCAGAGGGCCCGGAGAAAAATCCACGTGACCGAGGGGAGAACAATGCAAACTCCACATGTATCGGCGTCCGGGTCGGGATCGAACACACGACCTCCTGTATACCAGGCGAGGGAGTTAACATCTCACCACCGTGGCACCCCTATTAATCTCTAGCTGTCTAGAACTCTCTTGGATTGCTCCGGAATGTTACGATGGCAACCCGAATTACTTTCACGTAGAGTTAATCTTTATAATTCACGGCACTGCGCTGTGATCCTAACAACCTTTCAGCCCAGTATAGCTGGGGTTGTCTTAACAGCACATGAGCTGTCGTGACATTTAAGGTGAACACGAGAAGGTGCAGCCCTGCAATTGCCTGCTCACGGCATTGCTGGTGGAAGCCCCTCCATTAGAGGGAGCTCTCGAGAGCCACTCGAGGGGGGTATATGGCCTACTCTTCCACGTTAGCCAGATATCGACTGTTTTGAAACCATTTAGACGGCTGGGCAGACAGATGCATGGGGGGAGGGAAGGAAATTTAAAAACTTGCACCAATGTTTCAACTGTGTGTATGTTGAAGTTATTTTGCGCCGTACGTAGCCAACCGTGCTAATCTAAGGTGTGGGGGAAGGACAACAAACTACATACAAAAATCGGTTCTAAAGAAATTACTTTTCAATCTAGATTTTTTTAAAAATGTTTTTTATTGTAACGCAATGCGAGCCCGGGACAATACACAGATCGCAAAACGGGGGAGGGGAACAGAAACGCTGTGAACAGCAACCCTATTTCGGAGTTTTTCATCTAGATTATTTAACAGTGAATAGCTCCAGTGGCTCTCTAATATCGAAAGGAAGAGCGTTCCAGATGGCCGCAGAAGTGCATCAATAAACGCGCGATGCGGTGGGATAACAAAGTAAAACTGCCGAACTCTTTGGTGCCAGTCCAGTGTGTTCACCGTTACACCACGGCAACATCCATCGCGACATTTAAACACGCAGTAAATGTAAACTCTGACCCTTATGTTGGAACATGTGTAATTTACCCCACCCCGCCTTGATGGCGCCGGATTGTCGTAGCTGTGGGGCACAGCTCCCCGCTTGCGCGGATGTCCACGTGCTGAGCCCACACCTCCGATTAGTACGGTTGGCTACGTACGGTGCGAAATTAATTCTACATACATACATACGTGCGTACGTGTGTATGTGTGTGTGCGGTGCAGGGCAAGGCGGTGATGGATGCGTTCCTGGCTCTGCCGGCACGGGGAGTGTCGCTACAGCTGGCAACCGACGGCTCGTCCAACGCGCGCAAGCAGTCGCAGCTTGACCTCGCCGACCTCACCAGCAAGGGTGAGCTTCAGAGCTGGTTCTCCTGTTAATTTAACCCTTCCCCGTTCCGATGACATACGTGTATGTCGTCAGTTTTTTCTCTGATTCCGTGTACGTTATCGGGACGGAACCGTAAAAAAACCCTAAAATAAGGTTATCGGTACCGAGGCTCCCACAAGGCCATGCGGGAGGGCGTGTGGCACAGTTTGGTGTCAGCTATCATAGAGTGCGGTCGTGTCGATTACAGTTCTCTGAGGTGTGCGCAATTTCTTTTAAAATTGCGGCGATACGCCTCTCTAAATCAAATTAACGCTCACCGCTTGCACGCTCCGAGATTTAGCGGTGAACGGGACCCCACCTTGCAACTTGCAGACGTCTTGGAACGGAAAAGGGGTTAAGTAAACGATCACTCGATCAGTTATATTATTGGTGCAATTCCCTGACTTGTAATACATAACATGAAAAAATCGCCCTCTGCCAGCAAACTATCCATCTGTGAAACGTAGTGCTTTCTTGATAGCCTTGTGCTAGAACAACGGAATGAATATCAAATGTACTAAAGTATTACTTTATGAATAGGTGTGGCTTGATTACGTCATTGGCATAATCAGCCGCGTCACGCTGAGTTCTGATTGTCGGAGTGGCCACCAATAATAAATGGGTCCCAATAATTGACCGCGGAAAGAGTATTTGATTACACCTGATTAATATTAACTGGTGGTAAATTATTGTGCAAACAAGTGCAGTCACCCAGCCATGGTGATAAATGAATCCTATTTTGCCACTCTCAAAGCATGCAGATAATCTGGAGTAAAGTCAGCTGATGAATGTGGAAAATAAGATCTGCCAAGAGCTAAACCCACGTCACGAACGAGATGGTAGAATGAGACGAAACAGAATCCATTCTTAAATCCATCGTGACATGAACGCTGACAATTTTTCAAACCACCGGGAGGATTTTATCTGCTGTGCTGCCATCTACTGCCAACGTAGTGGCTCTGCGTGTGGGCATTTAATACGATGCATTGCGCGCACAGTCCACTCACGCCGTCCGCGTTGGCAGTGGTGCACAACGAAATACACTCGTGAACGACACTGCCTTGAGAGAAAAAAAATATATATATACGGCGACGTTTTGGGCTATGGCCCTTCTTCATAGCACTATCTCCAAAGTGCTGGGTTACACACCAGCGTACTCTTGCATGATTGCATGGTTCATCGACTAATGACATTTTTTTATAAATTGTGATCTGCCTATGCCCATTTATCTTTGAAAAGATTGCATGTGTTGCGCTGATGATACAAATTAATTTCTCCGCTGCGTGCCGATGGTGCTTGTGCCGCGTTTGTCCTCGTGTGTGCCGAGCGGTATGGTCGCGGTTAGCGCTGCGCTGCGCTAGGAACCCGGCGATCCGAGTTTGATTCCCGCTCGCGGCCAACATCAGTGACGATAATCTGAACCCGGTCCCGGGCCTCCCCTAGTTCGCCTGGGCCTCACACGAGCACCTGGTGCGGTGTGTAAAACATCGCCACTGGGGAGACAAAGGCGGGCCCGGGCGTGGTGCTGGCCACACCACTCCCTCGTGTGCCGTGCCGGCCTTCATAGGTGCTGCTCGCTTAACAGCACTTGCCCCGACGGGTCCGTTAAGGCTACACGGGGGGGGGGGATCTTTGTCTGTCCTCGTTTGTGCCGGGGCCCCACGTGGGCAGGTGCCAACCTGAGCTACGTGGATTTCTCCACGCTTACGGGCGGCGTGCTGCACACCAAGCTGTGGGCGGTGGACGACACGCACGCGTACGTGGGCAGCGCCAACATGGACTGGAGGTCGCTCACACAGGTGCGGGCGCCGGCCTCCTGCTGTGCTTTTCCTCCGCTTGTTGTTCCTCGTGTAGCGGCAGCCGCTTTATATAAGCGGTCGTCGTCGTCGTCGTCGTCGTTGGTGAGATATCCAGGAGGGCACGGGGTGAGATCCCCAGCGTGTTGTATATTTGGAGTTTTAATATTCTCCCCGTGCTCGCGTGGATTTTTTTCCTCGGGTCCTCGGGTTTTTACCTCCACGTTTAGAATCAACGTGCCCTTTGCAGTATTTGGCAGCTATAAATTTCAACGTGACGATAAGCCACTTCGTTGGGCTGTCATTCGTGCCCAGGTCGCTCCTGAAAAAGAGCTGCGTAGCTCAGTGGACATTACCTGGTAAACTAAACAAAATGTTTACAGTTTTCGTTAAATGGTTTATCATTGCCTTCGGATACTTGATGCACAAATGGAAAATGAAAAACTCTGGCGTTTCGTCGACCGATGGTCACCGCCCAGAACAGACCGTGTTACTCGGTGCCCGATTCGCAAATACGGAGGAGGCAACGTCACCGCGGTGCGCGTCGCTACTCCTGACTTCATTATCTGGCTTAACCACCTAAATAAAAAAAAAATCACACTTGTTGCTCTCCGTCAACATCAGTCGTCATATGAAGAAGAGGAACAAGATCATCCTTGCCATCGGCCATAATCTATCTACCGTCTCCAATAGCTCATGGTCCTGTGACGTAGCAATCGGTCTCGCTCCTGCATATAATCTAATCTCAAGTGAGCCAATCTCTTATTCGTCGTGTTTGTGTTAATTCCCACGTAACGGGTCATGTTGCACAAGTTGGTTGTACAATAGGGGCTTGGATTGTAGGATCCATGAGCAGTTACTCCCACATCGATGTGGGTTAAAGGAGTATTAAATCGAGATTGGAATCTCTTTTATTAATAACTGTTTTTTTGTCTTTAGCTCGTTGTCCTTCCCCCCCGCACCTCCGATTAGCACGGTTGGCTACGTACAGTACAAATGAAGTTCAACACAAAAGACAAAGATCCCCGTATCGGCTTAACAGACTGTAGGGGCAAGTGCTGTTAGCGAGCACCTATGAAGGCCAGAGCAGCACACGAGGGGGTGGGTGGCCAACACCACGCCCAACCGCCTTGTGTCTCCCTAGTGGTGATGTTTACATACCACACCAGGTGGTGATTTGAGACTGAATCGACCTAGGGGAGACCCAGGATCGGTTCACATAATCATCACTGGTATTGGCCGCGAACCGGAAATGAACTGGGGGGGGGGGGGTCGCCGCTTTCGTAGCACAGCGCGTTAACCCCGCTCCCCACAAGTTCAACACACACACGCACACACACACGTATGTGCGCATCAGTCAAAATCTCGTCGACAAACGGGCGGACCCGTGAGCCCGCCCCTTCCCCCACGTGCCTTTTGTGCGCGTGCCGGCAGGTGAAGGAGCTGGGCGCCGTCGTGTACAACTGCAGCTGCCTGGCGCGCGACGTGCAGAAGATCTTTCTGCAGTACCGCGCCCTGGCCGGTCAGAAAACCATCCCCGCCGTGTGGCCTTCGCAGTTCAGCACATCCTTCAACCGCCACACGCCGCTGCACGTCCGCCTCGACGGCACGCCCGCCGAGGTCTACGTCTCGGTGAGCTCCCGGCGGCGCTCGTGCCGCGACCTTCCTGCCGTGGTCGCCGAAAGCGGTGGCATTTAGAATCGACGTGCGTTCAGTGTTTTGGCCGCTCCGAATTTCCACGTGACAAGCCGCTTCGTTGAGCTGACATTTGTGATGGCCAGGCGGCTTCTGATAAGGAGCTAAATAGCTCGGTGGGCCTTGCCTTGTTAAATAAAAAAAAGTTTGTCACCCAGGTGCAAAATATTTATACAGGAGGAATCCGGTGAGCTATGAAGCTCTTTTTTCACAGATGTCCAGTAGGGGTGGGCCAGAAAATTGCTGTCTTCTGCCAGACATGCACATGCCTCTGTTGTGTGTAGTGATGTTTTTTTTTTTAATGGGTAAACCATTGACCCCGACGGTGCATGCATGCGTGCGTGCGTGTGCTTCCGTGCGTGTGTACACAGAGCTCCCCAATGTCACTGTGTGCTACGGGCCGCACCGATGACTTGGTGGCCATTGTGAACCAGATAAACCACGCCAGCAAGTTTGTGTACGTCGCCGTCATGGACTACTTCCCCACGTCGCGCTATGAGAAACATCGCAGGTACTCGTGCCACCCAATAGGCCTGCAACCAAAACCGCCCAGAATGCACCCAATCTCATCAGATCTCAGAAGCTAAGCGGGCTAAGAGCCTGCATAGCACTTGTATTGGCAACCTCCATGCAGAGTTACACGGTGGTGAGATGTTATTAACTACCTCGCCTGGTATTTAGGAGGTCGTGGGTTCGATCCCGACCCTGACACCTGCATATTTGGAGTTTGCGTGTCTCTCTCCCAGTGGTCACGTGGATATTTCTCCGGGTCCTTCGGTTTTTCCCCGCCAGATTTAGAATCAACATCACGCGTTTAGATGATTTGGCCGCTAGAAATTTCCACGTGATAAGCCACTTCGTTGAGCTATGATTTGTGGCCAGGTCGCTTCTGAAAAAAGAGCTATGTAGCTCAGTGGGCCTTACCTGGTAAAATAAAAAAAGAGTTTAGTTTGTAGCGCGGCGTTCTAACGGCTGTGCAGCGTTTTGTCTGCCACGCAGCGTTTCTAACCGCTGCGTTTCCGTCATCGCCCCGGCAGGTTCTGGCCGAAGATTGACGACGCGCTGCGCAAGGCGGCGTTTGAGCACGGGGTGCAGGTGCGCGTGATGGCGAGCTGCTGGCAACACTCGGACCTCGCCATGTTCTCCTTCCTGCAGTCGCTGAATGCGTTCAGCGGCGCCCTGAAACACGGCAAGATCGAGACGGTGCGAGGGGCTTGGCGCCGCGGGGAGCGACGGCAAACGAACGCTCACACGCGCGCGGTGGCTGCTGCTGCTGCTGTTGACAAACGCATGGCGGCATGCAACAGGGCGCATGAGCCACAGCCGCTAGAGGCATTGTGAATGCCACATTCACTCTTTTTGAGCTTTATTTTACAATATGCTTTTGTTGTTGTCCATCAAACCTTATCCCGATCGCGTCACGAGATGAAGTATCCGTTTGCGTCTCTCGGCAAGCAAGGGGTGTTTGAGAACGGCACACAGAAGCAGATATCATAGAGCTACCACTGAAATTCTTTGTTCGAGTAACGTTTGTCGCATGATTGTAAAACCGTTATTTAAATTCTCACGGGTGGAATTTAGCCAAGGACCACAATTATGGGTTAGTTGTTTTTGTTTATTGGTAACTCGCTGCACTTGAGAATCCGGAATAATCATAGGTGGTTGCCTGGATCGGACCCAGATTTCAGCTGTGCCATCTTGGTGACTATCATTGATTTACGAGGCGGGAAATTAATTAATTGCCCAGTAGACGCACACCTCGCATATTATGTCCTGGGCTGTCCATCATAAGCTCGAAGCTGTGGCGATGCACACGCACGTATCGGCTTACAGTAAAATCCGGTAGATGAGGCATGTAACGAACCCACCTCTCTGCAGTGATTTGATGGAATTGCTATGTAATAGGGTTCGACTCACAAATTGATTAATTGTTTCATCTTTTATAGTATCGTTGGTATTGATATATATTTTCCTCTCTTGTAGTCCTGTTTTTTCCTTTGCATATAGTTTGCATAATTATCAACAGGGCTGTACGTTTTGATGTAAAGCTTTCGTGACTGCAGGGATTCATATTCTTGGTTCTTTCGGTAAAGTCACGTAGAAAGAAAACAAAATAATAAAAATATAAAACAATAAAATTCTCACGACGTTTCGACTGCAACACAAGCAATCATCATCAGGTGTGAAAACCACAGCAAGAAAATTTGCCACAGCAAAAAAATTTGCTGTGGTTTTCACACCTGATGATGATTGCTTGTGTTGCAGTCGAAACGTCGTGAGAATTTTATTGTTTCATATTTTTATTATTTTATTGTTTCCCTTCTACGTGATTTTACCGAAAGAACCAAGAATAGGGCTGTACATGTACACGTTATTGTTGCTTTGGAAAGGTTTATGATATCTTAACTCCCTTGCCTGGTATTGCAGGAGGTCGTGGGTTCAATCCCGACCCTGAAGCCTGTATATTTGGAGTTTGCGTGTCTCTCTCCCCGTGGTCTCATGGATTTTTCTCTGGGTTCTCCAGTTTTTCCCCTCCACATTTTATAAACACGCGTTTAGAATATTTGGCTCCGGTAAATTTTCACGCAATAACCCACTTTGTTGAGCTATCATTTGTGGCCAGGTCACTTCTGAAAAAGGAGCTATATCGCTGTGGGCCTTACCTGGTAAAATAAAAAATAACTTTACGTATGAGACAACAGTAATATTAGCTGGGCAGTGGTGGTGCCCGCAATGTCATCCAGCAAATATGGAGGCAACGAGGGTTGGTGGAACGCACAAATGTTGTGGAAAAACCCACTTCTGTGGGCGTCGAGGTTTCGTACCCTGGCTTCCCAGAAGGCGGTACAGCAATAAAATGTGCAGTCCACCTGTTCCTCCCCCTCACAGAAGTAGAGGTGGGTTTTCTCCAGGTGCACGAGTTTTATCTGCCACGTGTTTTTAACACTCATTAATTGGTCTAGAACACATTGATATCGAGAGGACCGCAGAGCTTGGACAAACGTTAGTGGCGGCTCATCACCTTTCCACATATCTGTGGTTCTTCCTCGTGCCTGCCGAGTCATTCTCTACGAGAGCGTGCGAACAATGCGCGCGTTACAAGTTGAAGTTATAATTTTTTTGTCCGTGTGGCCAAATGTAGGATCATTGCCATTGGTTTTGTTGCGTGTGTGCGTTTGTATGGGGCAGAAATTTTTCGTCGTGCCTTCGACGGAGGCTCAGAAGAAGATCCCATACGCCCGTGTGAATCACAACAAGTACATGGTGACGGACAAGATCGCCTACATCGGTATGGACAGCGCCACCACATGCCTCGCGTGTTGAATTCTTACTCTCCGTCATGCGTCATTTAAATCGGGTGGTGGCCAGAGGGTTGGCGGTGCAGCAAAGTCCACTGTTGTACTGTAAGGTGGCTTTCAGACCGCATCCATTATTTTTCGTCTCCCCCCTCCTCTTTTCCAAACATAGATGGACTCGTCCATCTGAATAACTGTCAAATCGCTCTCCGTGGTGCTAACGTTAAAAAACCGCCACTTTTTTCAAATTTTCTTGTTGTGGTTTTCACACCTGATGATGATTGCTTGTGTTGCAGTCGAAACGTCGTGAGAATTTTATTGTTATATTTTTTTTTGTTTACCTTCTACGTGACTTTACCGAAAGAACCAAGAATATGTTGTACTGTACTTCAGTGCTGCCATGGTCCTATGCTTTCCACCGTCACCAGCACGGTCAAATAACTCCCACTGCTTCTCCACATGGTTGTGCATGGAGGCCTTCATCCAGCAGTCGATTGACAAAAGGGCTGTGCATGTCGGTTACAGATGTGGCGCTCGGTAGACGGTTATCAGGGTTTTGATTTAAAGCTTTCGTGACTGCAGTAATTCATATTCTTAGTTTTTTCGGTAAAGTCACGTTGAAGAGAAACAACAAAATAATAAAATATATAGAAACCAATAAAAAAATTCTCACGACGTTTCGACCATAACTCAAACGGTCATCTTCAGGTGTGTTGGTTTGCATAAATTTATTTTTAAAGGCGCATTTATTTATTTATAAAAAACGTTAGCGTCACGCGCAGCGATTTGGCAGTTTACCCAGGACTAGTCCATCTATATTTTGAAAAGAGGAGGGGGGAGACGAAATTTTTGATAATGTATGCTGTCTGAAAGCCACTGTAAGCGTGAACAATCAATTAAGAACTGAAATGGTTTATCAAATCTTTCCAATGATTGCTAAGATAGAATCCATCTTCTCGGTTGAAATTGTCTCTGTGCTTGTATATGTGGATAGCCTCATGAACGAATCTCTCATGGAAGCCAGATGGCTTACAAAGAACCTCTGTCTTGGAAAAGTCAATGGCATGTGAGCCTACTGAATTAGAACAATGATCTGCTACGGCCGAGGTGTTGGTCCTACCGTGTTTAAGGTCTGCTTTGTGTTCACGAATGCGGTCCGAGACATGGCGTTTGGTTTCTCCAATGTAACTACTACCACAGAGGCAACTTAGTTTGTAGACACCAGGGTATTGTATGTCCGGAATCACATCTTTTACAGACGGAACCAGATCACGGATTTTATGTAATGTGTTGAAACGGACCTGGATCTTGTGTTTATTCAAGATTTTGGAGATCTTTTTTGTGATCCCAGCAATGTAGGGTAAAGTGATGGTTTTGAAAGGCTCCTCAAGAGGGTTATTCTTCATGGTTTGAGTGATAGCTTTGCGGATTGTATAGTCGGAGTGACCATTAGCCCTAAGAGCTTGGTGTACGTGCTTGAGTTCACTGCTTATGTGTTCCTGGTCGGATATGCATTGGGCTCTATGATACAGAGTCTTGATGAGAGAATTCTTCTGTTATGGATGGTGATGGGAATCCGGTTTCAGATAAGCATCCGTATGGGTAGCTTTCCTGTAGACAGAGTGGCTCATTGAACCATCAGGTCTCTTTTTAATTAGGACATCCAAAAAAGGTATCTTGCCATCTTATCTGAAACCGGATTCCCACCACCATCCATCACAGAAGAATTCTCTCATCAAGACTCTGTATCATAGAGCCCAATGCATATCCGACCAGGAACACATAAGCAGTGAACTCAAGCACGTACACCAAGCTCTTAGGGCTAATGGTTACTCCGACTATACAATCCGCAAAGCTATCACTCAAACCATGAAGAAGAACCCTCTTGAGGAGCCTTTCAAAACCATCACTTTACCCTACATTGCTGGGATCACAAAAAAGATCTCCAAAATCTTGAATAAACACAAGATCCAGGTCCGTTTCAACACATTACATAAAATCCGTGATCTGGTTCCGTCTGTAAAAAATGTGATTCCGGACATACAATACCCTGGTGTCTACAAACTAAGTTGCCTCTGTGGTAGTAGTTACATTGGAGAAACCAAACGCCATGTCTCGGACCGCATTCGTGAACACAAAGCAGACCTTAAACACGGTAGGACCAACACCTCGGCCGTAGCAGATCATTGTTCTAATTCAGTAGGCTCACATGCCATTGACTTTTCCAAGACAGAGGTTCTTTGTAAGCCATCTGGCTTCCATGAGAGATTCGTTCATGAGGCTATCCACATATACAAGCACAGAGACAATTTCAACCGAGAAGATGGATTCTATCTTAGCAATCATTGGAAAGATTTGATAAACCATTTCAGTTCTTAATTGATTGTTCACGCTTACAGTGGCTTTCAGACAGCATACATTATAAAAAAATTCGTCTCCCCCCTCCTCTTTTCAAAATATAGATGGACTAGCCCTGGGTAAACTGCCAAATCGCTGCGCGTGACGCTAACGTTTTTTATAAATAAATGCGCCGTTTAAAAATAAATTTATGCAAACCAACACACCTGAAGATGACCGTTTGAGTTATGGTCGAAACGTCGTGAGAATTTTTTTATTGTTTTCTAAATATTTTATTATTTTGTTGTTTCTCTTCAATGTGACTTTACCGAAAAAACTAAGAATATGGTTATCAGGGTGTTGTGCATCTCATGAGTGTACTGGAGGCTCAGATACCTTTGGTAGACGATTGCTTCCGTGTACCACCTTACCCTGTTGTGGGTACCAATGGCCTCTGTGAGGCTCTTGTGAGGAAATGCCTTATGTCAGGTGCTTACACTGGAATCAGAATTCCTTCAGCTGTAATTTCTTGAAGCCCAGGTGCAGGCGCTGCAATAGCTGTAGAATCTGGCAGGAGTGAAGGAATTGACGAGGTGGTGGCATCAATAGCATTGTCTGTTGATGCAATATTGGTCTCATCCAGGGGTCGGTAACCTACGGTTCCTGAAGGACTGCTTCATGACGTTATTTATTAAGGACCACTGTCTTGTATTCACATGCATTGTGGCTCTTGAAGTAGGTTTTTCTTTACTAAATTCGAAAAAAATAACTCGTTACTTTGGTTGCAGACCCTTGGTCTTATCCTATCAACGTAGCAGTGCTGCTGTAATGTCTCACGAAAGAGACGTCACAGAGCTACACCCCGCTGCTCCTGACGCGGTTTTTTTATCTTGCTTGACCACCTGAATGTGAAATTGTAGTTGCTGCTCTGCATCGACATCAGCCGTACGAAAGACACCAGAGGGCAGTGTAGCGGTACCCATTGTACTGTGGTTGTATTGTCACGTCTCCCACGTCCATGCTCCCCCATCTTCACCAACCCAGCGTGGTGACGTATGGCCAAAATAACCCCAACGGTCCACATGGCCGTGACACGTGCATACACGCAGTGTGCCAGCACACATTTGTGGGGAGCGATAGTGGAGTGGTTAGCACGCTACGCGGTGAACCCAATCACCCGAGTTCGATTCCTGGTCATGGCCAACACCAAGTGACGATTATGTAAACCAGTCCTGGGTCTCCCCTAGGTCGACTCGGCCTCAAATGAGTACCTGGTGCGGTGTGTAAACATCGCCACTAGGGAGACAAAGGCGGTCATGCGTGGTGCTGGACACCCACCCCTTCGTGTTCCGTGTCAGCCTTCGTAGGTGCTCGCTAACAGCACTTTCCCTGAAAGTCTGTTAAGGCTATACGGGGGATATTTTTTTATTTAAACGTGTGTTGCGGGAACAGTGACGCATTGCTCTAAGAACCTGGGGACTAGTTGGATTCCTGCTTAACCGAGTGTCGAATATTTAAACCAGTCCTGGGCCTCCCCTAGGTCGCCTTGGCCTTAATCGAGTACCTGGTGCAGTGTATAATAAGCACTAGCACTTGGGGAAGACAGGTCCGCCGGACGTGGTGTGAACCAACTACCCCCCTCGTGCAGTGCTGGCCTCCGTAGGTAACAGCACTTGCCCCAGTAGTCTGTTCAGTGCTATACGATGGGATCCTTGTACACGCGCGTGGATGTTGAATGTAAGGGGGTAATCCTTAATTGCCTTTGGTGCGCGCCGTCGCCGCAGGAACCTCCAACTGGTCGGAGGACTACTTCAGCAACACGGCGGGCGTTGGGCTGCTCGTGAACCAGACGGCGAGCGTGGGACGTGGCGTCACCGTGCAGGAGCAGCTGCGGGACGTGTTCCTGCGCGACTGGAATTCCCCGTACGCCATCAGCCCAACTTCGCTCGCCGATCTCAAGGCCAAGTGCTGAGTCTGGCGACCGACGCTTCTCCGCCCTCCCCACCACCCCCCTTTATTTCCCCTCCGCCAACTGGAGGCTTGCCGAGTGTGGTCCAACGTGATAAATGGCAGCGAGGGTGTCGATGTGCGGCTTTATTAGTGCCACGCTAAACTTGGTGGTGGTGGTGGTGGGGGGGAGGGCCTTCATCCAACAGTGGATTTATCATGGCTGATGATAATGGCCTGGCATAGCGACATTTTTAAGCCAGCTGTGTTGGAGGTGAATGGTTATGAGTGCACAAGTTAACTTCCTCTTTGTTACCCCTGGAAATAAGGTGGCATGAATACAGAAAAGTAACTGCAGTGTGGGTTATTGAATCTGTATATAACTTGGCGTCCAACCCTGTTTAAATCGCTCTGGTATCATAAACATGAAAGGCTGTGCTGTTTTGACCTCGTATCGCATGCGAACATAAGTGATGTGATTAAAACGTCCTACACATTTCACATCCTAAAAAAAACCCTAATTTTTTTATTGATTTTAACTAAGAGGTACTGATTTTTTTTTATGAATGATTCAAAGTGGAGTTGTATAGTAGCCCTTACAACTCAATTGCACAAATCCATATACTGTATGTAAAATCTCAATCGATGTCATTGTTAATTGTTAAGGGAATTGTCATTTTGAGTATTTGCACTCGTGAAGCTTTAACATTGAAGGGAAATGAAGTAAAGATGTCTGCGCACACTTGGGTTTCCATTTCAGTTGTCAAATTGTTTATTTGTGTATGCCTTTTATACAGGGTGATCCATTTATAGTTTGTCAAAAACTCATTCATTTCTCAGAAAGTGATTGGATGTTGTGAAAGCAATGAAGATGTTCTGGTGTATTGAGATTGGTTTGAGAGACTTGAGGATTACAATAGATTGTTGCTATGTGAAGTTTTCTCCATCTCCCTCATTACTTTTGGTGTATCTACATATGGATGACCATATTTTTTATTTTAATACACTGGGTTTTACTTCTTGATGGAAACCCAGCAGACATTGGCTTTGTTGACATTTACTGTAGATGCAAAACACAAGTGTTGGATCGGATGTTGTGGACCGAGTTTCATATCAGAGCTTCATAGCATGCACACCACACCACAATGGCACAATCAGAACAGAAAGCACTTGCATGATGGTGTCATAGTTGTGGTCATGTCTAAGGGTTATGACAAGGTGGGCATGTGGGCAGAGGCATAAACCCAAATTAACATTGCCCTCTGCATGGTTCTACACATTTTACATTGTGGTGTTTTTGTAATATAACTAAACAAAAATGCGCAAATTACGGTGGTATTTTTAAGTGAAAGGCTGCTGTAGATTTGTGCGTGCAATTTCGTTGCGAACTGATCAACTGCAATTCGTGTTAGTCATTTATACAGGTGTGTTCATTGCTTAGATGACTGCTTTTTTGGCCATCTAATCGCACGGTACTAAGGAACAAAATAAGCATGCTGTTCTTGGTCTAAACTGCTGGTTTAGCTCGATCCTCATTGCTTAGGATATTCATAACCATGAGCAGTTGCAGAGAGAGACTAGTGTTTGAATCGAGCAAAGCCGTCATTGAATGACAAGAGAATAGCGTAGGCTTGACTCGTAACGCAGCGGTCACCAAGTACGGGTGTTTATGACGCATGAGACCGTAGACTAATCTATTAAGCTCACGAAACAAGCATCCAATTGTGCGTGAAAAACACATTTTCTTTTGTACGTGGTAGTTCGTCACCTGCGCAACCACTAGAGGCCACTAAATTGCACGGCACTTTGAACCAGGTAAGGCCCACTGAGTTATATAGCTTTTTTTCATAAGCGACCTGGCCATGAATGAGAGCTCGACAACAAAGTGGCTTGCGTGGAAATGTATAAGCAGCTAAATATTCTAACCGCATGTTGATTCTAAATGTGGGGAGAAAAAACTCGGTCCCGGAGATAAATCCACACGACCATGGGGAGAACATGCAAATTCCAAATATACAACAGGCATCAGGGTTGAGAAAAGGAAATGATTAATACAATTTTTACTTGATCGAATCACAAGCAGGAGAAATCGCTAACAGGCCTGCCGGATCAAGATTTCCGATCATCAGCTTTCAAACGCATAGTGCTGGGAAGTTCACCTGAAAACAATTTTAAACTGTACAAGACGGTGCCAATGCTTGCAGGAGGAATTTTGTTTTTACTAGCATTTTTAAGTGTCGTCAGACTTTGACATGCATATTAAGTCATGAAAGTTGTACGTTCACGCATGTTGTAAATAATGTTTCAATATGAAATAAACAGTTCAAGTTGCTGTTGTAGAGGCTTGTGTATTCATGTATTGGAAATGCTGTGCCCATCTCCGAGACAAAACTTTTACACATTTACCGTTCAATTTGTTCATACTTGTTACGTTGCCCCAAATTTCCAGTGAAGTATCAGCTTATCGTTTACAGCACTGAGGTGCTTGACAAAAGATGCATGCACGTCAGCTCATGGCAAAATGGTAATTTTCTTTGTTGAAAACGTTAATGTTGCCCATAAATGTGATGCTAACAGGATACACCTTTAAACAGTAATTGCTGTGTAGTGCAAGGATGACAGAAAAGTGGGAACACTTTAGTAACAAAACCAGTTTCTTTTCCTACAACTTTTATCTCGATTGAGAATTTAATTTTGATCTCTCACAAGGCAGCACAAACCTTCGTGTTGGAGAATGGTCCATGGAAATGGATACTATAACTACCTGAAATCTCTTCAAGTCACTTGTGGCCTACAGAGTAGGGGGGCAGAACTTTTCCACTCTAAGCTTAGTCATTGCTTGCTACCAGGCAGTGATTTATAATTGGCAGGCCAAAAATCTATTCAAGAATTAATCTTGGTCCACAAAAAATGGCTTGGCCAAATCTCACCTTGAATGGATGCCTGTGATCAGCATGTATAAATGTGCTGAGAGAGGCTCAAGCAACCATACTACAAATATCAAACACCCTGTACAGACGTCACCAGAGTACAGGTGGAATGAGTCCTGATGGAAGGGGGTGCTTCCCGATGACCATATTCATACCAATGGACATAGTTCACACGTCTGGCTTGGCTTCAGAGGCCATCTTGCCCCTGCATTCTCCCTCCACCCCTCCCCCCCCATACAAAATGAAAACGACAAATCGCGTAGTATGCAGGAGGTCGTGAGTTCGATCCCAACCTTAAACACCTGTATATTTGGAGTTTGCATGTTCTCCCCGTGGTCGTGTGGATTTTCTCCAGGTTCTCCGTTTTTTTCCCTCCACATTTAGCAACATGCGTTTAGAGTAATTTCCACGTGATAAGCCACTTCGTTGTGCTATGATTTGCAACCAGGTCGCTTCTGAAAGAGAGCTGTATAGCCGAGTGGGCCTTATCTGGTAAAGTAATCAATTTACTTTTTAGTTTTAATAACCAGGTCTCTTGAAATATATTGCAACCTCTTACCACATCTACTTCTCAAGAGGATGTAGACATATGAACAGGATGATCTTCTCATTCACTCTTAACCTATAACTCTTGCCTGAATATTTAATGGTAAATTGCAAACAATATACATATTAAAAATAATTGTGAAGGACAAAAATTGCATGTAAAATAACACCATGATAAACCAGAAAGCATAGGCAAAGACAGCTTGAACATTCAAAGTATTTTTTTCTATTTAAAAACCATGGATATTGTTGCTTACAGCAGCAGGAAAAATGTCTTAAGTCTGCCTTAAAGATGAAGTGTAATTTTATTTTGAAGTCAGTCACTATTGGCACAAGACTATAGCACATCACACAAAATACTTGGCACAAACACATCCAGAGCATTAAGTTACAAATGATTATTATTTAACTTCATATCAAAATATTTCAGACTGCAAGGATCCAGGCCTCCAATAAAAACGAGGCAATTTTATCTTTTGATTCATAAAGCAAAACGTATAAAAACATTCAAATCAGAATTCATGATGTACATGATTCCCCCATTATAAGAGCATTATTCTCTATAAAATAGACTGCATGGATCCACGTGTGCATACACAAACCTTGTGACAAAAATCTAATTTTGCAAGGCAGAGCACAATTGTCTGCTCATGTAGGATGTTTAGAAACAAGAATATTGTATTCTGAATTAAAGATAACCCACGTGTGCCAACATTTAAAACTATTACATCATACACCTTGTTCGCTCAAGAAATGAAAGGTTTTGTAGGTGAAACTTGATCATTACGCCTGCTTCCTTGCAGATATCACCTCTCCTTGCTGCACTGCAAGCCATTGTCAAAGCCAAATTGACTAAAAAACTAACATATGGACAAGTTGTACATTTGAAATGATCGGACTTAAAATGAGTACACAAATAACATGCCACAATGTTTAATGGGATACTCTTGTCAGAAGACAGTAGAAAATCCACCCAGGAGTAACGTAACCTTTCGTTTCCAATTCAAATAAGCAAAAAATAAATAGTGCAACTTAATTTTGCGAGTGAATAGTTGCTTTCAAACCATTTTATTTACAGGATTACCCTTGACAAAATCTCTTGCAAACCGCACGGGTGATTTTTGGTGAAGACACTCCAACGCCTCGCCAACGCAGAGAGACGCGCGCGCCGTTAACAGGCGCACATCAGAGGGGGCAGTAAAATGACTGCGGCGCGTTTCCCCGCGCCATGTCATGCCGTACCTCCCAGCGCAGCGCCGAACGCTTCTTCTCTGTCGGTACCACGTACGTGTTTGGCGCGAAGACACGCTGGGGTCTCTGCGTGTTGGGGGTGGGGACGGGCAGGGTGAAAGAAATCGGTGTTGAGCAAAGTGCGGGGATCATCATAGGTGACGGCACCAAACTGAAACTTGCGTGACATTTGTTCTTGTATTCAAGTTCATCGGTTGAATTGCCAATTTAAGCATCATACTGTGATGCATCATTAGTCCTCGTGTTGCTGCATGAAAACGTTGCCATCAATAAAATGCATCACTTCCCACGTCATAGCCCTTACATTAAGCTCCCGGCTGCTATTATTGTTACGAGTTTTGCGATTCAGTTTATATAGCAGTGTAATGATGCATCACTTCTTGGTCAAGTCGGCGTGTGATATTGCCAAACACAAATTTAGCTTCACAATTGTTTTTAACAATGGCCTGAATACGCCTCGACTACGGAAACAGCACTCATATCAAAATGCAGAAATTTGAAATAAAAAATTCACAACATTATATATTTCACTTAAAAAAACGGAAAGACTTTACTTACAGGAAGCGGTTCTTCTTTGTAAAGCATATGTTCCTGAAACGTGACAAGATATTACAATCATGATTTTAAGACCTTTGCAACGAAGACCGCCGACAATGAAGAGTAAAACAACGTATCCGTCCAAGGAGCTGTGTCGCGCTACCTACCCGAATGTTCCAACGGAGATTCTTTCGGTTACATTCGCCAGGCGGTTTAAAATTCTCCCATTCTTGCTTGTACTGGAAATATCTGCAAAAAGATTTTACATTCAATGCACTTTTATTTTTGCAAGATGTATATGTTTTTGTTATACAAGTTAAGAATATTAAAAGAAAAGCGAAACATTGCCAATCATCTATCTTCACACCTTTCCAGATAGCCCTCCGGATGCATTCATGTAACACAGGCTACAATGTCACTAATGTATATACATGTTATTGAAGGGCTTAAAATTGTGATTGACATATATATCACAAAATCGTACATGTTACTTTTAACGTCAGAAGTTTTGCTTACTTTGCAACGGGGTCGGTCTTTTTCAAGTTTCTTGTGTGGGGATGGTTCATCTGGGGTCTGATGACTAGAAAGCAAACAACTTGTCACACACACAGCATTTATTGCAAATACACAGCCGTGTAAAAGCCACTTTGTATTAAACACAACAAATCCAACCAAGGTGGTGCGCAATGGTTACAGCACATGGCTAGCAAAGAACAAATCCCAGTTTGGGCTCAACTGGGCCCTTCGTTTCTTCGGGGTTAGCAAAATTCTTACAATACACCGTGAATAAACGCATGGCTCAGGATATAAGCCCCGCTCGACGTTACATAAAATGGGTAAAAAAATAGTTAATATAAATAGCTAAATGAACCCACAACAATGTAGACACACACACAAATCTACAGTATACATGCATGTATATGTGCTGTACATTTTATTTGAAAACTCAAATCAACACTAAAGAGTCACAGGCACTATTTTAACACGTGTCAATTAACTTTTATTCACAATTTTTATATTACAAGCTAAGGCCCACTGAGCTATATAGCTCTTTTTCTGAAGCCACCTGGCCACAAATGTTAACTCAACTAAGTGGCTTATGTGGAAATTTACAGAAGTCAAATACTCTTAAACGCTGGCATAAGAATCCCAGCCACTTACAGGAGGGTGGATGATCTTGGAATGAAGCTCGATCCTCACTTGCCGATCTCCAAGTCCACTGGGAAGGACAACGCAGGAGTCAAAGATGTCAAAACGCAAAACAATGTATTTTCTGCACAAAGGAAGATGCAAAATAAAACCAAAACCCACCAGGCAGTTACTCTAATCGAGGCTGCATCTTCCAGCCGGTCCTACGAGTTTAAGCTCCGTTAATAGGCACATTGACATAAATCATGATCGGCCACACCACAAGAGCACACTGGTGATGACATTACAGAGATCTATTAAAATGTGTAGGTGATATCAGTTGGATGCCAAAAAAAACATATAACGTGTTTCTCATGAACAGAACTTTACACTCATGCTGGACAGCCAGTGGTACGTGTATAAAAGTATTGTATTTTATACTCTTTGGTTCTTTCGGTAAAGTCACGTAGCTGTAAAATAAAATAAAATAAATCACGACGTTTTGGATGCAACACAAGCGTCCATCATCAGGTGGGAAAGCCATGGTCTGCTGCTGAGGCAGACTGTTTTAAAAGATTTGAAATGGGTGTAGCCCAAGGGTCATAAAGAAGTGGCCGGGGCTAGTGATGTTAATGTGAGAGATTAGCGTGTAACTGTAAGATAGGAGAGCAGCCTCCTCAACGAGGGAGTGCAACCCAATGGGTGCAATCCAAAGGACATGTGAGCATGAGAGTGCAATCCAAAGGACATGTGAGCATGAGAGTGAAATCCAAAGGCATGAGAGTGCAATGCAAAGGACATGTGAGCATGAGAGATCTAAGAGAGGCATAGAGAGAGAGAGACACAGAGAGTCGTAAATAACAGCTGACATAGGCAGGTAGTATGGAAACATCACAGTCAGTTAAGATTTCGCTTCGAGAGGCAACACTCATGATGCTAATGAAGTAGCCTTATGGTGGAAGCTGGAATATTCGGTCACTTAGTTTAAACAAGTGACAATCATGATTGTGTTCTCCATATTTTTGGCGAGCCATCCAACAGAGATGGTCACAGGATCACGTGCTTTCAGTTGCACTTCTGCGGCCATCAGGAATGCTCTTTCTTCTGATATTAGGAAGCCAATGGAGCAATGCACTTTGAAATCTAGATTGAAAACTCGTTTCTTTAGAACTGTTTTTGTGCTTAGTTTGTTGTCCTTCCCCTCACCTCCGATTAGCAAGGTTGGTTACGTACGGTATGAAAGAAGTTAAAAATGCATACACATTAATATTGTTATTTACATGCACTCCAATGTTTTCCAGTTGTGTGCCTCTAATCAGTTTCCTTCTGTTCAGTGAACAGGAACAAGTCGAGCGTTATGGGATGCTATTAGCATGAATGCCGCGATATAAAATGAAAGCATTGTTATAACGTGTATATATTAACGATACCCCTGTGTAGTCGTGCAATAACAAAGAGCAAGCCGGTGGAAAGACAGCTCCAAACAAAAAGGGCACTCACCCGTGAGGGTGGAGGTCGAGTCTGGAATTCCCTTCGCCCCCGGGCACCGACTGTTCTCTCACTTTCACTCTGCGACACGGAGTCACTCTCCAGGGATATTGGCGGTTGCCTGAACTCAAACTCGCTTGTCGTCTCTGCAAGTGAACCAGCAACGGACGGCAATTTAGCATGACATATTTACTCACAGATTTCACCTTAACGCAAAGATTTCACCCAAACCACGAAGATGTTTTTTTTACTAATGTTCTGCGAGGGATGTTGACAATTCAGTACAAGTAAAGCAACTGCCATTGACTCGTTCATATTATGCTTAATGTAAGAATATGATCGGAGGTAAAATTCTAATTAAAAGTGTCGATGACCCAAGATTTTGTTACATTTGTATTAACTCCTTTGACTTTATATTACTTATTTCCGTCCCATTTCCATCGTTGTTTATGCATTGGCCTAGTATGGGTTTATCTTTCCCATGCAATTTGCATAAACAGGACACGGATTCTCACAATGCACAATTCACGAGTGTAAGACATTTTTTTCAAAATATGAATTTATATATCATTACAGAGGTCGTGACAGCACCTCGAGGTTAAACGTTTCACACACTCGGTGTACACAAACACTACCTGCATCGCTTTCTGTCGCCGTGGACTCGTCAAAAACTTGCACCTCTCCATTACGCCTCCTATGACAAGAGCAAAAACGATAACCATTCAGTCAATACAGCCTTAGTTTTCTAAATATATAACGTTCGAGTATACAATCTGTTCTATCACGCGGAAATTGCATTCCTGACGAACACCGTGTTATGGAAAAATCGCGTTATAATAAACAATATATCATATAGGGTAAAGCAAGTCTGCGATAACATGTGAGATGCGTACGCAGGCTGAACAAAGATGGACGTGCGTGGGTAACATCTAGAAGCATCCAGCAGCATCCCGCCTTGTGTGATAATGCTACGCCGAGGCAGCCGTACAACCGCTTATTCCGACTCGCGTGACGTAGTTCTGTTCACTAAATTGCTTTCAATCCATATCGCATCCGCATTACAAAAAAATGTGTTCCCTAATACATTCATCAAATATCCAATTCGCGTTATGAAAACAACATGCGTTATAGGGGAACAAACTGTACACTTCGACGGTTCACAAAACTATGCAACAAGTGCCACAACATTTCTACTTATAATAAATAAGTTGAACTGTTACGTATTTATCCTCTTAAAACATGGGCACACGTATATACAGCTACAGGTCTCAGCAGAGGAATAGGGTATAACAACTTAAAATATTAAATGAATGATCCAAGGCCAAATCGAGTGAAACCTCACATTTTGGGAGCTCGCTTGCAGTGTACATACTGCTAAATAATTTTAAAGTCTGCTACACATTGCTGTTGGTTTTCACTATTAACCCTTTCCCGTTTCAAGACGTCTGCAGGTTGCAGGGTGGGTCCAGTTCACCGCTGAATCTGTGAACGTGCAAGCGGTTCACCGTTACTTGTATTGAGAGGCATAGCGCTGTTGTTTTTAAATACACAGTACTCCCCAAAAAGAACTGTAGCGACACGACCGCACTCTATGATAGCTCGCGCCAAATTGTGCCACACTCCCTCTCGCATGCCCTTGTGGGAGCCTTGGTACCGATAAAGTTATTTTAATTGAGCTTTTGTTCCAGTACACGCATGTCATCTGAACGGAAAAGGGTTAAGTTCAGTTTTCCAAAAGCACTCCAACCTGCTCTCATTACCTCTATTTTACGATTTTCATCCACCTTCAATAACTGCACTAGGCATATAAATCTGTGCCTGAAGAAGAACATTTTAAATTGGGGTATATTATCTGACATGAAAGAAAAAGGAACAAGTGCTTAAAATGTTTCAGATAAATAGTCAGGTCCATGCTTGGCAAAAGACTCACAGACAGGAAGAGGTCGACACATGGATTAGAGAACATCCACAACTTAGCGACACCGTCGCTAGGTGTGGAAGTGACGGTGGTTGAGACGAACAGCAGTGGCTGTTAAAGAGGACATCCACCGCGGAGGAGCAAAGCAGCTACATGGAGGCACTGGATGGATTGTTGCGTCGCAAGACCGTGTGAGATGACAGTGTTTAAAGGCCAATTATTATGAGCGCTCATTGTCCAGACATAAGCACCAGCACATGTATTGTATACGATGAACACACCTGAGCACTTTGCGCTTGATCGCAGGCTTCCGGAATTCAGTGGCCGAGACGGGGCGCCTGCTGTCAACGAAGGAAGGCTCCTCGGGTGAGCTATGATTGGTGGCCGGGATCTGCGGGTCCCCGTCACACGCAGCCAGCTGCGTCTTCCTCGGAACGTGGAGGGGCGAGAGCCCCACGGTGGGGGAGCTGCCTCGTGGGACGTGCGTTGTGTGACGTATGTACGGGTCCCTCACTTCACTCCGGCTCACTTGCGCCCGCCTCGAACCAGGCTCTAGCCAAGCCCTCTCTGCAGAACAAGGCATTTCGAGAATTTACAAGCAAATGTTTGTTTTATGCAGCAAAACAAATATTAAGGAAATATTTAAGGGCATCGATCAATTAGCCATATGAATCAACATCTTCCAGAAACATCTGTGTTTAATATGCTGGGTGTGGCTCTGATAAAAAAAAAAAGACTTTGCTTACAAGGTATTCAAATTAAACGTCAAAATCGCCTGCGATTAGCATGGTTGGCTTTGTATGGTGCCAAAGTGCAACATACATACAGCGAGGGAAAAAAGTATTTGATCCCCTACTGATATTGTACGTTTGCCCACTGGTTTAAGGGCCAAAATCCAGAAAAACGCATGTCAAAAATGTTACAAATTGATTTGCATTTTAATGAGGGAAATCAGTATTTGACCCATACTCTTTGGTGCTATTCGGTAAAGTCACGTAGGTAAAAAATAAAACAACAAAAATCACGACGTTTCGGCCACAACACAAGTAGCCTTCAGTGAAGCTCTGTCGTCCCGACAGTTCTGTTCCTTCACCTGAAGAACGCTACTTGTGTTGTGGCCAAAACGTCGTGATTTTTGTTGTTTTATTTTTTACCTACGTGACTTTACCGAATAGAACCAAAGAGTATGGATCCTTGCAGTCATGAAAGCTTCAAATCTAGAAGTATTTGACCCCTCTGCAAAACATGACTTAGTACTTGGTGGCAAAAACACTTGTTGGCAATCACAGAGGTCAGACGTTTCTTGTAGTTGGCCACCAGGTTTGCACACATCTCAGGAGGGATTTTGTCCCACTCCTCTTTGCAGATCTTCTCCAAGTCATTAAGGTTTCGAGGCTGACATTTGGCAACTCGAACCTTCGGCTCCCTCCACAGATTTTCTATGGGATTAAGGTCTGGAGACTGGCTAGGCCACTCCAGGACCTTAATGTGCTTCTTCTTGAGCCACTCCTTTGTTGCCTTGGCCGTGTGTTTAAGGTCATTGTCATGCTGGAATACCCATCCATGACCCATTTTCAATGCCCTGGCTGAGGGAAGGAGATTCTCACCTAAGATTTGACGGTATATGGACCCGTCCATTGTCCCTTCGATGCGGTGAAGTTGTCCTGTCCCCTTAGCAGAAAAACACCCCCTAAGCATAATGTTTCCACCTCCATATTTGACGGTGGGGATGGTGTTCTTGGGGTCATAGGCAGCATTCCTCCTCCTCCAAACACGGCGAGTTGAGTTGATGCCAAAGAGCTCCATTTTGGTCTCATCTGACCACAACACTTTCACCCAGTTGTCCTCTGAATCATTCAGATGTTCATTGGCAAACTTCAGATGGGCATGTATATGTGCTTTCTTGAGCAGGGGGACCTTGCGGGCGCTGCAGGATTTCAGTCCTTCACGGCGTAGTGTGTTGCCAATTGTTTTCCTGGTGACTATGGTCTCAGCTGCCTTGAGATAATTTACAAGATCCTCCCATGTAGTTCTGGGCTGATTCCTCACCGTTTTCATGATCATTGCAACTCCACGAGGTGAGATCTTGCATGGAGCCCCAGGCCGAGGGAGATTGACAGTTCTTTTGTGTTTCTTCCATTTGCGAATAATCGCACCAACTGTTGTCACCTTCTCACCAAGCTGCTTGGCAATGGTCTTGTAGCCCATTCCAGCCTTGTGAAGGTCTACAATCTTGTCCCTGACATCCTTGGAGAGCTCTTTGGTCTTGGTCATGGTGGAGAGTTTGGAATTGATTGATTGCTTCTGTGGACAGGTGTCTTTTATACAGGCTACAAGCTGAGATTAGGAGCACTCCCTTTAAGAGTGTGCTCCTAATCTCAGCTCGTTACCTGTATAAAAGACACCTGGGAGAAAAAAATCGTTCTGATTGAGAGGGGGTCAAATACTTATTTCCCTAATTAAAATGCAAATCAATTTATAACATTTTTGACATGCGTTTTTCTGGATTTTTTTATTGTTATTCTGTCTCTCACTGTTCAAATAAACCTACCATTAAAATTATAGACTGATCATTTCTTTGTCAGTGGGCAAATGTACAAAATTAGCGGGGGATCAAATACTTTTTTTCTTCACTGTACTATTTCATTTTAAATAAATATCTTAGCAATCGGCCAGAGGAAGACTTAATATAATTTTCCCAATTCGAGATGTTGACTTTTTATAAATTTACCATTTCAGTGGCGAGATGTTAACTACCTCGCCTGATATACAGGAGCTCGTGGGTTCAATCCTGACCCAGATGCTTGTAAATTTGGAGTTTGCATGTTCTCCCCGTAGTCGCGTGGCTTTTTCTCCGGATCCTCTGATTTTTCCCTCCACATTTAGCAACATGGATTTAGAGTATTTGGCTGCTATATATTTCCACATGATACGCCACCTCGTTGAGCTATCATTTGTGGCCAGGTCGCTTCTGATAAAAAGAGCTGTATAGCTCTGTGGGCCTTACTTGGTAAAATAAAAAACAGTTTTTTTTATAGTTTTCAAATGGCACTAGAGGATTATAAACGCTTAAAGGAAAGCAGCAGGAATAAACTATGCTCCACCTATAAGATTCAAGGTAATTTGATCACCGTATTTCAACCATTGTTGAAAACGTGGGTATTCAAGTATACATTTCTGAGGATTAAGATCCCACAACACCTGTTCGAGATGCAGACTACTGTGTTCATCTCTATTTTCTATAATCCTCTGCCAAGTGGCAGGTCTTTGGACCAAGCTCCGACTTGTCTGAGCCGTCTGCTTCGTGCCGCTGTGGACCACTGTTCTTCAATTTTGAATCATCATCATCATCTTGAGTGCAGGTGAATAAAAGGATAATCGCCACCTGTCAAAGCTAACAGCCACAGAGGTTTAAGGACCAACAACAGAAAATAATGTGACGCCCTAGTGGACGTAACATGGCGGCCGAGCGAAACGTGTGTACCATGTGCAGGCAGGCTGGCACCACGGGACGGCGATGAGGGGTTGTGCCCATTCACAGAGGCACTGGACGATCCCGACCGTGACCGCTCATGCTGGATCAACTGATGCAGGTCTGCACAGAGGGTAAGATATATTTTGCACCTCCGATTAGCACGATTGACTACATATGGTGCGAAAAAAGTTCAACAAGAGAAGCATAGGGTGTTCATAAAGAAGCGTTGCATTGCGATTTCACGCTGATAGATCTCATCAGCATTAGTCCTTGGAAAGAAAATGTATGGATGAAGCTGTGCAAAAATCCCAGTGGGATGCAAGTCAAACAACAACAACCACAAGACAACTTAGATTAGATTAAAGCCATCAGTTTAACTCCGTCCTACAACAAACAAACATGGCCAAACTAAAAAACTTTTCGAAATCACCAAAATAAAGCCATAAAAGCAATGTAACAGTGATCATAGGAACTGTGACCGAAATTTCACAATAAACGACATAAAACAGTTTCAGTTTATTTATTTTGGTATATAGCCCTGTGAGCTATTCGGCTCTTGAATCGGGTGCAACCACAACAAACAAAAACACGAACAAGAAAACATCTTAAAGTGACTGTGACTGTGCAAACAAAAAATCCAATAAAAAAAACAGCAAAATATTCCTGAAAAAAGCACCAACACCAATGCTGTGTGCAAACAATCCCAGTGGGATGCAAGTCAAACAACAACAACAACCACAAGAAAACTTAGATTAAGGCCATCAGTCTAACTAAAGCCATCAGTCTAACTCCGTACTACAACAAAACAAACATGTCCAAACCAATAAAAAACGTTTCCAAATCACCAAAAAATAAAGCCATAATTGCAACGTAACAGTGATCACAGGGACTGACCGAATTTTTACAATAAACTACATGAATAACATGTAACACCAAATCCTAGAGCCATAGCTGGCTGCATGAGTTACTCCACAACAACAGAGGCATCAGTCTAAGTATCACATTTTTCAATGCACCTTTAAGATCAGCACGCTAAATCAAAATACAGATAATTATTTGCAGCGTCATCCGGAGCGAAACATTTTATTTTATGCCAATGAATAGCAGTGGCAGCTCGGGGTGTACAACTCCTCTAGAGCAGTTTTGAGTGAAGATTTCATAGGTAGTGATTCAAGTTGCAGTTTATTGAGAATAGCATTCCAGACCCTGGGGGCATCAATAGCAAAGGCCCTTCCTCCAGTATTTGTACGGCAATAAGGTGTGAAGCTGGTAAATGAGCGAAGACATGAGGTCAAATTTTTTCTTTCAAACAGAGAGGAGATCCAGCGGTAGTCTGCGGATTTTTTTGTAAGTACATCATGAATAAATAAAATCTGATGCACAAGCCGTCGAACATTAAGAGATGTTAAGTTTGACCCAATGTAGAGATCACAGTGGTGGGTCCTATATGGGCAGTTCAATGCAAATCTTAAGGCCGAGTGATAAATTGAGTCAAGCTTCTTCAGTACAGTACTGGGGGCTGATTTATATACGTCACAGTAATCAAGTAGAGGCAGTATGATAGCTTATATCAATTCCAAACGGAACATAGGTGGGAAGCAGCACTTGTGTCGATACAGAAAACCAATTTATATTTTTGTCCTTTTACCAATATAATCAATGTGATCTTCAAAATTCAAGGCAGAGACAACAAACTCCAGAGACAACAGCATGGGAGCACAGAATTAGCATATGCATTATTTTATAAAACTGTGCTCTGCAATCCATCTTGCAGCCAAGCAGCCTTTAGCAACAACCTGTGTGTGCATGGTGGTCAAGCATTCCAAGTATTATCCAGGCTCAAAACCAGCGTAGCTTCCGAGATCTGATGCAAACGGCCACATTCCAGGTGATTTGGACATAGGCTGGGGTGAATATATGAATGTGGTATTCGATTATTTTATATTACTCGTAATAATGTGTCTGGGTCTTACTGCTGCAGTCAATGCATGGGATCTGGGCAGCGAACGCTGCAGAGGACGCAAGGTCAATGATGAAATATTGCTTCATGAGCTTAACATTAAGATGCCTCACAGGCCACTGCAAAGGTCTTAATCTTAAAACGCATTCAAAGGAAGCTAGCTCTCACCTTCCCAAGCTGATTTAACATTTGTCTGTGCTAATTTTCCAGCTGTACACAAATAATAATTGATAATTTTGTCAAGCAGTCCAGAGATGCAATCAACCAAGCTAATGCCAAAAAAGAGGGGTGGTAAAATTTCAGTGGTCATACAGTTTATCTGTTATTTAAATGCCACTCATTCAACGTATAGCACAAAAAATAAATTTCCTCAATAACACTGCCTTGCAGTGGAATTGAAGGATGTGTTAATTATTTGTGAGTATGCACCACTGGCAACAAAGAACACACAACTATTCCTGTGAACTAGGAAGAAACTGACTGATGCATCCAAGCTATGAAGCATTGTAATGATTATGAACTTTGGCTGTGCAAAGCTTATGCCGATATAAAGCACATTTGCACGATTTACTATTCGTCACCGACTCTTGAGCATGATACTTCGAGATAGATAGCTCTTTGAAGTTAGCCTTATCTAAACAAGTGACGAGATGTTAACTACCTCACCTGGTATACAGAAAGGTTGTGTGTTCGATCCCAACCCTGATGCCTATATATTTGGAGTTTGCATATTCTCCCTGTGGTCAAGTGGATTTTCTCTGGGTCCTCAAGTTTTTCCCTCCACATTTATAAACATGTGTTTAAGAGTGTTTGTCTGCTATAAATGTCCACGTGATAAACTACTTCGTTGAGCCACCATTTGTGGCCAGGTCACTTCTGAAAAATAGCTATATCGCTCAGTGGGCATTACCTGGTCAAATAAAAATGAATTAATAGATGCGATTTCTGCTTTGTACTGCCTGTTGTTCAGCATAATGTCCAACGTTAAAACCCACGTGCTGGGAGCTCTCACGGGATCAGGCAAATCACCAAACACAACATGCCAAACGACTAGGACTACAGCCGGAAAACCACTTTAGAAATGTAGGACAACGTGCTCGATATTTCAAGAAGCGGTCTCACCTTGCTGGAACTCGCGCAGCCTCCCCTGGGACACGTTATGGTAGCCGAGGGCAGCGAGTTGGCTCCGAATATCCTCCTCCGAGAAACTCAGCTCCTCCATTGCCTCTCTCACCGTGTCACCTACTGATGTCATACAAAAAATACCCAATTAATTTTGCTGAAGCGTGTATATATAAGGTATGAATCCAGCCATGCGATTTAAATTACCAACCAAGGCTAACATCAGTCGTAAGTGACAAAATAATCGGGCTTGGGTGCCTTGTTTCATCAAGCATCATAAGAGCAGTGTGGTCACGTATTGTCAAACAACCTCCTTGACCCGACACGGCTGGGGAGAAGCCGTCATCCAACAGTGGATTGACAAAGGAGTCTAAACTATTATAAATGTTATACACACACACACATATTGGACGTTGCTGCTGCGGATTGTTTAGATAACGCTCAGCACCCAAGCAGTCAATACAGTACTGTACTCTGAATAAACCGTTGAACTCAAACAAAGGACAGGTTGCTAGGAACGCCATGAAAAGCATGGGATGCTACAGGGAAGGGTATAAGGTAAACAATGTAACAAGCTGTGATTTAGATTGACGTGTTCAATACCTGCACTACTGTAAAGTGTATTGCATTATTACTCATACCATTTACAATTGCATTTTTTATGGTGTTCATGCCACACAACGCATAACATTAATAACTGACTATTTTGTAATTGTGTTTTATATTTTTATTATTTTATTGTTTCCCTTCTACGTGACATTACCGAAAGAACCAAGAATATGACTATTTTGAATTACATTGCGACTCAAATTTACAATCGCATTATTAGATAAATTATAACTTTGCATTCCACCTCATCACGTTCACAGTATCAATGTAATACTGACATTGTATTTAGTATTACATTAAAATGAAAAGTATGACAGCATTTTCAGAGCAACTGCATATTACATTGTACCTCATCACGGTTTACGTGATTGCAATAATTACATAATTTTACTGAAATTGAATTGTGCTATACATTGTACATTCGAGTCATTATAATCTCACGTTAAACTGCATTGGATGCAAAGGAATAATTACATCGCAGGTCAATTGTAACTAATTCCTTGTATTGTAACCGACTTGCTGTATTATAACTCGACACCACAACACATCATCATCGCATGATATGAAATGTAATTAACCCCAACTTTTCACAATCCGCTTACAATTGTTACACAAGAGGCATTCGCGTTTTCTTGGCATTTCAATCAAGACTCGGGGCTCTTAACTTGTTCACATTTTTGTCGGGAAATAACCACTTGTAAGACCAATTAAAGCACCGATCATCGCGATACGTTGCAAAAGTCACGACCATCGTCGAACTTAAATGCATTATCAGCTGATGCTACTGCGTTGGAAAGTGGTGGCACGGGTGCTCTGAAGGGGACATTGCCCGAAACGTCGCCTGTTGTATATATTAATCCTTTCAAGGCGACAGTGCTGTTAATTAAATATGTCGAGTTGTTTTCATTTCCCATCAAGAGTAAAAACATATTGCTGCTGCGATATTATACCGTAGACACCGCCAGTATTTTAACACTGTCGGGGCCAGTGATGTTAACGAGTTGCACCTATGAAGGCCGGCACGGCACACCACGTGAGGGGGTGAGTGGCCAGCAACATGCCCGGCCGCCTTTGTCTCCCCAGTGGCGATGTTTACACACCTTACCAGGTAACTCATTTGAGGCTGAGTCGACCTAGGGGAAGGGGGTACCCAGGACCGGGTTCCGATAATTAATCGTCACCGGTGTTGGTGGCCGTGAGCGGGAATCGAACTCGGGTGGCCGGGGTTCGTAGCGCAGTGACGCTAACCGCTACACCACCGCTCCCCAGTCACACAACAACCGCCATTCGCCACTGAGTGGCGGCGACGTAACCACGGCGCCTGTGCCAGGCTAGGTGCACGTCAAGGACACGCGTGAAGTGTCGGAACGCCCGTTGGCAGGTTGTCGCAGGACTGACCCAGGTCGGTTGGCACATGGGTCGACCGACTGAGATTGACTGGGCAAGATGCACCACCTCCTGTGCGCCCCCCCCCACACCTAGTGACAACTCGCTGTGGTTTAGCCACACAACGCACCACACGCAGCAACGCACCACACGCAGCAACGCACCACACGCAGCAACGCACCACACGCAGCAACGCACCACACGCAGCAACGCACCACACGCAGCAACGCACCACACGCAGCAACGCACCACACGCAGCAACGCACCACACACAGCACACACAGCAACACACCACACACAGAAACACACCACACACAGAAACACAGCACACACAGCAACACACAGCAACGCACCACACACAGCAACACAGCACACACAGCAACGCACCAACACACAGCAACGCACCACACGCCACACACAGAAACACACCACACACAGCAACACACCACACACAGCAACACACCACACACAGCAACACACCACACACAGCAACACACCACACACAGCAACACACCACACACAGCAACACACCACACACAGCAACACACCACACAACACCACACACAACACGCAGCAACACACCGCAACACACCACACACAGCAACACACCACACACAGCAACACACCACACAACACCACACACAACACGCAGCAACACACCGCAACACACCACACACAGCAACACACCACACACAACACCACACAACACCACACACAACAACACACCACACACAGCAACACACCACACACAGCAACACACCACACCACACACAACACCACGCCACACACAGAAACACACCACACACAGCAACACACCACACACAGCAACACACCACACACAGCAACACACCACACACAGCAACACACCACACAACACCACACACAACACGCAGCAACACACCGCAACACACCACACACAGCAACACACCACACACAACACCACACCACACACAACAACACACCAAACACAACAACACACCACACACAGCAACACCCCACACACAGCAACACACCACACACAACACCACACCACAACACACCAAACACAACAACACACCACACACAGCAACACACCACACACAGCAACACACCACACACAGCAACACACCACACACAGCAACACACCACACACAACACCACACCACACACAACACACCACACACAACAACACCACACCACACACAACAACACACCACACACAGCAACACACCACACACAACACCACACAACAACACACCACACACAACAACACACACACCACACACACACCACACACCACACACAACACACCACACACCACAACATCGCGAACAGCGCTTCTTGCTCCCATTCTCGCGGACCTAGCCGCTGCGAAACCACCCTTCGCGAAACGTTTAAGGTGCCGTCGAAGCTACGCTCGAGAGGAATTAGACTCAGGTTTAAGAGTAATTAAACTTTAAACTTTCTACTTTAAACTTTCTACTTTACCCTCAGCGACGCTGGACGCAGCCTCCCGCTTCGCTGGAACGGCCCCGACCGTTTTTAAAAATGGCGGCGGTTGGCGTCGTCCCGGCGGCCTCTGCGCGCGGCGACTTCTGTCTGCGCCCACGGTCGGAGCAACAAATGTTGTAGTTTTCAGCGCTTATATATTTTTTAAAATCCAGTAATTACCAGCGAAACGTTATACTCGAATTGTAACCGTTGTGGATTTTAACACGTAGGCTTTCGCGACCAAATATCATCCATCATAAGAAGCGTTTTTGGGTTAGTTCGCGTAAATATACGTTGTGGATTTACTCTCCGAACACACCGGTTTGCTGAAACTCGACGCCATGGCTCATTGGCTGCGTCGGGTGGTGGCGAAATTAACGACGACACACTTTATACATTTCTGCGTTTTCCACGCGGCAGCTCTCACTGCAGGAGCCTTCCCTTCTCGCCCGAATGCCATGCCAGACGTAGACATCTGCAATGCTATTCAGCGGCTACTCTGGCTCTCTCTGGCTACAAATCAGCGATGCTTAGCTAAGCCATAGCCGAAGCGTAGATTAAAAGCGTAGATTAAAAACCGAGTAAAGAAAAATATTAATTGCACTAAACAAAAATGATCCCTGCCAGCGTCCCTGTTAGAACGTCATTAAAACTAATGGATGTTTTGCTCACGTGGGAAGCACCCATGGTTGAATCAAGATTGGATCACGCACTGTGGAATTGTATGCAAATGTATATTATGTAAAATATATATGATTCATCCAGGCACCGTACATAGCCAACCGTGCAAATCGGAGGTGCGGGGGAAGGACAACAAACTAAACACAAAAAAAATGACCACGATCATCCACCATCATTACCATCATCATTTCAATCACTCTCACCACCATCATCATCCATTGCAGACATATGCAATGATGAATTAAGCCCCACACCACCCACCCAGCAAACATTCTAACGTTGGCTTGTGGTTGGAGCTGTCATGATCGGCAGACAGTGTCAAGTAGGGGTCTGAAAGAAGGCCCTGCTGCATAACAAATTCGCATCAGGGTGTAATAAATGACATCCCGAGACCAGAAACAATTATTACGCATCATGTTGTTTTAACAATTATGCAGTGACAGTAAAAAGTATACATTTTGACTTACAACTTTCGTGACTGCAGGAATTCATATTCTTTGGTTCTTTCGGTAAAGTCACATAGCAAAAACAATAATAAAAATAAAGTGAATAAAAATAAAAATAATAACAATAAAATAAACAATCAAAAACACTAATGTATATAATTTGGGTCTTTCGGTAAAGCACGTAGATAGAAAAAAATAATAGTAAAAAAATGGGTGGCTTTCCTGTAGACAGAGTGTCCAATTAAGCCATCAGGTCTCTTTTAATAGTTGTGTGGAAACCCTCCCCGTAGAGGCGGTTAACTATTAAAAGAGACCTGATGGCTCAACAAACACAAGATCAAGGTCCGATTTAACAAAATACATAAAATTCGTGATCTGATCCCATCCGTGAAGGGCAAGATTCCTGACATGCAATATCCCGGCGTCTACAAACTAAGCTGTATCTGCAGTTACATTGGGAAACTAAGCGACATGTCTCGGACCGGGTTCGTGAACATAAGGCAGATTTGAAACACGGTAGGACCAATACTTCTGCCGTGGCCAATCACTATTTTAATGCAGCTGGCGCACACGAAATTGATTTCTCTAAGACGATGGTACTTTGTAAGCCTACTGGCTATCAACAAAGATTCGTTCATGAAGCCATCCATATTTACAGGCACAGACACAATTTTAACCGAGAGGATGGTTATAAACTCAGCAATCATTGGAAAGATGTCATCAACCACTTTGGGTCATGACTTGATTTGTGTTTTCTTGTCAACCTCCACCGTCAGCAGTGTGGGTGTGTGGAGCAAGGTGCAATGATTGCCTGGAGGCCCTTTTGGTGGAGACCCACTAACTGCTTAGTTGTTTCCTACAATAACATTAGCTGCCCCGCCCATGCTGCTGACACACTTGGGCTACGCAATCTCTCAACCTTATAAACAGTTTGCCTTTAGAGGTTAATCCCCCTTTTTCCTAATGACGACCACTTGTGTTGCGATCGAAACGTCGTGGTTTTTGTTTTTATTTTATTCAGGTTAGAACCAGGCTACAGTCTACATTACAGACTGCCAGTACGCTCAATCAGTTTAATAATCATTGCTACAGTCTACATCATAGACTGACAATACGCTCACCAGTTTATTTATTTATTTATTTTTCATATATTTTTTTCCCTTTATGTTTTTCTTTTATAATCTACGTGACTTTACCGAAAGAACCGAAGAATAGTAAAAAGTATCATTATATTAAATAAATGAGACCAGACATGAGGTAGTGTATGTTGTTTATTCTGTTAAAAGTGACTTGTACTCGATTAACTTCTTGAATGAGTCAAGAACAGCACAGTAAATATTGATTTAGCATGTTTGCTATATAATGGTTCGTGCTACTATAAATGATTCAGATTGTTTAGCTGATGGGTGTATTCAGTTCATGTTAAAGCGTTTATCCAATTTGCAGGGGCGGTCATGATTGTGGGTTATCGCTGAGAAGTCAATACGTTAAATGCATCAATATTGTTGAATGTTCTTCACGTTGTATCTTTATGGGAACGAATCATTACCAGTTGGGAACCGAGAAGGGCAGACGCACGCTTCCGCACCACGTGGACTGACGCTTCTTGATCACACGTTTCAAGTTGGAGTTTCAGAATAAAGTGGAACCGACCTGGGCCAAGTCTCCAAGTCCATCGTTGAGTGCATGCCCGACACCCGGGTTCACTGGTACACCATGTATCTTTAAACCAATTAAATATACAGCCACGGAACTCTTAAGAGTTCCCAAGTGCTACACCAACGTTGGCCCAACGTTGTAAATACCTGTCCCCCATCACCCCTGCCTCCCCAGCCCCCCTCAAACTCATCTTCCACTCCAAACTGCCATTTACCTGCTCTCACTTAATTTTATTTTAAACCACAATTGAGGCATTAAACGTACAATGGCAGTGGCTTCTAAACAATGGGACTGTTGACAAGAGTTGATGTACAACGTGGATGTTAACGTGGGTAATCTACATTACAAATATTCTTGGTTCTTTCGGTAAAGTCACGTAAAAGGGAAACAATAAAATAATAAAACATATAAAACAATACAATTTATTATTTTATTGTTTCCCTTCTACGTGAATTTACATTACAAATGTTAACACGAACCAATGTACATTCGGAATTTGATCCTTCAAATACCCCATTAAAAACATTCATGATCACAGTCGGGGATTAAAGACTTAATATCTCAGCAATTATGGGTAAGGACCCAGTAAAAATGCAACTCTTGGGGCCAGCGTTCGTTCCAACGTCAACCCACGTGGGCCAGATATCTTCGTGTTTACTGGGGAAAGATGTCACCAAGATGACACATCTGCAACCAATCTTATCGTTTCATCTTCGGACGTTTCGACAACCAATCATGAGTCCTTTTTAATTCCTGTCAATATTTTTTTTTTATTCCTGATAGGGATTAAAAAAGGCGACAACTTGTGGACCAGTGGGAATTATCCATTGTTAATGTCCGGCGATGAAAACACTATGGTTAGAGAAGTATCGTCTTGGTTACATCTTTCCTTACCAATAATTGTTTCGATATGAAATGCTACATTCTATCCCAAACACTTGCACATATACTGATCTCATCATGCCATTCTCTGTCGTGGTCATCCTTGGTGAATTTTCTCATTCACCCCATACGCAAACAAAACATTACATGATGACACACACATTAGGAATTAAGTATTTATTGTATAAATCCATATAAAGACAGGCATTGTCATTTATCTGTATTTACACATTTTACAAGGCACCCATTTTATTTTTCTCACGCAAAAAAACTATTCCTGCCATTCCTCTGCCTCATCCCAACTATGTTTGTGATACTAACTTCCCTCTGCTGCAATAAAAATATATGCTATGAACTGTGCTAGACACCAAAATATAGTACATAATGGCATACTAGTACGGTACGCAAACAACCAGGTGAACATTATGTTAAAACACAATTACAATTAAATGACTGAAACTAATACTTTAAAAGCAGGCACAAACATTTTTAAAATAAGCCTAAATGCATATAAAAAGTGCGTAATTAAACATGTTATAAAATATACAATGTGTCAGCAAAACTATAACAATCGTGTGCTTTATGCAAAGCAAATAAAATATGGTTAATTGTACGGCCACTTCAGTGATACTCTGCAATAAAGTACCCAATAAACATGGCACGTTTGAACAACGTTAGAGCAACGTTGGGGCAACGTTGGGGCAACATTGGAATGACAGTTTCAACCACAATCCAACGTTGGCCCAGTGTTTCGTGTTTATTGGGACAGTACTCTCGTTGTACCAATACAAAAATGCTTATTTTGAGAGAACGTAGTACAAACATTAAACTCCACCACGCAGTGCAATCAAAATAAAGGAACCTTATTGACGGCAGATCCAGGAGAGAGGTCCACGATTGATGTGATATTGCGTTATTTCCATGGCTATTATCCTATATTGGTATGGCATTTGTGTATGTTCATGGAAATTGAACATTTCAATAAATTGTAACTCGTGTATTTCAGGTTAATTAAATGCAGGTAAAGTGGTAGATTTTGCAAGCCTAAAAATGCACTATTCTGATGTATTAATATGCACAAATGTTATGACGTGCACCATTGCTGAAACAGTACATTTGCTTAAACATTTATACTCCCAATATCCACGCAATATGATCGTGTCAATTTATACACCTGAATATCGAACCATTAAAGTACACCAGATTTGTAAAAATTCATTTTTAATTCAGCTAGATCAGTATGGAAGTGGATAAATTCTGCTTGGGTTTTTAAAAAATATATATATATTTCGGACAAGTGTTTCAACAGGTGTAAAATCTCAAGTTTCAGTGACCACACACATTGCCTAGTGATTAAAATAAACGTGAAAACTGCTGCCTTAGCTTTATATACAAAATATGAAACGGCAAAACTCATCAACAGTACCAAAAATAAAGAATGTATTCTAACATGCATGACATGCTAAGCAGCCAATTTGTTTTTAAATTATAATGCAGTTTAGACAGTCGCAAGATGGTTGTGTTTTTCCAAAGCACATGGGCTGCAAAGGGGGGAGGGTTGGATGTTTGTTCAAATAAACAAGTACATTACGTCACATGTCCGACTGTCACATATCCGACCCTACAAATTAACTGCAACCACTCAGTCGCAGTCTTTTGTGCATGGTGGTGTAGATGTAATTTTTCTATAGATGTTTACATATCTGACCTTTTGACATTATCCACCTGTATCTTAGGCCCGAGCGAGTCAGATATGCGATGGTTACCGTACAGTATTGCGTCAAACGTAACTTTGTCATATACACATTATAACTGTGATGTGTATAATCGTGGATTAGTACACCATAATAAAATAGCAATTTATATATACAACTCCACCACAGTGGTGGTCACACAAGTATCCGTTCATTATATATATTTTACTTCGTTACAGAATATGGTTACTGATAGTACATTGGATGTTTCTGTAGATGTAAGATAGGTCCACAGGACACTTACACCAAGAGACAGTTTTGATCACTGTTTTTGGGGTCTACATATATTACAAATTTCTTTACTTTGTTACTTTTTTTCTTTTAATTGCAGTTATTACATGTGCTTTTGAAATAAAATCCATCAACCTCAATTATTGTTATCTGATAGATTGGCAATGTTTAGGGGGTCTAACATCACGTGCTAAATGACACATTTGGTTCTCACAAACGGTTGAATACAGAAGATGCGGAAGCTCATTAATGTTAAAATAGAATACAAAAATGGTTAACAATTAGTTACGAGCATTATGAAACAGGAAATCTTAAATATTTTCACCTTCAAATATGTTAACTTACTTTATTTCTTTAACACAGGTCAGATAAATTAATCGACTATTCATTTGTTGTGGGCCTTGACTGGTGACAAAACAAGTTAACAGATCAGGTGTGTCAGGCATGATAATTCCAATTGCCATGTTAAAACTACTGTATAAAAAAAAGTGTATGAAAAAGATATCAAAGAAGGATGACCAATCCAAGTATTTGGTTTTATTTACAGTTTTCAGTATTGCGCCTTCTAAGTTATGAAAAGCCAATTTTTGGTAGTCCGATCTTAATTCCTGTTCCCGTGTCCAGATCGTCTTGTGAGCCAGAAGACATTCGCACGTCAGGGGAGCTGAGTTTAAGCTTGCCAGATGCGTCAGCATCCCCAGAAATGTTTGCGAACCCTTTCTTCTTTGAGGGACCCACAGAAAACCCTGGGAGTTTGAACTTATGCTTACTCTTCTTGCCAGCAAGGTCTGCTTCATCATCTTGCACATGAAGGTCAAGAGTGCCAGAACGTCCATGTAATTTTGGATCACCAGAAATTTCAGCACCATGTCCAGCAATGGTATAAGAGCCTTTTGATGAAAATCCTGATTGGACATTTGGTGATTTCAAAGATAAGTCACTATGATCTAATTCCCCAAGATCTGCATTAACTTTTGGCCCTCTAAAATTCACACCTGGGGAAGAGTAATTTCCCTTTACTTGTGGAGAAGAACCATCTAGGTCAATATTTGCTTCAGGAGTTCTGATTTTAGGTCCAGAAAACCCAAATGTAGGTGTTTTCATGTCGGGGCCCTTAAAGTGACCCTTTGGTCCTTTAACATCGAGGTCAGTATCAAGGTCAATACTTCCTTTTGGTGCTCTGAAATTAATATCTGGTGCATGCAAATCACCTTCCATATTTGGTCCAGAATAATTCAAACGTCCTCCCATATTTGGTACATTCGCATCTGCATCAAAAGAAGGCGTCTTTAAATTTGGCATGTTAGTTTTAACTTTTGGACCTTTGAGATTAACGTTTGGGGATTCAGCATCAAAATCAGCATCAAAATCTGGTCCAGATGCTTTTGGTAAAGATACGTTAAATTTGGGCATCTTTAAATGAGGTACTTTCATGTTTCCTCCTGGTCCATCAAAGTCAATATTAGGTCCACTAATATTACCACCAATATTTGGACCTTTAAGATGAACGTCAGGGGTATCCAAATTGGAATTGAGTTTTGGAGCTTTCATGCCTCCTCCCAGTTTTGGCCCCGATATATTTAAATCTGCATCAGGAAGATCCACATCAAAATCACCATCTGGGCCTGATATCTTTGGCTTTGACATACCAAAAGAAGGCATGTGAAACTTGCCTTTCGGTCCTTTGAGATCAACATCAGGGGCATCGAAATTGGCATTGACCTTTGGTGCTTTCATGCCTCCACCCAGTTTTGAGCCAGAAATGTTTAAATCTGCATCTGGAAGATCCGCATCAAAATCACCATCTGGGCCTGATATCTTTGGCTTTGACATACCAAAAGAAGGCATGTGAAACTTGCCTTTCGGTCCTTTGAGATCAACATCAGGGGCATCGAAATTGGCATTGACCTTTGGTGCTTTCATGCCTCCTCCCAGTTTTGGGCCAGAAATGTTTAAATCTGCATCTGGAAGATCCGCATCAAAATCACCATCTGGGCCTGACATCTTTGGCTTTGACATACCAAAAGAAGGCATGTGAAACTTGCCTTTCGGTCCTTTGAGATCAACATCAGGGGCATCGAAATTGGCATTGACCTTTGGTGCTTTCATGCCTCCTCCCAGTTTTGGGCCAGAAATGTTTAAATCTGCATCTGGAAGATCCGCATCAAAATCACCATCTGGGCCTGATATCTTTGGCTTTGACATACCAAAAGAAGGCATGTGAAACTTGCCTTTCGGTCCTTTGAGATCAACATCAGGGGCATCGAAATTGGCATTGACCTTTGGTGCTTTCATGCCTCCTCCCAGTTTTGGGCCAGAAATGTTTAAATCTGCATCTGGAAGACCCACATCAAAATCACCATCAGGGCCTGATATTTTTGGCTTTGAAATACCGAAAGAAGGCATGTGAAACTTGCCTTTCGGTCCTTTGAGATCAACATCAGGGGCATCGAAATTGGCATTGACCTTTGGTGCTTTGAGGTCTCCTCCCAGTTTTGGGCCAGAAATGTTTAAATCTGCATCTGGAAGATCTGCATCAAAATCACCATCTGGGCCTGATATCTTTGGCTTTGACATACCAAAAGAAGGCATGTGAAACTTGCCTTTCGGTCCTTTGAGATCAACATCAGGGGCATCGAAATTGGCATTGACCTTTGGTGCTTTGAGGTCTCCTCCCAGTTTTGGGCCAGAAATGTTTAAATCTGCATCTGGAAGATCCGCATCAAAATCACCATCTGGGCCTGATATCTTTGGCTTTGACATACCAAAAGAAGGCATGTGAAACTTGCCTTTCGGTCCTTTGAGATCAACATCAGGGGCATCGAAATTGGCATTGACCTTTGGTGCTTTCATGCCTCCTCCCAGTTTTGGGCCAGAAATGTTTAAATCTGCATCTGGAAGACCCACATCAAAATCACCATCTGGGCCTGATATCTTTGGCTTTGACATACCAAAAGAAGGCATGTGAAACTTGCCTTTTGGACCTTTGAGATCAACATCAGGGGCATCGAAATTGGCATTGACCTTTGGTGCTTTGAGGTCTCCTTCAAAGTGTGGTCCAGATATATCTAGGCCACCTTTCACCTTTGGCATTTTCAGATTTGCATCAAGATCTGGTCCAGATAATTTTGGCCCAGACATATTGAATGTTGGCATCTTTAAGTTAGGTCCTTTAATGCCTGCTTCTGGTCCATCAAGGTCAAGGTTAGGTCCACTAAGTTTTCCACCAATTTTTGGAGTTGAAACATCGAAATTTCCTTTTGGTGCTTTCAGGTCCACATCAAAATCTGGACCATGAAGCTTTGGTCCAGAGATTCCAAACTTTGGCATGGATATTTTAGGTTTTTTTAATTTTAGATCTGGACCTTGAATGTCAAAGTCTGGTGCATTGGCATCCAATCCAATGTCTGGGGCCTTAAAATCAACATTCGGAGACTTCAGGTCAATATTTCCTTTCATATTAGGCATTTTCATATCCAAATTAGGATTAGGCATATCCAAGTCTGCTGTGGGAGCTTTTGCTTTTGATCCTGAGAAACCAACTTTGGGAAACTTAAATTTAGATTTTTTCAATGTTCCGTGAGGACCAGTAATATCGATGTTTGGAGACTCCATATTAATATCAAGTGCAGGAGTTTTAGGTGTCTTCAAACCCCCTTCAATGTTCACATCAGGAATACTTGCTGCTCCTTTAATATTAGGTGTGTTCAGATCAACATTAAGATCTGGAACAGATATTTTCTTACCAGCAGTACCAAACTTTGGCAATTTGAATTTTGGTGACTTAGTTTTAATATCAGGCCCTTCTAATGACAGGTTAGGACTATCAATGTTGACTTTTGGTTGTTTAATTCCAATATTTGGTCCTTTAAGGTCCACTTTTGGCATGTCAACTCTTCCTCCTATCTTTGGACCAGATAGGTTAAGATCAGCATCTGGCAGATTAACATCAAAATCACCATCTGGCCCTGATATCTTTGGCTTTGATATACCAAAAGAAGGCATGTGAAACTTGCCCTTTGGACCTTTGACATCAATATCTGGAGCTTCCAAATCAGCATTCAGTTTTGGTGCTTTGAGGTTTGCATCAATATGTGGTGCAGAAAGATCTAGCCCACCTTTTATCTTTGGCATTTTAAGATCTACATCTGGCCCAGATAATTTTGGCCCAGACATATTGAATTTAGGCATTTTTAAGTGAGGTCCTTTGATGTTTCCTCCTGGTGCATCAAGATCAATGTTAGGTCCGCTAATTTTTCCACCTATATTAGGAGCAGAAATATCTCCTTTAGGTGCTTTGAGGTCAACGTCAAGATTTGGGGCATGCAGTTTGGGACCAGAGATCTTGGGCATTGAAAATTTTGGCTTCTTTAAGTTTATATCTGGACCATCAAGATCAATATTGGGAGCCTTGAGATCAACCTTTGGTGTTTTGATACCTCCCCCTAATTTGGGCCCAGATATATTCAAATCTGCATCTGGAAGATTCACATCAAAATCACCATCTGGACCTGATATGTTTGGCTTTGACATACCAAAAGAAGGCATCTTCAAATCTGGCATGTTAAACTTGCCTTTTGGACCTTTGAGATCAATGTCAGGAGCATCCAAATTGGCATTGAATTTTGGAGCTTTAATGCCTCCACCCAATTTTGGTCCAGAAATGTTTAAATCTGCATCTGGAAGATTTACATCAAAGTCTCCATCTGGTCCTGACAATTTTGGCTTTGATATACCAAAAGAAGGCATATGAAACTTGCCTTTAGGACCTTTTACATCAATATCTGGAGCCTCCAAATCAGCATTTAATTTTGGTGCTTTGAGATCTCCTTCAATACGTGGGGCAGAAATATCTAGGCCCCCTTTCATCTTTGGCATTTTAAGATCCACATCAAGATTTGGGCCAGATAATTTTGGTCCTGACATATTGAATTTAGGCATTTTTAAGTGAGGTCCTTTGATGTTCCCTCCTGGTGCATCAAGGTCAATGTTAGGTCCACTAATTTTTCCACCTATATTTGGAGCAGAAATATCAATATCTCCTTTAGGTGCTTTGAGGTCAACGTCAAGATTTGGGGCATGCAGTTTGGGACCAGAGATCTTGGGCATTGAAAACTTTGGTTTATTTAAATTTATATCCGGACCTTCAAGATCAATATTCGGAGCCTTGAGATCAACCTTTGGTGTTTTGATACCTCCTCCCAGTTTGGGCCCAGATATATTCAAATCTGCATCTGGAAGATTAACATCAAAATCACCATCTGGACCTGAAATCTTTGGCTTTGACATACCAAAAGAAGGCATCTTCAAATCTGGCATATTAAATTTGCCTTTTGGACCTTTGAGATCAATGTCAGGAGCATCCAAATCAGCATTGAATTTTGGGGCTTTAATGCCTCCACCCAATTTTGGTCCAGAAATGTTTAAATCTGCATCTGGAAGATTCACATCAAAATCACCATCTGGACCTGAAATCTTTGGCTTTGACATACCAAAAGAAGGCATCTTCAAATCTGGCATGTTAAATTTGCCTTTTGGACCTTTGAGATCAATGTCAGGAGCATCCAAATCGGCATTTAATTTTGGAGCCTTGAGATCTCCTTCAAAATGTGGTGCAGATATATCTAGGCCTCCTTTCATCTTTGGCATTTTAAGGTTTGCATCAAGGTCTGGGCCAGATAACTTTGGCCCAGACAGATTGAATTTAGGCATTTTTAAGTGAGGTCCTTTGATGTTCCCTCCTGGTGCATCAAGGTCAATGTTAGGTCCACTAATTTTTCCACCTATATTTGGAGCAGAAATATCAATATCTCCTTTAGGCGCTTTGAGGTCAACGTCAAGATTTGGGGCATGCAGTTTGGGACCAGAGATCTTGGGCATTGAAAACTTGGGTTTCTTTAAATTTATATCTGGACCTTCAAGATCAATATTCGGAGCCTTGAGATCAACCTTTGGTGTTTTGATACCTCCCCCCAGTTTGGGCCCAGATATATTCAAATCTGCATCTGGAAGATTCACATCAAAATCACCATCTGGACCTGATATGTTTGGCTTTGACATACCAAAAGAAGGCATCTTCAAATCTGGCATGTTAAACTTGCCTTTTGGACCTTTGAGATCAATGTCAGGAGCATCCAGATCGGCATTGAATTTTGGAGCTTTAATGCCTCCACCCAATTTTGGTCCGGAAATATTTAAATCTGCATCTGGAAGATTCACATCAAAGTCACCATCTGGACCTGATATCTTTGGCTTTGACATACCAAATGAAGGCATCTTCAAATCTGGCACGTTAAACTTGCCTTTTGGACCTTTGAGATCAATGTCAGGAGCATCCACATCGGCATTGAATTTTGGACCTTTAATGCCTCCACCCAATTTTGGTCCGGAAATGTTTAAATCTGCATCTGGAAGATTCACATCAAAGTCACCATCTGGACCTGATATCTTTGGCTTTGACATACCAAAAGAAGGCATCTTTAAATCTGGCATGTTAAACTTGCCTTTTGGTCCTTTGAGATCAATGTCAGGGGCATCCAGATCGGCATTGAATTTTGGAGCTTTAATGCCTCCACCCAATTTTGGTCCGGAAATATTTAAATCTGCATCTGGAAGATTCACATCAAAGTCACCATCTGGACCTGATATCTTTGGCTTTGACATACCAAAAGAAGGCATCTTTAAATCTGGCATGTTAAATTTGCCTTTTGGACCTTTGAGATCAATGTCAGGGGCATCCAGATCGGCATTGAATTTTGGAGCTTTAATGCCTCCACCCAATTTTGGCCCGGAAATGTTTAAATCTGCATCTGGAAGATTCACATCAAAGTCACCATCTGGACCTGATATCTTTGGCTTTGACATACCAAAAGAAGGCATCTTTAAATCTGGCATGTTAAACTTGCCTTTTGGACCTTTGAGATCAATGTCAGGGGCATCCAGATCGGCATTGAATTTTGGAGCTTTAATGCCTCCACCCAATTTTGGCCCGGAAATGTTTAAATCTGCATCTGGAAGATTCACATCAAAATCACCATCTGGACCTGAAATTTTTGGCTTTGACATACCAAAAGAAGGCATCTTTAAATCTGGCATGTTAAACTTGCCTTTTGGTCCTTTGAGATCAATGTCAGGGACATCTAAATCCGCATTCAGTTTTGGAGCCTTGAGATCTCCTTCAAAGTGTGGTGCAGATATATCTAGGCCTCCTTTCATCTTTGGTGTTTTAAGGTTTGCATCAAGGTCTGGGCCAGATAACTTTGGCCCAGACAGATTGAATTTAGGCATTTTTAAGTGAGGACCTTTGATGCTCCCTCCTGGTCCATCAAGGTCAATGTTAGGTGCACTAAATTTTCCACCAATATTGGGAGCAGAAATATCAAAATCTCCCTTTGGTGCTTTAAGGTCCACATCCAGATCTGGGGCATTAAGTTTTGGACCAGACATCTTGGGCATTGAAAACGTTGGCTTTTTCAACTTTAAATCGGGACCATGAAGGTCGATATCCGGTGCATCAACATTTAATCCAATATTCGGAGCTTTGAGATCAACCTTTGGTTTTTTTATACCTCCCCCCAGTTTGGGCCCAGATATATTCAAATCTGCATCTGGAAGATTCACATCAAAGTCACCATCTGGACCTGATATGTTTGGCTTTGACATGCCAAAAGAAGGCATCTTCAAATCTGGCATGTTAAACTTCCCTTTTGGACCTTTGAGATCAATGTCAGGAGCATCCAAATCGGCATTGAATTTTGGAGCTTTAATGCCTCCACCCAATTTTGGTCCAGAAATGTTTAAATCTGCATCTGGAAGATTCACATCAAAGTCACCATCTGGACCTGATATCTTTGGCTTTGACATACCAAAAGAAGGCATCTTCAAATCTGGCATGTTAAACTTGCCTTTTGGACCTTTGAGATCAATGTCAGGAGCATCCAAATCGGCATTTAATTTTGGAGCTTTAATGCCTCCACCCAATTTTGGTCCAGAAATGTTTAAATCTGCATCTGGAAGATTCACATCAAAGTCACCATCTGGACCTGATATCTTTGGCTTTGACATACCAAAAGAAGGCATCTTCAAATCTGGCATGTTAAACTTGCCTTTTGGACCTTTGAGATCAATGTCAGGAGCATCCAAATCGGCATTTAATTTTGGAGCCTTGAGATCTCCTTCAAAATGTGGTGCAGATATATCTAGGCCTCCTTTCATCTTTGGCATTTTAAGGTTTGCATCAAGGTCTGGGCCAGATAACTTTGGCCCAGACAGATTGAATTTAGGCATTTTTAAGTGAGGTCCTTTGATGCTCCCTCCTGGTCCGTCAAGGTCAATGTTGGGTCCACTAACATTTCCACCAATATTTGGAGCAGAAATATCGAAATCTCCCTTTGGTGCTTTAAGGTCCACATCCAGATCTGGGGCATTAAGTTTTGGACCAGACATCTTGGGCATTGAAAACGTTGGCTTCTTCAACTTTAAATCAGGACCATGAAGGTCGATATCTGGTGCATTCACATCAAATCCAATATTCGGGGCCTTCAGATCAACCTTTGGTTTTTTTATACCTCCTCCAAGTTTGGGTCCTGATAAATTAAAATCTGCATCTGGAAGATTTACATCAAAGTCACTATCTGGACCTGATATCTTTGGCTTTGACATGCCAAAAGAAGGCATCTTTAAATCTGGCATGTTAAACTTGCCTTTGGGACCTTTGAGATCAATGTCAGGGGCATCTAAATCCGCATTTAGTTTTGGACCTTTGAAATCCCCTTCAATGTGTGGTGCAGATATATCTAGGCCTCCCTTCATCTTTGGCATTTTAAGGTTTGCATCAAGATCTGGCCCAGACAATTTTGGACCAGACAGATTGAATTTAGGCATTTTTAAGTGAGGACCTTTGATGCTCCCTCCTGGTCCATCTAGGTCAATGTTAGGTCCACTTAAATTTCCACCAATATTTGGAGCAGAAATATCGAAATCTCCCTTTGGTGCTTTAAGATCAACATCCAGATCTGGGGCATGAAGTTTTGGACCAGACATCTTTGGCATGGAAAATGTCGGCTTCTTCAACTTTACATCTGGACCATGAAGATCAATATTCGGTTCATCAACATCTAATCCAATATTTGGTGCCTTGAGATTTAATTTAGGTGTTTTGACACCTCCTCCTATCTTTGGCCCAGATAGGTTAAGATCAGCATCTGGCAGATTAACATCAAAATCACCATCTGGCCCTGATATCTTTGGCTTTGATAGACCAAAAGAAGGCATGTGAAACTTGCCCTTTGGACCTTTGACATCAATATCTGGAGCTTCCAAATCAGCATTCATTTTTGGTGCTTTGAGGTTTGCATCAATATGTGGTGCAGAAAGATCTAGCCCACCTTTCATCTTTGGCATTTTAAGATCTACATCTGGCCCAGACAATTTTGGCCCAGCCACATTGAATTTTGGCATTTTTAAGTGAGGACCTTTGATGCTCCCTCCTGGTCCATCAAGGTCAATGTTAGGTCCACTAAAATTTCCACCAATATTTGGGGCAGAAATATCAAGATCTCCCTTCGGTGCTTTAAGGTCGACATCTACGTTTGGGCCATGAATCTTCGGACCGGACATTCCAAACTTTGGCATGGAAAATTTTGATTTTTTAAATTTTGCATCAGGACTGTGAATATCAATGTCAGGTGCATCAACATCCAATCCCATCTTTGGGGCTTTAAGATCAACTTTCGGTGATTTTATTTTCCCCCCAAAGTTTGGTGAAGATATATCTAAATTAGCATCTGGAAGATTTACATCAAAATCACCCTCTGGCCCTGATAGTTTTGGCTTTGACATACCAAATGAAGGCTTATTTAATTCTGGCATATTAATCTTGCCTTTGGGGCCTTTTACTCGAATGTCCGGGGCTTCCAAATCAGCATTCAGTTTTGGTGCTTTGATGCCTCCCTCAATGTTAGGTGCTGATATATTTATATCTCCTTTTGCCTTTGGCTTTTTGAGGTCTAAATCAAGATCTGGTCCAGAAACTTTTGGTCCAGACAAACTGAACTTGGGCATTTTCAATTTTGTCCCTTTAATACTTCCTTCAGGGCCATCAAGATCAAAGTCAGGCCCACTAACCTTTCCCCCTACCTTCGGAGCAGACAGATTAACATTTCCCTTTGGTGATTTTAGATCAACGTCAACATCTGGTCCATGTACCTTGGATCCAGACAAACTAAATTTTGGCATCGTTAGTTTGGGTTTTTTTAATTTTGCTTCGGGTGCGTTAACATCAATATTCGGTGCATCAATGTCCAATCCAACGTTTGGTCCTTTGATATCAGCCTTTGGCATTTTCATGTTACCCCCTATTTTGGGTGCTGAAACATCAAAGTCTGGACCTTCAATTCTTCGTGCAGGAACATTTACATTTCCCATTGGTGCTTTGAAATCAATATGTGGCATCTGAACCTTTTGTGACCCTGACAACCCAAATTTTGGTAATGTCATTTTCGGTAATCCAATTGTTGAGTATGTTCCTTCATTTTTCATACGAGGATTATTCATGTCAATATTGGGACCCTTTACATTTGGTCCAGATATACCAACATTGGGTGATCTGAATTTACCCTCTGACCCTTCGAATGTAATTTCATGTGGCCCAAGTGTGTAACTTGTTGCCTTTGGCTTCACTCTGAAGTCCCCTGTGGCATCACCAGAAACACTGGCGCTCCCAAAGCTTGGAAGTGTTGCGTCAAATTCTCCACGTTTTCTTGGTGCCTGTGGACCTTTAAAATAGAGCGAAGTTGAGTAATTTCCTTCCGGAGCCTCCATCTGAAACAAAACACAAAACAGTTTACGCTTTAACAAGTGTATAAAGTGCATTATAAACATAGCTTACATGAATAAAAACAAGTGATACACAAGCAAGCATGAAATGAGTTAAATGATGACGCCACCCTGCTGCTCTATTTCAGACCGAGAGCAAGTGAGGGCTTTACCATTCTGGCGAATTGCCCGATGGTGCTGGATGTAATTACCAGCGAAACGTCGTATTCAAACTGTAAATGTTGTGGATTCACTCTTCAACACACCGGTGGGCTAAAGTAGTGAACTATTTGTCTTTTGTCAACGTGACACTTTTTTGCTGATTGGCCGTGTCGGGTGGTGGAGGGTTATGACACATTAATAAATAACGCGATCTAACCCAAAAACCTTTATTATGAACAAGCAAGCATATGTAAATACCGAAATGTCTATAATCATGGGTGTTTTTGAGTGCACAAATATATGTATAAAGTGACTCTGTTTATGATTGCTTATATGGGGGCATGTACATATGAATTGTTATCAATGTTTAACAATCGTGTTTTAAACAACACAAGTGTAGCGTTGTAAATATTGACGAATAAACTTCTTTATGAGGCACACGTTGTTTATTGTCTTTCACTACAGGGTCCCTAGCAGGAAGGGTATATCGGTCCCCCGATACCTGGGCGCTATGGCCTCCGGACTATACGGGACCTAACTCTGGTCACCCGTTCCCTATCGTCCTCCGGCTAGGACCTAGGGGAGGCTAACTGACCCCGACCACCTGGTCCCTGGGTCCTGACCACTGTCCTCACTGAGCTCTACAGCCCTTAGAAGGGCTGTAGAGCTTGGGGTCCAGGGTCCTGTCTGCCAGGGACCTATTCTCCCTTGACCACTGGCCTCACTGAGCCCTTAGAAGGGCTGTAGAGCTTGGGGTCCAGGGTCATGTCTGCCAGGGACCTATTCTCCCTTGACCACTGTCCTCACTGAGCTCCAGCCCTTAGAAGGGCTGTAGAGCTTGGGGTCCAGGGTCCTATTCTCCAGCCCGGTCTTCTGTCTTCGGCGTGTAGATAACTGAGCCAGAGCTCTCTGAGCTCTCTGAGCTCTGGCTCATTTACCCGTTCGTGGCCGGCTCCGCCCTGACCACGCCTTCCTTCTGGAACCTTCTGGAAGGTGACATCATTCCCCCGGTTCCTCCCCCACCCGGGGGCCCCGGGAATGTGTCCTAGGATCCGTTAACCAGGATTCGCCGTTGGCCTCTCTCTGGCCCATGGCATTTGCCCTGGCGAGGTAACGCCTCTGCACTCTGCTGACAGTAAGTGGAACTGCGGGGCTGTAGCATGGTGAGTGACAATCACTCCTACACAAGCAACAAAATCTCAGTCTCCCCTCCATGTAAGAATATTATTTGATATCCAGCCATATATATTTCTCAAAAAATGTAAAGGAAAAACCAAATACTAAATACTTCTCTTGAAGCATTGTTAACTGTATAATTAGTTTTTTTTTGTAAATATGAATTGCTGAAAAACTACTCTGCACAATTTAATTACATGACATATGTAGTCACACTCCTGGGTGCTGTAACAACGGTTGGCTTTAAAATAATTAACCATTGCACGGTACAGAAAGAAAATGTATAAAAAATAACGCGTAACGGTGAACACAGAGTTAATTCTGCGGTGGACGGACAGCGGCTAGGACAAGTGAGGCAATGTACGTATCTGGGAAACATTCTGACAGACGATGGTAGATACTCGAAGGACATTAGAGCCATGACTGTCATGGAGAAAGCGGAATTGAGCAAGAGAAGAATACTATATCTATGGGACCTTTTGCCAGTATCAAAATGATAAAAACATAGCGAATAGGCTTTCCCCTTTCCGGCAATAAAACAGGTCTTAAGATATTCTTAGCTCTTTCGGTAAAGTCACGTTGAAGGGAAACAATATATTTATATATATAATTATTTTATTGTTTCCCTTCAACGTGACTTTACCGAAAGAGCTAAGAATATGAATTACTCCAGTCACGAAAGCTTTAAATCAGGTCTTAAGATGTTTAAACACCAAATCGATACCTATTGCAAGGCATCAAGTCTGCATTAACCACACATACGTGTGGCAAAACATGCAAACAAAAATACTCTGATTATGTATGCATTGTCCTTTAAACTGATTGGCCTACACCAAGGAGAGCCTTCTTTATGACCTTGTCTCACAAGTGTTAGAATTCTGCTAAAAAGACAAATTAAACTATGACATTTAAAGCTTTCGTAACTGCAAAAACGCTGCCAAGCTTAGCAGTGTTCATTGGAGCGCCGTCTTTCCGAGAGTTCTGTTTCTTCACCTGAGGAAGGCTACTTGCGTTGTGGCCGAAACGTCGAGAGAATTTTATTTTATTATGTTTTATTTTTATTATTTTATTATTTCCCTTCTACGTGACTTTACCGAAAGAACCAAGATGATAAACTATGACACTTTTTATTTATTTTACCAGGTAAGGCCCACTGAGCTATAAAGCTCTTTTGTCAGATGCGACCTGGCCACAAATGATAGCCCAACCAAGTGGCTTATCACATAGAAATTTATAGCAGCCAAATACTCTCAATGCACCTTTCAAAATGTGGAGGGAAAAACTGGAGGGATCGGAGAAAAATCCATGCGACCATAGGGAAAACATGCAAACTTCAAAAATACAGCAGGCGCCAGGGTTGGGATCAAATCCATGAACCCCTGTTTACCAGGCGAGGTAGTTATCACCGTGGCGACTTAGCGGAGAGTTGAAGAAGTGTCAAGTGATGATGCTAACATGTGGGGTGTAGTGTTGCATGCAGCAGAAACTGGGACTGGGAAAGAAAGACACTAGATGCCTGTACAATCTTGAAATGAGGGTTGTGGCATGGAATGCAGTAAATCATGTGGACGGAGATAAAGAGTAACGTGGAAGTTTCTAGAGAAACTTCAATAGGACAGAAATCGAATTAGAATTGGACACATTCTCGGAGCTAAAGCTTGATGAAGGAAGTATTTAAAATGATGAATATCAGAGAAAGAGGCCAAAAGGCAGAAACAAATAAATGGTATGAAGTGAAATGCAGAAGACAGCTCACGTTCAGACAGGGTGGGTTAGGAGTTTTAGTCAAAGACCTGCTATTTTGTAGAGGACTATATAAGAATACATAGTCACCTCATAGGAGTCTGTTGTGACATCCAGAGTCTCCGCAGAGGCAGAAAGCCGCGGCTTGATCTTCTTGTTGAAGATTCTTTTGTAGCACTGGTCAGTTGTTTCACTCTACATGCAGCACATAACACAGGGCACATTGGCAGAGATTGAAGGAAAGGCCAGCTCTGTCAACAATGGGTATGTCAATGTTTCCCACGGATATATCTATAGTGAGGGAAAAAAGTAATTGATCCCCTGCTGATTTTGTACATTTGCCCACTGACAAAGAAATTATCAGTCTATAATTTTAATGGTAGGTTTATTTGAACAGTGAGAGACAGAATAACAACAAAAAAATCCAGAAAAACGCATGTCAAATATGTTATAAATTGATTTGCATTTTAATGAAGGAAGTAAGTATTTGACCCCTCTGCAAAACATGACTTAGTACTTGGTGGCAAAACCCTTGTTGGCAATCACAGAGGTCAGACGTATATATAGAATAATTCATGAGTGTAACTAAGATTCTGTGGTCTCACTTTGTGGCCATGAGCACTTTCTGAAGACTTTAGCTAAATAATTGCATTATTGTACGAAGGAAATAATAATGGGCTGGTGTCAAGGCTAAGATTTTGGCTAGGGCCTGTTACTTAAATGGTATACATTTTTCAGCATAACCTTTTCATGGTACGTCACTTTTCCATGAAATTATCCACCAGTCCTCTACACTTTGCTTATGCTCTTGGCAGAACTCTGTTAACACAACAGGGTATGCAAGTGTGACCGGCTCGCCCTATCCCTCTCCTGTGATCGTAACAAGGGGACAGGCCGGTTAATAAAGACAACAATAATAGACAAGTTTGGAGACAATGAGTGGATACTCTGCTTTTTGTTCTGCCCTCCTCTTGAGGATCGAGTGACTCTACCACCGAGGCACACCAGAGGGTTGTTGAATGGCAAATCTTTATTTCAAAGTGTTCTTCCGAGGAGCATTTGTGCACCTGTAATTATGACCAGATGTACACCAATCGACCCCACATTACACAACATCTCATTGCTCAATCCTTGTACAGCGTACATCTGAATCTGATAGATGCACTGTACCCTGAATTGATTACTCCACTGGTGGGCGTGGTCTACTGTGCAATCACATGTGTCTATGGGTCCAATCCATGGTCATCATTAACTCCATTCATAACTATACGTGTGATTCATTACATTAAGGCCATGCTGGCTACATAAGCGACCACACCCAGCCCCCCTTAGGGTTGTAGGAAATGACTTAGCACGTTTGTGTATTTATTTACACTTGTTTACCAGTTAAGCCTCAAAACTCCTTTTAGAAGGAAGGGTCCTGGCAAGTTTTTTTTTCGCAGGAGATGACGTTGCTCTGTGTAAATCTCAAATGCGTCGTCTGCTGCAAGGGAACATTTGCAGCATGGGGATGTTTTGGCCAATACCGGTAACATGTTACGTTTTTGTTGTTGTTATTGTTGTTACCTGCGGGAGGAAAATCAGAGAACCCAGAGAACAAACTCAAGCAGCACAGGGCGGTAGAACATACCAAGTCCGGGGTCGGGAACCAAACCCAGGTGCTGTTGTACTGCTCCGCTGTGAGGCACACGCGTTACGAACGAGCCACCCAATGCCTTTCACGCGAGACAAAAGCTAATTTAGCTAAAGTGGCCGAGTCACTGCTCAGGGGGGGTACGATTTGTGGGGGGTGGGGGGGGTCGATGTCTGCCCGCCCATTTGCAACTTGTGTTCGTGATTCCTACCCTTTGGTCGTATTCGGTAAAGTCACGTAGGTAAAAAAATAAAATAACAAAAATCGCGACGTTTCGGCCACAACACAAGTGGCCTTCATCAGGTGAAGGGACCGGACTGTCCAGAGGACAGCGTTGGAGTGATTCCTACCATGCCCAGGTTTGGCCCTTGAAAGCTGTAGTCTGGGGACCGCAAGGTTGGCGAGTAGACATCGGCGTCGTAGGGGTCGGCCAGCAGGCCGTCCACAGACCCTCGGCGCAGTCGCAGGCCAGTCTTGTACTTGTCTGACATCTGCAGGAGCCTCATGGCGTCCTCCCTCTTCATGTCCTTGAAGTAAATGGTCGCCGACACAATCTGGTCTCCTGCATGCAGAAGGGAGGGAGGGAGGGCAATATCTTTGTTGATTCAATGTTGCCTGCACATTTTCAATCATGCTAATTGCTCTTAGTGGCCTGCTGCCTGGTGGACGATTTAAACGCAGAGCGCTGCACCCTAACGAACGCGTCCCTTGTCTGCGACAATCTCGCGTCAGTCTTAGCAGGCGCTTGAGTTTTATTTTTGTAGGACAGTCGGGAAGGCTCACTCCGACTGCCAGGAGCTAGGAGCCTGTGGCCCAACCACGAGACTGAAATTGATGTTGGAGGGGGCGGGGCAAATTGGGGGGGAGGGGCCAGGGCCATCAGAGGGAGGGGCCAAAGCTGACATGTGGAGGGTGGGGCCATTTGGGAATAAGTATTGACCCAGTTGGTGAGATTTAACCCTCGTTTGTAATATGTGTTTCCATCTATTCATAATAATAACAACATATATGTCAATCATTAAATAAGCCCTTGTACTTTCATTACAAGTTCAAAAGCCTGATGCCAATGGAAAGCGCCAAGGAGATAAGAGCAATACAATTATTTCTCGAAAAACAGTGAGAACACAGATGCGCACTAATGCACAAAGGAACGCGCCTGCCTCCAAAGCAGAAACTTTTAGATATTTGATTATAAAATAATAAAATAAACATTTAAAACCTATGCCACAAAAATTGATGGGCTTAAATTTACTCTCCCATGACTCTTGTTGGTGAGAAGTAACATGGAGAGAGAGGTGATGGCACTCTCCATAAGCCAAGCACTAAAAGCCCCCCCCCCTCCACCACCCCCTCCACCCCCCCTTACCATAGCGCCGGCAAAAAAAATGTGGCTCTGGAAACGAGCTAACTTCTCGGTGGGACGCGCAACCTTCCCGGCTCACCTTCATTGACTTGTAAGTTCTGCCGTAGAGAGTCCTTCTGCACATCCTTGATGAAGATGCCTTCCTGTCCACGGTCCTCGATCGAGAAGTCGTCGGATGTGAGCCCTTGGGTCTTGTCCAGGACCACGCTGTGTTCCTCCATGCTGGCTTCTTTTGACGGCAGGCGTACACGTTCTACGCCACCTCAACGTGAGCCTCTCTCAGTTCTCTCTTTGTCTTGTGTGTGTCTGTGTATTTCTGAAATGTTCAGTAGCGTGTCTTCAAACGTTTCACGCTCGCCGAACTCTCGCGTATGGCCCTTTGTCGCTTGATTTTCTCACGTCGCCGCCGCTATTCAAACGGAGCTCATGGTCGACTGAAATTTACCTGTTTGAACAGGAGACAATGACAAAGATTAGTAGGGTGACATTTATTAAATGAGATGTGCGCACCTCATACTGAAATACACAGTCAAGTAATATTTTCTAACATCTAGCATTCCAATATGTACATAGCCGCTGTATGTTGAACTTTTTTCGCACCGTACGTAGCCGACTGTGCTAATCGGAGGTGACGGCATTTATTATCGTACAGGTATTTTAAAGCGACGTGTAATTTTGTCTCTATGGTGAAACTACAAAAAAAATTGGCGGATCCTCTAATTTTTTACGCACTGTGCTAATAAACTAAAAATGTCGGCGGAAAATAAGTTGCGGCGTTCGCAAATATTCAGTAGCCAGTTGCTTCACGACTCCTGAGAGGCCTAACCCCAAAAACAAACGTGGATTATTGTATGGGCTACAATCTTTGTTTCTTCGCACACAGTGTATATATAATATATTTGTATGGTCATCACCACAATCGTGTGCTCTTCGAAAATAGTAGCCATACTCTTCTACTAAACCTATCGAATCTATATATTTTTTTTATTTCACTCCGGTAAGGCCCACTGAGCTATATAGCCCTCTTTCAGAAGCAACCTGGCTATCACAAATGATAGCTCAATAAAGCACTGTCAGATGCGTTTCTGCGGCCATCTGCAACGCTCTTCATTCCCATATTAAGAAGCCACTGGAGCTATGCACGAGTAAATCTAGATTTAAAACTCATTTCTTTCTAACTGCTTTTTGTGTTTAGTTTGCTGTCCCTCCGCCCGCACCTGTAATTATCGAGATTGGCTACGTTATGGTGCGAAAAAAGTTCAACATAGACATACGCATACAAAGTGGCTTATGATGTGGAAACTTATAGCAGCCAAATACTCTAAGGACATGTTTCTAAATGTGGAGGGAAAAACCGGAGGACCCGGAGACAAATCCACACGACCACGGTGAGAGAGCGATAGAGAGAGAGAGTCACGCAAACTCCAAACATACAACAGGCGTCCAGGATCGCAATCGAACCCGCGACCTCCTGCATACCAGGCGACGCAGAAAACACCTCGCGAGTGCGTCTCGATGCAGGTGTGTGTCACCTGCGTGGCTCCACCCCAGCTTTTCTTCCCCCCACCCACCCCACCAGCTGGGCCAGTAACACCAGGCTCAGGTGCAGGATAGGAGAGATCACTCCGAGAAACCCGAGTGTTGCTCAGGTCTCTCGGTTGAAAACATCAAGAGCCGCCTGTGCGAGCAAGCGGCATTGTTTTCGATAAAAAAAAACTGCAGAACGAAAGGTTAACTGTGTGCACCCTAGTCCGTGTACACGACGCACGTGTGCGCACGGCGGTGGCGGCGGGGGGGGGCTATCGTGCAATTCATTTAAAAACACGCACGCACCGTTCTGTTGAGCGCTTCAGACTTCGCCGTACATCTTTAGTTATCGACGTTGCAGCCGACTGCGTGAGTACTTCTGTCAACTTGCAGATGTACACACGTATTGGTCGTAACAAAAAATATATACATTTCGATTAATAAGAAATGTTCTTACAAATAGAGGAGTGTTTTTCGGTTGAAAATGCAAACGTTAATATTCAACCGCTTACATTACTATGCTGTACGCTGGGAGGAGCAGCAGAGGGCAGTGCATAATAACAGCTATTGTTGGACAGTCCTGGTTGGTATGCCCCCCCCCCCCTTACCTTCAACCAACCCAACGTGGTGAAGTATGGTCCAAAAAACCCCCCACAACTCGCACGGCGCGGGAAGGCCCGAAACCAGCAGTAGATTGACAGAAATGGCTAAATACAATCATGCCCCGGTTTAAGTCTCCCGTCGTCGCCTTATTATTAACACCGCTACCCGATGTGCGTCGCCTAAACCCTACGCTCACGTCGCTGACAGCATCGCCATCCGTCCTTTCTCGTTATCCACCGCCTCTCAGCCTTCGCCTCCACCACCTACCCTGAAAATCGCTCTGATTTACGTCGTTTAGATATTCGTCGTCGCGCGTTTCAGGAAGGGATCCCAGACGCAAACTATTTTTTTTTAGTTTTGGCATGTAAGGCCCACTGAGCTATTAGCTATTTCTCAGAAGCGACCTGGCAACAATTCACAAATTGACGAAGTGGCTCATCGTGTGGTGATTTATAGCAGGAGCCAAATACTCTAAACGCACGTTCATTCTAAATATTGAGGGAAACGACGGAGGGCACTGAGAAAAATCCACGCGACCACGGGGAGGACATGCAAACTCGGAACATACAGCAGGCGTTCGCACCGGGATCAAACCCACAACCTCACGTATACCGAATAAAATAGTTAACATCCCGCCACCATAGAGATATGCATATGAACACATGCACACATCCCCATTCGTACGCATACATTTATCATTGTTGTTTGCGTGGAATGTACATATGACTGCATGATTTGTCACCAGCTAAAACCATCTCAACTGGCAAAACCAGCTCCCTCTTGCAGAAATTCCTTTGCGCGGGGTGTGCCCGGCCAGAAGGCTTTTTTTGTGTCATATAATTCCATTCATATAATGCCATCGACCCACCACACACCCAAAAGCAAACCCCCATGAAAATCCAGTTGGGCGAGACGATCCGGTGATCTTACAGTTGCCACGACCTTTATAGTGTGGCCGTATGAGCCACAGGGCACTTTGGTGTGACTAATAATAATAGTAACCACGAGGAATTTCTCATGTGCTCGAGAGCTCGGCGATGGTTGATTTCGGGGGGTTGTACCGCTCCACGTATCTGGAGCTCCTTCACTTCAGGCTGAGCAAAAACTACGGGAGGCCTAGGAACCAGGTTCAGACATCGCCCCAACACTGATGATTGCCATGGCTGGAAAACGAACTCGGGTAATTGGATACACAGCGAAAGATAAAGGTCCCCCAATATTGTAAAGCCTTTAACAGATTGTTGGAGCAAGTGCTGCGAGTGAGCACGTATTAAGTGCCAGATCAGTACACGAGGGGGTGGGTGGCTAACACCACACACCCCAGCCACCTTCGAGTACTCATTTACTGCTGAGACGATGTTTACACACTGCACCGAGTATTCATTTACTGCTGGAGACGATGTTTACACACTGGACCGAGTACTCATTTACTGCTGGAGACGATGTTTACACACTGCACCGAGTACTCATTTACTGCTGAGACGAGCTAGGTAAGGCTCAGGACCGGTTCAAATATCACGCGCTACTGATGGCAACTTCCTGAACAGGCTCCCAGCGTGTGCATTGAAACTCCAAAATCGTGTCGGGGAGCTACACGAGCAACTTAATTCATAAATGCGGCGCCGGTTTTTCCACGTGGCAGCGTCGCAGACGTAAATTATTTAGCAGTGTTTAGCACCTGCAAACCTTCGGTTCGTATTGCAGATTATCTGGTGCAGACGCCTCTCCGCGCGCATCTGACATGTACCGGCACAATGGACCTTTTGTCGGGGTCAATGCCATTTTGCGCCTTTAAAGATCATCGAGTGTCTTGTAAGCAAGCAGGCGAGTGGAGGTTTTTTGTGGACGTTTTTTTTAAATGTCACCTTTTGGTTCTCGCTTAATCGTTGTACCACGTCGTTTTACGGAAACAGCAACAACAACAAAAATTACCGTGAAGATGTGTGAAGTGTACCTTTTCAAAGCAAAGTGCGAGATAGATATTTTTTTGGAAGTAAATGGTCAATATTGTGGTGCCACTGGTTTGCGCTGCAGTTTTCATCAGGGATCAGGCTTTGTATTGTTTTGTTGATACTGTTTTTCTGTGTTTTATTTGGTGAATTGTGTGAGCGTTGTTCAAGGTAATCTTACTTCCCTTTCAAATGTCCTTGTCAATTAACGCAACTGTTCCAATTCCCATAATAGGTATGGAGCCTGGTTGTCCCTTGAGGGAGACTTTCAGTCCCAACTCCAGGAAAAACTCGGCTTATTGCGGGATGATGTGGTGGACCCGATAAACTCTGACTAAAAACTACTTTTACTGGTAGGAAGCTCCTGGTTACACCAGCCCACAGGGGGTTATTGTGTCCGTCCGTCCTGCATCCAAAAATGGGAGGGGTGGGGCTGGGTGAAGAGGTGAGGGTGGGGAGGGGCTGGGTGGGGAGGGAGGGGCTGGGTGGGGAGGGGAGGGGCTGGGTGGGGAGGGGCTGGGTGGGGAGGGGAGGGTGGCGAGGGGCTGGGTGGGGAGGGTGGGGAGGGGCTGGGTGGGGAGGGGCTGGGTGGGGGGGGCTGGGGAGGGGCTGGTCACCCCGTGGTGCCCTTATAAAACTCAACGTTTAACCTACTCACGCCGGCTTGTGCCCGCCCTCACAGTCGAGCATATTTGCGGAATACACCACGTGGTGCCGCCGTTGACCCTGGCCACTGACCGAGCAACCCAACGTTCCTACCAGCTCCCTCCGCAGGAATGTGTTTAATTTACCAGGTATGGCCTACTGAGATATATAGAGCTCTTTTTCAGAAGCCACCTTGCCACAAATGATAGCTCAACGAAGTGGCATATCATCGTGCGGAAATTTACAGCAGCCAAATACTCTTAAATGCCTGTTTCTAAATGTGGAGGCAAAAACCGGAGGACCTGGAGAGAAATCCACGCCACCACGGGGAGAGAGACATGCAAACTCAAATATACAGGCGTCAGGATTGGATTCTAACCCATGACTGCCTGTATACCAGGCGTGGTAGTTAACATCTCGCCACCGCGGCGGGGTGGCTTCGGCACGTAATTCTATTCTTCGTGATCAGTGGCGGCTCGTGACATGTCCACTAGGTGGGGCTGTTGTGAGTGACCTCTGAAAAAGATGGTGTTCTAATTCAGAAAAAAACCTCGTCACGTTATTGGCCTCCCCGTGAAAGTGATATAACTTTATATATACCAACGTTGAGGCATTCATAAACAATACGAAATAAAACAACGAAGCACTCAAACGCTGTCCCCATGACCCTCACGTCCACATGACCCTCACGTCCACACTACACAACACTTCATTGGACCTCCTTTGCCAGTACCAAAATATAATAAGAGTTTTTCCCCTTTTTCTGGCAACAAAACTGAAACCTTTTTTTTACAAGGATTCATGTCTGCATTAACCACAATACTTGCACTCAAAATGCAAACAAAAAACACACTGATCATATATGCATATATGCATTGTCCTTGAAACGCCTTTTGGCGTCATCTGGTCTAGCACCAATTGAGACTAGGCTCTAAAGAAAGCTGTCTCTGGTGTGGACCAATCAGTTTCAAGGACAATGCATATATAAAAAACTCTATTATAATATTACACTTTGACACTGCCAAAAGCCTAGAGCGTGTAGGCCGTGACCTGCTCAATTTGCACGGTGCCACCTCGCCTTGTGACGTCGTCTCTCATTGCAGCCACGGGCGCCTTTTTCACCGCCCTGAACGGGTCTCAAACGGCGTGGCTACAACGCTAGAAGCTCGTCGCAAGGAACGAATGGGAAATCTCTCACTCGGACGCCTTCACAGCTGCCCTGAGATCTCACCGAGGCACAAGTCAGACTGTGGTGTTGCAGCGGCTTATAATATGAACAACTTGAAATGTTATCTTCACTAGGCAATTCACGCTGAAAGAATATTTCTTTTTTTAAACACAACAAAACTATTTATAGAAAAGTATATTTTTTTTATTCGAAAAATTATTTCTCATCTCCAGCGGCTTGGTGGGGTGGCACCCCAACGGCCCAAGTTGGCGAAGCGTGCCTGACCGCGATCTTATCCGCAAATGTATCGCATGTAAACACAGAAAGGCGTTCGTACTTCATGCTGTGTGTGTGCTAACCGCCACTTCACCACTCCTCCTACGTCTTTCTCATGCAGGCACAGGTGTAAAATGGTAATTGTGTTGTAGGGCGGGCCCTCACTGTGTGACTGAAACACATACACCTTCTCACCTGAAGCCAAACACACCCAACACTGTTGAGGGAAAATGTTCTCAGAAACCCCACCCTGGTCACAAGTAACATTTCTCAAGTGGCCTCACGGCTGTGCATTCAGTGTTGTCGCAATAAACTGACCGTGACATGACATGTACGCGTCACGTAAATGTGACGGCGGTCGAGCAGATGAGCGTTTGGCTGCTCAATGCAGAGGTTCGCGATTCGACCCTCGCAGTCGCCCAGGTTGAAACGACGTGCAGGTCAAGTAACCATAAGAATACAATACCATCCGCTTCACACTGGGTGGTAAATATCCCGATAATTTATTCGACAATAGAAGAGATGCCACGCGTGCCGGCAGCGCGTTCAAAATTTGCCTATTTCTGAAACATGGCCCTGCAAATTACTCATGGTAAGTGGGCACACACAAAGCAATCTTTGCTCCCTGCTGCGAAACTTAGCAGGACCCTGTAGAAAAAAAAGTATCATATATAAATGGTAGAATTTTTAATATACGGAAAATTTGGAAGAGTGGTGGTGGAATGGTGCTTTGGAAGTTTGGCGACCCAAGTTTGATGCCCTGTCGTGGCTGGCATCAGTGTTGAGTGATATAGTACTGGACCTGGATCATCCCATACCATCGCCAACTCGCGCGGACCAATGTGGTGAAGTATGCTCAAACAATCACTGCAGCTGACAGCGTGGGGAGGTCTTTGTCCAGCATTAGTTTGACATATGGCTTTGCAATACTGATAATTATGAAAATATCCCAGGATGCAATAAAATGAGTGTTTGGCTTGTGCGAGGAAACCAGTGTAGCAATAAAAATGTCCACATATGTGAGGCAGTGACGTGCGGTGAGGTCAATGGCTGGGGAGGTACTGGCTAGTGTCAGAGCCAGATTCACACACGGAGAGGGGGGTGGCCTCATGGAAGGGGCGTGGCCTCATGGAAGGGGCGTGGCCTCAGTGAGGGGGCGTGTCCTCACTAAGGGGGGCGTGTTAGACACGTCCCCTTTCGTGAGGCAGATGTGATAGCTGCCTCCCCTGGTGCTTTTTCATTGCAGTTTCATGACGAGACCAGCGAGCCTAAATATCTTTATACACGTACGTGAAATAAGTTACCTGGAGTATGTAAGGCGAGGACATGAAATGAAGGGGTCTACAAACATGACATTGGTGACATACTGAGATAGTAACAGACACGCGTTTATTGCCCGCGCTCCATCCAGTTACTGAGGGGTTGCGCAATCAGAGGGGAGGCTGAGATCGTCGCTGCCTCACCTCTCGTCTCTTCCTGTATAATGCAGCGAAGCTCCGCAAATTTGGCGATTTTGACTCTAAAAATGATTGAAATCGTACAGAAATTAAATAACACAGATCAGTGGGAAAAAAATCTTAACATTTATTTTATTTTATTATTCTTTTTTGTTACTTTTCGTAACAGCTATTTTCATTGGGGTATGACAGGTGAGGCTGTGTCTCCCCTGACCGCACGTCCCCGTTGTGAGGATAACACTCAAGAGTTCCTCACAGATGGATACAATGGTTTTTTTTTCTGCTTCATTGCCATCGTCTGGCTACGTTGCAGCTCTGGGGGTTCGGGAGTTCCGCAAATGTGCAAATGTGTCCGATCTCACAACCCTTCCGTCTCGCAAATTTGCGGATTCCGGGCGAGCGTCACTGCGCCCATAAATGCAACGTCGCCTTCTCGCGACTGACCCCCACGTGCGATGCGAGTGGGGGGCGGGGGGGTTGACACGTGAGAGGTTCTCTCAATAGCAGCAGCAGCAGCAGCAACGACAACAAAAATAAACAAAAGAAAAATGCCCCGCGGCTTCAAGATGTCGCACATGGTCATCAAAGGAGTTCGCATTTGCTGATGAGATGCCGCCCATCCCACGTCCCGAGCAGCAAAATGAAAACGTTTAAAATTTAAAATGTTTGGGGGAGAAAAAAAAAGAAGCGATTTACGCAATTGCATGGCTAAATCATGAGCCGCGGCCTGTGTTCATTATTTATTTAAATTGTTTACCTTTTTTTTCGGGTTCACGAGCACGGAGGTCGCACGCGCGCGCCTGCGATAACGGGCGTGTAACGAAAGCTTGACAAGGGATCATTGGAAAAAAAACAACATATATAGTTCCAGTCGGGGTTGGAATGCACGAGTGTAAAATGTAAGCAATGTAAACCGGTTTGTTTTACAATAGAAAAACACATGAATACTTGTTATGGAAGACATCTGGCCAGCGTGTAAGAGTAGGACAAATAGCCTTTAGGGGGGGGGGGGGCGAGGGGGTCTTCATAGCTGTTACGTCGAGCGGAGAACCTTCCTGCCAGCAGTGGCGAGAAGTAGCAATTGCAGGACTGCCCATGTACCTCTTGTTTGGGTTACTACACGTGTCACAAATCACCCCCCACCCCTCACAATTCAAGGAACGAATGCAATTATTTTCCAAAAGGGATACAGTACTCTTTTTTTTATTTTTCCATTCTGGTGACTATAACGGCCTCTAGTGGCTGCAGGGGTCATGCAAACTCATCACGTATGACGGAGTTCTTCACTCTCGCCGATAAGGCATCATGAGTGTGAGGGCCGCCAGCAGATTTGTAACCATTGGGGGTTTGACAGCGCGATGATGATGGGGGGGTGTTGTCACGTGGTGTTGTCACGTGGTGTTGTTGGTGTTGACCTGTCAGGGGCCGCTCTAAAGGCCGCCAGGGGCCGCCAGTCGCCCGCGGGCCTTGCAATGAACAACACCGCCATACAACATCGACGTAATCAAAATAACAACAATCTTTGTACGCACGATTTCATACGTGTCCTGTGAGCTTGAGAATAAAAAAATCATCGTGGATCATTACGTCTTTATTCGCTATCACAGTCGTCGTGTGAGTACGTCAGAATGTTTAATATATGGAAATGGTAAATGCGCAACCCTGCAATTCCCCACGCCACCGCCGGTGTAAAGGCCTCCACTCGAGGGAGTTCTAGATTTCCTCCACTTGAGGGCACCTTGGCCTACTCTTCCATAATGGTCAGACGTCTTGGGAAGTGGTGGGAGCAACCCACACTTTATCCCACCACACACGACCTGCCGATCAACTGTGGTGTGCCCATTTAAACTTCTGATACTGCTGACAGGATAGACGAAAGTACGTAATTTGCCAATCATATAGATTATAGAGAAGGGTGCTTCAAATGAAAGAATAGCCGAAAATTAGGCCAAGGTGGGCTATTAAAATCCTTTTGTCAGCAATGTTTGCATGTAACTTGCAACATTGTTCCAAATGAGATGCCCGAGCGCGTGCTCACATTCACGCCGTTGGAAAATAGGACGTGTAACAATAATAGTAATAATTTGCTCATTCATCTCGGTTATTCACATTTGAACCATTTCGTCGTTCAGCGAAATAAATAGCGACGCGCTCAGTTGTGCATTTGGTTTGAGAGCCAGCAATGAGCACGGTTGGCTATGTACGGTGCGAAAGAAGTCCAATGCGCACACGTACACGACAACGCTTTAAACCAGAGAATGCGTCTGAACGCGTTTGATATATATAGTCGAAGCAAGTGAAAAGTTCCACTGTGCATGACATTGAATGCGTTGATTCGATCTGTCCGCCGGAGTCGCCTTGCCTCTACGGCAGCGCTGATAACAGTGGCCTCGTACTTTTTGTCAAAATTAGTTTTCCGCTGCGTTTCGTCATTTTTCAGTTGCATATTAAACGACTCGATTTTGTTTTGGCCCAAAAAAAATGTTCGTTCAATTTTCCCGCGAAAATCCATTTGCAGAGATGTAATTAAATGATACGATGCAATTTTTCTTGTAACATGTTGAATGAGCAATTAGTGAATACTCTAATAGGTCTTACATGGACGTTCACATTTACAGTTTGTCAAGATTCTATTTGTATTTTTAATGAATGCTATTGGCCAGTAGCTGATGGGGTTATTATTATCGTGCGTACATAGCCAGCTGCAATGCAGTACACTGCACTGTACACCCAGCGACCCGAGTTCAATCTCCTAGCCACCGACACATCAGTGGTGAATATCTGAACCCCGTCCTGGACCTCCCCGAAGTTGACTTAAACGAGTGCCTGTTGCGGTGTGCGTCAACGTCAGCACTCTGAGCAAGACAAAGGTGGCTCGGATGTGGTGCTGACCACACCGCACCCACCCCCTCGGGTACCGTGTGACGGTAAAAATATGTGCCAGTGAACAGCACTTGCCCCCTGTCAGTCTATGGAGACTATACGGGAGATCTTTGTCTTTTTTTGGTTTTTGCACGTGCACATGCATGTATGGAATGAGGGACTGGCACTGGCAGCTTTCACGTGTTATAATCCCACTGACATTTCTGGCAATGCAAATCAATAATGGTGGCTGGCGTTTATAATGAAGAAAAAAACGACATCCCGACAGGGGCACAACAATGGCAGTTGGCTGTCGCTGGGCGTGGTGGTGGTGGCCAGCGGCTGTAACCCAGTTGTTTGAGGTGGCGTTGGTCGAAGTGAGATGAGATTATGTGCCAAAAGCCACCCGCCAAGTTGGCGAGACGTTAACTACCACACCCGGTATATGCAGGAGCTCGTGGGTTCGATGCCGGCATTGACGCCTGCATATTTAGAGTTTGCACGTCTTTCTCAACGTGCGTTCAGAGTATTTGTCTGCTGTAAATGTTGTAAGCCACTTCGGTGAGCTATCATTTGTGGCCAGGTCGCTTATTGAACAAGGGTAAAGAAAAGGCAGTTGCAGATAGCTCTGTGAACCATGGCTTACATGGGCAGCATTTTTAATCCGATGGGTCAAAAGTTATTCTGCGAGGAAATGCTGGGATTGGTTTGGCATCGGTGCAAGAGCAGTGCACGGCAGAGGTCGAAGGCCGAGTTGAACGGATGAATTGCCAAACATTTTGCGTCTCTTAAAGCACAAGATATGAACAACAGAAAGGGGAGGTGTAGCCTTGTGGGGCATCTCCAGCGTACAATAACACTGACCGTGTAGCAGATAGGATTCCAAGACTCGGAATTCAAGGGTCCCCGGACGCCATAGCCTTCTCTGACGATCTCCCGGCACAATTCTGGTGAGAGAGACGCATTGAGTTGTTATTACCGGGACAGCCCGTCGTGCAACTGTGCTGGGGTGGAGGAGGATGCTGCCCTCATGATGGATTGTTGCTGTTTCCATGCTGGTCATATCTATGGGTCTCTATATGAGTCTGTGAGTCTCCATGTGAGTATGTGGTCTCTGTGTGAGTCTGTGGGTCTCCATGTGAGTCTGTGGGTCTCCATGTGAGCCTGTGGGTCTCCACGCGAGTATGTGGGTCTCTATGTGAGTATATGGGTCTCCATGTCAGTCTGTGGGTCTCTACGTGAGTCTCTGTGTGAGTCTGTGGGTCTCCATGTGAGTCTGTGGGTCTCCATGTGAGTCTGTGAGTCTCTGTGTAAGTCTGTGGGTCTCCATGTGAGTCTGTGTGTCTCTATGTGTGTCTATGGGTCTCTTTGCGAGTCTCTGTGTGAGTCTGTGGGTCTCCACGTGAGTCTGTGAGTCTCTGTGTAAGTCTGTGGGTCTCCATGTGAGTCTGTGTGTCTCTATGTGTGTCTATGGGTCTCTTTGCGAGTCTCTGTGTGAGTCTGTGGGTCTCCACGTGAGTCTGTGAGTCTCTGTGTAAGTCTGTGGGTCTCCATGTGAGTCTGTGTGTCTCTATGTGTGTCTATGGGTCTCTTTGCGAGTCTCTGTGTGAGTCTGTGGGTCTCCACGTGAGTCTGTGAGTCTCTGTGTAAGTCTGTGGGTCTCCATGTGAGTCTGTGTGTCTCTATGTGTGTCTATGGGTCTCTTTGCGAGTCTCTGTGTGAGTCTGTGGGTCTCCACGTGAGTCTGTGAGTCTCTGTGTAAGTCTGTGGGTCTCCATGTGAGTCTGTGGGTTTCCATGTTAATCTGTAGGTCTCGGTGATGCGATGGATGACGCTACGTACATGCTGGATGGCTACTCCAGCACGTACACAAGCTGAGCACTGCTCTATCCACTGCTAGATTAATTCTGCCTTCTAAACCCGAACACTGCTGACTCAGATGCCAATGAATGGCTTGTGACAATTTGACTGTGTTTCAGTACTTTAGACCTGTATCTTGTTTTTGCCTTGTCCACATGCCATCACCGTACATGTATTATATACCAAAATGCCATTGAATGCGGCATCACGGCAATGCAGGGCGCATAGTTGTCAAATCTCTCGTGATCTCGTGCGACACACAGTACCTGCTAAAACTGAACTTTATTCTAACTGGGAGGAAGGTACACCCATCCACCCAGTGCAGATTTTAATACACGGTGTGCCACGGTGCGCTGGTATGCGGAATTTCATGTGCTGGTATGTATACCAAGATATAATTACCTGTAGACGCCGACCCATTGCCATTCTGTGTTAGTTATTTTTCTAAACCCAAAGCGCGCGTACAGCCAGCAAGGGATGATCTAACCGCGCGCGAATTATAATGATAATTATAGTAAGGTAAGAATAACAATGTTGTTGTTATAATACTGAAATGGGATATGTCATAGAGGACGGCACTGTCTATTCTAGTGTGGCGTAGAGAATATTTATATTGAGCACTTGTAAAAAATATATAATGACGATTCACACGCGCACACGAGCATCTGTGCACACACACACACACATGGGGTCACATTGCACACACACGCACGCAATATACACTACGGATGATCACATATGAATGTATAAAACAAAAACAAACCGAGAAAAAACGATGGTGTTATTATGTTGTGAAGCATCCAAATGTGGCCACATCTGAGTACGCTGCAGGTCACCTTAAACCATGAGGGGTCAGAGGTCAGCCACCAAAGTATGAAGAGGGAAGAGGGATGGGGAATAGTGCAGGGGAGAGCCCCATGTCATTGCGTGCGCCAGGCCCCATGCCCACCCGCACTACCACCGCCGGGCTTAAAAAAAAAAATCTACCGAGGGTCATTTTAAAGAGCGGTGCCACTCCGTGACCAGATGTTGTGTTTGGTGACTGTGTGATCGCAGTTGAGAGTGATATAAATGGACGCCGCATTCGACCGACAGCCAGGATCGTTCAGTCGGTTGTGCAGTGCCGTAGAGCTGTCGGGCATGTGCCGGTGTATCGATTCATCGGTTCACATTTATTATCACGCTCGTGATACTTGCATCGAATTGTGCGCACAAAATTTTTATTCGGGGTCATGATTCTTACAAACAGTTCGTACACATTTTTTGCAAACATTGCGGTGGATGTTAGCGCCTCTAGTTGCTGCAACAATTTGCACGAACTCATCATACTCGTGCTGGAATAGAGGAAACAAAAAAGTTTTGCTGACTGGAATCCTGCCTGGATTCCCCGCTGGCGTGTGGCCAATCGCGTGTGCGTGGTGGTGATGTCACCCGCGTCCCACACAGTTGAGCCGGGTTCATGCACGGTGATGATGTCAAGCCCCCTAAGGATACGCTATCACACTATCGTGTCATACTGCATCATACTATATTATCGAAAAACTTGTTCTGGCTGGCTGGAGGGACGGAGGGATGGACGGTCATGTCCAGATGATGTCGGCGGGCTGCTAGTTGTTGTTCGCGTGCACCGCGATTCTGTTGTTCGCGTGCACCGCCAACAACAGAATCGATTTTGTCTGACGAATCCATCGGATCTTATTTTAATTCATATAGCGCCTTGGCCAACAGGGAGCTGAACGAAGAATCAGCTGTTTGTGCAGCAGAATAGTGCGATGAGATGAGTTGGGTTGATGAGAAGGACGGGCATGCACGATGCACATGATGACGGTGCGTGAAATAAACAATGACGCCAAGTGACAGTGGCTGGTTAATGATGAATGAGGAGGGAAGTTTGCAAGAGGGACAGAGTTAGTGATGGGGAAGGGAAGGGTTTAGGGGAGTTTGGCTGCAAATAACGAGGGAAGATAACAGAATCGCTTTCACCTGACAAATCCACGCATCTCTACACCCACCGATGGAAAACGGAACATTATTGGACGGAGTGCTCTTAAAAGAAGACATTTCTCCCTCCTTTAACTTACTTACGTTTGCAGCGAAAGAGGCAAACTGGGTCAGAGGAGGACAACCCCTTCCCCGTGATCCCAGCCTATCACAATGGCACAATGGCTCTCTTTCCATTCAAAGTGTAACGTCTCATTACGCCCTGTGTCTCTGGCCCCTTGCCTTGGCTCAGCGGATTATGACCGCCCGTCTATTATGCTCCTTGTAGGTACACGCAGGTTATTTTAGCCCTCAATTATTTTAATTGCAGCAGTCGGGGCTCTCACAGCAGTGGCACCGAGAGAGATGTCACGAAGCGCCTGTCACCCTCTACGCTTTGTGTGTGATGCCACCTTTGCGTGCCCCCCCCCCCCTTCTCTCTCTCTCGCCTACGATCCGTCACCGCCGTGCGTCAGCCCCCACTCCCCCCACACTCCACCTCCTTTTCCCGTGCCCTCGATTGCTTTTCACGCAGCTTGCCTCGTGGCGTCGCTACCAGGTGGCGTGCAGGCAGTGCAACCGCTCCGGAGCCCACGGGCCAGAGGGGCCAACGAGGCGCCGAGATACAAGGTGGGGGTGTGTGGGGGGGGGCGGGGAGATCTGGACATGCGGCCCAATTTAATTCCTTGCGTCAGAGCCCCGTGCCAGCCGCTCTACGCCACTGAACTTGATCTAAGCTACCCAGGACATTTGACTGAGAGGGTTGTCACTCTGTGAAGCAACATTGCGTTTTGCTGACGAGTGATCCTCCGGTTTGAGCGTAAACAAATGTGAGACCAGCAGTCGGTTGTGCGGCTGCCTCGGTATTGTCACACTGTCGGCAACGTCACGTTGTCGGTTCGCGTCGAGGTCGAGGGTTAAGCGAATCCGATCGCCTCCTCGGGTTGGTGCGTTGGGTACCGTTTCGTGAGTGCACTGAAATGCGACAGCAGCAGTGGTTCGTTGTGTTTGGGGTACGTTGCTCTCTGCCATAGGAATTCTAGAATTTGCATCAATCGGGCTGAGGATCAGCAGCAAAGGGACACTGCTGAACATGGACCTTAGCAGGGGAAACACTGCTAAGGTGCGTTAAATGTAATTTACTTGAGACCGTGCCTTCATTTTGGCTTGCACAAAAAAAACACCTGGGAATGAAAGAACGCTCTTAGCAGAATTTTTTTTTTAAAAGAAGATTATTTATTTACTTGCTCGTGTACCCATCTCAGATGGCGAATATTTCTACAAGACACTGACCCAAAGCGCAGGCTGCTGGGCACGACTGCCCATTGGGAAGCTGTCTCTGTGTGTGTGTGTGAGCACCGCGTGGAAGTCTCACTGGCATTACTTCCCATCAGCAGCTAAATTGTTCAATTAGCTTTGGTTTATAGCAGCGGTGATGCCCGTCCTCGAAGTGCTGGAAATAACGTACACTAATTCTAAACGTGGAGGAGAAAAAACGGTGGACCCGGAGAAAAAGCCACACAACACGCACCTCCGTGCGCCCGATTAGCACGGTTGGCTACGTACGCTGCGAGAGAAGTTCAACATACGGTACACACATCGGTGAGTGACATCTAAACTGATCCTGGGAAATTCACCCAACCCCTTCGCCAACCCTCTATATATGACTGGCGCGGTGACGTATGGTCAAACATCTTCCTTGACGTGCATGGCGTGTTGGAGGCCCTCATCCAACAGCTGATTGAGAGAGGGCTTGAAATAATTATTATTATGATAGCAAACGTGGCAGCGTTAGTGATTCACTAAGCTTTTAACGGTGCATGTTTAGATTTGCTTGAAATTGGCTGCAGATCAACTGGAATGAGAGCTGTTTGTGTATAAACGCAGGCACGCGGAGAGTAAAAAAAAGAAACATCCAGCAAGCTTCGCGCGGTAAAATCACCGCACTAAAAAAATACTCCGGGTGAGTGTGGCACACTTCACCACAGCTTTAACACACGGCCGCCTCCAGAAAACATCTGAAGCCACAGAAGAAAGCGTTGGTTACGGGCTCTCTAAACAGTTCTGGTGTGTAGGGGAGTTGTTCGGCCATTGTCGAGGAGGGGAACCGCGCGACAAAAGGACCTGCGTTCTTTTTTTGTCAGATCGGCGGCTGCAGGAGAGTATCCAGGGATTAACAAAACCAGGGGAGGGCTCACGGTGGGGGGGGGGGGCTGAAGAATTCCATGAGGGTAGCCCACGGTTTTGGTAAACAAAAGAGTGGCTGTGGAGAAAAACCTTTGAGGGGAGGGCACCCAGAAACCTGGCTTCCAAGGTCTGGCTCTAATAATAGCAACCTCAAAATGCAAGGGCAATGGAAAAGTGGGTGGTCACATGACCCCCCCCCCCCGCCTCAGATCCCGCCACTGGCCCTGACTTTGGAAAAGTGCCCACCAATCCTGACTTAAGTGGGTCCATTCAAGTCCCCACGACTGACAGCGTGGGGGAGGCCTTCATCCTGCAGGGGACTGATCGAGGGCTGAACGATTTTTTTATATTTTTGTTTGTATTAATAGTGAACTGGTATGTGCGCTGCACCTTGCCATATGTGTCGGAGAGGTGCACGTTGAGTAGTGGGATCTTGATAACGACCAAAGAGGGCAGGGAAGTGATTGATGGGGAGAATTGTGAGTCCCTCATGGACAGGCAGAAAAAATATATAGAAAACACCTATTTTCAGAGAACGGTGGGCCAATTGAGATGGAGCCCTTCTGAAGCTGGATCACAAGCAATACAGCTCTCCTCTGGCACGCAATGAGATCGGAAGGATTTGTTATTGTTAAATGGCATTAGATAAGGGACAAGAGTGAGTGGAAGACTGGGAAGTGGGTTTGGACGAACTGAATGAAGGATTGGGCAAGACACGAGCGTTGTGAAACTCGCAAGAGTTGGAGATGTGTTTAGGAGATTCAACATCATTATCAGTAACATGACATGGTGCCCCTTAATTTAAAATATTTGGAGCAAAAATATAATTTTGATCACTATTCTTTGAAAAGATTTGTTTGCTACCCAGTACATCGTTGGTCACATAAAACGGCGTGGACTAATTGTCTCTTTCCTGCCTGTTTGCGTTCTAACGATGCATACGATGAATGCACTAATATCAATTGTTCATTCGCAATTAATACTATCAAGCAATATCGGTTCACGTGACACCTGTAAGCCATGAGAGGCCACTACGCTCACCGAAGTGCAAACAAAAAGGAGAATCTATTCTGGAATCGAAGGCACAGATTTGTAAAATGCCGTCTCCATTACCCAGTCGAATTAAACCGACGGATGGCCATCGCCCCAAACGTTGGCCGGCTATTTTTGCTTACATGATACGTTGCTGTACGTGTCATTATTTGGCCGCTATAAATTTCCACGCGGTGATAAGCCGCTTCGTTATCATGCTGTCGCCAAGTTGCTTCTGAAGAAAGAAGCGATGCAGCTCATTGGGCTTCACCTGGTGAAATACGAAATAGTTTCGTTTCATTTGTATTTTTGTTTGTGATTTGCTTACCTTTCCTACACCTTGTACTCCTATCGTGTTTTTTTTTTATATTGTTTGTTGACCCGCCCCTGCAGGACATCTGTGAAAAAGAGCCGTATAGCTTATTGGATTCCTCCAGTATAAATACATATTCTGATTCTGTTTAATCCAGTACCAACATTGACGAACTACAATGCTGCAGGCTTTTGGTCCAAGGCCAATAATGAACCACCTGTGACAACCAACTCAACGTGATGTCATCTTGAGCTGTGATTCAAGATGAAGTAAACAATAAAAAAATATCTCCGAGGTTTTGTAATTAACATGAAAAAGGACGCCGATGTCACTGCCAAGGATTTCAGACTCTGTTAGAAGCCGCATAGCCGGAACGCTGTCGGCTGCTTTGCACTTGTGAGCAGCAGCAGCAGCAGCCATATAAAGGCAGAGCACTGTTGTTTGGGAATCTGCGGAGATGTGCTCCGGCTTGTGAAGGTCCTTCCGTTTAAGTGCACGCGCGTCTTTGCCAAGGAGAATGAGCTCCAGCAAGCTACGTGTGTCTGTACCTACAGCGGTCGCTGTTGTTCTTGAGATGAAAGCTAAAAGGCGCAGACCCTGCAATTGCTCGGCTCACGACACCGCTGGCGGAAGGGCCTCCATCTCTCAAGAGGGTAGTTGGCCTGTTTGTCCGCAACCGTCCAGACATATTTGGAAGAGGTGGGAGTAGCCACACTTTACCCGGCCAATCACAGCCTGCCGCTTGACTGACTGCCCCTGCTGCTGGGTGGATAGGGCCGGGGGTGGGGGGAATTTAATAAACTTGTGACCATAGTATTACTTGCGACCTCCGGGGATTGCAAGCCCAGTGCGCTAATCTTTTCGACCAGGGGTTCTTAACCTGTGGGGGGCAGGCACCCCCCCCCGGGGGTGCGAGATGCCCTTTCTGGCAGTGCAAGAGACATCGGATTTTTTTCAGAGGGCAAATCATCGAAAGACAAATTAAGTACGGGCACGTAAATACAACTAGTTTGTTTAATAAAATCTATGTATTTATTAACATTGTACATTTTTTTTTTACGAACCACTGGTTTAGACTATGCAAGCATATAGTAACATAGCCGCGGGCCAAATAAATTTGCGCTCTGGGATTCTGATCGTTTACAAGAATATTCCGGCAGATGTAAAGCCGCGGCGCTTGTGCTGACTTGTTATTTTGTCTCTCGGGTGGGCCCCACGCAGCTGTGTGATGTCTCAAGCCTCGTGTGTTTTGTGTCATTAGCCCTTTGAGTGGAGAAATATGCTTTCAGTATTTGACGCTGAACCTTTTCGAGAGCTTTATCCGATAACGATGACACCCGCCCTCGCAGGGAATGTATCTGAAATGTAAAGTGTCTTGATGCTGCGACAGGCATGGGGGTAGTGCTAATTTTGACTTGGTGGCCCTGGGCTAGGGGCATATATTCCACGTTCCTATGACAGGGCCAGTATACCCAGAAGACAACACAACAACAGTGGCAAAATTTTTAAACTGGACCGTTTATCTGAAGTAAGCGAACGTATATTCGAGATTGACAACACACTACCACTGTGTGAAAATGGCAGATCAGTGAACGTCTCTAAAAAACAATAAAAGACAATTACACCTCCGTGCACGATTACCGCGTTGGGTTTTTTTTTGTCGGTGAATCGGTCAGGGGGGCGGATTCGCCAAGGTTCCGATTTGCACGCCTCCGATTAGTGCGGTAGGGCTACGCACGCTGCGGAAGAAGTTCAACGTGCATACGTGTACATACGTGCGGGCGTAAGTGTTGCATTGCAAACCGTGAGGACTGTGTGTGCGTGAGGACAATGGTCCCCATGGTAGTCCGGTTATTTTGTTGGGGCAAAATATCTTTTTTTAACGCCCGCACGGAGCAGATTGATGAGGGTCAGCACCACGCCCAGCAGGGCCGGCGACGGAATGCTGCTGGTCACAGTGGTTGTTGACGGCTGAGTAGGCTTAAAGGAAGGCCACCTCCGAAAAATGTAAAGAGAGTTTGCCACCCAAATGGGACGTTCTAGGCTGTGCCCGTCATATGTGTTTCCAAAAGGTACGTAGTTTGAAATAAGCACGTGTAAACATACGTGGGGGGGGGGGTGGAGCGGTGGCGCCAAATGGTTCACGCACTGCGCTATGAACCGGCCACCTGAGTTTGAGATTCCTGAATCGGGACGAGCCACCCCCCCCCTCTGTCTCTTCACCAATCCGCACTGGACCAGCGTGGGGTGAAGTATGGTGAAACAACCCCCGCGACTGACATTGCTGGGTGAGACTCTCATCCAGCAGTGGAGCAGCACAGGGCTGTGAAGTACAACCTGCCTGCGTGCGTGCACAACACCGGGGGCTTGCGTGGGCTGACGGCACGGTCAAAACGGCGTGGAAACTGAGCAATAAACAATTCACTCCCGCTGGTTATTCGTCTGCAATGACGCAGCAGGGGCGGTTTCCACCATCACAATGAGAAATGCTCAGTGTGACTGGATGGCGCTGGGTGTGGTGTGCCGGTGATGTGTGGTAGTAGCCACAGAGAGGAATTTCACCTCACCTATCCTGTTTTTGCACGAAAGATGCAGTTCTAGTTTTGATTTAGTGTGTTTTTATTTTAAAGATGTGTTTCCTGACAAGGTGTTAAATACGAGACCGTGGAGTGCTTTAAAATAATATATTATTGTACGCTGCTAAATTATATGGGACTGATTACGCTGTCATAGTTCGTCATATTCAGACGTCCCTGCTGCTAAAGTGCTTCTCCAGCCTCGTGTGACAATGACGTTGTATGCATGTTGAACTTCTTTCGCATCGTACGTAGCCAATCGCGCTGATCGGAGGTGCGGGGGAAGGACAACAAACGAAACACAAAAAGCAGTTCTAAAGAAATGAGTTTTCAATCTAGGCAATTTCAAAGTGCATAGCTCCAGTGGCTTCCGAACATCGGAAGGAGGAGCGTTCCAGACGGCCGCAGAAGCGCATCCGAAAGCGCTCGATGCGGTGAGACCGTCTTTGTTCGATGGCCGATCGTTATGCCGTGGAATGGCTGTAAAAAACTTTCAGTTAAGGACATCAGCAGCATTGGAGATATCAATGAATCTTACCACTGAGTCTGATTGCTGCCCACGGATACAATTACAGCCTTGTCAAATGATATAGGAAACCCATCCTATAACCTCTCCACCAATACACGCTGACGGCGCGGAGAGGCCTTCAACCAGCAGTGGATTGACAAAAGGGCTGCACATAATTATTATTATTTTTCGTCATTTAAACACGCGGTCGTTACATTTGTATCGTTATGGGCCACAAAGCTGTCACAAGTTAACATCCAGGGCACGATGGAGAGTGCTAAATATTTACATTTAAACTTGGGAAGCAAGTAACCCTCGTTAAACAAAAAGTTTAACAAAAAATAAACACATCTGGATTTTGAAAAATAAAGAAATCGTAAACGAGGGGGTGGACAAAAAGTGATGTTGTGCTTTATATTTAATCAAAACGTTCTCCCGTGACGGTGGCTATTTTTAAGGCTAATAAAGAAAATTTGATTCAACCTTCGCACGCGGTGAATAGATGTATAGATAGCCGTACATGGGCCGAGTTTCGCCTGCAAATAGCACGTGCACACCGTACTTAAAAGTCAGTCTGTTCGTCATTAAAAGCGCATTATGGAGACTTCGACATAAAAGAGAACGCAAAGGAATGTGTGTGTGTATGTACGTTGAACTTCTTTCGCACCGTACGTAGCCAACCGTGCTAATCGGAACTTCTGTAACTGGCGGAGCCAAGTAAAATGTTCCGTAAGGTCCGAATGCTTCTACGTGTCAGATTCTGTTCTGTTATCTACATACAACCATCGTTGGAAATTTAAAAAGATGTTATCGCATTACTATGCAACACGGCAAAAGTATTCCTTATGTTTAGCCATTTATGATTCTTGGAACATACGGCATTCGTATGGAATAGAACTATTGGCCTGCAAACATTTGGCGCACAAAGGCAGCTCTGTACTTCAGGTGTATTCTCACACAGCAACCCCATTAAGCAGCCCATGGCTCATTTTCCAAAGGGGCCTCTTTGTCCAGTCAAATACGTACAGCGCTGTTGCCGAGTTAAGTCTTCTTCAGACGGGCACTGTCCATGTTCCATTCTTGCCCACTCACTCTTGCATAAGCAGACGGCAGTCTACCGAGCATAACAATTTTTTTTTGCTGATAATACACTACTGTCGTTTTAGCAGAAACAACTCAACGCATCCGTCGGTAGTTTTAGCAGGATGCTAGCGAGGTGTGAATGCTCAGCGCCCGTTCCTTGCATTCCATCTCCTGGCGCGGAAGTCGAAGCAACGGTGCAAGTTCCTTAAACCTTCCCGCCTCTGTCCACCCAGCAATAGTTTTCTCCATGGTAAGTTGATCGGCACATCACGCACGTGTGGTAGGGATATATATATTTTAAACGATTTCCATTTTTTTTGGTGATGGGACAGATTTCTAATCTCATTAATTCGTGACTTTGTTACCCATCATATACCGCAACATCCCATCCAATGCGTTTTGCATAAAGTTGCTGTCGCTGCACTGAACGACCCCCACCTTGGCGATAACACGAGATGTTTATGTACAGTGAGGGAAAAAAGTATTTGATCCCCTGCTGATTTTGTACGTTTGCCCACTGGCAAAGAAATGATCAATCTATAATTGTAATTCTAGATTTAAAGCTTTCGTGACTGCAAGGATCCATACTCTTTGGTTCTATTCGGTAAAGTCACGTAGGTAAAAAATATAACAACAAAAATCAAGACGTTTCGGCCACAACACAAGTGGCATTCATCAGGTGAAGGGACCAGACTGTCTAGAGGACAGTGCTGGAGTGAGCTTAGCTGTGTTTCACTCCAGCGCTGTCCTTTAGAGTCTGGTCCCTTCACCTGATGAAGGCCACTTGTGTTGTGGCCGAAACTTCGTGATTTTTGTTGTTTTATTTTTTACCTACGTGACTTTACCGAATAGAACCAAAAAGTATAATTTTAATGGTAGGTTTATTTGAACAGTGAGAGACAGAATAACAACAACAAAATCCAGAAAAACGCATGTCAAAAAATGTATAAATTGATTTGCATTTTAATGAGGGAAATAAATATTTTACCCCCTCTCAATCAGAAAGATTTCTGGCTCCCAGGTGTCTTTTATACAGGTAACGAGCTGAGATTAGGAGCACACTCTTAAAGGGAGTGCTCCTAATCTCAGCTTGTTACCTGTATAAAAGACACCTGTCCACAGAAGCAATCAATCAATCAGATTCCAAACTCTCCACCATGGCCAAGACCAAAGAGCTCTCCAAGGATGTCAGGGACAAGGTTGTAGATCTACACAAGGCTGGAATGGGCTACAAGACCATTGCCAAGCAGCTTGGTGAGAAGGTGACAACAGTTGGTGCGATTATTCGCAAATGGAAGAAACACAAAAGAACTGTCAATCTCCCTCGGCCTGGGGCTCCATGCAAGATCTCACCTCGTGGAGTTGCAATGATCATGAGAACGGTGAGGAATCAGCCCAGAACTACACGGGAGGATCTTGTCAATGATCTCAAGGCAGCTGGGACCATAGTCACCAAGAAAACAATTGGTAAAACACTACGCCGTGAAGGACTGAAATCCTGCAGCGCCCGTAAGGTCCCCCTACTCAAGAAAGCACATATACATGCCCGTCTGAAGTTTGCCAATGAACATCTGAATGATTCAGAGGACAACTAGGTGAAAGTGTTGTGGTCAGATGAGACCAAAATGGAGCTCTTTGGCATCAACTCAACTCGCCGTGTTTGGAGGAGGAGGAATGCTGCCTATGACTCCAAGAACACCATCCCCACCGTCAAACATGGAGGTGGAAACGTTATGCTTTGGGGGTGTTTTTCTGCTAAGGGGATAGGACAACTTCCCCGCATCAAAGGGACGATGGACGGGGCCATGTACCGTCAAACCTTGGGTGAGAACCTCCTTCCCTCAGCCAGGGCATTGAAAATGGGTCGTGGATGGGTATTCCAGCATGAGAATGACCCAAAACACACGGCCAAGGCAAAAAAGGAGCGGCTCAAGAAGAAGCACATTAAGGTCTTGGAGTGGCCTAGCCAGTCTCCAGACCTTAATCCCATAGAAAATCTGTGGAGGGAGCTGAAGGTTCGAGTTGCCAAACGTCAGCCTCGAAATCTTAATGACTTGGAGAAGATCTGCAAAGAGGAGTGGGACAAAATCCCTTCTGAGATGTGTGCAAACCTGGTGGCCAACTACAAGAAACGTCTGACCTCTGTGATTGCCAACAAGGGTTTTGCCACCAAGTACTAGGCCATGTTCTGCAGAGGGGTCAAATACTTATTTCCCTCATTAAAATGCAAATCGTTTTATAACATTTTTGACATGCGTTTTTCTGGATTTTTTCGTTGTTATTCTGTCTCTCACTGTTCAAATAAACCTACCATTAAAATTATAGACTGATAATTTCTTTGTCAGTGGGCAAACGTACAAAATCAGGAGGGGATCAAATACTTTTTTTCCCTCACTGTAACAGGCACGAGCGGTGTTGCCAACTCGGTGATTTTTGTCGCCAGTGCTCGTGAATGTGTCGGGCCTCCTTAGCGACAGCATTTCGTCAAAGCTGCTCGCGACAAGCCCAGCCACTCTCTGGGACGAAGTGCACATTTTAAAGCGGTGCCAGGTTCGCGGTTAGGGTCATGTATCAACTACCTACGTTTAATAGTTGGTGTACTGCGTAGTGACGTATTTGACGACTTTAGGAGGTATTTTTAGTTACTTTTTGAGGTTCGTTTGGCAACATTCTGCTTTCAGTATTTTGCGACGGGGAACGCGCTCTCACCCTGCTGATGAGACCCTTAAATCCGAAACCAACCCAGAGTTTCCCTCTTTAAGCAAGTGCTGTCCGGAAAACGTTGGATCGGAATGCCCATTGGCTAATGGACAAAACATTGTATTCTGCAGTCATTTATATATTTGTACGATGAAAGAAGACACTTTTGTGTTTACAGTTGTATTCTTACTTATGTAGCAGCACATGCTGCCAGCTATAATGAATATTGATGTGGTATCCCATATGCAGCAGTCAACAGTTTCCATAGTAGCAGCTACTGAGTTACTCTAACACCAAATAATTGTCAAGAGCAAATTTAATCCGATGAGGTTTTTAAAAATCTTTTTTGGTGTGTGCCAAACTGCCACTTAACCCTTGATGCACAACGGGCCATTCTGTTCAAGATTATCGTGGGATTTTTACAGGCAATTAAGTACGCCATTCATGATTCAGCTCATACAGTACTTACACAAAATCTTGCATTTTTTTTCTGAAACTGAATGTGATTATACACGATACTACGTATATATATTTTAAGCGCATCCATTCCCGCACCTCCGATTAGCACGGTTGGCTACGTACGCTGAGAAAGACATTAAACCTACATACATACGTAAACAATATACTGTTTTGCTTTTAAGTCATGCATTATCAGTTCACCAAACTGGAAAACTTCAGTCGGGTACTGGAAAATGAGACCAAATGCAACTTACTCAGACGCCATGATTGAGTACCTTGCAGAAAGGCACTTTAAAAATGTAATCTATTATCATTACTATCTAAAGTATGCTGATAATTATAAATGATGCCATGTTTGTGTAAAAAAACCCAAAACACCACGTGACAAATGCGTTGCTGAAAGAGTCTTGGAAGACGCCCCCCGTGACCAAAGCGTCTCCGCGTCTCTGGCTGAAACCGCCACTGCTTGACGTCAAAGCACAACCGTGTGCGCCGTGATGAAACACCGACACCAACAATCAACACAGGTTGGCACGATGTCCAAGAGTGGCCGACGAACTTCCGGCAACGTTCAATCGACATGAGGATCTTTTGTTGTTGTTGTTGTTTTTAAAAACGGTACAGATCACCTGCGTCATCGCCGCTCAGATTCCCCGCAAGCACGTGAGCGCAAGGACCCCATTTGTTTATGGTTTGTGGTTGGCCGCAAGTCGACACCGGTGCAGCGGGAAGGGTTCACATTTGGCGTGGGAGAAACCGTAGACGGGGAATATTTTGAGAAACCTCTCGGCCGTAGCCGATATAGCAGCGCCCTTGGCGCCTATCGGCATGTCTGCCCGGTGTGCCGTGTACACGTGATTTATTAGTCTTTAACGTTCACGAGATGTAAGGGCAAAAGGGATACTCGGAAAAACTGTGTTCGGTGGATGTGAATACCGCGTGACCTATGTCATGAATATCGATAACAATAAATGGTAATTGAAGGGCCCATGCGTCAATGCACTGCTGGATGAAGAAGGCCTCCTCATGTAGTGCATGCAGACCATGGTGGCTATTTGTCCACGTTTCACCACGCTGGTCGGTGCGAGTTGGTGAAGGATATTGCTCGCCACTGATGAAAGCCGTGCTCAGACCAAAAGCTCACGACGCTGGGGGCTCTTAGCGCAATGCACAAACTCTTTCGCCACTGCTCCCCCCGGCCCCCTCCTCTCTCCCACCCCATCATGTCCACAGATACGTGGAAAAGTGCGATCATAACTCCATAAATAAATGCCCTGTCCTGCGCCGGCGAATTCTAGCGATGAGTGGTGATTTGCGCGTGGGAGGATCCAGGCGCTTCTGGAGAAAACCCCCACGCATGAGAGGGCATGAACAACCGAGATATCTAAACGGGTGGATGGATACAAAAAATAAAAATCCACCGCTGTGCTACCATCTCTCCGAGTAGCCTCGAGTCCACGCGGTATCCATTTCGTAGAGAAATGAAGAGCACCCGTACACCATTACGAGAAAACTAAATTAAAAATAAATACAGTGTACGGAAACATGACGCGTATTTTGAAGCCTCCGACTCTGTGCACTTATCTAATAATAGAAGAATTTGGCGCGGGCGAAGGCTGCCGCTGTGTGTAAGAACGCTCGACTCACAACTGGTGCGGCCGTCAAGTTTAAATCCCACGGTGGGCTCCAAGCACTCCTTCGTTTCTCACGGGAGGAGAGGGGGGGGCGTCGGTTAAATGAGATTTGTTTTGTGGGAAGTCATCACTTAAGGCTGTGAGATTGTAGTTGTTGCTCTGCGTCTACATCGGCCGTACGAAAGAAGATCAACTTAAGGCTGGAACTAGGCCCCGCTTCTCGGAACGTGGAATTACCACTGCTGGCTCAGGGCTCTTGGTGGAGAAAAGCGCTGGCAAACTATGTTGGCTTTTATTAATAAAACAAAGAATTTGATCGACGCATGCTGTGTAATAAGTTTGGATTAAATACACAAGTTCTAGTCCAAGACAGGGTGGATTGTGCCCGTCAGGCCCTCAGGGGGACTGGTAAAGTGAACACCACCAGGCACACCAGGATCACTCGATGGGAAATTGTCAACTCTTGTGCTGCAGGGAGGTCTGGATCCCACCATAGAAACGTGGAATGTTCACCACTGGCTCGGCATGGCCAGCACGCATGAAACAACACCAACTGCTCAACAACGCGTGGGGTCACTTCCAATCTTTCACTGGCTATGAACCACTGTATATTGAAATAAGTGTTCAAGGGATGTGTTTGTACACGATATTTCTAATCACCCATTTTGCAAACGTCTTACTGCAACCGCAGAATTATTCAGTGCATAATTGAGCGTGCGTTCTTTTTGCTAGCTCCTTGTCTTCCCCCCGCACGTCCGATTAGCACGGTTGACTGCGTACGGTGCGAAAGAAGTTCGACATAACGTACACACATAACAACCTTGCTCAATGCAAGACATGTGTTAACTCTCATCCATTACAACTTCGATCTCTCACCCAAGTTCTCACCATAGAACTGTTCATTGTGTGTGTTTAGTTTGTTGTCCTTAGCACGGCTGGCTACGTACGGCGTGAACAGAAGTCCCAGCGTACGTACGCACGTGATACTGAGCTATGCCATTGCACACGCGCGCATCTTCTACACTTATCATCGCAGGACCGTTGAGAGACGGTCAGTCAATGCACTCCCAGTAAAGACGTGGAACCTTGGACCAACGACGTTGGCCCAACGGTTCCTACCACATGCTAACGTGGGCCCAATGTTGTTTACTAGGCTGGTAGATGAATAATTCATGAAATATGACGACGATTAAACTAAACGTTTAACATACTGCAATGCGTGTAGTCCTTTGTACATTATCATGATATACTAAACGAAACGTTTTATTTTGTTTTATTGTACCAGGTAAGGTCCAATGAGCTGTATAGCTCTTTATCAGAAGCGACCTGGCCACAAATGATAGCTCAACAAAGTGGCTTATCGTGTGGAAATGTATAGTAGCAGCCGAATACTCGAAACGCACGATGTTGATTCTAACTGTGGAGGGAAGACCCGGAGGACCGGGAGACAAATCCACGCGGCCACGGGCAGAATATGCAAACTCCAAATATACAGCAGGTCGGGGTCGGGATCGAACCCACGACCTCCTGTATACCAGGCGAGGTAGTTCACATATCGCCATCCGCTGCGGTCCCCTGAATGCGCAGAACACAAAAGTACGACGCTGGGAATGTCGTGAATGCATTGAGACCTGCGCGCGTTGCCAGTCACGACTGTGACGGAATATGTGGGGCATCGTGAGTAAAAGAGCGATGTTAAAAAAAAAACATGAACGCTAAACGAGGACTGTCAAACAACCAACACACGCAGAAAAATGCCCACGAGCCAATGCGCTGCAACGCAGGCGATGGTTTTAAATAACCACTCCGCGACCCTGCGTGCAAGGAATATGAACACGTCAAGTCAAACATTGAAAAAAAAAACCCGACGAATATACACCAGCATTTAAATGTTGAACAAAAACAACATTTTAAAGAGTTAAAGCTGCTTGTTTTTTGTTGTTGTCGTTGCGTAACACATCCAACATTCTGAATGTACAGGGTTGGTCCAGATGTCCTGTGACACCCCCCCCCCCAATTAATTAACCCCTACAAATGTTTCTCCCCACCCCTTTGCATATTAATGTCTGTTTAAAATAAACTTTACTTGAAACAAAAATAAAGTTTTGGAGAATTAAATGTGGTGGTGGTGATGGTGGCGGTCACAAGACATCTGGAGCACACCCCAGCACACGGCACCACATTGAAGTGAATGTCACACACCTACCACCGAGGCAATGCCGCCCGTCAAGCCGCTGAGCTCGCCTGTCCCTGCCGAGCGCGAACGACGTAGTAGCGGAGTCGCTTTCTCACAGCCACCACGGATGTCGTCCTCCTCGTCGAGTCGCGGGCGGTGGGCGTCTGAGCGCGAGCCGAGCCACTGCTGCCAGATGACATGGGAAAGTGTTGGGGGTGGCGGGGGGTGGTGCTGGGAGATCATTCGAGCGTGGGGGAGGGAGCGAGGGTTCGGGTTAGGGTGGGGCACAGGGTGGAGGGGGCCAAGCCTGCCATGGGTGTGGTTGGAAGGGATGACGATGATGTTGTGGTGCTGGTGGGTGGGTGGATTGGGGGGGGGGAGTGGTGGTGGGTGGGTGGATTGGGGGGGGGAGTGGTGGTGGGTGGATTGGGGGGGGGAGTGGTTGTGGGTGGGTGGATTGGGGGGGGGAGTGGTTGTGGGTGGGTGGATTGGGGGGGGGAGTGGTGGTGGTGGGTGGGTGGATTGAGGGGGGAGTGGTGGTGGTGGTGGGTGGGTGGATTGGGGGGGGAGTGGTGGTGGTGGGTGGGTGGATTGAGGGGGGAGTGGTGGTGGTGGTGGGTGGGTGGATTGGGGGGGGAGTGGTGGTGGTGGGTGGGTGGTTTGGGGGGGGAGTGGTGGTGGTGGGTGGGTGGATTGGGGGGGGAGTGGTGGTGGTGGGTGGGTGGTTTGGGGGGGAGTGGTGGTGGGTGGGTGGATTGGGGGGGGAGTGGTGGTGGTGGTGGGTGGGTGGATTGGGGGGGGGGAGTGGTGGTGGTGGTGGGTGGGTGGATTGGGGGGGGGAGTGGTGGTGGTGGTGGGTGGGTGGATTGGGGGGGGAGTGGTGGTGGTGGTGGGTGGGTGGATTGGGGGGGGGGAGTGGTGGTGGTGGTGGGTGGGTGGATTGGGGGGGGGAGTGGTGGTGGTGGTGGGTGGGTGGATTGGGGGGGGAGTGGTGGTGGTGGTGGGTGGGTGGATTGGGGGGGGGAGTGGTGGTGGTGGTGGGTGGGTGGATTGGGGGGGGAGTGGTGGTGGTGGTGGGTGGGTGGATTGGGGGGGGAGTGGTGGTGGTGGTGGGTGGGTGGATTGGGGGGGGGAGTGGTGGTGGTGGTGGGTGGGTGGATTGGGGGGGGGGAGTGGTGGTGGGTGGGTGGATTGGGGGGGGGGAGTGGTGGTGGTGGTGGGTGGGTGGATTGGGGGGCCGCAGCGGTTTAACGCGACGCTGCGCTCCGAACCCGGCGACCCGAGTTCGATTTCCGCTCACGGCCAACACCGGTGACGATTATTATCTGAACCGGTCATGGGCCTCACCCCTCCCCTCTCCCCCCTCCCCAAGTCGACTCAGCCTCAAATGAGTACCTGCTGCTTTGTGGTAAGCATCGCTACTGGGGAGACAAAGGCGCTCGTGCGTGGTGCTGGTCACCCACTCCGTCGTGTGCCCGTGCCGGCCTTCATATGTGCTGCTACTCGCTAACAGCACTCGACCCAACAGTCTGTTAATGTTATGCGGGGGAACATTTGTGTCTTTGGGGGGGTGGGTGGTTAGCAAGGGATGGGGCGAGCGGGGGATGTGTGTGGGTGATTCCTCCAGCACACACACACACACTTGGGGAAACGCCCAAACAACTTGGCAGATGAAACCATGAGTCAAGCCTGGTGGAATAAAGTAACACGCACACATCAGGCTATTCGCGTGCATTGCACACTCTGTCCCGTCATATCCCTCGTATAGGCGTCCGTGTCTCTCCCCAGTGCTGATATTTACAGACGCCACACCAGGAGCTTATCTCAGGCTGAGTCGATCATGACCGGGTATCGAACCCAGGTCACACACACAAGGACAAAGATCCCCCGTGTAGCCTTAGCAGACTGTTGGGGCAAAGTGCTGTTGGCGAGCATACACATAAGGGCCCTGATGTTAAGACAAGCATAATTACAACATGGTACGGACTCTGTGTCCACACGTGTCATCTCATTAACACACATTGACAATACTAGCATGATTAAATATACATAATACAAGCACACAATAAAAAAGACGATTTCACAACTTACAAGGGTATAGTATACACTGCATGCACAGCGTGTGTACATTCTCACGCGCAAAGTAACTCTCACCAACGACACGCAAACACACATCTTCACAACATCTACGTTTTGATTTAAAGCTTTCGTGACTGCAGTAATTCATATATTTTATATATATTATTTTATTGTTTCCCTTCAACGTGACTTTACCGAAAGAGCTAAGAATATAACATCTACGTTCTATAACTGTGATTGCAGCAATGCAACAACTGCTGTTTAGACCTAATAGTTGTAGTATATATATGAACTACAACTATTAAAAACTGTATTTGTACTTACAGTATATTTTTCCTGTTACCAGCTATTTGGCTGCTATAAATTTCCACGTGATAAGCCACTTATTTGAGATGTCATTTGTGGCCAGGTCGCTTCTGAAAAAAAGCTATATAGCTCAGTGGGCTTTACCTCGTAAACAAAAATAAGCTAAATAGTTAAATAGACAGTATGGGAGGGCTTTGGATGTAAGAATGACGGGTTATTATGATAATAGAGTCCAGTAGTGCTCGAGTGTTTAGAGAAGAAAACATTAATAATTGCGTAAATATGGGACATAGGCTTCAAAGTGCGCAAAGGAGCTTGGATTTATTTGAGATACAGAAATAAAACACGTGAACCAGAGAAAAAAGTACAGATTAGAGTCGTTATATTACCAGCTAAGACAAATGAGTGGGCTTTCATCAAGACACTAAACTTAAACTAAAACTCTTGAAACTATGTTTTATCTTACCAGGAATAGCCCACTGAGCTCTGTACTTCTTTGTCTCAGAAGCGACCTTGGCCACAAATTATAGCTCAACGAAGTGGCTTATCACGTGGACATTTAAAGCTGCCAAATACTCTGAACGCACGGCGCTTTGTGTCAAGCTCAGTGCACCTTAAGGCCACCTGAAATGTTGATGGCTCGCTGGCGGGAGATCACAGAATAGACCCGGGTGCTATGGGTAGTAAACTGAGTTGACTGACAGATGCACCACCTGTGCTCCTCGCTGTGCCAACTTGCTTCACTCGTTGCGAGCGCCGTTCCTCTCTGCCCTCCGTTGTTGTTGAAGTGCGGCTGCCTTCAACTGCCCAGAAGCGTCATTCCCAAGCCTCCTCCACAGAAACCGATCTTGACAAGTTTCAAGTTTCATTTATTAGGTATAGCCCTGTGAGCCATGCGGCTCTTACAGTGAGGGAAAAAAAAGGATTTGATCCCCTGCTGATTTTGTACGTTTGCCCACTGACAAAGAAATGATCAGTCTATAATTTTAATGGTAGGTTTATTTGAACAGTGAGAGACATAATAACAACAACAAAAATCCAGAAAAACGCATGTCAAAAATGTTAAAAATGTATTTGCATTTTAATGAAGGAAATAAGTATTTGACCCCTCTGCAAAACATGGCTTAGTACTTGGTGGCAAAACCCTTGTTGGCAATCACAGAGGTCAGACGTTTCTTGTAGTTGGCCACCAGGTTTGCCCACATCTCAGGAGGGATTTTGTCCCACTGCTCTTTGCAGATCTTCTCCAAGTCATTAAGGTTTCGAGGCTGACGTTTGGCAACTCGAACCTTCAGCTCCCTCCAGATTTTCTATGGGATTAAGGTCTGGAGACTGGCTAGGCCACTCCAGGACCTTAATGTGCTTCTTCTTGAGCCACTCCTTTGTTGCCTTGGCCGTGTGTTTTGGGTCATTGTCATGCTGGAATACCCATCCACGACCCATTTTCAATGCTCTGGCTGAGGGAAGAAGGTTCTCACCCAAGATTTGACGGTACATGGCCCCGTCCATCATCCCTTTGATGCAGGGAAGTTGTCCTGTCCGATTAGCAGAAAAACACCTCCAAAGCATAATGTTTCCACCTCCATGTTTGGCGGTGGGGATGGTGTTCTTGGGGTCATAGGCAGCATTCCTCCTCCAAACACGGCGAGATGAGTTGATGCCAAAGAGCTCCATTTTGGTCTCATCTGACCACAACACTTTCACCCAGTTGTCCTCTGAATCATTCAGATGTTCATTGGCAAACTTCAGACGGGCATGTATATGTGCTTTCTTGAGCCGGGGCATCTTGCTGGCGCTGCAGGATTTCAGTCCTTCACGGCGTAATGTGTTACCAATTGTTTTCTTGGTGACTATGGTCCCAGCTGCCTTGAAATCATTGACAAGATCCTCCCGTGTAGTTCTGGGCTGATTCCTCACCGTTCTCATGATCATTGCAACTCCACGAGGTGAGTGAGATCTTGCATGGAGCCCCAGGTCGAGGGAGATTAACAGTTCTTTTGTATTTCTTCCATTTGCGAATAATCGCACCAAATGTTGTCACCTTCTCGCCAAGCTGCTTGGCAATGATCTTGTAGCCCATTCCAGCCTTGTGTAAGTCTACAATCTTGTCCCTGACATCCTTGGAGAGCTCTTTGGTCTTGGCCATGGTGGAGAGTTTGGAATCTGATTGATTGATTGCTTCTGTGGACAGGTGTCTTTTAAACAGGTAACAAGCTGAGATTAGAAGCACTCCCTTTATGAGTGTGCTCCTATAAAAGACACCTGGGAGCCAGAAATCTTTCTGATTGAGAGGGGGTCAAATACTTATTTCCTCATTAAAATGCAAATCAATTTATAACATTTTTGACATGCGTTTTTCTGGATTTTTTTGTCGCTCTTCTGTCTCTCACTGTTCAAAATTATAGACTGATCATTTCTTTGTCAGTGGGCAAATGTACAAAATCAGCAGGGGATCAAATCCCTTTTTCCCTCACTGTAAGTCGGGTGCAACCGCAACAAACAAAATATGAATCTACATTGCAGAAAATTATTACACCACAACCAGACCAAAATAAAGCTACAAAAAATGCAACAATAGTAATCATAGGAACTGTGGTTTTAAATTTAACAATAAACGATATACATAACACGTACGACAAAAAACTGCAGCTATAGCTGGCAGCACGACACTCCCAGTGTATGATATGTGAGTGAGTCAGCAGCAGCGTGAGTGAGTGTATGATGTGCGAGTCAGCGTATGATGTGTGAGTCAGCGTATGATGTGCGAGTCAGCGTATGATGAGTAAGTCAGTATTAGGTTGAGTGAGTGTAGGATGTGTGAGTCAGCGCACGATGTGTTAGCGCATGATGAGTGAGTCAGCGTATGATGTGCGAGTGAGCCAGCACATGATGAGTGAACCTGTGTATGATGAGTGAATGGGTCAGTGGTTGTGCGAATGTATGATGTGTGAGTGAGATAGCGCATGATGAGCGAGTCAGTGTATGATGTGTGAGTGAGTCAGTGTATGATGTGTGAGTGAGTCAGTGTATGATGTGTGAGTGAGTCAGTGTATGATGTGTGAGTGAGTCAGTGTATGATGTGTGAGTGAGTCAGTGCATGGTGTGAGTGAGTCAGTGTATGATGTGTGAGTGAGTCAGTGTATGATGTGTGAGTGAGTCAGTGTATGATGTGTGAGTGAGTCAGTGTATGATGTGTGAGTGAGTCAGTGCATGATGTGTGAGTGAGTCAGTGTATGATGTGTGAGTGAGTCAGTGCATGATGTGTGAGTGAGTCAGTGTATGATGTGTGAGTGAGTCAGTGCATGATGTGTGAGAACGTCAGTGTCGGCTCCCTCTGCTCGCGCCGTCGCCCCCCCCCCTCCTCGGCTCCGTCGCCCCCCCCCCGGCTCCGTCGGCACCCCCCCGGCTCCGTCGCCCCCCCCCCAGCTCCATCGGCCCCTCCCCGGCTCCGTCGCCCCCCCCCCCGGCTCCATCGCCCCCCCTCCACCGACTCCGTCGGCCCCCGTCGACAAGGCCGGTACCAGTCATCGAGAAGTCTGATCAGCTCCATATCTTCCTGTACTACATCAGCTCGGCATGTAGCCTACGTGACCCAGCCAACGCAGCCTCGCCTGCCAGAGGAATTCACTGATGGTGACCGTGTCCAGATCTTTCAAGGACCTGTGAACTCCTCAAACAATCCAGTCTGGTTAAACCCAGGATGGATCATAGGCAGGATGGATCATAGGCAGGCTGGCTAGAGTGTTTCAAACCGGCGCAGATGTTCTTTTAGAAGACTCCACGTTTCGCAAGCATAACTGTGGTCGAGAAGACCCGGAGTTTTGCATGGAGCGACGTGCCAGGAAGCTTCCGCACAGCATTACGCAGCTAATGACAACATAATGCCGCTCCACTGATTCGGAGTGAGACCTCGGTTGGTCATGGACACGCTGCCCAAGTACGGACACTTCTCCACTCTCTCCGCAGCTGCCCCATCACTCACGGGGAGTTGAGGGAAGGGACAATTTGATGACATTAAATACCCAGGCAGGTGCTTTGTTTATGTGGGGCTGATGGTAAGGCCCACTGCTACAATACAAAGATCCCCCGTTTAGCCGAAACAGACTTTTGGGGCAAGTGCTGTTAACGAGCACGTATGTAGGCCAGAACGGCACATGAGGGGGCGGGGGGGGGGGGGGGTCAGCACCACGCCCGACCGCCTTTGTCTCCCCAGTAGCAATTCTTACACACCTCACCAGGTACTCATTTGAGGGTGAGTCGACCTAGGGGAGGCCCAAGACCGGCTCAAATATTCCCCACGGTTATTGGTCATGAGCTGGAATCGAACTCTTCTGGCTGGGTTCAAAGGGCAGAGTGCGCTAATTGCTCCACTACTGCTCCCCACTCGAACACACACACACACACATATATATTTTGCATACTAAGGACTCAGAAGATATGGATAATCACACTGCACACCAACAGTCACGATATGATGTGCACATGTAGTCGTGCGCATGAATTCACTCAAGAGTTATTTTACATTTCATGGATATGCATACACAGCGCATACGTCTAAAAAAACCCGCACGCATATTCAGTCAGTTTATTTCGGGTAAAAGCTCATTGAGCTTAGAGTAACGTTTTCAATGATATACGCGCAATTCCATTGCACACCGTATGCACACACACACAAAGACCCCGCTGGTATAGCCGTGCACATTGTTGGCACAAGTGCTGTTAGTGCGCACCTATTAAGGTCGGCACAGCGCACGAGGGAGTGATATAGCTAGCAGAATGTTCCACCACTTGTTTCCAGGGTGATGTTTTTTTTGACATATTGCACTAGATAGTCGTTTAAGGCTAAGTTGACCTAGGAGAGGCCCAGGACAGCTTCAGATACCTCTTGCCACCGATCTTTTTAATGGGGAATCAAATCCAGGCATCTGGGTTGGTAGCGCAGTGTGCACACAAAGATCCCCTCTGTCCTGCAGAGCCACCACCACAGACGGTTGAGAGAAGTGGCAGCCCGAATTGTAAACCCAGTGAATCGATCAAGAGAACGATCATGATGATTATTATGAAGACAGTGATGATGAAGATCACCATGATGACATTGATTATGATACTAACGATGATGATAGTGATAACGATGGTACAAAAATCATGACATTGATGATGACCGTGGTGATGAAAGTGATGATAATTTTGGATGGCAGCAATGTTCATCATACACACACACTCTATGCAGCTCAACACCATCAGTCAACAATCGACAACCAATTCACTTGAGTCTCACCTGCATTACCACGGGTTCTTGACATCACGAGAGAGATGACCAGTCGGATCACAAATGATATCCCAAAGAAGTAAGTGGCTTATTACTTGGACATTGTTATAGCAGCCAAATACTCTAAACGCGTGTTTATAAATGTGGAGGGACAAACCGGAAGACCCGGAGAAAATTCCACGCGACCACGTGGAGAGAGACACCGCAAACTCCAAATATACAGCAGCAGCAGGCGTCAGGTTCAGGACTGAGCCCATGACCTCCTGTATAGCAGGCGAGGTAGTTAACGTCTCGCCACCGCGGAGCCCGCAGTTCACCAAAGAGGTGGAATGGTTTTCATGGCACACGGCATTGTGCAGAGCCGCTTTACATTGTTCTGCGCGAACAGGGAAGAATAGGGAACGCAGGCAGGTAGACAGAGAGACAGAAACAGGACCGATCACTTCAATCTCATGAGATCACACGGAGTTTTTTTTTGTGAAGCAACGTGCTTGGAAACCGGTTGCTGTGACACGTGTATCTCAGTTGACAATCGCGTTTCGAAGTTGGAATGGTGCTTATAAAAAATAGTTGAACACACAACAGCATTTGTTGCTCATGCCAATGATATACATAGAGTTCCTTGACAGTCCGACGCTCTGTGAAGGTCTCTCCCACACTGTCAATTATGCGCTGTCTCCAACTCTTATCCACTCTACCTCTCTGGCATCTCTATGTACTGTGTAGAAGGTCCATTGCCCGAAACGTCGCCCTGTTATGAGGCATTTCGTAGCCGCTGATGTTATCGGTGACCGCGAATAGTTACCTCCACAGCACATTGCAATTGTACTTCTGCCAAAACAACGGTGGCGATCATACGAGATGTGCATCGCAGTGGAATCTCGCCTGGTGAAAAAACAGAGACGTGGGCTGAATGATTTGGTGGCTGTCAGTGACATAAACCCGTGGGAGTGGGCAGGTATGCAGTGCTGATACAGCAGCTATCGCAACAATCAATGAGTGTGCCGGATAGTTTAATGGACCTGTGTATCGTAGATTCTCAAGTTTGATCCCCAGCCATGGCAAAACATCATTGGCGAGTAATATCTGTACTGGTCCTGGGGTTTTCACCCCCACTCCCTCCTTCACCAATCTGTCATGACCGGCGTGGTGAAGTATGGTCAGACACCCCCCCCCCCCACCCATTATTGGGGGCGTTCGGTTGGTGAGCTGCCACGCTTGGTATACAGGAGGCCATGGGTTCGACCACGACCCTGACACCTGTAAATGTGGAGTTTGCATGTCTCTCTCTCCTTGTGGTCGTGTGGATTTTTCTCCGGGTCTTCAGGTTTTTTTCCCTGCACATATAGAATCAACATGCGTGTAGAATATTTGGCTGCTATAAATTTCCACGTGATAAGCCACTTCTTTGAGCTGTCATTTGTGGCCAGGTCGCTTCTGAAAAAAGCTATATATCTCAGTGGGCCTTACCTCGTAAACAAAAATAAATTAAATAGATAGTATGGGGAAGGCCTTGGACGTAAGGATGGCCGTGTTATTATGATAATAGAGTCCAGTAGTGCTCGAGTGTTTAGAGAAGACATTAATAATTGCGTAAATATGGAACATAGGCTTCAAAGTGCGCAAAGGAGCTTGGATTTATTCGAAATACAGAAATAAAACAAGTGAATCAGAGAAAAAAAGTACAGAGTAGAGTCGTTATTTTACCAGCTAAGACAAATGAGTGGGCTTTCAGCAAGACACTAAACTTAAACTAAAACTCTTGAAACTATGTTTTATCTTACCAGGAATAGCCCACTGAGCCCTGCAGCTCTTTCTCAGAAGCGACCTTGGCCACAAATTATAGCTCACCGAAGTGGGCTTATCACGTGGAAATGAATCGGAACGCACGGCGCTTGTGTCAAGGCGTGAAATGTTGATGGCTCGCTGGCGGGAGATCACAGAATAGACCCGGGTGCTATGGGTAGTAAACTGAGTTGACTGACAGATGCACCACCTGTGCTCCTCGCTGTGCCAACTTGCTTTACTCGTTGTGAGCGCCGTTCCTCTCTGCCCTCCGTTGTTGTTGAAGTGCGGCTGTCTTCAACTGCCCAGAAACGTCATTCCCAAGCCTCTTCCACAGAAGCCAATCTTGACAAGGCCGGTACCAGTCATCGGCACGTTGACCAGTCATCTATCTGCACGTTGACTGGTGGAGGGCAAAAACAGGAGGACCCGGAGAAAAACCCACGCGACCACCATGTGTAGAACATGCAGACTCCAAATATACAACAGGCACCTTCACGGTCGGGATCGAACGCATGACCCTGCGCACCAGGCTAGGAAGATCTCTTTGCCTGACGAACAATAGGAGAGAAAAGGTGTTTGCATATCGTGTACACAGTTAGCAATCAAAAAGTAAATTTGGTGAAACAACACTTATTTGCATAAAATCGGGGGGTCTCTATTGGTGGATCTTGTCATTTATCCATGCAAATTATATCTTACAAAAAAAGAAAGGTTCAGCCCTGCAATGGCTGGTAAGCGCCATTGTTTGGCGGAAGGGGCCTCCATGAAAGAGGCCTATACAGGGCCCGCCTAGAAGGCCGTGGTTCGTTCCTAACCCGTGCACCGCTAATCTGCTGCACACACTCCGATTTGGGGCAGGTGTAATTAAAAAAAATGTAATTGCTGCTTGGCGGTTTGTAAAAATGTGTTTCAAGGGTTGACAGTAGTCTGCGGGTTCTGGAAACGTTCGCGACAATGGCTCTTAAGGACATTTGGCCTACTGCGTCGCTCGCACCTCCGATGAGCACGTTTGGCTAAGCTTGGTGCGAAGAAGTTCAACATGCACACATACAGATACGAAGAATATGATGCCACTTCTGGACAACTCTTTTCTGGATAATTGCACTGAATTCGACAAATGTAGCAATCCCAGGAGACCACTTTTAGGTGTTTCATGCATGTGTAGTGACATATAATGGGTCACTACGGCGCTACCGCTATTTATCTAACGACAGAGAAATGAATTGCCAGCAGAGTACACGATGTCATGGAAGAGGTCTCTAGGGGAGCATGGCTCTGGGGGCTGGCAGAGTAGGGGGCATTTGAGGACGTAGTAGCCCTATTGGCTGGCAAGGGAACGTGATAAGACAGGGTAAGGATGTGGGCCAAAAGTGACAGAAGGGACATGTGGTGTATGGCCCAGAATCTTCCGGGAAGTTCCAGAAGGGGGCGTGGCCGAGGGCGGAGCCAGGCCACGCTGGGGGGCATAAAAGGGAGGTCCCGGGGTCCCATCGGGGCTGTCTGCTGGAATGGAATCCGCCGTGCTGCGTCTTCTCCTCGGTCTCCGGTCTTTGTGCTCGGCATCGTGGGTCAGGCAGTGTGCCGACTGACCTGACCCGTTTAGATAGTTACCCCGTGGTGGTTACCGGTTATGTAGTTACCCCGTGGTGGTTACCGGTTATGTAGTTATCCCATTGTGGTTACTGGTTATGTAGTTACCCCGTTGTGGTCGTAGAATAAAGGTGTTGCCTCCTGAATTTGTGTGTCTCTCAAGTGAACCCACACGTTAAAGTATGGATATTCGGAATAAGTTTTGACCACTTTCTGAGTGATTTGTTTTCCACAGATCACAATCATCAGCCTTGATTGATCAACTTCTGGATGATAACCCCCCCCCCCACACACACTGCAAGCCACCGCCATCCTTTAGTTTCGCGATGCAACAACCCATCTCGCTTTTGCGCACGAGCTGATCTCATCATTCCATCTCTACGGTGGATGCCTTCTTGGGTGTGTTCCCTTCTTCGGGTGACAGTGTCATTAATATCGATTAAAGGCTGTCATCCCTTCGAGCGACGTGTCTTGCCAATGTACACTCACTCCTCAACCCTGTCAAAATTACATCTCGAATTTGCACTTGCTCTTTAATCCATGTTTTCCTCTCCGAAATGTAATTCCCAGCATGCATCTCTCGATGCCTCTGTTGTGCCCTTTTCAAGTTTCGGTTAATTTTCATTTGCCGAATGTTTCCAATCGAATTGATAAAAAAAACTATTTTTTTGTTTGTTTAGTTTGTTATCCTTCCCCCGCACCTCCGATTAGCGCGGTTGGCCATGTACGGAGTGCGGCAAAAAGTTCAACATTCATACAGAATCAGAATATTTATTTATACTGGAGGAATCCGATGATCTTTGAAGATCTTTCTCATCGACTGCACCTTTCCACAATGACGCCGTCCATTTTTACCGAGTCAAATGAACCCTCTCGTGTGACGCTCGGGGTTTGATTATGGCGAGCGTGGCTTAAGACTCGGTAAAAAAATGTCTATAACCGAGCGAAACCCATCCCTGTGCGATGTTCGGGGTTTCCTTATGGGCTGCAGGTGCATGCGATGTGGTGTGCTCACCTCTGGAGTGTGACTGTTTACCTGCTGTAACCACACACCCATGTTATTTAGCTGCTATGGTGACCTCACCACTTATACATGGTAGGGGGGAGGGGGAATCTGCTCACGTATCACACCACCAGCGCTCAAGGGCTTTCAAAGGTGTGTCGGCGAACGGAAGCTTATGAACAAACAGTGGATGTAGGTCTGCCTGGCAGCAGCTACCGGTTCGATGTAATTAGAAGAAACTCAAACACGTTCATCAACTTCACCCTAAAAGGGAATTCATATACAGAATAGGAAAAGTTTTGGGCAATGGCCCTTCTCCACTGGTGTTGGCCATGAACGGGAATCGAACTCGGGTTGCCAGCCTCGTGGTGCAGCACGCTAACCGCAACGCTACCGCTCCCCATAACCACTCGCCACTAGCAAAGACAAAGATCCCCCGTATAGCCTTACCCATACTGTTGGGCCAAGTGCTGTTAGCGAGAAGCATTTATAAAGGCCGCACGGCACACGAGAGGGTGGGTGGTGAGCACCACTCCCGGCCGCCTTTGCCTCCCAAAGTAGCGATGCTTTTACACACGGCACCAGGTAACTCACTTTGAGGCTGAGTCGACCTAGAGGAGGCCCAAGGACCGGTTCAGATAATCGTCACTGGTGTCGTCCGTGAGAAGGAATCGAACTCGTGCCGCCGGGCTCGTAGCGCAGTGCGCTAACCACTGCGCTACCGCTCCCGCGCACAAATACGTTCATTACACTTAATTGAATGCACGTGAACAAGATAATGGTGCGACGTTATAATTGACGGCAGATGGGCGCAACTCGGCGCTTCGCGTAACTTGGGCTACATCGAACGACCTGCCAAGCTCAAGTTGGGGGTGTTCGTAAAACATTTTATTGGCAGGCAGGGTCGATCAGGGAACACGCCGAGAAAAAGCGTGGGCAGGGTTCACCAGAAACGTGTAAAATATACAGAGAGGCGCAAAGTTCCCCCACGTAGAGCCTTGCCAGGCTGTTGGGGCAAGTGCTGTTAGCGAGCACGCGCCTATGCAGGCCGGCACGGCGCACAAAGGAGGTGGGGTGGCCAACACCACGCCCGGACACCTTTGTCTCCCTAGTAGCAATGCACCAGGTACTCAATTGAGGCTGAGTCGACTTAAAGGGAGACCCTAGAGACGCTTCAAATATTCGCTGCCAGCTGATATTGGTCGTGAGCGAGAATCGAACTCGGGTCCGTCGGGTTTGTAGCTACAAACCGCTGCGCCACCGCTCCCCACCTTAACATTGAACCAACGTTCATCACAAGTGGCTGGTGACGTCACCACGGCGCATGTGCCATGCTAGGTGTACTTTAAGGCTAGATGAAGTGCCGAGGTCACTGGAACAGACTCCGGTGCCCTGGGTTGAATGAGACGGCTGGCAGATGCACGAACTGTGCTCCCCGCTGTGTCAACTTTCTGCGTTTTAGCCACCCGGTTCTAAGCTCGTTGTTGTGAGCGTCGCTTCTCTTCCCTCCGTTGTTGCTGGAGGGCGACTGGCTCCAATCCCTAGCAGCGTCCTTCACGAACCTCCTCCACAGAGGCAGATCTTGACACTGCTGGTACCAGTGTCCAATCAGTTCCACATCCTTCTGTAACCACCCCAGTCCATCTATTCTCTAGCCCGTGTCGCGCCCGTTTACCTCCATCTGTTTGATCAAGCAGAAGCTGCTTCGGCATGAGGTGACTGGGCATGCGGGCTACATGACTCAGCCAATGCAGCCTTTCTTGCCGGAGGAACTCATCGAAGGGATTGTATTCAGATCCTTCAAGGACCTGTGAATTCCTTACACAATCCTGTCTGGTTAAACCCAGGATCGATCGAAGGCTGAGCTGGCCTGAATGTTTCAAACCAGTGCAGAAGTTCCTTAAGGCAGGGGACCACAACCCCCAGGCCGCAGATCGGTACCGGTCCGTGGCCTGTTAGGAACAGCAGGAGGTGAGCGGTGGGGGAGCGAGCGAAGCTTCATCATCATCTGTATTGACAGATGAAGCTTCATCATCATCTGTATTGACAGATGAAGCTTCGTCATCATCTGTATTGACAGATGAAGCTTCGTCATCATCTGTATTGACAGATGAAGCTTCGTCATCATCTGTATTGACAGATGAAGCTTCATCATCATCTGTATTGACAGATGAAGCTTCGTCATCATCTGTATTGACAGATGAAGCTTCGTCATAATCTGTTTTGACAGATGAAGCTTCGTCATCATCTGTATTGATAGATGAAGCTTCATCATCATCATCTGTATTGATAGATGAAGCTTCATCATCATCTGTATTGACAGATGAAGCTTCATCATCATCTGTATTGACAGATGAAGCTTCGTCATCATCTGTTTTGACAGATGAAGCTTCGTCATCATCTGTATTGACAGATGAAGCTTCGTCATCATCTGTATTGACAGATGAAGCTTCGTCATCATCTGTATTGACAGATGAAGCTTCGTCATCATCTGTATTGATAGATGAAGCTTCATCATCATCTGTATTGATAGATGAAGCTTCATCATCATCTGTATTGACAGATGAAGCTTCGTCATCATCTGTATTGACAGATGAAGCTTCATCATCATCTGTATTGACAGATGAAGCTTCGTCATCATCTGTATTGACAGATGAAGCTTCGTCATCATCTGTATTGACAGATGAAGCTTCGTCATCATCTGTATTGACAGATGAAGCTTCGTAATCATCTGTATTGACAGATGAAGCTTCGTCATCATCTGTATTGACAGATGAAGCTTCGTCATCATCTGTATTGACAGATGAAGCTTCGTCATCATCTGTATTGACAGATGAAGCTTCGTCATCATCTGTATTGACAGATGAAGCTTCGTCATCATCTGTATTGACAGATGAAGCTTCATCATCATCTGTATTGGCAGATGAAGCTTCATCATCATCTGTATTGACAGATGAAGCTTCATCATCATCTGTATTGACAGATGAAGCTTCATCATCATCTGTATTGACAGATAAAGCTTCGTCATCATCTGTATTGACAGATGAAGCTTCATCATCATCTGTATTGACAGATGAAGCTTCGTCATCATCTGTATTGACAGATGAAGCTTCGTCATCATCTGTATTGACAGATGAAGCTTCGTCATCATCTGTATTGACAGATGAAGCTTCGTCATCATCTGTATTGACAGATGAAGCTTCGTCATCATCTGTATTGACAGATGAAGCTTCATCATCATCTGTATTGGCAGATGAAGCTTCATCATCATCTGTATTGACAGATGAAGCTTCATCATCATCTGTATTGACAGATGAAGCTTCATCATCATCTGTATTGACAGATGAAGCTTCGTCATCATCTGTATTGACAGATGAAGCTTCATCATCATCTGTATTGACAGCCGCTCCCCATCGCTCGCATTGCCGTCTGAGCTCCGCCTCCTGTCAGATCAGCGGCGGCATGAGATTCTCATAGGAGCATGAACCTTACTGTAAACTGCACATGCGAGGGATCTAGGGTTGCGCGCTCCTGATGAGAAGTCAGAATCCGACACTTATTTTAGTCCGCGCGTGGCCCGCCCATTATTTAATTTACCACTTCTGTCCGCGCCTCTTTCACGCACTGCTCACTTGTCTTAGTCACAGTTTTATTAAGCCCATAAGCTAACCCCTAGCCAAAATGAGTAATAAACGCCTTTAAAAAAGTTTTTCAAAAACAACGGTTTTATTATTAACAACTTCGTTTAACATTATGAGACCTCCTTTGCCAGTAACAACATATAGTAATAGGTGTTACCCTTTTAACTGGCACAAAAAACTGACACCTTTATTCAAGGCATCATGTCTGCAATAACCACAACACAAGCAATCAAAATGCAAACAAAAAGACAACTTTGATAATAATATGCACTGTCCTTGAATTTGATTGGTCCACACCCGAGACGGCTTTCTTTAGAGCCTAGTCTCCATTGGTGTTGGACCAGAAGACGCCAAAAGGCGTACAACTCAAAAACAGCACACTATCAGAGTATTGCAGACATGATGCCTTGAATAAAGGTGTCAGTTTTTTGTGCCAGTTAAAAGGGTAAAACCTATTACTATAACTTCGTTTAACTCACGGTCGAGAAGTACCTCAATTTCGCATGAGACATGCGGCAACTGCGTTTTGCGTGAGCCGATTCCACAGTTTAGGGCCTGCGGCGTTTTTTACCTACACAAATATATATCTATATTCTTGGTTCTTTCGGTAAAGTCACGTAGAAGGGAAACAATAAAATAATAAATATATAAAACAATAAAACTCTCACGACGTTTCGACTGCAACACAAGCAATCATCATCAGGTGTGAAACCCACAGCAAGAAGATTTGAAAAAAGTCGCGTTTTTTTTAACGTTAGCACCACGGAGAGCGATTTGGAAGTTATTCAGATGGACGAGTCCATCTATGTTCGGAAAAGAGGAGGGGGAGACGAAAATAATGGATGCGGTCTGAAAGCCACCATAAGCGTGAACAATCAATTAAGAGCCGAAATGGTGTATCAAATCCTTCCAATGATTGCTAAGCCAGAATCCATCTTCTCGGTTGAAATTGTCTCTGTGTTTGTATATGTGGATAGCCTCATGAATGAATCTCTCATGGTAGCCAGATGACTTGCAAAGAACCTCTGCCTTGGAGAAGTCAATGTCATGTGAGCCTACTGAATTATAACAATGATCTTCCACGGCCGAAGTGTTGGTCCTACCATGTTTTAGGTCTGCTTTGTGTTCACGAATGCGGTCCGAGACATGTCGTTTGGTTTCTCCAATGTAACTACTACCACAGAGGCAACTTAGTTTGTAGACGCCAGAGTACTCTATGTCCGGAATCACATATTTTACAGATGGAACGAGATCACGGATTTTATGTAATGTGTTGAATCGGACCTGGATCTTGTGTTTATTCAAGATTTTGGAGATCTTTTTTTGTGATCCCCGCAATGTAGGGTAAAGTGATGGTTTTAAAAGGCTCCTCAAGAGGGTCCTTCTTCATGGTTGGAGTGATAGCTGTGTGGATTGTGTAGTCGGAGTAACTATTAGCCTTAAGAGCTTGGTGTACGTGCTTGAGTTCACTGGCTATGTGTTCCTGGTCGGCTATGCATTGGGCTCTATGGTGCAGAGTCTTGATGAGGGAATTCTTCTGGGATGGATGGTGGTGGGAATCCGGTTTCAGGTAAGCATCCGTATGGGTAGCTTTCCTGTAAACAAAGTGGCTCATTGAACCATCAGGTCTCTTTTACATTAGGACATCCAAAAAAGGTAGCTTGCCATCATTTTCGACTTCACAGCCATCAGGTTTACCATGGAAGTCGAAAAAGATGGCAAGCTACCTTTTTTGGATGTCCTAATAAAAAAGAGACCTGATGATTCCCACCACCATCCATCCCAGAAGAATTCCCTCATCAAGACTCTGTACCATAGAGCCCAATGCATAGCCGACCAGGAACACATAGCCAGTGAACTCAAGCACGTACACCAAGCTCTTAAGGCTAATGGTTACTCCAACTACACAATCCGCAAAGCTATCACTCAAACCATGAAGAAGGACCCTCTTGAGGAACCTTTCAAAACCATTGCTTTACCCTACATTGCCGGGATCACAAAAAAGATCTCCAAAATCTTGAATAAAACACAAGATACAGGTCTGATTCAACACATTACATAAAATCCGTGATCTGGTTCCGTCTGTAAAAGATGTGATTCCGGACATACAGTACGCTGGTGTCTACAAACTAAGTTGCCTCTGTGGTAGTAGTTACATTGGAGAAACCAAACAACATGTCTCGGACCGCATTTGTGAACACAAAGCAGACCTAAAACACGGTAGGACCAACACCTCGGCCGTGGCAGATCACTGTTATATTTCAGTAGGCTCACATGACATTGACTTCTCCAAGACAGAGGTTCTTTGCAAGCCATCTGGCTACCATGAGACATTCGTTCATGAGACTATCCACATATACAAGCACAGAGACAATTTCAACCAAGAAGATGGATTCTGGCTTAGCAATCATTGGAAGGATTTGATAAACCATTTCGGGTCTTAATTGATTGTTCACGCTTACGGTGGCTTTCAGACCGCATCCATTATTTTCGTCTCCCCCCTCCTCTTTTCCGAACATAGATGGACTCGTCCTTCTGAATAACTTACAAATCGCTCTCCATGGTGCTAACGTTAAAAAAACGCCACTTTTTTCAAATCTTCTTGCTGTGGTTTTCACACCGGATGATGATTGCTTGTGTTGCAGTCGAAACATCGTGATAATTTTATTATTTTTTATTTTTATTATTTTATTGTTTCCCTTCTACTTGACTTTACCGAAAGATCCACGAATATGAATCCCTGCAGTCACGAAAGCTTTAAATCAAAATATATATGTCTGTCTGTCTGCGTACGTGCGCTTGCGAAGGATTTGGCTTGCGAACCGTGGGGTTTACGTTTAAAAAAAGTAGCCGGGTACCACACCGCAAGCTCCGTGGTGAGCCAGCGCTATTCTGTTTTCGCATCCGTCAACTTTAAAGTAGTTAAATGAACAATTTAGTGCTATTTTGCATTACTTAATTATTTCCTCGAGCCGCTACAGCTCCCGGGGGTTGCCCCTGGCAACGCACACGCATCATCAGTGGAGGGTGGGGGGGAATTTCTCCTTCACGTTCAAAACGCAACAAAAAATACACGCAACTCTGAGGTAATTCATCAAAGTGTCACATCCTCTTCTATCCCCCCCACCCCAATGGGTGCACTTACTACTATAGGGTCGGTACATACTAATATTATAGTGCTTAGAAAGTATTATTGTAGCGCGGGCGGGGGGATGATGGGGGGGTGGGTGGGGGGGTAGCGGCCCAGCCCCCAGCCTCGGCCGGCTGGGCAATCTAGGTGAGGCTGGTGGCTCTGCACGGGACTAGGCCTCACCACGCCACTCTGTCAGGTTAATAGTTTGTACTGTAGAGTCGATATATACTGCTTTGGAGTCAGCATGTACTACTTTAGTGATAGCAAGTACCACTACAGTCAGTATGTACTGCTGTAATCATACAGGTACCACCACAGTCAGTATACACTGCTGTAATCAAAGCAGGTACCACCACAGTATGCACTGCTGTAATCATAGCAAGTCCCACCACAGTCAGTATGCACTGCTGTAGTGAAAGCAGGTACCACCACAGTCAGTATGCACTGCTGTAATCAAAGCAGGTACCACCACAGTATGCACTGCTGTAATCATAGCAGGTCCCACCACAGTCACTATGTACTGCTGTAATCATAAAGGTACCACCACAGTCAGTATGTACTGCTGTAATCATAGCAGGTACCACCACAGTATGCACTGCTGTAATCATAGCAGGTACCACCACAATCAGTATGCACTGCTGTAATCAAAGCAGGTACCACCACAGTATGCACTGCTGTAATCATAGCAGGTCCCACAACAGTCAGTTTGCACTGCTGTAACCAAAGCAGGTATAACCACAGTATGCACTGCTGTAATCATAGCAGGTCCCACCACAGTCACTATGTACTGCTGTAATCATAGCAGGTACCACCACAGTCACTATGTACTGCTGTAACCAAAGCAGGTATAACCACAGTATGCACTGCTGTAATCATAGCAGGTCCCACCACAGTCACTATGTACTGCTGTAATCATAGCAGGTACCACCACAGTCACTATGTACTGCTGTAACCAAAGCAGGTATAACCACAGTATGCACTGCTGTAATCATAGCAGGTCCCACCACAGTCACTATGTACTGCTGTAATCATAGCAGGTACCACCACAGTCACTATGTACTGCTGTAATCATAGCAGGTCCCACCACAGTCAGTATGCACTGCTGTAATCAAAGCAGGTACCACCACAGTCAGTATGCACTGCTGTAATCATAGCAAGTACCACCACAGTATGCACTGCTGTCTATAATCTGTTGCCTGCTTCTTTACCTCACTCAGTGTACTGCCAGCCTTTCATGTCGACTGTATCCTGCTTTTTCAGCTGCTGACCGTATTGCCAGATCTTATGTCGACTGTGGCAATGCTTATATCATTGAGTCGGCGTACTGGCAGTCTATAATCTAGACTGTAGCCTGCTTCTCAACTTACCTGTGCGTACTGCTGCTCTTAAATGTACACTTAATTCAGCTTATGCCTTCAATGCATTTCTATTGTTTTGATGGCTCACGTCACGCTATTTACTGATACGTAGTACTGCGATGCTGATAGCTGTGCCATCATCAGAGATTGCTGTGCACGTCGATGTGTGTGTGTGTGAGTCGATGTGTGTGTCTGCCTTTTTCGAACGGATAATGCCCGATGTGTGTGTGTACGTCGATGTGTTTGTGTGTGTGTCAGTGGACTTGCCGATGACTGGTACCAGCGGTGTCAAGATCAGCCTCTGTGGAGGAGGCTCGTGAAGGATGCTACTGGGCAGTTGGAGGTAGTCGCCCTCCAACAACAACGGAGGGCGGAAAAGCGACGCTCCAACAACGATCGGAGCGCAGGGTGGCTAAAGCACAGCAGGTTGGCACAGTAGGGGGCACAGGTGGTGCATCAGCCAGTCATCTCAGTCAGTCGACCCGTGGCACCTGGGTCTGCCCCGTGACCTCCTGCCAGCGGGCGTTCGACACTTCACGTGGCCTCAGGGTGCACATGGCCTGGCACAAGCGTCGTGGTGACGTCACCGCCACTTAGTGGCGAATGGCGGTTGTTGTTGTTGTGTGTGTAAGTCCAAGTGTGCATGTCAGTCCATGTGTGTGTATCAGTCGCTGTGTGTGTGTTAGTCGATGTGTACGTGTGTGTCAGTCCATATGTGTGTGTTAGTCCAGATGTGTGTGTAAGTCCATAAATATGTGCGTGTCACTCGATGTGTGTGTGTAAGTCAATGCTTGTGTGTGAGTCGATATGTGTGTGTAACTCCATGTGTGTGCATCTAAAGTAGATGTCTGTGTGTGACAGTCCATATGTGTATGTGTGTGTAGGGCAATTTGTGTGTCAGTCTATGTGTGTGTGTGTGAGCCTATGTGTGTGTGTGTGTTAGTCGATGTGTGTGCGTGGGTCTATGTGTGTGTAAGTCCATGTGTGTGTGTCTTAGTCGATATGTGTGTAAGTACATATATGTTGACGTCAATGTGTGTGTGAGTCCACGTATGTCTGTGTGTGAGTCGATGTGTGTTTGTGAGTCGCTGTGTGTGCGTCGATATGTGTGTGTGTAACTCCATGTGTATGTATCTAAAGTGGATGTCTATGTGTGTATCAGTCCATATGTGTGTGTGTAAGTCGATGTGTTTGTGTGTGTGAGTCGATATGTGTGTGTGTCAGTCCATGTGCGTGTGTGTTAGTCGCTGTGTGTGTGTGGCTCCATGTGAGTCAGTGTAAGTCCATTTCTTTGCATGTCTGTAGGTCCATGTGTGTGTGTGAGTCCATGTGTGTGCTTTATTGACCTGGTCAAGGCCTATGATACCTTCAGTAGGCCTGGCCTCTGGGTTGTTCTTCATCCTTTAGGAGTCCCTCACTCTTTGCTCACGATCCTTAAGGACCTTGATGATGGTGAGCGGCCTCGCGTAAAACTACGTGGCCGTGAGTCAGAGCCATTCTCTCTACACCTTGCAGTAGGACAGGGATGTCCTTTGGCTCCCATATTATTTAACATATATTTTGACCACGTAGTTTGTGAAGCCTTCAATGGCTGTCCCGGAGGAATTCCCATCTGGTACAGATACAATGGGAGGCTGATCGATGCCCAGGTGCGGTCAAGGGATGGTTCCCTATTGCTCAACCATGTTATGTATGCCGATGCTCTGGTGATTGCTGCTCACTCAGAGGAGCAGTTGGAGGCGCTGCTGCTGAACCTGGAGCTTGCCACTAAGAGGTGCGGCCTTACCATCAGCCCCACCAAAACTAAGCGCCTGCCTGGGTATTTTGTACCATCGGACAATCCACCCCCACAACTCACAATTGGTGATGGGGCAGTTGTGGAGAGAGTGGAGAGTTTCCCATACCTAGCCAGTGTGCTCATGACCGGCTCCGGTTTAACAGCAGAGGTCTCACTCTGAATCAGTCGAGCGGCATTATCTTTTCATCGGCTGCGTAACGCTGTGTGGAAGCTACCTGGTCTCTCGCTCCGCACGAAGCTCCAGGTCTTCTCGGCCACGGTCATTCCCTCCCTTCTCTACGCTTGCGAAACGTGGATCCCCCTAATGGAACATCTTCGCCAGTTAGCAACATTTAGGCTGGCCTGCCTACAATCCATCCTGGGTTTAACCAGGCTGGATTGTGTGATGAGCTCACAAATCCTTTAAAGATCTGGACAAAGTCCTATTGGTGACCTCCTACAGCAGGCAAACTTGGCCGTAACTGGTTAAAACTGTCATGCTCCTTTTTATAATATCTACAACAATTATTACCGGTTGAAATTGTGAATTTGCTTATAATTTTTTTCCACATGGTCAGCATGCCACCATCAGAGACAACCACGTTGTTTCAGTGAGGTTACAATAAAAAAAGCCTTGGAAAATCGCTTGACAATCTATAATACGTTGACTTCAGGCACAATTTCATCTTGATGTGGATCCTGAAGTTCAGTCAAATAACTTTGGAGGATATATTTCACGCGGTGTATTTCCCCTGTGGGTGTGTGTCAATGAATCTGTCAGTTTCTATGCATGATTCACATACATGCAGTACAAGACTTAACTGCTGGCCATGTTGTGTTGGTTGATTTGGACGTTGCTGAGGAAAGATGGATTCCATGGAGACAATTAATATATTTTTTTCTCGCTCACTGTCGCCCCTTTTTGATACAATGGGGTGCACTGCATTGTGAGATTTTTGCACTGATTCTTTGTCTCGATTGATAGACGAAACAGTTGTAGTGTAAAGATGGAGACCCAGTCTTCTCTGGAGGCAACACGTTTATTTATAATAATTGTAACGGTAACACAAGGTCCCTGACACAAAGGGGTATCGGCCCCTTCCACCGGATACCCTGGGGAGGTATAGCCTCCGGGCTAGCGTGTCCTAAGCACTGGGATTACTTCCTCGATATCAGCCCTCTGGCTAGGGGGACCTAGGGGATGCTAGCTGACCCGACCCATCCAAGGTCCTCGGGTCCTGGCCACTGGCCCACTCAGTCCCGGCCCTTAGAAGGACGTCGGGTCAAGGTGATTTCCAGGGTCCTAGTAAATAATAAGGCGTCCAAACAAAATGTAAATTGCTTAAAAGTAGCGATTTAATTGAACAATTGATGCCGATTTTGATACAGGCATGTATTGTCACCGGATCTGAGTAGGTGTGCAAAATGTGGAATTGATTGGACAACAAGAAGTGGACGAAATTTTGATTACAAGATTTGACCACGACAAACAGAAGAATCAAGTTAAGTAAAACCGTTGAAAAAACAAACGTCGCTGGAGAGCTTCTTTGAAAAGTGGGAAAGGCCCAATGATGAACTCCTCCCCCCCCCCCCCCCCGCGGTCCGTGAAAAAATTGTCTTCGACGAAACCGGTCCCTGGTGCCAAAAAGGTTGGGGACCGCTGCCTTAAGGGGGCTCCACGTCTCGCAAGCATAGAGGGTGGAGGGCATAACTGCGGTCGAGAAGACCCGGCTCTTTGCGTGGAGTGATAGGCCAGGTAGCTTCAACTCAACGTTACGCTGCTGATGGAAAGATAATGCCGCTCCACTGATTTGGAGACCTCGGCTGGCCATAAACACGCTGACCAAGTACGGAGACTTCTCCACTCTCTCCACAGCTGCCCCATCACTCACGGGGAGTTGAGGGAAGGAAGCATTTGATAACATAAAATACCCAGGCAGGTGCTTTGTTCTTGTGAGGCTGATGGTCAGGCCCCATTTCTTAGCAGCATGCTCGAGGTTCAGCAGTAGCGTTTGAAACTCCTTCTCAGAGTGGGCAGTGATCACCAGGTCATCCGCATACATAATATGGTTGACTAATAGGGAACCATCCCTTGACCGCACCCGGGCATCGATCAGCCTCCCACTGTAATTATACCAGATGGAAATGTCATTGGTACATCCATGGAAAGCTTGTCGAACTACATGGTCAAAGACGAAGTTAAATAGTGTACGGGCCAGAGGACATCTCTGTCGCACCCCAAGGTGGACACAAAATGTTTCAGACACCCCCGGCCACATAACTTTACCTGGGCCTGCCCACCATTATGAAGGTCCTGAAGGTCCTGAAGAATCCAGAGCTCTGACCTATTGATAGCATGATAGGCATTGGCCAGGTCGATGAAACCGAGATGTAGGTCCTGTTGAAATTATCTACACCCTCTGCTCTAGCATACGGGCAGAGAAAAAATGATGTCAATGTAGGACCGTCCCATCTGCAACCACATTGGGGCACGCATACAAACATGCTCATACTTTGGGACGATATCTGTGCAAAGTTAATGATTAATATGTATCGCTATATACATGTTACATCGCAAATTATTAACCGAGTCTAAATACTATTTTGCTAAGAGGGTCCTCCTTTATGTGCTTGCAAAAATGTCTCTGTTCGGGTAGTTTTGCGCGTGGGAGGAAAGCATAGGGCGTGGATACACGACGGGGGAGACCTCTCGAAATCCACGCACAGCTCAGCGGCCTTCTCAAGGTGCCTTACGCTTGTGCGCGAGTCGCAATAATCTGATCGCAATAATCCTGATGATCTATTACGCCCTCAGCAAGGGTGCTGTTTGTTGCCGGCTGCAAGGTATGTTGGGCCTCCCAAGGCGTGTGCTGTAATTTAACGGGCGATTCAACAAGAATAACCTTGGCGATCTATTTACACGCGTGATTCACCAGCCACACCCCGACCGAATGTAAACTCCCGTTGCGAAATGTAAACGAAATGGAATTTCATTGTAAACCCGCCGCTGCTGACAGGTGCAGGCTGGGTGGCCCTGGGGTGCGGAGAGCGGACGGCAGTGAGCCGGCGCCGCTGAGATTGCCGGTTGGAATCATCGCGGACGTCACCTGCAGCCTGGATTAATCCCGATTTCATTTTTTGTCCACGTGTAAGTGAGTGAGCAGCGTCCGGGCATGGTTGGTCACCTATGATTGCTAATGAAAGGGAGCGTTAACAAACAAAAAGGACGCCTTACGATCCATAACACATGTTTTTTTTTGGGGTTAGATCGCGTAAATATATAAATGTGTCGTTAAAACCCGCAACCACCCGACACAGCCAACTAGTAAGGGTTGTTACATAAACAGAACGTGGCCAATTCGTCACTTGTACAGCACACTGGTGTGTTGGAGAGCCAAGCCACAACATTACAATCTGAGTACGACGTTTCGCCAGTAATTACAACTAGCTTCATCAGGCGACAGCCAGATTTGGATGGATGATGTTGGTCGCAAAAGCCTACGTGTTAAACTACACCTTACGATGTTTTCAAAACCCCCTTACTGCTCCACTTAATTTTTGACAGAAATCCCAGCTGTGATAAGTGTCAACAAATATCAGTTGGACTGCAACACGATACACATTGCACATGAGTAGAGATTATTTATATATTTTTGCTGCTATACATTTCCACACGTGATAAGCCACTTCGCTGAGCTATCATGGCCAGGTCGCTTCTGAAAGAGGAGCTAATAGCTTAGGGGGCTTTATCGGGTAAAATGAAAAAAAAAATAGTTTTAGAATGTATTTATTTTTTGATTTTGAAAAATATTTTCTATACTTTGCACTCCTATCGTGTTTTTGCATTGCTTGTAGTTGTAACTTTCTGGCCCGCCCCTACTGATAAAGAGCTTTATTGTTAATCGGATTCCTCCAGTATAAACATTCAGATTTTGCATCGCACTGGAAGGGCATCCTCTTCCTCATTTTTAGTTTGGCGTTTGGTAAAGGCAGCAGGGATACAATTGTGTGTTTAATGTTGTGAGCCATTCCACGGCATCTTTGGTGGTAGCCGAGTCGAGCATTCAGCAAGTTCCACTAGGGTACGCGTGGTTGTATATAAGTAGCTGAGCAGAGTCCGCTTGTACCACCAGAGTCCACGTGTTGTATTGGGGTAGCTGAGTACGCTAGTTCCACCAGCGTACACGTGTTGTATTGGGGTAGCTGAGTGGAGCTGCTAGTTTCACCAGGGTATGCGTGGTTGTATTGGAGTAGCTGAGTGGAGTCCGCTAGTTTTACCGGAGTACGTGCGTTGTATTGGGGCAGTCATCAGTGATTCCCGCCTGGTGGTTTGCACTCCACGGCATGTCACGAGTCCTTGATCTTCCGTTACATGGAGGAAATGTGCGCAAGTGCCCTGCGCTGTTGTTGTTATCGGGACACGTTTGAGGGCTGTCTCCACTGTTGTCGGGGCAGCAGAGATAAACCAGGGCTGCTCCTGCGTCGGGTCTTCACTCAGCTTCTCTCTCTCACACGAGCTGCTGGATTGTGCTCTTGCGAGAGGTTGGAATAAATGGGCGCCACGGTGGCTAAGAGATGTTAACTCCCTCGCCTGGTACACAGGAGGTCGTGGGTCCGATTCCCACCCTGACGACTGCTGCTGCCGTATATTTGGAGTTTGCGTGTTTCTCTCTCTCCCCGTGGTCGCGTGGATTTTTCTCCGGGTCCTCCGGGGTTTTCCCTTCACATTCAGAATCATGCGTTTGGAGTATTTGGATGCTATACAAAAAAAAAACATCCGCACGATAGGCCACTTCGTTGAACAATCATTTGTGGCCAGGTCGCTTCTGAATAAATAAAAGAGCTATATAACTCAGTTGACCTTACCTGGTAAAATAAAAAAAAAACAGTTTTGTTTAGTTTAGAATTATCCATCTCAACACGTGATGCTCATAGAATAGATATCATGAAAGGGGTTGGTGGTGGGGATAAGGAGAGCAGAGATAAGAGGCGAACACAATCGCCAAACCCGAATCTTCACAACTCATTGAAGCGAGGGTGACGGGGTTTACTTCCACTTCCGAGAAATACAGCTTCCTCTCCCCATTGTCGCCTGACGTTACTTCAGCGGGAACACGAGGACGCGTGAACAACACTGCCACAGTCTGGAGAGACGGAAATCCCATTATCACTTTCGCACGCGGCGAAGGCATTTAATCCGGGTGTCTGTGAATTGGGCGAGACGTGCTATCCAATAAACCCCCACTCCTTACAAATGCGCACAAAAGCAAAGATCCCCCCCCCCCCAATATAGCCTTTTCAGTCTTTTGGGGCAAGTGCTGTTTGCGAATAGCAAACGACTGCAAGTATGAAGGTGGTGGTGTGGGAAGGACCATGCACGGCCACCTTTGTCTCCCCAGCGATGATGTTTAATATCCACCACACCAGGTCGTCATTTTTTTTTTTGGCTGAGCAGACCCTAGGGTAGGCCCAGGACCGGTTCAAAAAGTCGTCGACGATGTTGGCCAGCGAGAGGGAATCGAACGCGGGTCGCCTGGTTGGTAGAGCGGTGGTGCGCTTACCACGAGGATGACCACCCCCCCCCCCCCCACACACACACAAGGGAAAGATCCCCGCCGCCCCGTGTAGCCTTCAACAGACTGTTGGGGCAAGTGCCGTTAGCGAGCAGCGCCCTTAAAGGCCGACACTCTGGCGCACGAGAGGTGGGGGTGGGTGGGTGGGGTGGCCAGCACCACGCCCGGGCCGCCTTTGTCTCCCCGGTGGCGACGTTTACGCACACGCCACACCAGGTGCCGCAGTGCACATTGGGGAGGCCGACACCTCACCGACGCACGCACCGGCACGGACACGTCCCTTGACGCCCAGTTAAGGGAGCGGTGGTTCCTCACCCCCCGTCCCTCCCAACACTGCACGCGCGCTCGTTTATTTGGCCGACTCACGCGAGACGTTAAAATTGGATACCAACACCGAACCGTCTTTGGCCCCGAGGAAGCTAGCCTGCGGCAGGCGTTGCGTTATGTTCGCAGAGGGCTGTTCGGTAAGAGGGCGGTGCTTTATTTATGTGAGTCACAGTTAAGACTGTGACTATGTAAAAAAAAGCGATGCACGTGGTGACGCTGACACGGCATCGAACGCCGGCGGAGGAGGGGGTGCGCTCGTTTTTAATTTCACAATCAGAATATTTATTAACGCTGGAGGAATCCGATGAGCTATGAAGCTCTTTTTGTGTACAGGTGTCCAGCAGGGGCTGGTCAACAAGTTACAAGGACACACCAATTATAAACAGACGAGAGGAGTGAAAAGCATAGGAATTAAGGTAAATACATAACTCTAAATATATTTCGATTTAAAGCTTTCGTGACTGCAATGATTCATCTTCTTTGGTTCTTTCGGTAAAGTCACGTAGAATGAGAATAAAATAATAAATTGATATTATTGTGTTATTTTATTTTATCAATTTATTATTGTATTCTCATTCTACGTGACTTTACCGAAAGATCTAAATATATTTACAGATAAAATGAAACTAAACTATTGATTGTACCTTACCAGCTGAAGCCGACTGAGCTAATTAGATTGTTTTTTTTTCTGAGACGACCTGGCCACAAATTATAACTCAACCAAGTGGCTTATCATATGGAAAAAAAAACACCTAAACGTTTCTACCCTCGTTGCTGATCCCATTGTCTGGAACGCAGCCTCTTCCCCGCACTGTGCCCAGACGTTCGTGCTGTTGCTCCCCTGCTGCGATTCAGGTAAGTCGGTGGGCGAGCTGTTGACTACCTCGCCAGGTATACAGGACGTCGTGGGTTCGATCCCGACTCTGACGGCTGCTGCTGCTGTATATTTGGAGTTTGCGTGTCTCTCTTCCCCGTGGTCGCGTGGATTGTTTTCCGGGTCATCCGGTTTTCCCCGCCACATTTAGAAACACGCGTTTAGAGAATTTGGCTGCTACGTATTTCCACGCTATAAGCCACTTTCGTTGAGCTGTCATTTGTGGCCAGGTCGCCTCTAAAAAAAAAGAGCTACATAGCTCAGCGGGCCTTACCTGGTAAAATAAAAATAGTTTATCGATGCAAGTGCAGATTCAAAGCCTTTCTCTCCTGCCTATGACTCACTGTCTCGCATCGATGATGTCTTCAACCGAATCTGACTTTCAAATTATTACCGTATTCTCCAGATTACACGATACACGCCTGACTTTTGCTTTAAAATACAGGGGGGGGGGGGGAGAATGGAGAGCATCCTATAATCTGGAGCATACGGTAACGCCTTTCCATCCCCGTGATGCATAATCCTGCTGTTTATTCATCACCAGCCATGATCATTCCACTGCTGGATGAAGAACTCTCCAGAGACACGATCACGCACATGCTGCTGGGTAATATGATAAAAAGCTTTCGCCAATTATTATTGCTATTATTATATATGACATTCGTGGTGTCATTATGCAATGTTTCACTCTACACAGATACAGTAATGCCTTTGTTCCCCCGTGGAGTTAGGTTTGCCACGTGACCGGGTTTGACCTGGACAGTCGATGCGTTGACGTCTGTGGCCGGCTGCCAGGTATTGAGTTGTACCGAGATCTGGTACCGGTATTACGTTGAACTTCATAGCAGTGGTGTACAGCATCGTTTTGATAACAGACCGTGGAAGTGCATTGTACAAGGTGGTCCAGATGTCTTGTGGCTCTCATTTAATTTTACTAAAACGTTACATTTTTGCATACCAATTGGTGCGAAACTATAATTGAATAAGCAAAGAAAAAATGTTAGGGGTAAATTTATTTTTTGGGGGGGGGGGGGGACGGTCACGATACATCTAGACCACCCTGTAAATTCCAAATTATCGTGAGTACAGCTGAATGGATCGAACATTGGGTTTGTTCGAACAGAAGCCCAACTTATTAGAGACGCTCCGGTGTCCTCGCTTACACAGGTTCGATTTTCCTTAATAACACAATAAATGATTAACTATTATTTTCGTCATAGATTATCTTGACAAGTGACGTTGCCACAAACATGGGGCAACAACAAACAAAAAAAACAGATCTTCAGTATTGACCAAATGTCACGTCTGGGCATTGCGATGCGTGGCACTTTGTAGATTCCACTCCACGCGTTTCCCGACCGCAGACTCACGTGACCCCAGGACCCTTCGCGAGGCGCCAGTGGCAGCAGAAGAAGAAGAGCAAAGGTAAACCGACGAGTTCTGCTGGTTCGTGTCGCCTCGGAGGAGGGGAGGGGCGAGGGTGAAGGGGACGAGGGAGGAAACGAGGGGAGGAGGAAGGGGGGGGGAGAAAAGAGGGGGCACGAGGAGAGGGGATGGGTAAACGAGGGGCGGAGGAGGCGACGAAGGGAGGGAGAGGGGAGGGGGTGAAGGGTACGAGGGGAGGAGGGAAACGAGAGGAGGGTGAAGGGGACGAAGGGAGGGAGGGCGAGGGGAGGGGGCGAGGGTGGGGGGGGTATCACGTCCTGTGGGTAGCTCGCTTGGCTTGCTGGGTGTGACTGTCCTACACTCCCCGACCCTTCACTCCCAGATCAATTCCACTTGAAAGCAATCATCTTATATTTAGAACTGACTTAGAACGTCGCGTGATAATTACGAAGTGTATTTGGGGATAATATCGTGGCATCGTGGCCAAACAACCCCGCATGACAGCCACAGCGTGGCCTTCGTGCAGCCTGCAGTGGAGTGACGAAGAGCTGATAATTATTCTCACTAATATCACTTTAATGTTACTCGCGGTATTACGCGTTAACTACATCACATTAAAACAAAGATTGTGGTGCTTCAACCCACGATTCTCAATTAAGTAGAGTTGCGATGCTACTGCAAGCGCCCCTTTCCCCTTTGAGCATTATCTCTTGCGAAGTATCCTCGGCCATGATGTATCCACTGCTGGATGAAGCCCTCACCATGTCTCTCTCTCTCTCTTCCTGTGGTCGCGTGGATTTTTCTCCGGGAACTCCGGTGTTTTACCTCCACATTTTTAAGTATTTGGCTGATATACAATGCCACGTGATGAGTCACGTTGTTGAGCTATCATTTGTGGCCGGGTCGCTTCTGAAAAAGAGAGCTGGGCTTGACCTGGTTAAAAAAATATATAAGTTGAACCGTCGCCATCTCTCGCTGTCTCGCAGTGCGGCCACCTATCTAGGCTCCTGTGCACGGGAATGATCTCGCCGTTCCATCTCTTTGCGGGTGACGAACCCGTGGTTTCACGTTCCCTTCTTCGGCTGCCACTCCCGTCACGAGTCGTATTCACGGACCATCATCCATCCCTTCTGGCGATGCGCCTTGACCATGCCCACTTAATTCCTTTCAACGGGCAGTGAGCCTTACCTAGGGGGGAGGTGGAGGGGGGAAAGTTAAAATAGGTTCAGAGTTTGTTTGCGTCGTTATCATTGTCAGCGTCCGTGTGTCTATGGCGAATATTGCCACAGCGGGGGGGGGGGGGGGGGGGGGCATCGCCAACCGATTCCCGATTATGCCTTTTCGGGACGGCGGTGATCTCTCGCGCACAAACACTCACTCACTCTCTCGTCCGAAAGTCCTCGCCGCCGCTGCCACCTCAGCACGCAGTGACAGCGTGCGGTGGTGACGTTTGTGTGCGTTGCAGGGCAGGGCTCAAGCTGAAGCTGAGACCCCCCCGGGGCTCTGTCTCCGAGTCATGCATCGACTGTTGCTGACCCTGTAGGGGTTGGCAGTGGTTGAAGTTTGTCAGGCTGGTGGCGTGGGGGCGGTTGTGTGTGTGCGGTGATGGTTTGATGTTGTGGGTGGTGGTGGTGGTGGTGGTGGTTAGGCGTGGAAAGCGTGGCCGCAGGCTGTTAGGGAGTTAGGAGGGTTGCCACCTCTTGAGAGACAAAACATCCTGGACTCATCGCGGGAACGAGAAGAATACTGTACTCTCTCGCGATGTCGTGAGAGGGGAGAACTACGTGGAGAGACAGAGAGAGAGAGAGACAGGCGTTGTCTTTGAGCGGGACATTTTCTGACGACAATCCACGACTTTTAATCCCCTTTGACGACGTGCAGCTTTATAAGGAGCTGTCTAGAAAACGTTGACGATCCTGGGAAAGCCAGAACAAAATAACGATGTATCTTTCCCTCAACTTTAAACGTACTTTTTTTTACAAATCCCATCAGCCACACGGCCTGCTGAGAGTTCATAATTTCAGCAGCATTGGTTCAGCAAATCGGGAAAAGCTAGGACGGGGTGGCAACCCTAAGAGGGGAAAGTGGTGGGGGACACACGTCACCCCCCCCCCCCGCAACCCCCGTAGCGGTGAAGAAATGAGATATCGTGCCGTGTGATGCGAGTCTTGGATCGTGACTCATGCGTGCAACACGCAGAGGAGAGAGAGAGAGAACTCGGCTCCGTGGCACGAGGCCACCGGAATCGTCATCCCGTGGAGCTCGGTAGCGTTTTAATCTTTTGGAGACCAAGAACAGAAGAAGAAGAAGAAACACAGAAATCATAATTACACATTGGTTCTTTCGGAAAAGTCACGTAGGTAGAAAAAAATAAAATAAATTCCTACCGACAGGACTTTACCGGAATAACCAAAGAGTATGGATTCCTGCAGTCACGAAAGCTTCAAATCAAGATTAAATCATAATTAGTTCCACGTGAAACGTTCCTGTGACATCTGCCAACAACAACAAGTTAGATATATTGTTAACTGGCTCGAACATTATTTGTCACAAGAAGTAATATTTACGGTTTGCTGTTGCGATGCACTTTGTTGATTTGTTGTACTCGTCGTGTACTTGCTTCACGTTAGTTCACGCGATTGTTTTATTGTATTTTGCCGTAGTTATCGTGACGCATAAATGATCATGGGTGTGAAATTATTAAAAAAATGTCGACAGAGCGGTTTGACTACATTGCTTAGCGATGCCGCCCTTTGAACCCGACCCACCCGAGTTCGATTCCCGGCCGTGGCTGGCACCGGGCCTGCCGTCCGCCACTCCCCATTCACCAACACGTACTGACCAATGCGGTGAAGTATGGTCTAATAAACCCCCCATGATCGACATGGCATGGGGAGGGAGGCCTTCATCCATTGGTAGATAGAGAATGTCTGGAATGTCTTAATTTTGATATATAAACGTCATTTTACATCACTTACATGATGAAAATGGCTTTTGAACTATTGCCAGTATAGCCATCGTAACTTTTGTATGATTGAATTGTCACCAGGCAGATATCATCTGCATTGATGGTCTTGAGACTGGAGTGGAATTTCCACATGTCTGTGGTAGGAATCAGCATAATCCATGACAAAACCTCTGCAAACTTTTATCCATATACTTTAATCAGCAGGTACCTAAACACTAAGCTAAACATTTTTTTCAATTTTAGCAGGTAAGGCCCACTGAGCTCTATAGGTCTTTTTCAGAAACGGCCTGGCCACAAATGACAGCTCAACAAAGTGGCTTGTCATCGCGTGGACATTGAGAGCAGCAGCCAAATACTCCAAACAGGGGGAAGGCAACGAAAATAAAAAGAATAGACATTTTTGGTTCGAATTCTGTAATAAACTCAATATTTTAAATGCACGCGAATACGATACGGTGGTCTTCTTTGGTTCTTTCGGTAAAGTCACGTAGAATGAGAATAAAATAATAAATTGATAAAATAAAATAACACAATAATATTCTCACGACGTTTCGGCCACAACACAAGCGGCCTTCATCAGGTGAAGGGACGAGACTGTCTGGCAGGACAGCGCTGGAGTGAAAGAGCCACGTTCAGATCACGACCTTTAAGCTGTGTGAGAGGAGACAAAGCGCCTTTACAAAGGAATTAGCATATAATTTAGCAATGAAATGGCTGAGTGATTAGCTTGTGACTGGTCACAGAAATAGCTATGTTAAAAGTTAAAGCATACACATCCGCAGAGGCACCCCTTGACAAAGGAATTAGCATAGAATTTAGCATTGAAATAGCTGAGTGATTAGCTTGTAACTGGTCACAGAAATAGCTACGTTAAAGTCAGAGCATACACATTCACCGAGGCACTTAGTACAAATCAAACAGGAGAATTTAGCATTGAAATAACGGTGGTCCTTAATAAAAAAAAGTGTCACGAAGCAGTCCTTAGAGTGCCGCATGCGGCTCTGGAGCCGCTGGTTACCGACCCCCTGTTCCACACGTGACGTGACCCCCTATTTCACACGTGACGTGACTCCCTGTTCTACGAGTGACGTGACCCCCTGTTCCACACGTGACGTGACCCCCTGTTTCACACGTGACGTGACTCCCTGTTCTACGAGTGACGTGACCCCCTGTTCCACACGTGACGTGACCCCCTGTTCCACACGTGACGTGACCCCCTGTTCCACACGTGACGTGACCCCCTGTTTCACACGTGACGTGACCCCCTGTTCCATACGTGACGTGACCCCCTGTTCCACACGTGACGTGACCCCCTGTTCCACGCGTGACGTGACCCCCTGTTTCACACGTGACGTGACCCCCTGTTTCACACGTGACGTGACCCCCTGTTCCACACGTGACGTGACCCCCTGTTCCACGCGTGACGTGACCCCCTGTTCCACGCGTGACGTGACCCCCTGTTCCACGAGTGACGTGACCCCCTGTTCCACGAGTGACGTGACCCCCTGTTCCACGCGTGACGTGACCCCCTGTTCCACGAGTGACGTGACCCCCTGTTCCACGCGTGACGTTCATTCTAAACGTGGAGGGAAAAACCGGAGGACCCGGAGAAAAATCAACGCAACCACAGAGAGACACATGCAAACTCCAAATATGCAGGCGTCAGGGTCAAGATTGAACCCACGACCTCCTGTATACGAGCCGAGGTCGTTAACATCTCACCACTGTGGCGCATATCTGGATACCAACCCCAGATGGATGACGTTGATGATTGGTTGAGTTGACAAATAGATGGTAGAAAAAAGATGATCTGGCTTAAACATAGCCCTCTCAAATGGTGATTAATAAATCAGAATAAAAAGTAATAATTGTCAATCAACCGTCGGACGAAGACCTCCGCATGCCTCTCGGCCCACGACCTCCTGTATACCAGGTGAGGTAGTTAACATATCGCCACCGCGACGACCCTGCACAGGTGCTGGCTTTATCGATGGGTGAGAACGACCTCCTCGAATCGTGTGGCCTGCCTCGGAATTAATGGAATGTTCATAATTTAAACTCTTATTCCCTGCCGCAAAGTGTTCGTGCTCTCTCGGACACAGAGAGAGAGAGGGAGAGAAATTTACTCAGAGGTGTGAGGAGGAACCACAGACAGGCGGTCAAAGGAGAAGCAAGATGGTGAGTTGGCACCAACAAATACCAAAGCTCTGTGGTCCTCGATATATTAAGGTGTTATCAGCCACTTAATGAGTGTACGTGTGGGAGGAAACTTGAGCACCTCGAGAAAACACACACGTGCGAGGGGGCAACGCTCTATCCCATGCAGACGGAACAGGTCGAAGTCCACGTTTGCTGTACCCCCGTTCTCCCGCTCAGCCCCGGGGGGTTATGGGGAAGGGCGTTTGACGACATCTCTGCGTGCGATCCACCAACCCTGGCCGCTGCCTCCCCCATGCTGGATTACAGGCCACAGTGCGGCAGTGTAGCCACCGCCGCCCGGCCCAAGTTAACGAGTTGTTTTTCATGGCAACCGCGTAACCAGGGCAGGCGGGTGGTTTCGCGCAGGGGCACAGGCACGCAAAAACTTTCCAAGAAAGCGGCATACCTGGAATGCCAGCGCGCAAAAAAAAAATAGTTGCGGCCGTGCCGCGCTTTGAATTCTTTCACACGCCGCGGTTTTTTTTCTTTTTTTCTGAGGCAGTGAAATGTCGAGAATGACCCCAAAGCGATGTTTTTATGAATATTTATTTTTATATCAAATATTAAAAAAAAGTTATTTAAATAAATAAAACGCGCATGCGCGCCATCGCGATCGGCCAATCGTCATTACCAGCCAGGATATATCCACTGTTGGATTAATATACATTTTATTTGTGAGCGCTTTTCCGAATACTCAAAGACACTTTACATAAAATCATAAAAGCAGCAAAAACAACATCAAATGGTAAAAACACTAAAAACACATCAAACTTAGCTAAACATTAAAGGCTTCCCTATGGACGATTCTCGCCCCTTGCCCTCGCTGGGCATCTGTGAAAAAAAGAGAGCTTCATAGCTCATCGCATTTCTGCTCGCAGTCTGAATCAAGATTCTGATTCCGCGGTGCCGCGTTTCCAGTTCCTTCAAACGCACCACTTCCTATCGACGATAAACAAACACAAATAACCGCTCTCGGTGGGGGGAAATGCGGGACGGCCACATTTTTCTCACTATCTCTAAAGCTGGTGGGATAAATAAGTAAATAACAGGGCCACACGTTCACATTCCGAGCTGGTGGCGTGGACAAAGCTGAGAGCATTGTGCATGCCATGTGGGGCGGAGGGGGGTCACGTGAAAATGCACGCAAGGCATGACGGGAGTTGTGCTTTTCCCGCACCTCTGATTATCACGGTTGGCTACGTACGGTGCGAAAGACGTTCAACACACGCACTGGGGGGAGCGCACGTGTGCCTTTACTTCTGGATGCCACCCATTCCTCTCAGTCTTGCACACGAGTTCAACTAATTTCCCCCCATCTTTGAGGACGTGGCACAGTAATACCGCCCCGGTTTGCGTCGGGGATGGCGTTCCTGAACGGTTGCGACGACGACGAATAACGAAACGACGTCCATCGAAGCGACTCGCAGGGTAGTCACGTGGTGCAGGCTGAGAGGCGACGGATAACGAGAAAGGACGGACGACGTTGCTGCCAGCGACGTGAGCGTGGGGTTGAGGCGAATGCAAATCGCTCAGCTCACGCACTCGTTCTCATCTCCGCCCCTCTTCACTGGAACAAACTTCCCCCCTCCACATTGAGCGGCGGTCACCTTCGCTCGCTAAGTTTCCGCTCCGCATTCAAAACTCAACTATTGTTACCCCTACATCACCCCACGACCCCTGAATCTCCCCCCTCATAACCACCACCGTTACTCTTTTCATATTCTCATGATGTGGCTTTCACTCGTTCCCCCCATTAATGCAATCCATTCGTCATGATTTACTGTCATCAATTTCGCTTTCACTTCACATCTATTTCACTCACCTCATCTCCACCACTACATTCACACGCGTACCATTGCTAATTCCTCGTAAAGCGCCTTCCTTAAGGCGCTGTATAGATTCCTTTACGATAACATAAGGTAGCGGTTTTTGAGTTGTATGCCTTTTGGCGTCTGCTGGTCCAACACCAGTGGAGGCTAGGCTCTAAGAAAAGCCGTCTCGGGTGTGGACCAATCAATTTCAAGGACAGTGCATATTATTATTATCAGAGTTGTCTCTTTTGTTTGCATTTTGACTGCTTGTGTTGTGGTTATTGCAAACATGATGCCTTGAATAAGGTGTCAGTTTTTGTGCCAGTTAAAAGGGTTAAACCAATTACTATAAGGTAGCGGTGTTAGTAATAAAGTGACGACGTGTTTGCAAAACGACGTAAAAGGGGGATACGTGAATCGAGAGTATTTCTCCATCCTCCTTTAGCTGCCACTCCATCGCCAGTCTCATCCAATGGACATCCTTCCTTATACTCCTGGTGTTCTGTCCAAGTCTCCCACATGTACTTTCCCTTTCCTAACACTCACAACTACTCTGCTGCCATTTACTTATCACATGATAATTGTTGTAGCGATACAATTAGAAGTAACAAGTAGTACGTGTACACTATGGTCATCAATTATTATTATTAATATCGATTGCGCATTTGGGATCACTGTGGTTAAATAAATGAATAAATAATGTGGCCTTGCAAATGGATTAGAAAAACAATGACAATGTCAAGGGAAACGGAACGAAGCCTGACGCTTATATGCAAAGGTTCACGGTGCAAAGCCAGCGGGCCCCCCTGGTTAATACTGCGGTTGTGTATTGACCGTCGGCTTCACAGTTGGGCTTCAGACTTCCCGTTATGCAAGTCGCGAGGGTAGTCCGTTCGTTATGCGCCGCCGTCATGGTCCCAATTTGTTCAATTTGCAAAAAAAATAAAAAATATATATACCAGAGAAATCGCTCAAATGGGAGTATACCGCAGAAAACTTGGCAGGCAGGACGGTCCCCGAAATTTTTTCACGGAGAAATGGTGAGGCTTTCCAGGGCGGCAATAATAATAATAACAACATACAAAGAAGCATCGAGAGATGCATGCTTGGAATTACAAAGAAACGGCATAGAGAGGCACGCGCGGACGAGGGAAAACAAATGCACAATAGCGGGACATCGCATTGATGATTTTGAGGAGAGTGATTGAGCTTGACGGGCAGGAAAGATTGCGCGAAGAGACGAGGCTTGGTTGGTGATGGAACGGCATCCGAAGGGGCGGCCGTTGAGGAGATGGAGCGATGTGATCGGAGCCTGCGCAGGAGCGGCCTCGGATCGTGCCGTCAGCATACGGAGCGTCGAAGGGCCTCCGTCGCGAAGCGATGGTTAGAACACGGCAGCTGCTGCTAATGATGATGATTATTATCAAACCTGATGAGCGTCCCCACACCTTACACAACGATCATTCATATCGATCGTTCAGGCCGAACGAGATTTTTAAGCTAATTTTTCGAATGATAGCGTCCATCTGCGCATGCGACTGGTCATGCTCAAAGTACATATAGACGCTACGGCCTTAGGCCAGGAAAGTCACCAAAAAAAATTGCACACGAACGACGCATTCACGCAAGCACCCGAAGCTCCGTTTTGAAGTTTTAAAATGAAACGTCTTTGAAATGTATTATGTTTTTAATCAGATAATTGTATTTCTTCATTAAAAGCTTCTATCATTTTACATCTGGAAGACTTCATTGAAAAGGACATTTCGTGGTGAATTTCCTCTCGTCGTTCAGTAGATGATGGCCTTGCCGGGGGTTCGGTTCGATGCGGACTTTCACCTGTTTGGGATTGCGGGATCGAGATGAGGCGACGTCGAGCTGCTGGCCGTACGAGAAGACCGCCGTCTGCAGATCGATTCCAACGTAACCGAACGTCTGTCCCTGCGCCTAACGTCGTTCATGCAGGGGGTGCGTAGGTTTACAGCGCCCCCTGCAAAGCGCAGCGTTCATCACAGATAGATAAAGTTGTGCGTTATATAAGAGTATTTTAATAAGCTAGAACATCATTTTTTAAGTGTTAGGTAACTCTTATATAACGACTGTGTGCACCCATGATTTGAATATCCTGCAAAGTAGAATATACGTGTTATTCATATTAAATTGTCCTTACAATTAATTTAATGAAATAAAGGTAAAGGCAATGAAGTCAAAGGAACGTTGCGTAAGTGGATGATCTACACATCACGTGGTGCACAACAGAGAACAGTGCATCAAAATCCGTTGCTGTATTGTACCTCTTTGCTCCCACGTCTGTGCTTCAATCCCTCACTTACCAGTGATGAAGTTCAGTCACATACCCCCCCCCCCCGCCCCCATTATCCACACGTCATGGGGAGGCCGTGATCATCCAGCAGTGGATTGTTCACGTACAATTAAACCGGTGCCTGTGTTGCGTTTTAGGCATCTCGGGAGGTCGTTACAATACGGGTGCATTGCAAATTAATAATTGCTGCTGTTATTGTTGCTGTGTTGTTGCTGTGTTAAGATGTTAAGTGGCAGTCCACATGTTTTAAATATTCGAAGTCAAATTTAATCATTACAATTCAGGACTGTCTCAAAGTCAGTCGGGTTCCTCTTGGATGATGTCTATCACTGAATGAACGCCCACAGCTTAAGAATGTTGTTGCCAACAAGACCTGTCAGTATGCATCAGCATTTGTTTAACAAGCCTGACTGCTGACGAGACCAGAGTCTGTTGCTAAAGGCACCGTGTGGCCAATACACATCGGTTCGGAAGATCCGCGGATTGTGGGCCAAAAAAAAATATCCTAATATTATGCAGAGAGAGGCACCCTTGCCTGTTTAGTACTGAATATTGTTGCTAGGAACACATGTTTAAACATTAAAACATAATTGGTCAGGAAGGCCTTTAAGTTGTAGCCCAAAATATATTTTAATTTCAAGCGAAGAGAGTGACTTTTCAGTTTAACACGTAGGCTTTCGCGACCATAATTATCAATAAGTGAGGGTATTTTTTGTGTTAGAGCGCGTAAATAGTACCCAAGAGATACTTATGCGATCTAACCCAAAAACAAAACATCTTATGGACAGTGACTTTTGCCTGTTCGTGTATTCGTCAGCGCACACAGGTGACTAAACGATGCGTGGAATGATTGATTAATTGGGCTCAGAAGAACTCTTCAGCCGAAACAGAGAAATAGCTTTGAAAATGTGTCCGTGGGGTTACCTGAGAGATTGCGACATTCATACATCTCTTCAGGTGTGCGTTTGCAAACCGCAGAGCCGACGGGCAGATGGGTTACATAAAGCCAACGAGATCATATCTCCAGCGGAATCCTATCCAGCTCACGAAGTGACCAGGCTTGTTCGTAAAAGTATTGTTTTGCCTCGTGACTGCTAATATTTTTCTACCAAATATACACACGAAGCGGCTTAAGCATTTGAGATTGTCATGCGGACGGACCCGTCAAGTTTGCACACTTTCCACAAACACACTGCCTTCACACCTGCCCCGTCACCTGATCACACTCGCTGGTGTTGGCACGAGGGGCTTTGGTGGAGTTTCAGGGTTTTTATGAAATCCCTGTTCACTCATGGAGGGCACTCCATCGGGTGTCTTGACGCCGAAGTAATTTGCTCGTTGGTGAGTTACGGTCAGTTACTTGATGGATGGAGCCCTCCCTTTGTGGAGTCATATGCAATGCTCTTAGCTGTAACCGTGTGATTGTGTGACCACTTTAAGTTGCCTTGGCACAGTGGAACCTACCGTGGCAAAGGCGTGCAGTGGCACGGCACAAAACAATTGCCATCTGCTCAGGTTTTACTCAGGCGGTCCAGGCAATTGGTGTCTCGGTGTTCAGGTGGCAGGAATCGATTTTTGCTGAGATCAGGTGGCAGGAATTGTCGAAAAGTATCGCGGTAGTGTGCGGCACCGTTTTGATAACATACCTGGTATTTCTTCTTTGGTTCTTTCGGTAAAGTCACGTAGAATGAGAATAAAATAATAAAATAAGACAATACAATTCTCACGACGTTTTGGCCACAACACAAGTAGCCTTCTTCAGGTGAAGGAACAAAACTGTCGGGACGACAGAGCCTGAAGAAGGCTACTTGTGTTGTGGCCGAAACGCCGTGAGAATTTTATTGTCTCATTTTATTTTATTATTTTATTCTCATTCTACGTGACTTTACCGAAAGAACCAAAGAAGATTAATCCTTGCAGTCACGAAAGCTTTAAATCGAGACCTGGTACTGACTGTGGAATATGTGCGTGTTCGATTTACCGTGGACGTACATTGCAGATTCCACTTCACGTGATTGCGGCTGAATGGAATGAACGTTGGACTTGTTGGAATACAAGCCGAACTTCTTACAGACACTCCTCCCATACGTAAAACTACTCGGCAGGAATTTGCCAAATATCTCAAGCCAGACTCTCCTGAAAGTCAGGTTAGAGCGTTCGTTTGGATTTTCCTTGGTCACAAATGCATTAAAACATTATTATGCTGGGATTTTCCTTGATCACAAATACAATAAAACATTATTATACATTAGTATGACAAGTGACATTGTCGCAACCATGGTAAAAACGTCTACAATTTTGGTGGGTATCAAGATTTTGGAGGTCTATGATGCTTTTCTTTTCACCTTTTACTTGAATTGTAAACGAGATACATGCGAAGAATGGTTGCATCGTGTCTACCTTTCTGGTGCTCTGTCGGCCCTCGCTTTCAACACTGAGAGGTAAAGACTCAAAACACGCAGAACTGGACATTATTATTGTTATTTAAATGCCCTCTCCTCACTTTTTGATATTATTGGCTGTCAGACAAATATGTTCCACGCTGATCTGGCAACTCAAATGTTATGTTATGGTTCAAGAGGGTTTGTTAAAATACGTGAACATTTAAAATAAGCCTGAGGTCTTGTGAGACCACGGAATTATATATGTTTCTGAATAAAAACTTACGGTCATGGTGGCGTTACTTTCAAATGTGAGTGCCATAGAGGAATGATCAATTACAGTAAAAACATGTTCAAGTCACACTCACCTCTGCTGAATTTTCTAAAACGAGAGGTTTCATTACAATTTGGTGTGATTGATGATGAATCACAAATGTCAGGACGTACGAGTCTATATCTAACTAGGCCATGCTATTTTAATGAGCTATTGCTCTTAAAAAAAAACTCCATCAGTTCCGTCTGATTTAGAAATATGATTCAGACATTGATTAAAACATTAGGGTCTGGCTGAATTGTGAGTAGATTTGTCTCACCTCGCTCTGGTTTGGAAACAACCTTGGCCATTCCAACGTAGCTCTTGCAAGACGGCTGGCCAGCGTACTGGGCATTTGTGAAAAAGAGCTTAACAGCTCATCAGATTCCTCCAGTATAAATAAATATTCTTATTCTGCAAGTCCAAGGCCGATGTTGGTCTCAAGAACGGGGCTCTCTGGGTCTCCCGCTAGTGCAGGAGCCGGCAACCAAAGTAAGAAGAGCAATTATTTGTTCGAATTCAGCGAATTCGGTAACAAAAAGGAGCTATTTCAAGAGCCGCAATGCAATGTCACTACAGCATGGTGGTCCTTGATAAACGACGGTCACGGAACAGTCCTTGAAGAGCCTCATGCGGCTCCGGAGCCGTAGGCTGCCGACCCCCTGGACTCTAGTGGAGGGTCCTTTCGGCCAGCAGTGACGAGAGCACAGCAATTGCAGGGCTGCACCTTTTTACTGCCGCTTCGTGGGGGTGTGAATAGAGGCGGGGTTCTGTGGGAAGGAAGAGAGGAATGTCCCAGCATCAGGAGCGCATTCTTCAGATGCCAATGGTCATCGATCATCAACTTCATCCGGGGGCTGTTTTTGGCTCTTTCAATGCTGAGACACCCTTTAAGAAAGAGACGCTCACCGCATCGCGCGCTTTCAGATGCGCTTCTGCGGCCGTCTGGAACGCTCTTCCTTCCGATATTAGGAAGCCACTGGAGCTATGCCACTTTTAAATATCAATTGAAAACTCATTTCTTTAGGACTTATTTTTTGTGTTTAGTTTGTTGTCTTTCTCCCGCACCTCTGATTATCACGGTTAGCTACGTACGGTGTGAAAGAAGTCCAACATACATGCGTGCATATTCCGTTAATGCGGTCGGTTCGATTTGAAAGTTTAAATTGTTTGTTTTTGTTTCAATTTAAAGCTTTCGTGACTGCAGGGATTCATATTCTTGGTTCTTTCGGTAAAGTCACGTTAAAGGGAAACGTCGTGAGATTTTTATTGTTTTATTTTTTATTATTTTATTATTTCCCTTCTACGTGACTTTACCGAAAGAACCAAGAATATGTTTCTTATTGCTCCCATGTAATCACACGCAGAATCACACGTACTGTAAAATAGAACACTTGCCGCCTCAACTGAATGTCCTCGGGTCCTTCCCATTCTCGTTGGGATTAAAACCATGCTGAGAATAATAATTGAGCCAAAAGTCTTTTTTTAGGCTGTGCCAGTCGTTCACTCATCACCGCGTTTCCAAACAAAGTGATAACTTTTGGTAGCACAGCGGTAACCGTCTGACGAACTTCGTTCCTCCAGCTCAAATTTGTATTCATAATAATTGGCATGACCTAATCGACATTTTAATTTTTTTAATGCCCATTTGGCAGAAGAGTTCCATATTTTTTTTGTATTCCACTGTTGGAGGAAGGCTGTCCCCCAAATTCTCGACATCTCTCGCGATCCTGCAAAGTCGTACCGTAAGAGTACAATTAAAATATATTGAGCGCCAGTGTGTGGAGCCGATTTCATTGTTCCATTGCCTTCGTAGACGTCCCCTGCTGATAAATTCTCATTCCTTTTGGCTGCCACTTAATTGTTAAACTTGATCATTGTCAGTGCCGGAGTAAGCTAGTGCGGGGCCTGTAGCATATGTTGTTATAAAGGTGCCATAAATAAAAAAGAACCACGTAAAAGTTAAAACAACATTTTTTAACTTGTATAGTAGAGCAATTGTATGTTTTCATTTGCTATACAGCCGGATAATACGACAAATCGCTCACCTTAAACACCCAGTCGTTCATAAAAGTTGAAGGCAGTATAGTACTATAGTAATAGAGCAGGTGCAGAATCACTGAACCGGAATTGATAGCTTGAAAGCATTTAGCGCGGGGCCCTTGAAAGTGAGCGGCCCGTAGCATGTGTTGATACTTTTGCTACTAGGATCATCCGGCGCTGGCCATCGTCTGCAACGTGTCTTGCCAAAGCCCATTTGTCATAACGGTCAATAACATTGTGCGTTGCTACGCATGTTTCTCATCAGTATGCCTCCTCCTCCTCCTCGTCAATGTAAATCTAAGCGTGCGTATTTAATTAAGGCTTCATACTCTTTGGTTCTATTCGGTAAAGTCACGTAGGTAAAAAATAAAATAACAAAAATCACGACGTTTCGGCCACAACACAAGTGGCCTTCATCAGGTGAAGGGACCGTGCTGTCAGGAGGACAGCGTTGGAGTGAAAACAGCCAAACCCAGGTCGCGTCCTTTAAGCTGTGTGGGAGGAAGCAAAACGCTTGACAAAGGAATTAGCATAAAAATGAGCACGATGTACGTAGGAGGTGCATGGACCATGATGGACCAGGAGCGGGTGGGGGGGGAGTAGAGTGAGCGAGTGGAGTGAGTGGAGTGGAGTGAGTGGAGTGAGTGAGTGGAGTGAGTGGAGTGAGTGAGTGAGTGGAGTGAGTGGGGTGAGTGAGTGGAGTGAGTGAGTGAGTGGAGTGAGTGAGTGGAGTGAGTGAGTGGAGTGAGTGGAGTGAGTGGAGTGAGTGGAGTGAGTGGAGTGAGTGAGTGGAGTGAGTGAGTGAGTGAGTGGAGTGAGTGAGTGGAGTGAGTGAGTGGAGTGAGTGGAGTGAGTGAGGGGAGTGAGTGAGTGGAGTAAGTGAGTGGAGTGAGTGGAGTGAGTGAGGGGAGTGAGTGAAGTGAGTGAGTGGAGTGAGTGAGTGGAGTGAGTGGAGTGAGTGAGTGGAGTGGGTGGAGTGAGTGGAGTGAGTGAGTGGAGTGAGTGAGTGGAGTGAGTGAAGTGAGTGAGTGGAGTGAGTGAGTGGAGTGAGTGGAGTGAGTGAGTGAGTGGAGTGAGTGGAGTGAGTGGAGTGAGTGAGTGAGTGGAGTGAGTGAGTGGAGTGAGTGGAGTGAGTGAGTGGAGAGAAATAAGCAGCTGTGAAAGTTTGGGATACCACTAGGTGACGGGACCGTGCTGTCATGAGGACAGCGTTGGCGTGAAAACAGCCAAGCCCAGGTCGCGTCCTTTAAGCTGTGTGGGAGGAAGCAAAACGCTTTGACAAAGGAATTAGTATAAAAATGAGCACGATGTACGTAGGAGGTGCATGGGCCATGATGGACCAGGGGCGGATGGGGACCATGACGGGCCAGCAGTGGGGGGGGGGGGGGGGGGGAGTGAGTGAGTGGAGTGAGTGGAGTGGAGTGAGTGAGTGGAGTGAGTGAGTGGAGTGAGTGGAGGGAGTGGAGTGGAGTGAGTGGAGTGAGTGAGTGGAGTGAGTGGAGTGAGTGGAGTGAGTGAGTGGAGTGAGTGGGGTGAGTGAGTGGGGTGAGTGAGTGGAGTGAGTGGGTGGAGTGAGTGAGTGGAGTGAGTGAGTGAGTGGAGTGAGTGAGTGGGGTGAGTGGAGTGAGTGAGTGGAGTGAGTGAGTGAGTGGAGTGAGTGAGTGGAGTGAGTGAGTGGAGTGAGTGGAGTGAGTGAGTGGAGTGAGTGGAGTGAGTGGGGTGAGTGGAGTGAGTGAGTGGAGTGAGTGAGTGGAGTGAGTGAGTGGAGTGAGTGGAGTGAGTGAATGGGGTGAGTGGAGTGAGTGAGTGGAGTGAGTGAGTGGAGTGAGTGAGTGAGTGGAGTGAGTGAGTGATTGGAGTGAGTGAGTGGAGTGAGTGGAGTGAGTGGGGTGAGTGGAGTGAGTGAGTGGAGTGAGTGAGTGGAGTGAGTGAGTGGAGTGAGTGAGTGGAGTGAGTGAGTGAGTGGAGTGAGTGGGTGGAGTGAGTGAGTGGAGTGAGTGAGTGGAGTGAGTGAGTGGAGTGAGTGAGTGAGTGGAGTGAGTGAGTGGAATGAGTGGAGTGAGTGAGTGGGGTGAGTGGAGTGAGTGGAGTGAGTGAGTGGAGTGAGTGAGTGAGTGGAGTGAGTGGAGTGAGTGAGTGGAGTGAGTGGAGTGAGTGAGTGGGGTGAGTGGAGTGAGTGAGTGGAGTGAGTGGAGAGAAATAAGCAGCTGTGAAAGTTTGGGATACCACTACTTGAAAATGTTTTACTGTACCATTGAAAATTAGTTTAATGTTTGGTTTGATTTAGAACATCTTTCCAATGATTGCTTAATTTGAAACCATCCTCTCGGTTGAAATTGTGTCTGTGTTTGTTAATTTGAATTGCCTCGTGGACAAATCTCTGATGAAAACCCGTGGGTTTGCAGAGAACCTTGGTATCGGAGAAAACTATATCGTGATCACCTACAGCGTTGTAACAGTGGTCAGCTATGGCAGAAGAATTTGTTCTGCCGTGTTTCAAATCTGATTTGTGCTCGCGAATTCGGTCAGAGACATGTCGCTTCGTCTCGCCGATATAGCAATCACCACAAGTGCAGCTCAATTTGTAAACCCCGGGGTACTGTAAGTCAGGAACGACATCCTTCACGGATGGGATCAGGTCACGGATTTTGTGTACTGTATTGAACCGGACCAGGATCTTGTGTTTGTTTAGAATTTTGGAGATCTTTTTAGTAACGCCTGCTATATATGGTAGTGTGATGGTTTTGATTGGAGTATCAAGTGGTTGTTTCTGTATGGAGGGAGAAACAGCTTGGCGGATGGTACGGTCAGAGTATCTGTTCTCTTGAGGGCCAGGTGTACATGTTTTAATTCACTGGTCAGGTGGTGTTGGTCCGAAATGCAATGTGCCCTGTGGTATAACGTTTTGATGAGATAATTATTTTGAGCTGGGTGGTGGTGGGAATCAGGTTTCAAGTAGGAATCTGTGTGGGTGGGTTTCCTGTAGACAGAATGCCCCAGTGAGCCATCAGGTCTCCTCTCAAACAGAACATCCAAGAATGGTAGCTTGCCATCTTTCTCCACTTCCATGGTGAATTTGATGGCGGGATGTCTAGAATTGATGTGGTATAGGAAAAGGTTCAAAGCTGGGAGGCCATGTGGCCAAATGATGAAAGTATCATCCACATATCTATTCCACATGGAAGGTCTGAGGGTGGAAGTCTGGATGGCGTCTGATTCAAATTTCTCCATGGAAACATTGGCTATCACTGGTGATGAAGGAGAACCCATGGGGGTACCCTCATTTTGTTTGTAGAAGGTGCCATTCCAAGTAAAGTAGGTATTAGTGAGGCAGTGTCTAATCAGAATCAGAATCAGAAAGAGTTTTATTCGCCATGAAAGTTCACACCGACACGGAATTTACTTTGGCAGGATGGTGCATACATTCAACATATAGGAATCTAAAATCTTAAGTAAGTTTTAAACAAGTCTTACTATAATAATAAGGGTTAAAAGTCTAACTAACACCAAGGGGCTGAAGTATATAAAATTGAATAAATATCGAATATAAAATAGCTTTAAGATATAATTTAAAAATAAAAAATACAAATAGGTTAACATAGTTAATATCGGCAAGGTGTCATTATGTAGATAAAATGTTAAAATCAGTGTAAGCCCTTGGCCTTGTTTAACAGGCCAGCAGCAGATCGGAAGAAACTGTTTTTATGGCGTGAGGTTTTGGTCCTGATGGACCGAAGCCTTCTGCCGGAGGGGAGTAGCTGAAACAGAGAGTGTCCAGGGTGGGAGGAATCGGCCATAATCTTCCTCGCTCACCTCATGGTCCTTGTCGTGTGCAGGTCCTCGAGGGTTGGTAGATTGCAGGCAATTACCTTCTCAGCAGTGTGGATGATACGCTGCAGTCTTCTCTTGTCCTTGGCAGTGGCAGCAGCGTACCAGACAGTTATGGAGGAGGTGAGGATGGATTCAATGATTGCTGTATAGAATTGCACCATCATTGTCTTTGGCAGGTGGAATTTCTTCAGCTGCCGTAGAAAGTACATCCTCTGTTGAGCTCTCTTGGTGAGGGAACTGATGTTCAGTTGATGTTCAGTTCCCACTTGAGGTCCCGGGAGAGAATAGTCCCCAGGAAGCGGAAGGACTCTACAATTTTGACTGGGGAGTCTAACAGGGTGATTGGGGTGAGTGGGGCTGTATTCTTCCTGAAGTCCACAACCATCTCAACTGTCTTTAGAGCATTTAGCTCTAAGTTGTTCTGGCAACACCAGGTCACCAGGTTGTCAGCTTCCCACCTATAGCCAGACTCATCCCCACCAGAGATCAGCCCAATGAGGGTGGTGTCGTCCGCAAACTTCAAGAGTTTGACGGACAGATGATTGGAGGTGCAGCTGTTGGTATACAGGGAGAAGAGCAGTGGGGAAAGGACGCAGCCCTGAGGATTTCCGGTGCTGATGGACCTGGAGTCAGAGACTTGAGTTCCCAGCTTAACGCACTGCTTCCTGTCAGACAGGCAGTCTGTGAACCACCTGCAGGTGGAGTAGGGCACGTTCAGCTGGAAGAGCTTGTCCTGAAGCAGGGCAGGGATGATGGTGTTGAAGGCAGAGCTGAAGTCCACAAAACAGGATCCTAGCGTAGGATGCTGGGGCATCCAGATGCTGTAGGGTGAAGTGGAGGGCCATGTTAACTGCGTCGTCCACAGACCTGTTGGCTCTGTAGGCAAACTGAAGGGGGTCCAGGAGAGGGTCTGTGATGGCTTTGAGATGTGCCAGGACCAGGCACTCAAAATACTTCATTACCACAGATGTAAGGGCGACTGGTCTGTAATCATTTAGTCCTGTTGGCCTTAGCTTTTTGGGCACAGGGATGATGATGGAGGACTTGAGACAGGCTGGTACATGGCATGTCTCCAGGGAGGTGTTAAAGATGTTGGTGAACACCGGAGACAGCTGGTCAGCGCAGTGCCTGAGGGTGGCTGGAGAGACAGAGTCCGGCTGCTTTGCGTGGATTCTGCCTCTTGAAAAGTCTATTAACTTCTCCCTCCTGAAAGGAGAGAGTCGTCTCTGTTGTATGGGTGCGGGATGGGGCCTCTTGGGTGGGAAGGGGTGGTTCAGGACAGTCCAATTGTCTTTCAAATCTACAGTAGAACTCGTTCAGGTCGTTGGCTAGGCGGGAGTCGTTAGTGGTGTGGGGGGCTCTGGGTTTGTAGTTGGTGATCTGCCTGAGCCCTCTCCAGACAGAAGCAGAGTCGTTAGTAGAGAACTGGTGTTTTAGTCTCTCTGAGTACAGTCGTTTAGCCTCTCTCACCGCTTTGCTAAACCTGTTCTTCGACTCCTTGAATCTGTCTCTATCCCCACTACTAAACGCTTCCTCCTTCTCCAACCTCAACCTTCTGAGCTTTGCTGAGAACCAGGGTTTGTTGTTGTTAAAGTTCACCCTGGTACGTGTTGGGATACAGCAGTCCTCACGGAAACTGATGTAGGACATCACAGCCTCTGTGAGTTCATCCAGACTATTGGTAGCAGTCAGTACAGTCTAAGCACGCCCGCAAATCTTTCACAGCCTCACTGGTCCACTGTTTAGATGTCCTCACAGCAGGTTTACAGAGTTTTAGTTTCTGCCTGTATGCAGGAATCAGGTGGACCATGGCATGGTCAGAGTGTCCTAGTGCTGCTCGGGGGACGGCATGGTAGGCTCTACTGACTGTAGTGTAGCAGTGATCCAGAGTGTTCCCTTCTCTGGTTGGGCATTTAATTAATTGTATGTATTTGGGGAGTTCGTGGATGAGATTACCTTTGTTAAAGTCGCCAAGTACGATAACCAACGAATCTGGATTTGCTCGCTCCACACTCAGAATCTGATCGGCGAGCATGCGTTGGGCCTCTTTAACCTGAGGACACGGCAGCAAATAAACTCCGACTAAAATGAGCGACGCGAACTCGCGAGGCGAGTAAAACGGTTTACAGGTTATAAAAATTGATTTAAGGAGTGGAGAACAATGTTGCAGAATCACTGTGACATCTACACACCAGCCACTGTTAATGTAAAAACAAATACCACCACCTTTCGTCTTGCCGGAGAGTGCTATGTCACGATCCGATCTTACAAGATGGAATCCTGCTAGTTGTAGCGAAGTGTCCGGAATCAAATAACACAGCCATGTTTCCGTGAAGCACAAAACAGAAGATGAAAGAAAGTCTTTGTTTTTTACCATCAGTAGCTGAAGTTCATCCATTTTGTTGTACAGTGAACGTACGTTGGAGAGGAAAAAGCTCGGAAGCACTGTTCGGATCCTGCGTCTGCGTAGCCGTAGGAGAGCCCCCGACCGTTTACCCCTTGGGCGGCGTTTCGCTGCTTGAGCAAAGCCTAGCGCGGCATTGACTAGAATGCCTACTAATTCTGCCGCTGGAAGCAGAAAAGTAGGAATTAAATCCACAGGAGTTGTTTCCCTGATATTTAAAAGTTCGTCTCTTGTTAGAGAACTCCGAAAATCTTGGCAAAACACTGATTTGACAGACAAAACAAGACAAAACAGGGCGCACCGACCGGCTGAGGCTACCATCATCGGCGCCATCTTCTCACCAGCACGGGTGTGTTGAACAGCAGGCCCCTCTCACCAGCACGGGTGTGATGAACATTAGGCCTCTCTCACCAGCACGGGTGTGTTGAACAGCAGGCCCCTCTCACCAACACGGGTGTGATGAACAGCAGGCCCCTCTCACCAACACGGGTGTGATGAACAGCAGGCCCCTCTCACCAGCACGGGTGTGTTGAACAGCAGGCCCCTCTCACCAGCACGGGTGTGCTGAACAGCAGGCCCCTCTCACCAACACGGGTGTGCTGAACAGCAGGCCCCTCTCACCAGAACGGGTGTGATGAACAGCAGGCCTCTCTCACCAGCACGGGTGTGATGAACAGCAGGCCTCTCTCACCAACACGGGTGTGATGAACAGCAGGCCCCTCTCACCAGCACGGGTGTGATGAACAGCAGGCCTCTCTCACCAACACGGGTGTGATGAACAGCAGGCCCCTCTCACCAGCACGGGTGTGCTGAACAGCAGGCCCCTCTCACCAGCACAGGTGTGCTGAACAGCAGGCCCCTCTCACCAGCACTGGTGTGATGAACAGTAGGCCCTTCTCACCAGCACGGGTGTGATGAACAGCAGGCCCCTCTCACCAGCACGGGTGTGATGAACAGCAGGCCCCTCTCACCAGCACGGGTGTGCTGAAACAGCAGGCCCCTCTCACCAGCACGGGTGTGTTGAACAGCAGGCCCCTCTCACCAGCACGGGTGTGCTGAACAGCAGGCCCCTCTCACCAGCACGGGTGTGCTGAACAGCAGGCCCCTCAACAGCAGGCCTCTCTCACCAACACGGGTGTGCTGAACAGCAGGCCCCTCTCACCAGCACGGGTGTGCTGAACAGCAGGCCCCTCTCACCAGCACGGATGTGCTGAACAGCAGGCCCCTCAACAGCAGGCCTCTCTCACCAGCATGGGTGTTTTGAACAGCAGGCCCCTCTCACCAGCACGGGTGTGATGAACAGCAGGTCCCTCTCACCAGCACGGGTGTGCTGAACAGCAGGCCCCTCAACAGCAGGCCCCTCTCACCAGCACGGGTGTGCTGAACAGCAGGCCCCTCAACAGCAGGCCTCTCTCACCAGCACGGGTGTGTTGAACAGCAGGTCTCTCTCACCAGCACGGGTGTGCTGAACAGCAGGCCCCTCTCACCAGCACGGGTGTGATGAACAGCAGGCCCCTCTCACCAGCACGGGTGTGATGAACAGCAGGCCCCTCTCACCAGCACAGGTAATCAAGCAAAACAAGACAAAACTGGACAAAACAGGGCGCACCAACCGGCCGAGGCTGCCATCATCGGCGCCATCAGTGCAGGTGTATCGGGGTCTAGTCCATGTTGTACCAAATTTTCAATTATTTCAATGGTATCAGGTACCGGGACCTTGGTGAACAGGGAGACCACATCGAAGCTGACAAGGATATCGTCAGGGGACAGTGCAACGTCTTTGACCATAGAGACCAAATGAGCTGAGTTAAGTACTGCTGAGGAGGTCTTGCTAGTGAAAGGCAGCAAGGTATCTGACAGAAAACGTGCTAGCTTATAGGTAGGGGAGTTGATAGTGGATACGATGGGTCGTAGTGGAGTGCCTTCTTTATGAATCTTGGGGAGACCATAGAATCTAGGGGGTCTTGCAGCAGAAGGTTTAAAGGAGGGACGTTTAGTTGGTTCGATTAGAGAGGTCGAACTTGTGATGATCTTGTTGGTTTTTATAGTTAGGCTATTAGTAGGGTCATTTTTAATTCTTGAGTAACTTCCATCGTTGAGTAGGTTCTGGATTTTGTTGTTGTACGAATCTTTTTCCATAATTACAGTAGCGTTGCCTTTGTCGGCTGAGAGGATGACTATATCACTTCTGTTTTTAAAATTCGCGAGTTCGGAGCGTTCATTTTTGCTGATGTTGCTAATGGGTTTCTTAGCATTCTTAAGAATAGTGGCTATTTCAGCTCTCGCAACGTCTGGTTGGATGTGTCCTATGCCTTTAAGGGCCACATCGACCTGAGAGATGATATCATCTATAGGAATATGTTTCGGGGTGACAGCAAAATTTAGCCTTCTAGCCAGTACTGTTTTGAGATTGTCCGAAATCGGGGTGCTACTCTGATTAATGACGATTTTGTTAACGTCTAGTTTTGTTATTTGTGGGACTGGGTTCTTCTTCGATAGGTGGTTGAATTTAGAAATCAGGTTAGCTTTGTATTTGACTGAAAGTGAATCGGCAGAAGAAGCAGTCATGTTGTCTATGTGGTTCCAATCAGAAGGTGACATTTTTTGTGTTAGCGTTAAATGAGCTTGTAGGAGAGTCCTGTCTAAAGTATCGAGTTCAAAACGGAGTAGTCTTATCCTCTCTGAGATTAAAGATAGGCTGGCCTTAAACAGAATCTGTTTAGAATTCGGTGAGGATACAGCAGCAGATGTGAGTGTGAAAGCGATGGGTATTACCTTGTCACAAACTTTCACAGATGCTTATTTCTCTCCACTCACTCCACTCACTCACTCCACTCACTCAATCCACTCACTGACTCCACTCACTCACTCCACCCACTCACTCCACTCACTCACTCCACTCACTCCACTCACTCACTCCACTCACTCACCCCACTCACTCACTGACTCCACTCACTCACTCACTCCACTCACTCTACTCCCCCCCCCCCCCGCTGCTGGTCCGTCATGGTCCCCACCCGCCCCTGGTCCATCATGGCCCATGCAACTCCTACGTACATCGTGCTCATTTTTATACTAATTCCTTTGTCAAGCGTTTTGCTTCCTCCCACACAGCTTAAAGGACGCGACCTGGGCTTGGCTGTTTTCACTCCAACGCTGTCCTCATGACAGCACGGTCCCTTCACCTGATGAAGGCCACTTGTGTTGTGGCCGAAACGTCGTGATTTTTGTTATTTTATTTTTTAACTACGTGACTTTACCGAATAGAACCAAAGAGTATGAAGCCTTAATTAAATACGCACGCTTAGATTTACATTGACGAGGAGAAGGAGGAGGCACACTGATGAGAAACATGCGTAGCAACGCACAATGTTATTGACCGTTATGACAAGTGGGCTTTGGCAAGACACGTTGCAGACGATGGCCAGCGCCGGATGATCCTAGTAGCAAAAGTATCAACACATGCTACGGGCCGCTCACTTTCAAGGGCCCCGCGCTAAATGCTTTCAAGCTATTAATTCCGGTTCAGTGATTCTGCACTTGCTCTATTACTATAGTACTATACTGCCTTCAGTATAGTACGAAACGTCGTGATTTTTGTTATTTTATTTTTTACCTACGTGACTTTACCGAATAGAACCAAAGAGTATGGATCCTTGCAGTCACGAAAGCTTCAAATCTAGAATTAATTAAGGCTTCTTTGTGTACTCTTCAGTTGTTTAACTTTTTTCATAAATGTCTAAAACACATTTCTGATCCATATGTCGTAGCGGGTAATGTGCATTTCCAATATGGTTTTAAACACTTCCGAGAACAAACTGCATGTTTATAAAGTGTTACAGAATCCATGCCTATGTATTATTTGTTTGTTAATTTTTATTTTTCATAATTTGCATGACTTACATGGACACTTCACTACTCCTGACACATTAATCTGGTTCAACCACCTCAATGTAAAATTGTGGTTCTTTCTTTACATCGACATCAGCGACATGAAGGAGACCAGGGACCTGTCTTTGTTTTACTGAATATTGGCAGGATTCTTCGAATCGGTTCATACCTGCCAACAAATGCATGTTATCCTCAAAGCACATTTTGAATTTCGCTGTGTTTGTTGTGGATGAACACAATACATCCGCTCCTCCATATTAGCTCCGCAGATCTGAGTACGCTGAGCTATTTTTTTTTTACAATACACGTGAATCCTACTCAATGCTGGTATCAGCCCCAGACCAATGTTATCGAATGTCGTTTTGAAGAAATAACCTGTACATACACAGCGGTACGTATGGGTATTAAGATTTATTGATTCACTCATTCGTTCATGAATCATCATCATCATCATCAGCAGCTATGATCAATCCACTGCTGGATGAAGGCTTCCTCCAAATCTGCGGTCATCTCATGGGTCGGCGATGCAACAAATTCACCCACGAGCTGATTTTCCATTGCTCCACCTTCTGCCGGCGGTTGTGTCCTTTTTGACACGTCCCATTCCTTGGCCGACGTTCCGTCTCCACTCTTGGCCATCGGCGCAAGCGACGTGCCCAGCCCAGGCTCAAGGGACATTTTTTTGGTGAATAACGTCTTGAACCTGTGCATGTTCTCTAATCCACGCGTTCCTCAGTCCGTCTCTTACATCTCTCAATGCTTCCTGAGGTCCACTTTTCAGTTTTTTGTTCAATATTTCTCTTGTTGTTGTTGTTGTTGTCAATGACCATATTTCTGGCAGCGTTTCTACGAACTGATTCACACCGACTCTGAAACTCGCGGAGCATTTATCGACGATCGTTCTTTCCTTTGGCACAAGTCCTCAATGCGCGGAGTTCGTACAGCCCCTCGACAGCCGCTAGAGGCCGCTACATTAATCACATTTCGACATTCGCCACGATTTAATAAAACAAACAAAAAAAAGAGTCGATTCTTCTATGTAAGTGGCGATACGAATCCACTGCAAATTCAACGCCACAACAAATGCATGCACTCTGTAGGGCTCTCGAGTAGAGGTTATTCTGCCGGCGGTGTCGTGAGCAGGGGAAATTCAGGGCCGCGCCTTTAACTCTGCCTCGTTATACAACACTGTTGCTCTCTGCCTTGGCCTGCGACTCATTCTGAAGACGCGCGTTCAGTGTTCCTTGTGCAATCCCTCGGGGTCCTGCTGGCCAAACATCCTGCGGCGAAATGAAATTACGTACCGAGAACACCGCGCAAAAGTGCAGGGGAGGGGGGAGGGGGAGGGCCCGACTTTGACTAAGCTTGACCGGTGCCCACTGTTGTCTGGCCGTCGCTGCGAGTCGCTTGCGATCGGAGCAATGACTCATGGCGACGGGGAACAGTAGCAGTTGTTTCTTTTCAAACGCTGAGATTTCAGAGGTCGGCTGCGGGAGACATCGAATGAAGAGCGCAACGCGCCAGGGTAGGCGGGTGTCTGGTGGCATCACCACAAAGTCGACCTCCGTCGGCAAAACATTCGGCCTGCAAAAGCGGTGCGTCACTGCTGTGCCTACGGGACAATTCTCCACGTGAATTTCACCCGCGCCACAACGATCACCCCCCCCCCCAACCCGGTGACGTCTCGTGCGTTCGAAACCTGCGGCGTTGTGTTGCGAGCGAGCGAGCGAGCTTCTGAGGGTCGCCTCGTCACCGACAGCCTCTCGCTTCACCCCTCGCGCTGCCAGCTACCGACAAGGCAGCTACGGGGCTCAGAGTGGCAGCCGTGGCGCCCCGAAGGGAGTCGCTCTTGGCAGGGTGGCCGGGTTGGTGGACCGCGCCCCACGCGGCGCCGTGGGCTGCGATGCGACCGTTGAGGAGAGAGCGGCGTGCTGAGCGCGTGGCTCAGGAAGGGTCAAATGTGCGATTTCTCGCTCAAATGAGCGCCAATGGCAGTGGTCATCTCCCGTCTAGCACGGTTCAGCTACGTACGGTGCGAAAGAAGTTCAACATACATACGCGCATCATCTTCGTTCCACTCACCCCTCCACTCCTTCCCGTCCGACACCTAACCTTTCGTGATCCCTAAGCACCCTCATTATCGCGGTCATTCACCCCTCGACCCTTGCATGCCACATGCCGTCTTAATCGATTATAATTTATCGCCGTTTTTTTTATTGCGTCAAGCGCATTGAGTGCAGGTGGCTACGTGAATAAAAAAAATCGATTAGATTCGAAGAGAAATTGACCAAATCATCCCAATGCAGATTTTTTTTGTAAACAATGAGGCTCTCCTGAATATATGAAGGATTTATGTTGAACATAATAATTAATAAGCAATAGAATGGAACGAAAAATGTTTTTTTTAATTCGCAAAAAAACACCTGTAAAGACGCACACTTGATCTTGCATTGAGAGGGCACATTGAGGATCACACGTGGATTAGGGAGCATACGCAGGTCATTCTCTTTGGTTCTTTCGGTAAAGTCACGTAGGTATCAAATAAAATAAAATAATTCACGACGTTTCGGGCGCCCGAAACGTCGTGATTTCGAAACGTCGTGACTTCGGGCGCCAGAAACGTCGTGATTTATTTCATTTTATTTGATGCCTACGTGGCTTTACCGAAAGAGCCAAAGAGCATGGATTCCTGCAGTCACGAAAGCTTCACATCAAGATTATACGCATGTCAATGACATAATTTGAACTGTTAAGATAAGTAAGTGGGGTTGGGCAGGATGCATCACTTGAAGGGATGACGTTGATGATAATGATGGCTGCTGGAGGCAAGAACACCGAATCAGTGGCAGACGAGGAGATTGGAGCGGCGATTGAATCATCTCATGCGCAGGTGCTGTGGAACGGTGGCGAGATGTTAACTACCTCGCCTGGTATACAGGTAGTGGATTCCCGACCCTGACGCCTGCTGTATATTTGGAGTTTGCGTGATAAACTCGTGGTCGCGTGGATTGTTTGTTCTCAGAGTCCTCCGGTTTTTCCCTTCACATTTAGCAACTTTATATTGCAGGGTCATAAAAAAAGTGCGGTGGCTTGTGGAGGCCTTCATACAGCAGTGGATTGACCAAGGCCCGCGACCGTCATCATTATAAAGGGGGAAAAAAAAACACATTCTTAGCTTGTTATTTTTACTCACATGTATGCTGCCATGGTGACCTATCAGGTCACGTCGCATTAGTCACGTGCTACGGGTTGCGTTGTAGTTTCGCTACACCCTTATTTAGCAGTTCATTCAGAACGATACTTCTCACAACATCAAATTTCCGTGACTCTGGAATTTGTCCCCAGCGCCGACAGCCAACACCCGGGTGTTTCATATTCTTAGTTTTTTCGGTAAAGTCACGTTGAAGAGAAACAACAAAATAACAAAATATATATAAAACAATAAAAAATTCTCACGACGTTTCGACCATAACTCAAACGGTCATCATCAGGTGTGTTGGTTTGCCGTTTAAAAATAAAAATAAATTTATGCAAACCAACACACCTGATGATGACCGTTTGAGTTATGGTCGAAACGTCGTGAGAATTTTTTATTGTTTTATATATATTTTGTTATTTTGTTGTTTCTCTTCAACGTGACTTTACCGAAAAAACTAAGAATATGAATTACTGCAGTCACGAAAGCTTTAAATCAAAACCCGGGTGTTTGTCAAGTGCCCCATTGATGCACAGGCCGCGCGTGTGATTCACAACGTTGAACATTCCACGCACACACGCAGCTGATCACGCAGGAGGCAACAGCTGACCCGCACGACAGCTAACAAGGCGTGCAGGTAAAGGCGGAGCCGTGCAATTTCTCTGCTCGCGCCGCTGCTAGAGGAAGGTCCTCCGCCAGCAGTAGGCCCCGCTCTTCGCTCTTCCACGATGGGCAGATGGCTCGGAAGTAAAGGGTCCGTCCATAAATGACGTCACTCACCTAGGGGTGGGGGGGGTGGTCAAACATTTGTGACGATGTGTGAAGAGGGGGGGGGGGGGTTGAGAAATGTGACGTCACACCAAAATGCGCAACTTTAAATAAATAAATGTTATAACAACACTAATTGTTATAAGAACACTCCTACAACATCAGAGTGCAGCGCCACATTAAATACACACTGCAATGACGATAGTTTAAAGCGATTTGAAGCATGTTTTATTTTCAAAATGGAAATATGATTTTTTTTTGGGGGGGGGGACAGAGCTTTGTGACGTCATATTTGAGGGGGGGTCAAAAATCGTCCAAAATTGCGTGACGTCATTTATGGACGGCCCCTAAAGGGGAGTGCCAGTGGCGTGGTGGGGGGGGGAGGCAATCGGTTCTGCTGGGGCCCCAATGTTTGATTGGCCTCGCACGGTCGCACCTCGGCTATGATTTATCGCTGCTCCTCTCGCCGAATCACCGTCGGAGTTACGCTCACGGCCCTCGGAACATTTAACGCTGTAGGGGCGCTCCGTCTTCGACAAAAGAATCCGCCAACCGCAGCTCCGTAGTCCATTCTTGCAACAACATCGAAACCTCCAATACGGCACTGAACTGTTGGAAACACTTCTCGCGGTGTGTGTCAAGGGGGACCCCAACTCGTAGCTTTTGGCCACAGGAGGGGTAGGGGGGGGGCACCCACTACCCCCACACTAGCTGCTGGGCAGTACCCACACCTTATCCCATCACACACCCACACACACAACGACGAACTGCAGTGCACTCATTTGTATGTACGTATGACATGTAATGACGACTTGACACACTTCTCTTGAGATGGCACTTTATTGAAGACACGTTGACACTTGCCACCAGGCGGAGACCCCCACTGCAACAGCCCCGAGTGTCCCGCGCATCTTCCCCTTTTATATACCAACACGAGGCCACGCCCCCCTTCTCGAACATTCTCGCCGACTCTGGACGCTCCCTCTACCGGCAGACTCCACCGTCCTCTTCCGTTGCCTGGCCACGTTCCCTTCTCGAACATTCCCGAAGCCACCAGTCCCTTCGCGCTCACAGCTGATACTCCTGTCATTACCTCCCGTGGCCGCTGGTGCATTCGTACTGTGGGCTGACCTCCCTGTCATTACCTCCCGTGGCCACTAGTCCCCTCACACCGCATTGCAGGCTCTATTGTCATTACATGTGTATGGATGTTGAACTTCTTTCGCCCCGTAGGTAGCCAACCGTTCCAATCGGAGGTGCGGGGGAAGGACAACAAAACAAAACACAAAAATCCGTGATAAAGAAATGTGCTTTCAATCTAGATTCGAAAGTGCATAGTTCCAGCGGCTTTCCATTATCGGAAGAAAGAACGTTCCAGACGGCCGCAGAAGCGCATCCAAAAGCGCGATGTAGCGGACCGTCTTTGATCCATGGCCAGTCAAAATCCGCTCGCTGCGAGGATGACCGGGTGAGTTCACCTGATTGCTTCATGCTCCTTGACGAGGTCAGCAAGGTACTGTGGTTCATTTGTGGCAAGCATTTAGTGTGTAGTAATTGGCGCAACGGTGGTGGGTGGAAGTTTTAAGAAACATACGCCATTGATGCCGTGCCTGGAGATTGAACTTGAAGCTCAGCTGCACACGAATTGGGCGCAAAGTTGCAAGTGCCAACATCTTCCACGTTGGTTTGTAGTTTTGTTCGCGTTGGCCAGCCAAACCCCCCCTGTCAAACAACGCGATAGGACATGTTGTTATGCACGTCGTTCCCTGCGTGAAATACGTTGTGTGATACGGTGAGATGCGTTCAGAATATCACAAACCGCGCGGATGCGTTTGGCCCCGTCAAATTGAACAGATGGATGATGATCAGTCAAGTGGGGTTTTAAGAGAAGCGCATTTGACCTGCAGTCAGCACAAGGAACCCCATCTGCTGGACATAATTGTACAATACAGCACAAGGTGTTGAGATTGTGTCTGTGTGAGACAGTGTATTTGTCTTTGTGTGTGGGTGTATAGGTACTCACGGCACTTTCCAGAATAGGAAAGGTAATAAAATCACAAAAAATATATATTTTTTATTTTACTAGGTAAAGCCCATTGAGCTATTAACTTATGTTTCAGAAACGACCTGGCCACAAATGACAGCTCAACAAAGTTGCTAATAATGTGAACATTTATAGCAGCCAAATAATCTTCGTTCATTCGTTCATGCATTTTCTTTGGTTCTTTCGGTAAAGTCACGTAGATATAAAAATATATAATAAAAAATGTATCTACGTGACTTTACCGAAATAACCAAAGAATATTAATTCCTGCAGTCACGAAAGTTTTAAATCAAAATTTCATTCCTTCACTCGTTAGTTTCTCAATCCGCTTGTCCTGGTGATGGTCACGGCAGTAGCATGTTTAAGTAGGGCGGTCCACACCTCCCTCTCCCTGGCAACAGACTCAAGCTCTACATTACTACACACTACACTATACACTACTACACTTTACACTACTACACTATACACTACTATACACTACTACACTATACACTACTACACTACACTCTACACTACTACACTGTACACTACTATACACTACTACACTATTACACTATACACTACTACACTACACTATACACTACTACACTATTACACTATACACTACTACACTACACTATACACTACTACACTATACACTACAACACTATACACTAACTATACACTACAACACTATACACTACTACACTATACACTACTACACTATACGCTACTAGACTATACACCACTATACACTACTACACTACTACACTACACTATACACTACTACACTATTACACTATACACTACTACACTACACTATACACTACTACACTATACACTACAACACTATACACTAACTATACACTACAACACTATACACTACTACACTATACACTACTATACACTACACTGCTATACACTAACTATACACTACTACACTATACACTACAATACATTACTACACTATACACTACTACACTATACAATACTACACTATACACTACTACACTACACTATACACTAACTATACATACTCTTTGGTTCTATTCGGTAAAGTCACGTAGGTAAAAAATAAAACAACAAAAATCACGACGTTTCGGCCACAACACAAGCGGCTTTCATCAGGTGAAGGGACCAGACTGTCCTCAAATGACAGCTCAACAAAGTTGCTAATAATGTGAACATTTATAGCAGCCAAATAATCTTCGTTCATTCGTTCATGCATTTTTCTTTGGTTATTTCGGTAAAGTCACGTAGATATAAAAATATATAATAAAAAATGTATCTACGTGACTTTACCGAAATAACCAAAGAATATTAATTCCTGCAGTCACGAAAGTTTTAAATCAAAATTTCATTCCTTCACTCGTTAGTTTCTCAATCCGCTTGTCCTGGTGATGGTCACGGCAGTAGCATGTTTAAGTAGGGCGGTCCACACCTCCCTCTCCTTGGCAACAGACTCAAGCTCTACATTACTATACACTACACTACTACACTATACACTACTACACTCTACACTACTACACTATACACTACTATACACTACTACACTATTACACTATACACTACTACACTACATTATACACTAACTATACACTACTACACTATACACTAACTATACACTACTACACTATACACTAACTATACACTACTACACTATACACTACGACACTATACACTACTACACTATACACTACTACACTGCACTACACACCACTATACTATACACTACTACACACTACTACAGACTACTACACTATACACTTCTACACTCCACTATACACTACTACGCTATACACTACTACACTATACACTAACTATGCACTACAACACTATACACTACTACACTATACACTACTATACACTACACTACTATACACTAACTATACACTACTACACTATACACTACAAAACATTACTACACTATACACTACTACACTATACACTACACTATACACTACACTATACACTACACTACTATATACTGACCCTAGCTCTTCCTGGGGAATTCCCAGGCGCTGCCAGGCCAGCCGAGCGACATCGTCCCCCCAGTAACGTGTCCTGGGCCACCTCAACTGCCTACTCGCATTTCCCTTCTCCAAGTCTACAAAGCAGAGGTAGACTGGAGTAGCATACTCCCATTACCCCTCAAATATCTGTGACAGGGAATAGAGCTGGTCCATTGCTCCACGACCATGACGGAATCCGCATTGTTCCTCCTGAATCTGAGGCTCGACCACTGGGCGGAGCCTCCTCTCCAGCACTCTGGCATCGGCTCTGCCTGGGACGCTGAGGAGTGTGACCCCTCTGTAGTTGGAGCACGCCCTCTGGTCCCCAGCTCTTAAAAAATTGGAACCACGACCCAAGATTGGCAATCCAGAGGTACTGTACCCGCCTTCAATGCAGCATTAAAGAGCCGTGTTAACCACGACACTCCTACACTGTCCAGCACTTACATCAACTCTGTGCAAATCTCGTCCGCCCCAGCAGCTTTGCCACTACGAAGGCCCTCGACCACCGCAGCGACTTCAGCAGCCCTGATCGATCCGACCTCCCCCCCCCCCCCCCCCCCAGCTGTTTTCAGGACTGCATCCTGAGACGAGGGCTTCTTCAATGTTATGCCACCACCCTTACTAAGAACAGCCTAGACCTCGTCCCGTCGACCCCTCCTAAGGCGTCGGATTGTTTGCAAGAACTTCTTTGAGGCGGCCCGGTAGTCCGTCTCCGTGGCCTTTCCAAACTCCTCCCACGCCCCGGGGGCTTTCGCTTGAGCGACTGACACTGCGCTCTTGACAAGCCCGGTACCTCTCAATCGCTTGAGCGACTGACACTACGCTCTTGACAAGCCCGGTACGTCTCAATCGCTTGAGCGACTGACACTACGCTCTTGAGAAGCCCAGTACCTCTCAATCGCTTGAGCGACTGACACTACGCTCTTGACAAGCCCGGTACCTCTCAATCGCTTGAGCGACTGACACTACGCTCTTGACAAGCCCGGTACCTCTCAATCGCTTGAGCGACTGACACTGCTCTCTTGACAAGACCGGTACCTCTCAATCGCTTGAGCGACTGACACTACGCTCTTGACAAGACCGGTACCTCTCAATCGCTTGAGCGACTGACACTGCGCTCTTGACAAGCCCAGTACCTCTCAATCGCTTGAGCGACTAACACTGCTCTCTTGACAAGCCCGGTAGCTCTCAATCGGTTGAGCGACTGACACTGCGCTCTTGACAAGCCCGGTACGTCTCAATCGCTTGAGCGACTGACACTACGCTCTTGACAAGCCCAGTACCTCTCAATCGCTTGAGCGACTGACACTACGCTCTTGACAAGCCCGGTACCTCTCAATCGCTTGAGCGACTGACACTGCTCTCTTGACAAGCCCAGTACCTCTCAATCGCTTGAGCGACTGACACTGCGCTCTTGACAAGCCCAGTACCTCTCAATCGCTTGAGCGACTGACACTACTCTCTTGACAAGCCCGGTACCTCTCAATCGCTTCAGCGACTGACACTATGCTCTTGACAAGCCCGGTACCTCTCAATCGCTTCAGCGACTGACACTGCTCTCTTGACAAGCCCGGTAGCTCTCAATCGTGTCGGGAGACCTTTTGCTGAGCATAGCTCGGAAAGCTTCCTTCTTCAGCTTGACAGCTTTCTTCACCACGGGTCTCCACCAGCGGGTCCTAAGGGTTGCCGCCATGATAGGCACCAACTGCCATCAGGCCACAGATTTTCGCAGCTACATTGACAATTGAGGCCCTGAACATCGTCCACTCGGACTCAATGTCCATGACCTCCCCTGGAGTGTAAGAGAAGTTTTCACGGAGGTAGAAGTTGAATTCTCCCTGCACTGGGTCTTCCAACAGACGTTCCCAGAAACTCCGCACTGTCCGTTTGGGCCAACCACGTGTATCTGTTCGGTGCCCCAAGCATCAGATCCAACTTACTACCAGGTGGTAATCAGTTGACAGCTCTGCCCCTCTCTTCATCCGAGTGTCCAGAACATTCGACCCAAGGTGTTTTTGTACCAAGTACACTTATGAGCATCCTTGTGTTCGAACATGGTGTTTGTTTTTGACATTCCGTGACGAGCGCAGAATTTCAATAACATCTCACCGTTCGGGTTCAGATCGGGGGGGGGGGGCATTCCTCCCAATCACGCCTCTCCAGGTATCTCCATCGTTTCCCACCTGAATACTGAAGTCGCCCAGTGAGACTGTGGAGTCGGTAGGCGGCACTCTGTCGAGCACTTCACCCACCGTCTCCAAGAAGTCCGAATACTCCGAACTGCTGTTTTGTGCATAAGCACAGACAACAGTCAAGAGTTTTCCTTTCTGCGATCCGAAGTCTCATTGGGGCGACCCTCTCATCCACTGGGGGGACAAACTCCAACTGAACAGCACCCAGCCGGGGGCTTGTGAGTATCCCCACATCCGTCCGGTGTCTCTCACCCGGGGTTACTCCAGAATAGGAGAGAGACCACCCCGATCGAGAAGTGTGGGTCCAGTGCCGATGGCTGTGTGTGGAGGTGAGACCGACTATATCGGTCGATTCCTCTCCACCTCCTCCACCAGCTCCAGCTCTCCCCCCCCCCCAATGGCATGACATTTTACGTCCCAATAGCGAGTGTCCATCGCCAAAGTCCAGTCCGTCAAGAGACCATCCCTCTCCCTGCCATACTGGCATCGCAGCCGCCCCTCATCCTTCGTCTTTCTTTAGAGCCTAGTCTCCACTGGTGTTGGATCAGAAGACGCCTTTTGCCGTCTTCTTTTGGCGTCTTCTGGTCCAACACCAGTGGAGACTAGGCTCTAAAGAAAGCCGTCTCGGGTGTGGACCAATCAAATTCAAGGACAGCGCCAATATTATTATCAGAGTTGTCTTTTTGTTTGCATTTTGACTGCTTGTGTTGCGATTATTGCAGACATGATGCCTTGAATAAAGGTGTCAGTTTTTTGTGCCAGTTAAAATGGCAAAACCTATTACTATATCTTGTTACTGGCAAAGGAGGTCTCATAATGTAAAAAAAAACATTAATGAGGGGCTTTTTTTTGGGGATCGTTATGTGTCTGGAACCTCCCCTCCAGGCCTGTTCGCCAAGGGGAGACCCTACCGGGAGTACAAGACTCGAGGCGATGCAGCTCTGAGGGTCATTGGAACACACAAACCCCACCACCACGATAAGGTCACGATCCTTCAGTGAGGGCCCAAAAAGTCATCTAAACAATCTAAACGCATATTTCTCAACACAGGACATCTTGCCTTTCGTGCAGAGCGTTGGGTCACAATGGGTCACACACCACTGATCAATATCTGCACCCTCTAAGTGGAAATCTTTGATCAACTACAGTATACTCTTATGACATATTTATAAAATATTTTCATGACAGTCATGTGTGTTATGAGTAGAGCTCCAGTTTGTGGATACAAATTCCAGCTCTTAGAATCAAAAGTAGCGGTTTGTTGTGTGACGATAAATGTCACAATAACAGAGTGAATCAGCATATACATTTTTTTGGAGGAATCCGATGAGCTATGAAGCTCTTTTTCACAGATGTCCAGGAGGGGCGGAGTGTGTGGATGAGTGCTCCTCCGATTATGTAAATTATACAAATGCCACTGTGGTTGGACCATCTCTAGCTCCACCCACCTACCTTGATGCACCCTTCTCAGGCCTATATAAGACCTTGTCTCAGCAGCTTTCACTCTCTGTCACCTGAAGACGATTGCTTGTGTTGCGATCGAAACGTCGTGAACTATTTTTTTTTTATTTACGTGACTAGAGTATGAATTCCTGCAGTCACGAAAGCTTTAAATCAAGATTTTGCCACTTTAAGATGTCTATGGTAGAAGACTTTTGACGTATATTTTCTACGGCAGTCCCTGGACATACGGGACAGGCACACTGTTCTATGATTATTTCCGAAAACATCTCATGACATCACGCCAATAACTCATTGGCGTCAGGTCGATAACTTGGGAATACATATCGAAAAAGGGACGTTTTTTCCTGCCAGTGATATTTTACAGCCAAACATAATTTCAAACTATTAACTAATTTCACCGTTATATGTTACGTGTACGTTATTAATTATATTGCTTGTGCGACAAACGAGAAGTCCTGTCCAACAAAAAGAGGGGGCCGTGCCAATCAACATCTTGCAGTCGCTCAGCAGCAATGGTCTAAGAAGCAAGCTTGACTCTGCTGACGATGTTCAACCAATGCTGCCGATAAATAAAATCACTCGCAGAACGCCACGCGGCTGATGGTGTGTGTAAAGAATAAGTTTAACGTTTTGCGCGTGACGGGACAGATACGGGGAAGGAGGCCGCTTTTTTTGTTTTGAGAAGCGGCCGCAAATGTGTTTTTTGTTCGTGACATTGCAATTCGCTTCGCAATACGCCCAGTAGAGGGCACTGCGTCTCCTGTCAACTGAGCCAGACGAAGCCACGCACACACTGCCAATGATGTCTGTCGAGCAGCAGTTCTTCAGCTGGTCGACGGACACTAAGCTGTATGCTAGCCGTAATAAAGTTCAACGCAATACCTGTACCAGATTTCGGTGCAAATCAATTCCTGCCGTCAGAACGCACAGATGCCAATTCCCCGACAGTCGAGGGTCACAGCTGGGCAGGTGACAACCATATTTTTCGGGCGGTGGTCACTCGCGCCTGTAATCCAGCACTGCGATGGAGGCAGCTGGGTTGTTGGTGGATCACAAATATGTTGTGAACCTCCATTCCCGTGGGACCTCGTCCCCTTGGCTCCACCTCTTCCATCTCCGTTTCTCCTTCCTCACAGGCGCGGGCTTTCTCCCAGCGCTCAGGTTTCCTCCCACATCAACTTGCCGACAACACCTTAATGTATAGAGAGGATCGCAGAGCTTGAAGGGGAATTTGGCTCCGACTCATTGCGGTGGCTGCTGCCTACCCCCCCCCCTCCCCCCCCCCTCTTGTCTGCGGTTCCTCCTTGTGCCTCTGAGTCGTCTTCTCTCTCTCTCTCCTCTCTCAGTGAGCGAATACTGTGTGGCGGCACGTTACAAGATGAGATTATTAATATATGTAAAAACAAAATCATCGCTGTGGAACGGTGGTTCTCAAAGTGTGCCCCTCGACGCTTCTCCAGGTGGTCCGTGGGGCTGCGATGCAAAGTGCGAGTTGAACCGGACAATAAATGACAATTCTAGATTTGAAGCTTTCGTGACTTCAAGGATCCATACTCTTTGGTTCTATTCGGACAAAGTCACGTAGGTAAAAAATAAAAAAAACAAAAAAATCACGACGTTTCGGCCACAACACAAGTGGCCTTCTTCAGGTGAAGGAACAGAACTGTCGGGACGACAGCGCTTCATTGACCGCTGCTAAGAATCGCAGCGTCTTTTAAGCTCGGTGGGAGGAGCAGGGCGCCTTGACAAAGGAGTTTACATCTCAACAATAGCTGTGTTAAAGTGTTGAAGCAGCAGGGTGTTGCAGTCAGAAAATTAGCTGGGGGATCAGCATGTTTTTGTGTAGAGGGTGCGGAGGATGGGTCAATAATGACAATCTTGATTTGGAGCTTTCGTGACTGCAGGAATTACTCTTTGGTTCTTTCGGTAAAGTCACGTAGAAAGAAAAATAAATTAAAAAATAGCATACGACGTTTCGATTGCAACGCAAGCAATCATCATCAGGTACGAATGAATGAGAAAACAAATCCAGTAAACTTAGAAATATAATGCAATACAACACAGCTAACATAACAGTCAACACCCTACCGGGTTGATTACATTCTTCCAAAGATTGCTAAATTTGAGAGAGAGACAAAACACAAACACGGCGACACACAGACAGACACATAAGCAGAGAGAGATAACACAGAGACACAGAGAGAGACACGTGCTAATTTCTCCACCCCCCCCTCCCCCCTTTCTCTCTGCCCCCCTCTTTCTCTATTTAAGGTCTCGACACAGAGGCGTTGTTTCTCTGTGTGCCTATGTGTGTGTCTCATTATGTTTGTTTTCTCATTCATTCGTACCTGATGATGATTGCTTGCGTTGCAATCGAAACGTCGTATGCTATTATTTAATTTATTTTTCTTTCTATGTGACTTTACCGAAAAAAACAAAGAATGACAATGTTTCTTTAACCTTTTTTTCGGACGTTAATTAATATTTCACTAAAATTATTTAAGTTAAGTAAACTATCCGGAATAAGCGACAATAATCCTAAAATCTAAATGCTCCCCCCCAAAAAAAATACCTTATTGCTGCGTTTATATTTGTGTGTTTTTTCTCTCTGGTCATACGAATCACTTTGCATGACTGCTATGTAGATCGAGAAGTGAATGCGTTTTGTCACCAGGGGTTTGAGAGGGGTTGGTGGCTGTGCGATCCGCATCGGCTCGGTGGTCCGCGAGACCAACATCGTTTGAGAAACGCCGCCGTCGAGAAGAATGGAGAGAGAATTAAAGCTTTCGTGACTGCATAAATTACTCATTGTTTTTTTCGGTAAAGTCACATATGTAGAAATATCATAAAATGATATTAAAATAAATCAATCACGACGTTTCGACCGCAACACAAGCGATCTTCATCAGGTGTAAAAAAACAAATAGCACATAGGGTGACATCAACGCAACACGTAGAGAGCGTTAAACTGCACGGAGGTAAATACAACAAGAAGATGAGAGACGAGAATTCAACAAACAACGACACAGTTAGACACTTGCCTGGCAGACCAGGCAAGTGTTTAACTGTGTCGTTGGCCGACTGGTTTTGCATCACGTAAATTTTTCTTAGGTTTGTTGAATTCTCGTCTCTCATCTTCTTGTTGTATTTACCTCCGTGCAGTTTAACGCTCTCCACGTGTTGCGTTGATGTCACCCTATGTGCTATTTGTTTTTTTTTACACCTGATAAAGATCGCTTGTGTTGCGGTCGAAACGTCGTGATTGATTTGTTTTAATGTGATTTTATTGTATTTCTACATACGTGACTTTACCGAAAAAAAACCAATGAGTAAGAATGAAGAGGTCTGCACTTTTTTTAAACGGACACCTTCAGGCTTTGAGGCTCACAGTGCACGGACTCAGCCAGGAGGTGGCAGCATAGGCCGTCCTCCATTGACCAAAAAAAGCTGCCCCCAAATAAAACAAAAAACGAGGGGCAGACGAACGCCGCTGTAAACCTCACCAACTTTCGAGAATGCCAAAGACGACGCCGCTGTTGTGAAATAATTGAAAGTAAAATAAATGGCTAAAGAACCCGCACAGAGTCCGTGGATTATTTTTAGACCGCGGCATTGGGCGTCGCCCGGAGGGTTTGCGGTGGACCGGCGATTCGGGACAAATGTTCCACAGCGCAATCGGCGAAATATCTTGCACCGGTGTCGCGGTAAATTTCGCGTTGCTATCCGTGCTCAGAGGGCATTGTAATGGTCCCGGTGCGTTGAGCGCCATCATTTTCACCCCCGTCATTGATGATGACCATCATCATGATCATTATCGTCATCATCGCCGGTTGCAGGTTCCATTGTTCGTGAGAGTTCGGGAGCAAGTCAGCCGAACAACTTGCGTCCCTATCTGCAGGTAAATACGTCACGTGTTCCAGTCTTGTCGGCTTCAAGGCTCATCAGACCTGAGCAAAACCAGCAGTATTGTTTAAGCACGCAAACCCTTTATGGTGCAGTTTCACCCAGCCGGGGGCTCATCAGCGTATATATTTTTTTATCATGATGAATACTACTTTTTTACCAGATGTTATTGTCAAAGTGCCTTTGATCTACACCACGCCTGACTCTGCTGATGAGCCACAGAAAGGCGAAACTGGATCATAGATTTTTTACTTGGAATGACTAATGTTGGTTGACACACTTTTGGAAGGCTGCTTGACTGATGGACCAAAATACATTTCGTATATATGTGGTGATACAGGACAAAATTTGTATGCATTTACCCACAATGCTCTACTATAGCATTTATTGAGGTGTGCGCAATATTGTTTTAGCACTAACAGTCCACGCTGTCCAGAGAGGACACTTGCCAATAACCTATGGCAAACCAGCAGTATTTCTTCTACAATGTCTGACTTTGCTGATGAGCCCTCCTTTAAGGCAAAACCGGTGAAGAGTTTGCCTTCTGAATTAATTTCTGCCGGTTAATATTTGGCCCGTCGGCCAGGAGAGATGGCAGCAACTCGTGGAGGCCTTCATCCAGCAGTGGATTGACCGTGGCTGATGATGCCGATGATGACGACGTGTTGATACAGAGCAACAGTGTATGTCGTTGAGCTTTCAGAGGTTTGAAACAACAAGCCATACATTTTTAGTTTTGTTACGGAATGTATTTCATTGCTGAGTTTGATTCCTGGCCACAGCTAAGATCTATGGAAGCGGTCGCAGCTCCCCGCCATCCCCTGCCACTGCCCCCTTCCCCACCGGACCGGCGTGGTGAAGTATGGTCAAGCGACCCGGCGTGGTAAAGTATGGTCAAGCGACCCGGCGTGGTGAAGTATGGTCAAGCGACCCGGCGGGGAGGGTATTCATCCAGCAGCGGCATTGAGACAGGGCTGTAACATCCAACGCAATGTCCGTCATTCGACTTTATTAAATGAAGAAGAAGAAGAAGACATGCTCACATGCACTCTCTGTTGGGGCTTTTGTTCCACGCGTTTCTCTTGTTTTCTTCTCAATACAATCGTGGGCGCGCGCTTGCCAACAAACGACTGTGGCTACGGTAGTTCACTGAAACCTGCGCCGTTATTGTTCTGATCCATGTGGCCAGCTGACACTGAACGGCTTCATCAAAGCACAGACAGCGGTGTGCTGACTCTTCCCCAACCATCCATTCACTCGGCGTGCGAGGGCTTCGCGGAGCCATGCCACGTTGAGATCGAGCCAAAAAGCGAAGGTTGCTCTTCCATTCTCTTTTCTTTTTTTGCCAGAGCAGACCGTTCAGCAATGCAGAACATTGGCAAATCTCGCCGTCTCTTAATCCTTAACACAGCCGCGGTGACGAGACGTTAACTACCTCGCCTGGTTGTGTGCAGGAGGGGTCGTGAGTTCGATCGCGACCCTGACGCCTGCTGTATATTTGGAGTTTGCGTGTTCTCCCCATGGTCGCGTGGATTTTTCCCCCGGGACTTGTGGGGTTTCCCTTTGCATTTCGAATCAACAATGTGCGTTTAGAGTATATGGCTGCTAGAAATTTCCACGCGAGAATAAGCCACTTCTGATTTAAAGCTTTCGTGACTGCAGTAATTCATATTCTTAGTTTTTTCGGTAAAGTCACGTTGAAGAGAAACAACAAAATAATAAAATATATATAAAACAATAAAAAATTCTCGCGACGTTTCGACCATAACTCAAACGGTCGTCTTCAGGTGTGTTGGTTCGCATAAATTTATTTTTAAACGACGCATTTATTTATTTATAAAAAAACGTTAGCGCCACGCGCAACGATTTGGCAGTTTACCCAGGACTAGTCCATCTATATTCTGAAAAGAAGAGGGGGGAGACGAAATTTTTTATAATGTATGCTGTCTGAAAGCCACTGTAAGCGTGAACAATCAATTAAGACCTGAAATGGTTTATCAAATCTTTCCAATGATTGCTAAGATAGAATCCATCTTCTCGGTTGAAATTGTCTCTGTGCTTGTATATGTGGATAGCCTCATGAACGAATCTCTCATGGAAGCCAGATGGCTTACAAAGAACCTCTGTCTTGGAAAAGTCAATGGCATGTGAGCCTACTGAATTAGAACAATGATCTGCCACGGCCGAGGTGTTGGTCCTACCGTGTTTAAGGTCTGCTTTGTGTTCACGAATGCGGTCCGAGACATGGCGTTTGGTTTCTCCAATGTAACTACTACCACAGAGGCAACTTAGTTTGTAGACACCAGGGTATTGTATGTCCGGAATCACATCTTTTACAGATATATATTTTATTATTTTGTTGTTTCTCTTCAACGTGACTTTACCGAAAAAACTAAGGATATAATAAGCCACTTCGTTGGGCTCACATTTGTGGCCAGGTCGCTTCTGAAAAAGAGCTGGTAAAATGAAAAAAAAAATCGTTCATAGTTTCATAGTTAATAGTAATCGAGATTATAATTAGGGTAAAAGGAACGTTTTGGGCAATGGCCCTTCTTTCACAACAGAAAGAAGGCAGAAAGAGTGGCCACTTCATCGATGTAAAACACACTTTACAATGTGGTGGCTTTTAAATACAGCAATACCCCGGTTTACGTCGGCGATGCGTTCCTCAAAGGTGCGAGTGACGAATAGCGAAACGTCGTAAATCAAATCGATTCACGGGGTAGTCGGGTGGTGGAGGCGAAGGCTGAGAGGCGACGGACAACGAGAAAAGGACGGACGACGTTGCCGTCAGCGACGTGAGCGTGGGGTTGAGGCTACGCACGTCGAGTGGCGACGCTAATGGTGAAGTGACGACGTACTTGCGAAACGACGTAAAAAAAGGGGGAGATTTAAATCGGGGTGTTACTGTTTTGGATTCAAAAATTAAGTTGACGTGAACAATCCACTTATGGTACATTTTTTTTCCATGAGGCTATTGAAGACTTAGTACACGCAAACCCTGCAAATCTAAAACCAACAGATACGCATGCCTAATTTGTGAGGCACTACGCAGTGAAGTGGAGTATGAAATAATAATGACGGTCCCAATTGTTTACTCAGGAAAGGCTCACGGAGCCTGAATTGTCTCTTTCACGAGGGCCCTGCTTACGATGAGACGTTTGGCCACACACCCATTAAATGAGTGTTGTGGTCTTCACGCGGTGAAAACCCACCGCATACGCAACGGCGAGCGACACTCAGCACTCTGCTCTCTCTCTCTCTCCCTCTTGGCCACCTTTCCCAACCTCCAATGGCCACAAATCCTGGCAAGCCCTGGTGGTCACTCACCCAAGTGTCGTCCTCATCAGGCTCAACCACGCATATGACTCACCGCCCCCCTCCACCACACCCGCTTCCACCACCGCCACTTCCACCACCACCACTTCCAGCGATTCGTTGAATTGTCTCGATTCAAACATTGCTTCCCCTCTGCAAACGCCGTCGTGAAGCATTCGCGCCTCTAGTGGCTGCGGGCGGTCACACCGAACCCTTATCATCATCATCCTCCTTGGCCATTCTTTATCCACTGCTAGACGTCGTGGCCATCCGTCACGGTCTCGTGATGCTGCAGTCCGTCTCGCTCCTGTGCGCTGATCTCATTGCTCAATCTCAGCGGCGTTCGTCCTTTTAAAAAACGCGCTTCCTTAACTCGGCTTCCATCTCATCGCCAGCAACGTTTTGCTTCGCATATAAATCCGTTTATTCAGTGATGTATTTGTTTCGTTTCGTGCAGGAAGCGTCTGCTACTCAATAACGATTCATATGTTCCTATTTCAAAACTGGAAATCAGAAACCATTTTGAAACATTAATTACAATCAGGTCCCACGGTGTTAACTCAACCGTTACGAGCTCTATATATCTGGCCTCTCTGTTTATGTGCTACCAAGAAGGAAGGTGCATTGCCTAAAACGTCGCCGATTATATACATATGGGCTTTTTTGTTTTAAGGTCGCAGTATTGTTGACGAGTGTGTTGAGTTTATCGTTTCATCACCAGTCAATTCCATCGGTCATCGTCCCCATCCTGCACAGGAGCAGCAAATAAGATGTATCGTTAAATAGCGTTTGTTCTCTAAATACATAAAAAATAGATATATATATTACGCTTCCACACTTCTGCCAACGCGGTTGCCTAATGCGTTATTTAATTCATTCATTTACGAGTGCATCATTTGGACACTCGCCGCTCGCATTTCCAGTCTAGCAATTCATTGCTAAGTATTTAACAAAACAAATAAAAAAACTATCGCGGACAAAACCCAAAAACTTAAAGAGAGAGTGCAGAGGGAAGTTGAGATGTTTGAGCTGCGGAACGTTTATTGCACGGTGACTCAAACGGTAACGCTTGCCAGGAGGTCACCTGATTTTGAATTTATTTTTTTATCCACTTCAACACGTAGGCTTTCGCGACCAATGTTATTGATCATAACGTTAGATTTTTTTATGTTGAATCGCGTAAATATAAAGGCGTCGTTAAACCCACCACCACCACCATCCCACTGGGATTTTTTGCACGCAGCGTTGGTGTGCGGTGCTTTTTTCAGGAATATTTTGCCGGTTTTTTTTTTTCCCATGGATTTTCTGTTTGCACAGTCACATAGTCACTTTAAGATGTTTTTCTTGTTCGTGTTTTTGTTTTTTTGTTTGTTGTGGTTGCACCCGATTCAAGAGCCGAATGGCTCACAGGGCTATACCAAAATAAATAAACTAAAAAACTAAACTAAAAACCACCCGACACAGCCAATTAGTAAGGTTTGTCATAAAAACAAAACGTGCCAATTAGTTACTAGTATAGTGTATAGTGTAGCGTACTACTTCAGCACACCGGTCGTGTGTTGGAGAGTAAATCCACAGCATTTACAATTTGAGTGCCGTGATGTTTCGCTGGTGATTACAACCAGCCTCATCGGGCGATTTTTGCCACAATTGTGAAGAGATCTTCCTGCTTCCGGTTTTACATAGAGAAAGACGACGTCGTCACCGCGAGCCTGATGAAGCTGGTTGTAATCACCAGCGAAACGTCGTACTCAAATTGTTTTTTTTTAAATCTTGCCATCGTCATCTTGCGGAAGCGCGCGTTTGGAACTACCGTAGAGGAAAAGCATCACCCCCCCCCCCCCCCCACGTTAGAGAATGGTCCGCAGAAGCAGATATTGCAGAGTATCTGAGATCTGTAAAAGTGACATTTTTTTACATATCCATGCACTTCCCCACACACCCTGCAACACAACAGTGTGGAGTCTAATTGCAGGCAATTTTATTTATATAGTTAACGTCAAAGGTGGAATTGAGCCAAGTTAAATGCAAAAAAAATGTAATATGATTTCTATTTTGTATGTGTGTGTGTGTGGTCATCGGTGACTGCCTAGAGACGATTAGCGCACTGCACTTGAGAACCCAGATTTATCACGGCTCGCAGGAACCCGGATTCGACCCTCAACGTCTCGGCTTTTAACCTGACAAACTAACGCGGCGGCTTTTTCACTAAACGCGTTGACAACTCACAACAAATACAGCAGGACCGACACGGGGGCATTGAAACAACGCTCCCGGTATTGATTTTTGCCCGCTTGGCTCAGAGGTCAGAGAGCTGAGCCGGCATCGCCAGGATCTTTGGTTCGAATTCCCCACGTAGATATCAATAGACTCAGACAGATATCCACAGGCTCACGTAGAGATCCATCAACTCACACAGAGACCAATACACTTACGTAGAGAACAAAAGACATTTGGAGACCCCCATAGACTGTGTTGCGATGAAACTGATTTCTCGGTATCCATAGACTGGCATGGTCAATCCATTGCTGGATGATGGCCTCTCCTGGCCAGAGCTATCCGATAGAATAGTGGTAGTGGAATAAATTAACACTAATTTATATACGTATGAAAAATAAGGAAGTTAAAAATATGAAGACAAACACGTCTGCATGTACTGATATGTTTTGTACATTGTCCGCAAATGGTGGCTTGGGTCAATGTGTGGCAGGATTGTGGTCACCTTTGAATGAACATCATAGATGTACTAAAAAAACAGTGCATTCTTGTGAATAATTGCCACAAACAAATGACCCAGTGTCGCATTTGGAGGCATTTTTTCAAAATAAAAATGCTGCAAGGCAATACTTGTCTTAGGAAGTGAGCATTCATTTATAGACTCTTTTTTACCTGTATATATAGCATCATGGACGTCCTTTGGACGTGACCATTTGTCCGTCCGTGCATCCCAGCCAGCCAGCCAGCCAGCAAAACTTTTAATCTAATATCGAGGCCCCGCTCTCTCTACCTTTGTCTTGACTTCTCTGTGCGGTATATCGCAATGTACCTCGATGTCTCGCTCTGTTTCCCTCGCGTTCAATATTCCTGTTCTCACTTCTCCCTTTCTGTTCCTCTCCTCCGCTGCCACCTCTCACCCTCGCTCTCCTTATTCCCACCTCTCCCTTTCCCATACCAGTCTCTCTCGCCTCTCTTTCTCTCTCTCTCGAATCCTCCCTCCCACCGCCTGTCGCTTTCCCTCGCTCTCCTCTTCCAGTTTTGTTCTCTTCTCTCTCCACGTCACGCTCCTCTCCTCTCCATTTCTTCCTCCATCTCCCTCGCCTCCCTCCTCCATCTCCCTACCCTCCCTCGATCATCTCCCTCCTCGACCTCCGTGACAAATGTGTGGGACACACATCCGGCATGGAGGGGAAGTAGGGGGAGTATGTACGCATGTTTAACTTCTTTTGCACCGTGCATAGACAGCCGTGCTCATCGGAGGCGCGATGTCGGCTTGGTGTTGTGGGGACGCCGGCGACGCCTTGACGCACATGTGGGCGGTGACGTCACCACCGCGTATGCGCGCCTGGCTGTGCGCCGGCCAGGCAGGAATCCGGGCAGGAAGCCAGCCAGCAAAACGTAATATTTTTGTTGTTGTTGTGATTTAGTATGAAAGCATGATACATGCTGGGGGTGTAGCAGTGGCACAAGTTGCGCTGTGAACTTGGTGGCCTGAGTTAAATTTCCGGGCCAAGGCTAACTAACATCAGTGACGAGTTTAACGACCTCCGATTTCCCGCATCTCCGATAGCACCATTGGCAACGTTACGTGCGAAATAGGTTCAACATACATATATAATCTGAGTAAGTTATAGGTCCCTTATCTATCTTCTGTATGTTATGTTGAACTTCTTTCGCACCATACGTTGCCAACCGCGCTCGTCGGAGGTGTGGGGGAAGGACAACAAACTCAACACAAAAAGGAGTTCTAAACAAATGAGTTCTGAGTTGTTTTCCAACCAGCGCTGACTAAATTGATGAAACATGGCCAAATAACCCCCATGACCGACATGGTGTGGCTGGTTCATCCAGCAGTAGATTGACAAAGGGCTGAAAACATTACATGAATAAATACAGACATGCACACACACACACGTGATTTGTAAGCTGCAACACAAATTCTCCGAATATAAATGGTGATTTTGCCACTTGCGCTTAAGTCAATACCGTTCATTTCATCTTTATTGTCCTCTGCTTTAGCCAGCATGTGTTATCTGAAGGGCTAAATGTTAAGACAGAATCCCTCCCAACCCCCCCCACCTCCAAATATGTGCCCGACGGCGCCAATCTACTATTCCCATAATCTCCGTTCTCATTTATCCATCGTTAAAAGCGAATAAAGAACGCCCATCATCATTACGGCATTATATCCGGCATTGTTTCGCTGTGAATCCACCCTTTGCTATTACCTAGAAAGCGGGCCCCGCTGTGTTTATAGATTACGACTGTTGAAGAGTCGCGCGTGGAGGCCTCTTTTTTTTTGCCGAGCATCAGGCGCGTTGCTGTGCTTAGCCCCATCCTCGTTAATTAACGTTTAGATATCCCACCGGCTTAAACGCAACAAAAAAAAAGACGACGAACTTCAAACGAGTGCAGTCCTCTTGCGCTCGCTCGCGAGGATTCCCGCGCCGCTGATGGCTTCATCGAGGCGGTTGGGGAGGGAGCGATTGGGGTTTTTTTTTTGAATGATCGGGAAAAGACGTGAGAAGGCCCGGTCACGGCAATCGAAGAGCCGTGAGCGAGCCCTACGCTTGAGCACTTGGTTAAATCTTCTTTGGTTCTTTCGGTAAAGTCGCGTAGAATGAGAATAAAATAATAAAATAACACGATAAAATTCTCACGACGTTTCGGCCACAACGCAAAGCGGCCGTCTTCTTGGCTAAACTTGATGCGGGAGAGATATTTCACTCTCAACACCCGAGGGGGCTCTGTCTCAGGCTTCGCTAATGGGGTACACTCAGGGGGTCCTTAGATGTTAACTACCTCACCTGCTATGCAAGGAGGTCGTGGGTTCGATCCCGACTCTTAGTGACGCCTGTATATTTGGAGTTTGCATGTTCACCCCGTGGTCGCGTGGATTTTTCGTATTTTCCTTCCACAATTAGAAACATGTGTTAAAAGTATTTGGCTGGTAAGCCACTTCATTGGGCAATCAATTGTTGCCAGGTCGCTTCTGAAAAAGAGCTGAACAGCTCAGTGGGCCTTACCTGGTAAAATAAATATTTACAAAATAAAAACAGTGTTTCCCAACGCAATTCTCCCAAGCGGCGTCTTCTCTTTCGCACGACCTATGAGCCGTATTACTTTATTGGCGTTTGCGTGTCTCTCGCTCCCCGTGGTCGCGTGGATTTTTCTCCAGGTCCTCTGGTTTTCCCCTCCACATTTAAAAAAAAAGGTGCGTTTTAAGTGTTTGGCTGATATCCATTTCCACGTGATAAGCCACTTCGCTGAGCTATCATTTTTAGCCAGGCCGCTTCTGTAAAAGAGCTACGTAGCTCAGTGGGATTTTTTAAAAAAAAATACACATAAGGGGATATCTGAGAAATACTTTTGTATACCCTTCCAAGTGACTGAATCCACTTGGTCCACAGCACTTGGTTCCTATCGTAGGAATATGTCATTTCCACGTACGGCAAGTCAAAGCGAAATTTGTCATTCTCAAAGCTGCAATTTTTTGAGAACCCAGTTAATCGCGAGAGGCCGCTGGGACTGCAACCAAAATGTCAGCAAGTGCTCTGACCCCTGCACCACCCTATCTCTGAGTCAAGTAAATGTCTCTTTCATATACAACTGACGGGTGCGGGGAAAGACGTGTTTGTTGCGCAAGGCTGTAAAGTTTATATCCGCGGCGAAGCTAAGTGTGCGTACATTCGCCCGTTTTTCAATCGAGTTGCAACGTGTTAGAAAGGTAAGCAAATTACTCAATATTTATTTTTTGTTTTACCAGGTAAAACCCACTGATCTATTAGCTTCTTTTTCAGAAACGACCTGGCTGCAAATGACACCTCAACGAAGTGGCTAATCATGTGGACATTTATAGGAGCCAAATAACCTGCGTTAGTCTCTCAATCCGCTTGTCCCGGTGGGGGTCACGTCAGTAGCATGTTTAAGTAGGGCGGTCCACACCTCCCTCTCCCTGGCAACAGACTCAAGCTATACATTACTACACACTACACTATACACTACTACACTATACACTACTACACTATACACTACTATACACTACTATACACTACTACACTATACACTAACTATACACTACTACACTGTACACTTCTATACACTACTACACTATACACTACACTATACACTACTACACTATACACTACTACACTATACACCACTATACACTACTACACTATACTATACACTACTACACACTACTACAGACTACTACACTATACACTACTACACTCCACTATACACTACTACACTACACTATACACTACTACACTACTACACACTACTACACTACACTATACACTACTACACTCCACTATACACTACAACACTACTACACTATACACTACTACACTATAAACTACTACACTACACTATACGCTAACTATACACTACTACACTATACACTACTACATTGTACACTACTACACTATACACTACTACACTATACACTAACTACACACTACTACACTATACACTAACTATACACTACTATACACTATACAATACCACACTATACACTACTACACTATACACTACTACACTACACTATACACGACTATACACTACTAAACTATACACTACTACACTATACACTAACTATACACTACTACACTACACTAAACACTACTACACTATACACTAACTATACACTACTACACTACACTATACACTACTACACTATACACTAACTATACACTACTACACTATACACTACTATACACTACTATACACTACTATACACTACTACACTATACACTAACTATACACTACTACACTATACACTACTATAAACGACTACACTATCTATACACTACTACACTATACACTACTATACACTACTACACTATAAACTAACTATACACTACTACACTATACAATACTACACTACACTATACACCACTATACACTACTACACTATACACTACTATACACTACTACACTATACACTAACTATATACTACTACACTATACACTACTACACTACACACTACTACACTACACAATACACTAACTACACACTACTACACTATACACTAACTATACACTACTACACTATACACTATACAATACCACACTATACACTACTACACTATACACTACTACACTATACACGACTATACACTACTACACTATACACTACTATACTATACACTAAGTATACACTACTACACTACACTAAACACTACTACACTATACACTACTACACTATACACTAACTATACACTACTACACTATACACTACTACAATACACTATACACTACTACACTATACACTAACTATACACTACTACACTATACACTACTATACACTACTATACACTACCACACTATACACTAACTATACACTACTACACTATACACTACTATAAACGACTACACTATCTATACACTACTACACTATACACTACTATACACTACTACACTATAAACTAACTATACACTACTACACTATACAATACTACACTACACTATACACCACTATACACTACTACACTATACACTACTATACACTACTACACTATACACTAACTATACACTACTACACTATACACTAACTATACACTACTACACTATACACTACTACACTACACTATACACTAATATATACTACTACACTATACACTAACTATACACTACTACACTGTACACTACTATACACTACTACTCATACATTACTACACTATACACTACACTGCTATACACTACTATACACTACTACACTATACGCTACTATACACTACTACACTAATATACACTAGACTAATATACACTACACTATACACTACTATACACTACTACACTATACATTACTACACTATACACTACTACACTATACACTAAGTATACACTACTACACTGTACACTACTATACACTACTACACTATACACTACTATACACTACTCCACTATACACTACTACACTATACACTACTATACACTACTACACTATACACTACTATACACTACACTATACACTACTACACTATACACTACCATACACGACACTATACACTACTACACTATACACTACTACACTATACACTACTACACTATACACTACTACACTATACACTACTACACTATACACTACTACACACTACTACACTATACACTACTATACACTACTACACTATACACTACTATACACTACACTACTATACACTACTACACTACACTATACACTACTATACACTACTATACACTACACTACTATACACTACTACAATATACGCTCCACTACACACCACTACACTATACACTACTATACACTACACTACTATACACTACTACACTATACACTACTACACTATACACTACTACACACTACTACACTATACACTACTACACTATACACTACTACACTATACACTACTACACACTACTACACTATACACTACTATACACTACTACACTATACACTACTATACACTACACTACTATACACTACTACACTACACTATACACTACTATACACTACTATACACTACACTACTATACACTACTACAATATACGCTCCACTACACACCACTACACTATACACTACTATACACTACACTACTATACACTACTACACTATACACTACTACACTATACACTACTACACACTACTACACTATACACTACTATACACTACACTACTATACACTACTACACTACACTATACACTACTATACACTACACTACTATACACTACTACACTATACACTACTATACACTACTACACTACACTATACACTAAACTACTATACATTACTACACTATACACTACTACACTATACACTACTACACTACTACACTATACACCACTATACACTACACTATACACTCATACACTACACTATACACTACTACACTATACACTACTATACACTACACTACTATACACTACTACACTATACACTACTATACACTACACTACTATACACTACTACACTATACACTACTACACTATACACTACTACACTATACACTACTATACACTACACTATACACTACTACACACTACTACACTATACACTACTATACACTACACTATACACTACTACACTATACACTACTACACTATACACTACTACACTATACACCACTATACACTACACTATACACTCATACACTACACTATACACTACTACACTATACACTACTATACACTACACTACTATACACTACTACACTATACACTACTATACACTACACTACTATACACTACTACACTATACACTACTATACACTACACTTCTATACACTACTACACTACACTTCTAAACACTACTATACACTACTACACTATACACTACTACACTATACACTACTATACACTACACTATACACTACTATACACTATACACTACTACACTATACACTACTATACACTACACTACTATTCACTACTACACTATACCCTACTATACACTACACTATACACTACTATACACTATACACTACACTATACACTACTACACTATACCCTACTATACACTACACTATACACTGCTACACTATACACTACACTATACACTACTATACACTACTACACTATACACTACTATTCACTACTACACTATACCCTACTATACACTACTACACTATACACTACTATACACTACTACACTATACACTACTACACTATACACTACACTACTATACACCACTATACACTACTATACACTACACTATACACTACTACACTATACACTACTATACACTACTACACTATGCACTACTACACTATACACTACACTACTATACACCACTATACCCTACTATACACTACACTATACACTACTAAACTACTATACACAGACTCTAGCTCTTCCTGGGGAATTCTCAGGCCAGCCGAGCGACATCGTCCCGCCACCGTAATACATAGAGAGCGCTTCAAGCAAAACTTTCCAACAACACCACAAGGAATGTCCTGCCGCCTCCGGGCTCTGTAGACGACCTGGAGAAGATTCCAGGCACGCGTTGACAACGATGACGAACAAGTGGGAGATTATTTGACTTTTTTAAGCTACTAACATACACTTGTTATCATGTTGCAGTGTATTATCCGTTATTTGTTCCATTAAAAACGATAGTCCCATATAAGTGTTAACATTTCTGTTGATGCACCCTGTACAGTAGTGGATGTTGCCGTGGTGGTGTTGTTTTTGTTGGCATCAATGCATTTCGCAATCACAGAGGTCGCCGTTCTGGTTTTGCTGGCACAGAAGTTGAAACAATTGGGGGCAAGTTTCTTAAAATGCCCCCCCCACCCACGCTTCGCCTCTGTTTACTGCAAGATCTGACCTTGTCCATCTGGTAAACGCCGAGCTGCATTGGCTTCCGATTGCCGAATGGACACATTATGAGGTCGCGCTCATTAGGGGCCGTCCATAAATGACGTCGCGCGATTTTTGACCCCCCCCCTCAAATATGACGTCACAAAACTCTGCCCCCCCCCCGAACCCAAAAAAAACAATTTCCATGCTTCAAATCGCTTTAAACTATTGTCATTGTAGTGCGTATTTAATGTGGCGCTGCACTCTGATGTTGTAGGACAAACATGTATTAAAAAGTCATTGACTTCTCCAAGACAGAAGTTCTTTGCAAGCCATCTGGCTACCATTCGTTCATGAGGCTATCCACATATACAAACACAGAGACAATTTCAACCGAGAAGATGGGTTCTGGCTTAGCAATCATTGGAAGGATTTGATAAACCATTTCGGGTCTTAATTGATTGATCACGCTTAAGGTGGCTTTCAGACCGCATCCATTATTTTTCGTCTCCCCCCCACCTCCTCTTTTACGAACATAGATGGACTCATCCATCTGAATAACTGCCAAATCGCTCTCCGTGTTGCTAACGTTAAAAATAACCGCCACTTTTTTTCAAAATTTCTTGCAGTAGTTTTCACACCTGATGATGAATGCTTGTGTTGCAGTCGAAACGTCGTGAGAATTTTACTGTTTTATATTTTTTATTATTTTATTGTTTCCCTTCTACGTGACTTTACTAGAAGGTGTTGTCTATATTTATTAAAAGTTGCGCATTTTGATGTGACATCACATTTCTCAGGAGCATGAACCATCATCGCGCGAACTCACCCGGTCATCCTGACAGCAGCGGTTTTTGGCTGACCATCGGATAAAGACGGTGACTGCATCGCCTGGGTTCAAACGCGCTTCTGCATCCATGTGAAAGTCTCTTCCGTTCTATATTAGGAAGCCATTTGAGCTTTGCACTTTTAAATATGAATTGAAAAGTAGTTTCTTTAGAACTGTTTTTTTGTGTTTAGTTTTTGTCGTCTTTCCCCCCGGCACCTCTGATTATCACGGTTAGCTACGTACGGTGCGAAAGAAGTTCAACATACACACGTACGTAATTGGGAACAAAGATGATGGTTATAACGTGTACTGTGTTTAATGAGAACCATGTTCAGTTGTCATGATTAGTCAATTGTAATGAATACACAAACAAAGATGCCAAAAACGCCATCATATATTGTTCTTCTGTAAAAAAAAAATACAGTAGTAATAACAATGATGACAGCCGCAAAATACCCGAAGGCATCTCCACACCACGTTAGTTACGGGAGTTCAACATACATATATACCCAGTAGTATAAATGAATAAACCCCAGCTCGTCAATCGGTGGGTCACATGTGCTGGGGTAAAGCAGTGAGTATTCCCACATCTTTCAAGTTGTCTGGCCAACGTGACAGAGTAGGGCGAAATACCCTCTCAGAGAGGCTCTCTCTCTCTCTCTCTATGGAGCTCCATCAAGTGGAGGCCCTTGCTTCAGCAGTGACGTGAGATGAGCGGTTACAGAGCTGCGCCTTTGCGCTTTAGCGTACATTCTCTGACACCAGCGCAAATAGAATCGATGCAGTCCTTTTGTTATGTGACTGCTGCTGAGGGCACGCAGGCACCAGTGGAGTACAAAACTCGCTGAAACATCCAAATGGCGTTTCCTGTCTACCGCTTTAAGGACGATATTCCTCAACGGCCCGTCAGTAACACCCGTAATGTCGTTTTCCATTTTTAAACTCGCATTTTTAGAAGGGAAATATTCCCCCATAGGGATTTAAAAAAAAATGTTTATGGGGAAATATGTTAAAAGGCCTATATGTCGGGATTCTTTTTTTGGGTCACAGACAAAGTGCGCTTGACCGGAATCGAAAGCGGAGATAAGAGAACCCCAGAATTTTGGCATCTGTATCGCCGTGTGGTTTCACAAAAGATAGTCACAGTCCCGAGAACCATGTAACCACCATGACCATTTGGCATCTGCTTTTGCTACCGCTTTTCCAACTGAGGTTGAAACTGTTTATGCATTTGCTCCGTCCGTCCGGCCGCAACATCGGGTCGTGATATCCCTTGTAAACATCATACATTGTCGACTCAACTTTAGATATAAGTTTTGATTTTCATGTATTCACCCTGATTGAATGGCGACCAAATTAATCAAAGGGTTGCTCAAATTTTGCATACACAAACCAGAAAAAAGGAACTATTTGCAAATATGTAAACACTCTTTGCCCTGTACGTATGTATGTTGAACTTCTTTCACACAGTACGTAGCCAATTGTCCTGACTGGAGGTGCTCCGGTAGCCGCCGCAGTCTGGGCTCCTTCAATGGAGGAGTATCAAAACGACACAAGCTGTTTATCTCTCCTGAAGCCATCTCATCGCTAACGGACCTCGACATTGGCATTCAGCTGCTAAACACATTGCTATCATGCGGACGAATTGAATAGAATGGCGACCGGTCGGCTTTCGTGTTGCTAATGTATGCTTATGAAGAGGGCACGTTGCGAATCATCACACTATCTGTGCGTACGCATCATTTGTATAAACCTTCGAATTTGCTTGCTTTGGAAAGTAACAATTTTATACGGGAGCAGTCAATTGCTGGATCGTTGTTCACTTGAATTGACCATTCATGTGTGTGGCGGGTGTGGGAGTGTAGGCTTTTTACCTACAGGCCCCCTAACGTGACGTTTTAAACCAATTAATAAAAAAAATACTGCTTAACGTTGTTTTTTTTTGTTGTAAATTCTACAAGCCACAGTAAGTAGTTTTATGACTTTACTTTGTAATTGTTGACAATAATGTGGCATTTCTGTCTTATATACTCTGTATTATGTTTCACAATATATGTGTGCGCAGTGTTATTAGTACCTTTGGTATGCATCACTTTTCAAAAATAGATATTTTTCCAAGATCTCGGCTGGAAAGAAAATGTTGTCTCCCGGCTCCTTGAAATATACTTTTCTCCATATACGGTTAAACTTCGTTATTTCGGTGTTTGATCATTCGAAATTGGCGATAATTCGGCACGGCTTGTGCTTTCAGCATACAGAGGGAAAAAAAGTATTTGATCCCCTGCTGATTTTGTACGTCTGCCCACTGACAAATAAATTATCAGTCTATAATTTTAATGGTAGGTTTATTTGAACAGTGAGAGACAGAATAACAACATCCAGAAAAACGCATGTCAAAAATGGTATAAATTGATTTGCATTTTTATGAGGGAAATACGTATTTGACCCCCTCTCAATCAGAAAGATTTCTGGCTCCCAGGTGTCTTTTATACAGGTAATGAGCTGAGATTAGGAGCACACTCTTAAAGGGAGTGCTTCTAATCTCAGCTTGTTACCTGTATAAAAGACACCTGTCCACAGAAGCAATCAATCAATCAGATTCCAAACTCTCCACCATGGCCAAGACCAAAGAGCTCTCCAAGGATGTCAGGGACAAGATTGTAGACCTACACAAGGCTGGAATGGGCTACAGGACCATTGCCAAGCAGTTTGGTGAAAAGGTGACAACAGTTAGTGCGATTATTCGCAAATGGATGAAGCACAAAAGAACTGTCAATCTCCCTCGGCCTGGGGCTCCATGCAAGATCTCACCTCGTGGAGTTACAATGATCATGAGAACGGTGAGGAATCAGCCCAGAACTACACGGGAGGATCTTGTCAATGATATCAAGGCAGCTGGGACCATAGTCACCAAGAAAACAATTAGTAACACACTACGCCGTGAAGGACTGAAATCCTGCAGCGCCCTGAAGTTTGCCAATTAACATCTGAATGTTTCAGAGGACAACTGGGTGAAAGTGTTGTGGTCAGATGAGACCAAAATGGAGCTCTTTGGCATCAACTCAACTCGCCGTGTTTGGAGGAGGAGGAATCCTGCCTATTACCCCAAGAACACCATACCCACCGTCAAAAATGGAGGTGGAAACATTATGCTTTGGGGGTGTTTTTTGCTAAGGGGACAGGACAACTTCACCGCATCAAAGGGACGATGGACGGGGCCATGTACCGTCAAATCTTGGGTGAGAACCTCCTTCCCTCAGCCAGGGCATTGACAATGGGTCGTGGATGGGTATTCCAGCATGAGAATGACCCAAAACACACGGCCAAGGCAACAAAGGAGTGGCTCAAGAAGAAGCACATTAAGGTCCTAGAGTGGCTTAGCCAGTCTCCAGACCTTAATCCCATAGAAAATCTGTGGAGGGAGCTGAAGATTCGAGTTACCAAACATCAGCCACAAAACCTTAATGACTTGGAGAAGATCTGCAAAGAGGAGTGGGACAAAATCCCTCCTGAGATGTGTGCAAACCTGGTGGCCAACTACAAGAAACGTCTGACCTCTGTGATTGCCAACAAGGGTTTTGCCACCAAGTACTAAGTCATGTTTTGCAGAGGGGTCAATACTTATTTCCCTCATTAAAATGCAAATCAATTCATAACATTTTTGACATGCGTTTATCTGGATTTTTGTTGTTGTTATTCTGTCTCTCACTGTTCAAATAAACCTACCATTAAAATTATAGATCATTTCTTTGTCAGTGGGCAAACGTACAAAATCAGCAGGGGATCGAATTACTTTTTTCCCTCACTGCATACACAGTATATTCGTAATTCGCTATGAGCCGAATTGCCGTACCGAATGGTGCAATTTCGGCATGCACGTGGAGCGACGTCGTGCACTACAACCAAAACAACGACTCAGTCTTGTGGCGGCGCACGTGGTCAGCGTCAGTGCAGACCTGTCGCTTTGGACTTTACATTGTTTATGCACTCTGTGCAAGTCAACCCTCTCAGAAATGTCGTCTACACCGACATCAAGAAGTAATAGAAAGAGATTGAAGTATAAATTCCTTAGTCTGCGAGACAAATGCAAAGTTTGGGATATAATTGCTGTTGGTGTGTCAATGCGTATTGTGTGCGAACAGTTTGGGAAACACATTTGGATTTTTTTTTACTTAGAGCAGGAGGCATCGGGGAGTACCATTGTACATAATTCGGAATATTGGATAATTCGACAAGGCCAGAGTCCCATATGTGTCGAATTAACAAGGGTCTATTGTCGTGTTTATCTGGTGATACCTCAAAACTAAAAATAAACTTTTTCTATCTTAATTTGAAGCTTTCGTGACTGCAGGAATCCATACTCTTTGGTTATTTTGGTAAAGTCAAGTAGGTACAAAAATAAAATAAAACATAATATATCACGACGTTTCGATCGCAACACAAGCGGTCGTCCTCAGGCGTAAAAAAATTTATCCAGCAGTGGAACTGCTGAACCAGCGAGAGAGCTGTTACAGCAAGAGGTTATAAATGTGGCGAAGGTGAAGCAGGTGGGGTTTGAGCTAGAGAGGAATTCCATCCCCAGACGCAAGCACGTCAGTTGTGTTAATGGGGGAGATTAGCGAGAGAGAGATTAGGGAGAGAGATTAGCATGAAATGAGCTTCCGTCGCCGCACAAGAGCATCTTCCCCACATATGCGCACAACAGTATTGTTAATGGGAGATTAGCACTATGTTGATGGGAGAGATTAGGCAGAGAGATTAGGGGGATTAGCAGGTTAATGTCATGTCTATGTGTAACACAAGCTGCGGCGCTGCCAACTGCGCTGTGAGAGGCGAGCGCATCCACGCAAGAGAACCACAGCAACGGTGGTCGTGCCAGTGAGACACACAGCCCATCACACAGCCAGAACCATCGATAATATCGAGGCTAAGGGATGTTAGTGAAACCCCAGCCCGTTAATGCAGAGGCACCTAACAGGGCAATGCAACTCAGAGAGTCGGAGATAACAGCCAAACGGCAGAGAAGAATGGAAAAACCACGTAAAGTTACGACTTTGCTTGGTTAATAACGTCCTTCCAATCATTGCTCAGCTTTTACCCATCTTCTCGGTTGAAATTGTCTCTCTGTTTATATATCTCGATGGCTTTATGGACAAATCTTTGATGGTAGCCCGCAGGTTTCCAGAGTACCCTGGTCTCGGAAAAAAACAATATCGTGCGAGCCCACTGCATTATAACAATGATCAGCCACGGCCGAGGTATTGGTTCTGCCGTGTTTCAAATCTGCCTTGTGTTCGTGAAAACGGTCCGAGACATGTCGTTTCGTTTCCCCAATGTAACTGCTGCCGCAGACACAACTTAGTTTGTAGACACCACGGTATTGCATTTCAGGAATGACATCCTTCACAGATGGGATCAAATCACGGATTTTATGTACTCTATTGAATCGGACCTGGATCTTGAGTTTGTTTAAGATTTTGGAAATATATTTGGTAACACCTGCTATGAATGGCAAGGTGATGGGTTTGATTGGGTCCTCAGATGGTTGTCTCCCCATGGTTAGGGATACAGCTTTTCGGATTGTGCGGTCTGAATATCCATTCATCTTGAGGGCTTGGTGTACGTGCTCCAACTCACTGGCTAGGTGGTGCTGGTCGGAGATGCAGCGGGCCCTATGGTGTGGTGTTTTGATGAGGGAGTTCTTCCGCGGCGGATGATGGTGGGAGTCAGGCTTTAGATAGGAATCCGTGTGGGTGGCTTTCTTGTAGACGGAATGTCCCAACGAGCCATCAGGCCTCTTCTCGATCAAAACATCCATGAATGGTAGCTTGCCATCATTTTCCACTTCCATGGTGAATTTGATGCATGGTTGAAAAATTGGTTCAGTGCTGGCTGGCCATGTGGCCAGATGACTAAAGTGTCATCTACATATCTCTTCCACAGGGAAGAATGTAGGGTGGATGTCAGGATGGCATCTGTTTAAAATTTCTCCATGAAAACATTCGCTACCACTGGTCATAAGGGAGAACCCATAGGGGTACCTTCATTTTGTTTGTAGAATGTACCATTCCAGATGAAGCAAGTGTTTGTAAGGCAGTGCCTCACCAAAGTTGGTACATTAGGATTCAGTCCCTGTTGGGCCAAGTCTTCAATGATTGCTATGGTGTCAGGTACCTTGGTGAACAGAGAGACTACATCGAAGCTGACAAGCAAATCATCTGGAGACAGTGAAATGTCCTTGATTCGAGAAACCAAGTGAGCTGAGTTAAGTACTCCTGAGGTGGTCTTGCCCGTGAATGGAAGCAGGGTCTCAGACAGAAATCGGGCCAGTTTTTAGGTAGGTGAGTTTATGGTAGAAACGATAGGATGGAGTGGAGTACCTTCTTTATAGATTTGTGGAAGGCCATAAAATCTGGGTGCTCTAGCAGCTGAAGGTTTTAGAGAGAGCTGCTTGGTCAGTTCGATTAGAGAAGTCTAATTAGTGATGATATTGTTGGTTTTTGTAGCCAGGCAGTTGGTAGGATCTTTGTTGATTTTAGTATAACTGCCATCATTAAGAAGGTCCTGGATTTTGTTGTTGAGCGTGGCATTGCCCTTGTCGGCTGATAGGATGACAATGTCATCTCTCTTTTTCAATTAAGTGAGTTCAGAGCGCTCATCCCTGCTGATGTTACTAATGGGGTTCTTAGAGTTTTTGAGGATGGTAGCGATTTCAGATCTTGCCACATCTGCTGGGATGTGACCCAAACCTTTGAGGGTTACGTTTACCTGGGCAGTGATATCATCCACTGGGGATGTATTTGGTGGTGACTGAAAAGTTCAGCCCTCTAGCCAGTACCGATTTTAGGCTATCAGCTCAATTTACGATAGCCTAAAATCGTTACTAGTTAGAGGGTGCATTCTTGCCAGTCCGACACTTGGAAGGGTCCACCATGCAGAAGTAGCAGTTGCTTGAGTGGTCAGTTGGTTCCCGCCAAATTCTTTGGATAGCGAACTTCATGGCTCTCTTCTCCCCTCTGTACCATCCTACAAAAAATACATTTATTTCACCCATTACTAATGTGTAAGAGATTCTCGCAACATTTTTCATATATGATATATTTTTTCAATTACATTGAAAATTGTAAAACATTTTAAAATTGAAAACTCTTACAATTTGAACAAATTTTTATAACATAAAATTCCGAGCAACAATTGTCCATCTTACCTTCCAGAGGGTTTTTTTGCATTGCTCGCAGGTGAAATGAGGTGCCCAGGGTTTGTCTTGATCCCCGACAGGCATGCCGAAATATGACTTGTAGGCCTCACACATCTTAGCAGATGCTTCCACAGAGTAGCAACATGCGTCTGCCGGATGCTTGCAGCCTCTTGATGCCATCTCAGAAAAATGCACTTAGGCAGCTGAAACTAAAATGAACTGGTGGGTTTCAGGCCCCTGTATATATATACTATTTATATTACTGGAAAGTTCTAGAATGTTCTAGAATGAGAATAAAATAATAAATTTATAAAATAACACAATAATATTCTCACGACGTTTCGGCCACAACACAAGCGGCCTTCATCAGGTGAAGGGACGAGACTGTCTGGTCTACCAGACAGTCTCGTCCCGCTTGTGTTGTGGCCGAAACGTCGTGAGAATATTATTGTGTTATTTTATCAATTTATTATTTTATTCTCATTCTAGAACATTCTAGAACTTTCCAGTAATATAACACAAGCGGCCTTCATCAGGTGAAGGGACGAGACTGTCTGGTCTACCAGACAGTCTCGTCCCGCTTGTGTTGTGGCCGAAACGTCGTGACAATATTATTGTGTTATTTTATTTTATCAATTTATTATTTTATTCTCATTCTACGTGACTTTACCGAAAGAACCAAAGAAGATGAATCATTGCAGTCACGAAAGCTTTAAATCGAAATGTTCTAGAAGTTACTCCAAGTTTACTCAGCACTGAATGTATCTGGAATGTTCTGGAAAATAGGTAAATGTCTAAATATCACTGTCCTGTATTCTTAGCTCTTTCGGTAAAGTCACGTTGAAGGGAAACAATAAAATAACAAAATATATATAAACAATATTTTGTTATTTCGGTAAAGTCACGTTGAAGGGAAACAATAAAATAACAAAATATATATAAAACAATATTTTGTTATTTTATTGTTTCCCTTCAACGTGACTTCACCGAAAGAGCTAAGAATATGAATTACTGCAGTCACGAAAGCTTTAAATCAAAATCAATGTTCTGGTAACAAAAGCAAAGATTGTGGGGAATAATAGCCATTTTCTGTACTTTTGAGGCTTACGCAATTAGGAAATAACACTTTCTACCCAGGAACCAAAAAAAACTTGTTACACAGTGTTATTGACACGTTCTGTGAGATATGATTTGGAATTATAGTTGTTATTTTTAAGACCGTCAGACTTGCGAGACAATTTTTATCTAACTGCGTAATTTGGTACGCAAAGACAATTGCAATATTTATTTACCGTCATCTGTAATACATTTTAAGTTATATTTTTCTTTCATATTATCTAAATATCTACATTTCTTACAACGCCTGAGTAATTTATGTGCATATTTTTTATTTAAAAAACCTGGTTATAAGTGAAGACACAAAAGTAATTAAAACTTAGACAATTTTGTATACAAGTTTAACGTGAAAGTGGATTTTTTTCACGTACCCGTAATATTTTATTTTACACAACATTGCAACAATGTTACTTCACGGAAGTAAGAAACTAATAACTCTATGATATAGAGATTCAAGTGCTTGACTTTCGTATTCTTCAATGTTACATTTTACTCCTTTAAAAAAAATAGTGCTGATATCTCCTTTACGGACAACGGGCACAAATTGTCCTTTGAAGATTTCATGAACACGTGATTCTGGACTGTGCAGTACTGCCAAAACATAGGTAGGCAACAAAGTAATTGTATCTACTGTGTCCTCATCCACTGTTGGATGAAGGCCCTCTCCAGGCCTTTCGTTCGTGGTGGTTGAACATATGCAGTCTTACTCTTTGGTTCTATTCGGTAAAGTCACGTAGGTAAAAAATAAAATAGCAAAAATCACGACGTTTCGGCCACAACACAAGTGGCCTTCATCAGGTGAAGGGACCGTGCTGTCATGAGGACAGCACGGTCCCTTCATGACAGCATGGTCCCTTCACCTGATGAAGGCCACTTGTGTTGTGGCCGAAACGTCGTGATTTTTGTTATTTTATTTTTTACCTACGTGACTTTACCGAATAGAACCAAAGAGTATGGATCCTTGCAGTCACGAAAGCTTCAAATCTAGAATATGCACTCTTCCCTGCGCTGGTCAGTAGCTGACAAGTAAAGTTCGGAGCCCGGGACCCGGTTCAGATATTGTTGACGTTAGCCGTGGCTGGGAATTGAACCTGTGTTGCCGTGCTCACAGCGCGATGCGCTAACCCACTATGTTACCGCTCTCCACACACAGTTCATTTCATTTATTAGGTACAGCCCTGTGAGCCATGCGGCTCCTGAATCGGGTGCAACCGCAACAAACAAAAACATGGATAAGAAAACATCTTAAAGCGACTACGCGCAAACAGAAACAAATCCAGGAAAAGAAAAAAAATACCAGCAAAGTCTTCCAGAAAAAGCAACGCGTTTACCGCACACACACACACAGAGAGAGAGAGACAAAAAGGGATCGTGCCTTCTATTAAAAAAAAACCCAACATATTTGTAAAATTAGTTCACAAGATGCACATGAGAGAGAGAGAGAGAGAAAAAGTGAACGATCCAACCACGCGCGCGCAGACTGCAGAGACATCTGAAAGAGACGAAAAAAACCCCTAGCTCATGCAAATGTGGCAGGTGGCGTGATGCGCAGCGTAACACGGCAACTCAGTGATTCTCAGAGCTTCGTGGGAAGTGGTCGCTCTCGTAGGGAAGTGATGTAAGCGAGGACGTCTGCTGGAGGGCACAGTCGGGGGACTGAGCCATCGGCTCAAGGGCACTGAGAGCGAACGCAATGCCAGGGCAGAGACGCGGGTGACAGCCCAAGGCTCCTACGACGCGATAAGAGAATGAACACCCCCGTGTTCTTGGCCCCCCTCACCGCCACTTCCTTATAGATATTTCCCTTCCTGACTCACAGGCCACCAACATGTCGCACTGTGCTATTGCGAAGGGTGCTTCAATGTATATTATTGGGGGGGGGGGGTTTCCTGCAATTTCTTTTTTTTCGGGGGGGGCGGGGGGGGTGGATTTCCGTTCTGTCTTGTTTTTTGCTTCTCTCTTTTCCATAATTGTATCCCGTTGTGTGTTTTCGGCACCGTGAGGATGAGTTGTCCATTCGGGACTCTCGCAGAGCAGTACAGAGAATAGTACACGGAACGGGATATTGCAGAACTACTTTGGAGCACCCTACAAGTGACCCTTTGTATCCACATACTAGGGGATTTAAATGATTTTTTTTTAAAAAAGTTTATTTTCTTGACCACGCGAGAATTCAACAGAGCAGGATGAGTCTCATTTGCCAATGAGGTAGGCACACTTCCCCACGCACAATGCTCGAGACGTGTTTCTCCCATGGCAGTAAAACTAATATTTGTAGTTCTCAGAGGAGGAAATTGTCCGAGTTTAAGTGAAAATCCACATTGACAGGGGTGCACAAGCACAAATACCAACACAATATTCGTGAATAACACGACGTGGACTTGAAAATAAAAATACACAATAGGTGACATTTCGGGCAATGGGCCTTTCTTTATAGCACCAGACTGTGGATGACAGTTGGAGACTGCACTAACTGTACACCATGGGGCCTGATGAGAATAACGTAAAAATGTAAAACAATTAGCGCATTAATAGTTACACTGAGTAGATATTGAGTAACAGACAAACTCTTCAGTAGTCAAAACATGTGTTCAATGTGTCACTGCATAAACGAATTTTTGTATTCAAAGTAAAATGGTAAAATGTTGCTTGCACATTGCATTATGGGTAGCCCTGTTGCAATGTGTCCAATATCATAATTCACTTGGTGACTCAATCCCGGGTAGACAAAACTGTACGGAGAATATTAGAAACAATACAAAGCAGATTGTATTTTATATGATAATAATTTACGGCCATCAATCCACTACTGAATGAACGGCTGTAAATTAAAAAAAAGTCACACAGGCATTGGGGGGGGGGGGGGTTGTTTGACCATACTTCACCATGTCCGAATCCCGGGCCGCCGAGTTCACCACGCTTACCACTGCCACATCGCTGCACCCAACACAACGATATTGAGAGGGGAGCAGTAAATTATTCCACACCCAATACTCTCTAATATCCCAAGTTACTTTTCAACAGACATTGTAAACCGGTGGGATTCTCGTCTGGCTAAATACAGAATGGTCGGATTGAATATACAAGACAATACAATTACCAAGACGGTGTGCATGGATACAGCGTGACTTAATACCCCGAAATACACCGTTCAGAAACAAGTAAAACAAGTCAAAGTAATTTCTTGCTCAAATGTCTATCGAGGCAGTGCTCGTGTTTTGTTTACGGCTCTCCGCCAGTGGTGAGAATTCTACATTCCTACGGTGGGGACGAGTCTATCCATAGAATAACCACGGTTGAGTTGCCCACAAAAATGGAAAGAGGAGGATGATGGGCTGAGTCAACCACCCATCAGGATTTAAACCCCCCCAACCTTCCGATTGCAAGCCTCCCGCTCGACCAATGAACACACATGACCCGTTTACAAAAACAGTGGGACTGTTTCATTATAATGGAGCAGAAAGATGCAGTCAGTCATAGGCAGAGCTAAAAAGGAAGTTCTTTGAAGCTGACCTTCAACGGTATGGTGCAACGAGTTGCACACGGCGTCCTGAAGTGGTTTTCACACTACTAGGGGGGCGCCTTCAAACACCTTTAGACCTCCTCTCCCAGGTGCAGCAGAGATGCCGACGATAGCCCCCATCGTATCAACACGGCACGCACGACGGTTGGCAACGCGCAGCCCCCGCGGAGCTGGCTAGCAGGCCCATTGCGGTTTCCATATCTGAGAGACGCAAAAAAAACACAACCCATGGGCATTGTGAGCCCTGCCCAGTGCCACCGCTAAAGCCTCCCCCACCCCCCAAACCGACACCACCCCCCCCCCCCCCCCTAATAAGACTTTCCAGACCGCAGCATTCAAGAAAAAAAAGTACGCGGTGGAAAGCTGCTAATTCTAAGTTGTCGAGATCCCATGCCTCGCCACTTTGGGAAGTAGTTTTACATTTTTTTTTAAACTTAGCGACCAGCGAATGGAAAATGTAACGCGAAACAGCTGCGATGAGTGGCATTCGCAAGGAATGTGCGCAGTGTAATGCAGAGCGGAGCACGGGCGGGGAGGGGGGCGTTTAAACAATGCACGGGTGAAAGTTGAACACGAACTATTAATTAGGACGTGAGGCCGAACTTACTTTCCACTGCGGTCATTAACGAACACAAATGAACGAATCGCGTAATGAGATAATGTTTTTAGGAAGTAATACTTTATCACAGCAGAAAAGAGAGGGGGAGGCGGGGGAGGACGAGGCAAGAATGACTCTGTGAAAATCTTCAGTTTTCCTTAAGTGTTCTGTACGAAAAGAACAACAACCATCTGCCCGAAACCGTTAGCCCGTCTATATTATACTTCTTTTGCAAGACAGAGTTTTGTTTGTGGGGATGGCGTTACAAAAAAAGTTCCAGACAGTTTCTCCACCTTTTCTGATCCGAACCTGCTGGGACATGTGAAAAGGAGCTTCATAGCTCATCGGATTTCTTCACGCTAACTAAATACATATTCGGACTCTGACCTTGTCAACGGAGTCTCTGATATTGTATTTGTAATGTTACTATAATCCGATAGTTATTTTGACGTAACGATGACTTTTTTAATTCCCCCCCCCGTAAGATGGCTCTTCCATGGTGCACAATGACAAAGATCCCCTATATAGCCTTTGACAGACTGTCAGGGCAAGTGCTGCTCGCGAGCACCTATGAAGGCCGGCACGGCACACGAGTGGGGTGGGCGGCCAGCACCACGCCCGGCCGCCTTTGTCTCCCCAGTGGCGATGATTACTACACACCGCACCTGGTACTCATTTTCGGCTGAGTCGACCTAGGGGAGGCCCAGGACCGGTTCAGATAATTGTCACCGGTGTTGGCCGTGTGCGGGAATTAAAGATTGCTCGCATTTATCGTAGAGGCAAATGCAGTTATGCATGATGAAATTAACACACGTGGATTAACGTTAGGACAGCAATAATCAAATAATCAAATAGAAACGTCAGATCGTTGCATAACTCGGGTTCTAGTCGCGTTCGAGCTGAATGGATTTTGCATTCCGGAATAGTTGCATCCAAGTTTATTTTCTCAAGAGAGACGTGTTTTTTTATAGCCCACTTGTACGTTCAGCTGAATTGAACTACAAAAACAGTTTTCTAATTTCTGCGATGAAACCTGGATATATACGTAGAAGTTACGTGCGACCGCGTCTCAAGACGCTGTCCAACAACGAGCGGGTACATTCAAGTCATCGAGATAATGGGGGCAGTCCGCAGCCACGAGTAAGGGGAGACAAACACAGTAAAGCCTTCAGCCTGGACTTGAACATGGTCATTGAGAGATGGGCAGGCAGGCGAGGGGAAGTAAGTTCCTGTCTGTGGGGGGTACTGAGGAGAATGAGCGACCTCCCACTGAGCTAGAGTTGAGTGGCGGTTGACAGAGCAAAGGGTTTGCTGGAGCACAGAGTGACACAGAGGGGAGTCAGCTGAGATGAGGCGGGGGGTGGGGGGGGGACAAGGGGCGTTGGGCGGGAGGGGGGGATAGGCTGATCCTGAGAGGCTCTAGAAGACGACGAGAGTGTGACGCTGAAATTCGTCCGGGGATTGGATCGAGAGCCGGAGGAGAGATCGGAGAGCATTGGGGGTGACGTGCTCTCGTTTGTGGATGCGGGTGAGAAAAAAACGGGTAGCATTTTTTTGCATTGCCTGGAGTTTGAAGGATGATGGATTTGGGGGAAGCGTGGGTGAAGGTTTTGGCTACAGACTGGGGAAAGGAACTTGTGGATGAGGGGAGATGGTGTCAGCTGGCGGTGCTGGATAGCGAGCACCTATTCGGGGGTGGTACGACCAGTACATCACATGCCCGGCCGCCTTTGTATCCCCAGTGCTGATACGTAGACACCGCACCGGGCGTTGTACACATTGGCAGATGAGTTGACCTCAGCGAGGGCCCACAACCGGTTCAGATATCGATCGCCACTGGTAAAGAACTCTGATCGGGTATCGAACTCGGGTCCGCCGGGCTCGTAGGGCAGTGCGCCAATGGCTACGCCTCTGCTGGGAAGTGCGGAAAGAGTCGTGGAGAAGTGCATGCGAGGGAACTGCACTGAGAGACTCTGCAAGAGTCGCCACACATTGATCGGGGAACATTCGCAGGCCACGGCATGGCCGGGTGGTGGTGGTGGTGGCTATCTGCACGCGGTCTGTAATCCAGCACCGCGTAGGCGAAGGTTGGTGGATCGCAGGAATGTTGCGAAACCGCCGTCCCGAGGACTTCGAGGTGCCATACCCTGGCTGGCCAGGAGAGGGCGGTGCAGCCGTTGTGCCAATCGCCATCTGTGTCCATCTGTACGGTGATGGAGCGTTGTCACCTCGCGCGCGTGGCGTGGGGTTTCTCCGGGCGCTGCACTTACTTGTACGGTAATCACTCCTTGCTCATTGGCTGGAAGCGCCTTAAAGTAAATCAATAAAACAACGCGGGTGACCCTGCTGAAAATGACACCCACGCCCCGCGGTCGCGGCTCTCCTGGGTAAATAAATACGCAAATAAGTGGGGCGCTGAAAAAGTTGGGAAACTCGGGCGGAGGAAGAGAGCTCTGGGATCGACGGCAGCGCCAAGGCTGTACGCGCACTCTTTACCGATGCCATGTCAGAAATGTAGGAGGCGCTCGCTCAGAATGCAGCGATCACCGCGAGAGCTTTTTGTTGTTGTTGTTTTTTTTCCAATGAGGAACAACGCTTCACTCGCGGAAGCACGCATCCAGGGGAAGTTCGAACGAGTGCTCAAGGCAATTATTAAAATTAACAACAATACAATAATTTTTTTTTAAAAAAAGCGTTTGTTTTCGTCTTGCGGTGGGTATTTATCGAATGAATCGTTCGTCGTTCGATGGTCGCTTTTGCACAGCAGAAGTCGACACGCCACCTCGCGCCGTGCGATTGGGCGGGTGTGGGGGTGACGTTTCATCGAGCACATGGTCACAGTGAAACAAAAAGGGAAGATTGGTGTGGGTTATCTCGCAAAGCAGCGACACTCATGTGAGAAATACTCTTCGAAGATTCCCAAGGCGTTCCTTTTCAGATCGGGCGATCGAAGCGAACAGCGCAGGTTTGAGGTTTTTATTTTTGCGTTTTCGGGGTCGTTTTCGGCACAGCGTCCGACGTTTAGCTCCGCGACCTATTGCGAACCTTCTGCCAGGAACACCTGTCCGGAAACGACAGACGTCCTCCTGAACAAGCTATCACCAGAACACACAACAACGACAACCGCCGCTTGTTACCAGGCTATGTGCGCCTTGAGGCCACGTGAAGTATCGAATGCCCGCTGGCAGGAGGTCACGGGGCAGACCCAGGTGCCACGGGTCGACTGACTGAGACGACTGGCCGATGCACCATCTGTGCCCCCTGCTGTGCCAGCTTGCTCTGCTTTAGCCACCCGGCGCTCCGCTCGTTGTTGTGAGCGTCGCTCCTCCGCCCTCCGTTGTTGTTTGAGGGCGACTGCCTCCAACTGCCCAGTAGCAAGCGTCCTTCACGAGCCTCCTCCACACACACGCACACACAAACACTAAACGTCCGAACGCAAACGACGCGGGGCACGACCATAAATAAACGAAACTCATCGTGAGAGAGAAGAAGAAGAAGATTATTCGAGTGTTTGCAGCTGTGTGTGTGTGTGAGTGTGTGTAGCTCGTGCATGGGCTCTACCAGATCCTTATCGGCATCCCCAGTTCTGCCACCCACTTATTTCTGCCGTTTGCGGTTCACATTTGTCTGCTTGAGTAGGGGGCATGTTTTTTTGCTGCTGCTGCTACTGCTACTGCTGTTGTTGTTTGTACATTTAAAAATGTTGTTGTGGCTTGCGTTGGTAAATGCCCCCCAAAAATAAAATAAAAAATGTGTTGCCGTTTAAACTTTTAAAATTAATTGTTGCAATGAAAGTGTTTGGGAAGCACTTAACGAGGTGGGAGGTGGGGGTGGTGGGGGGGGGGGTGGGGGCTACTCCCACGGCATCTCGGTCTTGTCACGACGCATGGCGGCGCAAATTACCGACACCTTAACTCAGCGAGTGGATGGGGGGGGGGGGGGCGAGCGATAGAGCCCAACCGGAGAGGAGGAAGAGGAGAGGGGGGGGGGCTGTTTGGTGCCGCCGTGCCCCCATACTCGGGGGGGGGGGGCTATGAGGGCCGGAGGCGCGCGTGCTCGCCAGCCGCCACGGAATTGCCATTCCTTGACTAAATGTAGTCAAGGAATGTATTGGGGGGGGAGGGGGGGGGTAATTTGCGCGATGGCACAATCGCGCTGCAGCGCGCATCTGATTGAAGGGGCTTAAAGACGCTCTCGGAGAGATGGGGGAGAGGCGAGGGAGAGAATGTGCCGACTGTAGTGAGCTGTGGTTTGTTTCGTTGTCATCGTGCGCTCTGTCTGTTTGGGGGTGGGTGGGTGGGTGGAGAGGATAGTGGGGGGAGTGGTGGCGCGGTGGTTAGCACGCTAAGAAACGAACCCGAGTTCGATTGCTGCTCACGGCCAACATCAATGACAAGTAATGGGAAGCTGTCCCGAGGTCGACCCAGCGGATATGTAAACATCAGCGCTGGGGAGAGACAAAGGCGGCCGGGCGTGGTGTTGGCCGCGCACTGCGCCCCAGAATCTGAATCTTTACTTCGGCTCGAGGAATCCGATGCTCTGCGAAGCTCTTTGTCGCAGATGTCCAACGGTCTGTTTCCAGGGCACGACGGGGAGGTCTGTCTTTACGTGGATAGGATGCCTCTGGTCTGGGAATTTCACGCGTCGTGTACTGGGGCTCCATAATTGTATTGCTTTGTTCTAAGCACGTTCGCTTACGGAGTCGCCCTGGCACACACACCACACACTCGCACACACACCACACTCACACACACACCACACACTCGCACAAACACACACCACACACTCGCACACACACACACCACACACTCGCACACACACACACACCACACACTCGCACACACACACACCACACACTCGCACACACACACCACACACTCGCACACACACACACCACACACTCGCACACACACACTCGCACACACACACACCACACACTCGCACACACACACTCGCACACACACACTCGCACACACACACACCACACACTCGCACACACACACTCGCACACACACACACCACACACTCGCACACACTCGCACACACACACTCGCACACACACACCACACACTCGCACACACACACCACACACTCGCACACACACACCACACACACACCACACTCGCACACACACCACACACCACACACTCGCACACACACACACACCACACACTCGCACACACACCACACACCACACACACACACAACGCAATGTGCATCGCCTGACAACGCAGTGTGCGCCCTTTAACACTTTCTTCTTTGAACGAGCCAGCCCTCTTAACTCGGCACCCAGCGGGCGCGTGCCGCCGCTGTGTTTATGGCAAATGTAAGAAACACCGAAAGTCTGTGGGTGCCCACGTGGGTAAGGTAGTGGTGGGTGAGTGGGGGGATCAACAACTCGCACCTGCCGCTCGAGCGTCGAGTCTGGGGGGGGGGGGGGGGGCGTGACGTTGCGGTTATAAGACGTTGATCAAAAATAACAAAAACAGCAGCACATTGTCACGCGTCCACAGCCCAAACAACCAAAGACAAATTCACAGCCCACCCCACCCCCCCCGTGCAGCCTGTTTTGGGCAAGTGCCGTTAGCGAGTGGCACCGATGAAGCCCAGCGCGGCACTCCAGTGGTTGTGGTGGCCAACACCACGCCCGGCCGCCTTTGTCTCCCCAGCGGCGATGTTTAACACACCGCACCAGGTAATTCATTTAAGGCTGAGTCGACCTAGGGGAGGCCTAGGACCGGTTCAGATGATCGTCCCCGTGGTGTTGGCCGTGAGTGCCAGGTCTGTAGCGCAGCGTCGCTAACCGCGATGCCACCGCTCCCATCACACACACACACAGACAGCCACAGTCATGCTCAAACAATGTTTAAGTGTGCGATTGACCCCAACAAGCTCTCACTTACAAGAGAGGCATTTCAGTCAACTTGTAAAGTAATACGTGGCTGGGCTTAATATAAGTAATGTGTGGTTTGCTGAATAGATGGAAAGGCACCTGATTAATGCAGGGCGATGTCTCAACAGTGAGTGTCTGATGACCATTGTGCCATGCGGCTTAAACGCAACGATGACAATTCGCAGGCGCTTTCGTCACTCCACTGCTGGATGAAAGCCTCTGCGTGCGGCGGGGACGAGGCCGCTTGATCTTCCTTCAACCACCGCCGGTCGACGTGGGCCAGTACATGCAGAGGCCCGCGACCCGGTCCATGTTACCCCTCGCCACTGACGGTAGCCGTGGTCGGGAATCAAAGCCCTGTGCACGAGTCACATGCGCAGGAAAGCTTCTCTCGGCATTCAGCGGAGAAGCGTTCGCGACACAAAACAAGTGAACGGGCACGCCGGAACAAGTAGCTTCCGTGATGCCAGGCTCCAGGCGGCGCGCAGCCCACTGCTATGCGCTTTGGATTTTGTTTTGTTTTATGTATACGGGAGTCAAACCCGGGCAACCCGCGGGTCCGGAGCGTAAGCTCGTTGACCACCCAGCTGCCCCGGCTCTAGCAGCGCCCGTGTTTGTCCATCGCCTCCTTTCTCAATCGGCCTGCTTTTTGTTTCAGACGACCCCTCTTTAACCTTGCAAGCAAATGAAAAAATTTCGAATGATATACGCGGCTCGCCATCTGCTTGCAATCACACGGAGGGGGGGGGTCTAATCAGAGGCTACGGGGACGCAAAAACAAGACAGAAACTGTCCTCTGCGTCGCTCTTTGGCGGCTCTGTTTGCCTCTTTCATAAATTGCTTCGCAGCCACTTTCTATAAATTCATCGGATAATAATAACAACCAGAGTTGACTTTTTTTAACTCGTCGGCTTTCGCGACCAATGTTAAGAAGATTCGTAATTCAATGTTTTAAATTCAATTTTTGTGTCACATCGCCGCGTGAGTACAAATGGCAGTATGTGTCGTGCAGCCCTCCTCCATCACAGCCAAATACATAAATGGAGTTGACACGTGATGAACAAAAGCGCCAATATATTGCTTCAGCACACCGGAATGTTGGAGAACACTCCGGAACTGTATTGCTCTCTGGTGTGCTGAAGCGATAATAATAATACGTTGGTGCAATTGTTTACGTGCCAAATTGTATTTATTTGGAAGTGTTGGGTGGGAGAGGGTTGTACGTATGACACACGTTGGCATTTTACCCACGCGGTGATCTGACCCACAATTCTATTATGAATCAACCAGGATTAATGTTTCACTTGATATTTCCCGGAACGCTGCCTAAGGCACTACCGCCAGATTACAAAGTACGCCTATCGATAATAATCCTATGTTATTGTACCCTATATTCATATAATCCTTTGAACAGGTTTTATATTTTAAATGATTACAAAATAAGGTGAGATTACTGTGGCATGCCAAATTAACAGTGTTGCAGACAGTAAATTAAACACTGATGAAAAAATCAGTTACTTATTGTAATGGCAGTAGAGGCTGGATATTAGCACAGTCCGTGGGAACAAAGTAACCTGTGCTTATATCCGAGAGTAGTGTGCCTGTATCAGTAGTTGCCCTTTTCCTCCCACTCATGTAATATAAGGACATGTTGCTCATATCAGAACTCTGCTTTAAAAAGGTGTGCTTATCTTCAGCTTCTACTGCATCAAGCTACGTGTTTTTTGTGTGTCATGACAAGATTCCAGGAAAAGCCTCACTGGGCATCAAGGCCGTTGCTCAGGAGGGCCCTGCACATTGGCATGCTTGGCCATATGCATACGAATCATACTCTTCATATTGTAAGGATCAATAAAGCGTCTTTCATATCAACATATCTCAAAGTACTGTACAAAATCCAATCAAAATAATGTAATACTCCGGTTTACGTTGGGGATGCTTTCCTGAAAGGTGTGATGATGATGATGATGACGACGAATATCGAAACGACGTGAATCAAAGCGGATTACAGGAGTAGGTGGTGGAGGTGAAGGCTGAGAGGCGACGGATAACGAGAAAGGACGGAAGACGATGCTGTCAGCGACGTGAGCGTGGGGTTGAGGCGACGCAAATTGAGTCGAAGTCTAAATAATAAAGTGACGACATTTGCCAAACGACGTAAAGGGGGGAGATGTAATTTTGGGGTTTAACTGTTTAGTAAAAGGCGATAATAATGATAACAATAATGACGTGCAGTATGGATAAAAAACCACTAAGACTTTATGAGCCACCATAGATTCACAAACCTGATGTCCCATTAAAACCCATAGTACAATAATAGGCTCTGCCACATACAAATTAGCACAATAGGTAACGAAACAAATACAGGCCTAGATCGGTGAAATATAATGAAGCTTAACCCTAATGATATTCGTGTATGTTTTGACATGACTTCTCTGTTCACGAGGGTTCCGGTCTACGAGTCAATTAAATGACTCGATACTCTGGTAACGAGCACCGGTTTAGCCAAATACATACCAAGACTAGCTGAAGACTGTCTAAACAACACCTGTTTCTAAGGGGGAAGGATGATTTATATCAGCAAAAGGAAGGAGCATGAATGGGCTCTCCTTTGTCTGCTGTGATTGCAAATTTGTACATAGAAGATTTTGAAGCAATAGCTTCAAGCACACTAAAACACTCTGCTCGGTGTAGATATGTAGATGACACATTGCTGGTCTGGCCACACGGCAAAGATACACTTAACGGATTTCTACATCATCTCGTCTCGCAAAACCCATCCATCCAGTTTACAATGGAAGTGAAAGCGGAGAAAACTCTCCTATTTCTGGATATTCTGCCCGGGCACGGCCGAAATGGTAAAATAACACACAGCGTTGATCAAAATAAAACGCACACTGATGCCTATCTGAATGCAGAGTCACACCATCACCCTGCGCAAAAAAATCCTCCCTCATCAAGACGCTCATACATCGGGCTAAGAAAATGTCAGTTACAATGGTGCACAAATCATCAGGACACTGAATGCAAAAAACCAAATCAAATAACACAAGTGTTGAAACTGACCAAGTCATTAAAACTATTAAAATACCGTACATTGCGGGAATAACTGATAAACTTGCCATATTTTTGGAAAAACAAAACATCCGAGTCAGATTTGGCACGGTACATAAAATACAGAAACTAATATCTGGTATTCTTGGTTCTTTCGGTAAAGTCACGTAGAAGGGAAACAATAAAATAATAAAAATATAAAACAATAAATTCTCACGACGTTTCGACTGCAACACATGCAATCATCATCAGGTGTGAAAACCACAGCAAGAAAATTTGAAAAAAGTGGCGGTTATTTTTTAACGTTAGCACCACGGAGAGCGATTTGGCAGTTATTCAGATGGACGAGTCCATCTATGTTCGGAAAAGAGAAGGGGGGAGACGAAAATAATGGATGCGGTCTGAAAGCCACCGTAAGCATGAACAATCAATTAAGACCCGAAATGGTTTATCAAATCCTTCCAAAATTCTACTCACCTGGTATCGACAATCACGGGTATTTCCCTGTCCCCAGACTACCTGCTTGCCAGTTTTGATGTAGTTTCCTTATTCACCAAAGTTCCTGTACCTGACACCATCGCAATCATTGAAGACTTGATTCATCAAGGACTAAGCACTGAGGTACCCCCCCCCCCCCCCCCTGGTGAGACACTGCTTAACCAATACCTACTTCACTTGGAATGGAACTTTCTACAAACAAACTGGTACTAAAGATGTATTACCAGAGCTATCAGCAGAAGGTGCGTACCGGATTAATTGCTCTTGCGGCAAATTCTATGTTGGGCAGAGTGGACGAATGATCAGCAAGAGACTAAAATAAGACCAAACGAATATTAAATACTCACAAATACAACTGTCGGCAGCGGCAGAACACTTGTGCCAACAAGGACACTCGAATGATTTAGATATTTTTTTCATTTTAAACTTTCGTGACTGCAAGGATTCATATTCTTGGTACTTTCGGTAAAGTCACGTAGAAGGGAAACAGTTTTTTTATTATGAAAAACGAAAATAACAGGTACTGATGTTTAGAAAATCTTTCAAAATTGGGATAATTTCTTTTTTTATTTAACCGTTCGGATATCTACAAACTTAGTGCTGCTTGGAAGCGAATAACCAAATAACACATTTGTAGTGACGTATATTGGGTCACTCCGGCGTTTAGCACTAGCTACTGACAGAAGAGTGCCACTGTGAGTGTTAGGGCCTCTCTCTGACACCAGAGAATGTTATGGCATGGAAGGGGGCCCGAGGGGGCATGGTTCTGGTGACTGTCAGAGAGAGGGCATTTGAGGAAGTCTGGCTGAACAGGAGAGGACACGTGACCAGGACAGCGTAAGAATGTGGGCCAAAGGTGACAGAAGGGACATGTGATGTAAGGCCCAGAGTCTTCTAGTGAGTTCTATACGAAGGGCGTGGCCGAGGCGGAACCAGGCCACGCTGAGGGGCATAAAAGGGAGGTCCCGAGGTCCGATCAGGGCTGTCTGCTGAAATGGAACCCGTCTCTTCGCTCCTCGGTCTTCGGTCGGCACGCTCGGCATCGTGGGTCAGGCAGTGTGTTACTGACTGACTCGGTTATGTAGTTACCCCGTTGTGGTCTTAGAAATAAACGTGTTGCCTCCAAGTTCAAGTGTTTGTATCTCCGTGGAACCCACTACACATTGTTTAAATGCATGCCTATACAGGTCACCATACGTCAATGGAGATTACCTGTGAGCAGCCAATAGCAGGTACTGATATTTTAGTGCACACAAAACTACAGTAGATACAAGAAGAATGTGCCTGCATAATGTACATCCATAAAGTATGTTGATTACCATATGAATAACCAAACCGGCAATGGATATCCCATTGTAATTCATATGTATTCATTAATCCAACAACCCCTTCGCACGTGAAGGGCTCACAAGTGACGTCATCACATCTATCCCCCTATTTAAGGAAGAAAACAGGAGGGTTTCTCCACAAATCTGGCTACCTCCAACACACCGCTGTGCTGTACTAGTAACAAATTGGCACGTTCTGTTTACTTGATAAACCTTACTCATTGGCCGTGTCGGATGGTGGCGGGTTTAACGACACATTCATATGTACACGATCAAACCCCCCCCCCAAAAACGTGTATTATGGACTCAAATAGGTTTTCTAGCTGGATTTAAAAGTGCTGCTCACAGAGTCACAGTTCTCGATGTGGCCAGGGGTCGCAGCGTTCTTGGAGTCGTTCTAGTGCATAGCAGCAAAACGCACAATCCCCCAGCACTCGTGAGATCAGTACAGAGAGTATGCCAGAATGGGTGCTCGGCCCGCAGATTGGAACAACAGTGAGTACAGTACCAGGAGAGTACAGTACAAGGAGAGTCAGAATATAACAAAGCAGTAATAATGTGAAAATAGTTGGCCAAGCATAGTTATAAAGCAACACAGGACAGAGCAGCGCACCTTGGCAGTTCTTCTTCCTTATTTTTCTGTGTGGCCAGCCACCCGCATCATCCGCTCCGGAGATGGGGCTGGGTAACATGCTAATTCATATGTTAATTCCGCCCACACAGCTTAAAAGGCGCGGTTCATGCTCGGAAGTGTTCACTCAAGCGCTGTCTTCTGGACAGTCCTGTTTCTTCACCTGAAGAAGGCTACTTGTGTTGTGGCCGAAACGTCGTGAGAATTTTATTTTATTACGTTTTATTTTTTTATTCTTGTATTTCCATTCTACGTGACTTTACCGAAAGAACCAAGAAAATCTGAAAATAGTTGGCCAAGCGATTCAGAGGTTGGTAGCACCGATATCCTGGGCTCAAATCTGGGCAGCCGCCCTTGATTAAAACATAATTGATGGTTCCAATGGCGGACACCAAAAACCGTATGAAAACGGCCATTACGTTCAATCCTACAAAACTGTGTTTGTCAATACACTTTGGCTCAACTCCAAATCCTGAGAGCGAAAATAATATATCAGTCTGGCTGCGATGCAACAGTCGGAGCTTGTGGGAAAGTGGAAACCCTACTCTGTAATCTCCTCCTCCTCCATCATCATCATCTTCTTCTTCTTCTTCCTCGTACAGCTGATGTCGTGGTGTAGACCAGGGGGTTGGAAACTTGTTGCTCCGGGGCCGCATGCCGGACCGCTTTCTCGACAGTTATTTATTAAGGACCACCACCGTCTCGTATTCACCACACGCACTTTGCCTCTTGAGATATCGAGGTTTTTTTTTTTTTACCAAATTCGAACAAAAAAATACCTTCTCATTATTTCAGTCGCCCACCCCCCCCCCACCCCCCCCCCCCAGGTGCAGAGCAACAGCGAAACATTTTACGTCGAAGGCCGTCGAGCCACCGACGATTGTGCCAGGCGTGGCGGTGGTTGTTGTGCACCGCTGTCAACGGATGCCACCGTCGTATCTGAGGATCGGGAATTGAGCCGTCACTGTGTGTTGTGACTGTGAATGGCTGCTACTTCCACGAGCTGTTCTCTGGCACGTTGGATACACTTGTTCTGTGATATTTTCTGAATATATTTTTTGTTAATCTCACGACATAACGCCGATGGCATACTGATAATACATCGGGCAAGGGGGAGGGAGGGGAAGTACCAATATATTTTTTTTGCAGTAAATAAATAAACATCCTTTAAGGTCCACAAAACTAGAACGCGAAGAATGACCTCCTACTCTCTCTGCCTCCCTTTGATATTAAGGGCCTGCAAAATCACCCGTAACATCAACGCATTGATCATCACTGATAGGGGTGTTTCATCTATTACCCATTCGAGGTTGAGGAGGCTCATGACCGCACGCTTCATGATTATTGTTGTTATTATCCGAAGACTTTTAATAACAACGTGATACTCCTCGCTTAATTTTCTGGGCTCGTGGGGAGATTAGTTCTCAGCATTGGCCGCATTTTCACCTCCCTCACCCCAGTGACTGCATGCTTTATGAGTTGAAAACGTTGCTTCTGCAGTTGAATGACAATGTTTATATTTATACGGCTTTTTAATGCCTCGGCATTCTCAAAAGTACCTTATATCGCACCTCGTACATTGCAAGGATAACCCCCCCCCCCCCCAATGGCAGCTGTCTCTGTACAGCACAATTTGACTCGGCACCTCACGATTAGCACGGTTGGTTATGTACGGTGCAAAAGAAGTTCAGCATATACAAACAGCACTGGCCTGCAGGTGCGTGCCAGTAAGAGGGGAGGAGGGGTGATTGTTCTGAGTAATCCCAATGAGGTATTGTAAAATGCAGGTAATCTTTCAGCACTATAATGTTTTGCCAATGCCAGTTACATTGCATTGTTTGGAGGTTTTTGTTTTAGCTATGAGAGGATTTGGGGGGTACAGGGGGAGAACATAGAACATCCACACGGAAAGGCACCACAGTGAGGCATTGAGCTCAGGTTCTTATTACTGTGAGGTTCAAGTGTCACCACTGTGCCACCCTCTAAATAGCCCGGTTGTCTACGTACGGAGGGAAAGACTAAGTTCAACATACACACACCCTGTTGGCCCAAGAGGAGGGAAGAACACACAAACTGCGTGAAATGGGACAACAGCCAATTTTGTGTACTTAACAAAGTTGATCTCGAATAGAGAGAGAGAGAGAGGGTTTTTTGCCGATAAACATCTTGCCCTTAACCAGCAACGGTGCAAGCAAGCCTGGTTGCTCATGAGACACTGAATGTCCAAACCGGTAAAGAACGCCCAGACGGGATGTGTAAAAAAGTATAATTCATTTATGTGGAGGAGCAGGTATTGGAAGGGGTGTACCATCTGCTTCTTTGTTCTGGTATTTCCTTAAAATGTTTTTTGACTATCTTCACGTTTTCTTTTCTTTCATTCTTTTTTTTCTTTTTTATTCTTTTATATTTTTTATTATTAGCCTTTTACTTTATAGTTGTTTTACTTTTTATTTATTTTAATCTTATTTTTTCTTTACTTTTTTATTTTATTTACTTCCTTTCCTCATTATTTTGGAATTTTTTCCCCTTTTTATTTTCTTAACTCTTTTATTTATTTTCTCTACTCTGTTCTCTCATTGTGTATTTCTCAACAAAACAACAATTAAAGACGTACATCTCACTTTTTCCAATTGTATAAACATCGCCAATTGTACTATGATCTATCACAAAGGTTGTTTTATAAGGTGGAAAATGACACAAGGGAGGAGAGAGGATCGGTGGCACAGTGCCTGACACAGGTCCAGCTGAGTTCAAATCCCCATCATGGCTAACATCCGATCTGAATTTAAGTTTATTGCATTTGTTACACGGATGATCCCATTTAGCCAGGGGACATCCGTGGTGTGTGAGGACAGCAACAACGCAAAGACAAAGACACAAAGTGACCAGCGTGGTGAAGTACTGTATGGTAAAAAAACAACAACTCCCATGACTGGCAAGACCATGAGTGAGCCCCTCACCCAGCAGACAAAGGTCTGAAAATCATAATTATTGTTATTATTTTATAATAATTTTGGCTTGAGAGGGACTGACTTGTCCAAGTGATTTTTTTTTTCATAGACGACAACGTGATTTAACCATTAAAGGTTATGCTGAGTAAACTCGAGTGAACAGAATTTTGACAATATGTTGGGTCAAAGGCGGTGGAATTGTACGATCAATGAGGAAGCAAAGGGGGAAGCTAAATAAATAAACAGAAATAACTTTTTTTTCAGCGACAACAAATCTGCGCAAAAATTCAATATCAGTCTAAAAGTCACAACAATCCCACGCGCGACAAACGTGACGCTGATTGGCACGGTGGCGTTAAAACTCACACGTGACGATGTGCAATAGCGACGGCGTGATGATAGCGGTATAAATATCTTGCCTGTACGCTAATCATAACCGAGAGGTGACGAGTTAGAAACAACTCGAACGTCGGGGGGGGGGGGGGGGGGGTGAGGACGATGCTGACGGAGGAGACGTGCGGAGGGAACGTATTTATTTTATTTTATACTGTTTCATCCTTTCCTGTTCAGTTTTTTTTATTCCAATGACGTACGTGTACGTCATTGGAACCGAAAGAAAAAATACATAAAATAGATATTCTTGGTTCTTTCGGTAAAGCCACGTAGAAGGGAAACAATAAAAAAATATATAAAAAATGTATATTTTTTTTGTTTCCCTTCTACGTGACTTTACCGAAAGAACCAAGAATATGAATCCCTGCAGTTACGAAAGCTTTAAATCAAAAATGCATAAAAAAGCTTTATCGGTATCGAGGCTCCTGCAAGACCATGCAGGAGGGAGTGCGGCACAGTTTGGTGCCAGCCATCGTAGAGTGCGGTCGTGTCGCTCCAGTTCTGTGCGGTGAGTATAAATTTGTGTTTAAAGACAACGGCGCTACGCCTCTCGAGATAAAATTCACGGTGAAACGCTTGCCCGTTCCGAGATTCAGCGGTGAACGGGACACCCGCCCTGCAAGTTTCGCTCGTCTCGGAACGTGAAAGGGTTCATTTGCAAACAAAAATTAAAAAAATTGTGTTCCGGAGACCCAGCTTGCACTCGAGAAAGGTCCATAGGCTGCGCGCTGCAAGGACGGTTGTTATTGTCATGCGGCTTGAAGCGTTGGTCCTTTGCAACAAATATTCGCCAGGAAACGACGCACAAAACGCATTTACCACAGACGCGCAGATGGAAAAATGGGTTCCTAAAAGGGATATTTTCAGTAACATAGGGAACTTGTTCTGAGTAAATAATTGAGTTGATGTGACCAAGCCCTTCTGCTCGAGTCTTTGAAAAACGAAGTGGTTTTTTTTTTTTTACAAGGAAAACCTGAATTAATATTTTTTGTGGAATTTGTTTGTGAGAGAACAAAGCGAACACTCAAAGAGGCCCTCTCGAAGAGCCAGAGCACGAAGGCAAATCATTTATTTTCTTATAGGTAATCTTCCTCTGCCTCACACACAATGCCACTCAACGGTCAGATAGATCTTGTAATAACGCTCCGGTCTTGTCAGTCCAGCAGGACAAAACAATTGTAGATTGCAAAAATAAGAACGTGTGTCTTCTCAATGTGAAAACGTATGGCCAATGCCGCTCACTGTCCGTCTTGTACATTCTTTAAACGATGGAATAATAACACCGACGATTGCTTGATGAATAGTCACCCTAGTCACCCCCCTTGCGACGTCATCCGTTGGGTGCTGTGTGACCATACTTCCGGATGCTGGTCCGTGAAGGTCGTTGAAGGTGTCACCGGAGCTGATGTTAGTCATGGCCAGGAACGTATATCTTTAACTGATATGTTTACTATTCCTACACTTTGCACTCCTATCGTGTTTTTGTACTGTTTGTTGTAACGTTCTGACCCACCCCAACTGCACATCTGTGAAAAAAGAGCTTCATAGCTCATCGGATTCCTCCAGTATCAGTAACTATTCTGATTATAAACTTCAGCATGCTGGGTCAAGAGCACAGTGCATTAACCACTGTGCTACCGCTCTCCCTAAAAGAGGGCATCATCATCAGCCACGGTCAATACACTGCTGGATGAGGCCTCCCCATGACATCGCCATCTCTCACTGTCCACGCGATGCCACAATACGTCTCGCTCACACACACACACACGCACGAGATGATCTCAATGCTCCATTGTCCTTGGTGGTCAGATAATCATCGGACAAGTTTCTCCCCTTTGGTTGCTATCCTGTCACCAGGCTCCAATCACTTGGCCCGTTCCTCTTCCTTGCGACGTGTCCTGCCCAAGCCAATGCACCTCCGATTCGCACTGTTGGCGACGCAGGGTGTGCGAACGAAGTTCAACATACCTTGCATATAACTTGCATCTGTTGTCCTAGTCATACATTTCTCTCTCAGTACCTCGGTGCAATCCTACGAATGTGCCCCTCTCCATGATTCTGTGCGCACGATTTTCAGCTTTTGTTGCATTTTCTTTGTCGTCGTTCCGATTTCCCAGACGCCCCCCACCCCCCTCCGTCATAACCGTTTCTTTGCACGCTCTTTGAGGAGGCCTGGATTTTTACGCGTTGAAATTTCTACAAGGGTTTTGCCTGCATCGAATTGACGTTGTTTCTGTTGCCAGGCATACGGTTGGCCAATTGACAGGCTGGCCACTGCCACGTGAATGTGGAATTTCCACCACCAGCTCTAAACCGCTCGTTGCCAAGCAGGAATACGTTTACTTGTAATGTGATTTCCCCCCTCATAACTACGCAGCTCCCTAATGCATTTTGCACGGCTGTGCCGCGTGTCGTACGACCCTGGGAAACGCATCAAGAGAAGTCGAGCGGCACAAACCGCGGGAGCGAGAACCCCTTCGCGGCAGCTCTCCGCTTTGCAACTACACCCGATACGGCCGAGGCAACACCACATCTTAATCAGCTTTTCCAAAAGTTCCTGCATTAATCCTGTTTATGGATTCTCTCTCCAAGAGAGAGAGAGAGAGATCTTGGCTGCATCACAGGCGGTCCAAAAAGTGTTCCTCTATCAACACCATATTGTGCTTTTTTTTTACTGGTAGGCTTTTAAAGCTCTGCTGACGCATGGTATTCAATATCCCTGTAAGCGTGCTGGATGTCGTTCTGGATAAATGGCAGTTTGGTGGCCCAAGTTGTCTGTACGTTTGCATTATTATATGCTGCCTTAAAAATAAAAAAAATAAACTTCCGCACTTTGGAAACAGTTCGGGAGAAATGTTCTCTCCGACCGAAAATGAAAAATAGAACCTTGCTTGCTTGCCCTTTAGCTATTTGAAGGTATCCGTAGGACACTATCCATGTGGTAAATTTACTGCTGATATATATTGTAGATAAGATACGCAAACGATTTACGCAAATACACGAAGGGTTTCGGACGCGTTCGCGAATGTCGTGACTGGTTTATTTTTTTTGTTTTTGGAATCTTATCAGACACGGTGACGATTTTCTGGGCAGCCGTTGGGTGTCTGTCTGGAAGAGCGTCGGCTTCCAAAAAAATTGTCTCTGTGACTGGAAAATCCCACAGCTGCGAACCTTGAGGTCTTCCTGGAACGGCCGAATAACTGGTAAACAGCCACGCGCTAGAACGCAAATAAATTAATAAGGCTCATCGGTCGTGCGGAAGAGAAGACGCCGCTTGGGAGAATTGCGTTGGCAAACACTGTTTTTATATGTTTTATATTTATATTCTTGGTTCTTTCGGTAAAGTCACGTAGAAGGGAAACAAGTTTTCTTGATGTGGTTTTCACACCTGATGATGATTGCTTGTGTTGCAGTCGAAACGTCGGGAGAATTTTATTGTTTTATATTTTTATTATTTTATTGTTTCCCTTCTACGTGACTTTATCGAAAGAACTAAGAATATGAATCCCTGCAGTCACGAAAACTTTAAATCAATATTTGTTTTATATTTATTTTACCAGTTAAGGCCCACTGAGCTGCATAGCTCTTTTTTCAGAAGCGACCTGGCCACAAATGATTGCCCAGTGAAGTGGCTTACCAGCCAAATACTTTGAACACATGTTTCTAAATGTGGAGTGAAAATACGAAAAATCCACGCGACCACGGGGAGAACATGCAAACTCCAAATATACAGGCGTCAGGGTCGGGATCGAACCCACGGCCTCCTGTATACCAGGCGAGGTAGTTAACATCTCGCCACCGCGGCGGTAACACGCGCACACACACACACGTGTCTGATTGCGATGCAACAGCAAACATTTAGTGCTGTGAAATAATTTGCAGTGCAATATGTCGCATATCCGACTGCCACCCTGACCAATTAGCTGCCCACACCCCAGAGCAGTATTTGTGCAGGGGGGCGGCGGGGGGGGGAGGGGGTAACTGTTCCAAAATCTGACCACAGTAATGTTATTCTTTATCTTGCCTATATTCACTTATTTATACTTGCTAATATTTTTAAACAGTTCGTGCTTCGTGTTTTGTCCAGTAGCCGTCATATTGTAGTCGATGTTCGCACATCCGACCGTTTCACTTATTCTTCTCTCGTACGGCTGATGTAGACACAGAGCAACAACCACAGTTTCACATTCAGGTGGTCGAGCCAGGTAACCACATCAGGAGCAACAGAGTGCATCGCTGTGATGTCTCCTTCGTATTCGTGGAACGGGGCATTGCGTCATTACACGTTGCACGGTTTATATTCTTGGTTCTTTCGGTAAAGTCACGTAGAATGGAAACAATAAAATAATAAAAATATATAAAAAAAATTATAATATAAAACAATTTTATTGTTTTATATTTTTATTATTTTGACTTTTACCGAAAGAACCAAGAATGTGAATCCCTGCAGTCACGAAAGCTTTAAATCAAAGTTGTACGGTTTTTTTTCTGGACGAACACAGTCGCACACTGCTGCTGGAGAGTTTTTAATTTTACATTTTGTGCATAAGGTATCCGCATCGGCCATAGTTTGTGGAGTGAATGCGGCTTAGAGTGGACCATGAGCTTCGTGGAAGATCAAAACAAGGTATCTTCGTTTCACTTACGTGCCTATATACTCCGGTGCCCAGCAAGTCAGACATGCATCGATGCACTGTATAGTGTGCAGTTTGTTGTAAATTCGTTTAAGGATCCATGAAAGCACGGCAGCATCTCTCATTTATAGTTGCAAGTGAACACCTCTCCTTTAATGAACACGTGGATCACGAGCAGTAAGGTCGCAAGGAGTGGCGCCTGGCTGTTTGCGTATATTGCCCCTAATTCGGTAGTTGCTAGTCAAGGCCTTCCAGAGTTATCTAAGTTGAACTTTGATAATTTTTCATAATTTTATTAGTCATGCTCTATCTAAACCGGGGCACATTTCTCCATGCCACTTTGCATGTTCTCTTCCTTGCATGCCTTTCCTCCAGGTTAAACAGAGCAAACCCATGCGATGTACTTACATGTGTACATTGAACTTCTTTCGAGACGTACGTAGCCAACCGCGCTCATCGTGGGTACGGCGGGAAGGACACCAAACTTACACGCAAAAAGTAGTTCTTAAGAAATTCGTTTTTGAGCTACATTTAAAAGGTGCATAGCTTCAGTGGCTTCCTCATATCGGCCAAACCATCCCAATGCTGATTGAAAAAAAGAAATCGTATCGTGACATCGTCCCCAATCGCGAAAAGCTAAGTAGGGCCCTCCAGATAAGTGTCTTGGGACTCCGTGAGTCCTTTTTTGAGTAAAGAAGTGTAATAATTCATATAGTTGTATGTTGTATCTTTGCATTGTTTGTCACTCTTAATTCTATAATGTACCTGAACATCTCTTAGTAGAAGTTGTTTGTGTGGTCTTAAGAAAACCTTTCACCTTCACGTAGAGTCTGCAATATTTTTTATCGTATCATTATAAAAAAGTGGGGGGGGGCATGAAGTGGTGCAATGGTAAGGGACTTGTGTTTGATTCCTGACCCTGGCTGACGTCAGTGGCTGCCGACTTCATCAACGCACAGTGACCTGCAAGGTGAAGTATGGTCAAAAACAACCCCCCATGATCATATGACATGGGAAGGCCATAATCCAGCACCACAATAATATATTTTCAATATGTATTTTTCCCGTAAAAAAAACATCATGCTTACAAGTATGGTATCTCGTTACAATAGTTGAATTGTAACATCTGATCGTTTGCAAATTGAAATGGCAACAAACGTAGGTTTCGCACACAACTGAAACAACCCTTGTAATCGCTCAAAATATAAGGAAGCCACTGGATCTATGCGCTTTTAAATCTGGAATGAAAACGAATTTCTTTAGAACAGCTTTTTTTGTGTTTAGTTCGTTGTCCTTCCCCCGCATCTCCGATGAGTGCGGTTGGTTGCGTACACTGCGAAAGAGGCTCAACATACATTCTACACAACGTGAAATCTCAAATTGCTTCACCATGCGGATTCCCGTTTAACGAACACGCGATGGAACCTGCGTTTAACGCCCACCGAGCGTGGCTCACGGCTAACCGGCAGGGCACCTGAATAAAACACGAGTGACTAAATACACAAACAAATATCCACGACAAAAACATAAAACTCGCCACACAGAGTCTAGACAATTTATGGATGCCCCCCCCCACCTCCCCGCCCAGCGAGATATTTGGGAGTGGCAAATAGGAAAGTTACATCAATCATTCCCGGGGTCAAAGGGCACGAAACTGTCAGCGCTTAAGAGGAGGGCCTCGCTCTGAGCCACTGAGGGTGAAAAGTTTCTCGGTGAAACAAGCATTTTATCACTTCGCTTCAAGAGCTCCGATAAGGACAAACATTTTAGCAGGGCTCCTGACATCGCAGGCCATCTGCTGAGAGTAAGCTTAGGTCTATATAACTAAAAAAAAAACGCGATTCTTTGCTTTGCTGCTCTAACCGAGCTACCTTACGGGGCTGGAGAGAGGTGGGGGACATCGCAAGATTGTCGTTTGTAGACAACAGCAGGTAACGTCAAAGCATGTTTAAACGCCGCAAATGTGCGATCAAAGTGAGACTGACGCATTTTGGAGAGATTTCACGGGCACTTTAAACATGCGATTTGATTACACACACACACACAAAGAGCTGGGCACTTTCTTTCGGTTAAACAAAAAAATTCCAGGCACGCTTTTTATCTTCAAGGCTTCATTCAGGTATAAGATTGTGTGAACGTTGACATTTATCGTTTGATTAAAAACTTTCGTGACTGCAGGAATTGTTTGGTTCTTTCACTCAAGTCACGTAGATAGAAAATAATGAAATAAAAATTATGAAAATTATAAAATTAAACATTTCGTATTATTAGCGAGTTTTTGGTGTTTATTAAATGTGTAAATGTTATTTTATTATTTTCCTTCTACGTGACTTTTACCGAAAGAACCAAAGAATTTGACATGTATCGATTGATAATTTCACAAGTGCTTGAGGAGGAAATTCCATTTTCCCGAGCGACGTTTCAATAAAAAACAACAACAACAAAATGCTGCGCACGAGGTCAACGAGCGTCAACAAAAGCCGTCGCCAATTTGACCGGCCGAACGGGTCGCAACGCGTTACAAACAACCCCCTGCGTAGCCGAATCAATCGCATTACAGCTGTTCACACGTTATCCCACTTTAGCGTCGCGACCTTATTGCTCACTGAAGTGTCCATCACACGCCAACCCCCCCCCCCTCGCTCCACTTCATTTAATGCCACAGTCAGCGAAACAAAGCAAAAAACTCGAAGACCGATGCACGTTTGGCGCAAGTGTTTATTTTTTCGGTTAAAACAAAACAAAGACAAAGATCCCTCCTCCCCCCCCCCACACACGTGTAGCCTTTTCACAGTGACGGGGCAAGTGCTGTTGGCCGCACACAATCACGGGCTCGTCAGCGTGCTCCTGCTCCGGTTTACACATGCCGGACAGATGGTGCTTTTGATTCCCTACGTGTTGCTATATACAGAGTGGTCCATGGGGGGAGAGAGGGAGGGGGGGGGGCAGCAATGGGTGCGATACCCACCCCCACCCACCTACCCTCTCTCTCTTGAGGCCTCAGAAATTGTGTATTTGATTGATATTTACCAGACAAAATACATTGAAATGTCTGTTTTTGTTGTTATTTTTCAAACGCTTGATATTGCGGGACGGCTACTTCCCCCCTCCCTCCACAAGAACCTTTTGGAAGTTTCTCGAGCCGCGTCTGACAGTGGCTTTTGATCGAAAATGGGACAAAAGCCCCAGCGACGAGTGCACCTGACTATGTTTTATAAATATATATAAAGTGAAATTACGACATTCTGATGGATGTTACAACCCTTTCTCAATGCCGCTGCTGGATCAACACCCTCCACCGCCGGGTCGCTTTGCCATACTTGACCACGCCGGGTCGCTTGACCATACTTCACCACGCCGGGTCACTTGACCATACTTCACCACGCCGGGTCCCTTGACCATACTTCACCACGCCGGTCCGGTGGGGAAGGGGGCAGTGGCAGGGGATGGCGGGGAGCTGCGACCGCTTCCATAGATCTTAGCTGTGGCCAGGAATCAAACTCAGCAATGAAATACATTCCGTAACAAAACTAAAAATGTACGGCTTGTTGTTTCAAACCTCTGAAAGCTCAACGACATACACTGTTGCTCTGTATCAACACGTCGTCATCGTCGGCATCATCAGTCATGGTCAATCCACTGCTGGATGAAGGCTGAAGAAGCCCCCCTCACCCACCATGACAATTGTGGGGGGTAGTTTGACTATATTTGACCACACTGGTTTGGTGAAAATGGGGGGCATTAGGGCAACGGGGGAGCCCTAGGGCAGGATTAAAAAAAAAAATCGCCGATGGCATTAGCCATGGCCAGGAATTGAACTTGGGTCACCGGGTTAGTAGCGCAGTGTGCAAATTTACCGTGCCACTACTCCAGACTAATCAGAAAACGTTGTGAACATCTTCACTGGTTGCAGTCACGGGCTCAGTATAAATTTCCATTGTAACGGCGACTGCTGGCAAGTATGAACCTATAGGTGGAGGTCTAATCACGTCAGCTGTGTTACAAATGGGTGGGCTCCCACGACTGTGTTTGTAATAACGGTTTCCACGACTCGGGTATTCGTATACTTCACTGGGTTGGAAGACCCTTCCCAGCACTTTCAGATGCGCTTCTGCGGCCGTCTGGAATGCTCTCCCTTTCAATATTAGGAAGCCTCTGGAGCGATACACTTTTAAATCTAAATTGAAAACGAATTTCTTTAAAACTGTTTTTTTGTGTGTTTAGTTTGTTGTCTTTCCCCCCGCACCTCCGGATTAGCACGGTTGGCTACGTACGGTGCGAAAAAGTTCAACATGCATACGTACGTAGTGGGAACACGGATGATGGTTATAGTGTGAACTGTGTTTAATAATGAGAACCATGTTCAGTTGTCATGGTTAGCTAATTGTAATGAACAAACAAACAAAGAAGCCAAAAACGCCATAATATATTGTTCTTCTGTTAAACAAAATACAGTCGTAATAATATTAATGTCAATAATAATGTACAGCCGCTAATGGATGAAGGCATCTCCACAGCACGTTAGTGATGGGAGTTGTTTTTTTTAAAATCATACTTCACCAAGCTCGTCAATACGGGTTGGTGAAGTGGGATAGAGGGGGGGGGGGGGGTAGAATCCAGGAACAGTTAAAATATCACTCGCCGCTAACGTTAGCCCTGGTTCGCAATTGAACTCAGGTGGCCGGGTTGATTATGGAGTGAGCTCATTGCTGTGCCGCTGTTCGACCGTTTCAAAACATAAATGGAACTTGTTCTTTCTTAAAGAGTGACGTAAAGTGTGGACACACTCCCACCTCTTCCAAGACGTCCCGCTAGTGGCGGCCCTCCTACCAGCAGTGGCACGTGCAAGCAATTGCTAGGGCTGCGCCTTTACCTTTGAGTCTGCTCTCTGGGGAGTGGTTAGTGCAAGCAGTAAGCGCACCGCCCTATGGACCCGGCCGCCTTGAGTTTGATTCCTGGCTGTGGCTGACACGAGGGGTGGGTGACGTTTGTGAACCAGTCCTCGGGGGGGGGGGGGGTGGGGGGCATCCCCTCCCCTTCCCACCCACCCAGCCAAACTTCACGAAGCCGCCGTGACCAGCGTGGTGAAGCATGGACAAAGTGTGCGGAGCGCCGTCGAGAAAGCCCAACTTTGAGCCTCGGGGGAGGTGGGATGGGACTCGGGATGAGCTTGCGAGGTGGTTGGGGGTGCGGGCGGGGGGTGGTCATTTTGTCTCGCCTGTGGAAAGGAAGGTGATTTATGGCGCGTGCAAGAGCACAGAAGCGCCGCCACCTGTCCTCCGCAGAGTGCTGCCATTCCAGCGAGAGTAGCCGCCTCTGAAGGACACGGCGGAGTGTGCCAAGTGCCCCCACCCTCACCCCCCCCCCCCCAGCAGTGGCCAGTCATGTGTTCGTCACAAGCTCCCCGAGTGTGGCGAGGACACCACTTCTGATATATTCACGCGCGCGCGCGCGTGCGTGCGTGCGTGCGCGCGCGCAAAATATGAAGGCGGCTGGGCGAGCGCCTTGTGGGGTTGCGCAGGAGAGAGACGGAGAGCGAGAGGGAGAGAGCGAGCGAGCGGTTTGTGGAAACTCCTGCCAAGAAACTATTTTAAGAGCCGGCCGCTCTACGCCCACCCAACCATCCGCCCCACTCCACCGGACCACACAGTCACATGCCTCGGCTGACACCTCTCCAGCGGAGGGACCCTGCAGACTCGCCCGGCCGGAGGGGAGGCTGTCGCCGCAGAATCTCAAACGGTTCCTCGGCTGCCCTGTTAGGGTAGTCGTGCAAAAAATAGTACGCGGGGCTGGGCCGGGTACGGGGTTGGGCCGAGCGGCGGATGGGTGGGCAGTTGTGATGTGGGTGAGAGAGAGAGAGAGAAGCATAGATGGGAAGAATGCCTTTCCAGAAATCTCATTGTCCTTTAAAATATATTTATATATATAAGCTATTGAGTTCAGTGACCAAGAAGCATCCCAATGAAAGGGTCTATCTTTCCCTGACATTTTGCTGTCATAACACCATCTGCAGTCTTTTTCTCGAGTGCTCGCCGCTCCTTTTTGGGCCCAATCTAAAAGCTGCCAATACACGATAAGTGAAGGCTAAAGCGGGCTTAAGCCAAAGCCGTCCCGTGTGTTATCGCCCTTTCGCTGCGCTGAAAGCTGGAAACTATTAGGGGCAAGAAGATACTGGGCAAGGGGCCCGGTCTTGTCAATGATGCTATCGCGTTACAGGCGGCTGTAAGAAAGCCCCCCATGAATCCTGCCGAGCGAGCACAGCAGCCCTCTCGGTGATAATCATAATCTGAGCAGATTTTTGTGTTGCTTCTGGCGCTTTCTCTCTCCCCCCCCCAACCATAAACCGCCCCGACCCCCACTACCCTCCCCCCATCTCCATTCTGAAGCTTATCACTCAAGGCTCGCTACGGACACCGAAGCGTACGGTTGGGGACGCACACGCCTAGCATAGAAAAAAATGTACGCGCTACGTAAACGTCGTTGGGTTGTTGTTTTTTTTTTATTAATTGATATACATGTTTTGTGTTAATGCGTTGTTGGGACGCCGAACGGTTTGAAGACGTTTCGCGTCGCTCGGCGGGTCTCTTTTGCGACCGCCCGCGATTTGTTTTTTGGGACGGACGACCTCTCTGGCCGTGGACGGCTGAGGCGTTTACGCGAGAGGAACAGGTGACGGGGGTGGAAAAAATTAAAAATAAAATAAAAACCTACGAGTCGCTTCCCAAGGTCAGTGAAACAATAGAAAGAAATGTCTCGGATGCTGCTGGCAGAAAAAAAAAGCCGCTTGGCAGATCAAATCATCCCGATGCTATTTTCAAACACATGCACCACCAGGGCTCGCTCAGGGGTTAAAGTCCGTTTTATCGTGCTTCTGTGCGACGAAAATAGAAAGCGTTCGTTTAATTCCGTCGGTGTTCAAGATCAAGGTCGCAAAATTACTTTTTTACTATCAAGTGACTCGAACATTGCTGGGATTTGTGATATCATTTTCGGGCCGTCATATGAACATGGTATTAGTACGCCTTGCTTCGCTTGCCAGGAAAGTTGCCATTACTCAGTGTCTGTATATCCTTGGCTGACACAAGCACACAACAGCGATGCCCTATATACTCTTGAGCACACACACACACACGCGCAGAGGCCTCCAAGATCACCATCGTCGCAGATGTCACACGGATTTTCGCCGGCAGATTATAACAAAACGACAGCAGCATTTGTGTTGTTGTTTGCTTTGTTTTTGCTCTTCTGCAAAGGGAGTAATTGCACCCTAAACCCTTACAATTCACGGATGGCTTTTGTGGGACAATGTGTCGTTGTTGTTCAGTCATGACCTGGTTCAACGGTTTCAAATCTCGTCTCCGTCCTGCAAGGCTGCGGGGAATTTTCACAATGTGCCACCCACTCTGGGTTGAATGTTAAAGACCCAATGATGTCATTCACGGACTATGTGCATACCGGTGTCGATTAGGTTGCTGAACAATTACGTAAAAAAAAATACGGTCACGTGTTTTTTTTGGTGAATACGTTATGCTCTTAGCAGGGCTGGACATCACCGTGAGCGATACTTATATTTCATGGAAGTTAAACGTAATGACAGAACTTATCAATAATAATAATATACAGCCCTTTGTTATCCAGCAGTCAATTGATCAAAGGTTCTATACTGTAATAATATTCTGTAATAACAGGAGGCCTCATGGGGGTTGTTTCATCATACTTCACCACGCTGGTCCAGCGCGGATTGGTAGAGGAGGGAGAGGAGGATCCAGGACCACTTCGTTTGTCACTCGCCAGTGACGTTTGCCTGGCTTGGGAATCAAACGCAGGTCTTCGGGGTTAATCATTGAATGTGCTAAATACTACGCCACCGCTACCGCCATCGTTAACATAGCCGAATGCCAACAAGTGAATCAGTGCCCTATTGCATGGCTAAGCAAACAACAGCTTCTTCAGCCAGTCAGAGAGTTGATTTTTGGGTAGGGCCCATTGAGCTAAGAAGTTTTTTTTCAATGGCGACCCGGCCACAGCGGCTGATACTGTAAGCGGCACGTTACATGGGATGGTGGGGGGGGGGGGTTACAGAACGATTCACAGTGGGAAAGAAACAGAGTCACGGGCAGTCATACGCAGAAAAGATGAGGAAGGTCTTGACCTTGGAGCTAAAACTAAAGGGAAATGTTACTTTCTTAGGCTTGCAAAGACAGATGCTTCGGCAATGATAACCCCATGACCTCTCGCGACTGGAGGTTACCACTCGTAAGGTCCTACGCACGAGTAACTCGGAGGCGGGGTTGACAGATCACACGAAGATGGAGACATCATGCGCGTTGTGTCATAACCACCAGCAACGCAGCAAGGCGACTGAAGTCTGTGGCAGTTCAGCACGAGTGGTTTTTACACCAATCTCTGTATGGCTTTATGGGTGCTGTCCCCTTCACATGGGTGGGATTTTTCTCCGCGCACTCAGGCTCCCATTCCCACCGGTGCAATTACACGCCGAGGATTTCGGTGAAGAATACCACGCAGGACCCATCGTGGAAAACAAGTATTCACACTTGTTTTCAATACATGATGCGTATTCGTATTAAAAAGCAACACACATCTCTGCGGCTGCCACTGCATTCACTTGGAATGGCTGTGGCAAGGATTGCCACTCACGAATTGGTCAACTAAGTCATTCTAGGTTCTGCAAACCCCACAGCAGACCTCGTGAGGTGCAAAATAATTGTCTCCCAAGACACAACAGGCCTATATATATATAAAAAAAAGTTAAACCATTAACACGTTACAAGGGACGCTGGCAGACGGTCAATAATAATACCGGACCAGCAGCCAAGGAAGGGAAAGCGTCACGATGGATCATCAACCAAGGAGATGGTGCAATGAAATCAGCTCATGTTGCAGGTGCTCGGTTTATTATAACATCACGAGACCGCGAGAAATAATCTTCTTCTTCTTCTTTTGCTGTCGTACGGCGGCTGATGTCGATCCAGAGCTACGACAACAATTTTACATTCAGGGCGTTCAAGCCCAGATGGCAGCAGCGTCAGAAACAGCGGAGTGGCTTCTCTGGGTTTGTGGATCGAGGGAATTGCGTCTCGTTACACGTTGTACGGTCTGTTGCGGATGGCCAAGTAGGCACACGACTGCTGGAACGTTTTTCGTTTCCCATTTATGATGCATCGGTTATCCATCCGCATCTGCCACGGTATGTGTGGTGGATGCGGTCAGGGGTGGAACCATGAACTTCGTGTAAGATTAAACTGTGAGATATGATTGATGGACTTCATCCAGCAGTGGATTGATCAAGGCTGATGATGAGGACGACAATGGGGTTTTTCATGACGAAGGACCGTTTTTTTTTAACTGCCACAGACAATAATGATTATGGCGTATTTGGCCGCAATCACTTATTGGGAGTAACATGAACGGCCACGGTCTCTCTGTTGATGTCATTAAAGGTCACGATCGAGGATGGTTGGTAGAGGCGCATGAATGTGGCACTTCTTCGACTCCACCTGATTGAAAGTTAGACATCGTTACGCGATTCAGGAACCGGGGTATTTCCACAGAAAAAAAGTATTGACACGTGGAAATGGGACAGGTGGTGCATTGTGTGAGGGGTGGAGTAGACCAGCCATCCGGAACCTATTACAAGCCCTGCCCCTAGCCCTAGCACACTAGACAACCAGTGTCTATCTCTAGCCCTAACACACTAGACAACCAGTGTCTATCTCTAGCCATAGCACACTAGATAACCAGTGTCTATCTCTATCCCTAACACACTAGACAACCAGTGTCTATCTCTATCCCTAACACACTAGACAACCAGTGTCTATCTCTAGCCCTAGCACACTAGACAACCAGTGTCTATCTCTAGCCCTAGCACACTAGACAACCAGTGTCTATCTCTAGCCCTGACACACTAGACAACCAGTGTCTATCTC